>NC_143442.1:13970000-15220000 GCF_987193195.1 Phasianus colchicus
AATCTGAAGGAAATCAATATGATAGTCTAAGATCTTGAAATAACATAACATATATTTTTATTTATTACTGCAGGCAGTATCTGAGAGAGATTCTCATAATCACAAAATTGTAGGGGTTGGAAGGGACCTCTGGAGATCATCTACAAGCCAGCACAATGCATCTAATTCAATACAGACTAAAAGATTCCACAGAAACAAGGAACCATAGGGTACTGCAGCAGAAATGCTAAGTCATGGCTTGAAACAGTGACTGAGCACCTGGTGAGAAGGCAGGGCCAATCCAAGGGAGCTCAGGTGCATGCAATGCCCCTAAGTGATTGAAGGGGTGGATCCTGGCTCCACCCCTTCCCAGACCTCATTTAAGGACTGGCAGTGGGGGCAAGGGTATCTTACTGGATATCCCTGCCTAGTGGAGGTCTTCTAAAGGTAAACAGTTATTCTTCCTTTGTTTTTGCAGCCATGGCTGCTGCATTTGGGCTTGCTCTCATTTGCTGCAGCCCACAGTTTTGCTGCTATTCTACTACTGCTATACATTACATTACAGATACAAAATGTGAAACTTCATTTTTCTAGTCTTGTCCCCATTCTTCTGTAGGGGAGAACCACCCTGTGAAAGAAGTAAGACTGCAGCAGTGAAAGTTTGCGGTATTTTCTGCATCTCTGGAGATGACTTCTGTGGACAGACGAAGGACAAGCAGACAGCGCAAGTGTCTATAGCTCAGGGCTTTGAAATGGCAAGGCATACTGTTTAAGGATATCTCTACCAATTTTAACTAACAAGCGTGGCATGCTCAGGCCAATATTATGGACAGCAACAGACAAGAGTACGCTTTGTCTCATCAGTCTCATGGATATAACTTTCTGCTTACAGCTGTATTTGGCTAAGACCTGTAGGTGGTTATAGACTTTGACTCAGTGGCTGGGCTTGGATGGGAGCCTTCTGGCTTACAATCCTATGCTCCAACCATCTAATCTCTTAGCACAAAGGAAACTGCGGTGTCCCTGCAGACCCTTAGTAAGACACCACAGCTTTGCTGAGTGCTTAGCTATCAAAAGCTAAGGGTATTTGAAGGTTTCACAGATGGCATTCAGTGACTCCGATCCCTCTTTCTACCTGGAGGCTGCCAAAGGATGGCAGCAAAGAGACATGTGTTAGAGGGACATCAGGGTGTGAATAAAGGGGCATGTGCAACAGGAAAAGTGCTGCAATAGTTGTTGCTGAGAAGGAAAAGCATTCCATCCTGGAAAGCCAACTATATGGAATCCAGTCTCTTCTGCAGTTTGGTGCTGATAAAAATGCTGCACTGGCATCTGCAATATGATACTCCAAAGCAAGAATATGGTTTGTTATTACATCTGTGGCCAGTAGGACTTCGTGGTGGTGGTGGTGGTGGAGACATCCTCAGCTATGGCTGAATGTTTAGTTTCCATGCCCCTTCTGTCCTAGGATGACAGTCAGCAATAATTCTTCAGTGGTTTCTACCCTGTAATTCTTAGCCTCTAGGGAGTATATACAGATCCAGAAACTCGTTCCATGCAAGCCCCTTCTAACAGGATGATGACTTCTAGTCACTGCTGGACTTGATCTGGATTCACATGGGAAAGCTGGAGAAGAAATGACAGTTTGCTGGAGCAGCCTTTGCCAGGCCAGATTTCTGTAATGAGCTATCTGCATTTGGAAACAACCCTGGACTGACAGAGAAAGAAACATAATAATCAATTTGAGGCATATGATTTAATAAACTACTGGCCACAAGATCTAGATAGGAGAGGAAAATTGATCAGTAATGACAACTGTTATGTACAAGAGTGTTAAGAATACCACCTGGACCACTAGAAGATGGGCTGCGTCCTTTAATTCTGTTGCAAATTTCTGATATCTAAGCATGCTTTTCTTCAGGACAAGAGAAGGAGCAATTTCATTTATTTGTTTTGTTTAACAGAACTCTTGTTTCTGACATAATCTTTACACTTGTTTCTCTAGTTAAGTCTCTTTTTTTCTTTTCTTTCCCTGGTGTTTGCATGAACTCTGTGAACCCTCATCACGTGTGGCAGTGTTTATATTTGCACAGGCTGTTCTGTGTGTCTCTGTTTGTGTTGCCACCACATCTACATGGTTTGGCGGCAGCCCCACGGCTGTGTTTCAGCTGCATATAAATCAGCTTCCCTCCATCCCCCTGTGTTTCCATCTGTCTGTCTTCCCTGATTGCTCTGAAATGTTACAGGGCATGGAGGTTAGCTCATGGCTGAACCCTTCAGACAGAAGTGGTACAAAACCAAACCTGAGTTTCTCCTCCTCAAATCTAACTCATCAATCTATGGAGGTGTGGAGTGTTAATTTTTTTGCAGTGACAAACCTCAAAGCAGGGACTAAACTCTGCTTCTGTAGTTTTCAGGTCTGTTTCTCCCAAAACACTTGTACAGAAACTCTAAGGTCACCTCTGTGTTGTGGAGCTAATCCATCCTTAGCTTTTCATTACATGAAGATCTCCCTTTACTCACACAAATTTAATTTCTGCTCTGTCATTAATTATTACCTCCAATTTGATTGCTTCACATCTCATTAGTTCATTTCTTTCTCTGGAGAAGGGGAATGACTGGAAGCATGGGGAATTGGAGGCACATAATCAGAGAATGGGATGTTAGGCAGAAATCGCAGACCTTGATACTCTCCTTGCACAGAGAAGTTTCTCTAGGAATCTCCTCCCAGACTGAGTTCATAATGGGGTTAATCACATATGAGGTTGATTGAATTGCTGTGAGCCCTAGAGATAAGCTTCTAGCTCAGAGTGTCTGTGTGATTTACTCTTGGCCATGTCTCTTCTCTTGCAGAATAGATGCCCTAGGGGAACAGAAGATTGAGCATGCTGCCCTTTGGCCATTGGCACTAATTTGCCAACTTAGTAGAGATGACAAAAGATGAAGTGGGGAGTTCACACCCATCTCAGGTAAAAGAATTGTCTGTTTCAAGATAACTGGGAAACACTGATAGGACAAAATAGATGGGAGAAGAACAAGACTCCTTTATTGTCTTGTGGACTTCAATCGAAGAGCCAGATCAATGTTTTCTCACCATATCAAACCCACTTTTTCTTGAGCATAAAGCAGAAAACAAATGCTTCCCTTTAACCTGTAAATGCTAGGAGAGCTTTGTATGGACACTCATTTTAGAAAGAAGAAAATTCAGAGTCACTGTAGACTAAGTTAGAAAAAGAGGAGATAAATTGAATTGGCTTCCCAAGCCACCCAGATTGTACTCCACAAAGGATTCTGTGTGTCCTTACCAAGGTCAATTGATTAAAAAAAATAATAATAACAAAATATACATATATATTAAAAAAAAAAAAATCATCTGTGATTGTGGATTCTTATCTCTTCCTAACCTTCTCTTAAATTAGGAGATATCTGGGCTTGGTGCTCTATTTTGCCTAGTACTTTGGCTCCAAATTTGACATTTTAAGAAAATTACAAAGTTGGGTCTAATGCTCAATTGGAATAGTTTCCAGGGGATCATTTGCAATGGCTATTCTGTTACACAAAGAAATCTCTTTACAAACATGATCCATCATTCTAGTAGTACTTTGCTACCAAACTTTTTCTGAGGTGTGGAGGTGGCTGTTATTTCATTTTTGAGAGTAACTTCATTTAGAAATTCAGAAAAGGTGGATAACTAAGATGTGAATGTCCTCTTCTTTTGTCTTCTATCTGAAAGAGGGAAAGAATTCTGATATTTTTTTCAGTATTGCTGATGTTCCAGACACATCTGAGTAAATGTCATGTAAAATCAGTATCTATCCATGGGAATCTCATAGAACCAGAGTGGTTTTAATGTTCACTGGAATATTTCTGTGAAAGTTGCTAGGACGCCAGGAAAAGCATGGACTGACCACAGAAAGCAGATATGAGACAAGTGCATGATGACTTTTTTTTTTAAGGAAAAAAATGTATTAAGGATCCAACTGAGAACTATACTGACATAACAGTGACCAAAAGTAATTATAGTTAAGTCTGTGTTTTCCAGTCTGTTAACTCCACAAGAATAGGATGTAGCTACAGTATGGAGCTGAGTCAGCATTTAAGGAGCAGAAGAGAAGCAATGAGGTGTCAAAAGATGTAAGTAGGTTAGATCACAATGAGGAGATAGCCTTCCCATCTGCTGGGAGCTCCTTTGCAAGGTAAGACTGTTAGATATACAAGTCTCTGGCTGGGATTGGGATGAAGAGGATATAAGCATGGAAACTAACAGAGCTTTATTATGATCGAGTAGGGGATGAGGGAAGCATTCCCTATAAAAGGGATCCTGAGGTCTCTGCTGAGGTGCCAAGATTAAATATTTTGCCAGGGGTGGAAATGGAATTGATCTGTGTCCCTCAGACTAACTCCAGGAACCTCACTCCTGCCTGAGAGCATCAGTCTAGAGGCTTTTCAGCTGGAGACAAGTTTATGCTTTCTGACTTTTTCATGTTCATGCATTTTATAAAGCCACAATCATTTTTTTTTATTGAGCTTTTGTAGAAAGGTCTCTTAAGTCTAGCAAAATTCCAGTAGAGATTGTGCTAGAGAGATGTGTAAGAAGGGAGAGAAAACAGGAAGACCTTGGGAGAGATGAGTAAATACAGAAGTGCAAGCAGAGCTCTGTCAAAGCAAGTTTCTGACTTACACACTTAACTTTATCCATCGGGGCAAGTCCACAGCATAATTAGCCTCCAAGATCTCACTTGGTTGGATAATGCTTGGACCTGGAACAGAATGCAATGCCAACCCACAATGCCAGCCATCCCACCAGAGGCATCTTGATGTCAGCATTGCTGTGACCCAGAAATGAGGGGAGGGTGACAGGAATTCAGTGCTGCAAATAGTGAAACACCTTCCAAACCAGAAGAGGTTGCTCTGTGTTCCAATATTACTGATGGTGAAGGTATTGCCCCTGGTGGGATATGCTGTCTTTGCCGGGGTATGCATTAATATCCACTATGCTTAGCAAGGAATTTCCCCTCTCCTGCAGAGTTTGGCAGCAGCTATTAGATTCTTTCTCCCTCAGTCTTAGGTCCCACAGTCCCTGTTTAGAGGAAATGGGCTGTTCTCTGACACTCCTGGTCTGCAGTGGCTCTGGAAGTCTCTTTCAGCTCAAATGTGGGACCACTGGTAGGGTGTCGGTACAGGTATCCCTATGCAGTGACACGTCACCAGGAGCTGACCTCGCTTTTCAGGGAAGCAAACACCAATTTAGCTGGGTTACTGGAGCCAAAACCCTTTAAAACTGAATTTTCTCTGAGAATACTCCCTGCAGCACTCACATCGTTGCATACAACCATCTCAAACTCTTCCCAAGCCCCTGAAAGTAATGCAACTCCTTATGGAATAACAAGCATGCAATGTGGGGATCTGGTATGTAATTTTTATTTTGTGTCCTTCTCACAGCAGGAAATGTTGGGTGAAATGTTCTGGTCATCCAAAGAAATGGACCATGCAGCATGAGATGGCAGTCCTTTCATGATCCCCGAGGCTTTGGTGCTGGGATCAGCACAAGGAAGGATGCCAGAGAAATAGTATGAGATTACCTCTCAGCAAAACCCTTTGGCCTGAATCACTGACATCTCTGATTTAAACAGTAATTTAAAACACGCATGATGAGAAGTCAGGGAAGGGATCCAGGAAGGCCTGGGGTCCAGCCAACCTGGTGTGTCTGCCAATTTGTTGTTCTGAAGGTAGGTTTGCTAGGAAGGGGCAGGACCATATCTGAAACCTGTCACAGCCTCAGCTAAGCCACAAGACCCTTTCTCAGAAATGATCAGTGACTGTATGGCTCTACCAGCACTGCTTTGCTGGATACCTACAGCCCTGGTCTTTTGCTCAGCTGTACCAAACCAGTATATTAGAGGAGTCTGGGGGAAAAATCTTGAAATGCTCTTTGCAGCTGATTGGAAAGCCCTGTTGCTGTAAGACGTATGGATACCCTTAAGGTAGGTTCAGTGATGTAGCTTGAGTGTGAGGAAGGCATGCAGGAGCATGGAAGAGAAGGGAAGAAATATGGATGAAGTAAAGGAAAAGAGGAGCACATCAGGACTTATATGTCAGACAGGTTCTTTCCACTCTCATCTCTCCCAGACCACTGGCTTTCCTGGATGATATTACTGGGACCTGGTTCTTCTCAAGAGGAAGCAAGGGAAAGCAGGGAAAATCCATATCAGCTAGTCCTAAATGCTTGGTTTCAACAGGAGTGCATGACTTTAGAGAAAGGTCTCCCAGGTTGAATGCTACTGCAGAACTGATTCAGGCCCCTTGCCAGTGGGATCTCAGATCTAGGAATATCAGTAAATTCACCTTGGTGAAGGGAAAAGAGAGTTTTGGTCCAGCTCTGAGTCCAGGCTGTGGCTCTGACCCACTGTGAGTGTCTGGTGACTAACTGCCTCTTTGGTTCAGATACAAAAGATTATTCTCACATAAATTATCTTCCTCCCTGCTGGGCAATTTCAGTTTCCGTTCTGATATTCCTTGTGTCACTTCTCTCTCTCTCTCAGGTCAGGTTCAGGTTGGAAACCTATTGCTCAGAGGGAGCAGATGGAAAAAGAGGTGTCTTTTGACTTTGAATCAGATTCTGTATGATCATGGCTCAATGATCATACCTCCTCCGGGGCCTGAAACCTAACAAGGGAATAAAGGAGGAAGCACTGTCTCTCTCAGATCAAAGTAAAAAGTTGAGATGTAAAGGAGACAAAATGAGCTGCAGGGTATGTGAAAATCAGAGCTCCCATACGGCTTGCTGAAGACTGCCAAAATAGGGTTCTCCACAGCCATCCCATACCTATGCAATACAGTGATGGGAGCGTTTTTAGATAAGATCAGACCCAGAGAGAACATGCCTGGCTCTGTTTCTTCCAGCGGAACAATATGGAAACCCACTGCTGGGAAACCGTTTTTCCGAGCCAGAGAAGAGGCAGGGAATTGTTCTGTGCAACCACTCAGGAGCCTCCGCTCCCACGCATTCTCCTGCTTGCTGACACCCTGCCAGGACCGCAAAGGAGGAATTGATTTACATGCAGTAAGTCAACTAAATAAATAGCTAAATAAAGCCCTTCCTACCTTGCTCAGCTAAAGAAAGGGAGGGACCAAGATTAAATTTAGGGGGAAGTCCTCTGCAGGTGTGCTGCTCCTGCCCAAAACTGGGCACTGGGTGCTGACAGTGCTGGTAAATGTGATATTTATTCTGCAGGAAGGAATTTTGGACTGCTCTTTGTAAGGCTTGTCACTCACTGTCTTCTATTCTTGCTACTGAACTCTGTGTTGTGTGAGATCCCTGAGCACTGACAGCGTTCGGTGGCTTCAGCAAGTGTGTCCTAATTGTATTAGTTCTTATTTTGGTGAGTTAGTTCCTAAAAAGCCCAGATTCACTTCAGGAAGATACCTCTTTGTCCTGGGGCTCCTGTTGGAGCCAGTGTCAAATTGCTTGGAAAAAGAGCATACGTAAGAGGGTTATAGCAATATCCTTTCTCACTCTGGATCCCATCCTCCCCACTTCCTACTGGTCTGCTCCTTCTTGCGAAGTATGCCCTGTAGATCACTGTGTTTAATAGGTGCTGTCCTCTATGACTACCTCCCTTTCCTACTTCTGGCCTTTTCAGCATTCATTGACAAAGGCTCTTCTTAGGAGAAGTTCATGAGAAGTGTTGGTAATGTGAAGAAATACCACTGTACTTTGAAGCTTGCTCCTTTAAGCCAGACTGACTGTCCCTGTTTGGGAGCAGGTCACCCACAGCCATGCACCATTCCTTCACACTTTGTCATGCCCTCAGCTGCCCACACAGCTGCAGAAATGCAGGGAATAGGTTTGTAGGCCATGATGTGTTCTTGTGAATTATCTCCCAATAAAACAGAGATCTGGTGATTGAGATAGCACTGCTGGGAATTAAAGAGTGAGCTCAGTCCCTGGAACTGCCCTGCTCCCCAAACGCTTAGGTTTCATGGGGGCATTCAGCTCCCACTCTATTTAAATACAAATGACTTTTTCTTCTGCATGCCACTGCTACCAAAACTGGGTCATCCAAGAGAGCAGTTGTTTAACTTTCTTATAGAAGTTGCTCAACTGACATTTTGATGGAGCTAAAGTTCTGCTTCTGAGAACAAGGCTGCCATAGGTGTTAAGACAGGAGCTGGAGAGAGAGTGGAGTTAAAGAAATTTTCATGTACCAGGTAGTTCAGTTTAAGACAACAATCAATAACAAATTACATCTGGAAAAAAGATGAGGGTAGCTCTACTTGCTTTAATACCCATCATGGGGGCTACATGAGGTTGGGCTTCCCTAACCTTCAGAGAAAGGAGGCAAAAATGTTCTTTACTGTCTGTTCTTATGCCAGCACTTTTCTGCCTTCTCCTAGTCTCCTAGAGCAGCAGGCATGCTGCTCTTTAATTCCAGCAAAGGATAGGAGCCAGCCCTCAGGATACCTGCACCCAGAAATTGCCACAAGAGCAAAAGAATAACTTAAAAAAAAAACAAAACAAAACTTTTCTTTTTTAAATACAAAAGCTATAGATAAAATGTATGGCTTCAACAAATACAGCTTTCTTGTACCTCTCTTTGTTTCACGCTATTAACCCTGTCCCCTCTCTCCTTGCCAACAACCCTGCCTCTCCCAAAGGCCCGTTGCTCTTTGCTCAAACTGACCAGACAGCTGACATGGAGAAGTTAAACCAGGAGCAAGTGTTTCCCACCTGTGTGCAGCTGAACATGGTGCACTTTGGTTTCAGTTCTGACGAAGTGCCGATGAGCCTGACAGCGCATCTGTTTTTCTAACTCTCTTGGTTAGTCTAAGGAGAGATATTCTCTCTCTTTGAAAACCCCACTTCTAATAAAAATAATTCATTCTACCACTGAGTGAAACCTCAAAATGTCCAAATTCCCTGTAAGTGGGTTTCTGACCTTTCAATGTGAAAGATGAGCTGGCACACTTCCCTGGGAAACCTTGCTTCAACAAAGCCAACCTGTTCCCGCAGGACCTCCCCAATCTGTCCAGGGCTCTTTGCAGCCAAAAAGCCCCTCTTGCCCCCTTCCAACCCTCTCCGTTTCAGCATTACTGAAACAGAAGGATCCCTTCTTGCTTTCAGAGGGGAAATGAAACCAACATTAGCCTATTTACAGAAAAGCTTCATGGGAATGCTCAGGCCAAGAACAAATGCCAAACAGGGCTGGGGTAAGCTTTTCCAAGCAGCAAAAATTATAAACGTGGCCTTGAAAGAAGGGAAAAAAAAAAAAAAAGAGAAAAAAAAAAGAGAAAGAAAAGAAGGAAGATTAAAAAAAAAAAAAAAGCTAGGCAGGTGCTATTTCAGCAGAGTTTCCAAGTCAGCACTTTTCTTTTGAGCCTTTCCAGTACCACTGTTTGCTGAGCCCCTCTGGGCTGGGCTGCAGGGCAGGCCAGAAAGGACATGTACAGGCACCGAATGGATTCTAACCTCCTGGCACACTCCCAGGGGGGCTTCTTGTTTGCACTGCCACATCTGTTTGAAATTCTGGCACATCTCAGCCTGAGAAATATGGTTTGTGGTGTCATGGCAACCCTTTTTTTCTTGATCTGACAGGCAAGGCATGGTTAAAGAGGCCTGGAAGAGCTGCTTGCAGATCTGGCTGCAATGGGTAGAAAGCTCCTGAGGCTGCTGATCATACATAGAACCACAGAATCATTTCAGTGGGAAGAGACCCTTTAAGCTCATCTGGTCTAATGCTCCTGCAATGAACAGGGACACCTACAGCTTAATCAGGGTGCTTAAAACCTGGTTCAGCCTGACCCTGAGTTTTTCCAGGGTTGGGGAATCCACTACATCTCTAGGCAACCTGTTCTTACCTACAACTTGTGTTTTTTTTCCTTCTAGCTTGCTACCTCCCATCCTACCATACCTTAAAATCACAGTACTTGTGGCCATGGGTTATCACTGAGCCACAAAATGCAGACAAAACCCACTTGAGGTCAGCAATTTGCATCTCTGTTCCTGCAGCAAGAATATTTATTTAGTGATTTTTCAATATCTGAAGCAAAACTATAAAATATATGAGGACAGAATCTCCTAGCAGGATCTGCTGTGGTAGGACAAGGGAAAATGGTTTCAAACTAAAAGACAGAAGATTTAAAGTGGATATAAGGAAAAAGCTTTTTACCATAAAGGTGGTGAGGCACTGGCAAAAGTTGCCCAGAGAGCTGATGGGTGCCCTCTCTCTGGAGAGATTCAAGGTCAAGCTGGAGGAGCCCTGAGCACCTGATGGAGCTGCTGTAGGCACCCCTGTTCACTGCAGGGGAGTTGGACCAGATGGCTTTTAAGTGGCCCTTCCAACTCAAATGATTCTGTGATTCTATGACCAGAAGGTAGATAGGGAAATTAGTTCAACACTACAATTGTTAATGTTTTCTCTACATTCAGGCTACCAATTCAGCCTGGGAAGTGGTGCTAATTAACACCCAGTTGTTAGTATAAAATATATTTGGTGGGTCTCCTAACCAAAGCTATGCAAATCACTCATTTCTCAGTTGCTCCATGCCCTGTTCCATGGAGCTAGGGCCAGGGAGCAGAGGCCAGGCTCTCCTGCCAGTACTCACCAGTGTGTGACACTTCCATGATGCAGCATCAGCAGGAATGTAAACGTCTGACAAAGACAAAGGGAACGAAGCCACCTGAATCTTTTCCTCTGGACAGGAGCCTGGCAGCAACCACAGGAATGTTCCTTGAAGCAAATGATGCCATAGAGAAACTGAAAAGGATGAAGTCTTTGACACCAGTGCCTGACTTAAAGCTTGAGGCTCTGCCCAAAAAGCATTGCATAGGGGGTATGAAAGGACAGCAAGCACTTAGGGGAGGCATTTCTGAATATTCGGAATCAGTGGGTAATATCCCCGCGGGCAAGTACACAGCTTTCCTGCAGAAACCAGCTTCCTTGTGTGACTTTCTGCTGCTCTTCTGCCGGTATGCAAATTATGGCTAAGTGTTGTGATTCTGAACAGTAGTAGACTAATCTGAAAGCACCGCATTTGTTGTATAGCTGACAAGTAGGTCAGAGTCAGGTTATCCCCAAGAAAGGAATGGACTTGGCTTGGCAAGGAGGAGAGAGTACTTGCAGGGTTGTTAAAAACTTGTGCTTCCCCAAAGAAAAGCATTAGCAAGCAGGGAAAGTACAGCAGTGGATCCAATTAAAAACACACGCCGAGACAAAAAGAGAGAAAAAAGAAACCAGATTTGTTCAAAATGCCTTAAAAAATATACAGGGGGAGAATCCAGACTTGTTTGCCATAAATGAAGAGGTAATCACAGTACAACACAGGTGTCCAGGCCCAGAGGGAAGGCAGGGGAGAGGGCAGCCAGGCAGCAGAGAGAATAATTACAGACTCCACTGAGGGTATCTGCACTTATTTTGGGATATTAGTCCAGCTTTGTTATGAGGACTCCACTTGGAGACATGCCATGGAAGAAACACTGAAGAAATTTTGGCTATCGCTACCTACTCGGGTGAAAGGAATTGGAGTCTCTGCTGCTCTGACACCAGTCTTGAGGGTAGAGCCTAGCCCAGTAAGACTGTGCCTCAATTTCTCCATCAAGTTTCTCTTCCTACAATGCTGTTCATTATCAGCTTTGCCAGACGCTCTGAGATCTCTGCAAGGAAAGCAAACTTAAGTAGGAAAGACACCATTTTGAATATGCTCTAACAGCCACTGTTTTGATCTTCCTTGATGGAAGAATTTCTTAAAGAGGCACTACCTTCTGTTCTGATCATCCCAAAGACTTCACAAAGCCACCAGTGATTCATGGGTACCAAGGTGCTTGCTAAGGAGAGCTGATTACATGCATTTGTTTACCAAAAAAAAAAAAGAAAAAAAAAAGCAAAATCTCCCCAAACCAAGTTCAAAGCAAGTCCCTCTCCAGTGACTTGGCACAATGCAGACCTAGCGAATTTCTCTGCTTTAACTCTGCTTGTATTTGTCATGCTTCCTTATAAAAGTATTTTTTTTAAATTGATTGGTAGCTATTTAGGAACAAGGTCTCTTGCTGTCTTGGTGACAGTGAATCATCAGCACACTGAGCTTAGTTGGGTCTTCCTTAAACCATTGGTAAAAGGAAGAACTTAGGAAGAAAGTACAAATGTACTCCAGTGTAACTCCAGTTACTCATGTGGGGTTCATGTCTGGGACATCCCAATCTAATGGTAGGATTGCTACTGTAAGAAATGGTCTCATCTGTGCACTTCAGATCATTTACATGCTTTCTGGAATAACAACATTCTAAGTGAAGAAAGTTAGGATCAAATGGAAGTTGTTCTGTGCGCAAATATGCCACTGAGATGAGGGTGAGTAGAGAATAGGCGTTGACTGACCTCTCCTAGATAGCATGAGATCAAGTCTTAAGACTCCTCACTGAATACAGAGGAAATAGAGGATTTTGCATAGAGAAAAAATTTGGCCATCTCCTTGATTCATTTGGACACAAGAAAGGACTTACCCAGCTTTATTTTAGCTGTCTGTGATGTGGAGGATACATCTAAACTAGTCCCTCCAGCTCCCATAATCTGTATGAATGTAGGCAGTTACTTTCCTATGTGGTGATCCATGCCCAAGCCTCCACTGATTACATCCCAGTGGGCTGTAGAGAACACTTAATATGATTAATTGAGATGGGTCTGTCAGCACCCCATCAGATGAGTCCTGTTCAAAATCTGTCAGTCCCTGGGCAGCAAGCCAGTGCCATCCTACCACCAGCTGGGATTGCAGCTTAGGCCAGGACTGCGATGTAGCTTCAGGATGCCCTGCATTGTGGTCAGGGCAGAGCTGCAGCAAGGATGGAGAGAGAGGGGTATGCCCAAAGAAGGAGGTAAATATGACCCAAGCCTTCATCTGCCTGTGCTGTCATCAGAGAACAGGAGTTGCACTTCTAAGCCAGGAGGTATTTCTGGGAGCTGGATGTAGCTTGGGATAGGGCAGTGCTCTAGGGAGAGCTGTGAATGGAAGGGGAACCATCTGCTTACGCCTTAGGGATTGGGAATCTCAACCAGCTCATTTGCAAGATAATTTTTTCTTCTGAACTTACCTGACATCAGCCACTCTCAAGATACTTACAAGGTACTTGGCTAGAAAAAACACAGGTGTGTTTTAGTGCAGCTGTGCCCATCCTGCTCATTTAGGGGCTTGGAAGGGTTATTACCTCTTCCAAGAAGAAAGCTGTTTGCTCTGGGACAGGAGAGACTGATGAATGTGGGGAGAGGGTTGACACTGAGGGCTTCTATGGCCCAAGCTGAGCTGGGAGTCAGCAGGATTATGGGGTTTCCAAGCTCCTGACTCAGCTTTTAACCTTGGGCAAGTCACCGACCTGAGTCAGAGCAGCTGGAAAGCTGAATAAAAATTTAGTATGGCAGGAAAAGAAGAGATGCTGCACTGAGCTGATCCATTGTCTCTGTATTCGGGCAAAATTTAGTTTAGAGGTACACATGTCCTGAACTGACATGCCTTTGTCAGGAAATAGTGTGACTTAAGATCAGCCCCCTGTTGCTGCTCTGAAGTAATATAAGGAATGAGAGGATAAATGGACTCCCATTAGTTCTGTGATCAAGACATATGCAATTTAATGAAGTGAAAATCTTGATGGATTTGTTTCTAACTCTCCAGTTAGGATTTCTCATGGGGAGATAGAAGAAATACTAAGGAGAGGTTAAATTAGTTTTTGAAGCCTTTCTTTTAATTAGGTTTTAGAGAGGAATGGTCTGTTAAGAAGGGATGGGGGTTGGAAGTGCAGTAGAGGGAATAAACCAAGGTCAGAGATTTTTTCTGTGCTATTGCTTTTTCTTACACAGAGTGGGGCAGGATGCCATTCCCATACTTTAACTGTAAAATAAGGTGACCATATTTGCTTGGAAAAAAATTTGATACTGTCTACTTACATCCATATTGTAATATAATCCAGATAATCCATGAAGTCCAGTCATGTGGATGCTCTGAGGCCACTGCAAGGGGAAATCAAAATCTCTAGAGACCTCTGGATAGAAGATAAGAATTTTTCTCCTATTTTTCTTCTGTCAGGCTCTGTACAAGAAAGAACGGAAAGCTGGCCTTCCTACAGACATATTTTCCCTGCTATCTTCCAGTCTAAGTGAAGGTTTGGGTCAGATGTTATTTGATTAATTCTCTTATCTTGGATTGTATGGGAATGTCACTAAGCAATGTGGTCCTGAAAACTGCTGAACTCTCTCTTTTTGCTGCTCTTCATGTCAAGTCTAGTTGTGTTGAAGATGAGAAGTTACATCTCTCTGCAAACTAAAATAATTCTCAATTAGTATTGTTCACCTGCAAGGCTTGGAATAGGAGGCACAGTGATTCAGTGAAACTTATTGTTCAGTACAGCTCATATATAGCGTACTTCATAGGTATAGTGTTTCCAATTAGAGGTCTGATAGTAAAAGAAGATTCATGGACTATCTCCGCTATTAGCAGAAAAATGCTGGCCCCAAAATGTTGAGGGCACTGGCCCAGAGAGAGAGAGAGACATCTCCAGGCTCCTTCAGTTCCACCAAGTTCTTTAACCACATGGCTTTCATTAAGAAGCCCTTAAGGCAAGTGTTTGGCCTTCCCTTCTCCACTGACCCTTTAAACAGTTAACAGCACTCTATATCTTCCCTGCAGCAGAAGCAATTCCCAGACGTTGAAGCATTTTCATTGCAAAACACAGCTTGGGATTCTGGACTCGGTTATTTGTTTGGAAGATGTAGACAAAATGAAAGTGTAGCAAACTCATACCAGATTGGATCCACTTCAGAAGCTGCCAAACAGCTGCCAGTGCTGTTGGGTCAGAAGAGCTTGCCAGGCTGATCCCTGGGGCAGGGGGTAGGTTTTAATGGAGGAACCTGGGATTTGGAGATGAACTGTACAGCTAGCCTGGAACAGAATATGCTGTCTACTGCATTTTCCCACCTGCAAGAATATAAACATGCCCCCTGTCCCCCTTTCCAGGCTGAAATGCAGCTGATCTAGAGCACATCCACAGCAAAAACACCACTGGGCATTTTGCAGTTACTGCAGCATCACTTAAGACAAAAGAACATACACAAGTCCTAACCAGAAGAAAAAGAAGAGAAAGGAAGAAAAAGTTTGCAGGATGCTGTGTAGCTCAGGTCAGTGCTCTGGTGAAGGACAGGGCTGTGGGTCACCTCTTTCAGTCCCACCCTGAACACAAACATTGGAGAGTGAGTGGAAGCTGCTGGTAAGAGGGAAGGTCTTGCAGGCCTGGGTGAGCAGACTTCCTACCTTACTAAGCGATGCTGATGTTGGCTTTTGCAGTATAGGCTGTAGAAGTAAACTGTTGGAGAGCCTCTGAGATGTCCGGTCAGCAGGTGGTCCATGGCTACAGCACAGTGCTCTTGTACTGCTCCTGGAGAGAGAGAGAGATGGAAAGGTAAAGAAAGGAAAGAGAGGGAGAGAGATCCAGCTCAGGCACTGTGGCATATTTCATTATCCCAAAATGAGTTAAAAAGAAAGAAAAAAGTTGAGAGCAATACAGAGGTTCAAAAGCTTCTGTACAGAAATGTAAAGAAAGAGGAGATCTTTATTTGCTGGATTTAGATCTGAAAGGATTTTTATTTCATTGCTAAAACATACAAAAGACAGGGAAGCATCTTCCTCTCTTTAGGGGCTTATGAGAGCTCACCTTGTAAATCTGCCTGCTCAGAAAGGTACAAACTTTTCCATATGTTGTTGGTAATGTATGTCAGCTTCTGGTCACGTGTTTGTTTGGAACGGAGCTCTCCCTCTGTTATCAGAGATTAAGCAGAGACAACAGAGAAGTCTAACAGAAGCAAGATTAAACTACAGCACAAAGGGGGTTGGAAAGAACTTCCTTGGGGACTGCTGAAATTTTCCATTAGAATCTTATTCAGTGGAAAATTTGCCTTTTAATAAAAGCAGAATTGCTTTGTGTCAAGTTATGACCAGTCTGGGGATTCAACTGGGAAATCTTCGGACAGTGTCTCCTAGAGGCTGTCACTGAAAATCGTTGTGACCCCATCCAGTTCTTACGGTGGGCTTGCCACATGGACTGTGTTTCTCACAAAGCACCATGGTGATACAACTTCCATGGCACATGGCATTGTCTCAGCAAGAGGGGGGACAACACTGCATCATGAGAGATGTGGGCAAGGCAGGAATGTCAGCTCACAGGGAAGGACATGGACACAAAGCATACCAGCTACAACTCCCACAGGGGAGCATTTCTGAACTGAAATGGAGGGCTCTTGGCCAAACATTTTCATTGTTTGGTAAAATCTCAACATTTTCCACAGGAAAAGAAAACAAAAACACAATACAAAAAAGCCCAACATTTTTCAGACCAGATTTATCCAGCCAAGTTTTGAGAAACTACCCTCCAGTCCCCAACAAGGACTGGGTTGCTATTAAGACCTGCAAAAATTGCCCAGGACTAATCAAATCATTAGATTAGGAGCGTAGGGGAAGCCCATCCATGTGTGGTTCTGGCTTGGACTGATAACTTCCAAGCAGTGCCAGATGATATGAGGCAGAGGCAGGCAAAATCTTACCTATTTAAAGGATTAATCAAGTATTGAGCATGAACAGTTAATACTACAAATTCTCAGCAATCAAAGAGTGACCAAGAGAAGAAGGAAGGGAGGGGGTTTTTTGTGAGCAGCAAGGAGATACAATACCCACCTTACGCTCAGGCTCAGTTTCAAGTTTCTGTTGAACAGCATCTGATACCTCCTTTTCCATAGGTGAATTACCAGACAGACAATAGAGACAAGTTGGCTAAGTCTGTGAACATGTTCAATGGGAACGTGCTGGCTATGGGAGGGAGGGGAAAGGTGGAGGAAGGCTTTACTAGTAAGCAATCTTCTCATGCTTTACTTATCTGCATTGCAGGTAAGCTTGTTACCTGACAAATGGAGACCATGGCCTGGGAATTCGTCACGAAAGATTGTATTTTCTACAGCCGTTTACAATTACACCAGCACTGTGCCATTTCACTCTTCTTGGGCTGGGTGCATATTGCAGTGTATTTTTCTTCAGCAGCTTAAGTAATGACTTCTCTTTCCCTCTTTTTTTTTTTCTTTTTTCTTCCTACCTCCCTTTTTATTCTAAGAGGAAAAAAAAAAAAAAAATCAAAGACTGAAGCAGATCATTTTTTGAGTGTCAATGTCAAGTTGCATCCCCCACCAAAAACCACCACCTGAAACAAAGCTTTGCCAAAAGTTACGTAATGTTCAGGCCTGATTCTAAGAATTAGGACTTATGTCAAGAATGATAAAGTTCCTTTTAACTTTCCCCCCCCAAAAGCAAATACTGAAGTGTCTCCTGGAAGATTACTCTCAAGAGACTTAATCTCAATACTGACAAAATAGAAGGTGGAGAGGTAGTGCTATGTATGACTGAAGGCTTTCCACCTGAACTGCCAGAAAGCAGATAAGTGCCCCCTTGAAAGCATAAGCAAGGGAAATAGGTAGAAATAGAGCCAAAATATAGGGGAAAGTAAGTAAATATTTATGCCAGTGTCCTGCAGATTTTTTGATGTATTGTTATTCTCTGGTTGGTGATGAAGAAATTCATTAGATATGGACAGGCTAGGTATCAGAAAGGATTCATGTAGGCAACATACAGATAAATTTATTCCATATGAGATACCACCAGAAATCTTGTGGTTTTTTTTTCTTTTCCCCAACAGTGCTTGTAGGTCAGTTAATCACTGTGGAGGTCCCCTGCTGCACAGAGTGAGGACCTAAAAGATGAAGGGCAGCCAGAAAAAAAAAACAACAAAACACTGACAGCTGTTTAAGCAGAAAGCCCTCATCTCCAGCTCTGGAAGCCCAGAAGCTGCAGTTTGCTCACAGAATGAAACACTCCCTACTCACTCTGTTCATAATCTTTCCCCTTCACATCTGCCACTACCTGCTGTCAGCAATGGTGTTGTGGAATAGAGGAACTCAGTCTGATACGGCTTGTCTGTTCAGAGCTCCCTACAGTTTACTAAAAACACTGTGCAGTTTGCAACAGCTAGCAATGTATGACAGTCACAGGTGCTTTAGAAACAAACTGACTATCCATGAGACCAACCAGAAGTAACTCTCCAATCTGCTCCAGAAAACAGAATATTATGCCAGGTAGTCTGCATTCAAGGTTTCATTTCTACCGTGCCATTAAGACATTAAAAAAGCAGTGGTTTTCATTGTTTCTTTGGGAAGAATCCTCAGCAGAGCACTTGTCACCATTAGGCACGTTTCCTTGGTCTTTGACTTCTTCAGTATATCTAATAGCTCTATAGCCTCAGAGCAGTTCAATGCTTCTCCCTTCTTTTTCAACCAAGCTGGCAGGTGGCACCTTATGCAGCACAGCTGTCACTGAATGACTCTGAAATCCTGCCTCTCCTGCAGCTCAAGGCAGGATTGCAGCTCCAGCTGAACAGACCTCAGAGAATCAAGCTCTTGGGGTCCTACTTTGCCAGTCTCCCAGCTGAATCCCCTTACATTGCACTGATATTCTTAGGAATAAAGCTAGTTGAAGTGTGACTTCTGCAACCACCACCAGATTGCAGCTGAGATGTCCTCTCCAAAATGCAACTCAATATAGGGAAACTGAACTGCAGCACCCATCCGACAGTGAAATGTCCTCTCTGTTCCAGCTCATGCCTGAACAAGCTGGCTTAACTGTCTGACCCTAGCAGAGATGTGGGGTAGATGCCTTCCAAGCTGGCATACAGAGTAGCCATTGGAGAAAAAGTAGTTCAGTTGGCTGTTGGCATTGCTTGAGCTGACTAAGCCTGATGTTGGCTGATTGTTGAACTGAGCTCCCCTGCCTGTCCATCTGCATCAACTCGTTTTTTTTAGCTCAGACCACAAGAGACCCAAAATCTTGCAGCATTTTTGGCTGCAAGGTAATAACATTTCTTTTCTCGTCCTTAATTCTCGGGAAGGATCTTTTCACCCGACTTCCTAAGGAAAGTAGGCTTGAGCAATAGTATTGTCTGCATTTGTATGTGCCAATCCGTTCCTCTCCAAACAACTGTCAAACCTGTTGGCCAAATGATAGAGATCTCAGAGATTTTCTGAGATATAAGCAAAAATAAGCACCGAGAGAGATAGAGAGATAAGTGGTAGCCTAAGTTCATGTGTTTAAATTAAAGCCCTGAGAACAGGAAAAGTTTCAAACAGAGGTCTTCATTAATCACCAGACACAAATCAGTGGGAACCCAGGCATCAGTAGTACTACATGAACAAACAGTTTGTTTGTCCAGTGTTTCTTCCTTTCTCTTTTTTCTTCTTGAGTCTGTACACCACTGTGCTAGATGCTGTACAGACTCAGAAATACACTTGGTAATAGCACAGCAGGAGAGCTGGCATGCAGAAGAGTAGAGAAATCACCCTACCAGGCAGCTTCTTCATTTCACATCACTTTCTAATGTCAGGCCAATTCATGGTGGAGGGGTGAAGGAACAGAAAGGGAAAAACAACAACATCTTACAATCTCAACAACAGAGGCTTCAAATCAACCAAGAAAACAGCTGTATGTCCACAGACTGCTGGTCCCTCCTCGGATGAAGGGCCTGTTTTCCCACCTGGCTCTGCCTCATGTCCCAGACTCATGTCGCCTCCAAGGCTGAAAGACTGGTTCCTTATTCTGAAGCTTCAGTCTCCTGGGCTTTGGTAATATTTTCATGCCTTTCTAAGGTGTCTGCTTTAATGAATAAGGAAATAAGACGACAGACTGACTCCATGGGCTAGGAGATTGGTTACTACTTGCTTCATAGCAACTTTCCAACAGAATGAGAAGAAATGAAGAGACCCAGATTGCATTTCTAAACAAATGTGGGAGGGATCAGGTAATGATTTCCCAAGCATTGTCCAAGGAGGTAGCATGATCGGGCAGGCAATGTGAACAGCTTACACCAGGGCTTAAACCCTTCTTCAAAACCCCTTTGCTCACCTGCATTTCCCCTGCTGTCTTCCAGCAGCTCCATCCTTCCCATTCCACATTATCTGAGAACTGCTTAGTTTCAGTTTTGTGCACTGCTGAAGGACAACGGGGACTTTTTCCTCCTGGTATGCACAAACTCTAGACTCCAGAATGCTTCCACAGACCTTGTCTTACACAGATTCATCCAGCTCTTTTACTTCCTACTTCTATTTTCTTTTAAATCCCGTTTTTCCCTTCTAGCTCTTAACACCCTCCCCCCCACATTTATCCCTTAATCAAATTGCTATATGCTCTTCTCAACAATTCTTCTCTAAATCCCTCAGGCGGGTTAGAAGCCCCCTGAGGAAAGACCTTTTTTGGCAACAGAGTTGAGATAGGAAAGAGGTCCTTGACAGAAGCATACTCTATCCCAGAAAGGTTTTAATCCTTCCAGATGCTTTGTCACAAACTGTGCTTTTATGCTGGTGCACTTTTAAAGGCAGCCAGAATACATGCAGAGGTCAGATCTCAGAGCCAGGCTGGAAAACTCTAAATTGCTCTTGCCTTTGATTCTCATGCTTTAAAACCACTCTGAAGTTTAAATAAATGGATTAGAAATGAGTTAAAGAGCAGGGTGCTTAATGCTGCTGCTTAAATCTATAGCCTCAAGCCACGGCACTTTGGGTGGTGAGATCCCGTCAAATCTCACCAGCTCAGCAGGCTCCAAACAAGTTGAGGCTTGGATGCAGATTTCTGGCAAGAAGCAAGGTGAGAGAGAGACCAGAGAAGTGGCAGTGGTCCTACTGCATCATCACAGAAGCAATTCCCACTGTGGTAGGGTGGGCAGCTGGGTGTACACGGGACCATCTTTTGGGGAAAAGCATCAGCACCAAAGCTATTTGCCATTAATACTAAAGCTCTGACACCACATATTTAATTTTATTTTGCTTTAAGACTCATGATTTCCAGACTTCTATCCAGCTGGGGAGAAGGGGGAGCAATGATAATGTGGTAGGCTAGATCCTCTCAGGAGACCCGGCTGCCTTGAAAGCCCATTCTGCTTCCCGTTGTTTATTATTGTTGGATGGCGATAGCACAGCTGCTCTGTTACATCCTAGAGGTGAATGCAATTCCAGAGCTGGATGAAACAATTGTTGTGAATGCCAGCTTGGCAGCAGTTTTGGCCCTTGTTGGGGCAGACCTTTACCCCCCGCCTCTCCTACAGCTTTGTTCCACGAAAGAAGAGAAAAGCATTTTGTAGTTGCTATTGAAAGAAATTTCTGAACCTTTTAGAATAATCCCTGTTTTAAAGAGAAGTTAAGTCAATGAGAGAGTAAATCACTTGTATAGAGCCACAAGTGAAGGCTGCTTGTTAACTGTGGACTTTCTGGCTGTCTATACATACTGTCCTACCAGCATTCAGCATCCCCACTCACTAGTCCATTTTTTGCAGTGAAGCCAGTGGTGATTGTTTCTGGTTCATAGAAGGAGAACTGAGACACCAGGAGATGAAATAGACCTAGCCACAGTGACCCAGATGAGCCTGTGGAAGGAAGTATTGTTGGCTAAAATCCCAAATTTTGAATGCCAGCATACACCTCGCCACATACATATGAGCAGCCCAAACATGGAGGGAGCACAGAATGAGTTAGTTCTGCTTCCAGAGCTCACGCGCTCTTCTCTTTGCAGCAGGCTATAAATTATGCAGCATTTAAAGATGGCTTTCTAAAACCCTGGCTTTAAAGCTTTTATTTATATCTCCCACACTGATATTTTTCAGACTTGTGACAGCTCCCACCTTCACAAGCTGGGGACATGCCAAGCACCTGGCCTTTTCTATAATGGCCCATTCCCCCCTCAGCATGCTCCCATCACCTCTTTTTTAAGCAACACTTAGTATATCGCAGGCAGCTCTTTATTTATAGGAGAGGCATAAAAAAATGAGTGGAAGAGAGTGAGGATGGTCAAAGGGAGAAGCAACAAATGTCTTAAACGGTTGACAAATTTCCTATGACTATCACACTGGAAAAAAAAAAGGGCCTGGGAATAGCCAAGGTCTCATAGTGACAATTAATGTAAGAGCAGTTTAACCCATGTAAATGGCATTAGAATCAACATGGTCAAGATTGAAACAGATGAATAAAGGGAAGCACCTCTGTTGTGCTCAGTTCTCACTTTGTGAACAAGCTTACATAGCTGTATTTACATATGGCCTCTGGGATTCCCTGAATGCAACAGAAGCTTGGGTACTGAGTTTTAAAAAGGACAGCCAAAGCCCAGCATAAAGCAAAAGGCCTAATGTCAGCCTCCCTTTTGCTAGGGAACCTTGCTCTAGATCCCAGGCTGTTGTTTCCCAGTTGCTGTGGTTTAACCTGGCAAGCAGCTAATCACCACGCAGTCCCCTCTCAAGTAGGGCAAGGGAGAGAAATGGGAACAAAATAGAACTTGCAATAGAAACTGTTTACAAAGTCAGACAAGGAAAATGGAAACAAATTATAACAATATGTATTTGTATATACCTATATCTGCAATGCAATTGCTCACCATCTGACATCCAGCTTACAATACAACTGCCCACCAATCAATGACAAAAAGCAACATCTCACTACCTGCCAACCAACACCCATCAACCCCTGAGCAACTCCCCCCCAGTTTAATGGCCTTCTGCATGGTGTCGCACATATGGAATAACCCCTTTCCTATTTCAGTCCAGCTATCTTGGTCCCCTGCTGCTGTGCATGAAGGCAGTGGTTCTTCCCTGCCAAGACCCAGCCTAGCCCTGGGCTTACTCCCATCACTCAGCGACTACCAAGCCATGAGTGTGCTATTAACACTGTCTCCACTGAAACCAGCACACAGATTCAAAAATATATCTTGGTAACACCATGCAGAGGGATGCCTGTCCAGGCCACCCCACCAACCTGCAGAGATTTGATGACTCCTGGCAACTCAATATATCGAAGAATCACAGAATCATTAAGGGTGAAAAAGACCTCTAAGATCATCTACTCCAACTGTTCACGTTCCACCAATATTGCCCACTAAACCATATCCCTCAGTACCACATCTCCATTTTTCTTAACGCCTCCAGAAATGGTAACTTCACCACTTCCCTGGGCAGCCTGTTCCAATACCTCACCACTCTTTTAGAGAAGATGATTTTCCTAATATGCAGCCTGACAGGAAAGAACAGCTTGTCATGACAACTGAGTTCTTCACTATTTGCTTGTATAGGAAAACAAATTTTCCCCTGCTGAGTGCCATGACTTCACGATGTCCTTGGTGTAGCAGCGAGACACAGAGCTCTACAGTCTTGGTGGTGCTCACTTCTCCAGGGCCCAAGGAGCATTTCTGTGCCCCAGGCAGGCATGCTTGCACTGTTAGGGGAACACAATTCAGCTTTGCGAAATCTTTCAAGGTTTTGAAATGTGTTTTTTTTGGGTCTGCCTTGGAACAGGACAAACATTAATAATAATAAATAAAAAACGTGCATGTGAGAGGCATAATTGTGTCAGAAAATCTGTTTTTGGCTCTATGCTTTTATTCAAATGCCTGCTTCTCCCTTGTCTGAAGTGAACAGCAGGTCTCAGAGCTCAAGAATCTGGCCAGAGAAAAACTTACTTAAAATCATTTTGTCCTTTCCATAAAAATGCCCCAGCCTTTGTGTCAATGGTACATTTCAGCAAAAGTAACTTTAGTCAAAATGCTCTGACCACCTCCAGACAGTTCTCAGTGGCACCAAGCACCGCAGGCAAAACAGAGACATCTTGGCAAAATTACACCATTGAAATTGCCGGCAGAAGAGCTCAATTTAACACCCACTAATTGTTGCACAATAGTTACAGGAATAAACTGAATTTGTTAATTAGATGCACACCAATGAGTAATTCAAGACTGGTTTAAATAATTATTCCTATCTTCCCAATAGGCTGTGGTGGTGATTAGCTCGCTGGCTGTTTCTCTTGACTGTTCTGCTTCAAATAGAAAAAAGGTGAGACACCCATGCACTGAGCCATGGCACTCCTTAATGAAACCCCACTCCCTGGATGCTGAGACCAGCTCGCCTGCAGCTGTTGTTGGTTGCTGCTTCTGACCACAGAAACGTCAGAGGCAGCAAGGTGGGCTGCCAGCAAGTTCTTGGATCAAAAGTGTGCCAGTGAAATTAAATTAATACTTTTTAATGTGTTTAATTCCTGATGGGAGACTTAAGGGCAACAGTGCCATAGATGCAAATCTTCCATTATAACCACAGGAATAAATTGGGCTGGAGAACAAAACTCTCCTCCCTGGGACATAGCAAAGCTACTTGTCCCCAAGCCTGAAGAAATGCCCTCTGCTGGCTCAGGGAGACTTCTATTTTTTTTTTTTTCCTCCCAGTTTCCCTGCAAGTTTGCCACCCTAGAATCTCCCAAAAGTGACATAAAACTATACTTCAGCTAGATGGAGTCAGGTCCTTCTCCCCATCCTGTTTCTTACTCAGCAGTTTCTCACCCTCCTTCAGTTAGCTGGCTACATCTACACTGCTTGGCTCATGTCATGCCTTTTTTGTTGGACCACTGGGAAGAGATACCTCAGGAAAGCATGCAGAGAGAGTAGTGGAAGAGGATCAGTTTAACTGGCCTTCTGAAAGCTATGCAAAAAAAAAAAAAAAAAAAAAAAATCACAGCCCAAACACAACAATAGGGAAAAAAAAAAAAAGAAAGTAAATTAAGCCAAATTCCATTCCACTGTGTGAGCTGCTTGTTTAAAAGGACTATCCTTTTCGAAGGAAGCAAGAGAAATGCCCAGATATTAGAGAATAATGTGGTTATACCACAAACAGCATTCATTATCAAGTCACTCATGTCCCAACTACTTAATATTTCTGACAATCAATCTCTTCACAGACCCAAGGAAATTACTTCTACTGTAACAGCCACCTGATGGCTGTCTAATGGAAAACAGCAGTGGTACAAACTGGCTCTGGGTGGGAAATACTGTAATCTAGGATTTGTGGAGGGAATTAAGGAAGGCAGCACACAAGCAGGAGCAAGGAAACACAAAGGCTAATCTTGACAAAAATGCAGGTGAATGGCTGTAAGTTCCAAGATGTTAACTTTGCATTTTCCCCTCATAGAATAATGCCTCTAAGAACCCCAGAGATCCCTTGTCCACCTTGCACTAAAGCACTTGTTTATTTAGTGGGATGTCAGAGACAGGAAAGAGAAGAACAGAAGTGTAAAGCAATGTTATCCCTGGACACACTAATTGCAGATGCAGCCTGGCTGCCTAATATGCAACCGATCTCTGAAAGGGCATTGGCGAGGGTTGTAGCAGTTTGTGAAAAATATGAACATGAGATAGAATCATAGAATGGTTTGGGTTGGAAAGGACCCGTAAGATCATCCAGTTCCAATGCCACTGCTATAGGCTGGGAAATGCTGTTGGCCCTTCATCTTCTCACTGCTGGGTTAAGTTAGAGCCACACTGATTACTTAATGCTAAGAACCATCCTCTGCTAAATTTTCCTCATTACTTCCTTCCTCACACTCTCAGATGATTCTGCCTCCTTTCTTACAGCAAAGAGAACCAACACATTCGACAACCATTCTCCTTCTTGAACCCTAAGCCGTGACCCTTTTCTGGTCTTTTCAGTATATCTTACTGTTTGGCAGAACTCTCTCATCTGCTCTCTGCTCATTTACACTATTTACATCACCACTTCCAATGAATTTCAGCCAGTAACTGAGCTGCCTCCATTAGGAACATAGACAAGGTAAGCTTACTGTTCAGTCAGTGGAGAGAAAACAGGGCCTTCCAGTTGTGATTCAGGTCTTAGGTCACCTGTGCAACCTTCAGACAGTTTTTAACTGTAGAGGGAGCTGAAAGCTAGCAGGATCCTCATTTATTTGCCTGAGGTGAGGCAGAGCTAGACAATTGCATGGACAGTGCTGGAGACTACAGGTCAAACCATTCAACGTAGCAACATTTGAACAACTTACAAGAACCCAGCTTCAAGTAAGCAGCTTAGAACATAACATGTGAAACAGTCTCAGACAAAGGAGGAAAAACAAACAAACAATTCCTCTATTGAAATTTATGCTTTTCCCTTACAGTTGCATGAGGAATCTGAAGACAGACCAAACCATGGAAGACAGAGGTTCCCGGAAGACACATGAACTAAGGCTACATCAATTCATAAATCTTCAGGGGATTTGCCACCCCCGAACTTGAGACTCAAACCTCCACTTTTCTGTTGGTCCATACTAAAATAAAGTCATCCAACTGGCTAGTTGTCTAAATGGCTCCTTGCATTTCCATCTATTGCTCCCTCAGCATCACCACTGAAACACACTTCACTGGAACTACCAAACAAAGATAACAGAAGTTACCACATGACACCAAATATTCAAAAAGTTTTTTTCCAGTTTAGTTTTGATAACAATCCAAAGATGGTTTTGCAGAGCTCAAAGACTAAAACTTTTCCCCAGCCAACCAAATAAGAAAGCATATCAACAATCTAGCCCACTTCTTTAATGGAATGCTAAGGAAATTACCTATTAGCTTCAGCTGCTCCAGCCCCGCCTCTGGAGAGTCCAGCCATTCCTTGATACAGCTGTGGCTTCAGTGCTGCTCAGCATTAACTCCTTACTTCCCACCATGAAGTACAGACCTGCACATCCCAAAAGCATTGCATTATTCTCAATTTGTACCGGCCATAATGCAGAAACTAAAAACAGTGAGGATTTATCAAGATCTGTTCCTCTCTATCAGAAGAGAGAATATGTTTGTATGACTCCAATGAGGAGGAACTCAGGGAGTTTTTAGGTTTTTCTTTTATGGCCTTAGAAATGTTCTGTGGTATACCAGTAAACTCTCCCTTAAACTAATCCTGCTTCTTCCACCTTTGCTCAGAATTGAAACTAGCTGTAACAAAAATCAAAATAAGCTTCTTCCTGACCAAATAATGGACAGATGTCTCAGGCATCCTGAGAAGAGATAGAGACAATATGGATGTAACGGAAAAGTGATTTACAGAAACTGGCTAACACTGAACAGATGAAGCTGTTTCATAGACCAAGTGGGGGCAGGAGATTTTCCTGCCATGAAACAGCATGAGAACTTTTCCATAGGCTTTAACACAATAGGAACATGATCTAACTATTCCACAGACTTTTTTTTTTATTTTTCCCCCAAACTGCCATGATCTAGATGCATAAATTGGCTTTTCCTGTTTGACCTGAGATAGTCAGCTCTTTTCTGCAGTGTGATTGTCTCAACTTACTGCCTCCAGTTTAAGAGGCTACAACAGTGCTGAACACAGCTCTCTACATTTCAGTGGATACCAATCATGCGGTTGTGACATTTTTGGTAATTGCTTTTCTTTCTTTACTCTAGGGTTCAGGGGATCTCAAGGGATTTTCCTACCTGAGACCTCCCCTCCCTCCCCCCTCCCCCTTTACCCCTGATTATTTTGGATAGAAAGGCGCAACAAAATGCAGCATAAATATAAAGCACATTTTTGGCTAACATCTGAAATGCCTTCAGATATCATCTAAAGTTACACACACATGTCCCCAGTGAAGCCTGAAACAAAGCTCTCAGAGAAGACAGGATTAATTTGAGGTCAGAAGGGCTTTGCTTTCTGTCATAACATTGCCATGATGTAGTACCAAACTCATTACTTACCGTGACATGAAGCTAAGAGGCTAAGGAATGGTTTAGTATATGTTAGTTCATTTTCCCCTTCCACTACAATATCTTCTCTTGAGGATGGCAGCAAACAATCTAAACAAGGACTTGTGTGTATGGAACAACTTAGTCCCCATGCAAACAATATGGGGACAACAGGGATTTCTGCAAGATTTTTTTTTTTTTTTTTTGTAACTAAATTGCCCACAGATTTCCCTATTCTGCAGTGTGCTCAAAGGGAACTGGGTTATCAAATAAAGCCACATCGATTAGGCAGTTTCACAGGAGGGAAACTGGTTCAAAATATGTCATCTGACCTTTTCTGTCTTTTTCCTCTACTCTGATCAGTTGTGAAATAATTCTCATTCTTTTCAAAACAATTTGTTCTTTAGTTTGGAATAGTGACAGTAAATAGTTCTTTAAATAGCCTCATTTGTCAGCTATATGCTGGGATTAGTTAACATTAAAAAGCAGACGTCCTTTAAATGGATACTTAAGCTGTCCACTGCTGACCTTCTATATGATCCCAGGTAGATGTTCTTAGAGGGTCTTGGATTCACCGATTACAAAGTTGGAAGGGATGTATCTAGTTGTTCAAATCTGCAACACAGACTTGAGGATTTCCATGAATTCAACCCTGTTTGTACCAGTGAGGAGAAAAAACCACCACCAAGACTATATCACTCTCATCAAAATATTTCTAGGGCCAGAATTTGTACCATAAGCTAGACAATGCTTGCTTCAGAAATTAGTCATGCTTTTCACCTTGTTTCTAACCTGGCTGTGTCCAACTTCTACATATGAGCTGCTGTCATTTATGAGTCCTCTGCCTACTTTTTCCTACCTATATAAATAAAGCTTAGGAATCAAAGTTAGACTTGTGAGCCATGCATGAATGAGCATACCTTGCTGACAATGGGAGATTAAAAATAGCTACCGAAGTTAAGTCATTTTAAGTATAATACTCAAGCTCCCCAGAAGCTTCAGGACTTCTGTAGGTACCCCTGTGATTGTATTACACTCACATAATCCATGGAGAGTTCTTCATACATGTTTAAAGAATCTGAGTGTATACTGCAGGTGCTTCTGACACTTGTGGAGATACAGCAGCCTCTCTCAAACAATAGAGATCCAACCAAAGACCTACAATTCACCTCATGTAGAAATCCAGATGAGAAGAGGGAGCCTAGCCAGGAAAAACCTGCTATTTAGGTATCTCTCTATAGAGCAACTATCTTCTATCAATGTCACTGGCCCTCAGCAAATCTGGATGTCTTGAACAATGCCTCAGTATGTTGGATACAAGGTCTCTCCCCTCTTCAGCAGTCCTTGATTGCACACTTCCAGGTGCTGATTTCCAGATTAAAGCAGTCTTTATTGTAGACTTTTCACACGTTATCAACACGGTGTTTGATTACATCAATAGTGACAAAATATCAGTGCTTAACAAATAAAGAGATTTTTTTTCAGCAGGAAGGTCTATTTTTGTCACTTCCTCCTGTGGGGCAGGTTATCAAGATGACCTGCATTGCAGCAGGGAACAACTAACTGTTTGGGGAGCTGGAGGAGGGAGACAGATGGTATTTATGGCGTGTCATAAACAGTGAAGGACTCCTTGGACAACAGCCTAATAAATACTCTAAAAAGAAACTGATGAACTCTCATAACTCAATATACAGACTGTCACCCTTTCCCTCCTGCTTTATGATCTGGTTACAATTTGCTTTTAGTATTGCCACAGTGAACTCAACTCCTGAGGACAAACTTTGAAGGCACAGACAAAAGATGCTGCCGGACCCTTTATGGGCAGAACCCATGCAGAATTCCAAGGAATAGGTATGCTTGACTTCTTCATTCTCATTTACCCTTTCACGCCCACAGCTGCCTCTCAGGGACCTCTTCACAAATTGTGGTCCCAATTTTGGAGTCAGGAGGTCCCACATGCCCTGCCTTCGCTCAGTGCTCTCTCTAAAAACAGAACTTGAGCATAACTCCAGGTTTGATGGCCTCCTGTAGATAGGACTGGACTCTAGTTGTGAAATGTTTGGCTATAGGTCTAGACTTTCTGACTGACAAGAGGTCTATATTCAGCTCTGCATGATAGAACTGAGAGTAAGAGCATTCAGAGAACCATATCTATGAGAACTCTATGCTGGAGTCCTGTGCCCTAAGGCATCAGCACCTCTCTGCAGATTAGCACAGCCTCCTTCATAGGAGAGGTCCTCCAGCCCTCTGATCATCTTCATGGCCCTCCTCTAGACCCACTCCAACAGTTTCACATCTTTCCCATACTGAAGGCCCCAAGCTTGAATACAGTACTCCAGATAGAGCCTCACAAGGGCAGAGTAGAGGGGAACCATCATCAGCTCCCTTTCCCTTACTGGCTACCTCTCTTGTAGCCCAAGATACAGTCAGCCTTCTGGGCTTCCAGTGCACACTATTGGCTCATATCAAGCTTCTCAACCACCAGAATCCCTAAGTCCTTCTCCCCAGGGCTGCTCTCTGAGAAATGAGTTCTTCTCCCAGTCTGTACACATAGTTGGGATTGTCCCAGCACAAAAGGCAACACCTTGCACTTGGCCTTATTAATTTCACATGGGCCCACTGTTCCAGCCTGCCTATCTCAATGGATAGCATCCTTTCTTTCTCTTGCGTCAACTGCATTACTCAGCTTGGTGTCATCTGTAAATTTGCTGAGGACACACAATCTCACTGTCTATGCCACTGATAAAATTATGGAAGATACTGAAGAGCACTAATGCCTATATGAAGCCCTAGGGGCACCACTCATGACCAGCCTCCACCTAGATGTAAATCCATTGAACACAACTCTCTGGCTGTGACCAACTGTAATGCTATAATGCAACAGAAAGCACAGCAACAGTAGCAGAATAGCAAAATCCTAGACTGCAGTAAATGAAGATAAGCCCAAATGTAGCAGCCACAGATACAGAAATAAAGGACAAAAGGACAAAAAAAAAAAACAAAAAACAAACAAAACAAACAAACAAACAAACAACAACAAAAAAAAAAAAACAAAAAAACCACTTACCTTCAGAAGGCCACAGTTACACAGAGATCTTCAATCAGATATCCTCACCTCCACTGCCAGTCTTTGAATGAGGTCTGGGAAAGGGTAGAGCCAGGATCAACCCCTTCCAGTCACTCAATGCATTGCATGCACCTGAGCTCCCTGGGTTGGCCCTGCCTTCCCACCAGGTGCTCAATCAATCGTTCAAGCTATGACTTAGCATTTTCACTATACCATCTGACCAATCCTTTATCCACCAAATAGTTCCACCTTTGCAATTCATATTTCTCCAATATGGCATTTTTCAAATACTGTATTTCAGAGGCAAATCCCCTAGAGGGAATAACATCATCATCTTGAAACAGTGGTCACCTTCCTCCACCCCCTATCAGCACTGGGAATTGAGCCTCCAGACTGCATTCCCACTTGGACTTTCTCCAGGAAGACCACTGGGCCAGACAGCAACTGTTGCCATGAGCAGGGTGTTTCTACCAGGAGTGCTGACAGCCTGTTTTCATCAGCTCCGAATGGAAAAATTGTTTGGAAAAAGGCCTGACATGTTTATCAAAGAACCATGGCATTTAGTGTAAATGATGAAATGACGGCAAATTAATCTAAACCCTGCCATCACTGCTATCAAGAATCATGGACTGTAATAGCTGCGTGATGGTCAGTGGGAGTTTCACTCCTGAGGACTGTGTGTACTGCTTTCATACGTAACTTTTGTCTGTCAACTGAAACACAGCTGCTTCTGGTGTGGATCACAGGCTGTACAGTGCACCAGCTCCCCTGTAGAGCGGGGAGTTAGAAGGTGATCACTGCATTGCATTTTCCATAGCTACTTTGTGCTGCTGCATCTGTCCACGATCTTCAGTACCCTGGTGTATTACAATGTGAAGTTTTTCAATACAGGGGGCACCCTGTTGTTCTATGCTGTGAAAAGGATTAATAAGCCTCCTCATGGTTGATGATGTAAACATAAGACTGTCCAGGATGGAAGGATTAAAAACCATAGGGAGAATGGTTGCTAGAATGTCTTGTGGCAACACCAAGGAGGTCTTTCCTTTAGCAGTCAGGAGTTCAGACTGTTCTTCTAACAAGTACACCCTTCAGGCCTTGCTGACTCATTTGCAGAGCAATAATTAGGACAGAAGAGCTCCACTCAATCAGTATCACCATCTCTTGTGGTGCCCTACTGGTGATGTGTGTAGCTTTGATACCTAGAGAAGTAGTTTTAAACACACAGGAACTGCAACAATCATATGCAAATCATGTGGGGGGAAAAAAAAAAAAAGGCTTGTGTTTTTTACAGTTGTGTTTCTAGCTTTGGTGGGGCAAGGCCTACCTTTCAAATAGAAAACTGAGTTGTGTTGGGATATTTACATCAGTTTGCAGACACCATGCAGGTATCTTTGCTATGGTTTGCATTCATCTTTGGATGTCAGCCTGCTGGCAGATACAACACTGACCATTTTCAAGGGCAGAAGGGATGAAGATAAGAAATTATGAAGCAAAGAAAGGAAGAAGAAAGAAAAATTCACCAAACCTTTCTTGTGCCCATGATCAGTAGATTTCCAAAGATGACAGGGAAGGAAGTGGCATCTAAATGTGTGGGCTGGGGCAGAGCAGGGAATCAAGATGTTTTCTCTCACTGATAAAGAGACTCATGTTGTGGCAGAAAGAGCCTAGTATTTTGCTTGGAGATTTCCCCAATGACTAGACATGGTCAGCACGTACCTGCAGAGGACCCATGGACCGGGGCAGTAATGGCAGCATGGAGGCATCTCTTGCCTCCCCTGCTCAGCCCATTGCCCTCAGTCCAACCCTGCAGACCCATCTGCCCCCGTTGCTTGATAGTCTTCCCCTCTGATTTGCTCTTGCTGCAAAGTGCTTGCCCAGCAAGAATATCCTGTGAGGTTCTGAGCCTGAGGTCGGAGGGAGGAGGGTGGAGGGAAAGCTATTGTTGCTCTTATCGCAATGTGAGATTTGTTGCATTCCGAGGAAATCATCTGGTACTTGGCTTTCCCCCACTGCCCTGGCCACCGTGAGGATTTAGGACAATCCCTAATCTGTTCCCTTGTGAACACTAAGGGCCTTTCTTGTGGGAAACAAGTTCGCAAATTCAGTTGTTTCTATCAAAGATGAGGGAACATCTAAGCAGCGCCAGACAGTACAAGCTTCCCCCACAGGCACTCCGGCTCCAGCATCCCACACTGCTCTATCACCACCAAGCCCCACAGCACCAGCCAGCATCCCCATCCCAAGCAGCCACCTCCTCCGCCTCCCCCTGTGCTCATAGTCTGCGTTCCTGGCTGCCTACCTCTCCTCCTCCCTGCAGAGCTCCCCGCGAGGAGAAGCACAGTGCAAAGCCTGGGAAAAGCTGGCGCTGACCTTCCCCTCCCCTCCCCTCACCGCTGCTCTGCACAAAGGAGCACATGCAGGCACTCAGCCCCCGTGGGACTTGGGCCTGTGCCCCAGCCTGCACAGAGGGCTGGAGAAGGGTGCTGAGCCCTGAGGGGCTGTGATGGGAGCCAGAGCGAGTGGGGAAGGAAGCTGGCATAAAGCTGAGTGGGCGGTGGGGATAGGATCCTACTCCTTCTTGCCCTTTCCTCCTGACCATTGCTCTCCCGCCTGATTGTGCAGAGGTTCACGCTCCCTTTCTGCCCCAGGGAAATGGCCACCCAAGAAGTGAGGCAGTTGGGAAACGGGAGGAGCACCTCACTTGCTGCCAAAATTGTTATCCACATTGCTTCTGAATCCTTGGCTTTGGGTGCTGGTGAGTGATGCTTGTAGGCTCTGCCTCCTCAGGGCTCACTTCTGCCCCTGGCATGGCCTTCACCTCTTCTTGCAGGAGCTTCTGATGACAAAATCCAAATCCAAAGATTTGGGACAAATCCCACAGTTTCTCTGTCTCTCCCCTTGTACCTCAGTTGCTGCCTTGCTCCTCAGGGAGGGATCCTGCTGCCACCAGCCTTCAGATCAATCTTGCTCTTTCTTCCTCCACCTCCCACTTGCTGAGCAAATCTGGCTGCCTCACTCCACCTGCCTTGGAGATGAGGATCAAAGGGTCCCCATTAACTCTATCCATGAAGTTCTTCTGCAGCACCACCAGCACATCCAGAGAGCTGATGCACTATCACTCACTCGACCTTCATCAGCCAGTCCTCCACCTTCCCACCTATGGCCACTCCTCTCTGCAACTTCCATGCAGTGCAGTGGTGGCCCATATCCAGGGAGGGGGCAGTGGAGTTGGTGTGGATGCACACAAAGGGGAGAAATCTTCCCAGACACTGCTCAGCAAGCAATCCCAGAGTCACCTCACTCTATGTAAAACTGCTGGGGCAAAAATATCCTGCAAATGCAATGATGCACAATATGGAGGAGTATTTATCCTAAAGGTAAATCTATTCCCTGGGGTGAATTTGGTGCATGAAGTAGGAGACTTGGGTGGGTTGAAATATCATGGGGTCAAGAGGAGAGGAGAATGGCTTGGGATTCCATTTTACTTTCCACCTAAGGCTCTTGTTGAATCAGTCCCTAAAGATCTTTACCCTAAGATAGGGTAGAGGTAGGTGGGTGGAGGGAAGTACACCTCACATCCATCACTTCTCTCCATGTAGATCTCTGCAGACCATTCTATACCAACATCAGCAAACCTTTGGGAAGCTGTGTGGGACAGGGTAAGTACATTTCGAATCCCAAACTGTGTCATTTAGCGGTGCTGGAAAAGGGAAGGAAAGCAAACTATCATGAGTGTTTATGAGAAGCACAAGGATCAGGAGAGTGGGTAGGAGTTAAATATTTGATGATAAATCACAACAGGTTGGACTTGATTGCGAAGAACCTAAGGTAGCCTCAAAACCTACCCAGTAGTTCAGCAGGACTTAACGTTTTCCAGTATACTACTTCATTTTATTAGCACAAAGTGGTCCTCATCTAAGTATTTGCAAGATTACTAAATTTTTTAAATAAATCCAGAAAACTGCAGTTTGCCTACATATATCCATAGGAGTCTTCCTTGTCTTGCTATAATTGAACTTCATTGTGGAGGAGGGCTAAGGGATTACATTTTTTATTGCTGGGTGTGTTTCATGGGAGATCTGTCAGCTGGAATTGACAGTGCCAATTAAGCTTGTGTGTTTTCATGCAAGTTGCAGAGTCTTAGAAAGTATAAAAAAGAAGGGTGGGAGAGGAGGAAGCAAGCCAAGCTATTTACAGTGATGGATTCAGGGAAGAGCAAGATGGGAAATATCTTATCATCTTGGTTGCTACCTGCAGCGGTGAGACTTGCCCTTCATCCTTCTTCACTGCTAGCAAAACACACACACGCACATGCACATTCTCTGAGATGTGCTCATAGAAGATTGGAGGCTTGTTTCCTATCGCCCTAATCACACCTTTCCTCAGCCGCCCATGCAAGGCCCCTGACCACACACAAGCTATTGTGCAGTCTCCTGCTTGCTCCCACAGGTGTGAAGCAAACACCTCCTGAACAGAGCTACTTAAGACTGGTCTGCCTTAAGTTGTTCTCTGGGAAGGAGGTAATTTGAAAAGACAGTGCTTTGGGAAGGAAGGGCACAAAAGCTAGAAAAAGTCTATGCTCTCTGATAGTGTCTTAATGAAATTCACCTGGCAAAAGACAAGGAGAACGATGGGGGCTTGATATGGGCATCTTAATTTTAACATGCAAAGGGACAACAGAAAGAGAAGGGGAGGAAGATACTGCATTCCTAGGCAATTTTATTTGCAGGGATTTATTCTCACAAGCATGGTGTCTGATGGCACAAACCACACCAGCTTCTTACCATTCAGAGGCAAAAGTTTACTTTTTGTTCTGTGAGTCTTCTCGTCAAGATCATCCATCTACTTTCCCCCCTTCCCCCTCCATATGTCCCAACTTAGAACCTCTGCCTTCTGCAGATGCCCTCCAGACCCCTTCCACAAGGGTTCTCAGCCAGCCTTGTGGGCTAGACAGCAAATCCATCTGGCTCAGCAAATGGGCAGGTGGTGGTGGTGTGCACTGAGAGCCAGCCTGCTCCCCTGTGGGGGAGGGATGGGCGCTTGGGATTTATGCTGCTGTACACGAAAAATAAACACTTGGTCTCCACGTGCTTTGCTAGTCAGCGTATGCTACCCAGCTAATTCAAACATCCATCCATCAACCCTCCCTTGACTCATCACCACAACATTGATATGCACGGGGGAGTGAGCAGTCCCACATGGGGATGAGAGAAGGTCCCGTCTGCCATGAGATGTTGAAATCTCTCTCTGAGCCAGCTGCTAATGAAAGGCGGTTAGTTACAGAACTGCTTTGCTGTTGTGAACCATCACCCATTTTCTATATCTTTCCCTATGACACAGCCTATCTCTCTTGGCAGGCTCAACTTGCTACAGGCCAACACAGGGGTTTGCCTTTACCAGGCAGATGGTGTATTCTCCTTGGCAGGTGTTCAGAGCATTGGCCATTGCGAGTAGTGGAGGGGAGTCCCTGCTGGCAAGAATCATAGAATTGTTTGAGCAGGAAGGGACCCTTAAAAGTCATCTAGTCCAACTCCCCAGTATCCCAAGAAGGGAGTGATGCCTGCACACCCATCACCCCTGGCTTGGCTGCCTCTGCATTTCCATTGGAGCACTCTATTAATAACTGTTTTTCTAAATAATGCTGGCACTAATAATGATTGAGACTTAAATGACACATCTGGCAATGACACTGACTGACAATGACACTGATTGCTGGTGTTTGAGCACTGGTCAGGAATTTTGAAAGGGAGAGGAGCAGAATGAATAATGTGTTAAAAAGGAGATGGGCTGCACCAGCCTTGTGTTTAAACAAGATGATGAAGAGTCTGAGAAAAGCTTATCTACATGGTGAGACAAATGAATTAGCTGATCTCCTTGAAGATCAGGTGGCCCAAGGTATTCACACTTGCTTCCTGGGAGTGGACAGCTCTGAACCTGTGCCTGTGAGAAAGTAGTGAAATATGAAATGGAAAGGCAGCCCCCATCCCAGAGCCCCCATCTTTGTGTGGGTACTGTTCCTCTGACCCAGAGGCTGCTGTACTTGTACACAGATGTCCATAAGCACAGCCCTACCTTGATCCTGTCTCCCCAAAGCTGCTGTAAGAACAATTCTGTGGGGAACCAACCTGCCAACAGACTTGGGTTGCAGCAGATATTAGGTCTGGAGGATGTGCTGAGACCAGAGAGATCATACAACACAGACATCTCAAGTGTCACTATTCAGAGCTAGTGGGGGGTAGATATTCTCAGTATTTTCTAGATACAGAAGATGAATGGGCAAATGGCATAACACTAGAAAGGCCAGGGAATGACTAGGACATCAGGCTGGGAGAACTTTTGTTTTTCATGAATTTCTGGTGGTGAAAACACAGTACTTATAATGTGAGGGGCATTAAGCTTAGTGTGGGACTGAACTCCCTAAGCAAAACCCAGCATATCTGGCAGGTTCATGAGGATGAGGAGGATACCCTAGGGTGTCTAAAATGGCTTATGCTTAGGCAATTGGCTTCTGCCTGTGTTTCAAGTCAGTGTCTCCCTGCTGACTATCCTGTTTCAGGCCCTGCTAGATAACAGAGAGAGAAGATATCTTTGGCCAGAAACTTGAAATACTCTTGTGACAGGAATATAAAAGAGGACAGACAAGAACATGCCAAGCTTCAGCTCCATCAGTATCTTGTCTCTGATGATAATAGATGATTCAGGAAAGCATGACCCTTCCCTTGCCCCTAATCTTCTGCTGGGACTTTTTCCAAAACTTTTTTTTACCCCACAAAGGATGTTCTGTGTAAATGCATGAAAAGAAATTTCCTAGAAAAAGGGCTTAATTTTTCCCTATCTTCTGTTTTTCCCTAGCCTCCATATCTATGCCCATTCAAGTAAACATAACCTTAAAAAAATAAAGAATACCCACATTTAGCAAATAAATGAACCCAAGCACATGACTCTGGGACTGTTCTTACACCAACTTATTTGTGTTTCATGATGCAGCTTCACAAATGCATTTCCTTACCCCTCAGAATAATGGCATGTGCACACAGATCCCCAAACAAACGTGGAGCTTCTCATCCAAAACTGCCTCTGGTAAGATTTTGCTGGAAACTTTCCAGAGGCAAAATGCTTGCCTTGTGTTTCACATCCCATGCAGCATGCAAAATGGAATTATTTATTTGTTTCTGCTTTGCTTTTATTTGTGCAAAGTGACGCCACAGGGACTTCTTTTGAGGGCATTTTTCAGCCAACAAGATTATCCCATATAAATACAGTGAAATAAATAAATTTATTATTAGAAAAACTTCAGGCTGTTCTCTCTTTCCTCCCTTCCTTCCTTCCTTCCTTCCTTCCTTCCTTTCTTCCTTCCTTCCTTCCTTCCTTCCTTCCTTCCTTCCTTCCTTCCTTCCTTCCTTCCTTCCATCCATCCATCCATCCATCCATCCATCTATCAAATATCTGCCTGCCTTTGTAGATAGTAGAATAACAGAATTAAATTCCTTACACTGACTGAAACGATCTAATTAGGTTTATCTTGTTTTGGGTATACACTGAAACTGTGAGCAATCGTTGAGCTAATTAAGTCAGGCAGATTTACCTGCCCTATGTACATCTTGGAGCTGTTGCCCATAACCTATCAGCCTGCTTTTTTGCCAAAAGTCATTGCTATTCTACCTGAGGAACAGAGGCAGATGGGAACCATAAGCCTTTCTGTAACAATAACAGTCAGAAGAGGAATGTGACTTGTAGGCAAGTCAGCTACTAGTACAAAGGAAAAAATCCTATTTGCTCTGAGACACTGTGAGTTTTCGTCAACTTTCCTGAGCTATTTACAATGGTGAAGTGGGTTCCCTTTATTTTTATGTTTTTAGCTGTTACCACCAATTATTTTTAAACTATGAACCATAGTTTTAACAGTGGGAATTGCCAGCTTGAAGCATTGTTCATCTGAGTAATGACAGGAAAGAAGTTTCTGTCTTGAAGATATTAGTACAGCTTCTATCAAAAATCAGTGCAGGTGTAGGTCCTGCTGGCATGTGACCCCAGAAGAGTCATTCAGAAGGTAGTTCGAAAGTGACTGAGAATTAAAACCAAAATGAATACCCTGATCTCAAGCTGAAATATACATTCCTATAAATGCAAATGAGGAAGACCCTAGAAGATAAAGGTATCTGAGGTGCCCATCAGTTGATGTACTTTTCAGCTATGCTAAGGCACCTTCAATTCAAACGCATGATCCTTGACAGCCAGCACGACTTCACCAAATGCAGATCATACCTAATCAATCTGGTGGTCTTCTATGATGGACAGACTGCATCAGTAAACAAAGGAAGAGCAACTGATGAAATCTACTTGGACTTCTGCAAGGCCTTTAATATGGTCACACAGCGCATTCGTATATCTAAATTGGAAAGATTTGGATTTGAAGGGTGGACAATTCAGTGGAAAAGAAGTTGGTTGGATGGTTGTTGCCAGAGGGTTGTAGTCAATGGATCTACGTCCAAGTGGAGACTGGCGATATCCCCCAGGTATCCCCCAGGGCTCTGTCTTGGGACTGGTATTCTCTAACATGTTTATCAGTGACATAAATAGGGGGACTGAGTGCACTCTCAGCAAATTTGCAGATGACACCAAGCTGAGTGGTGCAGTTGACACCGAAGAGACAGATGCCATCCAGAGTGACCTCGACAAGCTCAAAAATTGGGCACATGAGAATCTGATGAAATTTAACAAGGCCAAGTGCAAGGGAGAGGGAGGTAATTGTCCTCTTCTACTCTGCTCTGGTGAGTCCTCATCTGGAGTACTATGTCCCCTTGACTGGGGCCCCCAGCAAGAATAACACAGAGCTGTGGGAATGGCTCCAGAGGAGTGCCTTGAAGATGATCAAAGGGCTGTAGCACCTCTCCTATAAAGAAAGGTTTAGGGAGTTGGGCTTTTTCAGCCTGGAGAAGTCTTCACAAAGATCTCATTGCAGACTTCCAGTACTTAAAGCGAGCTTATAATCAAGAGGGAAAAAAACTTTTTACACAATCTGATAGTGACAGGACAAGAAGGAATGGCTTTACATTAAAGAGGTTACATTTGGATTCAATATAAGGAAAAAAATTTTTCTACATAAATAGGTGGTGAGACACTGGCACAGGCTACCCAAAGAACCTGTGGATGCCCTGGCATACAAGGCCAGGTTGGATAGGGCCCTAAACAACCTGATCTGGAGTGTATTGACCCTAACCACAGCAGGAGGGTTAGAATTAGATACTCTTTGAGGTCCCTTCCAACCCAAGCCATTCTATTATTAAGTGTTTGACCCAGTTCTAAACATACATCAAAGGAATTACCTTAAACTTCAGAGGACAAGGTGGTAACTTGCTAAGCTGTCATAATTACGTGCGGTATCTGTGGCCCCCCAGTGTACTTAACAGCTAATTTCTCATGGAAATAAGTGGGAGTTTTCCACTCCAACGAGTGTCAGGTACCTAAACAAAATCGGGGCTTGGGGAGATTCCTAACTAACAGAGTTTTCCCAGAGATGCTGGAAAAATAAGGGGAAGACATACAGTTAATTTGGCAATAAGGGCATAGGAGTATCTCAGATGAAAAACAACCTTTAGTTCTGCCTGAAAAGAGGGCCTATAGGAAGTTCTGTGACCATTTGGGAACCACTCAAGGTTGAAGCTGCAGTCTTGTAGCTTAAGGGAGCTAGGAAACAAAGGACAATCCAGGTCTTTGGCTTCAAAAACAATAAAATCATTTTCATGCCTATTTCTTTGCTGCAGTAAGCATGTGTAGAAAGAAGCTACTCAGAGACTTACATTAGAAAAATGAGCAGTTGGATTCCACCCCATAACAGATGAGAGGTGCAAGGAAAAGGAATGGTGGTGACTGGTGCAAGTGTCCTGGCTTTTCCCACTACAAAGTGGATGCACGCAGACCTGTATTTCAAATCGATTGAATCACTGAAAACTGGGAGTCTTAATTTTGTTTGTAGAAATGCATGAATAAAGATTGGGTTATTACAGACGTTAATCATGCTGAAAATGAGACAGAGATCAAATGAATTGAATACAGTAACTTAGAAGTTACTGTAGTCTGTTTTTCCATTACTGTCACTGCACTTATCAGAAAAGTCAAAATTGTTCATTTGCCTTTGATAGATAAATACAGGTCTATTAAAGAAACCTCTTTTTCTATGAATTTTTTTCCAAGATCTTTGAACATTTTATTTATTTTTGCCTCTCTTGATTTAAAAAAAATAATAAAATTGAAACATGAACAATTTACTTTTATTGACAAGCTAAAAAAAATCACAACTTTTATAAGTTTGGTTTAGATTTAAACCCTTAAATAACATTGTTCTACAGTTGAGAGCTTAAAATGGAAATACATTTTGACTAAAAAGAGAAAAAAAACCCACAAAATATATACCTCCAACAATTACAACTTCGAAAGCAAAATTCAATAGGATGAACTCTTTCTTTTGAACAGTTGGGATGAACAGGCACTTTTCTACTATAAAAAAAATCCAGCCTGTTTCGCTTTCTTGTTCTTGTATCAGAATCTTCATCCATCTGTACACAAACCTCTGTGAAGATTATAGTGTGAAAGGAAAGAAAAACCAGAAAGTCCTTAATCTCTTGCGCTGACTACCAATTTGGTTGTCTAGTCCACCCTCACAAAGGTCACCTTAATTCTATTTTCTACAAGACAGTGCTCCCCATATTCCCATGGATTCTAACAGAAAGTATCTGGATGTGAAGAGATGATAGCTCTTGCTACAATATTGGCCCCCCCTGGATCTCCTGCAGGTAGAGCTGGTTGGTGATCCAACTGATTAGCTGTTGCTGTTGATGGTGAAGTACAGGAGATGTACATAGCTTATCTCAGTCATTCAGTTAGTGTTTGAGATGAGTCACCAGATAAAGATGCAGAATTTGCGCAGACAGAGCCAAGCAACTATATCATTAATAACTAGAGAGGAGGAGCTGACATTTATTTGCTCAAATATCCATAAACAAAGACTCTCAGAAAATGATTGTTTTCAAATGAGTCATTGAATGGGCATGGCAACTGGGCCTGCAGCAAATCCTCTACGAGACACTTGGGTTCTCAGTTAAGAACTTTGTCTTCTAGGGGAAAGAGAAGCTCCAGATTTGATACTGCAGTCCTCCTTTTTGGCAGGGATTTTATTACTCCCAGTCATAACCAGTGAAGCACTATGTGTCGGGGCTATGATGGTCTCTACTCCTTAGGTTTGTGGCCTCTATTAGCTTTTTCAAATTAAAACTGGAAATGTTCTAAAATTGAAATGTTGGGCAGCATTACCTCTTGACACATTTCCTGTTGGGTTTGTATAGCTTCATCAGTGGCCATTTGTCATTTAGCCTCCCCCAGAATTCCATGTAACCTTCTGTCATCCCACTGGCAAGATGGGCATGATCTGTTCTTTAAACCAATCCCCTCTATCATTCTTGATAGACTTTCTTCACAGTTTAGCAGCAGTTCGGGGGGCCAGTTTCATGGCAGTTATGTTAGGGGGGACTAGATCTTGATGTCTATGTGATCTTTCCTCTCATTGCCAGTGTGCTTGGAACCCAACCATCAAAACAAATTGAAGCACCACCAACTGTGCAAACATAACCCTATGGCTTTGGGTGGCTGTCCAGAGAGGATAAGAGCAATCACTCAAGTCTGGACTAGAATGAAGAGGGCTGGCAAACTTAAAAAACCCAACAACTTAAATATTTGATTTATAGACAGTATTTGCATTCTGATTTTCCCTATGCAGAAAAACAAACAAAAAACAACAACCAGAGGTATATACAGGCTCTTGGCTTTGTGCAAAATATAGAAGTATTTTCATTTCAGCAAAACCTCTGTTGTAGAATTAAAAAAGGGCGCTTTGAGAGCAATGAGTTGCTACATCCTCTTAAAGCAATTCCTCAGAGAAAACTTGGCTTTCATGAAGAATAGATTGGTCCAGCAGATCCCCATCTGCATCGATCCATCATCTGTCTGAGAGACATGCAGGACTTAAGCAACCAGAGAATTCCAACCTAAACAAACGTTTATTGCTACCAATTTTAGAGGACCAGTGTTCAGATACTATACAAACAGATAACATCATAAAGTAAAAGTGGTTTGGAAACTTCCCAAGGAAACATCTTTTCTCGCATAAAATAACAATGCATGGAAAGAGAAAAACTCCAGGCACACAAATGCATTTTGATGAATGTCTATTTCAAGATAAGTTTTTGACAAGGTAAACATTTTCTGGTTAGAAATGAAATTTTTAGATGCCCCGTTCCTGAAAAGTGTATTAAAAAATGTATGAAAAATGTGTATTTTTATAATGGGTGTTAAAAGAGGAATATCAAAACTACAAAGATTTTATTTTCCAGAGCTGAAATACTTTGACTGCTCTCACAGGATATTTTGAGCTCTTTGCCTCAGAATTGTGTTTGATGAGAGGTTTCATTTTTTGCTCACTACTGTCCTGTTCCAAAGCAATGAAAAAACATGGGGCTACCAGAGTTCTCCAGAGGAAATTTCTTGTTCCCACCTCTTTCTAAACCCTAAAGCTAAAAAATCTCCTTTCTTAATTGCCATGGGTATAGCATTATTCCATACTTACACTGCAACTGCTGATACTCATGTTACAGCAGAAAGATGACATGTCCATTGCCCTACAAGCATACAGTTGGGTGAGGCATGAACTGGGTTATGAAATAGTTGACTCACATAATTGAAGAAAAGCCCAAAATACAAGCAAAGGTGTTGGTGATGCCAACCAAGGGTTCTAATTACATATCAACTGCTAGTAGAAAGTACAGTGTCTCTTCAAAGGAAATAATGGAAAGGAAGGAATTTGATGTGAGCTCTGCAAGAGAGGAAAGAGTTACTCAGTGACACAGAATTGGACTGGGTCCAATAGGATTACCAGCAAGAAAGAGAGACTCTGGTTTAGTCTTGCTATCTTTGTTCCAACTTTTCTTCTGAAAACAAAAAGAGAAAATTCACAGGCTCATGGCTGCGTGCAACATATAAGAGTATTTTCACATCTGCAAAGCCCTACTGCAGAATTAAATAATGAAGGTCTTTGTAAGCAAATCACTTGGTATGTGTTCTTAAAAATAGCTGCATCCCAGACAAATCAGCTTTTGTTCAGAAATTGGCCAGGCTGCATGGGCAAGGCAGCAGGGACAGGTGATGATAAGGACAGCAGCTCACTATTGTGTTGTGAAACTTCATACAATATTACCATTCTGTGTTTTGGGACCATGGCAATTCTTAAGATGAAGAGAATCAAGTCTGGTCAGGTACACTGGGTACATTTTCTCCCAGCACGGGAGGAAAGAGGACCAATTTATTGCTGAAAACAGCACACATCCTTTCACAACAAATGCATTCGGAGACTAAGGCACTCTTCACTCCCTATACTTCAGCATTACATCCTCCCTACTGGCTGTATCTTGATCCATTTAAAAAGTCTCATTTATAAGAAAAAGCAAAACGAATCTCAAATACCATGTCCTGTTCAGGTAAGAAAGTAGTGAAAAGTAGTGTTAACTCATGTGCCCTTAGAAAGAAGGATCTCAAAGAGTATTCTGCCCTTCTTGACACTACAGAGGTGGACTGGCAACTTGTTTCTGTACTGTGAGTCTATTCTCCATTTGATTTTCTGATGGGTAAGGTATATTCTGGCATCTGTTTGGTTATTTACTGAACAGAAGAGCTGATGCCTAGCCAAAAATCTACACAAGGAGCCTTTGAGTCTCTTATGATGAGCATGTAGCCTCTGCTCTTACCCAGTTCTTGGTGTTTGGCTGCAGTGAAGTCCATGGGGACTAATTAGCCTGTTACAAAAATAAGGATTCATGATTTCTACTGTTGTTTCTTCCTCCTTTGAGCATGAATCTATACTGAGGAGCTAACTGGATCTTGACAGGGATCTGGAAAGTACTCCTAGGTTAAGATTCAGCTTTTTAGAGTAAGTTACCTACTTTAAATGCCTCTTTTTTTCTCTTCTGCTCCTTTGCTCGAGGTTCTAATGATGCTCAGCAGAGTTTATCCTGTGGGTCACCCCAAAAGGAATTCCTCCTATTTATTTTCATAGAATCTGCAACAGATACGAAGAGCACAATAACACTATTTGATAGAGCAAATTCTCAGCTAAAAAAAAATATATATTTTTTTCAACATAGTCACTTCTACCTATTGTTGCTACTGCTGAAACACACCACCCACTGCCTCACTGCACTCACATCCACTGTTTGCTCTCCATAAGTGTTCATGAAGCATCAGTGAACGTCAGTGGGTGCCATTTTTTCCACATAGAGGAATTCAGCGACTCATCTTTGCTTCCTAAGCTCTAACATGCAGGATGCCATTTTGTCAGACTGCTCCTCTGCTGCCATTTGTCATGTGGCAGCAAAACATAATGGAATATTGGCAGGAAGGTTCAGTATCTAGTGCCATATCACCAACATCCACCTCTGATGTTGTGGGCCAACGTCATAAAAAAGGAGGAACTTTTGGAGCAGCTCTCATACATATGTGCATTCATTTTAGTTTATAGCTGCTATGAAGACTGCAAATAGAAATTTAAGAATGGCTGGCCTAGTATTTTTGTTGCTTTTACCTCTGTTAGAATGTGTTAGCAATTTTCAAATTGAATTAATTATAATTTATTTTATTGGAATTGGGAAATTTACCTTTCGCCTGACAGTAGTAATATGCTGGTAGAACACGACCCAAAAACCATTCCTGAATAAACCATGAGCACAGATGATGTGAAATGGGGTTACGTCGCCCAGTATCTGCTGGCTGAGGCTCTTTGCTGTTTTGCCTTGTAACGGGTGCTGTGAGGACGCCAGGCAGTTTCATCATTCCTGGTTTCCTGGCTCCTGCTTCTATTCCAGAACACACTCTTAAGAAATTGCATGGGATGACGCTGCAGCTTACACCTCATCTGCGTATTAGGCTACGTAGGATGGCAGGTCAGCTCATCTGAAGATCTCCTTTCTCCAAAGGCAGCTGGGCCTTTGCTCTGGGTGCCCACTTAGCTTGACAGGAAGATGAATGAGAACATTTGTAAATTTTTGTCTCGTACAATGTATTCCCGGCTTCCTTCCAGCCTCGATTTTGAAACTAGCATCTGACTGGTTCAGTTGAGTCTTCCCATGTCTTTCTAACATTCCTTTTCAATTTGGGCATATTGTTCTGCCTGGTGATAGTGGCTCTGATAATTGCATGAGTCAGCCATTTTGCGCAGCTTGGCAATACACCGATCTATTGTATTTTTAAGTTTCTTGGACGATGTTCCTGTTTCTGTGGGCTGAAAAGCACTTCTAGGATTTTACAGAGTCCTTCCTGCTCCCCTCTTGCCCCTACCAAACATAAAAAGTGCACATGGAGGACTTCATCGTGAAGAACTAAAAACGTGTCTGTTTGCATTCCATTTTCTTCTCCACTCACTTGGATCCAAAAGGGATCCAAAAGGGAATTCAGCTACAGTCCAAGTCCCCTTCACATTTATCTGCCAGATCTGGGATGCTGTTATGTTGTGCCTTCACCCTGTTTTACTTCCTTTCTATGACATTGCTAGTTTCTCTTTCTTGCAAGTTCAATTTTCTCATTCTGCCACCCTTCATGTTCCAGCACAAAAGAAGGATGCCTCTACAGAGAAGTCAAAGTTTCTAATAACTACTTAAGAGAGTCCTTATTATTATCGAAGTGCTCTCCTGAACTAAGTTATTTGCAGTTATCAATTCATCCCATTAAGCCAGCCATGGAGAAAGGATGGTTCACTATTATTTTGCATTCATTTGACTGGCACCTTATCTGAATGCAGGTTTTATCTCAAGCTGAGTGACATGACTAATTATACCTGTTTTCTCAAGCTTCAAACTCCCACCTGAAGGAAAGTGAGCATATAAAACACCAGTGGTCTTCATTCCTAGAGATAAATGTTTTGTTTTACAAAGCGTTTGAGCTTAAGGGTTTGAAAAGTAGCTTCTGCTAGCAAAACTGAAGTCACTGGAAGATTCCATGGGCAGTCAGCAGAAAAAAATATATAGGCATAACAGGGTAACTATGGAAAAAGAAATTCAAGCACAGATTTTTCTTCTTTTTCTTCCTCCTCCTCAGCTCTATCAAAAGACCAATTCCACTGGCCAAAATATAGTGAACAACAGTAACATCCCAGGTTGGCCTCTATTTCTTAGCCTGACTTACCTGCTGGATGTATTTTCCTACCTGTTTCAATGGGAGCAGCCCTGCTCCATGGAACCATTACCCTTCATCACATTCAGCCCCTCTAAGTGCAGAGGGAACAACAGGTGTTAGCTTATAAGAAATAATCCCTTTGAGTCAGCAAATAGATGTACAGCACAGCAGGTCAGAGACCTAAAGGCTGTAGATAGGTCTTAAGAAGAGCTAAAATAACTTTATGAACAATGAAAGCACTTGCCTGGTTGCTTCTGTGTAATCAGTGAGAGAAGAGTAATCAAAGCTGGTTCCTTGGGGCACCAGCTAATGATACTAATTAGCACACAGATAGGGCCTTGCTGAAAGCATTATACCCAGGCATTTGCTAATTAATTAGCTGATTGTCTGTAGGGAGATGATCTTGTGTTCTTCTCCCTCTCGTGCAGGACTGTATAAGGGGGAAGAAATGATGGAGGATTTTGTGCTTTCTCATAAAGTAGATGCCACTGTAGGATAGTTCAGGATGGTGAGTTTGGGCAGTTTCTTTGAGACTAGGACTCTCCTGAGGTTTTGCCCTGACTGTTCTCTATACTGAGGCAATAGCAATATTTAACTCTCAGTCTCCGGTATCTGGGAAGAGTGTTTTATGTGGAAAACAGTTCATGTGAGTTTCTATGGTTCGAGTGCATTGCTACTGATAAGTAAAATCAGACACTGGTATAGGCTCTCAGTATCACCACAGGCTCTCAGGAAGTTTTAAAGATCAAAGATCACCCCCTCTGATCAGAGCTGGCTGCCTTTCCCAAGCAAGGCTCCTCGCATTGACCGCAGCTTTAATGAAATCCAATGTCCTGACTTTACAGTGACCACCCTGGCTCCAAGGAGCTCAGCTCAGACAGAGGCACTGGAGTCTGGCAGTGACCAAGTGTTTCTCTTGTTGGCTTTCTATTTCTAGGAGGCTGTTGGAAAAGATCCCAAGTGATATATCTGGCTTCTTTTCCAGGCTGGTTTGTGTGAGTGTGTGTGAGAATGTGACTAGGCAGAAAATATTCTATCTATTGTTATATGGTAGAGAAGCAAAGAAAGACCAGTTTAAAAGAGCAATGTAAGGTGGAGTACATTTTTCTTTTAACTCCATCCAAATTGCTGACTGACCAGACCTCCGTGGTGCTTAACAGTCTGCCCAGCAAATTCAAAGCCAAGCTTTGCAGCTGCATTCAGGATTTCTCCTCCTTTTCCTCTCCCTTACACTTGCAGAGAAAAGGGAACCTCTGTTCTGTTTGGAAGCATGGGACACATGGGTTGGCTGAACCTACAGCAGCAGAGAGAAGAGTGCAAGTTTCTCCTTCTAATTTTGTAGGTCCTATATATAAAGGCTGCCATGTGGGAAGGGGAGATTTTTTAATGCGCCGTGTTCTCTGTTATCAGAAAGGCTTCCTGTACATGTCTTAAGGAGCTATCAGGTGGTCATACTTTCTAGAAAGGGTTGTTGGTGGGAGAGGTACTCCAGTCCCCTTCCCTGCTGCTTTCAGATTTGACTAGGTACCTGAACCTACCATCTCTGCATCTTGAGGGAGGTTTATCCCACACATCTCTTAGCAGACTGCAGTGACCACTTCCAATACTTTCCCTGTTGTCCTACCAAGACATTGGTCTAGCAGCCAAATGCCTAGTGCTTGCACCACAACTGCAAGCTGCTCCTCATGTCACCTGAGTTTGTATAACTATACCCATAAATACGGTCATAAACATTGTCCACACATGGTTCTCTGACTCAGTAAGTGTCCGTGGGGCAGACTTTTACAGACCTCAAATTACCAGACAAGGGGATAGTTGTTCTCTAGGTCTGAGTCACTTGTTTAACGGGGCCTATTTTTGAAGGAGGAAGAGGTGGCAGCATGACTAGGAAGGAAGATTAGTGCTATCTTTGCTGTGACACTGTGGGTGAGAAGTGAAGGCCTATGCCCCTGCAGTGGTACTCAAACAAACAGAGAGTCCACATTGCTTCTGTTGGTTTAAGGACAGAAAATGTAGAAATGATATGGAAGAGTGCACCGAAAGCTTTGCATTTTTGGTTTCCCATACCTGTTGGTATTGTGTCAGAAGCCAGAAGCGTGAACCTTCTATGATGTCTAAATGCCGTGACTTGCTAAAGTGCTGAGTAACAGATTTCAGAGTCTTGCTTTTGGGCTCATGCAAGTTACTGTGTGTGTGGCAGAAACTAAGTGTCTTTCCTCTTCTTATTCATGTTGCATAGAGATACAACCGTGTCATTCACATAAATCAGGCACAATTAGCCAGAGGGCTCAAATTTACAGTGTTTCTGATAAACCAGACGCCTAAGAAGTTCTGTGATGGGAAAAGGCTGCACTCTGCAAGAACACAGAGGGTAACAGTAGCCTTGTGAACGATAGCCCAAAGCCTCAGCTTTCCCCCCGGTACCTGAACATCTCACTGTCCTGAGGGAAACATCTGTGGAGCAATTATTATCTTGGAAAGAGCCATGGGAAAATAAAGCAGTCGGTAACACTTGAAAAGCGTCCCAGATTCCCACTGAAAGGCTTTGTCAGAGCTGTGAACCTTCACTTTATTTAGCTGTATGCATTTTTTTTTTCTTTCTTTCTTTTTTCTTTTTTCTTTCTTTTTTTTTTTTTTTGGAGAGAACCAAAAAAAGTATCCTGTATGTTGCTGCGGTGGGAAATCTCAGCCGTGATAACATTCAGCTCAAGGTTGTTATCTAGTGGGTTGTAACCTGGGAAATATGGGAATATTTCTCAAAGGAAAAGCCAGGCTTGTCACTTTGTACTCTTTATGAGCTTAACTGTTTGTGTCTCAAGTAAGTCATAGATGAGCCATGTACCACACAGAGGCACAACCACTATTTTATGCTGGCCCTCTCCCTAGGACACAACTTTTTGTGTCACAATTACTGTTGTTTTTTTCTTTTCTTTTTTTTTTTTAATTATTATTATTATTATTTCCAGGGATTTCAGCCTGCAAAATGACAAGGCTGCCACTGAATACAGTGCTTCCTAGGGGACACACTGGGTGGCCCAGTCTCCAGATGCTTCTCCAAGTTCTGTCATCCACCCTGCTCACAGGGATGGGATCACAGCTCTAACGGTGTTGAACATGGACAGTTGTGGAGACAGAAGAGAGATACAGGAGAGCCTCATGAAGATTGCAGAGGTATACCTAGCTATGGAGAACCTGTGTTTAGGTCCGGATGAAAGATGTAGGCCATTTCCATTTTAAAGCAGAAACAGAATGTGAGGCTGAGCAATAACACTTTGCACTTGCCTTCAGAGGAAATGAAAGGCCTTTGGGCAGGAGGGACCACCACTACCCCTCATTTCCACAGATGGCAACGTGGAAGTATAGGGCAGTGAAACAGAGTAGCTAAGGTCACCCAAGGAAGCAGTGGAGGAGCTGGGAATAAAACTTAGGTTTCATGAATCACTAAACCACATTGCTTCCCCTTAGGGCTATGGATGTATTATAATAGAGCAAGATCCAGATGTGGTTTTTAACTGTCATTCAGTACTCTGTGTGATATTACTCTGCCTAAGAAAATATACAAATTTGGACTCCCCAGAGATTTGACTGGTTCAGGGGAGCTTGATTAAGCATGTTTGTCATGACATTTTAGGCAGAACAGCACACAAAAGGATAGGGGACAATTCTCAAATGCACTGACAAGGGACTACTGAGCCAAAAAGATGTGTAAGGATTTGAGAAACACAATCTCAAAAATGAAGGAGAAAGCAGAGTCAGAGCAAAGAAGCTGGACAGCATCAGGAAGAAGGAGGAAAAAAGATGCTTGGCATCTAGTCTGGGGATGTCCATCTCTCCTGCCAGCTCTGCCACATCTCAGCTGCTCTCTACAGCAGTCAGAGATAGAAGTGTTAGCTTGGTAAAAAAATTCTGTTCCACATGTAAAACTCCTCATGCTTTGATATTAACAGTAAGTACGGAGAGGGCCAAACCTCCATAGCCTGAGGTTATGATTTAAATTGATCTGCATTCACATTTCCACCTCCAGGTTTGGGCTGGGGGGAGGGGGGCAGTTGAAGAATTGCATCCTTTCATCAAATTTCTTCATTAAACTTGCCCCCCAGCCCACCCTGACACATTACAGGTGTTTGTTCTCAGAGCACCCTTCCTGGAGTCAGATGGTTGCATATCATCTCAGATTTAGCTCAGAGTAATGAAGGACTTTTTAACTTCTGGAATTGGCCTAAACAGTTAGAAACTTAAAGGACTGAAAAACTTGAAACAGAAAACTATCCTTTTCATACTACTTTATGTTAAATAAGCCTTTGTGGTGTAAAGTTTAATTCCTGATTCCTTCAGCAGAACTCATGCCTTCAAATGCTTGGCCTTGGAAATGTAGATTTAATACTGGCCCAACCTGGAAGCAATATTCTTACTTACCCTCTTTATAGGGTTACTTGATGTACCTGAGTGCTGTGAAAAAAGGCATGATCCCATTTGCATGTTAGGAAAGCAATGGAGATACGTTAGTGCCTGGTTGAACAGAGCCATCCTTAGCTGAAGGTGAATCTATACCAGAAACAAGAGTCTCATCCTTTTATGGGATATTTCTGTTTAAGTCCTAGGTGCCATGATTTCCATATATCCTTTAGATATGGAACAATCAAACAACAGTTAGATGTGAACTGAAGACAGAAAGCACAACTTTGATACTGACATTAATTCTAATAATCTAGACATATCAACTTCCTTTTCAAAAGGAAAAAGACTTAAGGCTGTCCATGTGTTCAAGCTGCAAGGAAATTACAGGAGAAAAATCTGCTTTCAATTCTCTGAACATAGACAGGAGTCACCTCACTGTATATTATGATTACCTAAAAAGTAGGTGACACATAAATGAGATTTGCACTACAGCTGCTCATGAGATACTGGCAACTCCAGGAGAGGATTTATGCTGGATTAAGACAAAATCAAAACAAACAGGGAAGATTTGTCTTCTGAAGCGTTTCCTCCATCAGCAAAGGGAGTTTAGATTGCCAGTTTAGGACAGATACCTAAAATTTAGGTTCAGTGATGTGAATCCACAACCATGTCATGGAGAGGAGAGCTGCTTGATCAGAAGAAAAGAAAAAAAAAAAGGCTGAAAAAAGGAAGCAAAGAGCAGCCTCAGGGAAGGTAAAAAGAGACAGAAAGTTAAAGGGTTACAGACAAAAGACAGCCCTTTTAAAACAAAGCCAGTTCAGAGGCTGTAACGCAATGTGTCCTTCAATATCAGGTTAGCTGCATGGCAGCTGGCAATTCATACCGTGTGAAAAGATCTCAGCTGAAGATCTTTGATAATTCAGGCAGCCGTGGAGCACTCTGGGGTATTATTGCCCAGAACCCATCAGGCATGCACCTGGAGAGGTAGGCAGGGCTTTATCACAGAATCATAGAATCACAGAATGACTTAGGTTGGAGGGAACCTTAAAGATCTTCCATTTCCAACCCCCCTGCCATGAGCTCATCACCAACCACTATATCAGGCTGCCCAGGGCCCCATCCAACCTGGCCTTGAATACCTCCAGAGATGATCCATCCTCTTTGGGCAGCCTGTGCCAGTACCTCACCACCACCCACTGCTGCCACCAGTGCTGTCATGACTGAAGAGACAGTGCCTCAGGCACCAGAGAACACAAACACCTAAAAGGTGAAATTACAGACAGGATGGATGTGATCCTCTCCTTGAGTCTGATGGAGCCAGGACCACAGCATGGAAATATGTTGGGAGTGTGTGGTCTGGAGATTGCCCTAAGGGTGGGACATACTGAAGAGACAAATCCGCAAATCAGTGATGGGGACAGCATTCTCTGATAGCCAGGTCTGAAACTGGAAGCTTTCTGTGTCTTACTTGCCCTTGCCATCACCTGACTGCACATCTGTTTATGATGGGAATAAACTTTTATATGGTAATAAATGCAACATGGCTGGCCAGGTGTTCACTTGCTCCTCAGCTGCTGATATCTGGGGTCTAGCTGCTGTTGAGGCACTGGAGCAGGTTGCTTAGAGAGATGGTGAGTGCCCATCCCTGGAGACACTTGAGGTCAGGCTGGATGGGGCTCTGAGCACCTGATCCAGCTGTAGGTGTCCCTGTTCATTGCAGGGGAATTGAACCAGATGGCCTGTAAGGATCTCTTCCAACCCCAATGATTCTATGATTCTATATCTTTGTGCCTAGTACTTCTGCCTGATGTCCACGCAAAATCAGCCTGGGCTCCACTCCTCAGCTAGTGGCATTCAGCCCAACCACTAGGGGACAGGTGGGGGGATGCCATACAAGTGTATTTACAGGAGATGGAAATATTACACCTTCTCTCTGCTTGTAAATTAAATGTGCTGTTAAAGCTCTGGGTCAGATGCTCACCTGACCACCCTGACATTCCCTCTGATTTATCTCAGCAGCAGATGCGTGCCCACACACAGGTCTGAGTGCTGCTAGTAACACGCAAAGCCCTTATTCACCCAGGAAAATACAAATTCAAGTGTGGGCTCCTTTGGAAGGGAAGAGGGAACAGCAAGGTTTGTAGCATGGTGGAAGGGCACTGTGCTGCTGCTTAGCTTGTGCTGGACTGCCTGGTGCTGAAGAGGCAACCCAAAGAATGCAGGACAGGACCTCACATATCTGTGGTCTGTTATCTGCCTCAGCTCATTGGGCATCACATTCCTCTGAAAGACATCTGTTCCTCTGAACCCTCTGCTTCCTCTGCCATCCACTGAGGATCCATCCTCACAGTGCCAGCTGAGCAGATTAATGAAGGTCCATGTCCTCTTTGGAGCTGGAAATGGGAGCTAACTTGTGTCTTCTAAAGGAGCTTCAATGCCATCTTGTTTCTGGGGATGCTACAAGATGGTATTATATTGTCAAAGCTGCTCAGTTCACTCTGTTTTTGCTTCCATTTTTTTCTTCCTATTCCCCATTCCTTCTCCTGCTTCCCACGTTGCAGAAACCCATGAGGAAGCAGACTTACACAGTATGAAATGTTAAGAGGAACCTTATGCCATGCTGCTGTGGATAATGTGTCAGAGAGAAACGAGTACGTCCATGTGTTTTAGACCACTTGCACAAGATGGGAAATGCAGGATCCTGGGGATAGGAAAGCCTGATGTCTCTCGGTCTGCAGGAGAAACAGCCAGCCTTGATCCTCCTTCTGGGAAACAGCTGCTGCCAGGATAATTTTATCCTCTTGCTTACACAAGAGAGAAGATCTATTTTACAAACATCCCGTGATCTCCTGGACCCATATATGCGGTCATTCCAGGTCGGAGTTGCATCACCCAAGAGGCAGGTCTGTATTCTGACCTGCTTTTAGCAGTCTCCCAGCGATCTCTTCCTCCTTCCAGTGCTCTCAGCCTGGGGACCATATTCGTTTGTCTCCTAATTAAGCTGGTTATCACCCTATGCTCTTCTCCATGACTTGCAGGACACTACAAAAGTTTTGCTCTATCACACTCAGTGCAATGACTTATTCATGCTCAATGGCAGACAGCTATGGAAGGAAAGTTCTTGTTTCCCTTGGTGCAGGATGTAAGGTACAATAGATAAGGAATTTATGTCCTTACCAGTTCTTACGCTGAAGTATTTGTCTTTTCCTGGTGCTAACCTTATTGTCTGCCTGAATGCAAATGAAAAGACACTAATTAATTAAGAGATTTACCATCTCACTGTCTTCCCACAGACAGTGTCTGTCAGCAATCCACATGGCACCTTTGCTCCCAGCAACACTTCACAAATGAAAAAAAATATAGAGAAAGAACTAAAAAAAAAGCTCAATATTCATGTTTTATAGAATGGCAACAGAGGAAAACCTGAAATGCTTCATTTTGTAATCAGGCATTTTGCTATTTTCTCGCTTGTGTTTGTAATGACTTTCTGGCTCTACATTTTCTTCTGAAAACATTCAAAAGATTAAGAAAAAAAAAAAAAAATCCCCAGGCCTTTCAGAAGAGCTAAAAATGAAAGCTGCTGGCATTTCTGGAGAAGCAAATTGACTTCAAAAGGGACAGAAAATGGCTTAAAATCGAATGCAACTTGGTATTTCAAGAAACGAAATTCCTCTGAAAATGCCATTTCCTTCAGATTTTTCCAGTGCCAATTTCTTTTCCACATTTTTAACTCTTTTTTTCCTCCGTGAGTTCGATCACCCCTTCTGCTCTGAGCTGTCATTGCTGCATTGGACGTGCTGTGTAAGGCAGCCAAAGGAAAGAGCTCTCCTGATCGCTTCACGAGCCCTCCCCCAAGCACAGAGGGTGCCCTGGAGGGTGGCTTTCAAGACACGTTTTTATTTGGTTAGCAACGGTCACTTGGCATCTGTGAAATCAAAGTATTCCCATATTAACGCCGGGCCATGAGTGCTTACAATCAGTGGGTTAATCATTATGGAAATACTGACTGATCCTTGAGTCAAATGTCAGGTGGTGCCAAAAAACAGAGCCCCAGGACAAAGGACAGAGAAAAGTCAGCTCCGAGTAATGCTGCAAATAAAACGGCTGTTACACAAGACGTGTCTTCCAATGCAGCTCTTGGGTCGCAGCAATATCTGAGCCACAAAGCCCGCTCCTGTGAAACACGGCACATGCCATCAGCTGGGGTCTGATTCATGCCAAAGTCTGGGGGTCTCAAAGCCCCGAGTGGGGATCAACTATGCTCTGCTAACAAGCTATCCAGGCTGCTGGGGGCTATTTATATAGAGATTAGGGGAAAAAAAGAGCTTTGGAGTAAGCCGTGAATAAACGTAGATGCTGGAAATTAGAAGAGGGTTTCTAAGCAGCAGAGGAGAAGAGGTCTGGAGCATGTCTCTTACAGATACAGCTCCAGTAAAAAAACAATACCAGATTATAAGATGAGCTGCATCTGTCAACGAATGTATGTACGTATGGCACAAATGGCTGTGAAGGTGGGCACAGGTGTCCTGCTTTAGCTCTGCCTTTCTATAGTATTGCTTACTGAGGGCTGAGGAACCCAAAATAGACAGTAGTCATAGCAGCAATGCTTGCAGTCCCTCCCCAAAGTATTTTAAATAAAGACTGACATCTCCAGCGATGACTCAGGATTTTGATGGTTGCCAGTTTTGGCTTCCCCACGTAGCAGAGAGTAAAAGGAGCATGATTTCACATGGGATGGTCTTCACTTAGTACCAGCAAGCTGGTTACACCACCAGGCCCTTGGGGAAGTCTCTGTTCACAAATCAACAAATACCCACAGATGCTTGCCCTCAATCAGCTCTTTCAGTCTGGCCCAGGTCAGCAGTGTGGATACACTCAGTAGCATTTTTTGGAGACGGGAAGGCAATTTACAGAGCAAAGAAGTCCCATATGTTGTTTTACTAATGAGGGTTTATTAATGATGGTTGCAAATATGAGTATCTTAAAGAATGAGGAGACTAACATACAACATTCAACCAGGAGGTGCTTCTGGTCCTCTGGGACTGTGTTTACCTATTGTTCACCCAAATAAACAATGGGATTCCCATCCTCTCATTCTGACTTGGCTCCTCACTCTGGGACAATTCAAGTTAGGGTTTTCAAATCCCTGGCCACAGCAGGAGAGTGTGGCTGTAGCTGAAGGGACAATTGTGAGGCACAGCTGGGACAGAGTGTGGATGTGCTGCCACAGCCCATGGAAAAAGGCTGACAGCTCAGGATGGCAGTGCATCCCTCTGTCATAGAGAGCATTTTCGGAGAGAAACAGATCTCCTGCCCTTCAGTAGAGAGGGATCCTGAACAGCCTACTAAGATTAGATGCTAAATTTTTAAATAGAGAAAAAGCAGTGTGATGAATCCCATCTGAAAATAATATAGTCATTAACACATCATTAAAAATGCCTAGTGTCTTACAAATGCAAACAATGAAATCCTTCTGGGAGTGTCAGGCTCCCCTTTCTCTTTAAATGCAGCTGCATTTTTTCAGTGCATAGTGACTTTTCACTATTCAGTCTGCTTCTCTTCTGTTCCTTCATAGCTACTGCTGTTCCCCAGCTGGATAGAAGCAGGATGTTTGCTCTACAAGAAGTGGCTCACCCTTACCTTGTGCAGCATAAGATTTGACTGCTCGGAACCCAGAGCAAAGTCACTCCTTCTTCATGTCTAGAATTACATTCGGTGGCTCAGAGAGCATCACAGCTTATGGCCTCACAAGGGATAATATCATCTGGGAGAAAGGTGCGTGCCTTGCCTCAGCAGCTTGTGCCACTGACCAGAAGGCACCTGGGAAACTGTGAAACTGGGATGTGACCTCATAAAAGGTCTGGGGAGCATGCAGGGCTCAAGGTTGGCAGGATCCTGCTGGCTGCAGTGCTCTCAGGACAGCTGATCTATCTTGGCAGAGCGGGGTGCTGTCACCTGCTGTCACCAGTTTGAAGTCAGGGGTCTGGGCAAACTGTAGTGAGAAGTACCAAGCCATGAGTAGATAAGAAAATTAATAGATTAGAGAGAGATCAATTATCTCAATCTTTGAGCCACACTGCAAAGCAGAAGACTGTGATGAGAGATGTGGAGAAGGGATCCTGGAACATTCTGGAGAAGGACAGCAATTGAAAGAGTTTGGCTGCCTGAGTTTAGTGAAATGAAGGCTGAAAAGGGTAAGACCAGGACTGGCTGCCACAGATACATCAGGAGCCTAAATGCTGGGGACAAAGGAGAGCTATTTAACTGAAGCACAATGTTGGCACAACAGCTGGGTACAGGCTGCCCATGAATACATCTAGACAATGTGAATAGATGGAAAACAGCGATACAAAAATAAAATAAAATAAAAATCAAAACCAGACCAAGTAATCTTCAGATTATAAAGTCATAGGAATGGAACTGAGAAAGCCTTCAGAGACCTACTCATTTTGGGCTTTGTAACCTCGGGTAATATGACAACTGCTTCTAAAAGAGAAAAGCCAGAGACCATTTTGTCAGTGTGGCCGCAATACTTTTCATTCACAGCTTACTAAGAGGAAGATGATCTCCTGCATGTTCCTCACGTTATTTTCCCCATTTGGTTGTATATTTACATGTGAGAACATGAATTAATAAAATTAATAATTTGCTGTCACTTCACAGCAATTTCTGACAGTGCTTCGTGGACAACTTGGTGAGAAATACTGCTCTACTGCAATCCCCTGCTCCAAAGCTCTGTCACTAGCAGATTAAGTGTCTCTCTCTCTCGATACACTCATGAGAGGGGTTGTGAGAATGTGGTCACTGCTAACAGCAGGACTCAGACTTTACGATTTCTTCTAGCCCAAGGCAAGGAGGGAGGAGGGAGGCTGAAGGAATGTGAGACCTCTGAGTGTGATGGTTGTAGTGATCAAGAGCCTTAAGCCAGTCCTACTGCCAAGAGAAAGAGATGTGAGATGGTGGAAAAGGAGGCCAGGGAAATTTCTCTGGAGCAATCTCAGCTGGCTTTTGAGGGTGTGGATGGGAAAATGATGCCAGGAAGGTGGCAGGATGCCAGTGATCCCAAGGGTGATCAAGGTCTGTAGGTAAGGCTGGAGGAAACAACAGTCCCCCAACCCCTTTAATCTCTGGGCAAAAGAAGGAAAGATGAGGACCAGATTCCCTGTGCTGCTGTTAGACCTTGAGCCTGTTTTATGTCTGTACAGCCTTCCCTGTGCCTCTTTCCTTCTTTTACCTGCTTGTCTTATGTGCTCAGGGGTCATCATCTTCCAGAGCCAGGACTAGTTTAGGCAATAGATACAAACACTGCCCAGTAGGTACAAACCAAGCCTAGAGGTGCTACTGTCCTGCAAACAAATAACAGAAGGAGCTTTTTGGGTTTCCCTTCTCTGCCTCTGCATGGGAAGCTGTGTCATCAGTGGGCCTACAAACATGAGAGATAAAAAGTAGAGTCCTCGTATTTCAAATATCCATGTATACATTCTTTCCACAGGCTGTGAAAGTACCCAAGAAAAACTCTTCTAGGGCTTAGAGTATTACTGTTCCAGTCCACACTGCCATTTAGTTCCCTGGGTAGTAGAGAAATCAGGAGTGGGGTATGCCAAATCTGGCTTTACTTTGGCCCTACAGATGTATTACTGAGTAGTGAAAAATCAGGGAAAAGCATAAATCTCACTGCTGCACTCCAGTGCTCTGGGAGTCTTTCAAGTCCCTCTGGAATCCAGAGGCAGTTTGCAGTTTGGAAATCCAAATGTGCCTTACTGATGAGGCCAAATTCAGTCTTAACACGAGGCCATGGAAGTCAGGGGGGTTTCATTAGGAATGCGTTAGGAATTGCATCTCTGCTTTAGGAGCTATATATTAGGGGAGCTGCTCAGCCAGCCTGCCTTTATAAAATGTCAGAAGTAATAAAGAGCAAGCCTTGTACCACTGTGTTTTCACTCTTCACCCTGAGATTATCAGATTGCTGCAGATACCAAATCACTCCTGGAAGGCAACAGTAAAAACGTTTTGCTCCATTTTGCCGTCTGCTAAGGAGCATCTCAAAGCCCCTGCAGACCGTTCTGGCATCTTTATCGCTTTCACCTAGTAATTAGTGAAGGGTTTTTTTAATCCCTTTCACTAAACAGTGAACAGAGCACAGGACTGGGCTCTATGCATTTGTGCTGGTGCAGCCTGTTCACATCTGCACAGTCTGAATATCCCACAAAAACTTTTGCTGACAAGGCAGGAGGGCAGGTGGAAAAGGGCACCAGGGACTGATGCTGATGCATCCTGTGTAAGCACTGTGGGTGTGTACACTTTAAAATGTGTGCACACGGTTTACTCCTTCAAGGCCATATCAACAGCTCTTGCAAAACCTGAAAGGAGTAGAATGCAAAAGTCCTAATGTGTCATCCTACACTGAGAAAGCAGAAAGCTGGGCTCTGGGACTTGAGATTTGGAATCCACAACTTTTGTGAGTTAGGTGTGTTTTCCTATTCCAGTGGGGCTGTGCTCCACTTGCACAGGTAGCAGCTTTCCCCACTGAGCTCTTTTTCTCAGGCATTCAACGCCAAGTTGGATGAAGCCCTGAGCAGTCTGATCTAGCTGCGGGCAACCCTGTCCATAGCTGGGGATTGGAACTAGATGATCTCTAAGGTCCCCTCTAACCTAAGCTATTCTGTGATTCCTTGCTCCAGCCGTGACAAACTGCTGTCGCTGTGGAGGTTGAGACCCTGGTGAACCACAGTGCAGACATCAAATGCTATTCGTGGCTCCTGCAAAGTTGCTGCGTCTCAGACATCCCGACTATTTTAAATTTAAAACACAGCTTTGGAAGGCATGTTTCTCCTGCAGCATTCTTCCCATTGCACCCGTGCGCATGGGCTTGGCTTTCCAAACAACAGCTCTACTGAGGGGCTAGTTTTGTTATTAATAAGATGGCTGTGTTTATGAAGTTTTAAGTGATGTTAAAATTAAAGTGAAGTTATCATTCAGCTGACTTCGAGTTTTCTCAGCTCCCTTCCTTTGCACACACAGTTTGCCCTGCACTTGTTTGCCTTGGCAAGGCCCAGGCTTAATAGTAACAATTTCATCTTCCATTTATAGGCATCTGCACGCCATGTTATTCTTTCAAAGCGGAGCACTTCTGGGAGCTGAGCACGGGGGATGTGTAAAGCCATGCACGCAAAGGCAAAGATCTTTTCAGGATCTCAACTTCTTCACATGAGGAACAGTTTTGTTTCAGCCCTTTGGGGAAAATAAGTAGAAAATGAAAAAAAAGTCCAGTCTCTGACTTTGGAACTTGAAAAAGTGAAGGAAAGCAGTCACAAGCTTGCAATGTTTTACATTCAGTGTACACTACCTGGCAAGTTTTCAGGGCAAATGCAGGAAAGCTGTAAATTGGTGGAGTTGGACATATCAGCAGAACTTTTTTTCTATATGGAGAAATGTATTCATTTTTTCCTAGACTTCAAGCAGCTGCTGTACCAGCAGCTATCTCTTCCAAGAGACAGGGGTTGGGTTCCCACCCAAACTTAGCACCTGACTGCAGAGCAGCCCACAGGGAGTTGCGTCCTACCTGTTAACCACCTTCCAGCCCCTCTTGCAGGTCTATCCTTTGAACTGGTGCTAACGTGTGCAGCTTCTGGATGAGTTTTTTAAAACAAGAACAACTTCTCCACCCTTTTAAAAAAAATATTATTATTTCTTTTTTAATTATAATTGTATTATCTAATGGTTGGCAATCCTGCCCATGGCAGGGAGGTTGGAACTAGCTGATCTTTAAGGTCCCCTCCAACCTAAACCATTCTGTAATTGTATGATTTTATGATTCATTTAAAGGAGAGTTGTAGCAGGCATTTGACACCCTGGGAATCAAGATTCTAAGGGAACTTTCAGCTTGCCTTAAAGATCCAGTGCAAAAGAAAGCAATGCAAATGAGATCCTGGCTGCAGCAAGGCTAAGGGGCACTGCAGCTACAGCATCACCTGGTGACAGCAGCCTGCCACGCATGAGAAGGAGATCTGTCCTCCCACAGTGCCACTGAATTTCCTTTTCCTTCAAGAACAAGGGCTGCTTCTGCTCCCCTCAGCTCTTGGGTTAGACAGCAAAAGTCACAGCAGCCAGATGGGAGATGACAGGGAAGGACCAGATTTTGCAGCTATGGGGAGGACAGGGAACTCATAATGTTCTGGGTAGCAGCACATGACTGGCCAGGGTCCAGATGTGCAGATCTCATGTTGGAGAGCTCCTTGCACTGCTGTCTGCTCCTGGTGACATGTCCAGATTTTGTGTGCCTTTCTCACTAGGAGCCGTTTGACTCCCATGTCTGTGTACTTCTGCTGTGCTGACTCCACATGCATGTCACCTCCCTGCTCGAAATCTGCTTCCCATCTGCCAGGAATCAGCCTCCCTGCTGTTTTGGGGGGATTTTCCCTGAGCTGCTCAGCCACGACCTGGGCCTGAGGCATATTGGATGGCAGCTTATGAATATCGCTCTGCAACGACTAACCACAAACTGAAAACCTCCCAGTGGAAGACTGATGTTTAGGAGTGTGTAATGCTCCCTTCCCAAAATTACTAGTTACTCAGTCACTTCTGCATAAACAGGAACTTTGTCCCCATCTTCTTTCCAAATGCTGCAATGCCAGCATCTGGCGTGCTATCCTGTTATCTTTAAGACAGCATCATCCTCTGAAATATTGGAAATGTGTTTTGTGTCCTGGCTTTCAAGTAACTGGATTCACTTGCACTTTCGCTGGTGTTTCAGATCCTGGAGGAGAACTGCCTGCATTCTGTGTACAATTGACAAGCCAGAGCTACAGCCATCCCCTGCCCATCCCCAGCTTCCACCAAGAAGCTCCATGGGGCAAAGGCAGTGGGAACTGGGCAGTGACTAAGCCATATAGGGCCTGTTTTAATCAGAGATGCTGCTTTTCCTTTTTAATTATGCCTTTTTTAGTGTCTTCTGCTGAGGGACAGGCTGGGGGACAGACTGTGTCCCCACTTAGGGACTCTCTGCAGATGTTGCTCGGCTGCTCAGGAATGCTGCTTAGGGATGATCCCTAACCAGGAGTTGCTTTTTTGCTACAAGTCCTGGGTGCACACTTCTGTTTGTGTAAAGAATGAGCATGAAGGCTGAGGACCGACCTCTTGTTTGATTCAAGGGCGTTGGGCCTTCATGTGGCTCAATTTATAATCCCTAATCTAGGTGCTGCTGGTGGTCTGGATGTTCCCTTAATCTTTTAGTGCAGGAGCACAGAATAATGAAAACATACACTTCACATCAGGGAGAAATGGCACAAAATATCCATGCAATGCAGGCTCTATGATTTCAGAGGTCAGAGAACAGAGAGGGGCTCCTGCAAGCAGGAAAGGTGTCCAGGAATTGTTTCTCTGCCGCATAGTCTCATTTTTTCTCTCTTCTCAGCCTCCTGTATCCCTTTCACCTGCTCTTACACCAGCTTTTCCCACCTCAACGTTTCCCCTCTTTCCGCCATCTCTGACCTCAGCTGCCCTTGCTTTCTCCATTAAATCTCCTGCTCCTCTTTTTTTCCACCCCACAACACCTTTCTGCCTTCTAGCATCACTTCTGTTGCCTTCACTGGCTGTGCTAAGCCACTGTCTTCTTTTCAGCAGCAGCTCACACAGCTTCTTTGGCTTTCTTCACTTTCCTATTTTTCAGCCTCCCTCTGTAAACCTGGAGGTTGTAAACCTGAGAAAGACCCCCAGGAGAAAGGTTCCTGACCCACTGTTCCCTCAAAGGGAGGAGTTTGGGTTCTCTTGGGAGATACTCTGTCAGCAGGGAGGATGCGGAGGTGCACAGCACTGTGCTGTGGAGTAATCATTAGCTCCCTGTCTGAACCGAGTGAAATGTTTGAAGAAAGCATGTGAGCAAATCCTAAACAGCAGCCTCTGTCCTTGGGAAAGAAGACCTCTTTCTAGCTGGTGTATTGTTTTGAAAGAGTGGCGAGAAGACAGCTTGGCTTCAGGCTGTCATTGCCAGGAAGAGAAAAAGTGGAGGCAGTTCAGAGGAATGATGACCAAAATGACCAGAGGTGGCTGAGCTGGCTTGGTTTCTGAATTGCAATTGAGAAAGCAAAATCTGCCCAGCTTGGCCAAATGACAGTGAAGGGCTCAGACTCACAGACAAGTTGCCATGGCTTCGTGAATAACTGTAAATTGGTTGCAAGAGGCTGTGGCAGAGTCTTGATAAAGCTCCAGATTGCTGGAGGGTGTAAATACCAAGGCTAGAGAGGAAATCATCTTGGCCATGCACCAGGTCCTGGCTCAGACTGAGCATTTTGACTTTACCACTGTGGATGGCCATACCGTAAATGAATCCCCTGCATGACTATAGCTGTAGCGCAGGCTGGCCTGTGTCCCATCACCATTGGAGCCACACAAAATGTGAGTGTTCTTGTTTGGTGTCATTTCTTCTTTTTCAGGATTTGAACTTAGCTGTAATCAATGTGTACTGTGATTGCCTGTGAATAAGAAGCTTGACTGCAAATCCTTGAAGGGAACAGTAAAATCCAGTTTTGCAAAATGATATAGCAGCACTGGGATTGAATGCTGGCCAGGGAATAGATGATTTTTGATATCTCATAGGACAGAGGATGAGGCTTAACCATGTTGAATAGATTTTTTCTTCAGATTACATAATCATAGGATCATTAAGGCTGAAAAAGACCACTATGATCATTCAGTCCAACTATCAGCCTGTCCCCCCTATGCCCACTAACCATGTCCTCAGTGCCACATCTACTTAGTTCTTGAACACCTCCAGGGATGATGACTCCACAACCTCCCTGGGCAGCCTGTTCTTATACCTCACCTCTGTTTCTGAGAAGACATTTTTCCTAATATCCTGAGGTACCCTAGTGGGTTTACTGTGGTGATAAATTAATTATGACCCAGTTTAAATAAAAGCATCTAGTCCTATGCAAGCCCTCCAGGAGTGATGTCAACAGAGCCTCAGCAGCAAGCCTTGGAGTTAACATAGTCTTGATAAACTTGGAACGGATCACTCTCCATGAAACTTTTGTTTCCGGATGTGTGGAGGCTCAGACAGACGTCATAGCATTCATTACACTTAAAACATATTTTCAAGATTTTCTTCCAAACCACAAGATCTAGAAATGTCAAAAGAAACCAAACAAAGCTTCCAACATCATCACTTGACTCCGGGAGATGGGGCTCTAGAACTCAGCTGATAACAAAAGAATCTGCAAATCTTTCAGCCTGGCATCTGACCTAAATAATGGGCAAGAGAATTGCTTCTGTTCTACAGAGAATATTTAATTCCTTCAACCTGAAATGAAACAACCCACTTTGATTTGGATTGATTTTTCTTTTCATGCTACCTTCCAAAAAAACTGGTGAATTTAAAAACAAAGGGATTCATTTGGGAACAGTCAAAGTCATTTGGGAGTACATTTAGAATCTTGCAGGCAGGGGGAATGAGTAGAGGGGACAAATTTTTTCCTGCTTATCAAACTGAAATTCAAATTGCATCTCCAGCAAATTCCTCTCTGAGAGTCCATCTGTGTGATGTTCCCAAAGGGAAGCCTAGAAGCAATCCCTTCTGCTGAGTGTCTCTGCCACTACCTCCTCTCCCACTCAGAAGCTGCAGAGCTGCCTCGTCTCTTCCAGGAAGGTTTCTTTTTCTTCCTGGAATCTGGCACTGCTTTCTCAGTCCAGCTGCCTTCCATCAGCTCGGGAGCGTGGGGCAGAACAGGCCTTGTAAACAAGGAGGTGATGCACTACAGAAGAAGGCTGACCTCAGAAACATTTGGATTTCCAAAGTGTCTGCTCTGATGAGCTGAGCTAGCTGAAGCTGCAAGGCAGGCAGCAATATCACTGCATTCAGTGATCTTGCAAGCATCCTGCAGCTTGCCTTCTCAGAAATCAGAAAACAGCTACCACCACCAAAAGGAAAAAAAAAAAAAAGTGTTCTGTCTTGCTTGCATCAGTGAAATTTATGGGAATAAATAGAACGATGCTGCTCAGCAGATGGTAGGTCAATGAAGTGGGCTTACCTGGCCTCAAATCTTTGGTATTTCAATGTATTTCCCGATTCTGTAAATTACAGCAGCCGCGTTGCATACATATGCACATAGCATTTAATGATGCGTAAGAGAGACAGAACAGTGTTTATCCCTTCATTGCCAATGCCTCCTTTATCTTTGTTTTAAAGACTTGATTCAGCCCTGAGAAACCTCCTGCCTCTGATCCTGCTACAAGTCAAACTAAAAGCATCCCCCAAGAGGAAGCCATTCATATTTATTTTAGTTAATTGCTTGTTTGCATAATTACTCATTCCTAAATCCGACTTACAATAAAATCTTCCCTCCCATCAATACAGCTATTGTTACAGCTTCCAGCACGTCTGTCCCAACAGTCATTTGCTGGAGCTGGGAACGCTGCTTTGTAAAGGTGAGCTTTTCAGTCTAGCTTTGAAGGTCAGTGTGTCTATCTACAGAAACCAGGTCAGATAGATTCCAAGTCGGCTCCAAGACCCACTTTCCCTTCCAAATCCTTCACTGTAATTCACTGTAATAAAGAAAGAGGTAAGAGGATGAGGGGAGGGCTTGAGGTTAGTGAATGTGAAACAAGGGCGGCTTTTAGAGGTAAGCATCTGTTTTTTGGCTTTGCCATCTCCAGCATAGGTGTATGGCAATATGTGTCCCTGCATATTAAAAACAAACCAAAGCAGAACAGTGTTTGAGTGTGGGAGAACAGTCACATGAAAGATGTTCTTTCCAGACCAGCAGAAACTGCTCAGATGAGACTGGGACCAAAGCAGGTGACGTGTCTGTATAAAGCAGAGTTATTGCAAAGGGTAAAAGAATCCCTTGCCCAGTCTTCTTAAACAAGTAAGTTTATTTTCCCAAGCTAATTTCCTGTCATATATATATATATATGTATATATATAATATGTGCAAACAGGAGAAGAATACTGTAAAACCTGCCTGGACCTGTGGGGCATAGGAAGTCCTTGGCAAGGCTTACAGTGTACCTTAGTGCTTCAGCACTGAGAAAACACGTGGATCTCCGTAGTGAACATTCACCCCATGTCAGTGATGAAATGGCGTCCTGAAAAGCTAAAGTGACAGCAGAGGGCAGGGTGTGCAGCGTAGGGTAGCTGCAATGAAAGCAAACAAAAGCTTTACTAAGCTGCCTTCAACACCATGCTAGGCTTTTTGGTTATTTATGTCCTGTGACTCAAGTTCATCCGTTCCCAGCCATTAGGTGTGACCCTGCCTGAATTGGTGGTGCCTGCCAAAGAATCAGGTTCCAACCACATTTGTTTTGGCTTTGGCTGGCATTAGTCCAGGGGCAAAGCTGGAAGGCAACACTCACCCCTAGTGCCCTTTGATATAGACCCTCCCTTGGCCAAGTGGACCAGACTGGCAGGCGTGTGGATGTATGCACATTGAAGAGTTGGTACAGGGATGGTGTGAGCTCTGCTTGTTTTATAAACATACTGGATCTCTTAGAAAGCCAGTGAGGTGCTCCACCTTAAAGATGTGAAAGTCAGTGCAAGCAGGACATGGGCAAGTCATTGGCCTGCTGGAGCTGGCCTTCAGTTGAGTAGATGGGCCTTACTGATGGAGATTTTTAATTGGTGATTTCTTGTTACTGCTCTGGTTTTGCCCTGTGGCATGTGCCATTCCTTGCTGGCAATATCTCACAGCCAGGTAGCTTACAGCATTACTTCTGTCAAAGCCAACTGTCTCTAAGAAGAAACCTAGATGAGATGACAGGTCTGTTTGCTCCAGCATCAATGCTAGTGTTGCCTGGACTGGGAATTAGGCATGGCAAATGCATTGTCTGAAGAGACAGAAAAGACATAAATGAAGGATATTAGGAAGAATTTTTTTACAAAAAGGGTGGTGAGGCACTGGCACATATTACCTGGTGAACTGGTGGATGCTTCATCCTTGGAGACAATAAAGGTCAGGCTGGGCTGGTCTTGAAGCACCCTGATCAAGCAGTAGGTGTTCCTGTTCACTGCAGGGAGTTGGAGCAAATAACCTTTAAGGATCCCTTCCAACTCAAATGATTCTATGATCTTGTGATTCTATGACACAGTCCAGGTCACTAGTTAGACATTTTTAAGCACATCCCTGGAGTTTTACAGGCTAAGCCAGGTGGCTGTGAGCTAACTGGCAGAAATGGCTGGTAACTCTTAGGTGGCTTCTGCCTCCACACTCATTTCCTGACATTTCTGTACAGTGTGGATATCCCAAGGAGGAGCCTGTGCCTATGGTAGTGTGGGAGAGGGAGGAGGGAGCAAGCCTCGTGTCCTTGTAAGCGTAACAGTTTAGTCTTTGCTTTCAGGGACACAAGCTGGCAGTTGGCTTTGTAGTAACCCACATGACAACAGGAATAACATCAGGCATAATTAGACGAAATGATGGTATAAGTTCAACTCTTCCCCCTAAAGCACCCACCCCCCTCAACCCATTTTGAAACAAAGCACCTTTTGTGGGCTTCAAGTAGCTTTTAAAAACACAATCGATTTCTTTCTTCCCCTTCACAGAAAAGAGTTTGCTGCTTGGATAACGAATGTTGAAATGTTGAAATGTCTCGGGGAGGATGGGGGCTGGGGGCTGGGATAGGGAGGGGATGAGACACCTCGGCTCCCCCCCCCCCCATCCCAACTTCTGATGTCTTCTGCCAGACAGACACTACTCCCCCTCAAGATAATAATTTCTCCTTGTTACTACAACTTTAATGCTCTTCTTTTCCACCCCTGCAGCCCACAACAGTATCCCCTATTGTCCTGGCATTGGAGGTATACATGATGTAGGCAAGATTCTGCCTTTTCCAGGGCCTTGTCAGATTATGGATGATTGGTCATGCTTCATCCACCCCATGAAGGCCATCAAAGAATAGCACAACTTTTTCCCTCGTTGCCTCCTTCCTCCAAGTGCGACTTGGCTGAGAGAGAGGACCACTGTGCTGGATTTGAATGAAAATTATCTAAGTGTGTGGTTCCAACTCCCCCTGCTAGCTCCCCTCTCTTAAAAAATGAGTCTGAAATGTAATCAGATTTACTTTAATGAGGGAGGACTGAGAAAATGCATCCTGTGAAAAAGAACTTTGTGGGCAACCCAGGTCCCATACCATAAACAAAATCAAGTCACTCTATATTAGCGTATGGAAAGATTCAGCACAGGAGAAACTCTGTTTCTAACCCCTCCCTATCACAGATTTCTAGCTAACCCATTAAACTGCTTTGTACTCACTCCTGTGCCACCCCTCAAGTAGCTGTATGTGTACGTGCCTTTACCAGGTAAGAGCTGTATGTGGAAAAGCAGCACCAGGTCAGATATGGACCAGATTCTGAGTGCCATCATTTCAGTTTGAGACAATTTTAGGTCCTATGCTGAAATATGAGTCATTTTAAAACCACTGAGCTAAGAACTGTGTGGGTTTTGTTGGTTTGGCTGTTTGGTTGTGTGCATCTTTAAAACATTTGGACATGAAGTGTGATGCCATCTGTGACAGTATTATTAACATTCTAAGTGGCTGAAGACTGCATGTAAACGTGTAATGATGTGATACATATGCACATATCATCAATAACTCTGAAACTGGTTTATAACTCTACCAAGCTTGTTCAGACTTAGTTTCTTTTCAAGGTGAGATTCTCAGGCAATGAAGTTTGAAGACTTCATGCAAATAAAACTTGTGAACAGAGGAACTCTGTGAACAAAGCCACTTTGAGAACTGTTCACGTAGTTAGTAATAGTAATAGGGCATAATGCAATTTCTTCCAGAAATGCCCCATTAGCCATACATGTAAGAAAATGAAGAATCAAAAATTAAATTCACAGGTTTTGATACTTTTTTTTAAATTTTTTTTTCCAGCACTTTTACCTCGGGGATAGCCATGCGTGTTCTTTCCTCAAAAAGGAACACTTATTATTTCTGGGGAAAAAATATGCCTGCCTTGGCAGAATTTATTCCCAAACTGGTACATAATTCTTCTAGCATGGGCTTGAAAAAATTGAAGTAGATTTTTTGGGATGCTGTGTTCTTTCCCCTGCACATGTAAGATTTGTTTTTGCCCCCCTTAAAATTACTAGGAAGCGTCAGGCCAAAAAATGAATGTTCCAGAACATATAAGGCTGTGGCAACTGGGGATTGATCATAAACTCTTTTCCAAACATAACTAATAGTTTAACTGGTGACCGGATATTACCCAGAGAGTATATTTTATTGACTGTGAATTCATTAATAGTTAACTAGTGTGTAGACATTGAAACAATGTGTCAATTCTTCATCTTGAATCCTATCTCAGACAAATACAATAAGATGCCATGGTCTGTCGCTTTTTCAACTCAACATTGCTGAGTGTTGATGTCAGGGAAAAGTCTTGCTTGGCTAACAGCATTCCTAGAGCACTCTGTGGGACTGAAGGAGCTACAGAAAACTCAGAGGCTTTATCTAGACACAAAAGCTGAACCTGCAAAACAGCACAAGAGAAGATTTTGCTGGGGTACCTGTTTATATGACTCTCTTTTGCTCCTACAACCTGGGGCTTCTCATTCTCGTCTTTCTTCCCTGGAAGTGTGGAAAGTCATTGCAAAACTTTATTGCTTTGCAAGGCAGTGAGAGCATGAATTCATGTGTCTGCAGAGATTTGAAAATGCTCAGTGCTAGATGTGACTGCTATTCATAAAGGAGGTTGATTTTTGAATGCTGATGTACCCAGAAGTACATGAAAAATTGTTTATGATTTGGAAGCCTATTGAACACCAGGAGGACAAACACTCTACATCTGTTGAAGGCCAGGATCACTGCCACAAGATTAACAAGAAAGGAAAAAACACATGGCAGCTATCCAGGAAACACAGCTATCAGAAGGTAAACAGGGATAATCAACCAGGGACTCTGAAAAGTTGCCCTACCAACAAAATAAAAGATATGACCCCCTCAGAAGCCTCTGTATCCTAGAAGCATGTGTCTAAATACAAAACAAATGGAAACATTTAGGACTACAGAACGGTTTTAAGGCCATAGATGAAGTCAGGAGAGGGGCCAGCCCTGGCTGAGTTTTGAGGGTGGGGGTACACCGTGTGGTGTATTTTGAAAGAGTGCATTTCTGCTCATGGCAATCCCTAAGGACAGAGACATTGACTGATCCTGTGCTTTCCTGCAAGAAGTAACCATTTTTTGGATAGGATGTGTGTGATGGTGAGGACAGTAGGGCTTTTCTACTCCAGCTCCTGAGAACTGGCTTTGCTGAGAGGCATCAAAAAAGGGTGTGGAATAGATTTTCCTCCAGTTGTCCAGAATGAGGTCTTAATAAAAAGATTACTTTATGCATATATGTACCCGATGTTAGCAGCTTCAGTGACTACAACTGCAAGTACTCGACTTCATTTCTTTGCAAAGTGGATACTTATCTCCTATCCATTTTGAGACTACTATCAGCAAACAGTGAGTAAGCATTTGCAGTTTATGGACTTCTACTGTTTCACCTCCTCAGCTGTGGCCAGCAAGTTGAACTTATGCATGCTCTTTGAGTAATCTCGAAAATGAAACAAGACTATGAAAGTCAATGGGAAACCACTTTCTGACTACAAAAATGTAAACCTTTGTCCTTTTTTTTAACATAGCTGCTCTTTTATTAAAGATCTAATTTTTTTTTTTACATATCAAGTGCACTTTTTATGCACGAAGAGCCCTCTTTAATAGTAAAATAAACACACTAAAGAAAAACCACAACTGATGATTTTAAGAGAATGACTCTATATTGTAGTCAAAGGAGATCTTCACATAGACTTATTCTGAACAAAATGCCTAAGGAGTGCATTGTCATCTTTCACTGAAGCGTGAAAACCTGTAGGCATTATTAAACCTCTCATGATGATCCTTAAGATTACAAGCCAAAAATAAGAAAAGAAAAAAGAAATTAAAAAAAGAAAAAGATAAGGTAGGGTGGGGAATAAACTTATCCCTCGTATTTCTTTGGCTCAGAGGGGAAAGGCAAAAGAATTTGGCCCACTGGATCAGATGTACAAGGGAAGAGTCTTAATGTCACTGATCACAATAGTTAGGAAAATCAAAAGGCCCAGATGTTAATAGGATCCCTGTGACCTCATGGCTGTTTTGCAGATGTGTGTTATGAATATCTGTTGAAGATAAAGAACTGGATTTTGATTTACAAATGCTTTAATGGAGAGTTGACTTGTATGGATAGATACCTTAAGTTTCACACACTTAATGACTGTGGAGCTCCTCAGGAACGCACAGTTTTAAGGATAAAATTCAATGAGATTTGATGCAGTTTCTGCTCTGATCATTCATTCATCCCCTCCTCATTACCAATCTCTCAAATTTGCACTAAAGAATGAAGGAAGGATTTGTGAAGAACTGGCAGCTGCCTCAAGGTGCTTTGCTATTCCAAACAAGTCTGACTCTGTATAAATCTGTGGAGCAGTAACGCTCTCATTCCTGATTAATCTTTCCTCCTCTTTGAAACAAGCCATAGATAGACGGATTAAATGTAGCTGTAGACATTTTTTCAGCGTATTGGGATTGTTGTGTTAAACTGAGGCACTGTGGTCTAATTCTACAGATATGCATATGCCATGACTCTAGCTGTTATTTTGGGCACAGTGCAATTTTGTAGGTATTGCAATATTGCAACTTTAAAAAAAAAATAACACCTTGGCCTGGCTGAATCATCTAAGTTAACTGCTTACTGTTTTAGTAGTAGCCTTCACGTAGGGAAAGAAAACATAACTCACTCACAAAACATGGAAAATGATGCCCAGACATACATTTGTTGTAGAATAACTGTGACTATAATGAATGCATTCCCACCATTTGATACTGCACTCGTATTCAGACTCATTGTTTCTACCTCCATAGTTTTCTAAAGTGCTGCCTTCATTCTCCTTCTACATAACCAGTCTAGAAGTGCCTTTGCTCCTTGCCTTACTCACTTTCAGCAACAGTACCCTTCTGATTTTCTGGCTTTGAGAGAAAAACAGTCTTTTTATTTCTTTATCTGCTGTTGTTGTGAAATCACTGCTATGATATCCATATCTTTGTGCAGGATTCTGGGTTGTAACAAACTATGCCTGCTACATTTTTTACTTTAAATACCAAAAGTTTTTCGCTGTCTAAAAGTGTTAGGTTTGGTTTTAGGACTTATTCAATATTTTGTGGACAGATTCTGAGTCATCTGTGTGAGATGGATGATAGTTTATTATACAAAACAGTGTGTCTGCAGTGTCTACATCACATATGTGTAATATATAAAGGCCAACCAATGTGACTAGCACAGTGAAAGCTGTTTCTGGGGCTCAAAGCTTTTAAACAGTTAGTTATGGAAGTCAGGACAGTATAGCAGGCCTGGGAACTGATCCAGCTCTAGACTGTATCCTCCTGCCTACCTAGTAGTCTGATTTTTTGCCATGGATTCTGCCCAAGCTTCCCTTTGGAAGTGACACATCCTGATGCTCAAAGACCTTCCCAGGGAAGTTTCAGCAGGGAGGAAATAGGAGAATATAACATCTCATAAACTCCCTATGACTCCAGAACAAGGCCCAAAGGCTATCATTACTGAAATGCATACTGCTAGCGTCATTTCCAAGAGAGGATCTCAATTTATTGTGTGTTGGGAGTTTCTAGGGTCAGCTCCATCCTGCTATGTAGTATAACAATGCGTCAGTTGCACAATAGGAGTAACCTCACAGTATTCATATGTCACTTCAACAAGAGAGCAGAAAAAAATGCTCATGTAGCTACAGGGTGGTTTGGCTTTCCTGACATTGAATTCTTACATGGCAGGCATCAGTTCTTTTATGGGAGAGACTTTTGGAATGAAAACAAACTCATTAGTAGCAACCAATTACAAATCTGTGTTCCCTGTTCTTGACAAACTTCCCCGTTTCTCTGTGTTGTTGTTTTTTTCCCTGCTTCATTGTCATGTCACGTCAGAGTTGATTATAAGAGAAGGGCCTTTTGCAGAAGACCATTATATGGGTGGGCTTTGGGCTGCTAAGCTTCACCACTCTTCGGGAGATCACAAATCTCAACCTCACTGTCTTCGTCCTTTCCCTAAGACAATGAAAACCCTGAAGTGAAAGCCCTGTGGTAAACCTTTTAGCCCTGAGTGTTAATTCATGGATTCTGAGATGGAAGGAAAAGCTCTTATTTCACAGTCAAAGGCCAATCAAGAAGCAGTTTCTATTGTGTTGTAAAACCAAGTGGCCAAATACAGTTATCCCTCTATGCAACAAAAGCGTTCCTTAGGCTTTTGCATCATAAACACCCAGTGAGGCTTATATGTCATAATTGCTGATCTCTCGGAATGTGCCAGACATGTTTCAGCTCACCACCTGATACTGAGCAACATCAGAGAAGCAGGCAGCTCTGCCTGGAGGCTGCCATCCCCTCACAGAGATCTTGAAAGCAGAAATGGCGAGACAATATCAGAAGCCCCGCAACAGAGGACGCTCCCAACAGAGGCAAAGAGGCAAAGGCAGGAGACAAAGAAGGAAGCAAAGTAGAAGGACAAGGACAAGAGGTACTGTCTTTCAGGCTGAGTGATGGAAGGGTTGTGACAAGATGAGACTTTCTGAAAAATCCTAGTGAAACCACAGTGCTGCAGGGACTATCTTGTGACTAGCCACGGAAATCACTTTTTGGCTCAGTGATGATCCTGACAAACCAGGAGAAGCTCTTGACTTCCTCGAGGGTAAAAGCTTTGCAAAGACATCTTGACAAATTAGAGGTCTGGGCAATCACCAACTACATGATGTTCAACAAGAGCAAGTGTTGGATTCTGCACCTGGGACAGGGCAGCCCTCGCTCTATGTGCAGAGTAGGGGATGAGAGGCTGAGAGCAGCCCCATGGAAAGGGATCTGGGAGTTCTGGATGACAACAAGTTGTATTATGAGCTGGCAGTGTGCCCTGGCAGCCAAAAGGGCCAACTGTCTCCTGGGCTGCACTGCCACTGGGCAAGGGAAGGTTTGGTCCTATCACCTCAAGTACTGTGTGTAGATTGGGCACCACAATATAAGAACAACACAAAACTATCAGAGAGCTATCAACTCTCCAGTGGAGGACTATGAAGACTGTGAAGAGTCTAGGCGGACAGTTGTATGAGGAGCAGCTAGGTTCCCTGCATTGGTTCAGCCCAGAGCAGAGGAGCTGCAGGGAGCCCTCATGGCAGCTGCAGGTCCTCACAGGGAGTGAAGGGGCAGCACTGAGCTCTGCTCTTAGGACAGCAACACTGGAGCAAATTGGACAATTAACTCTTGCCATTAATGCTCTTTGTAGCTTTTTGGCAAAGGAAAGTGTTTCTCATTCTTGCTTTCCTACCTTCTCTTTCACAGTGGGCAAGAAATACCATTACAGAAGACGAGTGTTTTACTGAGATCCAGCCTCCTCTGCTATATGCTGCAGCATCAACTGCATGACCAACAATTCTGTTTTCTGGGAAGCCTGGAATAGGAGCAGCCAGTTAGCATGCAATAAACAGGTCTCAATGCATTTTGTTTCCTTTAATTTTACTTATTTATCATGTGTGTGGTATCCCTAGAATGTTATCTCAGATTCTGTGCTGGGCGCAGATAGGGAAGTTCTTCATTGTCTAGGACTGAGAGGATTTATTGAAAAAGGAGAAATAAATGATTAAGGCTTGTCTTCCTGCAGCTATTCAACCACAGACTGAGAACAAAGCTATCATCTCCTAAGTTGCTATAAATATTTTACTTGTTATTCTGTTGATCAGCTAATTATTGCACACAATATAAACACCTGAGATGCACTGCTTCTTTAATTTCCCTTATCCAGGAAAGGCCAATGTTAGCTGCCTCAAGAATGGCTTTCACGTTCAGGCAATAACATATGGTAGGATCAAGACAGTGATAGTTAGTTCATAACCTTCTAAGTAAATTGTCAGCTGGTGGAGGCATAAAGAAAGGAGCGTTGGAGCTGATCATGTTAAGTCAACTCAGAATCTAAATTTCTCCTTCTACCAAGGCCTGTCTCATGCAGAGCAGAGGATACCTGAACAGCTGTTTTCCTATCTGCTTTGCAGGATTTGCCACTGAGAGTCCCTTTGCTCTCTGAGGAATATGATGCAGTACCTTGCAATTCATGAGGTCACTGCAACAGGATAAGCAAATCTTCCTTATCACAAGGAATGAAGCTAATAAAGCACCAATTTAAAAAATAAAGTACAGCAGCTGAGAAGGCACAAGCAAAGAAGTTCCCCATCACTTCCTATCATCACCTGTGATTTATCAGAAGTCTGTTCATAATCTGCAGGAGAGCAGGACTGTGGGCTTAAGAACATGGAACAGTGCACCAGCTCTGTGGCTTTCTCTTTATCCTTGGCCAGCTAGGACCCACACATGGACAAAAATTTGACAAGAATGTCAAGGCAAGAATGTGGCCAAGGTTAGTGAGAATGTTGTGCTCAGCAGCATGACAGGCATGGTCATGCTCTCAGTTGGCTCTGAGGCTGCTCAGATGAAGAGGGAGAGGGGTGCACAGACATGCCAGGAAAGATGTTCTACCCACAGCAGCTTGTCTGAGATACATTTTATCAAGAAGTGACACCATGGCACACATTCCTCCAAACAATTGTGACAGGAAAGCCCTGCCCAGCATTTCTTACTCTGTTTCCTCTTCTTTCCCTTTCCCTGGATTGGGCATCACTGCCCCAGAGCAATGGGGCACGTGGGTGTGGATATCCTGGTGGGAGAGTCCACGTTACACCCCACCAAAGTCAAGGAGACCTCTGTCACTCCAAAAACCATCGACATCACTAATGCAGCCCCTGAAGGTCAGATCGAGTCAGAGCACAGATGGAACTCCTATCCCAATCCTGTTCAAACACCTAGTAGGGAACTTTGTTAGATTTTGGCATCAGTCTTTTGGCTACTCTCTCCTTGTGTGTGTATATATGAGTATGCTTGTATGTAAGGAGTGAGCCATACCAGTGCTTTTTGGAACTGTTCAGTTCCTTGTGCTTTTTTTTTCTTCTTTTTTTTCTTCTCCTTTTTCATAACATTATTACTCCATTAATATTTCTGAAAGCCAAGTCTTACTCCAATGGGCTCTTATGATTACAGATTAAATGCTGCAGAGGAGATGACAGTCCTCACATGTACCAATGAGTCAGTGAATTCCTTTGTGAAGCCTAAGTCCATCCAGATGTTGACCTCAGCTCTAATGCTATGTTCTTTGCCTATTTTCCTCTCGTATTGCTGGGTCTACTTAAGATGGGTATGACGTGACCATCAATGAAGAAAGGCAGGCTCTTTGAGAGGGTAAAATGTTTTGCTTTCTACAATAGGATTGTGAAGCTCTTTCCACTGCCGTAATTCTTGGCTGTTGCCCTACAAATGCTTGTCTTGCGACTATTATTGCTCACTTGGTACTGTTTGCACTGCATAGGCGTAAATGTCTACAGGCGATCTAAATATGAGACAGTTACTTTGTGTGGGTCTAATTCAGAATCTCGGGCTTTTCCTACAGAGCCAAAGAGGAACATGGAACTATACTGGTAAACAGACAGTACAGAAGAGCGTGGACCTATCTGCAAATGTTCTGTTTGCACAGTCCAACAGCAGTATTTTCACTAAATACAAAAGAAAAAATTGTAGTCTGCATAGCCAGATTCTCCCAGCAATTTTGCTGTTTCTTTGCTTTCCTTTACAAGCCATTCCTTAAAATCACAGTTTCGTTGCTGGGCTAGACCTTCCCGTGCTCTGAGTCCTGCTGGAGTGCATGCATGACAGAGGACCAGAGGTAAGAATACAATCCTGCTGCTGCACAGGTTTTAGTGAAGCTCCAACAGAGGAAATGAGAATAGTGCCAAGTGAATCATTTCTGGGCTCTTCCTTTGCCTTCCCCACCCTTCTGTGTGACACAAACCACCTTTTCATGATACAGATCAGCAGACCTGGATATTTTTCCAGGACTTCAATATAACCAGGTTTCTGGAATAAAACCTCAGGAAACATTTGCTCTATCAAGTCCCCTCCCAGCTGTGGGACACATTCTTATGTGGTCCTTTGCTTTTCTGTCGTGGCATTCAGCCCAGGAGCGCAGAATGTGTAAACGAGGATGCCCTCAGCTCAGCTTGTCCAGCTACGTTCAACCAAATGGAGGAACTCTCTCAGGAAGTCTCTTTCCAGCTGTAATAACAGGCCCTCATCGTGCTAACCTGCTGCAGCGTTGTTTCCTGCTAAGAAGTAACCAGCCCCCTAACAAGGGGGTTTTAGAGATGGGAGCAGAGGAAGTGGAGCAGAGCAGAGCTGCACTATTGGCATTCTTTAGTCCAGATCCCCATGTTATTTTGTTATTGGGATTTGCCTACTGCTAGGCCTTCATTCCAGAGCTGCTTAGTTTCAGATACTTAACTCCTGGTTGCTTAGGCACACAAAGCCTCCTCTTTCTCAGGTCTCAATGGCTTTCAGTTGCTGCTCACATAACTCTGGTTGCACCAAGAATTGCCTTCCTGAGCTTCAGCAGCAGAGGCATAGTGTGTTCTAGACATCCAGCTTTCTGGTTTCAGAGATAACTTTGCTTCCCTGCCACAAAATTGCCCTTTAAGCTGAGGGAAGGTAGGAGAAGTGCCAAGGGCAGGGACAACTGGATGTGCAGTGACAAATCTGAACCAGAGGCAGAAAAAAGCTTCAAGTCTCCAGAGTGTCAGCCCTGAGCCCCTTCTGCCTGGTTGTACTGAGTACATCAGGAGGCAGCTGTTAATAGGCTGGATTGCTGGTGACTTGAAATACACAACACAATGAACACAAACTGGTGTCTCTCTGTCTAGTTTCCTCTATAAAACCCTATCTCTACTTACTTCTCTCTCCCTCTCTTGTTTCATTATCCCTGCCAGAAATACATAGATTTACTCGTAACAAATTGCGCCAGGATCAAAACAGCTGTATCTAAATTTATGGTCTAATTTTTAAACAGAGTCATTTCCTGCTGTTTTGCCTGCCTCCTGAGTCAGTCATGTATACTTCTACATACTGCCAGACATGGGCAATTCTTACTGGGAGATGAAGCCATTCCAAGCCAGAGCCAGTATGCCTTTCAAAGGCCAAATCTTTTCGTTCTTACTCAAGCTTTTAACTGTGATGATCCAGACAAGTGTTTTCTCATGGCCGCTATGTTACAGCTCTCATTACGCTCTTGATTGCATTTCAGAGATGCAGAAAGAGTGACAGAGGCTACTTTACAGTGCTTTTCAGAGGTGGTGTTGGGAGAGTTTGAATAATTTGTTTATTTGATTAGCTTATACTGAGATGCTCCAGAGCTGGTAACAGTTCTCATTATATACTGGCTGGAGAGCACACTGCAAAGAGGATCTGCTCTGTCTCACAGCAGAAGACAGCAAAAATATGAAAGGAACTTCAAATACTTAAAAAGGTGGTATACAAATAGTCATAATCCCTCCTCCTCAACACCCTACCTTGACAGTACTGGTTTGAGAATCAGCAGCACTTTTACACTAAGCTAGCTGTCTTGCTCAGCCAAGGACAGAAGGCAGAAGGGAAGGATCCGCCTTCCAGCCAACTCTCTGGTTGTTTATTTTCAATCTCAGAGGCTCGTATCACATGTGGAACTTTCTCAGTCCTGGGTTTTGGTTTTGGATTCACAGTGCTTGAGCACAGAGTTGGTTATTTTACCATCCCAGATTTCCACTGGGGTAGACTGTGGCTTTCAAAATTCAAACAAACAAACAGACCTGCCATCTTCATCCTTCTTGCACAGGGTCATCTCCTTTCAAGGATATTTAAAAAAGAATTATAATTAATGGTAAAAACTGCAGCACTGACGTAGAACAAACTCCACAGGGACAAGCAGTACAGCAGCCTCCTCCTAGCAAAACTTTCTAGATGAGTATGAAGTAAACACAGCTTTGCAGACATGCATGATCAGACAGCAAGCTTCTCAACCAGTGAGAGTTCTGGAAATCCCCTGGGAGACCAAGCCCTGGTTTCCTCATCGGAATAAAACACACGAAGGGGACACTCACAATTTAATGCATTCAGCTCCAGGTGCCAGATCAAACTGTGGCATCTGTGTAATCCCTGCTGAAAGGCAAAGCAAAGAGCTACCTGGAGGACCTCCAAAGCACTGGATAAGAGGCATCCTCTCAAACAAAGGTCAGCCAAAGTTGAGGGAAGGCCCCAGATCTGTGCCAGGTGGGAATAAGAAGATCATAGAAAGGTAGAAGCTTTCTCTAGAAGTCCCTCTGAAGGAAGACTGGGAGAGATGGATCAGGATGGGAGAAACTTATCCTGGCAATACTCCTTTCTCCAGGTGGAGAAAGAATAGTCTTTTCACTGCATTTTATTTCATTTTTTTCCTCGAGTTTTTCAAGTGTTTCTGCGCCTGTTTTCTCAATGCTTCCTCTCCATGGAGGGCTGATCCTCAAACTCTCAGGGCGAGGTTTGCCTTGGATGGTATCACATCTGACAACTGGCAGATTCTGCAGCTTTGAATTTTCCCACTGCCCTCATTTTTCAAGGCTGAACTTCCCACCTCTGATGAATTCAGACCTGAACTTCATGTAAATGCACCTTGCAGTGATTCACTCACACCTCAGTGGAGGATTTCATAGCCTTTGCTGAGTTGAGGTGTGTTTTGACTGTGCTCTTATCAAGTCCTCTCTACCCTAATTGTATTGAAATGTCTTTAACGCACAGTAACTGACATGGAGGAGGGAGAACCAAACATGTCATGGCAGGCTTTGGATTGGAAAGGTTCAGTTGTAAATACTTATATATATTCCAAAACAGATACAGCTCTGCATTACTATGGTGACAAAATCCCTTCCCATGTTCCTCAGCTACAGAAAATAGATCGAACAAAGGACAGAGGTCTACTTACAGCTCCAGGGGCTCCAGAGGTGGCAAATTCTTCTTCACCAACTGTGTATGGATAAAGAACAAGATTGAAATTCAATCCTCAACGTATTTTCCACCTTTCCAACCCCTCACCCCCCTCAAAAAAAAAAAAAAAAAGAAAAAAAAAAAGAAAAAAAAGAGAACCAAACAACACTGAAACCAAAAACCAAAATTCATCCACCTGCTTTGCATACAGCCAAGAGACTGATGTTATTTTTTCCTACATCTTGACATTGGTTGGCTTCAATTTGTCTAGCATTATGCAGCTATAGAATGTAATGTTACCAGGTATCCTGAACTTGTTCAGTAGCTCAGTATCTTTATTTTGGGGAATTCACTACCATTCTCTCAAGCTCATAGTCTCCCTAATATTGCCAAGTAATAACTGATTAACAGCTATGAGGCAGACTAGAAAATATTGCAAGATCTGAGAGAAAAAGCAGCACAGTTTTTTTTTTTGATAGCACTATTCAAGATGTATTTGCTAGCACTTTGATATTTAAATTACTTTTCTATACATCACCAGTATTTTCTCAGAAATCCTGATGCCCATGTGAATGGACAATTTATAAAGAAAACAGAGATTACTTGGTAGCAGCAAGGAGTCCAGGAGCTGAGGTCTTTAGGAAAAGGCAAGCTGTAACTTTACCATTAGATGGTTGCTAAAAAGATCACTCTTATAGCAAGACCTGGGAAATGGATAGGTAGGAAGAGAGAAGAAAGGAGGAGAGCTAAGGTGGAAGGCAAATGGCATGAGAATGCGGAAGAAGCAGTGCACTGTAGGAGGAGCAAGGCTTTTCAGTCCATCACCAACAGTGGCACCTGTCCCAATCTTGGGCTTGCTTGCGTTTCAGTGGCTTGTCTTACTGCTGTGGCTTTGGGAAGAACAGCCTGTTTACAGGAAACAAGTTGGATGTGTTTCCCATAGCCTCACTGGGCCAGGGTGGAGGCAAAAGCTGCCTCTTTCTGTTGCTGAGAAAGCCCCAGATTGCTGGGGAGTGTGAGCATTGCAGTTCCTTTTTTCCCACCCCTACCTCCTTCTTCCAACATCAGACCTTCCCCAGCCTCAGTTGCATGGGTATTCGGGGGTGTTATTGTTCCCAGGAGGGCTGCAGGATCCCTGGAAGCTGCTGGGGCCACGCTGTGGTTAAGTCCCTGTGAACCACCCCCAACTAATGTTACCCCCCTTACACTGGACAGAAGTTTCACAAACGTATGGGGACTTGTGATGGATGGTAGCAATGACAATAAAAGCATGATGTTGCACCACATCTTGGCAGAAGTGGCTCAGAAGGACAATTCAAGCAGCCGCCCTTTTCCCCCAGCAGTGTTGCTCTGTGTTCCCATGCACACTTGCCTCTGGGTCATGCTGAGGACTAAACAAAAACCTGTGCGCCGCCTTCTTAATAGCAAGCACAGGGGGTTATCATTCCAGACCTGAAAACTGGGACTGCAAGCAGAGGAAAGGGAGACATATTTTGGAAGAAACAGATATTTAAAATACATCATATTTATTCTATTGGCCTTTTCCTTACCTCCCTTTTAGCTTGTAAAACTCCTGCTGCCTCCCTTCCTTTTCAGTCAAATGTTTGGCTTGTTCCTTCCAGTACATGGCATTCCCATCATACTGTCCCAGTAGCTAATAACCTGCCTCACGAAGTTTAAAGAGGAGATTGTGGGCCAGCTTCTGGCCTGGTTCTTGCCACAGCTATTGCTTGACTTGTACGTAGCAGTATGTATTGGATGGAACTCCTACTCCTCATGAACTAAGGGTGCCAAACCGCATAAATCTGGGGTTTAGCAAAGCCTGATGACTTTGAGCTGGAGAGGCAGGGAATGCCAGGGGCAGCAAGCTCCAGCACAGTGGGTTTGTCACTGGTAAGGAGTGGCTGGCCCTGGAAAAAGGGAGATGTCCCAGTTAGTCATCACCCACCCGCTGGTAGCTGGAAGGCACTCTTGTAGCATCCACCGCTCAGTGAGGCACAGCTTAGGTCAAGAGAGGCGAGGGTTGTTCCCTGAAGAGCGAAGAGCCACTGGCCCAACCCAGCTACACATTCTACGTTACCCACAAGCCTGCCAAGCTGCCAAGAATCAATAGTGAATAAGATTAATGGTGTAATTATGTTTACTTGGTGCAGGTCTAAAGCCATTGGGGATGGAGGTAACATGGGTAATACATGGACCCGCACACACATTTCAATATGTGACTGCACAGAAGATGTTCCATACTGACAGGAAGAAAATAGTAAATGGAATGCTCATCCATAGCTTATTGCATTACTTAATATATCTTCATATTCTAGTTATTTCCAAGAGTTCAATTTTAATAATAAACTAAATATGGAAGACACACCGAATTTATTTATACACAAAATGGTGAGCTTGCCCGTTACCAAAAGTGAAGCACAACAAAAAGAGATGAAAAATGTCTCAGGTATTACAAAAGTATATCCTGCAGTCAGGAGATACATGAAAAGGAAGTTGCTTTCTACAAGCTGTTGTCAAACTCTTTACTTCTGTCTCTCAGCCCTGTACAAATATGTTTTGGAAAAATCTATCTGAAGCAACATGGTATAAGGAAAGTTTTGAGGTGAGAATTCATAAATATGAAGAAAAAAAAAAAATCTGATGGAATTTGGTTTTCACATGGACTGATTAAGAAGACTAACTTAAGAGTCCATTCAAATGGTTTGGACTCTTTTTCTTCAGCTCTCTTGGTGAGGTCTCCAGAGCAGAGATGTCCCTGTGATAACTGCAACAATACTAATAGCAACAAATATTTAATTGGAAGTTCACATGGCAGCCTAATGACCAGCTTGATGCATTTTGATTTCTTGTCACATGTTAAACCTCAATGGGAAACAAAATTCATAAGATAAAAGGAGTAGGGACCACATCACCAGAGCCAGAAACACGTACATTTCTTTGCAATCGCATTTGTGCATTGAACTGTACGGGTTGCAGATGCCTGCCAATATGTCTCTGCCTCCCCATCACCTCCACTTCAACAAAAAGGACTACAGTGCCCTCTTTTATTCAAAGGCCTTTAAAAATCACCCAGGATACACCATGGCTACAGACCTAAGCTACCCTTCCCTTGGGAAAGTGCTAGACAGACCCTGGCAAGGTACATTGTGCTATGGTCTTCTAACTTTACCCCTTCATATATCCTTTTATTGTCCCCAAGAAAAACAGACTCATAAAATGCAACTCATTAAATGTCCGAGCGCTGATAGACACTACAACTAAGCCTGTGCTGTTTAGACTTTCAAATTTCACATGGTATTAAAAAATTTACAGGACACTTGATCCTCTTTAATTTTGCAAAACAACCTTTTGGGTCCCAATGTTATAAACCAGTGGTGAAAGTGAATTAAAGGACCTCAGATTTTATAGTGATCCATGTTACTAGGAGTTGCGCTTTAACACTTCAAGACTTGGCCTAAAGGTAAAGAAGCAGTAGCTTTTACAGACTTTTTTCCAGCTGAGAGAGGCTGGCAAGGTACAGAACTAAATAATCCAATGAATGCCATTCCAAAACGTACTGGGTCCCATGGATAATTTGAGGCAGATTGCTCAGAAACCTCTAATGATTTTTTTTTCCCAAAGCGCAGATCAGGAAAAGTGAGAGAAAGGTCTTTCTAATTTAGTCATACGGATCTGATTTTGAGGCAGTTAAGCAATACCAAAAGGGAAAGATTTTTCCTTCACTGTGCTGAAAGCGTGGAGATAGGTACTGCAAATCCCCTTTTCACAGAGCAGAAGTCACCCTGGGCATCACAGATTTCTCTCCATCTCACAAAATACATAGCTATTCTGCCAGGAGTGCTCAAAAGTTTGTTAAGGACAAGAACCTGTAATGCTATCATAGCTGAGAGAAGTTTAGGCATGATGCAACCTAGTAATGTGATCAGAAAACATGTGGCCTGCCTGATTCCCTCAGTTGGTTTTAATGTTTCCCCTGCTATTGATCCATGTGGACAAGAAAACTGAAACAACAGTTATAAGACATTTGTGAGGGACTTCGCCCATGTGAGAGTGAGATTTGATGAATGTGCTGAAAGCTGTTATTAGAAACCTTCAGAGAAAGAGATGCTACCTACCCACAAGCTCTTAAAAACATAATTTTATGATCATAGATAGGATTGGTCCAGCAATCTAACGTGAAGAGTTGATGAGATACGGGGCAAAAAAGGGCTACTGAAAGAATACGTTTTTTTTTAATAAGCACCAGGTACTGAAGATGAGTAAGCAGTGCAAGGTGGCCACACTTGTATTCCCTCTTTGTTCATTCAGCTTGCTAATTTGAAACATGGGTCTAACATTGCTGATGTGTCCAAAGAGGTGGAAAGCAGCTTAATGCATCAAATGCCATAAGGTCTTCAGAGACTAGATGCTACTAAGAGCTGAAAACTGCTGAGTAATGCATCTAGCTTTAGAGGTATCTCAGCCTACCAACAGTTAGTTCCTGCTTATGACAGAGCCTCTAGAGTAGAAAGTACACATAATGTCATGGTTCTTGAACATGGTCCTGGCTTGGTTGGACACAAGCCTGTGGATGTTGATATTAAACATCTGAGCATTTGAGAAATTGTGGTGTAAGTGATGGTGTCCAAGCCTGTGGCATAAGACCAATAATGCAGTACCAAGGAGATGCTATTTATGAACTTGAGGAACTTGGAGATAAAAGTCAACAATCTGACTGGGCAAATGTATGTTCATATTCCATCCTGTACATACCTAATGAAACTTCATAACACTGAAACAAACAAAACCTTAAATCATCTTATTTCACACTAAACAAGAAAAATATTGTGAGAGTTTAAAAAATATTTATCGCTTTGTGTTGCTGAACAAAACAGAAAGTGCAGTTTTCTAGTGCCCTTGTTCTCAAAGAGTTCAGGGCTGCTTAATTAATTACTTTGTTGATTTTTGATATTATTTGTTAAATGTGTAATATGATCCAAAACACATAATGCTTGAGGCAATCTCTGACCTCAGTTTTCAGTCAAAAAATTGGACAGCTAAAGACAAGGAGCTCAGGGAACTTCAGAAGTTAAGCCTGTTGTAGGAGTGGGAAGATTTATAGTATAGTTTGGCATTGTATTCACTGTCCCGGAGTTTATCATTGAGAGTTTATCACTGGCTTGCGCTCATGCTAGGAAACTGGTGCTGCTGCCTCAAAGTTTGTGCTGGAGCCTGGAAGATGTTGACCATGGAAAAAATACAGGAGCTTGCTACTCTAGGACAGGGAGCTTGATCCTTGGCTGTAGAGCAGGAACTGGAGAAGGATAGAGGAACTGGAGAAGAAAAGGAAAGTGGCAAAGGGGAAGTCTTTGCAGGCTGCCCTACAAACATGACTTGGTTAGGGCTGCAGCAATCTCCAAATGTGAGGGTAGCTTTTCCCCAACTTCTACTGACAGAGGCTTTGAAGGGTTTTGCCTTTTGGTATGAGCGGTAGGTCTCAAGTAGAGTGATTTAACAGTGGTAAATCTGGCAGTATTGTCACAAATTATAGGGGAGGAACAATATAGTCAAAGACTGAAAGTCAAATGAGAAACAAAAATCATTATCTTAAAATCTTTACTCCTAGTCCTGTTTTTTTAAGCACAAAGATGACCTTCAGAGAAGGTCCTAAAGACAGAAGTCTTAGTCATTCAGGTGAAGTACATGCATGTTAGCACTGTGCTTTGAACTGATGATTACCTGCACCGCACCACACCCCACAAAAGGCCAGGTGTAGCAATTGGCAGATCAATATAATGGAAAAGGCATTACAACAGAGGTGTGATGACGAAAGGATTGGCACAATAGAAAGGTGCTATAAAGGAAGAGAAGCATGCTCACTCGTATTAGAAGAGTCCAGGTTTGCAGTGGAAAGCTCTGCCAAGGAGGGACCTCCAGAAAGAGAAGCTTCCCTAGTGGCAGCCAGCCTTTAAATGAGATCTGAGAGGTGCAGCCAGGCTCTATCCCTTTCAGTCAGGTAACTGCCTTCACCTGAGCTCTCAGGGCTGATGGGGTCTTTTCCTCAGGTGCTCAATCAATGGTTCAGGCTGTGACTCAGCAGTTCCCATACGCTATGGTTCACAAATGCACATTTTGTGCTTTTCTCTTTGTATTGTAACAGAGTTGCAGTGCCCTGAAGAAAGGCATTAAGGATCAGTCATTGGTCAGTGGGCTAATTCAGCAACCCCTAAGAGAGAAGATGACTTCAGGTGACATCCACAACACAGGTTACCAGGTGTGAGATTGCAAGCTAACTTGGGACTGAGCTCCAAAACATCTGCCAGTATGGGGGGTCATAGCATGGAGACAGCTCCTAGCTGGGAACGGTGAGAACCCTTCCCTGAGCAACCCCTGTCCCAGACCCTCACGTGGACAAAAGAGAAAAGTCAGGCCTGGAGGTTCTGCCAGAAGGGTAACATACCTAATGTGAAAGCACATTACAAAGGCTAATGCTGAGCTAGCAACAACCTCTCTCTAGTAGCAGTGGGAACCCCCTTCTGCTTTATTTTGTGAAGCATCTTTCATATCTTTTGCCAAAGACTTCAGGCGACAGCAAGTTTTGCAAGGAGGAGAGTTATAATAGAGCCAAATCTTGGCTTGGAGACTGCTAATAGTCAGTGTAGCCTGTTACAGTGAAAGGTCATCTGCAAAGACATTACCAACACTCATTTTCAACCCCACATTCTGGACCAAACATTCTGAGAAAGGAGCAGACCGTTGGGCTGGGTCCAAAGCCTGAGGAGAACTTGTAATTAATCTTTTAGTAATTCTTTTCCCACCCCAAATATTCCACATTTCCTGCCTCGCTTAACTCTTTCCAAAGTATCATTCTGCAATGTCACAGTTGCTGAGCTTGACACAGAGCAGAGACCACTGGCAGGAGCACTGCATGCCAGATGGCCTTCTGAGTGCTACCCTTAGGCTCCTCTTATGGGTGATCGCTTTTGCTGTCACAACTGCTGCTTTCCAACAGTGTGCTAGTGCTTGGTCTGAAATATTCATCTTCCCCTTGAGCTTCAGTGGAATGACTGCCTGGCGGTTACTTTAGTTACCTTTCCTGGGCAGTTAGGGTACCATCCTCTTACTTACAGACAGGCACGTTTTTAAGAACAGGTTAAACAAGATGGTGCAACAAAGTTCATCAGCGCAGAGCCATGCGCCTAAACCTGTCTTCAGGGTTATCTAACAGGCACAGCAATTACAGTGTATTTTGAAATAAAAAGTGTAAACATACTTCCAAATTTTAAATTTTCTTAACATCTGCTTTCCTTTGCAGCACCGAAATCTGATTTTCCACTGATTTCTCACTTTCTGCATGGCTCTTTTCTAATTTTCTGTTCCCTCATGAGGGACATAAGAAAAGAATGCATAACATGGCACCCCCCACTCTGATCCTCTGCTATAGCATGGATGACTGCTTCTTGATCCCCACATTATGGGTTCAGTTTGTGCCTTAATGGGACCAGAAAAAAAGGAATGAAAAAAAGAGCCTGTCCTGGTTTGAACTGTAACCACACCCCTGGCTCCCCCGGGGCAGCGAGCCAAGCAGCCAGGAGTGCAGCATGCTCATCTCCCAGTTTGTCCCTTTCTGTGGTTTCAAAGCATTTTAAACTGATCTGTTCACAAAGGAAAATGGGTTACGATGCCACTATGGAGGCTGGAAATGAGACCTTATGGTCTGTCCTGGCCTATATATATGACTTATGATGGTGTGACAGCAGCTGTGAAACCAAAGGGACAAAAATAACAGGAGAGAGGGCATCCAACAAGAGGTGAATGACCCCAAAGAGGCATAGAAAAGGTGTTATAGCTCCAGTTGTTGAGCCTAGTCATGGAACAGTCAAGTGCAGGGCACATCCCATATGCCTTATGGGTATATTGTTCTTAATAAGAGCAGCTGCTCAAGCCTTTCCCAAAAGCAGATGCCCTAGCCACTCTGGCATGAAGTGAGGCATGTCATGGCTGTCTTCACCAAGCTCATGATCAGGCTGTCTGTATAGCTCATCTGGGTCCTTTCCTGATAACGAGGAATAGGGACTAGTTATTGCTTCCTGCTGCCCAGGAGTGGCCATTACATGAGTGGACCATCTTCTCTCTAAATACCTTCTCTCCTCATTGTCCTAGAGGATCTTTGAGATCAAACTACTAACCAGCAGTCAACTTTGTTAAATTCCTCTTTTTTTTTAAGTTTCTAAGGTATCCGTCTCTGCTTTGCAGCCATTTGCATCAAAATACGGATGATCATCTACTTGTAAAAGGTTAAAGATTTCTTTGTCGAATAATCCTTTGACTTTGCAAGGTGATGCTGTTTGTTGGGAGCAGGTGCTGACTTTGCTCTGAAGGAGATAAAATGGACCTTGATGTGGTTTGGTGGTTCCTGGGCTGTACTTCATACTGAGGTACCTTGACAAGGCAGATGAATGCCTTAAATATGCTGTAGAAAGGACTGAGGCCCCTCAGGCTACTGCAGGAATGCATTCTGCTGGAATGGAAAAGGAATGGATGAGCAAAAAGGAGTCTGTATTCTCAAGTCCCTGAAAAGAAGCATTTTTCTCTGTAGTGAAAGGAAATAGCAAACGTAAAATGTTATCCTGATAAATAAAATGGGAAAGAGGGAACCAGTGGGATGAGATTACTGGAGGCAGCTTGTAAAGCTGTCTGCAGCGTCCAGCCTTTTCAAGGAATTTCAAAGTTCCTTGATGCTGCAGACAGCTTTTGCTACCACTAGTTCTACTTGTCAAAGCACAGCTCAGTGACAGGTGAGAGAAGGGTTTGAAATGATGGTAATACTTCCACCACCTTCCAAAACCCGAGGAAAGGTTCCAGAAAGAAAGGTATGGAAGTTTCTTTAAAAAGAGTTAAAGGAATTCCTATTGACTCCTTCTGGGGAATTTTGCTTTTTTTTTCTTTTTTCTTTTCAAATCCAATGAAATATTTTGAGTGAATTTAATGCAGTCAAATGTTGTATAATCAAATATTGGGCAATCTTCCCAAAGATACTACTCCAAAAGTACCTTTGCTCAGATTCTCAGCTATCTTGTGCCAGCTTTGTAACAGATATGTGTTTTCTCTGTGGGTTTGCTATCCCTCTCCATGCACCTGCAACCAGAATGTGCTTTCTTGGGTCTCTCACTGTAACAGTATTTTCAGTGTCTTCTGCAATCTGAGGTAAAAAGTGCTCTGCTAGAAACTGCAATTACGATGAACAGCAGGCAAAGTAGCAAACTTCAGAGAAGAAAACACCAGGATCTCTGCATGGGTGTATACCAAGCTGAGCGCAGAACACGCTCTGGAAGAGGACCAGATCACATTTCAGACAGTTCGTGCTCTGAAGACACCTTATGCTGACCTCAACCTACCCAGCTGTGAGATACCTCCCACACCCATATGCCACTCTATAGACTCCCTCCAGTCATGTCACACCCTCTGCAAATCCAGCCTTAAGTTACAACATCGTCCTTCTCTTTGAAAACAAACAAGGTGCTGTCAAGGGCAGGGAGAACATAGCCTCATATTATAAAACGGGGGATGAAAGCATATTTTCAAGAGATGAATGCTGTGCAAAGAGCTGAGTACAGACCAGGGATACAGTGCAATTTTCAGAAATTGAGGATAATGAACGAAATATCTATTTGTCTCTAATCATTTGTGGCACATGGCTCTGTGACAAAATCAGGCGTGGACTAAAACCTGAAAAGGAACGTGAGTTCTGGTCTTGTTAAAATGTGTTGTGGCACTTAGGGACATGGTTTAATGGGCATGGTGGTGACGGGCTGATGGTTGGACTGGATGGTCTCAGAGGTCTTCTCCAACCTTAATGATTCTATGTTTCTGTGATTCTCTGTACAGGTCGGGACAGAATCAGAACTGGAGTCGGGACTAGGATGTCATAAATTTATATAATAAAACCAAACAAATCTAGAGCTCAAATCAAAGACTGATCCAAATTCTGCCCTTTCCATGGGGTACATGGGGTAAAACCAGGTAATTCAGAGATGCACAAGAAAGGAGCTAAGTGAAATTTTCTGAAGCTAAAGAAAGATATGATCTCTTAATGGAGCCAAGAAATATGAGTTATGCAGGTGATTTGTCTCAGCATTTTATGGTGATGTGTGTAATAGCAGAAAGGGAATTGAAAGATTTCTTTATTATTATTTTCTCTTTTAATCCCAAGCACTGTTCTCATTCATCCTGAGTTATTATCCCAGACACTGAAGACTTCAGAGAAGAGCTGTTTTCCTCAAAATTTTGCAAATAGATTTTGTAGAGGACTGAATGGTTAGCCTAGCCTGCTGCCGAGACCAGCAAATTTCTTTCTTGTAAGGATGGCACATTCCATAATGAATAGCAAAGATGATCTGTTCAATGAGCCATTTGTCAAGTACAGGCTCCCTTAAAAGTAAAAGCTGCTGCAGGAATTGTTTCTATTATAACTTTTTGAGCTATAAATACACCATAAATTATTAGTCAGGTATTTTATACATGGCTGCACATTATTTAACCCTTTCTATTCTGTTCTCTGGCAATTCTTCATGAGATGCAGGTGAGGACCTACCACAGTAGTTGTGGTAGAGGAGATGTTATCAGTATAATGGCTGATGGTGTGAGTTGGAGAATAGGACAATAAAAGAACCTTCCTCTGTCTGCTGGTAAACATCAGGATCCAAGCATGGTACATGCATTTCTTCCAAACCACTGTAAATGTAGTGCAATTGCATAGGCTTCAGAACAGAATACAGGCACTACATGGAAAGCAGTGACATGATGACACTTAACAAAGCTAGAGATAGTGAGGATAGGCAAATCTGACCCTGGCGACAGTTTGGGCAAGGAAGATGTTCACCAGCTTTGGATCCCAGAACGCAGAGCTCAAGATTCTGGCTTTGGAGAAATGTCATTTCATAGGCTCCGTTCGTTGCTGGCTGCTTTTTGCTGCTGCAGTGGCTGATGCTCACAGATAGGTGTAAAAGGACTTGGTCACATTTTCCCAGCTTCTTGGGTGACAAACCTTCCTACTTCCAGAAAGTAGGCATCCTGGAAAGTGCGGCACTGGCCTTTCAGGTTAAGGAAATCTTCTGTCCAGGAGAATTATTTTGTTGTTTTATTAAGGTGATTTGCTCTGGAATATTACAAAGAAGCATTCCAAGGATCATGAATTTCACTCAAAGAACCTACACTATAGAGCAGACATGAATTAAGTTTTTCAGTTGCAGGACTCTGTACACCTCTCAGATGTGGCACCTAAATCTCAGCATGGCTATCAAATCCAGCTGGCTGTGGTCCAGAGTAGGAAATTCTCAAGCTCCAGGATGTGTGTATGTTGTAAAGTACTTTCTACCCACAAGTCTGGAAATCTGAAATTATTTATTTTGAACTATAAGCAGCCTGAGAGTTGAGATATTCAATAACAGAAGAGCCTGTGCATTTTTGGTTTGGAAAATAAAAAGACTTTTCAAAACCATATCCAGGATTGAAATTAACTATAGAGGATGGTGGTCTCAGGTTGAGATTCCAAGTTCAGAGACAAACAATAACCATTTTACTGTCAGAATTGTTTAGAGTAAGGAGAATAGAACAACTAGGTCAGGAGGATTTTATTTCTCAACTTCAGATTAAATTAGAGCTGCTCCAAAACCACATTGCTTTAGAAGCGACAGATACATTTGCTCCTACAGAAAGCCCAGTGTGAGTCCTGGCAGAGAGAGAGGGCTTTTGCTATGTTCACGAAAACATCTGCATGGTTTTCCTGGACCCTGAATGTTCTAGCAATGGGGACCCAGCTGGTACTGAGGAGATGGGGTGGAAATTAACATTCCCCTGGGATAGAAGGTAAATTGAGTTGCATGGCTCACACCAGCTCTGCATCAACAAACAACACTTGCTCTGGTCCCAGTGTCACTAGGGAGTTTGCTTTTCTCAAGGTCGTGCAAGGTTCACTCACATCCTTCTTGCGCGTTGGTCCTGTAACTGTATGTTAACCCTGTGCTTCCACTGCTGTGTCTGTGCATGTTTTCAGTTGTTTAACAAGCAACCATCAATACTCAAATGAAATTATTTTTGCAGCTAGAGCTTCGCTTTCTGCTTGGGTTGTTTTTCTCTAAAATCCGGGTATGGCTAGTGCTGCTCATGTGATGTTTTTCAAGATGAAAGTTGCAGACAACAGTTTCTTTTGCCTCAATTTTAAATTTTGTTTCAGAAAACTTCTCCACACCTGACATAAAATTCACACTTTCCAAAAGACAGGTGCAGGTTTCCAGCATACTCTTATGACAGTGCTCTCTGGACTAAAAACACTTACTTTTAAGTTAAAAAAGGAGGTCTGTGTTCTGTCACCCCAGTGGAGCCATGGACTCCTTAACCATTTGGATTGCTTTGGCTGATAGACTAGGAGAAGTTGCCAAGTCTTTACGGGAGACCTTAATGCTTACAGCTCAGTGGTACAGTGCTAGAGCCAGTAAATCAAATTACTGAGATCTGAAGATGCTGATGACCATTTTCACTGCTGTTTTTTCTTGTCTGTAGCTGTGGAGTTAGGAAAAACAGGGACAATACTTTGCAAAGCCAGAAAAAGGAGAAGTGAAACCTTATGGACCAGAACTAGACAAATTCTGGAAGAAGTGCTTTTCAGTATCCTTTTGGAGCCAGGAAATAATGACTTGAACAATGCTGATGTGACATTGTGAGACTGTACAAGATCTCTTACTCATTGAATCCCAGTTAACCACAGCATGGCTTTATCTTCAGCATTCTTTGGAAACATATCAAGGGGGTTTTTTTTGCTCCCTATTTCTTTCTTTCTTTCTCTCCTTTTTTTTTTTTTTTTTTTTTATTTTTAAAACCTCAAGGTCAAACAAAAATATGTTTAAAAATAAAGCTTTATCAAGAGAAATGAAGGACTAAAGCTCTTCCTATATTTAGTGAAGGCAATCTAATCTAAGCAGAAGTTGTTCAGGGCCCCTCTCAGTTTTCCTTGAAAGGTAGATGCTCCCAGGACGACTCCTGGGGCTTTCTCTGGCTTCTGTTTTCAGAGTCAACCCAAGCCACTGAGTTTTATTGAGCAAGTATCCTGGAAAGTCCTGAGCAAAATGAGAGACAGCTGATAGTCCTAGAATACCAGTACTTTTAGTAAGGTTCTAGCAGATGTATCTCTGGGTTATGAATTCTCATAGGCCTTAAGCCAAACTCTTTTCCCCAGTCCTCCCCCAGCTACTGATATGGTCCTTGACAGAGGAAAACATCTGTCCAACTCAAAGCACAGAAAGTGATTAAGTGCTTTCTTAATCAGGGCCATGTAGCTCTTATATTTGACTCTTGGCTTAGTCAAAGCTGGATTTTAAAGTAAATTTCATGTGGAATTGGGTGGAAATGCTAATGAGACAAGGAATTTTTCACTTCTAGGTTATCACCAAACAGTTTTTCAGGAAGGAAAACTGTATAAAATCAATGTTGCTTGAAGGCAGACAAAAGTGTATTTGGAATACTGAAGCAAAAATATCTTGGCTGTCCTGACAGCTTTGTATCACCAGTGTTATGGGAATTAGATTAGATTGTGAGTTTACTGAGCTGAGGCAAGGCAACTACTTTTGAAACACCCTACAGACAGCTGATATAAAGCCTAAAGATGGAAAGAAAACACAAGTTTCCAAGACAGAAGAAGAAGAAACTCCTTTCTCATTTAACCTGTATCCAGTAAATAATAAACAATATCAGAAGATGTCACTAAGAAATCTAGTTAGTGGATTTTGACCTGTGGCACCTGGATCTTTGGAGTCTGTGCGCTACTTCTTTTAAGAGCTTAATAAACAATAAGAAAACAATTCATCTGATTGCCAGGCAGATTGAAAAAAAAAAAGCACTACCATTTTAAAAGACTGAAAACCTCTGCTTTAGTGTGTAACAAAATGTTCAGACTCACAAAGAAAAGAAAAGAAGTAAACTTAGATTTCTAGGCAACCTTGTGGCTTTGTACTTTGGGAAAGGATTGATCCTCAAGCATTCTGAGATATTTGAGAGAGGAAAGGTAACGCTCAGCCAGAGCTGCAAGCCACTATTTTTTGCATCCTAATAAAGGAGCCAATCTCATCTCAGTTTGCAGGAAACCTTGCCATGCCTGAGTCATGTGGAGATCTGAATCAGTGCCCCCCCTCCACCTCTGCCGTTCTAAGCAACGATCTGTATCCCTTGAAGTTTAGAGAGGAAATATATATAAAGCCAGTAAGTATTTACGAGGGCTATAAAAAAGAGCTTTGCAGTAGTTGACATGGGAAGCGATTAAGGTACCTTACAAGCAAAGATTGCAGAAAAGAGAGAGCAAAGTAATGCCAGAAGGAAATCTGGCAACAATCCTGAGGTAATGATAAGTGACTTCCAGAAGGAGGAGTTGTGGGAGGAAAAGTAAAAAAATTAAATTGAGGCAGATTGCAAGACTTCTGGCCTTGGGGACTAAGCCACAGAGGCAGTTCATCACCGGACTCACAGACACTGGAGGAAGGTGATTTCTCACCCTGCTTGTGACTCAGAGGTTTCTGGTCAAATCCTGCAAAATGGGAGTTCATCGAGATTTAGTTGAATTTGAAAGGACTCCATTTCCCAGGCATCTCAGCTTTCTCCATCTGGGTTTCTACAAATGGGTCTTGGGTCTCTCCAGGGTTTAGGAAAAAGTTGCTCTGAACAAAAACACACACACGGGCCACGTTGTCAGTGAGGATCTCTCTGAGTTGCTCTTTCTTTTTGTTGTGTTTAACAGGTGGAACGTATGTTTGGTCTTGTCCCTAGGCAGCCACTTGATAGGAACATTCAGAGTGGAAATGCCAGCTGGAAAGCCCTCAGTTATGATCAATCACACTACAAAAGTTTAGCTTGCAAAATCTCAATTTGTGAGTCTTGAAAAATTTTTATGGGCCACCACTCTCAAGAAAAGGACAGAAAAGGTTTCTAACTAGATACCCTGCTAACAGGATGGAAAAACCTTCCTATGCAAAGGAAAATATAATAATATATATGGAAAGGGAACACAATCAGAAGATACAGACAGATGTCAGAACTATTTAGGAAATAACTGTGAATAAAGAGTACATTTGCTGAAATTGAACCAACTACAGAAGTAGAAAGCCAGGGCTGAATTCCTAATACATACTGAACAAGTGCTTTAGGCACTGGAAGTTCATTTATACCCTCCCCAGAAGTTAGCAATTTGCTACCTTGCTTTCATCAGGGTTTGGTTATGGCATTTTAGCTCAAATATAACACCTGTCCCAGCCTACAGTCTATTTACATTACAGTAATGTGTTAAGAAGGTAAAGTACAATGATGTGGAATATGTTCATTGATCTAGGAATACAGAGCACATACATTTTGATAGGCAATGTTACAGATGGCCTTCTGAGCTTCCCTTGATTCATGACAATGTCAGGAAGAATTTCAGGTGCTGAAGAATGCTGAGAATCAGTGTGTAGCTAATTTATAGTATAGGTTTTTGTCCAAATTCAGGTACCAACAAGCTGGATTCGTTTTGCAGGAACATACCCAATAAGATTCCTCGGGGATCAAATTTGAACCTGTTACTATTCAGGATTCTTATTCATCAAGATGGAATGAATGGAGAACGTGCTAATTAAATTAGCAGCCATTGTCAATTTGAGAAGAGCTGCAAGCACAGAAGAAAGGCTTAAACTTCAGAATTATCAAAAGTCAGAATGTCAGTAGGAGAATAATCTGGGGATTTGGAAAGGGAAAGGATGAAATACAGTAAGAACAAATACAAAATACATGGTTCTATACTTAGTCAGGAACAATCAGATGTACGAATACAGGCAGAGAAATAATCAGTAGAGATGGATCTGGGACAACTGTGAATCATGGGCTGAGCAGAAATCAGAAGACTTGAAATTGCCATGAGAAAAGCAAATACCATACTGGGATATATAAACCAGTGTACCATCTGCATGACATGAGATGTAATTTTTCTGCTGTACATTCTCCAATTTCAGGCACCATTTTAGGTTCAGGAAGGATGAGCCTGGTTGGACAGCATCCAGAGGAGACCAACAAGGATGATCAGAAGTCGAGAGAACGTGACTAATGAGGAGAGATTGAAAGAAGGGTGTTGTTTAGTCTGGACAAGATCAGACTGAGAAGGGATATGATAATAGTTTTTAAATACATAAAAGATAGATGGAAAGGAAAAGAACAATTTGCTCTTAATATCCAACATGCAGAGGACAAGACTTAAAGTGTTGCAAGGTACGTGCAGGTTAGATATCATGAGAAAATGCTTTCTAATGGGAAAGAAAGCAATGCCTGAGAAGTGGACTTCTTTGGAGACTTATAAGTGCAGGATGGACGCAACATATCTCAGGAATGACAAAGGACAGGCTTTGTCTGTAGGCAGAGAGAGAGAATTGATTGCCCTGAAACAAACCAAGCTGTACCTAAGCTATGACAACCACTGTGGTGTATAAGTTCAAAGTTGTGCCCTCCTGCACAAAGAATGAAATTTCATAGTCAAAACACCAAAGTTCTCAGCACTGACCATAAATATGTCAACCTGCATTCACTTCTAGAATAACAAAAACCTAATGAGCTGAAGAGGAGCTACTAAAAGCTATATCTAGGGCTTACAGTCTAGGTATTTGCTTGATTTACACTATAAAAATAATCTTTTTGATATATTGCATATAGTAGCATATGCTACATAAGAACCGTTCAAATCATGTTGGAGATTTTTGAGGACTTGTGTAGTGAAGTCCAGTCAAGTCATTATGGGAACCAGATCCAGCTCACAAATACAAAATGCTTGTAAATCAGATTGAAACTGCTCTTCAAGATTCACATGAAGAGAGATGTTCCACTTTGGGCTAAAGAAATGCATCGATCCCACACAATGTACCACAGACTGAATAGGGCAAACCTCCCACTATCCTGTCCTGATTTGGGGAGAAATTTCAGATTACGGCCCAGTTGGAAAGGAAGAAGGATGTTTCCAGGCCTCTGCTGGCAAGCAAGGTAAACGAACAATTCCATAGTTTTAGTCCAAGTTTAATTTGCCTCTTCTCTGTGGGTAGGGGTGAGTTATGATACAACATTTTGTCACAGAAGCTCAGCAAGGTGACTTCATCAGCACCAATGAGGAACTTCTTATAACTCTGTTATAACAGCCACAGAAGGAGATAAGGGCAGACTTGCTGTACATGGAGGACCAAAAATTTCCATAAATGTTTCTTCGTCCCTCCTCTGTGCACCATCCTCCCCTCTGACTGCCAAAGAAAAGAGCTCCTCAGAGGTTACTCTCTGCCTTTCTTGAACTCACATGACTCCTGCTTTGGGTTCTTCACCCCCTGCGTTTAACCGAGGTTATGAAAACCAAGATGCTCGATCTCTGTTTATTTTCAGTGATCTCCTCTGTGTGCTGCCAGCAGTCAGAGTCATGGCCTTTCCCAATGCAGGGCATCTCAGTGAGCTCAGAGCGCACCCAGTGATGGGAGAAGTGCACGAGTCAGCAACCAGCTGAACTTATGGAAAAAACTAAGGTCAAGGCCTCACCAAGATTTACAGTGCTTGTGTTCAGGGTACCAGTGATTGAGTGAAGGATATGTTTTTCTTCCAGTTGCAAGGCAGGGACCAGCAGCAATTGGGTTTTGCCCTGCAGCCATTTCTATACACTTGGGATGTGCTGTGAGTATGAAATTGGTGGTTAAAGGATCTGTGTAGGCCAGCTCCTGGAAATTAGATCAGCAGCCGTGTATAATGTTAGCAAAGCCCCTGTGGATTGAAAAGTAGTACTTTCAAAGCATGCTTAAGTGACTACAGCCCATTTTCAGACATGGTGGATTCAAGTTCTGTGAAACACCTCTATTGGAAAACAGGATCCAAAAGATTTTAACTCTCTGCACCAAGTTAACTGAAATCTTAACTGAAATCCCACTGATTTTAACATTAATAAAACTTCCTTCCTTCCATAGCAGCTTTAGGAGGAGGCCTGGTGAGAGGAACAGTGGGTGAAAAAGTCGGAACAAAAATTATAAAGGGAATAGTTTATAGATGCACTGCTGGGTGAGATCAGAAACACATCTATTTATCCCTGCTGTTTCGCTGGCTTCTTTTTAGGTTTTGCCTTTTGTGGAATACATTTAATCATTCTTGAATGTCAGAACACAAATGTGAGTGATGCTGCCCCAGATGGCTAGCACAGAGCATGGGCTTCTCACACAAAGCAGAGGACATGAGCGAAAGCCAGCAGGAGGCTGTGTGAGTTCCAGCAGGGCTTTCTGTGCTCATCCCATTTCATGGCTTCCTTTGAGACCTCAACGCTGTGCAGAAGAATCCTAGCTTGTACTTCCCCATTCAGCTGTGTCCCCAAAAGGCTAACACTCTTCCTAGCAAAGATGCCCTAGGCTGGCTCTGCACTGCAAGCTATGTGCCTTCTACAGCAAGCCTCACATCTACATCAAGGGAGCACAGAATATCCCATGTTGGAAGGGATCCACAGAAATCACTGAATTCATCTCCAGAGCTGGGTAGGAACAAGGCCATAGGGAAGAATTTACATTGGCCAGCTCTGAGCTGCAGCAGCTGCTCAGCCCTCTATGCAGATGCACTAGGCAAGAGGTCAAGCTGTGCTTAGTATCTTAACATGCAGTTCAATGAGAGGAAGCTTGTTTCTCTTGGCTGACTCTCCTGCAGTGCTTTTTTGGGGTCATTATACAGCTCTGGTGGGACCTCTCTTTCTCTCACCTGGCCACAAACCTACTGGAAAGGTGCAAATCTTGACAGAAAAGGACTGAGAACAGCTGGTACTGGAAGATGAACAAATGGAGCACTTGTCCTTGTTTCCTCCAGAAGCAGAGGATAAAACCATAGCACACGTTAAGTTTTGAAATAAAATGTCCCATGCAAAAGACCATACTGGAGTTGAAGTACCATTTTTTCTTCTCTCCACAATTTTTTGTTGAAGTCATGGGAGTTGCCCTGGGCAATACAAGGATAAAGCTATCTGTGACTCATTCTGTGTCACTGGAAGAATTTTCTCCCTCTCCTTTGTGGCAGGGAGTTTGGTCACACCAAACAGATCTCAGTTGACTGAAAATAGTTATGAATTCCTTTTTTTTTTTTTTTTTTTTCCTTTTCCCCCCCCCCCTCCAATTTCCATTTTATCTAACACAGATGAAGAATCTGCGGGTCATCCTTTCTTTTTTATTTTCCCTTACTCTTTTTACAGAAGCCTCTGGTACTATTACTCGACTACCCAGCTCAGTGCAACACTTGTACAAAGACTCCAGAGTCAAGTGATTGTCCTGTGACCACATCTGAGAGTCAAGGATTCATGCCAGCCCTTTGTCCTGAGTTCTTTATTGCCTCATCTTCTAAACCACAGTATTATGGCTTCTGCAACAACAAATGCAACACCCTCGAATATGCTCCTTTGTAAATGTCACATTATCCACCTGCTTCAATTACTTTTTAAACCCTTCAAGATTTAAGAGGCTTAGAAGAAATAATGGAGCGTATTCAGGCTCTCTCTCTTTTGTTTATCTGTTTGTCTTTCAAGTGTCAAAGCTGAGTCGTTTTGAAGTCTTTGAAGCTTCTCACTGTGATCTTTGATAGGGAAATGCTGACATAACTGATCCATAATGTCAATGATGGGGAGATGTTTGCCTCTGTTGAAAAGCATCACCCCAGGCCAGAAATTTGGATGAAAATGTGACAAAGCATTATGGAAGCTTCTGGTGGCACATGAATTAGATTGTCCTGCCATAACTTAAGTAGATGGTGTCTATTTGGTACAGTGATTAGGTTCTAATTTGTGTTTGTATGTCATCTGACATTTAGGTGCTAACGTCCCTATGAACATGGAGGTATAACTGGAATGCAAACTGGAAGAAAAAACTAATTTTGGCATTTGTTCTGAGGATGCTCTATGCTAAAATTTTATTTCCTGTTGGTCCTTAACAGTCCAGATGGACTTTTTGCATTTCTTACATTGAAAAACGTCATCCAGTCATTCCATCAAGTGACAATACATCTTCTTGAAAGACAGACAACTTGAAATACAAATAATTCAAGTAAAGAATTTTCCACATTTCTAATTAACTGTGGTATTCCACTACCACTGTCACCACAGGTGCCATTTTTTTCCGTATGGAGAAATTAAATTCCACACTTTTACTTCATATGCACTTCCATGTCAGATGCCATTCTGTCAAACTGCCCTTCTGCCATCTGTCACATGGCAACAACTCATAATGGAATACTGGTGGAAAGGTTCAGTCTCTACTGCTATACTACCAACATCTGCCTCCAATATTGTGGGCCAGTATAATAAAATAGGAGGCATTACTTTTGGAGCAGCCCTTTTAGTTACTATTTTAGTACACGTGCAAAGGGCTCATGTTTTTGTTGTCATGGCTGCCAGTTCTGTTCCCATAGCACTGTCTGTGTGGATGTGATTCATTACCTGCAGACACCAGAGCCTTACCCTATACCGCATTTTATACTTGAGCTGCTTCTCTGTAATAGAATGAATAAATATCTCAGAACTGCCTCTTGGTGAATTCAAACCAATGTCCAAATTGTTTGGCTTCGGTCCACCTCCAAGGACCTATCAATTCATTTACAAAAGCAGTGCTGACAAAAGCATGGCATATTCCATTGTGACGGAAACATCCACAAAAATATAACCTTAGAGGTTATTTGCAGGAAAAGCAAAGAAACAGAGCATTCCTGTTGTGACAAATGAGCAGAGTTTAACATGCTAAAGATGGTCCTATAGTGAAAATATGTTTTTCCTGATGTTTTCCCTACCTCCCCTGTGTGATCAGAGTGCTTGGTGTACTTATTGGAGGGCCTGGAGTTCCACATGCAAAAATCAAATAACCAAACACTTAGTAAGTGTATATATTCCCTCCATTGCCTATGCAAACAAGCCTGAGCACTTTCTTTTTTGCACATGCAAATCTTACAGCATAAAAACAAACAAAAAGTAATGAATGTAGAACATACTGCCTGCAAGAAACTGTGGGCGTATATGTAAGCATCACCTATGAACATGATAATTACTAGAAAACTTCTTGTAAATCCACTCTTTGATTATGTAAGCGAGATAATCAGTTGCAGAATCTCTCAGGATTGGGCTCTATTTCATCAGCTTCACAAGTATAAAACAGAACCCTGAGTCATCAGAGCCAACCCTGCCTTGCTTTGCCACTAAGCTAACCCCACTTGAATTTCCTCAAGAACGTTTCTTTTTTCTTACTATAAAAGACAAACAATTCCCATTCCCTTTTTAACCAGCAATTCATTTTGCAGAATTAACCTGTGCAAAAGCCAGCACACCCCTGACTCCTCTTTTGTAAAAAGGGCTCCACTGCAGACAAATTCAGAACCCATTCCTTTGTTTGAATCTACTGAGTGCTCATCCTTTCTGTTATTTTGTGACAACAAACTCCATACGCTAATGGAGTAACAAGGACTTCTCTTTTTAGTTACAAGAAGCATGACAAGGCACGATAAGGCAGGATGTAATAGGGGATAATGTAAAAAGGAATTTTTACAGCAACAGAAAAATGAAGGGCCGGGGGATGGCATCTCTGTCATTGGGAACATTTAATTCATGGCTGGATATTTGCCTTAAGAAGTATTTCAAACTGGAGTTAGATAAAGGAGACTCCTAGAGGCCACATTAGGACAGACAATCTTCCAACATCTCACATAGGAAAGTATTCCCATTTCCCAGAACCGCATCATGGCCTTCAGCTTTCTTTGACTACTATCTGACCAGATGCCAGTACAGTGGATGAAAGGAAAACTGTGTTCTTTTTCTTTCACTCTAGTTGGAAATCTGCCTTTCATCAAGGTCAGCGTTGGGGCTGGTAGTGTTCCTTGCAGTGTTCTCCTAGAGTACAGGCCTAACAAGGACACGTACTCATTCAATGTCGTGCACTGAGTGTCCTCTACATGGTCTCATGGGACAGTCAGCTCTCAGGTGGCTCTGCTTTTCAGAAGACAGTGCATTTCCCTTTGCAGCCCATGGCCTCATCTCTGCTCATGTCACCCTCTATAGGGTCACAGAGTCCAGGATGCTTCTTGTGAACAGGCCATTCACAGCTTTGAGGCAAAGTAAACAAACAGGACCTGTTCATAAACAGCTCATTATCTTCTCGATTTTCTGAGTCATCACATCTAATTTGGAATGGGAATCCCAGCTGAGCTGGTTGTTTTTGGCATATCAGATGTTCCCTTATGACCAGAAGTGACTGGTTTCTTCCTTTTATTCCCCCACACCCTGTTGAACATAATACAAGATACTTTCCATGCTCCATTGTGGGTAAAGCCAAGAAACCAAAGGGACTGGGAACTCTTTTCAGCAGCATAGCTCTAAGCAGAGCATCATAGAGAAAGGACAGAAAATCTGCCTTTAGGGCAGCTAGCTTTCACAGTGGCAACAGCAGCAGAGAAGAGGCCAACTAAAGGCGGGTTGATGTGGGCTGGAGTGTGTCCACTGAGCATTCAGAAAAGAGATGGCTTATAATTGGAACTTCAAATGCACTGCAATCTAGTAAAGGAGTGCAACAGGCTATGAGGAATTCTGGGGATTTTCTTATTTCTAAGAAATGGGAAAGTAATTGGAAACTAACATACAGGTTTCTGTGCAGATCATTGGAAAACATACTTTGTATCAAGTAATTATTTTATCTGCTTCAAAATAGTCCAGCTTGTGTCATTCTTGAGTGCTTTAAAGCAGAAGAGAAACAGGAAAATTCAAAATGAAGAGCCCTTTTGAACAGAAGAATCCAAATGTTTCAAAGAAAGCTCATTTTTATCTTCTCAGATTCTTCATTAATACATGGTGGGCACAAATGAACAGTGTGGTAACACCAAAAAGAAACACGTAAGTTTGCAAAAGAAATCCCACGTGAAAGAGAAAGAGCTTTTTTTCTCTTGGGAAAAAAAAGATACGACATTTCCACTGCTCAAAATAAAAAAAATTGGGGACAAGGTTTTTTTAAATTCTTCTTTATACACAGGTGACTCTGGATGTAATGCCTTCTATTTATTTCCATGGAAACTACAACAGCTACAAAGAGCACAATAACACTGTTTGATAGAGCAAATTCTCAGCTATAGAACTCTTTTTCAATAGTCACCACCATTAGCTATGCACTTTTATCAGCAATGAACAAAAGTCTGCATGCCATGTGCTCAGAACGTTCAACCTCTACTGTCATACCACCAACATCCATTTCTGATGTTGTAGGCCAACATAATAAATAAAAAAAAAAAGGCATTACCTTTGGAACAGTTCCCTATACCTGGAAAGTGTTGCACCACTTCTTTCCCTTGTTACATCCCATTGGGCACTACAAGAAGCCATAGTGAGAGAAGATAAACTGAATGGAGGAATTTCTTCAGACACAGAGTCAGTGCCCTACCATAGCGTCACCAGTACCACTGAGGTACTGAAATACAAACAAAAGAAACTTGATGCCTGCAGATGATTCCCAAGTTGCAGCCAAGACGGCTTGATCCCATCAGAGGCAAGTAGGAGGTCTGAGTCAGCTAGGGCTTTAGAAGGGAATGACCGCATCTGAGCCTCCCAACTGCACACAAGGAGCCAGAGGCAATATCAGCACAGCTCCCTCTGAACACACAGAAATGCTTTGTGCACCCCTCACTGTGCAAGGGAGACGGACTGTTCTCTGTTGGATATGGAGGAACAACGTGAACATCCAGTATAAACATGCCTCTGTCAGAGCCATCGGTGCCCACCTCCTCCCCATCACTTACTCATCCCTCCCATGGGCAAGACTGGAGACAAAATAGCAGTGGAAAGCAATAGACAGGCCTGCCTGAATGGAAATTGAACAGTTGCTGAAGCATTAAGTGATGCTGAAATAAGAAGCTTGCATCTCTAACGGCAGGAGCTTAACACATGCAAAATCTTCAGAATGATGGATACGACAGACACTGGAGCCCTCAGTGTTGTGGACATATGGAAACCAATGTGTTCATTAAACTCCATGTTCCTGTTTGCCTTGTGTGTAGAGCAGTGCAAAGGCTGGAAGGCCCCGGGGCAACCACTGATGTCTTCAAAAGAGTATATTCAAGCTCTTTGGAAATACTCACTCGGGATTGTTTGCTTCAGAGATTGTCCTCCAACCCAAATTGAATTTCAACATAGGCTTGGAATAGTGGATGGAAAAAAAGATTCTTTATTATACTGGGCTCAGACTGATGTCCTAAAAGCCAAGCCTATGTTTTGGTGCAGCAGGGAATGTTCGTGCTCATCACAAGAAAGAACAGATGTGCAATGAGTGGAATAACTGCCTAATAAACATCCTGCCCTTCTCAAAAGTGACAACTCTGTGAAGAGGCTGCTGAGTGAGGAGGCAATACCACAGGGAAGAAATTCCTGCTTTGTGATGGTGTTCAGCCACTACTGGCAGCTACACACCCCACCACTCTAACTTGGAGTGAGGCTGCACCACATAACCTTCTTCAGTGAGGGTTTGAGGGTGAAAGCCTGTGAGATTTCAATGGAGATTTCCATGGCAGCATCTCCACCAATGCCTAGATAATTTCAGCAGGAGCCAAGCAGCACCTCAGGCACTCAAGTGTGGTGGAACTGCAATGATCTGAGTTTTTTTGGGGCATAGAGGAAGAATGAAGCTCATAAGCCTCAGTAGATGACACCTAGCTAGAGACAAGGAGTTTGCTGTGCAATTGTCCTTGGGTTATGGTGAACTACTGCAGCTGTGATATCCCCATTTCATGGAGGTAAAATAGATCTGAAAGTGGAAACACTTGTAGGAAATGTGTAGTGGACAGGAGATGGCTTGAACAGCATTTTAAGCTTCTGCAGGAGGGGAACAAGAAGCATCACATCCAAGCAAAACTAGAAGTTGCACACTCTGGGCTTGCTCTAAAAGTCAAATCATCAGAGAAGCTATAAAACAGTTAGCTCACCTCTTCAGGTCACATAACCCAGTGGCTGGCAAAATGGAAGCCTTTTCTTGCAGCTTTGTTCCCCAGACACATTTTACAAGGTGTCTGCCTTATTAATACTAGCTTGTTTTCTATATAGATACATGGAAAAACTTGAGGCTGCTCAGTCTAGATGTGCTAATTAGAAACTGAAGGGGCACTTCACAATGTATGATTCACTGTGCTTGAACAGTGAGTGATAGCATATGTCAACAGAATGTATCCTATTTGACTGCAAAAAGGAATTCGTGCCTACTGTATCTTTCCCCCTAGTATTTGGGAATAGGATATCGTAACACTGCTGTAGACTTTCATGGGTACAAAGTTCCTTGGTAACTGAGGGACCAGTGAGACAGAGAACCAGGATTCTATGTCCCATGGAAAGCACTCTGCTCCTTCCTGAAGAGAGGTGGGCACGCTGCCCATTTAAGAGAGTGCTGAGCTAAAAGAACAGGTTACTGTAATGGAGATACCAAAGTCAGCAGATCCTCATTAACTGCTCAGGATCCAGGTTTTATACAAGATCAGTAGGAAAAAAAAAAAATAATCACAAGCTGTAGTGAATTCTGAGCCACCAAATAAGTTACAGGGAGACAAAGATAAAAACACATATACAAAAAGGAACACTGTGTAGCCAAGACCAAGATCAAGAGGACACCATGAGATTTTCAGCTGATGAAGGAGTCAGATACAAGCCTGGATGCTGAGATACAAGAGACCAGGTTGCTAGTCAATGCTGTAAAGGCAGGAACTAAATGGAAACAATTTCTTCATCTACAGTTAAAAAAAAAAAAAAAAGGGATCTTCTAGATGATGTTTAAAAAAAAAAAAAAGAATTTCTGAAACAAGTATTCACAACTGGATTGTTTAGTATGCTTTCTCCATTTTCTAGACTTGGTGCTGGTAACGATGATTCTTGTCCATCAAACACAATGAGTTAAAAAGAAAGATGGAGCAGCCTATGAAATTTGGCAGGCAGACTGCAATTGGAGCAAGGGGGAAAAAGATATGGAGAAGGTAGGAAGAAATTTCATCTATGAACACTGGACTTGAATAGTAACTTTGACTACGATACCTCTGAGCTCCATTCTTTTAATAAGCAGTCCCTTTCTCCTTGCCATTAGCAGAATGCTCATGCTACTTTCTCAGAACAAGGTGCATAAAGTCTGTCCTCTACCCTTCACAGATAGAATTCCTATATACCAATTCCCATTACTCCAGTAGTTCCTCCTGGTCACCAGCCTAAAGTCCTTTTACGCAAACTACTCCAGCACTTTTTTTTTTAACCACTGCAGAAAATTAAAGACCAGGTGATGTAATCTATGGATTCTTTACTGTAGGAAGACCTTCTCTAGCTCATCTCAGGCACCCATTTATGGCTTCTCTCTACCTCCAGTGAGTCCCAGTTGACAGATGCCTGCTCTTTGCCTGTATCTGTCAGAACCTTCTCTCATCTGACCTTCCAAATATATACGGACAGGTTCACCCAACCCCAGGCGAGGAAGAAAAACAGTGGAACCTTGAGACATAACACTGCCACAACACTTGGGCAGGAGAGATGCGTTACATTTGAGTGGTGGTGGTGGGAGGAGGTGGGGGGGGGGGGGAAAAGAGTCCTAGTTTTTCCCAGAAAATTCATGCCTAATGTATAGAGACATATCGTGCTGACAGAGCAGTTTGTGCAGTGCCAGACAGAATAAAAGCCTCATCAAGGCTGGGACACGCTCCTTTGCCCACAGCCATCTTGGAACTGCTCGCTTTTCCTTTCTGTAGCCTCACACACCACTGGCAACAAAGAGATAATCAGGAGGACAATGTCTTCATTTAGAGATTGATGGTTCCCCCTCCTTTCTGGTAAAGGCCTGGTCTTGTGGCTGGAGGTCAGCTGGGATCCATGGGCAGCCAAGCAGCTCTTTCAATCCGCAATGGGATGGAGCAGCCATTTTAATAAAAGGGAGAAAAAACAGTTTCCTCTGTGGCTGCAAAAGCTTGTAATTGACCTGGCAGAGCATGCAAGCCCTGGTTTGCATGGGAAATGCTTGCTTTCCCCTTACACACGTGCTCCTTTGTAATACTGCTGGGGGCTGCTATGCTTCTGCCTGAAGGATCCAGCTCTTAATTAAGAGCAGCAGGGTCTGTTGACAAAGTGCGACAGAAGGAGGCTGGTGGCAAAGCCCTCACCAAAGACAGCTCAAACAATGCAACCAGTCCTGGAGAAAGGTAAAGCAGATAGACCAAGGTCCCACCTTCCCAGCCCCCCCAGCATGCTCAGAACAGGCTGAGACATCCCTGACTACTAAACCCCCCCTCCCTTGTTTTAACTCTGCATGTGATCTAGAATATGAGTATTTTCCTAGAATAGGCTGCAAAAGAGGTTTTCAAAAAGCTGCAGATCAAGGTGGACAATGCCTTCTAAAAGAGAAAATATGGCTTCACTGTTATCATCAGCCCTCTACTCGGTGCCCCTCCTTTTGTGCCAAAGGCTGCACAGGCACAGAGATGAGAAAAGGGATCTTATCCGAAGAGCTAAGTATTAGACATAGCAAGAAGTTATATATAGAAACAGAAGGACACAAGTGTTGTTTCTTGTTCTGTGGCCATGATTTTACTGCAATTCAACTTGAGTTAAAAGTTAACACGTACTGAAATGGGGATAGCAAAGGCAGAATGAACTCTCAGTATGAGGTAGATGAGCATCAGTTACAAGGTAAAGGGACACTGCCCATGCTGCCTCAACATGACCTGTTCACAGACTCTTGCATAGGAATTGTTGACTCAAAGGAGGTGAATCTGTAAAGTTTCTTGAATCAGTGTATTAAAACTGAGTATTCATTAGATCCCTGGTCGGTGAGTCTGTTTGTTGTCAGGAGCGGCTCCACTGCTTTGTTTCTAAGAACTATCAGAATCTAATTTCCACACATTTCTTTCTTTTTCCTCTTCCTCTGTAGCCTTACTTCCTCTTCAGATCCTCTCTTATTTGTTTTCTAACCATCTGTCTCCAGACACTACTGTTATTTGGCTACTGCAAAAAAAAAAAAAAAAAAAAATCCAAGTATTGCCAACTTATGCTTAGGTATCTTTTCTGCCTCCCTTTGCAATATACTGAGTCACATAAAACAAAGCTGGGATAATCTGCCCGCCTCAAGGCAGGATTGCCTTTACCTACATGATTTGTCTAACCTGCTATTAAAACTGTACTGAGATAGAGACTCCACAACTTCCTTAAGCAAATCTATTGCCTAAAAATAGACTCTTGTTTGATAAACAGCAGTCTAGAAACTATAATCTGTAGCAAAGGATTATCTTATGTGCTTTACAGTATCAAGGCTGGGACAAACAGAGAGGCTGAAGTAATCTTCTGCCATCATTCCAGGGCCAGAAGAAGTCCTTAGAACGTGATCTTAAAAGGTTTAGTCACAGCAAGTCTCCTGGCAGTACTGCGTACTGAAATTAAACTGCTTGAGGTGGTTCCAATAAGTATAAACAAAGCTTCACAGTAAACAACAAAAAAAAAAATCAGTATCTTATTTACTGAGATTTAGTTCTGAGTTGTGGCTGCCTCCTTCCACATTCAGACATCTACAACCACACCCACACCTTCCTTGGAAATAATCTTGATTTTCAGTTCCAGAGAAGAAATTCTGGGATGAGTCAGTCTTTCTGGTAGAAGACTGTCTCTATTGGGTGGTTGGGATTATTTTTACCCCAACAGACAATTAGAAGTCTTCAGATACTTCAGCGTTTTTAGAGAAGTGTATTAGCTTAGTAAGCCTTCACAAAATTGAATAGCCTTGCTGTTTAGTACTTGAAAGTACATATATTTTAATAAGGATCTCTGGAGATGTTGTGGCAACTCAATAACTAGCAGCCATCCAGAAAGGGTAATTCTACCACATCTCAGTTAGTTGATGCAGAGAATCTTTAAGCTTTTTGTAGTGTTGAACAACTTTAAGTGAAGATTCATAGAGGATTTAGTTAACAGGCATTGCTCTGCAATGCATCTCAAGTATCATTGCTGTAGATCACAAGGAAAAAGTGATTCTACATGGTAAATTACTAAAGAAGGTAGGAAAGGTAAAGGGGTACGAGAGATACAACCTCCAGGCATTGTAGTGGATTAGAATCATAATATCTCTGTGGATTTAGGAATAAAATATGAAGCATTTCCTACACCCAGTGTTACAGTGAGCACAACTTCCCCTAGGTGAACATGTTTTTGATATGCTCTCTCCCATCACACTGCTGGCTGAAAGCCTCAGGTCCACTGGTCTTTGACCCTTTCAAAAGTACTGAGTAGTTAACAGAGCTTACCTGAAAGTGAAGAGGAAACGTGGGATCCCACCTTGCTTCCCTACACACTAGGCTCATAGTGGATATACTGATTGGTTTGCTTGTTTTATTTATTTACTGCTGACTAGGATTCCCCCTAATCTTCAGATAGGACATAAGCAACTAATGAGGCCTCAAGGATATTGCTCACTTCTGCCTGTGGGTAATCTAGATGACAAGTAAGCAAAACAACATTTTAGATTGAGCAGCCTAACCTTAAAGGATGCTCACCAATAATGGCTCTAGACAAAGCATAACCAATGAAACCACAACCAGTCCTCAATTTAAGGGCTCTGTTTCCATTCTACACACTTATAACCTGACAGAAAGCATAACAAAACAGCAGAGCAGCAAGGTCCCAGGCCACAGCAAATAGCAATCTGCTTAGACACAACAGCAGCAGGCACAACAATAAGAGAAGGAAACTGCTTACCTTCAAAATATGTATAAGGTCCTCAGACATGCAAGGATCTCCAGCAAGAAAAACCCTTACCTCCACTGCCAACCCTTAAATGAGGTCTGGGAAGAGATGGATCCTGGCTCTACCCTTTCCAGTCACTCAATGCATTGCATGCAGCTGAGCTCCCCAGGGTTGGCCCTGCCTTCCCACCAGGTGCTCAATCACTGGTTCAAGCCATGACTTAGCATTTCCACTACAGTACTTCAAAAAGCTACATGACAATCTGTAGTGCTCATGAGCGTATATCTATCTAAATAGTAGCCCACTGTTAGTTAAAAATAATGGCCTTTGTCTTGTAAACCATGCTTTCACCTTTAGCAAGACCTCTTAACCCATCCTTATATTCCTAATATGAAGGATTGCTTTTGGCTGACTGACTTTATACTTTTTGGCTATAGCCAAGTGTGTAAGTTTCTAGTATGAAAATGACTGACACATTCTCTATATACAGCCAGGCTCCATTGCTGACATCGGTGATGGTGGAACCATTGACCTCAGTGGAGTTTTTCTCATTTATTTCAGCAGTGAATTTGGCTTTCTCTACACATATAGAGTTACAAACCCCAGAGCTGCCTGAATTCACCTTGACTTTCATTGCTCTAAATGAACAACCATAAAGTGAACTTGAGAGGAGTTAGTGCATTTTCCTGTCCAGAATAAATAATTAGCTTCTTTCACCCAAAGGTTCCAAAGACATTACAAGAGCTCAGTGCTGTCTGCCTAGTAACAGTTGTAACAGATGCTGTCATGGAGTAAAGTTTATTTGAAATCACAAATTGGGAGTTTGTTTTTCCAAATACTCCAAAATTCAGTAGATAAATTAAAGAAAATCAAAGTTATCATTCTTAAAAGGATTATCCATTATTCTAGACCACATCTTGCCATCAATGTTGTTAAATCTTCAGTCTTCTATCCCAACATGGGAGAAGAGGGCTGGAATATTTACAGCAGCTGTTAAGATAAGGCATCCAGCTGCGATTCTGAATGGCTTTTTGCAGCTGCACATGGCGCTGCTGAGACGGCCTTGATATGCTGCTTAGTGTTCCCAAATTAGCTCCCAGCAAAGAGGTTAAGCCTCTAAGCTGAATGATGGTGAGTGTCTCAATGTTCTAACTTTTGCTTATCCTGGGAATTGAGGTAAACATGTCTGGCTGTTCGGACTGTGAAAAATACGATTTGCCGTTGAAATGTGTCTGGGCTAATTATCTTGAGGCCTACATTCCTAGGTTCAGAGTGATGTGATCCTCTGAAGAGTGTGATCTCAGACATATCCCCTTCCCCATAAAAAGGATACTGAGGATCTGAGCCTAGTATAAATAACAGTGTAGTGCCCTATGCTTCATGCTGCTGGAAGAGATTCTTTGGTCTCTGAGAACTTGGATCCCATGAGGAAAAGCTGGCTGTTTGGCAGATGTCCAATGCCAATCAACTTTGCACAGGCCGGGAGGAATCTGGCACAGTTCATGAAGGATCCTGAAGAGAGATTATTGCCTAGGAAAGAGTGCTGTTTTGGGCCAATGATGCATGGCCAAGTCTGATGAATTAATAGGATGAGGAGGAGCTTATCTGAGTCTCTTTGGAATATTTTCAGTCTGTAGACTAAGGTAGTTGCTTTCCATGGTGCTCTAAGCCTGTAAATTCCTTCTGGCCTGAACATTATTATTATTTTTAAGCATGTAGACTAAACACGATCCATACATTTCAGGGCTGCCCAATGAACTACTTTCCCTGCATTGGGAAAAGAGGGCCCTTTGGATTGTTTATAGCCAACTTTGTGCTTTGGATGGCTGACTTTGTGGGACCTCTCTTGGTCCTCAAAACAGGCAGTAAGGAGGTCACTGCACCTCTAACTTGCTGTTCTTTATTCTTGGTGACTTGAATGGGCACCACACATAAACTCTGCTGGGACAGCTAGTCCCTGGGAGGACAAATTCACATTTTGCACTGAGTGGCACAAATCCAGAGTCAAATCACTGAAATCAGCAGAGTTACTTTTGAACTGTACTGTTGTCACCAAAGAGAACATAGCTTTCGGTTAGAATCGGAGTCAAACAACCCTCAGAAGCTGCTAAGACTAGATGATATTTACTTGGAAGGCCAAAGCATATTTGAAGATGGTCACACTTAAACTGTCTCAACTGGCAGCTGAAAGCTGTTCCAGTTATTTAGCTCACATCTGATAAGAAATATGTATATTTTCTGGCTCATCAGCAAAGACCTTGATCAATTCACCATCTACCTCCAATGACTGCCATGATCACAGAATATCAGAATGGCTACTATTGGAAGGGATCTTAAAGGCCACCTAGTTCTAAGCCTCCCTTGCCACGGGCAGGGTTTCCAGCCACTAGACCAGTCTGCTTGGGGCTTCATCCACCAGAACCCCCAAGTCCTTCTTTGCAGGACTGCTCTCAATGAGTTCTTCCCGCAGTCTGTACACATATACACATCAGGGATTGCCCTGATTCAAATGTAGCACCTTGCATGTAGACTTGTTGAGCATCTGTTACCCTACCTGTGATATTTATTCCGAGCCTCTTGGGACGTTTGCCAGGATGCCAGACATGTGAGAGGTGTTTAGTTTTTGTTTTTTTTTTTTTTTTTTTGCAGTGGTACAGCATGCAAAGATCACTGTGACCTGGACTTTTCAGGGCTTTGCAGGTAGAACTTGGCTATGTTCATACCTGACCTAAAAACTGATGAAAAGGATAGTATTAGGTAAATTCTGAGTGCAGGACTGAATAGTAAAGTGTTTTCCTTCCTGTGGTCCATTATACATCCTTCAATACTCCCTCCTATGTTTTCCAGAGCTGTTCCCAGACATTCATAAAAATCCCATGAAGTGGAAAGTGACACAGTATAGCTGGCTGAATGACTCCCTTTAAAAGCCCTTTAAAAGCTCTGTTACATGTTAGAAACAGTCAGCAACACAACACTGTAGAAACATTTTACAGCTTTTCATCTTCCCTCTGCAATTACCAGGAACCCATCTTTCTCAGATTTTAACCATCTCCAGTCTAAGAAGAGCTATGGCTAAAAACTCACAGGAAAGAAAAGAAACACATCCTTGGAGGTACAGAGTACACAGGGGGATGTATAGACATCCTTTCTCATCACATATCTGCTTGGAACTAAATTATAACAAAACATTTCAGATGATTTTAAAGTAAAATGTTTTGAATGAACTGAAACTATACTTACAGTATTTTTCAAACATTACCAGTAGTAAATAACAAGCAAGGTTTTTTTTTTTATGAATAATGCTGAAATTTTTGTTCAAATTTTGAGTGTAACCAAAAAACCTTCATTCAAGTCAAACCTATTACTTTTTTTTTCAGTAAAATTGGTTTGGGCTCTACAGGTACAACTGTAAATCCCTACTCAGTTCAACTAGTCTTTTTTTTGTTGTTGTCAGTTTGGGAATATTCTTAATGGCTTAATAAACAGAAGTATTTTAAAAAGAGACTTGAATTGAAACAGTCTTCATTAGCATCTAAATATCAGCTCCTTATGCTTTTGCCCAGAGTTTCAGAACAAAATGCTTGCAGCTTGATTTCTAGGTTCATGCTGAATGTATTCAGAATGAACATTAGTAGGTGTTCTAACTTTGTACAACATGGCAACTTCTATAGATGTTCAAATATGGACATGAATGCTTACTTGAAGCACACATCTCAAAAATCTTGCCTGTATTACGGTACTCAAGCTTAAAAAAAATTCCTTAGAGCTCATGTAAAAGAAAAGAAATAAATCAATTTCCTACCAGTTTGGAAAGAAAAAAAACGAAAAAGCATCACAGAAATCAAAGCAAGGTGGTGCTTAAAGTGAATTCTGGAAGTACCAACAGGTAAAGAATGAAGTCCATGTCAAAGACTTGATACCCATTCTGTTTCAAAGGTGAAGATAAAGTTGACCCAGCTTTGCTTAAAAATTATTATTTATTTTTAATAAAACCCATTAACTCACTGGCCTGTTGGCTTGGCAGCCACTGCTTAATGCTGTCAACTGGAACATCTGAGTTTGGGAATAAACTCAAGTTCCCAGGACCTAGGCTGGCAGAGGGTAAGTGCATTTGGAGATTCTGAGTTTGAGTCCCTTGAGGGGGGGGGAAGTGCCTGTAAAGCTCTTCAGGGCAAGGAGATTCATGGAGTCTTGTAACAGTAGGTTCCCTCATGACTCATTTGTCTGCCTTCCTGGCTAGGGGAAATGCCATGACTGGATTGGGCCATGAAGGAAAATGAGGGCAAGAAACTAGTTTTTATTCTGGGCAGCAGAGATTAGGGTCTATATGCTGGGCATTCTACACCAGACTATGGGAGAAAACAACTAGTTCTTAAAAGACGGCTACAAATAAAAAAGAAAGACCGGTGCATTAACCCTGTCATATTTGGAAGCACCTAACTGAAGTGTAGGTATCTACGGCCAAAGGTGTTCAGAAGTTATTCTGTCAGTTACTTAACATTCATGATCCAGATTTTAAGAAATTCAGGCTGCTGAATGATACTTTGTGTTAATGTGATTACCTGTATCTTAGGAACCCATTCAATATTCACTACCTCCCTAGTCTCGGGTGAAAATATGATTGGCTTACACTGAATACAGGACCAATGTGAAACACTGCATTCAATTTAGACAGATTGCAACAAACCACTTTTCAGTAAGCTGTGAAATTCTTGCTGGATTCTTCTCATGAATGGGACTCTGGTCCAACCAAAAGAAACTCTGAAAAGAGAAACTCCTTCTGCCTTTTTTTAGGTCATCCAGCTAATTGCATTGATTTTCAGTTGTGGCCCTGTTTGTAAAGAAGCAGCAAGGACAGAGATTGTTTTTTTACCAGGAAGATTTCTCAGTCTCTCTTTCAGGAGAGCCATCTGGACTCCAGTTCATGTTTTCAGTGCCACTTCCCTGGGCATCTTACCTATCTCCACTGCTTGGCTTCTGTGGCAGCAAAAATCTCTGGCACCACTCTCACAATGTTAACATTAAACCTATCAGTTGTACTTGGAGCAACCCACGCGTCTTCCTTTCTGACGCTAATTTGGTTTCCACCCTTGCAGTCCAAAGTATCAAAGCCAATGCAGTGCAGCATTTCTTCAGAGAAATACCATTCTAAAATGGCTGGATACTGTTTATTTCTACCTATTAGTGCTGATGTTCCAGTGTCACTCATTCTCTCTCTCTTTTTTTTCCCTCAATGGGCAAATAAGAGTCTGTAAAAGAGAAGGAAAGAATCACAATGTCCTCCAGTGCCAGCTATTAAAAATAAAGGCCAGTTGAATCCAGATATTTCCCTTCATATCACATTCAAGGCCTCCTTTCCACAAGGATCTGGTCTTGCTCTCTCTGTTTCTGCACTTGTAACCCACAATTACAGATTCTAACCTCAGCCCACTCAAGGGGAGCAAAGCCAGAAGGGACTTCTTGCCTGAAATTTGGTAGCATTGAGGTTGGTGGCTCAGGGCCTTATCGGAATGTCTCAAAAACATTTCAGTTATTTAATAGCAGGAGCTGAGTTTCTGGAGTGGATGTGAGAAGTTAAATGCTTTTCTGTGAAAGTCAGCCTCTGAGACAGGAGGCAGGAGATGGGTTGGACAGTTTGCAGCACAGTGCTGTGGGATTTGGTTGGGTTACCCAGAAGGAATTGGCCTCAGCATGGGCCCTGTGCTTCTTGTAGAAAGATTTTGCCACTAACACTTTGCAGAATTACATCTACTGATTATTGGCTGGCATTTCCTAGCACATGTAATTTGTACTTGTTTTTTCCCCTTTAAGGAAAAATAAAAAAGGAAAAAACATTCCCTTTCCAAGGGAATGTCCGAGTGTTTAACCAATAAAGCATTCTCGTTTCTTCAGGGGAAAAAATCATCCTTTTATTTCATGTAGATTTCACATACATTGTAATACACTTTTAAACTTTTCAGGCTTAGATAACAGGGCCTGAAATCCTACAGTGATAAAGCTGACTTGTACTTGTAAGTGATAACACCATAAGACTAAGGCATTTTGAAGGACTTGTATCACTTCATCAAGGTTGATAGAGTGTGTTCTGTTAATGTTAGCTCAAGTATGGCTCAAAGGGAGATAGAAAAATGTTAAAATTAAGCAAATTACAGGAAGAGTGACACTTACTGGATTGTGAGGCTTATTCTAGAGACAAACATCAAAAATTGCTGCTTGCCATGTGTGCTACTCCAGGTTGTTCTAAGATGAATATCTATCTGGACTAAATGCTTCTATACTTCAATATAACAGGAGATCAAGCCTTCATGTAAGTCTTCCATTCAAATTTGCATAAACATTGGAGATCTAAGAGTTCACTCAGGATTTTGCTCATGGAAAGACAGGTAAAAATGAGGCAGCTCCATCAACATATGCAAACCTTGCTATCTAAAATCTGTCTCATTTCAGTATGTTCCTATTATTGTTTCAACATGGACACTGAAGGGGTGCTGTGGGTATAGACAGGTCCTGTTTTCTGAGTACTCTGTAAATTACATTCTTTGATCATACCTAAATAGGAACTGCTGTGTGAGCAGAAAGGCTGTAAAACTAAATATCATGAGGAAAGAGCGTTCCCAACATTTTCCACAAAGCCTCAGCAGATGGCAGGAGTCAGATTGCTCTAGACACATCAAGAGAAAGATGTTTGTCATTTTATTTTCCAAGAGATTCCTCTTATTTTCAGTTTACAGTGAGCAAGTTGGACTCATCCGGGGCCTCTCTCTCCCTCTTGAATGAGTCATACACATGGATTTTTGTGCATATACTTTTTGGATTAATCAGCAATTTCACTTTGACTCACTCCCTTTATGTTTGATTCTCATTAAACATTCCAGCAAATGACTTTGGGTTCAATCCTGTGCTTATCCAATCCCAAAACTTTTGGCATTCTTTTTAATGGTGAAACACATTTCAGGCTGGAAACAAGTGAATTTAGAGAGAGTTTATGGAGATTGAATTTAAAATGAACTACAAGGCCATGCTTCCCAATCAAGATAGATAAATCCCAGCAAGAAATTGCCCATGAGCAGCCTAGGGAAAAGGACTATTTATTTCAGTGACTTCACAGCTGGACTCACACAATGTGTGTATTTGAAGGCAAAAACTGAAATACAAGTCATCCAAGAAACAACCTTCTATGAATCACTGAGAAAAAAAAATGCATTTGCAACAAGGAGTCTCAAATAGCAATGTTTTTGCATGAGTCAATGTATTTTAGGTTGAAGTCTTGTAAGAGATATTCTGAAAGGATGGTGAATCTTTAAAACAGAAAAAAAATCAGACACATTTTAACTGTGTTGTATTTAGGGCAAAAGATAGGTATTAACTCATTCCTTTCCTTGATCTGTCTGGTGACTTTTTTGGAATGTTGACAATATAAACAAATCTATGTCTTTTTTTTTTTCTTTTGGAGAAGGCCTGGGCAATGGTGGCTGATGCAGCCCAATCCGTGCAAGCAGAATGACTAAAATCCTGTTCATAGCTCTGAACACATCATCTAGACTCTAAGTCACTGAGCTGGCTCGCCAAAAGAACACAAACGAAAACCAACTTCAGTTCCTTCTGGCAGCAAGCTCGGAGGAAAGATGATCTGTTTAAGTCTAGTCTCTTTCCTTGGGCAGTCCCTTGTTCAAAATAAAAAATTAAAATAATATCACTGTGCCAGCATGTTTACTAAAGAGCACTGCATGGTGCAAGCAGTGTGCGGTTGGTCCGGGTTACTATGCCTGATTACCAGCCAGAGAGTCTGCACAGAGAGCCATCATTTTTCCAACACCTTGCTCCTCCTGCATAGTCCTCTTCTAAAGTCTCTGTCCTTCCACAATCTATTGTGCTCCAGTAGGAATGGACCTAATGTCCTGAAAACTCCTAGTGTAGATTTTAACCAAACTTGTTTTTCCCAAGAAAGCAAAGAAAGGATTCATTCAGAAACAATTTTTCCTCTTCTGTTCATTTTTAGAAGGCAGTCCCTCTCACATGGGCAACATCATTCACCTCGAAGAAAAGCTAGAGCTGTGGCTGAGCCTCATTTCAGGTCCATTTCTAAAATACCACAGCCACTGGGAAGACCAGTATACATTTTCTACACTGGAAGAATACAGTGTATTTTTCACAGCAGCTTGAGGATTTATCTGGGAATGAGAGGGTGCTGGGGTGAAATGTCACAGCTTTAATGGCAAGTTACCCAGGTTTTCTTTGTTAGGGATATGTGATATATTTGCGTGTCTACAGAATATTTGCCACACTCTTCCATGAGGCATTGAAGCCAGGCTTTCAAATGCTGAGTAAATCTTTATTCCTTTCTCATGCCCAGCTTAATTTATTCCATCAGCACTGGCTACATAAAGACATAAATCTTCCCATGGAATGGTAGAAAACAACCAGCATCAATTTGTAATTTCTAATGATTGAGCTGAAACTGGCAGGTGGCCAGGAATTAGGGCACTTCATCTTTTCCTTAGGCTTCATATAATAAAGTGAAATAATTGGGGCAATCAATTTTGAAAAAAGAAAAAAAAAAAAAAACTGCACCTGTTTTGCTCACAGCAGAATTTGGAAAGCAGAACCCACCAGTTGGACTACAACATCCTGGTCATTAAGAGGCCTTGATTCAGGCAGAAACAAAGAGAGGTCTTGAAGTTCATGGGGAAAGCAAACACTGTGAATGTTCAGCCACGTCTCCAATGCTGCCCACACTCATTTGTCACTGGAAATCAGTAGAAGGACAAGGTCTCTCATAAGGTTTCCAGCTCCACCATCTGGAGAGCAAGGTGGAAAAATACGGGAAGAATCAGGTGTCACTCTTCCTAGCTGTAATTTACCAACTTTATATAGTGTTGATGACATCAGCTACTGTGAACATTTGCTCTGGTGGTGGGATCTGAAGAATGAGGGAAGATATATTTTTAAAATACACATCTTCCTCAAAAAAGTGCTCTTGAAATAGTCTGCATTACCTTCTTCCCTCTTCTCTTTCATGCCTCCCTGTGAGAAAATACACCAGAGGGAACAAGCCTGTATTGGGAGTGGCTTCCTCTTGGTTTTCAGAGGGTGGCTGTGGGGAAGCAGTAACTTGAAATAGAAGAGTCCATCATTAACATGCTGAGGAACTAATCCAGAATGGATTTGAGAACACATTCAGAACCTCCTCTCCTATACTGGCTGGCAGACTCAACAGACTCTGCAGTGGATTTAGATCTTTGATTCCTCTGAGTAAGTACATGCTATTGGAGGTGGGGAGGGTGTGCATGAATCTCTTGCATCAGTCAGAGAGTCCAATACCTTTGAAAGAACACTGCGCATCTGCCACATGGATTGAAGGTGCAACTTGCAGAGTGAGGGAGTTGCTACTATGCAAGAATAGATGGTTCAAGAGAGACGTGATACATTTCAGTCTCTCTGTTTGCCAGCAAAAATATATGGGTATTCAAAATACTGGTTCTCCTTCCTAGTTCTGGGAGGAAATGTGGCCTAAGCCACTACAGCACAATCAATTATTTAGATATAGTATGTAATCTTTCTAAAAGGCAGACTGTCATGAAATAGATCTTAGCTCTGTATACATCTCTCACAAAACTTTTCCATAAACTTATTTTTAAAACATATATATGATCCTTATCTGTCTCCCCAGGCAGTGAAATAGGGCTGCCTTTGATGGAAAACTGAAAAAAAAAAAAGAAGAATTGAGGCTAGTAACCACGACCTTCACTTACTTAGATCGGCAGCTCACTGCAGTTTTCTGTAGCTTAAAGAGTAACCACTACTGTGACCACCAATATTGCTGTTGTTTGCAGTTACGTCCTCCTATATAGGATTTCAATTTATCTGCCTGCCATGTAAGAAGTTTACAGTAGAGACTGGCACTTTTCAGATACTGTGTAGAGACTTTAGTGGCTGGACAACATTCAGTTGTTATAAACTCTAAGGACCATATGGACGTTGCCATGTCCAGGGGCTTAACCTGCCCATAATAGCACCTTCCTCTTCCCCAGCTTATTCCCTCTCAAGTTTCTTCCTGAAAGCATTAAGATTTCAGACTGTTTCAAGAAAAACAGTCAGGGAAAAATGTCCGGTTTAGAAGAGTAATTTATTTTCCTATGTTTCTTTTTTTTTCAGAAATAGTCTGACTGTTAAAACATTAATTAAAAAAAAAAAAAAAAGCCTGAGTCAGAGCATAAACATGGAAAGTCTCAGTTCAAATGATTAAAATTGGACAAAGTTATAAATCTATGAAAAGAAGAACACTGGAGAGTGTTAAGAAAAGTTTAACACTTATATTGTTATTCTCAATGTTAATTACATAACGAATTAATAAATGGGTAGTGATTGTTATTTATAGAGGTGCGTTTGGTTGGTACTGCACTTAATGCCCCTTAGGAAGTAACTCTCTTACAGCAGCTGCTGGAGTAAATGCTATCTGCTGGGCAGGCATTGCTGTGTTTTTTGGAACTGCAAAAATGAAGTAAGAACCCATGTAATGTTATGAACCCTTTTCACCTTGCATGATACATCATCAATCTTTAAACATGATGTTCCTGGTCATATTCAAGCAAATACCATAATGCTATAAAAGTTTCTTAAAAAAATAATCATCGAACCTGTTGTAAAGTTAGTGAACAGAGAAGCCAATTCATTGTAATAAGCTCAAATGAGAGATAATGATCTAAATACCTCCACATTTTAGGAAAATGTGCACCTGGAATCTACCCAGAGCTTTCACAATGGGCTGAACCAGCTCCTCCAGCCTCTGGGAAAGTTCAGACCCACATTCCCACTCACTGGCTCGGAACCATCAGAGCTTTGATCTTGTATATATTTCATCAAGTTGCACATCACTGGTTCCCAATTGTGGCTCGGGCTGATTGCATCATTTAAGAAAAGTGCTACAGACGGCGTGGGGAAAACAACCATTTTTGGTCCACATTCTCTACAAATACACGCAACAACAACAAAAGGAAAAGAGAAAGAGTGAGCCGTTTTTAACCAAACTGTATTGCTGCAAGGGTGAAAAGCTTAACTCCAACATGACATCAAAAGATCTACTCATTCTTAGCCAGAAGTTATGGGCCCAAGGAGGGGATTTCCCAATGAAATTCTGTGGCTTGTGTTATGCAGGAAGTAAGCCTCTATGAGTCTCAATGGTCACTAAAAGTTTTAAACACATCTCAGCATTCTTGCAGGATACATAGGAGCTTCACTGAGAAGGTCACTCCAACCTACAGCCCAGCAGCTGCATAATTTCCATTGGCCTCAAAATTGCTTGAGTGAAAACCGAGACAAGGTGTCCTGATTCCTGCCTCAAACTGATTCTAGTTTGAGTCTGTGGTGATATTTCCTACAACATATTTGTTTGGTTCTCTCCATGAACTCTGTCTGAATTCTGGTGATCTGGAAAAATGAGCTGGAACAAATGGCCCAGTTTGGGAGTTTTTCATAAGTAACAGTATGACAAATAGGAACAGGTTCTCGTGCCTGGAGAAGCATTGGCACCATAAAAGATCTTTGAGCAAATATGTCCTCTATCTGTTCAGGACATCGTGCTTATGTTTCATGGGACTCCAGTCAAATCCTCTAAATTGCCCAGTCAATTTGGACTTGATCTCAATAGGAAGAAAAGAAAAGAAAAAAAGAAAAAAAAAATAGTAAGAAAAAACCCACCATAAATCCATTAAATCTTAAAATCAAAATATTTCACAATTTGAAGTGAAAAGAGGGAAAATGAGTTCAAAGAAGCAGTTCTTAGAACCAGCTGTCCAGCTTGCTATGTCATTTCAAGAAAGGCTTTGGATCAGTGTTTTTGGTAGACAGCAGAGGAGATAGACTGATGAAACAAAACAACTGTACCTGCCTTGTGCCTCTGCCCCTGCAAATGAAGGCAGAAATGCATTAACATCTAAGGAGCTCGTGGAGTTGTATAGAGAAGGGCCAGTGAGCAGGAGACCTCTTCTTCATTTTATTCATCTGGATCCCATCATAGAGCAATAACTGTGAGCAGTGTGCTCTCTGAGTTGTTGTTTGAAAGGAAGGTAACCCTTCGTCAATAGTACAGCCCAAATCGAATGACTCCTTGGTAAAAAGCAATGGGAGTTTCTTAGTGGTAAACAGTATTAATCACAATTTCCCATTGGTGCAGACTATCATTAAGCGATTAAAGAATGTTTACAATAAAGGAGGGAGGGTGTCAAGGGGATGGTATTTGTTTTGACAACCATTCATTTCCCAAACCACTGGGAACCATATTCTTGGTTTAAGTACAAGGAAATCTCTGAGGTTAAAAGACTGAGGCAAAGTATTAATACTTTCTCACTCCCTTGTGCCACAGTCTTCTTCCTCTACCTCCACTAGCCATTGTCAAAAAGTGATACAGCCTGCTAAGACCCTTAACTTCTTCCCAGAAGGTTATCTCTGTCTGCTGCTGGGACCCCAAGGCCCTCGAGAAGATTTTGGAATTTTGGTGAACAATCTTTGCCTTCAAGATATACTTGAAGATATATATTTGAAGCTTTGGGCACAATCTGGTGTTACTGCAGTCACCCTCTATTACCTGATATAAACAGATTGAGACAGTTTATTTTATCAAATAGAATGCCTGCAGACACTGCAGGTTGTTTGCCTCATGCCTGGCAAGCCTCCAACAGCCAACACATGTCTTGCTTGTTTTCCAGGAACCTTCCTCAAACAAAATTAATTGTTGCTTAGTGGACTTTTGTCATCAAGCCAAAAGTATAGGGTTAAGAACCAATTAATGATTAGAAATAAACAGCCATGATAATTATTAAACCCATTCTACTGTTTTTTTGGCACTGCCTGGCTGCCACAGTATGGACTCATGGATTTCTCACACTTCCTAGCCCAGCACATATTTTTTCTTGTTTTGCTGATGGGGTGATGGTTGGACTAGTGATCTTTTCCAACCTTAATGATTCTATGGTTCTGTAAATATGTTAGCCCTGTCTTTTTTTTTCCTGAAATAATTAAAAAATAAAGACTTGTAAGCACAAGATAGCATTTTGCTTCTCCTCCAAATATAAGATGTATCAGTTTGGGCAATTTTACTGAGTTTTGGCAATAGTGTAATGGTATAATGAAGACTGTATGAGGACTGTCCATCTGTGGCACTAGTAAGTATTCAGACTAAGAAACCTTTCACTGTGCTGGAGATGTTGCCTCATGCTGGGGAAAAAGAAAGTGAAAACAGAGACAAAATTGCTATTTTCTTCTCACAAAAGAACAAATGAGTGTGATATAAGACGTCTGAAACAGGGCTTAAAAATCACAGTTAGAACTCATGAAATATAGGAAAAGGTATGATCCATACATGTCCCTTCCTCTGGGATCTCCATTTGACAGCAGGAGTTAAAGACAGTCAGCACACTGCAGGATTTAGCTCAGACTCTCTCTTCCAGCAAAGTAAAGCAGGTTGAATCTGAGATTCCTACGACATGTTCAGACAGTGCAGGAAAAGTGCATGAGAAACTTTCACTGTGTTAATTCCAGGTCTCCCAGAGAGCACCAGCATCTTGACTGTAGGGGGAAAAATGCAGTTGTGAAGAAGTGCAATACACAAAATCAGGAACAATTAACTGCAGGGGCAAGATTTAATGGCTTTTAAAGTTTCCATCACTCAGTCATGGAGAAGTTTTTCTAACATAAACCAGTGACAAATTGCTGGTGAGAACAGCCAAAGGAATGGTTCTGTTTCAACATCAGGAGTTAATCGACCCAACATAATCACACACTTTGGTTATATTTATCTAATATAATTCACTGAGAGAAATTCTTGAGTCAAAATAGCAGGTTTCCAGAGTCAGTCAGGGAGCCTGTTAAATAAATACCACGTTTTGAAGAGAAATATATCAAAAGGAAGTTTCACGTTTCTCAAGCGAAAGGTCTGAGCCCTGGCATTTTTCTCTCTGCTGCTCAATTCCACAAACATCTGAAATAAGACAGTCTGCTTGCTACTGAAAACTCCCAATGAAACCTGAAACTGAAGGAATATCCCACAAATAAAAGACTGGATACTCCGGTGTGAAAAACTGTCTTCAGCTTGAGGGACAGCACAGAATCTGCCCCTTGCATGGTCTTCTTCTGGTTTTATACTCTGGGGCAAATTGTAGTTCTGAATTATTGAGTTAAGCAATCTTCTGCACTCTAGTTATGAAAAAGTTCTAAAGATCAAGACTAGTCAAAAAAGAGTGTCCTTTAGAAGCTTCACTGAGATAAGTTTATTTCCTCAAATGATCATCTCTCATCATCTCTGCTTCCAAGGCAAATGAGCTGTTTCTGAGGGAACCTGACCAGATACCAGCAGAATTATTGCAGGGGTTCTAAGAAATTCCGTGTGATAATTTATGCTCTTTTTCTCAGCCATCTGAGCTAGCATGAATATCTCATTCTGCACCAGATGAATATGTCAGCTTCGAGTCTTCCAAGTAGAGATATATGACCCATTTTCTGCCAGGCAATTTTTCAGATAAATTTATCTTCAAGAGCTACTATCAAAAGATGTGAAAAAGAGAAGGTTCTCTGGGCACTGCTAATTTAGGAGAGCAGTATTTATTCTAAGAGCATTTTTGGTAGTTGGCTGCTTCCTACTATTTAGAATTTATAAACTAGTCCAGTAAAGCTGGCTTTTCAAGGTCACTGCTTCATCAGTCCCACTGGTGTCAGTGGCTGAAAGGGCACAACCAAAAACAGAATCATTCCATGTGGTATCTCTGTATTTTAATTCCTTTGGAAAAACTCAGCTTATAGCCAACTTCAGATTTTAGGGATCTTGGACCTTTAAATTGGCTATTTTTATGCTTTTATGGATGATATGTTTCTGAAGAGGATGGCAAAGGACAGCCCTTCTGCCAGGATTTCCGTTCTAGGGTCACATTCAAAGAGCATTTGACTCAAACTGAGATGTTTTTGCATAGGTATTAATTGAAAGATTCTCTGAAATTTTTATCCTCCACCCAGAACCTAAGTGCCTAAAATTTCAGACCAATTTCCTCTGCTGGAAAGGATTCACATCCAGAATAAATACAATCATTTATGTGGAGGCTTTTCTAGGAGCACTGGAAGTGAAAGCTGAGTGGATGGTTATTTCCAGTGGTGGCTTAGATCTTGCGCAAAACAGAATAACAGAGTGAAAGGAATTTTGGAGAGATTAGGAAAGAGGTATTGCTTGAGGCTCCAAATGAAGACAAATGGAGTGGGGAAAAGTGCTATCTGGGAGACTGACAAGGATACCAGAGGGGATGGAAAACAAGAGAGTTGGCCAAATCAAGTTGCAGAGAGAGTATGTGACTGATGAAACGAGGATTTTCATTGAAGGTTGCCAAGGTCAGAGAGAGCTGGAACAAAGGGTCCAAGGGAAGACCCTTCCAAAGTGCTGACAAAGAGAGAGAGAGGTCAGTATGTGGAGGCACTGCTGGGAGCCTTGCCTTGGACTCCACATTGAGGAATCCAAATGATGTCCAGGCTATCTGAAGAAATGTAAGAAAACTGTTTCAAAAGGAGAAGAGAACTGTGAAAAAGTTTGCTTGGAAAAAAAACTTAGAAAAGAAGTGGTTTTGCCAGATGTGCCCCTTGGCAAATTTGCATTTTAGAAAGATCTGCTCAGAGCAATGTTTCTTGAACTCTCACAGAGTGAATTCTGCAACATCTCCATGATGATCGAGATTTTTGTTCTTTCTGTAGCTTTATTCCCCAAAAGAGAGCTGAGCAGAGACTTGAGCATGGAGTGTAGAGATGCAGAGCTTATCCCTCAGCCTCAGGTGGGGATTAATCACTCTGCCTGGCACAGCTTGTTGCCAGTGGCAAATAAACACACTGCATTGATCTGTGCTCAGAGGTACTGGTGGATTTAACACTAATCCCTTTTGATTTAAAATTCTTTACACTTCAGAAGTGGTGAGTGCATTTTGTCAAAACTGAGAAACACTGCAGACTGGATAAAACATTGGGGCATCTTACAAGAGGCAATCTCTATTTAGCAAAAACCTACAGAGAGATTGAAGTGTTTCACAGAATCATAGAATTGAGTTGGAAGGGTCCCTTAAAGGTCTTCTGATCCAACTACCCTGCAATGAAAAGGGACACCTACAGCTCAATCAGGTGCTCAGAGCCCCATGTAGCCTGACCTTGAATGTCTCCAGGGATGGGGCATCCACTCAAGTCTCTGGGCTGTTCCACTGCTTCAGCACCATTATTATAAAAATCTTCTTCCTTATACCCAAACTAAATCTCCCCTCTTTTAATTTGAAACTATTTCCCTTTGTCCTGTTTTCTTGGTCCTCTCTCAGCAACCTTCCTAATATCAATCTCATTCCCTCAACTGGGATATCTCTGAGCTACTGCCCTTCCCTAATATCTACACTCCGGAAAAGACTTTCAGGAGTTTTTGCACAAATCCCGAGCTGCAACTAACCTAAGGGAATATCTTCATGTCTCTTGCAATAACAGGCAATCAACCTTGTAAATAAATGTGTCCTTCAGTCAAAACAGATTTTTTTCTTCTCTCATCCTCTTAGTTTTCTTGTTAGGTTTATTGCTATGAAGGAATTGAAACATGTGCCTTTTCAACTTAATTTTGCACTTGCTGTGCTGTTTGAGAGCTTGTTTCATGAATAAATATTTGTGAGGCAAGGAGCCTTTAATCAGTCTTGGTTCACTGACCTTTTAGGTTATGTTGGAGATGTATATGGTGTGCAAAGGGTTACACAGAGAGAGGTCTTCTGGCTGACACAACCTCCTCCCTCAGATATGCTGCAAAGGGTTAAATACATAATAAACCCAGTGGGGAAGGAGAAGAGAAGAGAAGGCTAGCCAAGCTGTTTCTTGTGCAGCAGTGCCAAACTGGTTATTTATAACATCCTGGACCAGAGGCTGCCATTTTCCCTTTTCTCATTCCCTGTGAGGGTGAGAGGCATTTTCACTCTCCCCTGCTCCCTCTATCATAATTTTGGCAGCTCTGCTTCTTGAACTTGACCAAACGAAGCCAATCTCAACACAGCTGTTTGATAAACAGAAACAGGGGCAGCAGGCTGGGCTTTGAAGAGGCTTTTGCAGAGCAGTGACTGAACGTTTGAATAATGGTGCACAGTTGGCTGAAGACTCCTCTCCTTTGGAAGGACATCAGGCAAAGCAAGAGTTCGTCAAATAATTAACAAAAATGGAGAGAGAAGGATGCCAAGACAAACAGGGGCCTTTGAAATGGTGCTCACTTCATGGCCTCTCTTCTAAACATTCAGTTATGCACATGCACAAGCACACATACTGAAGGAATCACATGTATGTTCAAACAAGCTTGGTACCATGGTGAGACCTCAGAGGAAGCTCCTGACAGACCCAGGCAGAGAAGAAAATATAACACTGGTGAGAAAAAAATGGCTCTTTACCTAGAAATTTGAATATTTTGCCCACTTCCTTTGCTACCACAAAACCGACTTCCTATGCACAACCTATGGATGGAAAATGAAATAAGAGTAATGAAGGAAAAAAAAAAGAACAAGAGGAAAGTGAAAAGAATAAACTATATTGTACTACCTCCAAACCCCATGGAAATATGAAAGACCACTAAGAGGATTTACTAGCCTGTGAATACACAAGTTCCCATCCACTGATGTGGTTTGTGCTCTAGAAAAGGAAACCTCTTTCAGTATGATGTGCAGTGTAAAGTAAGGCTGTATTTTTGAAGCTATTACTTTCATGAAGTGGGTATTTTAGATTGCACCAGAAGGTGGAAAAAGTTGAAGAGGAAAAGCTGGTGGTTCAGCACCTACATTCTAGAGCCTTTTGGGTATTTATCTGAGTTCAGTTCTAATTTGCTAAATCAGCCTTTTGTTTTGGACCTGGCCTTGGACATCTGCTGGTGAGTTTGGGCCCAGTTCATTTAGACATCATCCTTTAAAAGGGAAAAAAGTCTGGTGAAACCCAAAGCTGTATTGTCCCAAAGAAAGCTTGTTTTTCAATAAGCACTGTTGTGCATTGCCTGGTCATGTTTTCAGTATCTCAGGAAGTGGGTTTCCATTCTCCCCTTCATAGCATTTCTCAATGCAAACTCAACAGGGGATTAATTTTGCACAAGGTGTTTCTGAGGGCTTGCAAATAGTTTCCAAATTTCAATGTCAGGGAGTGCCTCTGGCAATAGGTTAACAGCAGTGTTAAAGAGAGAAGGCTTGTCTTCACCAGGCTGTCAGGGTACAGTCATTAGCTATCCACCTACACAGCCCTTGTCCAGAGTCTGCCTCTGTCACCTGATCAGACCCAGTTTCTTTGAAGGTATTTATTTATGTACTCACTTTGGGACATGCCAAGTGTGTAGAACTATGTCAGTTATGCTAACAGTTTGCTGGGGACCCTTCTGAGTTGTACTAAATGCTTCCCTTACTGAGGAAGCACAGGCTCTCCACAGATGAGAGCTTTGTGGCTAGGCTTCCATTTGCTGCAACCAGTGATATTTAAAAATGTGATCAGACCTTGCGGCTGTTTGGGATGCAATAGGATTCTAGGAGACTTGCTCTTGTACTGTTTAGACTAGTAAGGGAGATGCAACCTCTGCCATCTGTGCTGGTGACGTGGTGCTGTAAAAGTAATTTTGGGGTAGTACTAAGGGAAAGACAAAATTTTACCCCCCTTCTGGGCCTCAGCACTGGGTGAGGACACAGGTTATGCTGACAGAAGGCAGCTTTTACTGGCACAACAGGTGGTGCAGATGAGGCCTGACACTGGCAGAAAGGATCCAAATTACTGCCAGCAAGAATGGTGGTTTTTGGGCACTCATCTCAAAGGAAGGGGACTGAAGACCATCGATTAGCTCTCAGATGCTAATCTCTGTCAATCTCTCAAAGCAAGAGCTGAATAGAGTCTGGCATTTTCTGAAGTAAAGTCCTCCAAAACTCATTACCTCCTCTCTTCACAATCCCACCAATAAACATTAACTGGAGTGCAGCCAAGCACAAGGAACAAGCCTGTGACATGCAAGAAGGAGCTGGTATTTCATGACAAGTCCAATAGCACCATGTTCTTAGATCATCTCCATCAATTTGGCGGGGAACTAGATGGAAGGGTGTCTGAGTGCTTTCTCGCTCTCTAAGATTCATCCTGGGGCAAATTTCATCTACAAGATCTTTGTCTATGGAAACAAGTGAAACAAATGCATCATTCCTCTCTTCTCTCTCTCTTTCCCCAGCAAATCCACTCGCTGTAGCCTGGTAAATGTCTTTATACGTTTTTTTAAAAAAACATTGGTGCAATTCTTTGGGATTGCTTTTATAAGCACCGTTCTCTTCCAGAGCAAGTGCCATATAGAGTAGGACTTTTGATGTGACTTCTTTCTCTTGTTGCGAGGAAAAAAAAAACTCCAGACACATACAGAGCTGCTGATCTACCTTCTTTGCATTGGATAAATAAAAATATTGCACAAAATTTCCATTCAAAGTGTGCAAGACTCAAATCAAGGCCTAGTGTTGAACCAGAATCTTAGAATCACAGAATGCCTTGGGTTGGAAAGGACCTTAAAGTTCCTCCAGTTCCAACTCCTTTGCCACCTATCAGCTCAGGCTGCCCAGGGCCCATCCAACCTAGCCTCTTCTCTGGGCACCCTATGCCAGTGCTTCACCACCCTCTGAGTAAAGAATTTCCCCCTAAAATCTAACTTAAATCTCCCTTCCTTCAGTTTAAAGCCACTGGCTCTTGTCCTATCATTATCAAATCATGTAAAGAGTGGGTCTCCTGACTATTAGCTCCAGAGGATGTTCCAGTATGGCTTACATTAAATAAACAAGCAAGATGAGAAATACGGTTGAAGAGAGTGAATTCACCAGAAAAGACATATATTGAGATCTTATCATTTACTTCTGAAATCTGCTGCAAAAGGTAATATTTCCTTCTAAATGATCCCTCTCTAGGGAGATTTGCTGGAGTATCTATAGAGTACTGCCAGTCCTGAAGGACACGTGCAAAAAATTCCACCTGTCCATAAGTCATGAGATGGATATATAGTATTCAGCACTAACAAGAAACAAGTACACACGTGGTTCTGTGTTTATGTGCACTAGCAAAGAGAAAACAAAGTCATAAACACATGAAAACATAATGAAGAATCTCATTTCTGTCTCCATGTGTGATCTGGTAGCTGAGAGGTAGAGAGAACAACACTAAAACTTTAACTGCCTTTCCTACAATGTTTTGGAGTCAACACGGCACAGCTTCTGTGAAATCACCCTTGTTATCATAGCCTAAATCACACCTGTACTTGTGTCACCAGCAATGGCTGAGACTTGTGCTGGAGGAATTGATGCTAACATCAATTCACCTGCTTCTGTGCAGCTCAGGATCCTGCTGAGGACCACAGCAAAGACACATTGCCTCCTTTTGTCTCAGTGTCATGACAGATTGAACTGAAGATGACAGGCAAAAAAATGTTGCTATGTACATGGGAAACATCCTATGGGTAGGGAAGGGACACCAAAAGCTTGTGTGTGCCATTGTTCCTAGAACTTTTATCTGCAGGATAAAGTCCTTCTGGTATTTCTCTGCCTCCATGCAGGCTACCTAAAACTGCTAAGTAGTAAGATATCCATCTGTACAGAACTGGAAGTGTTTGCTGAATGGTGACTCATGGCTTCAGCTCCCTGTTGACAAACACACAGTGCTTATTCCCTCTACGTGAAATGAAAGGAACAAATGGATTTACACTGTGGCTACTTCTCTATTAGGATCAACTAAATAATCTGTGTTTTCTCATGTCTGAACTATATTAATAAACTCTTTTTAGAGTAACCAAGACCAGCTAACATCTTTTGACCGTCACTGTCCTCTGCGTAAGTACTGATTCCAAACATAGGCCCAAATCTCATATAATGAACATGACCACAGTCTTCTGACATCATTCTTGGGTAGTACAGAGCACAACACCACAGCAGTCCAGTTTTAACCAGTATGAATATGATCTGAATGCTCTACTCTTATTGCTAATCATTCTGTAGCTCTTTAGAAAGGACCGTGTGTGTATGAAACACAAAACAGGTGAATAGTGACAGCAAGATATCCATCTCGTACCCCAAAGACTCTGATAGATGTCCCAATCAAACCTAATCAAACAAAAACCAACCAAGCAACAACAAAAACCTGTTAGAAGCAATAGTTCCAGTCATATGGAGACATATGCAGCGATCCATTGAAATTCATGGAGAGGATAATGGAACACAATGACTCACTTTTGGGCTATGGCTTGTCTAACAGAGATAATGTCATTATCCAAACATGACTAGCATTTTTTTTTTATTATTTTTTAGTCTAGCAGACAAAGCCTGCAGCACTGGAGTCAGAAGGGCTAAGATGATCTTCTACTTCTGGCACTGGTTTGGTACTGGATTCTGGAGAAGTCCTGCTTCTTCATTTCTTAAGAAAAAGGACAGTAAGAGCATGGGTATGGAGAGCTTGAAGAACGTATAAGGTAAAAGGAACTGAGCGTACCTGCTACACAGTATCATCTATGGAACCACTGTGGTATGTTTGCAGGGGCCCAAGCCCATGCCTGTGGGCATGGATATGGGCTGACTGCCAGGGGAGGAGCTTGTTTGTGGGCATTAAATTGGGCCTGAGCTCTTGTCCACTTGAGTCTGCACAAATAGGAATTGTAGGTTATGCCTTAGGCTATGGTCCATCCCATCAAGATTTATGCCATGTTTAGCTCTTCTAAATCCAAGTGTGGGCATTTCAAGCTTGAGCTGCAGCCAACAATGTGATGAAGCTATAAGCTATAGGATGCTTAATTGTGTTCTCAAACCACTCTTCCCCTGTGGTGTAGACCTAACATGCTTAGAGGCTGTTGTCTTAGAGCATCAGCAGGAGACTCCCTGGCACCAATGGGCTGAAGATATTTCAAAACACAATTTGTGTGGCAGGGCAGCAGCAGTGCAGCCCTGGCCAGATTATTGCTTCCTTCATATCTGCACAGAGACTGTGGCTCAAAGGTGATTTGGAGACCCACTGGCCAGGCAGTTAGCGAACACCAGGTCCTTCTCAGAAGGATCTATGCATGGCGATTGTTGCACTGTTCCACTGTGGAACGGCTGGCCTCAGAAACAGCCAGCCTTAAGGCAGGGTCATCCAAGTGGCTGTTCAGTACAGCCAGCTCTTGGAGCAGAGGTTTCCTCAGAGAGCAATTCTGGTGAGGGAAGTTTATCTGATATTGCTTGCTCTGGATAACCACTGAACCTGGTTTCAGGGTGGGTGATGTGTTTCCCATTAAATCTGTTCTATCTTGCACTTTCTTAAATGAATGACACTGCAAAAGGTATCTCTTTTTCTTTTCTCTTAAATGTCTTTCTATATTTACACCCTACCAGTCCTACAGGCAGGCTGCCTACTCATATTTAAAGGTACAGTATACAGAAACCAGAATTATAGCTGTGCAACCCACACACTCATGTCTTCAGGACAAACATGTATCAGTAGAGCACAGAAGGCAATGAACAACCTTTTCCCTTTCTTTTTTTGTTAAACTTTCAGGTGATTTGAGATGAAGTTATATGACAACCACAAGAAGCATTTATTTTAAATACAGGCTAATGCCATGGATGTTATTTGCTTTACATGACAGCCCAATGAACCACAATATGAATAAGGAAAGGAAAAGCTAGTGTTTTCTTGACCAGTAAATCTCTCTGTTGCTTCCTATCAACATTAATTTGTATTTCTTTGCAGACCATTAGTGACGTCAGTAGGTAATAGCATCAGTGAGGCCTCAGGATTGCATGAGTGCTTGTAAGTATATGTGAACATATTTCTGGGGGGCAGGAACTAGGGGGACACAGGAACTGGGAAAGGAGGTGTTGGTCTGGCTGTTATCATTCCATCAATATATAGCTGGTAATTTAAGCCCATCAAATTGAACTCAGTTTTGATATTCTGGAAACAAATCTCTCTTTGTTCAGCTGCAAAAGAAGGACAATCAGGCAAAAGCACAAATATCCTGCTGGTTATCAGGCTGATAGAGAGAATCAGGCAGAGGATAACCTCTGTTTGAAATAGTCAGTATCCTGGCAAATATCAGCAGAAGGAACTAGAGTTTAGCAGCTTATCCTTATGGGCGGACACTGAGTGCCCTATCCAGACATAGAGTGTTATCTTGTATTAAATTCTCAACCACCTGAGTACCTCAAGTGAAGTGTGATTAAATGTCCTGCTGACCAGCTGCTCCATCCAGCTGAGAGTAGGCCATTTCAGTAGCGGGCAAAATCCCTCCTGCATATTGTCAGGTTGGCATCCTGCCTAAAAGCTGAAGATAACCATCCCTGAGTGAGTAACAGACCCTCCCACAGCATCTGTGGCTGGGAGGCTCGCTTGGTCTTGCTTCTCATCTGGAAGTTGCTCCTTCCCAGCAGAGGTCTAGGAATGCCATCAGCTGATTTGGTTGTAAGCTCTTGTTCTCACACCCTAGGTTTTCCATGCGGGATTGTCTGATTGTCTGCTAGCACCCTCTAACCTGTCTGCTCAGCCTATGCACACAGAGGGGATTTGAGAAAATCCCAAGTGGTTGGTGACTCTGTAAGGAGAATGGAGAAAGGGAGCCAGAAGTGGCCACCAATTCTGCTAGCTCATCCACAGCAGGAGGTTGGAAGGCCAGAAGGTACCTTCATGATGGAACGTCAAAAAACAGATGTTGAGTTGGCTCTATACAGGATAGGCATGCAAGGAAGTAAAAAGTGGCTCCTCGAAAAGATGTAGTTTCAGACAACCAAGGATCCCTATAAAGAAAAGGCCACCCACAGAGAAAGAGTCATTTCCATTATTCAGAGTGTTAGCTTAGTCTCTAATGTTCAAATTGGATGACAATTTCTTCTACATCCTAAATTACAGAGAGGATGTAACTTCTGGAGGAACTGGATTTTGACATCCCCACCCCGTTGCTCACTCCTTTCCTCCAGGCAAGGATGTCAGCAATGAGCACCACCCAATTCATGCATCAGGGGTCATCCGATACAGGCAAGGTCTGTAGCTGTATGAACGTGGTTTCTCTGGTATGAAAGAAGAGGCCTATTTAGATTCAAGCCAGAGTCAACATGACTCATTGGCTAATATATCCTCCACTGCAGAGCTCAGGAGGTCACTGCAGGTTCAAGTCTCACACTGGGGCTTGGAGTGGTGCTTCCTGCTGTGGGGAATGGAAGGGAGGTGCTGCGCTTCAGGAGGTGCTTCCTATTGGAGGAGGGAAGAGATTTTTAATCAGATATCCCTGCTGGCAACTGTTCCAAAGGGGAATTAATTATACCACAGCAAATTCATCCCTGGTGGAGACTCCTTTATCTTCAATAAGCCTGTCACAGGGCTGATTCTGTCGGTATTTTGGAGGTCTGTGTGCTCTTTCTTTCTTTCTGTTGTTGTTGGTTTTGAGTTCTTTTTTATTTTTGGTTTTTATTTTATTGGGTGACCTGGTCTTCTGGCTCTTGTCCCCTCTGGCAGTCAAACAGGTTCCAGCAGCCAGAGGTGTGTGTGTTCCTATGAGCTTTTGCAGAATTACTACACAAGCTTCTGGCCTGGACAGATCACCACTTCATTGCCTTACAGGCCTCTTTCTTTCACCTTTCTAGCAGGACATGGGACCATGGGCAAAGGGACATACTGTCCGTCCATCTTCTCCCCATTTCCCAGCTATACAAACTGCTAAGAGAAATGAAGTGATAGGACAGCCACATCTGCCTCCCCTTCCTTGTGCAGCTCTTTGCTGCTTTTCCATCAGCAGCTCTACCTCTAACATTGCTGTCTTTGCAGAGAAATGCACAAAGCTGCAGCAGCTTGGGGAGCTGTGCACCAGCTGAAAAGGTAGATCCTTTCTTCCTGTCATTTCAAGCATCTTGCTGGAGATTCATTAAATGATCTTTTGCATAGTGATGACAGCTGAGGAGTACATAGAAAAGAGAGCTCTTCTGCAGTCCCTTTTTCATGATGAAGCAGAAGGGAATACTCATCCCTCATGGTCAGCTCAATTGACAGTGAAATACAACTACCTCTGGGGTGAAACCCAGGAATTTGGACAAGAGAGGGAGGAGAGTTTTCATTTCAAAGACAAACTAGTAGCAAATCTAAGAGAAAGTGGATGTCAGCATTGTCTGAGCACAGCTGGGATAGCTCTGCTCTGGGAAAGAGGCCTTTGTGGGGGTCTTTAATTCTGGAAAGTGTGCAGCACCTGGTCTAAGAGCATCATGCAAAATGAGAGAAAAGTGGAAGCTGTCAGAATCTCTCTTTGTGGAAATATTCTGAAGTATGAAATAGGCTTCTTTACAGACATAACATCTGGGTATAGAGTAACCAGTAAAAAGCATCCAGCTCATTGCTCCTTTTGCTTCTCTCTCCTAATCGGCCCCTTTTGTTCCCCTCTAAATGATCTGAATTTTCTTCTCTCCTCTTTTTCAAGCAAACAAGAATTACCATTCACTCTGGCTGTCAGTTACCCACTAACAGCCTTGAATCTGTAGGTTGATCAAAATTGACAGAGGGTGAAAAGTATTATTGCATTCCTACTGGTGTTGTGAAAACAGGCAACTAGGGCAGAGGGAAGAGCAGCCCTCTGAAGGGAAAACACAGGGAAAACACTATTTTTAAACACCAGAAAATCCAGCCAAATAACATTATGCCCCAGAGTCTTCACTCAGTCAGTTCTGCTCTTCACAGAACTGATCAATCCTCAATTAGCTGCACAGCAGATTTGACGGGTTGCTGGTTGTCTCATTCCTCATCTTCATCCTGAAAGTCACTGCTGTAGGACCAAGGGGAACACAAATAGTTCAAGACAGCAATCCAAGCAAATGTCTCTCTTGGAGAGACCTTATGTTAACCTGTCTGGCAGGTCATTTCAAGGGATGATGAGTGAGTCGAGTCATCAGTTCTGAGGTCACTTGAGTAGGAAGGAGTAAAGATAGGTCAAGTCATTTGTTTGCATCAGGTTTATCAGCACATACAGGCAATGCTGACTGGATGGTTTTAAAGTCTCCCTTCTAAATTGTTGGGTTAATGGTTGGACCAGATGATCTTAGTGGTTTTTTCCAACCTTTATGATTCTCTGGTTCTAAATCATCAGACCTGAGGGTGATGGGAAACCTGATGATGTTAGTGCAAAGAGACCCATTGGCAGACTCTACTGTTCTGTCTAATTTGCCACAATATGGATAAATAGGGATTTTCAGTGAGGCTTGCTCTGAAAGAGTTAATGCATTTTATGAGGAAAGCTGCCATCCCTCAAGGTCATTTTATCTCTTAGTTACATGAATTCTAGGAAAGCAAAGATTCTTTCCAAGTAAGTTGCTGATTTATCCAAGTGATGCTGTTACAGAAATTGTTGTGCAAGATCCAGGTCTTTCCAGGGTATAGCAAGCATGTGTGGTGTTTAGATTTGGGCTGTGTGCTGCCAAGCTACTGACTCCCTTTTTTCTTCCCTTCTTCCTCGTCCCACCTTCTCTCTGCCAAATCACAAGCTTAATAATAATTAATAAGAATAATAAATAAATAGATGAAAGTGGAAACATTCCCAAAACCTGTTATCACACCACCAGTTTCAGTCCAGACCACGCTAATTTCACATCAAGCCTTGGAATTGTCAATTCTCATTACTTGCCAGTGTTGAGTACGGAAGGAGAGAATTTCGATCTCTGTTTTTCAGAATCAAACTCTCTGTTTAACACGGTGGGGAAAGTTGAGATGAAATATAGGTCTCGAGGGACTCTCCCTGTGTGAAAGCTTATTACAGCTGTAACAAAACCTTCTAATTGGAACTGATTCTGTTACATGCATGATATTCTGGTCTTGGGTGCGGGGGGTAAAAGAGAGCTAGGGGGAGGATGACAAAAAGAAGACAAAAAGCCCTAAAAGCAAACAAATGAGAACTGCATTCATTCTCTCTCCTCCTCACTGCTTCCTTTTGCTGTTTACACAGAATATTTTCTGTGTCTTGCCAGGGGTCTTGTGAGATCTGTAGGAGTTTTGCTGGGTCAGGCTGTTGAATGGTACTGTACAGCAAAGCAAAATTTGCAAACTTGGATTCAGTCACAGGACTGGAAGACTGTTCAGTGGTGTTTGAAATACAGAATTTGTTTTACCGTAGCAAGAGAGCCTAATAAGCTATCAAAAGCCAGTATTCATTTACAGCTGAAGACGGGCAACTACTTAAAACACGTTATGGTGACCAATAAAATAATAAAGTCGCAGACAGAGTAACCACAAAGGTACAGTTCCTGCCCAAACCAAAGTATGTTTGTGTCTGTGTTGGTGACATATAATGACTTCACTAAAGCAATTGAGAAAACAGCTAGTGCCAATCTCTAATGCAAACATGTACAAGTTGTTTTCCCAGGCTTTATCTTCAATAAAGATATAAAGAAGATGCAGAAGAAATGTGAGAGGAAGAAGAGAAAGGTACAGAAAAATGAAGCACCTTGCCCAACATCAGGCATTAAATGACTGTTCAGTGTTACATCCACTGCACTGCCTCAGGCCATCACTTTCTCATTGCCTGTGATGGTCCAACATGCTGATGTGCACCTGACACACTACTCTGGGCATCCTGCCATGCTATGGGTTTTCTGAAGCAGAACATTCCACATATCACAGATAACCTCTCCTTGGCTGGAAGAACATGGAAAAGATTTGCATCGTATAAGAACTCATGCTAAGACTTGGAAGAGAGATGTGTTAGACGGACCCTTGGCTTTTGTATACCTTTGATTTGCTGAATGAAGCTGGGCATGAGCCATTTCAGCCAGTGACAGAGATGTCTGAGAGACAGATGTCTTAGTACACATGCCAGGGTTTTCTTTTCACAAGCCAGTAGGTGTATTTCCACAAGAGAGACTGGTCATCATGAGACAAAGGCTGTCACAGACTTTGTCAAATGCCTTTTTGGAAGGGTTTTTCATTCAAGTCTTGTGCACAAGCCTGATCAAATGAGAAGTAAACTATCAGACTTAATGCCCTTTTAGTAACAGTCTTCCCTCCTCTCTTAACTTTATCTTCATCTGAACATCCGAGATGCCTCAGCAGAGCTTTTCTGTGGCAATTCTACCTCTCTGCTCTTTCTTTGTTTATTGAAAGAATGTACCACAACATCAGTTGCATTAATTTCAGCAATGAAAAGTTGCTTCTTGACTCTTAAGATTTGAATTTCCATCTAACCCCACTTGTTTTTCTGTTTTTAGCTCTCCTAGGCACGAATCTTCTCCTGTTTCACATAGGTCTATTGGTTGGCACGACTTCAGGGAAAGGGTAGGAAGCTCCCTCTCTAAAGGCTACTGTGACATTGCTAAAATAACAGCAAAAAGCACTCTAGTGTTCAAAAGCAATCCTGTGATGGTGATTCAGAGAGGAGAAATCATCTGATCCTCCCTGATATTCATATCAAACACTGTCTTCATGCTGAGTCTTGAAGGAAGGGATCTCATCTTCCTTCATTTCTCCCATGAACAGTTCCCCCTTTTCTCTCCTCTCCCTGCCTCTGAGAAACACAGGTTGGCATTGGTAAAATTATAAAGCTGCATTTTAAAGTCGCTTTATGCTGTGAAATTAAACTCAGGCAATGAGCATGTCCAGCCCAGCCAGAGCACTCTCCAAGGTTTATTTTTATCTCTACAGTGCCAGAGATTAACTGTACATTTGTCTTAATGGTATCACCCTTTAGTGTTAATGGAAGCTATGCATGTAAATCCCTGACCATCCAAATGAGAATACATTTTGAATGATCACAATAAATCAAAGTAAATGGAAGACCCCTGCAGACCAAATTCATCCCCAGGGCAACTCCTGAGGCTTTTAGGAATCTTGTGCCAAGCAGGCACTGTAGTGCAGCAATGACAAACACAGTAAATTTTGTCACCTACTTTATAATTTTAAGGCAGTCATGATGATGAAACTTATAGCTGAAATAGGGTAATTTGCCCTTTGAAAATGACTCGAGAAGGAAAAAATACAATTGAGCTTGTTCATTTGAGAATCTCTATAGCTGGTGGAGAAATAGAGTTGGTTTCTTTTTAGAATAAGTTTTATTTTATGGTATGCCTATAGTTCTAAAATACCTGCGCTTCTTGGTCTATTTTCTTCTCAAGAAAGGAAGATTATGGCACGATTATGACAATTAAGGTATCAAGAAAATAATGCCTACTGGAAAAGGGAAAATATTTTCAGTGGCTTAGATCTTTTTGGGCAGATGAAATTTTGTGAAAATGTGTCCATTTTAAACTTACTAAATTCTCAGCAACCACTCCAATTTCTTTTTCCAAGAAATACAGGGAAGAAAGACATAAAAGAATAAAGAAACATAGTGTTCCTGAGACTGTAAAGTGAAACAAATATCATACAATATATTATATAAAGTCTTTTGTGCTTCTTTTGCCACTGTAGAATTAAAGACAGACAAACCATTGTCCTTTTTTAATTTGCAGATTTTTTTTAGGTGAGGTACAGTGTAACTTAATGGACACTCATGGAAACAGGAACAAGTGTGAGACAAGAAAGGAGTTTCTTCCAAAAGATTCTGCAGCTATCCGCATGTAGAAATGACCTAGCATTATACTTCAGACATCATCAGCAACTCTAAATTTCTTGAAAAATACAATTCCTACTGCTCACAGCTCCCAAGTAGAATTGCTTGAACAGAAAAATGGGAAATTAAATTGGCTTCTTGGTTTTCATTGTGAAAAAGAACAAAATGTGGAAAGGAAGACAGAAGTCACTGTTAGCTGAAAAATGAAAATATCAGTACTGAAATTGTTTTATGCAGACACACAGAAGTGTCTCTTTTAAACAAATGACTCTGAAGTCCTTCAGTCTGGCTGGTGTAGTGCCCACTCTCCCTTTCTCTGTCACTTTGGCCTTGTTGGCTTTGGGAATTACTAACAATCTAGGAGACAGTCAATGCTTATCATCAGCTTCCCCTCACTGTGCAGCATACATCCAGATTGTTGGCAGTGTCCTTATCTAAGTCTTAATTACAGCCAAAAAAACCTGCCTGTGAAGGTTTCCATACAAGTCTCCAGAATTCTGTAGATGAGATACAGGGCAGGTGATTAGGAAAATAGAAAATCACCAGCCAAGTATCTGGTCATCTCACTTCAACGAATCCAGTATTTCTATACCAAATAAGTCTTTGCTGGAAGAATGCGTTAGGAAGTGAGTAGTATGTAATGAAATTAATGGAATGGAATGACATCCACCTGTTTCCATGTAAGAACCTTTCATGCATTTCCTTATTTACTTTACCTAGGCAACTATGGGCCACCAAGCAGTTCACGACTACCTGAATCCAGAAGGAATGTAGAGTTGCTATCAAAAGTGAGAGGAAACTCTTTCATGACTTAGAACAATGCTGCTTGTGTTATATCATCACGGAACTGGAACAAACTGTTGAGTTACGATCTACATCTGAAACACACCCATGTTGCAAATTGTTCAAATCTGACCTGCAACACTGAGTTAAATAGAAGTTCATCTCTCCAACATCCATTTCAAGAACTCAAAGTACTTTGTTAGTTGTTTCTGTCCTCTTTCTCCACTTCCTGAGTGCATCCAAGATAGAAGGAAAGCCCATGAAGCAATAGCCAAAAAGAGTAGTTCTTCTCCCACGTGACAATTAATAAGCAATTAATGACAATTAATTTGTCATTAAACTAATTGAGTCTCTGACCTGTTCTGCAGCAGTGTTAGGATCTCAGAAGTCAGCTAGGACTTTGACAAGGACTTGCATCTAAACAGAGAGGCTATGCCAGAAATTAAGCTAGCCAAATGCTGTTAATGTCCCTCTGTTGACCACAGTGATGCTGAACTTAAAAAATAAAATAAAAAGGACATAAACAAAACTCTTTTCTTAAGAACCCAAGATCTTAGGCACAAAGACAGAAGAGAGAACAAACAGGTCTTTTTCATCTTCTCTGAAGAGGGCATGCAGTTAAAGAGCTGCTTTTTCATCCTGCCCCCCCCCCTTCAGGCTGGCAACCCACCTGTTACAAGCCAAGAGTAATCAGAGAGACGAACAGCACAAGCGGTATTTTTACAGGATGAACCCACCGGGTCAGCTGGAGGCCTGTTGTAACCCAATATCAAGAAGTGGCTGCAAACAGGCACTGAACAGGGCGTGGGGGAGGAGGGTGGTGAAGGATGGGTGAAGGGAAAGCGGGGCAGTCCCAAGGGATGCCAAACTTAGTTGAGGAGACTTCTATTTCCCTTTGGTGCCCTGAAAAATGAATAGTGGGGATTGTTGATGAAATGTGTAAGCTTGCTTAAGGGGAGGATAAGGGAAAGTAATGAGGCAGGGACAGGGGCAATGGGAACACCACTCGAATGAACAAAGAGTGTGTATGTACACAGGGAAAGGGAACAAAGCAGGGTGAATAAAGCAGAGATACATTTCCTTCATTAACCTGTTTCTATCCCTTTCATTTTGTACATAGCAAACAGAACCATGTACAGAAGCATCACTTTGAACTTCCCCCCTTACTCCTTCTGGTATCGCCAGCTCTGGATAAGCCTACATCTTCAGACTATTGTCTGAACACAACAGATTTCCCAGAGCCCATGCCTCTCACACAGCCACAGACTTGCTACTGAGGGGGCTGCCTGGGGAAGAAACACCTGCAAGAAGCCACAGCTGCAGTGGGAGCTTCTGTCCTAATGCTCTGTTTAGGATTACAGCACTCCAGAGCATCACATTACCGCAGTGGCTGCACTGAAGCCTGGTATTAATTCACATTAGCAAGGATCAGATTTAGCATATTGGGAGAGGGAGGACTGTTATTATTTTTCCTAAACCTGGTGGAGTAAACTCCTAGGGCTGCTCTTTCATTGGTCAAGGCAATGGCCAGAGAAGCTTCTTTGTTCCTCCGCACCACTGGCCACTTGCCCTTTCCCCCCCTAGCATGAATGCCTCTAAACACAGGTATTTGTTTTCATGGTGGGATTACTTACTTTTTTTTTTTTTTTTCATTTTCAATGTGCTAAAGATAGTAACTTTCAAAGCAAATTTATGAATGCTGTGGAATTGCTTTGAACTGCACTGCAGCAGAACAGGATCTTCCAATATTGGGATGACAGCTATAGAGAGGTGGCAAATCACCTTTTGTCTGTGCCCATGATGGATTATATACCAAGATCAGGAAAACAACCAGTGCTCAGTATAGCAATTGTTAAATATCACCTGAATACCTTTGTAGAGACTCGGAATGAATATGAAAAAGGAAGTGAATTTGAATGGTAGCCTGCAGAGGTTGCAAATCTCAACCATGTTCATTTTATTTACAGTTTCAGAATTATCTTGAAATGTCATTAATATCTGCTGTGCTACAAGATGAATTCTTAGATATAGGGGGCAAACTATAGTAGTAGAGCTAGAGATGAGACATGAAGTCTGGTGCTGAATGCAGTGCCAGGGGTGAAAGACAAGGAGCAGCACATCATCTGCTGACCCCTGCATGACATTTCTTTGAGTAGAGGAGAGAATACTTCTGTCACTTGTTAGAATATCAGCTCTGTGCATGGAAATCTTCTACAGATCATCCAGATTTGTAAAGCCAGAAGAAGATATCTGAATATAGAATTTCACTTCCTGTACAAATGCAGGCCATCAAATTTCAGCTTGTTAGTTCTCTACGGAGCCAGACTATTTTGTTCCAAAAATTCAGCCAGGAGATGAGAAATCGCTTTGTGATTCTTTATTTCACTTAATCTGGTGAACACTGATTCCCTTTTCCTGCTGCCCTGGGGTGAAGCCATGCCATCCCAATGGAAACTGTATGTGCTGCAAGAGAAAGAGCCTTCCCAGGTCTTACTGGCATCTCAAGATCAAAGTACTGTAAGAGCAACCATTCATCTTATCTCATACAAGCCACACTGCCACCCTCAGATGGCAAACATTGCAGGCAGCTTTGTCATCAGTCAGTTTAAGATCATATTTAGGGAGTTAGAGTAATGGACTGTCAGAGCCTGTCTGTCTCTGGAGTCAGTGAAGGAAAGTAACTGCTGCCTGTATCTTAGTGCATCTATGGCAGGCAGTCTGGATACAGCTCTTGGTCATTATTCCTCTGGTAGATATCTTGAGCCATAAGTAGATCTCCCACTAATGGTGTGTTTTCAGCACTGTTGCTTCCCCACTCTCGCTGTGTTCTGACACTCAAATTTATTGATCTTCATTTTAATTTTTTCAGAAAGAAAAAAAGAAGGACAATCCTTCCTTCAATATGCACAGGTTCCTCAGAGGGCTCTTGGGATTATGCCATTGTGTGCACAAGCTGAAGGCAAGACTGCCAAATTTATTTATCTCTTCTGTGTGTGTTATCATGCTCACACAGGGCAAAATTGATGGGTTCCAGATAGTGCAGCCAGTGCAGCCTCTCAGTAGCCATTCTCTCTGGGAAGCAGTTAGAGAACTCTTGGGGCTGTCCGGGTGCGTTCTTCTAACCTGAGCTTGGATACATCTACAGACTCATAGCTACGCCCCCGTTACACAGATCTCTTTTATTTGCAGGGTAAGGGGGGGACCAACAGAAGTGGTTAGTCATTAATGGGAGTACTTTTCTCTCTGGCAGCATCAGACACAACAATGCTTTTAAACCATCCTGCTGGTGGATATTGATGTGTTTGTGGGAAAGTATTCCTGGGACAAGAAGGGGGTTCAGAAGATAGCACTGAGGGAGTTTTTCCGAAGAAACATAACTGCAGTTGCTCCAGATCATTTAAGATCACTTGACATTTCGTGCAGGAGGAGTAGATATCCAGTCAATAAGTATGGTTCTTGCTAGATCAGTTGCTTTGTTCCTGCATAATTTTCCACGTTCACTGCCAGCACGAGGCTTTTCTCCTTCCTTTCCTGAGCTTTTGTAAACATTGTGCTGTGAACAGAGACTTCTACACCTCCCTAACTTTCATCAAGGAGTAAATACCTCCCTGATATGCCTCTTGGCTGCATTTGCTTACAGTGAAAGATGTTGATGCATTGTCTCATACCAAGCAATTCTAACAAAGAAAACAAAAAGGGACCACTGTAAAAAAAAAAAAAAAAAAAAAAAAAAAAAAGCAGAAAGGAAAATAAAGACAAAACAACTTTCCCTGAAAAAAATACCCCTAAACTCCCTAAATAAAACTACTACAGAAGAGTTAGCATCATCTAAAAACGAAAAACAGAAGAACAACAAAGAAGATACAGTTCATTTTTCCTTTTCATTAAGACATACACAATCAATTAAGTTGCCCTACTGTCATTACGGCATAGGAAACCCAACATCTGTATAAGTGATGAAATTTCATAACCTCCCCTGCATAACCTTGCTTGATTTTGACACTTGTGACTTATGATAGGTTTAGAGGTCAACTCTGAAGCGTGAGTATTGTTTCAATCATGCTGCTCCCTCCCATGAATTACGTTAGCAAGGGTTTGGTCACAGTTATCTGTGCAACAAAGAAATACTGTAGTAGAAGTTGCAGCATGGTAGGACAGTTACTGTGGTGATGTAGTTAAAATGCCTGAGAGAGAGATTTTCTTTGTCAAAAACTCTACATAATAAAGTTTAATGTAGTCCATGGGACACATTTTTTGTTAGGATTTATAACCAGTACTTGGTGAGTGATACATATTTTGGTCTGGTCACCAAAATGGAAAATCAGAAGGGAGAAAGCAGGCTCAACCAAAACGATAATCTTCTGAGGTTTTGGATGAAAAAAAAGGTTGGTTTTGGATTGGACCAAAATGTTTCATTGCACTGAATTGAAGGGCTTTTTACACTTCTTACTAGCTTTGATCTTTGAAAAAGTTTTGTTTTTTTTTTTTAATCCTTTTAAATTTGATGTCTATTATTAATTATAAGGTCCCATTTCAAAATCTCTCTAAAAGTTTTGTTTAGAAAATGTTTGAGAAATCTTGAAAGATGTCAACACTGGTATGTTCTTTGGCCAAAAATATTCACCACACTGCCCATTTTAGCAATCTCTTTTAGTCCTACCCTAGCACCAGCTTTTGGCACACTCACAATTATTATTAATAATAATAACAATAATATCATCACTCAGCTGTGCTTCGAAGGTCTGGGCACCAGTCCCAGATAGGCTATGACAAATCTTTCAAACTCTCTGGGCTTCTGTTTCACCTCCCACTCTTTGGCTCTCTTATCTAGTTAGATTTAAAGTCATAAAGGTCAAGAACTTCCATATACTGAGACTCTTATTCACACACCGCTGCTTGGAACATGGCTTCTGCTGCGGTAGCATGAACAGTGGCTTTTCTGCTCCCTGCTCTCCCATGTGCCAGCACATTGCAGAGAATTTGGAAGTGTCTCTGCCTTCTAATACAGCTAGCTACACAGTAGAAGGGAAAACAAGGGAGCAAGATCAAATAGGAAAGGGTTTTGTTTGCACCTGGTATGCAGAGATTGCACTATTAGGTTGTGAGAGGGAAATATATGGGAGAGGTAATCAGTGTTATACGACACATCCAGCATTAGGATAGCTTTAAAAGATACCTGACTTCATCTCTTCTTTCCATACTCTATGCCTTCTTGGCACTATGCTTGACAGCAGTCAGCAGAACTGACCTGCCCTGGGTTTCAGACCCTTTTTTTTCCTTGTGCTTCTCAAAAGAAAAGGAAGCAAAAGATATTTTTTGATACCAAGCCACGTGGAAACTCCATTTTGATGGGTTATCCCAGTGACTTATCCCAGCTGCCTGGAGCAGCAACTTCCGAATCCTTCTTCCCATCCTGCCTCAGGAGTGCTGGACTCTTAAAATGAACAGAGCTCATTTACGGATCTTCAGCACCAGCTTTGTGGGGGAAGAGGGAGGGGGTTGCCTCTCCAGAAATGTTGCTGTCCAAGAGGCTGGAAACAGAAGCAGGTTCACTGTGGTGTGAGCAAAGGCCTCCAGGCACACCAGAAAGCATCTGCACACCAGCTGAGGGGAGTGCACCTGCTGAACAAGTGCAGCCGTGCTGCTCCCCTCCTACTCCTGCTTTCTGCTGACCCAAGACCTAGCTATATTTCCCTGAGCATTGCTTAAAGCTGCTGTACCTATACTGAATCTCAGACCTCAATCATACAGAATCAGAGAGTGGCCATCTTTTAATTGTTGCAATATTTCTCCTGGTCACCAGGCCTGGCAACAAGCGGGAAGTGCTTAAGGCCAGGCTGGATGGGGCCCTGGACAGCCTGATCTGCTGGGGAGCAACCAGCCCATGGCAGAGGCTTGGAACTGGGTGATCTTTAAGGTCCCCTCCAACACAAGCTATGCTATGATTCATTGTACGAATCTATGATTTTGAGCTGAAGAAAACTCTTTTGAACTCTTTTGTGGGTTCTGTGCTAAGAGTGACTGAAATTTGCTACCGGTTCATTTCAACTATAGCCACCGAACCGTAACTCACTACTGCATACAAGTTCAGCAGGAACATTCCCAAAATCCCCGTAGAAGAAATTTACAGTTGCTCAATGCTCTGTTACTGGCGGCCACAACTGTGTGCACTCCACATGTCTTTGTAATCACTTAATGACTCATTTCCTTAATCTCTCATTTCCTATAGCCTTATTACAAGCAATTCATAAACCCAGATCCATAGCTGTTCCCTGGCCGTAGTCAGGAAGCACTGAACCGACTGCATCTGGTTGGTTGGCTGAAGTACCCCTTCTATTCCCCTCTGAAACTTTCCACTGGACCCTGTCTTTTGCTGCAGTGACACCTACTGATGAGGTAAGAGTGCATTAACTGCACGTTCCCTTGTTGCCAAACCCAGCCAGCAACCACTTCCTGGCTCTAACCAGATGTTTCTGCTCTTTTGGAGCAAATTTCACACTACACCGGGAGAAGTTTTGCACGGTCCTGATTTTAATGTGTCAGTGGCCAGCGGACCTGAACAGGGGTCATTGCAGCAGGCGGAAATGGCTCTTCACGTCCAGGCTTCTCATTCAGCTCTGAGCAAGGCTTCAGCCAAGCAATGGTCTTGGATAGAAAACCTTGCAAGATTCTGTTCCCCGGGGTGTTGAGTGGCATTGGCACGGAAAGCATCAAGAAGAACTGGCAGCATGCATTTGCTTTCTTCTATACAGGTCCCTTTTTTTGAAGAAACAGCTACTGCCAGGAGTGTCATACTATTGATACATCTTCATAACACCCTGTGGTGACTGGAATATAGGGACTGAATGTCAAATCAGCCTGAAACTCATTGCTGCATGCAACCACAACTAAGGATGCCTCTTCTAGTGAAAAGAATCTTTCTTTCAAACCCCGATCTTTTCCCTAAACAATTACCAGGAAAATTTTACCTTAAGTTAAAGCACTACAAAAACAACCTGCAGCACCTCCAGAAGAAACAAGATTGGGTCACTTCTCTAGTGGTGGGAGAAGAGAGTCAAGGAAAGGAGAAAGGAAATAAGAACACCGCTCATGGCAGAACTTGGCTTTAGCCAATATTTGCATGTTGTTCATTGACAGCAGGTTCCACACTGAGAGGTTTTAGGACAGCAGTTTGAAAAGCTCTCCTGCTTTTTGGGACTTTCTGCCATGGTTGCTGGAGACCTGAGCCACAGTGACCTGCAGAATTTCCACAAATATAGACAGCAAGATCCTTCACACATATTAGATTTGTCCCAAGAATATCAGAGCTGCCACAGATCAAGGGAAGAGAGGAACGTCCTTGGGGTGGTGCGCACACAGTCAGACAGTCAAGCAGCTTTCTAGCAAGCCCATTTGTTAGAGTAATGCAACAGGACAGATCATGTAACATGAAAACTTTATCTAACTTCCCCCCCACACAACCTGATCCAGTGCTACAAAGAGCTCCAGTGTTGCCAGCTGAGATACCACAGTGTTTTCACTGAGATCCTGCAGTCCCCCAGTGCAGGAAGCCATGGCATTGCAACAGATTATCTGTGATTCCCAGTTTTTGCAGGCACAAGAGGTCAGTGCCACAGCGCCTGTAGGGAATGTGACTTTTCAGCTGTCTCACTCTCCACAGTACACTTTGACCTTTGTGCAATCTAATATCAAAGAACCAATTATTCTCAACACTCATATATTTTCCTCCATAGACTCAATGGCACATGGTTGCCGGGGGGCAAGACATCATGCTAATCAAGGCAATAATTCAGGAGTGGCAGTGTGGGGGGGCTGTCATAATTGGGAGCCCTAAGTTCTACTTTTGCCTTTCAGCCAAGACTACAGACTCAGTCACACCTGCTCCTTCCTTCTCCCTCCCCCAAGTCTTTGCCTGGGTCCTTTCCTGATGTACTTTATGCAGAAATCAGAGATAAACCACTACCTCTTGTTATAGCCAAATTTCCCTGTCACCCATGGGTCTCCTCTTGATAGGGACACCACTGCACAGTGCTTATGTTCTCTTTCCATCCCTCAGTATGTGGAATCTCCCTTCTATCCTTTCAGCTGTAGCAGCAGAAGCCACTGGAAAAGTGACACTGGGAGAGGAACACTGCTTCAGTGGGGTGAGAGAGAGAAAAGGAAAGGCTGCAGTTCCATAAGACATACCTCTTCAGGAAGGGAGATTAGGGAAGATTTAGGTTGACTGTAAGGGAGATTTTTTTTAATTTTTATTTATTTATTTATTTACTTTTTTACAGAAAGGGTGGCAAAGCAGTGGAACAGGTTCCCCAGAGAGGCACTGGATGCCTCATCCCTGGAAAGGCTTATGGTCAAGCTGGAGGGATTCTGAGTACTCGATAGAGCTGTAGGCGTCACCAGATGACCTTCAAGGATCCCTTCCAACTCAAATGATTCTGTTTTATAATAATCCCACTGCTCATTCAGTGTCCGCAGCCTGCTTTGACCTCACCACCACCACTGCATACTGTGAGCTCTCAGCATCAGGACTAATGAAAAAATCAAAGGTTCATTCAGAAAAGGATCTTGCCTCCAATGCCTGTTATAAGGAACTGCTTATTTTTCCACACGTAAAATGGAGTTAATATGCAAGAAAATGTACCAAATGTCACTAAGTACTGACATTTTGGTTAACTGGAACCACCAAGATCCTGAAACTAAGGAGTGAACACATTCCTCAGTTGCGCTGATATTGGCCAACCCAGAGGCATCTGAAAACACATATCACAAGTTATATTTGAGTCCAAATAGGATTAGAAGTTCAGTTTCAAGTACCACAGAGACCCTCTCTCTAGGGCTAATGATGACTTGACATAACCTTAAAGAGGCTAAGAGCTGGCAAACCCAACTTGTCAGCTCCTAGGAGGAGAATGTTTCACAGATATTTTATATGTTTTAATAGTGTTGAATGCTCTGTCACTAGGTCTCAGGGGCTTTTTCAGTGGCAAGTGAGGAGTGCTGAATGAGTGTGCTGGAAATTCATTCATTCCCAGCAAGCAGGTGGGGTTGATTCAAACTAGCACAAATCTAGCAGGGGAATGTGGAAAAGAGAGTAAACACATGTAAGAAATAGAAGTTTAAGGACTTACTGCACAATTAAACCATACAGGTACCACTGCACTCCGGTATTGTTTGTTTCCATGCAGTTGTTCTAGACCTCTTTGTTACAAGCTAAAATAACCTACAAAGAACTGCAGGCTTCAAATCCCACTTGTACTCCATGGAAGTGATGGCTGCTCTTTAGAAGAGCTTAGGGTTATTCCGTATCACATCCTGGAGTGAAAATCAGCTGAAATTTAACCTTAATTGCAATTGGTAATCAGTGGGAAGAGCTTAGTTCAGGATATAGAAGTAAACATGCAAGAGTCTGAAAATATTGAAAGCTTCTCAGGGAGGATAAGTCTGAGGCAGGGATGGTTTTGACTAAGACATAAATATCTTACTTCAGAAAAAAAGATGGAATGCTCAGATTATACATTGTTCACACATGCATATATAAGCCAAATCATACTTGTTTATAGCAAGATGCAAAAGTTTCCATCTTTCTGCTTGTAAGCAGAAGAGACAATTTAAACCTGAATAAGATTGATTTCAGATAAATAGAAAGTCAGTACTTTTCCTCCCAAAAGAACTGGCAAAATACAAGAGCAGAATAGAAAAAAACACTAAAACTAAAATGCCTGCTTGTCTCCTTCAGCATTAGAGTCCTTTGAGAGTTAGATCTGCTGTACACAGCAAGTAAAAACATTACATACCAGAACTTTAAAAAAAAAACACACAGAAAGAGGCTGGGGTGTCTCTTTTGCAACTAGAGCCCTGAAGCGATAGAAAACATATGTTCTGCCTTTGTGATATATGTGGTTTTTATCATGGAAAGAAGCTACTGGAGAAACTGAGAAGGATGACTCCTGGTACCTAGAAGGAAGATGGAAACCAAAGTCTGCCTAATCAAAACTGTGAAAAGGGCGTTGAAGAGAAGAGATGAGGAGAAGAGAGGGAATATTTTCCTACCAGGATACACATAGCTGAGCAACTCCTCCATGGAACTAACATTCCCAGCGCGTGTCTGTGCTGCTGCAGGGCCTTTTGAGTAATCCAAATCTGCAGCCAGTAAAAGAAATGAGTGTTGCTCCTGGCCCACACCACATTAGCTCTCTATACACACTTTTTTTTTTTTTTTGTCTTGTGGTCTGATGGATCACTCTGGAGGTCTGGTCTATTCTCACCAATCTAGCCTCCACTAATGCTCACTGATGTCCCCAAGGAAGTATCCAGGTTTCCAATGTAAGTTGTATGAATTTTGGGAGCTCCTGCATGTGTGAATGTCTTAGTACATGGCTTGAAAGCTCAGGAAAGTTGAGCCTATGTGATTTACAGGGTAAGCCTTCAAAGCATTTCTGTTCCTACATCTTTTTGTCCAGTAACAACAGATTGGATATCCTTTCAGGAATGAACCTGCACTACAGATCAGGTACTTAAACAGCATGAGTTAAACTTATAGTTTTCCCAACCTTACTTTCTCTGAATCTTGGAGAAAAGCTGGGAGGAAAAAAAAAAAGCGTGTATGCACGCATGCACATTTTACCTTCAAAAATGTCCTCCCAGAAGAAGATTCAAATTGGACTTAGGAGCCTAATGTTCTGGAGTTTAACTTAATGAATCTTGTGGGTCTCTTCCAACCTGAGATATTTTATGATTCTATGATTCTAGTCCAGTTTGAAATAGGAAGCAAGAAAAAACTCTAAATCCACCAAAGAACAGTATTTATGGTTAGGGGAAAGCCAAACAAACATGGTCTTCTACTGGATTTTGTTATCTTGGTTTCTCATGGGAATGTTGCTATGATATCAGAAGAACTATCACTCCAGCAACTAGGTCCATCTGCAAAAGCAATGATGTGCTGTAGGGAAGAGCAAGGGACTGAGCTTCAGTAACCCAATGGGCTCTTCTGGTCCTCACTTCTTTCTCCAAATCCAGCTATAGAATTTCCTCACCTACTACATTAACAGTCAGAGGCATCAATTCTATATGCATGGGGGTATCAGGAGGTGGTTTGGACCTGGTGACAGACACATATTTCAAATCCTTTTGTAACTGGAGGGCCCATTTTCAGGGGTAGTTCAGGTACTGCACTTTTCTCAGCCCTTGGCCTCTGCCAACTACTATCACTTAGGAAGGAAAAAAAAGAAAAAGCCTTGCAAAATGTTTTACTCTGCTCCAGTTGGCCTTATCCCACCAACCCATTCCACACAGAGTCAAAAACAGCTGTCAAGCTGTAATAGGTTTTTTTTTTTTCCCCTCCTTTCCCTGATCATTCCTTGGGCTCAAGCTGAACTGATAATCTCAGAGACTGTCTTTTCAGGCTGGCTCCAGACCAAGAATGTCATTTCACAAAGAAGTGCTGAAGTTTCAGAAACAAGGTTTTGCTGCAGCATGGAATGAAGCTAGGATGTTTTAAACACTGTCAAGAGACAGTGAGTGCCTTCATTGCCTCATGCCCCTTGCTGAGTTCCCCATCTTACTCCTGGAGAGCAGAGGCCTGAGTGCAGAGAACTCAGGTTTGAATGGCTCCTGAGCGAGTTCCTGGCCATGTTTGAAGTCTCCAGGTTAGAGATGTCTTATTTTTCACATCCCATGAATAATCAGTGGCACAACCACCTAGAGCAGCCATCCTTTGGTAACAAGGGTAGGGCAAGCTGGGGGCACCAGAGGGCTCTCCCCAAGGAAGCTACCATCTCCTTTAGTTGTCTCTTCTCCATAAAGCTCCTCTTATTTGAGTCACAGCCTTCTGCCTCTTTAGCACTGTATACCCTTCATATGGGTTTGTTCAGCTAATGGGACAGAGCCATCAACGAATAGGGATTTCTTCTGAGAGCACCAAGATGAAGTGACCCTGGTTTGCACTCAGAAAATAGGTGAAACACAGCCAGAATCTGAGGCACAATGCCCCCACTTCAAAAGAACACATCACCCCTCCTTCCTTGACCAGAGCTGCCATTTTGTGTAAGACACTTTTTTTCCTATCTGAAATCAATGTATTTCTACAAAAGCTTTGTTTTCATAACAACAAACAACAACAAAGCAGTCACAAGATCCCAAAGTATGCTGTCAAGCACAGCAAGATGGTTCTATCACTTCCATGGAATTCTCTTTCATGTTGCCAGAAAATACCCACCCTGGTGATTGTTAGCAACAAAGTCACTTGGACTCCAGAGCAAAGAACTGGTTCAAGCTGCAGTTCAGCCAATACATCAGCCATTGAGGGGCACCAAGGTTTTGGAGCAATACAGCTGGAGATTTCCTCCACATTGCAGGGATATTCCTCCCCAAGTATGGCGCAGCTGAAGAAAGCCACGTGTTAAAAGGCTTCCATATTTATCTGGATGCATAGCTGAGTGGCTTGCATATGTCCCCTACTGCTGATCTGCACTCAATTAGTCTGCTGAGTGGTTTCGCACAATAGCCAGCCTTGCATGGTATTGCCATGTTTCCAGACAACTAGAAATGCGACTTTGAAGGTTTGTTTATAGCTTGAATTCTCCCTCAGTGCATTTGTTTCTTTGCTTGGTGTGTGTGACAACACGTCAAAAGGGAAGGCAATGATTCCTGAAAGAAATCTTGAAAGTATATGAAATGGTGTCTGCTGTCTTGTCTGACTGTAGTTCACCAGCCCCAATGAAGACACCCAGGTCTGCATGGTTTGGTATATGTGTGAGGATTATGAAAGAGAGGGAATAAAGAAAAAAAAGCACAATATTGTTCTTTAACTGGCTCATTTCCTTCCTTTCGGATACCAAACAAAATTTTAATGATGAAACCTGCTAACAGCTGGGACTAATTTGAAGGTTATTTTTATGGCAAGAGCTACAAGACAATAAAAAGCCAGCCCCAAATGTGGCTCAGCTCAAGTCTTTGTCCCAGCAGACCCCCTAAAATAGTTGTGACTTGACCTCCTCCATCTCCATTGCGTCACCTCTGCCTGGTAGCTGTGTGTCACGGGGATGCGGTCATAGACTACACCTCTCCTCCAAAGGATGTGGAGACCTCTGTAGCTCCTTGCTTAACAAATTACAAGGAGTGGCTGAGGCCTGCAGGGTTCATATGGGGACTCCCTGGAAACTCCTGAGTGCTTACATCTATATGTTACCAGATTTTGAAATTTTTTCCAGTTTACTGTTGGCCAATCTTTCTCCATCCAATGGCTTCTTCCTTTTAATGAAGAGGAATATTTGCCCCAAGGTTGCTCAGGGCTCATAAGCATTTCAGAACCAACACAAGGCTCTTGCTCTCTAATGGCACAAAGTGGGGATCTCACCTGGAACATTGAGAAGGCAGGTTTTGCAGGGTTGCCTTCACGTGGACCTGAGCTTGGAACGTTGATAAAGCTGGGTTGTTTGGTGAAGCTGGTTTTCTAGTCCTGATCCTAGCTGTAAGCAGGTTCCCCTAGAAAACCCATAGGGCAGAGAAGGAGCCCCACCAGCCATCAAGGGGGTCCCTCGCTCTAGGACTTGCCTTTGGCAGCAGGGAAGGAACGTGACAGACACAAGCTTAGCCTTCTGGCACTGCTCTGAGCTTAAATAACCACCATAGGTCGTTAAACTAAAGCCATCAGCTCCGGGGATAGAGGAGGGCACCAGCTGAAGGGCAAAGAAAGCCTTCTTTCACAAGTGAGAACCAGCGCCTCTTGCGACGCTGCCATATAAAATCATGCAGCACCTGTTAGATCTTTTCTCGCTTCATTCTCAAGGCACAGGAACAGCTTGGCTCTATAAAAGCCCTGATGTGTTTGTTTTCATTCTGAAGAGCTAATCCAAACCCCTCTTTTCCCAAAGGACAGGGAAGGAGGGGCTGGAGGGGGTATTTTTATTTTTTTCCTACTGCTGGGGAAACAGGTTGGAGCTGTTAAAATAATTGGCAGCAGTAGATTCCTGCAGATTTCTTTGGCTGCATTTTAAAACAGAGAGGTTTTCTTCTTCTCTCTCCTTTTTTTGTCTTCTGATTTAGCCATAAAATTGCCACTTATGACATTAGCAGTTACAGAAGGCAGGAGTTTTCCTCATTAGAGTGGCTCTGCTCATGGGCTCTGGTAATATCATTTGGTGGGAAGGACCTTGCCAAAAGGCTATTAAACCAGCTGAGTGCTCACACAGCAGTGTCAGGAGGTTGCTTTCTTGGTTACTTTGGTAACACGCAAGCAAAAACTTCCCTCTCTTTTCAGGACAGGGATCTGCCTCCTCTCATGAAGCAGTTTGCAAGCAAACAGCAGATGGGGACATGGAAGGATGGGAAAAGGCCCACAGCTATCCCAGTCATCAGAGCATACATCACACAGGGCAATCCCAGATGCTGCCCACCAAAGGCAGTTAGGGAGAAACACCAATACCAGACCCTTCCAGGAGTAGACAATCAGGTCCAATTAGAGCCTCGTCAGGGACTTGATCTTCACAGGGTTTCTTCAGCACTTTGATTGCTATTTTTTTCTTTAATACAAAAGACTTGAAAGGTTGCTTCAGTCCTCAACAAATTAGAAGCTGTGTTGCCAGAGGAGATAAGAAGTGTTGCCACATCTTGCTTCTCTCATCTCCTGGAAGACATGTTCATTTCTGATGATATCTTGTTCTGAGTTTTTGAGTACTGCCTAAAACATCAGCAGTCAGCCCAACAAAATAATTCAGGAAGGAATAAAGGAAAAGAGAGGCAGGAGAAAGTCCTGCCTGACCACATTGCCAGGTCCCAAAATTCTTCCCAGTGAGCTGAACAAGTCCCGCAAAGCCTAGAGTACACACAAGTCTGGAATCTGTAATATTGCACTTCCTGTAAAGATGCGCCCTTATCAATGCTGCCTCAACAAATGCTGACTGAGAATCCCACAGTCACAGGAAATTGCTGGCCAAGCCAAAATTGCTGGCCTTTCTGCCTTGCTTTATACCACCGTAGAGTGCAACCTGACAAGTCAAATGGCTACATTTGTGATTAGAATCATTAAGTCTGGAAAAAGACCATGAAGATAATCCAGTCCAACTGTCAACTCATCTCCACCACACCCACTAACCCCATCACTCAGTGCCACATCTCTGCTGTTCTTGAACACCTCCAGGGACAGTGAATCTACTACCTTCCTGGGCAGAAGTCTTTCTGAGAAATGGATCCGAATTTGACTCTGGTAGAGGAATAAGTCCAGATTTGGGGCCAGGCGTGAGTGAAACACCATGTTCCTTAGCCACACCTCCCTCCCCCATGCAGCAACATGGGGCAAAGCCTGGGAGTGGCAGTGCCTAGAGCTCTAAAGCCCCTGGCTTAGTTCCTTGCTTTGAAGTTCTAGGAAATGTGTCACTGGCAAAAAGCAAAACAAGCCACCCCCCAAAAACAAGGCCTGAGAGTCCTCCTTTAATAAGCAGCTAGACATTTGCTCATCACTAGGCACAGTGGCTGTGTTTAGGGCTGGAGTACAACAAACAAGGGAAGGACAGACACCTGGTGGTGCACTCACAGGACTCAAATCTCTTCCTTCCAGACTCTAGGCAAAATCATATTGACAGTGTAAAAGTTACTGAAGCTATCATTGTGATGCTGCTTGCAGCATGGCCACTGTAAACATCTACTTTTTATAGTCCCTTCAAGACCATTCCTCACAATTCCTCCATATTATCATAGAATCACGGAGGTTGGAAAAGACTCCTAAGATCATCCAGTCCAGCCATCCACCTACCACCAGTATTGCCTACTAACCATGTCCATTTAGTCCATCTGCTAAAAAGCAGGCTCTACAAGTCTCAGGAGAGGGGCTGGATAAGGCTGGAGAATCCTCTACTCTTTCCTTTATCATCTCCTCCTACTCCCCCTTGAACTTTCTTCCCCTTTGGCAAGAAGTGGGGAAAGTCATTTCCATGGCATTATGGACAGATCTACATAAAACAGTGACTCAGGTTGCACTCAGTTACTGGCATGAATATCTGCTGCAAACCATTTAAAAATGGTGAAATAGAATTAAAAAAAAAAATGAACAAAAGAAAACATGGGCCAAATCTTTTGGGTGTATAGTCTTCCAGATATATCAGCAGTTTCTGCCATTTTATCTTACAGATGGACCAGAATAATCTTTTGTCCCTCAGAGCCCAAAGAATGGCTGGTAGAAGAGTTTCTATCTATTTGTCCAGGGCACATTTCTACCTACTTTCACAGTAAAACTGCTGAAAAATGAATGAATAAATATATAGCTAGGGTGCTGAGTATGTGAAGGTGCAATCTCTGCTGCACCAAAGTGACATCTGCAGACAGGATGGCCCAAAAAGATGGCTATTCTGAATGCCTGGACGACATCATTCTGATCATTGTCAAAAAATGTGTTCATTATGGTCACTTTAAGTTACAAGAAAAAAAGAAAACTGGTAGTGATTTCAGATGCTTTTTTCTTCTCCCAGAAATTAAAACCAGTGCCTGGACTGGTGCCTTTGAATTTATTTATCTTTTTAAAATTAAAACAACCACTTAAAAAAAAAAAAGCAGCAGCTACCAGCTTTAACTTTAGCTAAAAGTTCTGGCAAGTGTAATGCCAGGATTGGTTTTTTTTTTTTTTTATTTAGCATGGGAACTCAGGGGCAAGTCGGTGTGAGAAACTTTCCCAAAGAATCTGTGTAAACCACACCAAAACCCACAAACTCAACCAGTCTGGAGAGGTCCAGGAACAAAAAGAAGGCACATCTGCAGACAGGCTGGGGACATCAGCAACAGAGATGGATTCTGCATCCCCGCTGGCAACAGGAGTTGGATTTAGGGGTGTTGGAGCCAGCACAACACCTGGTCCTGGCAGCCTTTAGGGATTTGAAGGGAGCCTGAGGAACCGAGGCACTCCTCCACTGCGGTCAGCCTGGGCACCTGATTCCTGCAGGCCAATGGGGAAATCCCAGCCAGTGCCTCTTAACATTGCAGGCAGGTGTCCAAACTTCCAGGCCAGAGGGCAAGTGAATCCTTGAAACTTCAGTGCAGACATGGGAGAAATCCCCACGGAGTATAAGGCTAGAACATCTCTGAAGCCACCTGGGAGCAGAACTCCAGCAGACAAACTCAAGCAGATGGGTATGAGCATTGCCGGTGATGTGAGTTAGCAAAAAGTGGTGGAGAATACAACTTCTCTATTAAAATATGTTCGTTTTTGGAGGGACAACTCAGAAAAGTGTATCACATGCTTTTATGCTATTTGCTTGGCGCTCCTGCATTTTAAGTCAAGGGACATTCACTACCAGCACTTGGTGTCTTATAGAAAAGCCTTCTTTCGTCTTGTGCAGGGTGTTGAGCTCTGAAGCCTAAATACTCCCAGTGTTATTCCCACAGACACCATCACATGGCTTTTCTCCCTTACTCCAGGCTGGGGGAGGGAGAACACTGTCCTACCTGCCCCAGTTCATTGCCTTTCTCAGGGAAGTTGCGGTACCTCCACCCAAAGCCAAACTCATCACTGGTTGCCATTTCTTTCTCCTCACCCCCCTTTCCTTGTTCAATTAATTTCCTGTTCTCAGACATTTGTAGCAAATGCATGTCCCTCGCTTTGTCCTGTAAACTCTGTGACCATGGGAACAGTTACTGACCCAGCTGGCAGCCCCTATGCTCTTCTCATTAAACTTTGGCTCTCGCCTCAGCTGGATTTTTAGGCAACATCCAGGTGAGCACAGCTGGGAAAGCATTTTCATACAACTCAAGGATGCATATGGCATCACTTCCCAGCCGGCCTTTCATCAGGAGAAGTGTTGCCCCTCATCTCTGCTACATTGTGGTCCCTCTATTCTCTGCAGATCAGTATCATTTATATGACTGCCTCCTCAACTCTTTTTTCAGAGCACACTCTTTGAGCAAAAACAGAGGAGGTCTGGTACAAGGAAAGCCTGTGCCAAATTAGAGAAGGCTAGAATTTACAGGCAGCAGCATTTTGTGGAGCCTGGGCTTCTTACTGAACCTGTCAGAGCATCTGAAATATTTTTGCCATTCAGAACCAGAGCTGCACAGGGCCCTGTTCCTTGGTTTGTGTGGAAACCTTCAAAGCACCATCACATGGCTCAAAGGTCCACATGGATCCCATCTGTTTGTTAGCTCAGCCAGGTAATTTAGTACTCCTGGGACATCTCCCAGCACCAGCTGGAAGCTCACAGCTTCAGTGAGCAAATGGCTCCATCTGTGGTCAGCACCCAGCTCTTGTGCTCACACCTATACAAACACTGGAGGAATACTATGGTCCTGTGCATGTCCCCCAGCCCACTATGGCAGAGGGGACCAGCACTAGGTCATCTTGGGGCCTAACACTGTGCTCTTGGGGAACTATGATCAGCTGTGAGTTTTCCAGATCCCTAAAGCACCTGGTGGAGGTGGAACATGGTTAAGAGGATGGATCACTCAGGAACTGTTGCTTTCTGGCAAAAGCTTGCCAATCTTCCCTTAAAGATTTGGGAGAGGAGATGGGTTATCTGCCTGGCTCTCCAAGAGAACTTGGTATGTCTAACTTAGAGCTGCAGAGAATAAACAGGGTAAAAGATTATAAAATCATATGAGCTGGAAGGGGCCCTTAAAGGTAATCTGGTCCAACTCCCCTGCAGTGAACTGGGACACCTACAGCCAGATTGGGTTGATGATACTGAGGAGTTTTTAACCTTTGGTGCTCTTAGAGTGTTGACATTAGCCCAGAAGGAAAAAATAAAACACAAGAGGAACAAAAGGATCCTTTTTTTCCCCACCCCATATGAGATTTGCTGTAGAAAAAACTCTTATGGCTGTCTCTGGGGAAGACTGAGCAGAGGACTGCAAAGCAAGCTGCTGTGTGCATCAGCACGCGCAGGCATGAACAGAGCAAATTGCAAAGTGTCAATTGCATTTAGAAGAGCATGGTTTAAGGCCATTCTGGGGATTTCCCAAGAGAGAATTTAATTTCCCTCCACAGGGTGGGAAAATTCAGCAGGGGGCTAGTCAGGACACTGCCTGAGTGTACGCTGCTACCGAGCAGCGTAGAGGCAGGGTCTGTGCCCAACCACACCAAGGTATTTAGGGACACTGAGGGCACTTTGGTTCCTGACTTCCATGGATTTCACACACATGAATCTAGTCCTGACAGAGCTGAAACCAGGCCTGTTTGCTTACTGTGCAGCAGTAGCCCCAAATCTCGTGCTGCAGAAGGAGGGTGAGAGAAGGTCATTGTCATGGGTTAAGTTGAAAGAACAAGAGCTTTCACTGACAGGGCAGATGGCAAAGGCCAAGCTTGCCAGACCTCTACCCATTTCTAACAGTAGAGAAAATATGCTTTTCAAATCAGAAATCTTCCACATTTACAGTGGAAAAAAAAAACAGAAACAGAAAATATGCAAGGGGTGGGGGAAAGCATGTCTTAATTGTGTGAAAGATAATTTCCCAGAAGGAAAGAAAAGAGAAGGGAGGGGAAGAAAAGAAGGAAAAATTCTCAGAATATGAAAAACTCAGTACTCATTCTTACTGTCCAGTTTGTTGGTTGACTTCAGAAGAGAATTTCAGTTTGTTTGCAGAGTTACATGATAGTTGGAAAGGCCTTGAAGAGAAGGCTTAATCTCATTAGGTGCATTTCAGCACAGTGGCTGAGGACAGGAAGACCTCCATGCTGTTCTCTGACACCAGTGCTTTATGTATCCAGAGGTAAAGAATTTATATCACCTATCCCACAACCTTCATTGATACAATAGATAGGTGGTAACTGGAACAAGATATTTAAACCTGGCTAATAAACCAAAATTAACTACATTAAAAATAAATAGACTGAGATTCATCTGAAGTGTTTCCAGTTAAACATCATCAAAAATCAGTTTCTTTTTCTGGGAGGTCAAATATAAACACTTACTCCAGCCCAAAACAAGCCTTCCTGTTTAAATTCCAAGATCTGGAAAAAGGTGGGGAGAAGAGCAATGTATTATCTCTGCTTTATAGAAGTTACATTTAGATACATCTACGTAGCATTTCAAAATATAAACAGGAATGGTTTTTGACATACAAGTATTTCTCATTTAGAAAATTTAACATGGACAGCATTAGCTGGAATAATCAATGTTTTTTTTTTTATATGAAATTAATAAAAAGATACACAGAGAAGAATTAATCAGCCCAAAACTTACAGCACTTCCTAACTTTGCAGGCACATAGGGAAGGTGAATACAGGCAGACCTATGAAACCCTCAGAAATTGTGACAAGATGCCAGATAAGTGTCTCAGAAAGACAGGATTTGATTGTCAGAGCCCTGTTCTCACAGAAAATAAAAGGCTCCAGTTTCTGTACAATTTTGTACAGACAAGACATGTGTTTTCACTGCATGGCACCAAGCCTGGAGTATATTTTTTGCTCCTGATTTACAAGGAAAACTTGGCATGAGGGTGACCCACACAGCAAGAAGCAGTCAGATTTAAGACAGATGCATAGAATATCCACTTAAATTCATAAACTTTTAGCATCAAGCATGGTTGTTTCTACTTTGACTCATTACATAATACCCTCTAAAGGAGACTTCTGAGCTTGAAGTAGGGTTTTTAGGTGTTACCAACCTGGACTTATAAAGGAAAAGCAATATGCCTTTGCACCCTTTCACCTATACCAGGGATTTAGCAATAGCAAGGCTCTTGGGCTACCACAGCCCACAAGAGAAGGCAAGGTTGATATGGAAAGGGATAGGATTCCCTGCTTATTCCTGTGATTACAGCAGCTGTAGAGGTTTCTGCTACAGGTGCTTTTGCATGTATTTACAGAATTGTAGAATCAGTAAGTTTGGAAAGACCAATAAGATCAAATCCAACTTTCAGTCCACATCTGCCACTGCTCTAGACCATGTCCCTCAGTGCTATACCCACATTTTTCTTGAAACCCTCCAGGGATGGTGACTCCACTACTTCCCTAGGCAGCCTGTTCAATCCCTCACCATTGTATCCACTTCCTTCCAAGCCTACAGGAGCATGGGAAATGCTCATACTTTTCAGCCCTGTTTGGGACAGTAGGAAATCAGACAGGTGGGTACTAACTGAACCTCTCAGCAGCACCCACATGTCTATGCAGCCAACAGCAACTCAAAGCAGTCCCAGCTCAGGAACTGTCAGAAATCAAGATTTTGAACATCCCTCCATTTGTTCTCACTCTGCCTTCAATACTGGGTGTCTCGGAACCAACTAAGTCAATCATATCACAATTAATGACTAGCAACACATCACAACCCTAATGGCTCTCCCCCTTTGGAGAACAGTACTTCAAGACAAGCTGCAGAGCTCCTGCACTATGTATGAACAACAAAAGCAATAACAGTGCCTTAAAATGAGATACATGCAATACAAAGCAACAACAAATAATAAAGAAGGAAAATCAGCTTACCTCTTCTGAAAACCAACAACAGCTTGAGAGAAACATAATCTCTTCCAGAAAGATGCTACTTGATCTGCTGCTAACCCTTAAATGAGGGTGAGGAGTGGATCCTGGCTCTACCCCTTCCAGTCTCTCAGGTGTATTGCTTGCACCTGAATGCCCTGGGTTAGCCATGCCTTCTCACCTGGTGCTCAACCACTGGTTCAAGCTGTGACCTGGCAATTCCACTGCATACCACCAGCTTTCACATTTGTGGACCTCCATTAGCAAGCTTTTCATGAGCAGTAACATAACCAACACAGAGAATTAACATTGTTCATTTAAAGAAGAGGTTGGCAGTTAGTATCAGGAACAGCTATGCCCTTTTTGAGATTTAATCAAGGTCTACAAGCACGCCAAAGGAAGAGACAACAGTCTTTGAGAACAAGCTGACTAGTATCTGATATTTTCCTTCTGTATTCCCAAGGAAGACCCTCCCCTTGGGAAATCTGACAGGCACAGTTAATTGGAGCTGGAGATTTCATTTGAAACCGTAAAAAGGAAAAGCTACTTTTTTTCAAGCAGGTCTCCAGGTGGTCTTTGCTTCTGAATATCAGACAAAGCCATGTCACAGAGAAGTGTGTCCTAAGGCGAGTTGAAAAATATGGTCTGTCTCATTGAGGACAAACATTCTAACTTTTTTTTTTTTTTGGTCCCAAAACACTGCTATTAGTAGCATGACTTTGTCCTGGCATTTGAAGGTTTCAAGGACAGCGTGACAAATTTGCTTGTGTGCATTGAGGGTGACCATGGGTATGAAGTATCACACACATAAGCACATATCTATGTATGTATATATATACATATATACTTACATATATATACTGCAACTGTGATGGGCTGAAAATTCAGGCCCTCAATATTTATAACTTTGGCTCATATCCCAAGCAAAGCAGCCCTGTTGCAGAAGCTCTATTTGTGGCAATGGGATCTACACGCTCCATTTTAGTTCTAATCCTAGGCAAGCTGGCAGACATAAGGTTTTATGGGAAGCAGAACAACTAATCCATGCTGAAGTGCAATGCAGAAAAGTTTCCTAAGTATAGCGTCCCCTCAAAAATACGAGGGCTCGAATTAACCCCCTAAATCCTCTTTATCAAAGTCAGCCAAGCCTGGGGATGGTAAATTGATTATGTGGCCAACCCCAGCAGCGCAGGCTTAGAGCAGTTGGAGAAAATATGGGAAAGGGCTCTGAGGGAAGTGCAGAAAAAGGACAGAGCTAGCAAAACTATTGACATGGAAATCTCCCAGAGCTCAATGTTTGAGCACAGTTCTGCTGAATCTACAACATTCACACCAGAATTTGGGAAGACTCAGGTCTTAAGGAGAGACTGATTCAGCTTTGAGAAACAGAAAGGTGAGTCCCAGTCTGAAGCAGACCCTTGGGTTTTCCCTGAATGCGAATTATTATGGCCTTGAACTGCTGCTTGCTGCCCCCTGCTATCACTGCCTGTTGCAGTGTATATTCTTTGGTCCCAGATATTGCTATCCTTACTGTCCCCTCCAAAACCATGGCCGTGTCTAGCTCCTGGACTGCATTAAGCAATCAGAGGGGTTTCATTCTGCTTTGTGAGTATTGGACAGGGGCCAAGTTTTGAGAAGAGGTCTGGTTACAAACATTCTTACAACACAGAAATGTGGCCAGATCCAGGCTTTGTGTTTGGACACATCCCTCCCAGTCTAGAAGAAATTTCCAGTTGTTTGCGTACTGAGTCAGCAGAAATGTTGGGAATTAGCAAAGGTTGTTTTTTTTTTTTTTTTTTTTTCTTCCCCTTCAAACTCTGAAACAGGCTCAAATTTTGTTGCAGCTTTGGCCAGTGCTTCACATGGCCTCCCAACTGAGATCTCTAACAGAAGATTGCCAACTGTACTGGGAATTTTCTGTGACCCTTACGTTTGGTCCAGAAACAAGGATACTGAAACCACCAAACTCAAATCATATGAGATCCTGGAGGGACTTGCAACCAAAAGTCCATATTACCGAAGTGCAACTCACAGATTCAGAGCAGAAGTGGGAGGAGAGGAACTTAATAAAAACATCTTATATAGAGGAGCTCTTGTGTAATATTTCTCTGTTGGCCAATCGGTAGTTTGTGGGATTTTTTTAATTTAATGAGTAATTCTGGGATAATTAATATTATCTAGAGGAAGATTTTCTGATAATGCAAAATGCAAATTTTAGCACACAAATTCAGCCTCATGAACCCTAAAGTAGAAACAGGTTCACCAGCTTCTCCACTCCTGATGGCCATAGAGCAAAGAAGGAACATTGCAGAACTGGAACTTGAAAATTTAATCTTTCACTGCTTATTGCTGCCATGGGAACTTCTGCTTCTATATCACTGATTCAAAACGGATCCTGGGAATAGCAGTGCACTGACAAATATACCTACCTTCCTAGTGCATTTTTTGACTTGGAACCTCAGTGGAAAGTTGGAGTAGTTCCAAACTCACTTAAATAAAATTGTTGTCATTTGAAAGCTGGGGAAAAGATGCTTCAGGAAAATCAAGAATACATCTAGGATGTTACGAACAACAAAAGCAACCCAAACTAACAAAATTTACATAGAAAAGAGCCTTCTTGCACCATTTTATCAATGACTGCAACAAAATCTCCCATTAATTTGTCCCTGAGAGCTGAGCACCTAAATTCGTAAGAAGAATGATTGTAATTTCCTCCATCAGATAATCAGATGAAAAAAAGGATAAAAACGTGGGTTTCTTTTACATTCTTTTGTCCTTATTTTTCCTTCCCTTTTTTTTTCTCACATGTGGGACTTTTCAACAGAAAGCGGTGTCTCAAGCATCCTGGGAACAGAGGAGTAGTTGGGGGCAAAATACACAGTGAAGAATTTCCCAGGTCTCTGGTGGGACAGAAGTTCTGTGAACTGCAGCCCAACCAGTTTTCATGCAGCCCCAGAAACCTATAAATGTTTTCAAAGAATATTTACTAGCAACCTTTTCACTAACATTTGCCAAACTCATTTGAAAAGGGGAGAGATTTTTCTGTCAGAGGAGCAATTTCTTGCAAAGAAGCCACAAGCCCCATGAAACAAAACAAAACAAAACAAAACAAAACAAAAACAAAAAACAAAAAAACAAAAAAAAAAAAGAAGAAGGAAAGAATAAGAAAAAAGGAGGAGGAGCGTGAAAAAGCATCTGTAAACCATAGTCTGCAATTTTGGCTTTGGAGCTCAAGATAATAAGACCACTGACTGACAAATTCCAAGAGTATTTTCCTATTTATATTAGCTTATATTTATTTGTTCAATATGTGAGGATGTGATTCCTTGCATTAATCATTAACTTGGTAGAGCTTTTCCTGCTTCCTTGCCAACATTTGAAAGAAAAAAAAGGGACACATGCTTTAAAAAAACAACAAAAAAAAACCAAACCAAAATAAAATAATAAATAAATAAATAATAAAAAAAACCAAACCCACAAAATCTCCAAAGTTTCCATGTCAATTGTAAGTGTCATTGCATGGAATAAGCCCCCCCTGCAGGAAAGGGCAGGACAAGATGTCAGGACAGTGCTGTAGCCTAGGGTTGTGTTGGGTTTTATTTATATCATTGTTGCTGGGAGATCTGTGAAAAGGAGTGCAGATGCTCTTCTTAAGGAAACAAACAAGCCATGCATGAGTTGGATTTCAGAGGTCTGGAGAAACCTCCCTGAGCCTTGTCAGCCCTTGCACTCACTCCTTCATGTGGAATCATTCAAGTAATCACTTTAGTTTGAGAACAAACCTTTCAATCTGCACTACAGAAATAGCTATGATCCATGACATACTCTGCGACTCATCTGCCTTCCATACCTATATCAGCTTCTCTGAAGATGCCTACCAACCTAATTAGATGCCTAGTACCATAACAGTAGGTAACTAAACCCCTCAATTTACTGGGACATGTTTCAATGTACAAATGACACAGATCCCATTCAGACCTCAAAGAATTGTGTTGGTACTGAGGAATAAGTAAGAGGTGTAATAGGAATCTGTCATCATTTCATGAAGAGTTTGGCTTCACTGTTTAGTGCTGGAATTAATCAGTATGTCCACCCAGTGCAAACATAAGCAATTGCTTCCAGCAGTTTCTAGCACCAGTAGGAGAAAGTGAGCAGTTGGAGAGATGCCTTCCAACAAGCTGCAAAGAAAAGGGAGGAGAAAAGTGAAGATTCTATGGTTGAATCAGTTTTCATGTTGCCTGAATTGAGTCTTCAAGAAAAGGAGGCTCTGCCTTCCACCTAGAAAAGTTACAGGCCATAGGAGCATCAGGTTTGGATTAATTTGTGAAGAGCAGCTATGTGAGCTTAAGGGTCAACCAAAAGATAGAGTTCATCTGAGCAGGGTAAGCAGAGATTATTTCTCTCCTGAACATTACAAGGAAACTACAGGAAGAGAGAATGAGAGACCCAGGAATTCAGGTGTGACTCAGTCTGCTGTTAGCACTGTTAAAGTTACATACTCAGTCTTCTCAGGCACTGAAAAAGCTTCTCCCCTCCAACTCCTATTTATTTCATGACTTCAAACAGAGTATCTCCACTACGCTATAAGAATTCATCAGCTCTCAGGCCCTGGGAGGGAAAGTAACATTTTCCACACATCTTTGGTGCTTGTGGGTAGGGGTGGCTTAACAACTGATAATTTCTTGGATGCTTTTGGAGCAGGTGAAACAACAGCACTTTCTATGCCATGAAGTCTTGCCTTCTTAGCAGAGAGAAACACGTGTCCTGGCAAGCATTGCTCAGGCAGTTAACCCACCAGCTTAAAATTCATCCTGCACTTTGAAGTGAGTCATCCAAGTGGGGAATGGAAATCTCCAAGGTACGCAGGCCTTCTCCCTGCCCGTGTGGGATAGCTCACCGCAACACGTTCTTCAGAAACAGTGCAGTTCCAAGGCTGTGTGACTCAAACAATCAGGTTTCCACCACCTCCCTTGGGATACTAGTCCAACTTTAGGAAAATTTTCCCTCAAGCTAATTTTTCCTTTGCTCAGCCTCCATCTACTGCTCTTAATTCTCTACATCTTGCGTTAGCCCCCCTCCACCCTGGACCTCCCCGAATGACTGATCTTTCTTCTTGGATGATCTTCAGATATTTGCACATCATTATTTTTCTCTCCTGCTAAGTGGTCTTGTAGCCTATAGTAATGCCTTTGTGTCAAAATGTTTTGGGTCCTGTGTTTATCTGGAGTCATTTTCTTGTCTTTTTTTTAACAACAAAAAAAAAGTCCAAAAATGTAAATGGAAAGCAAAATCTACCAGATTCACTAACAAGTCAAGATGCCATCTGCCAAAGTGTCTTCCACAGTGCTTTTATTTATGGCTGACTTTCAAAACTTTGCAAATGAAGTAGCATAATGGAAATGTTGGCACCACCTTATCTTTTCATACATTAATGCAGAGCCATATGAATGCACTAGGGATTCATGAGTGTAAAACTTTGACCCTATGGAAGCCCAACTGGGAATCAACAAACATCCTTTTGTCTTAACTTTTTTTTCTTAAAACTTCTTTCTGTTTATTAGTAATCAACCTGACTACTATCTTACCTGCTTAGAAAGATGGTCATCCCAAAATGTACTCGTGACCTGGACACAGTACCCATCTGTTGTTTTATTTTATGAGGGGCAAAAAACACCATAGCAGAGAACTCCCACATCCCATTTAACAAATGTCAGCTCCTTCTAACAGGAAGCTGCATTAACAAGAAGGTGTAAAAAGTCATGACAGAGCCAATGAAGGAATCTCCAGTGAAATATTTTGGAATGGGTTAGACATGTATATGCAGACACCTTCTGAAAGTAACTTCTCTCCACTCTTTGCAGACAAGCTTGGAAAACTTGCTCAGTCTCAGTATCTCCCTTATAGACATCTAAGATTAAGGTAGGAATAAACACTGAAGTGTGAGAGTTAAGCTTTAATTGTACTCTGCAAAATGGGAAATTAACAGCAGTGCCTACTAAGAGACACAGAAATAGTTGAATTAGATGAATTAGCCAACAGTTCATTTCCTCTTTCTCTCTATAATGCTTCTAACTTGAGTCATTCATACCCAAAATGTATAATGTCACTTACAGAAGCACACCGTTCCTTCCTCTGGAGTGGTTAGTGATGGCTGTTTCACAACAAACACTAAGGCTATGCAGAAGCTCTTGAGTGCAGTGCTGCAAGTAAAGGTCTGTGATTTTCCGTCTGGTTCAATGGATTACTCCTAAGAAGGATATGAATGATGAATACAGTAACATAGTTCATTCCTGCCACAAACAAACAAACAAGCAAATCCTTTTTCATGTGACATTTGTAACAGAGTCAAAGCATTTGCTGGAAAACTCATAAAAGAATCCACAAACTAAAAGAGAAATCACTACTGCAGGGGGAGTGGTGAGGTGGCAGTGAAATAGAAACTAGTCAGGATCTAAGAATTAATGATGCTGACAGTTTAGAACTTTGTATTCCAGGAAGTGTCTCTCTCTCCATTTTACCCCATTGGCTGCAGTGGCTGTACCTACAGCATAATGCTCCAGATCCCAACTGCTTAGACCTTATCACTTGCTGACGCTTCTTCCTGCAGCACACTGGATTCTTTCTAAACATCTGTTTGCACATAAAGATGTGTTGAAAAGATTGTGGTTATTCATTTACTCACATTTTGACATGGCATTGCTGAGTGATTATATTAGCAAGGCTGATGAGTTTTCTTTACAAAGGGAAGCCCTGCGGAACAACATGAAACAGGAATTGCTACAGTTTTGCTGGAAAGAAAGAAGGGAAAAATTCAGACCCCAGAAACGAGTCAGCTCATGGCATGCCTCCACCCAGCAACAGAAAGGCTGAACTAGTCTTAATTAAGGCAGTGAGTTCACAGAGCAACAGGCAGTACCAAGGGGCCTGGGAGCAGCATGTCTGAATTCATGTGCCTGAAGGTAAAACCCCTTTTTTCCTTTGGAATGGAGACAGCTTGGGCACAGCACTGACTGGTCACAGATGGGTTTCTTCTGTGCTCGCACTAGGTAGAGGCAGAGGCTGTGAGACATGCAGTGACATGGAGTGCAAGAAATCTGTCTTCAGCTCCAGGTAATCAATTTACTATATGCAAAAAAAAAAAAAACAAAAAAACCCCACAACCCACAGTTGTATACTAAGAAAATAGTACATGTTCAGTACTTCAGTTTCCTCTCTTGCTTAGAGGCAAAGAAGGTGATAGAAGGCAAATTCCTGAAGATCTTGTACTGTGAGGATCTACCAATTACAAGAAATGCAAATGACTGCCGTGATGGTTTGTTTCATTGTATAGCTGACTATCATTTGGACTTTTATGTGGCTTTGAAGCTTTGCATCTCTGGACATAGGCTTTCAGGTCCAGCATTTCTTAAACTAATTCTCTTCCCTTCCCTGACTGGGTCCATTTCAGGCTAAAAACTATGGCTTGTGTGAGGCCAGAAGCTGTACTAGACCATCTGCTGGCTTTCAGAGGAGTGAGCCACCTCCTCCCCACAGCACCCCACTCACAATCTCTATAGAGATTAACAGTGCAGACAGATGTGTCTTCTGCCAGCAGCTGTGCTGATGAGAGAAATCACTTCCCTCCAGACTTGTCACACCTCTCCTGCCAACACAGCTTCTCCTATTGCCTGCTCCCTTGCCCCTTTCAGCCACAAGTTGGATTTGTTAACTACTTGCATAATGACATCTTTGCAAACTTGGGCCAATCAGATTGGAAACAAGTTGGGAACTCTTGCAGAAGCAGCTCTATGATTGGGTTGCTCTGATATATGTAAACAGCTTGGACACTTTTTCTCCTCCAAGGGGATTATGTTCAAATAGGGTGAAAGAGATAGTTTCTTGCTAGGAGCACTGGGGGAAAATTGCTCTCTTGCTGACTGCTTGTCCTGTTCCATTGTTCTGTGTATCAGGAAGACTCATGACTGAGACACTGGTTACTCCAAATCCCAAAGCAGGAAAGAAGCCATGGGACTCAGGGTGTGCTAAACAGCAGGACCATGGCTCATGGGATCTATTAAAACCAATTTCCTTCCCACCTGTCATAGCACTGCAGTTCTTCCTCTGTCACACACCTTGACAAAAATGCTGTTCCATGGAATAATTGTTCTACACGTATATCCATCTTCAAGGACAACTTGAGCCACTTGAGGCTTCCCCAAGGCACTGGAGTAACAGCTAATATCTCACAGAAGAGCTCCAGCTTGCAAACTTAGTGCTGGGCAAGGCAATACGCTCACGCCTCTTGGATGTGTGTCAGGAGCTCGCTGCTCTGTGAGGCTTGGCTAAAGCTCCTGAGTTCTCTCCCAGGGAACTTATCAGGAGAGATAGGATCTCTTTCTTTTGTGTGTGCAAGTTTATATTTTGCTTTGGACCCAGCATCCATACTGATATCATATTTGATTTTTTGCAAATCCATCCCCCCTAGGTGAATGGATGAACCAGAAGGAAGCCGATCGCACCACTCACCTCCCTTTTCCTCTCAGCTGTCAATCACCTCTCTGCTTTTATGACCTAGAGTTCAATTGTCTCAAGGTTTATTTATATTGTATTTTTTCTGTTAATTAAATTTGGATTCCAGGCTTAACAAAAGCAAAAATGGTTTTGCTGAGCCTGGGAAGTATCACCATTATCTGAGTCCAGCCAGCAGGCAAATGATACCAACTTTGCTAGAGGCTTCAAGAGGCCAAGAAATAGAAGAAAGAAGGGGAAGGAGAAATCACAAGATCCCTATCAGCATGCAGTTTTCCTAGCTTGTCTGTTCCATTTTGGGAGGGGGAGGAATCTGTGTGCTCTGGCACTTTGCAATTTGTTGGTGTTGTTTTTTTTTGTTTGTTTCCTCACATCTGTGTGTATCTTACCATATACATGACAGCACAGCAAGAGAAAAGCCATATGTTCACATCATTGTTTCTTTATATGACTGTGAATGTAATACTGAGCACAGAAAAGAAAAAGGGGAATAGGACCAAACTACTCTTTTTGGGTACACTAAAGAAGTAGTTAAAGGTGCTTTATGTAGTTTGGACAAGCTGTAATACACAGCCCACAGGTTAATTACGGATGGCTGCCCTGCAAAAATGTCTGCTCACCTTTTTTTTAGTTTCTCATGATAAATGTACAGGTGGTCTGCATTAGGTGCTGCCCAAGTCATAGTAAAAGGGCAACCTCTGTTCAAGAATTGCCATACGGACTAGAGTGTTTTTGTTTTGCTTTAGTTTGGTTATTGGGGAGTGGGGGAAGAGGGGATGGAGTGATGGGAGAGGTCAGAGCAAGGCCAGAGACCCTCCTCCAGATCTCTCCCTCTAGTCTGCAAGGTGTCTGGCCCCCAGTCGCTACCAGCCATGAGCATTGTGTGAGCACTCCCTTATCTGCCCCAGCTCAATCAGTCAGTACTCATCGAGCAGCTGATCCAGGTGGTATGAGCTAATCCAGCTGACTTCTGCTTGAAGCAGAGCTGATTGCCAGTTGAGCTGTGGGAGAGGTAATCTTTGGCTGGAGGGCTTTGCCAAGCATCTGCAAGCTGTAATGGCTTCAATTGACACAGCCACTTGCCGGCTGAACATCTGCTGACAGCTATTTATAGAGGATAATTGGTACATTGGCATGGCCATGTGCACGAGACAGGGCTTCACTGGTGCCACTTCTCCCTGACACTGGGGTTGCCTTTCCTTTTCTTTGTTTCATCTCCTGTCTTCTCATTCAGCTTGGCCATGACGAACCCACTGGCTATGTGGGCAGAGAGGAGCAAAGAGAACTGCAAAGAGGCATTTCTCACCACGTTTCCTCTTTCTCTCTGTGGTTCACATATATGCACCAGGTCTCTTGTTCTACTAGCTGGGGTGAGGCTGTGGGGAGGGAGAGCAACTCAGATGGGGCTGATTGTTGGAGCATGATTCCATGGGAAGCTTTGTGTTCAGGTGCAGGCTGCTCCTCTTAGGTAATCACTCAAGCTCTAGCCAAGCCCCTATCTGCAGAGAGCTGTACTTCCAGTCCATAACACCTTGGCATTATTCTGCTCTCATGAGTCAAACCATTGAGCAAGTCAAAAGTGCAGAAACATGGAACAAATTATCTTTATAGATCAGCTTGTTCAATACCTCCAGCTTCCCTCACTCTTTTCCTTGCAGGATTTTTTTCTTTCAAAATGATGAAGATTATTAGGCCTGTGGACAAGCCAAGATAGCTCTCTTCAGAGAGGGCTGGGAGTGATGAATGATTTTTCTATGTCTCTCGCCCCCTCCAAATTAATAATGGTAAACCATAATTTCCCTTCTCCAGACTTTTTTCCCAGCTTTTGCTTGATCTCACAGAAATGTCTTTGCACTTGAAAAAAAAAGTAAATAAATAAGACAAGCCCCTTCTAGGAAGAAGGCATCTGAAGAAAAAGAATGATAAAACATTATCTGTTATGGACTAGCCCATCTTGGTACAATGATGACCACTGCTGGGATCCAAGCCCTTCAGGAAGGGGTTAATCAACACAGTGTCTTGGGTCCTCAGAATATTTTAGAAGAAAATGACCGTTCATGCAAGAAGGAGACCGGATGGGAGCTGCTTGCTGGATGGTAACAGCACAAGGCTAGCATAGCGCTAGGCTTGCATCACTTTTTCCATTATAAATTCTGAGCCCATTTGGGATCCAAACTATCAGCTCAAGGATGAGCAATATTTATTTTTGAGTATTGTGCAAAATATGTCGAGTCTCTTTCAATCCCATGGTGAAGTGGGGGGGGGAGGGTGGGAGCAGAGGGGGCTTAGGACAAGGCATTCTGGATCCTTTTCTCTTTTGCAGAGCGTCCAAACTGTTTTATGCCTGAAGTTCCAGACCAAAATGGGCTTAATTTTAAGCAAATATTTATTCTTTCTTCAGTCAGAAAGGCTGAGGCAGAAATAAAAGCATCAGTGTTTGACCTCTAGCAAGCAAGTTCAGACTGTGCAAAAAAAAAATGCATGTGGTGGATGAACTAGTCTCCAGAGAGAAGTAGAGAGAGAAAGATAGGGGAGAGCTCTGTGGTGGCCTGTAGCTTAAATTAACAATATTATTTTGCAGGAGCTCTTGAAGGGCACCCTCAAGTTGCACTTGGTGTTTACATGGGTGCAGGAAAAGACAGCTCCTCTTCCAAACCCGCATCTTATTTTGATGATGTTTCACTGGATGTAGTTCACAAAGAGTTTCCACAGCAGGCCAAGGAGCCAGGGGGATTAGGGAGGTGACAGCCTAGGGAAGAGTATGAGGGAAAGGAATTCCCAGCTTCCAAGAACTCTTGCATCTTTTTGATCACATGAACAATTAATTATTAACAGCAAATAATTATCCAGCAGTGCCCAGGCAAGTTGGCTCCTTGCAATGTCATAAAATGATTAACAATTTTTAATATAAATTTTGAAGTTTTTATTATTTCTAAACATTTTGGTTTCTTCAGACTATCCACCCAAGCTGACTGCCTTCTGGGAAAATGGTTGCTGATGCTAAAACTCAGATTTGAAGTTTTGCCACTCATGTAACTATGCTTTCTCTTAAGACATCCCACTGCTTTGTGATTTGCACTTGTCATTTTAAATCACTTTCTCTGGAATACCTGAAGAAAAGCTGATTCTACACACCATGGAGAATGCAGTTTCTTTTGAAGCTTCTATGATTTCATGATCTGTCATAAGTGACAGTGCTTTGAGGATCAAACCTACGGAGTGATATTCATGTTCTTTTAAGTTTCCACAGTCCTCTATTGCTTCTGAGGATCGTTTTGAGAGCAACAGGGAATATTCACACTTACAAATCCTCCACTACTTTCTGTCTTACTGCTGTTGATTGCAACTACAGTTATGTCACCAACCTTTGGAGCTCATTGTGAACTTCCACCACCCCAAGCTTTTTTACTAACCTTAAGTACACTGCAGAGATTAACAATATAATTTTTACCCACGCAATATCTGAGCCCTTGCAATTTACATAACGTCAACAGAAAGTTGGTCAGTAGCCCTATTTCTCCAGTCAGAGTAATCACCACTAAAAAGTAATTTGCAGTAACTTTTCAGTTCAGATATCTTCTCCTTGCAGTCAAGGTGAGATTGTGTCCATCTTCTGAAGAACCACAAAGAATTCAAGACATTGTCCCACTCTGTCTGCATTTCCCAGGGACAATGAGGTCAGATTCAGGGTCACAATCCTGTACTAGCTCTTCTTACAAGAATTTTTAGCATTCAAAACCAGCAGCAAGGTTTTTCGCTTGAGTGAAACTCTTCATTCTCATTATACCCGGGACCTACACAAACTGTCCTGCAGTTTAACTCCATTCCCCTTTGGGGCCTTTCTACAGACTTGAAGATATTTGGATCACACTTACAAAGCCTTCCACTGGAGCTTGATGCAAGTCCATCGGTTCAGATTTCAGTCTCAGATGAGATATAATACCTCAGGCAATGACCCACACATGGACAGCAGCAGATCTCCCAGTCAGCATCTGGCCTGTGCTCATCATCAGTGTGTACTGACACAGACCTCAGCATAAATCCTTTTGCTATTTATAATACATTGGTGGTGAAAACAAATGTATTGTCTTTTGGAGAACTGCAGAGCAGTTCCTGCCCTTGATTGTATGATTCATGTGATCTCAGGCAGAAATGTAAATTAAATATGCCAAAATATAAATAAGATGTAATTAATAATATAATAGAGTTTGCATTTATAGAGAAAGCCCCTGTTGCACTAAGAGTCCTCGTGCAAACCCCTGCCTTCTTTTCCACAAAAGCTAACTGCTTACCTCTGCTGTCTTGGCTCGCTTTCTTGGACAACAGGGGTGACTTGGTGACCTCTTGAGCCTCCTACCCATCTCTTTCTCTTTTCCTTGCAAACAGTTTTCTCCTTTTTGACATTAGAAACTGTTGCGCAGAACTGAAGGCACAGAGCAGAGCCAGCAAATTTTTCAGCAAGCCTTCTGTGATAATACACATACTTTTTGCTCTGTTTGTACTACAGCAGCACTGACAAGTAGATCCCCCCCTGCCTTTTTTTTCTTTTCTTTGAGAAAGTATGAGCTGAAGACAGTTACAGGGGGCAGCTAATGCAGGACAGAAAGGATGAAGCCATTGGAGTACTACTCCACGTTGCAGCCTGGGTTTAACCTCTGATCTCCCTGCAGGTTTTCTTTTAGTTGCTATATAAAGTTAGCAGGCAGTAGTACTTGGCTTCACAGATGCTTCATATTGGGTTTTCAGCTTGGATTACACAGTCCCAGTTTATTAAAACAGGTTTTCCCTCTTGATTAGAGAAGCAAAGTACACACTGCACTTCAAATTTTCATCCTTTAGGAGATAGTCTAGGACTTAAGAGTTAAAAAAAAAAAAGTCTCTGAATTCAGGATATTTATCCTGGCAAAGAGAAGATGAATGTCTCTGTTTTATAGCTTAGGAACTGCTGTCTGTCTTTATGAGGCAGAGAGTTCGTGGCACACAAGAGTGCCCCAGTATCAGCTTCTCCTCACATAGAATATTAGAATATTTATTATTTATTATTTATTATTTTTTTCAGAGGAGGATTGCCTTGTTTTTTAAGGGAAAGACTATTCTAGAAGAAAGTGGACTCGATTATTTCTCTTCGAGGTTATGGCAGCTGAATTTCTGTCCCTTTCTGAATGGTTTCTCCAAATCCCACAAGGAAAGAACAATGTCCTCAGTGGGAAGCTTTCCCCTTAAAATCCCTTCCCCGGACCATCTCCTCTTCCAAGCTGAGACACCAGCAGCAGAATTCTGGGGACATAGTGTTCAACACTCGTGATTCTGGCTTCTTGTTCCTCTCCCCTGCAGAGGCTGGGAGAACAGGCTGCAGCATCCAGCAACTCAAAAAGAAAAATAAACGTGGGATAGGTCTTCAGATGATCACATACTCTGTGCTACATATGCTACTGCCAGGATCTGCAAATATTTGTGTGATCAGGCTCCATGGGGTTTAGAGCAATAAGGACTGAGTTGCTCTCCCACAGCCCCCCTTTTCCCTTATTCCTCCACCCCTGCTGTTTCACAGTTCTCCCAGGTTTTGGGACAAGACACACAGCATTTTATTATTCAGTCAAAACACGTGGGTGACCTTAGAGGTAGAAGTGTCTGGCCAAAAGACATCCAAGCATTTGCTCAATTCTGCAATTTGTTCGATGTCTCCTCCCCTACTGCACAGATCCTGTAGATTGTTTGGGTTGCAGGTTTTGTATCTACATATATAGATAATTATTTTCTTTTCTCTCCCCTCTCCAAGAGCAATTAAGGTATTTTGCTTCCCCGCCATCCCACCCCCTTTCAAGGTTTATGTCAAGGAAGAGTCAAAGATTGAGCTGTGAACCTATGTAGAGGAACCTCTGGCAAAACCTTTGAAAGCTGTGCATCTGTGTGAGAAGAGAATGTCAGGAATAGTTAGCAAAAAATGAACAGGCCTGATCCAACCCTGTGATTCTTCTCCTGCCAAGTTCTCCAGTACTCACTGGATGATCCAGCAGAGCTTTGGCAGGACTCTTTCTTAAAGCTTTCTTCCTCCTGTTTACCTGCTGTCCAGTTTCATTGGGAAACTTTGAGAGTTCAATAGAAAAAGGTAATGCTAGCAACAACAGGCTGGAGTCAAAACAAATCTAGGCCCACCACCGCAACAAGGTGGTGTGGCCCCAGTCCAGGAAGGACTGGGGCAGGCAGGGGAGAAATCAGTGCTGTGAGCTTCCTCTGAGCAGCTCTGGTCTCTGCCTGCGCGGGTGTGAAGCTGTGCCTCCCCACAGCAGGACAGGGCCTGGCACTCAGGAGCATTCCTGTTCTGCAATGAATGCTTCCTCATCTCCTTGCCTGGAGCTGACTGCCATGCACATGGCCATTGCAGGAACACCGAGTAGCTTTGCAATGTGTATCTTGCCTCATCTGTAATGTAATGTCCCTTGGTCTTTTGCTCATCTTGTCCTGTGATCTGAGTTACACCAATGATTCCCATCTAACTGGACCCAACATCACCTACATACAGTAAACCTCCACACAGCTATCATTTTCTTCAATTTGCTTCCAGGTCTGAAAACCAACCTGCTGATTTATGGATGCCACCTAACAGATGTGTTGTTCAGGATCAAAGGAGATATATGCATGTATACATTTTCAGTGAACTGACCTGCTCCAAGCCTTTCCCAGCTAAGTCCTTATCTCCTCTGTCCCTCCAGGTTGCAAAAACATTATGCAGGGCACAGCCTCGTGTCTTTGGAACATGCCTAGTGAGCTCTAGATCCTTCAGCAACCTTAAAACACACAGTAGGAGAATATGTTTTGTGGAGGAAAGCTTTCTGAGCTAGTCAGCAAAGACAGAAGATCTGGAGGTTGCAAGGTGAAGGCAGAAGGTAAATTAGAATATGAGCTGCAAGTCTCTGACTTTCAGTGTGAGGATAATTAACTGCTGCAAGAGATTGACTAAACAGTTGGTGAAATCAAGGCAGGGAATTTTCTTAGAATTTGCACACTGGTTCAACCACAAAATTACAAGCATAAAAGTGGGAATTACTGAGTGAGGATTTCTGGACCATAAGAGCAGAACAATTAGATCAGGGGTTTTTTTGTTCTTTTTTTTGTTGTTGTTCTTTTTTTTTTTTTTTTCCCTGGCTGTAGAATCTCCTTAGGGAATAGGAATAAAACTCTCAAAAAATGTACTTTTTAAAAACTCAGTTTCAAGCAGCAACTGCAGAATATCTATGGCTTTCTGAAAGAGAGAGAGAGAAGGTACTGAAGAGTGGCTTAGAAAGCTGCTGGGTCATAAAAAGATGAAGATGGAGGCTGAGGGGGTGAGAATGAATGGGAAACTTCTTTTTGTCTTCAATACGTGTACAAATTGTTCAACCAGACTCATCTTTTCAGTAGCATTCATTTCAGAAAGTCTCTCATCTCCCATTTCAATAGTATGCATCACACGCAACCAATATAGAATAAATTAAATAATGCATAGCAGTCTTGCAAGCTCCTTTCTCCATTTAGAACTTTTTTTTTCTTTCACGTGGTTACATGGTAAAGGATTTCCAAACAGTGGAAATTAAATAATCATTTTGTTCTCTTCTGATTATGTTCCTTATGCATTTCCCCAGGAGCTGTACTTTCTGCAATTTGGTTTGATATATTGCTAGCTACACTTTGCAGTTCCCAACAAAACTTATTTCCAAAGAGACCAGACTTAAGATCCATTCAGCTATTCCAGCTCCTGCACGCCTGCTCTAATTTTGTGGTTTTGTACATGTGGATTGTAATGCAGTTTTCCAGGACTCACAGCCTCTCGGGGTGCATGAGAGTCAGCATGATCTGACCTTGGGAGAGGAATGACTGTTGATCAGATCCAGGTAGGAATTTGATTTGCTGCACAATCAGAATTTGATTCCCCTGAGGTTCTAGGGAGCAATGACTGGGTGGGTGTCTTCTGGAGAGAATTTTATTGCTGGCTGGTTTTTATCAGATCATTTGGTTGTAACTCCAAATTTTCTGCAGAGGATAAGTCGAGAGTGTTCACCCTGCCATACTGGGAATATCAGATAGATTGCAGTATGATATCTCCAAGGCTCTCCCGCAGACAATTAATATGGACAGACTGCATATTTGACCTCAGGATCTCTCCTACACCTTAGTATAAACACAGTCAACATGCCCTTGAACATGTCCTTCAAAAGGACTCTCAGACATGATCTGAAACACGGATCATCTGAAGTTATATGTTGTGCTGCATTCGTGCCATTGCAAACACATCACCCTGTAGGCTACACTGTGTTTTGTAGCAAAATCCTGTACAGATGCTTTAACTTCTGAGATGAAGGCTTGAACTGATGGATAGATGGATGGATGGATGGATGGATGGGTGGAAGGTAGGAAGGAAGGAAAGGAAGAAGAAAAAATTGAGATGGTATGACAAAAAAAATAAACTAATCAAGGTGCTAGATTTATAATGTGTGTGTGTCTGAAAGTGTGCCTGAAGATATCCGAAGCCCAGGAACAGCCAAAAATGTGTTTCCCAGAGCAAAATAAGAGGAAAGGTAGACATCTTTGCTGACAGTATGGAGCAGTGGTCCTGAACAGAGCCACAGCAAAGCAAAGGTGAGGTATGAAAGACACCTAAAGGAAGTAGGTACCCTGGAGGATGCTGTGACTGTACCAGGAAAGGAGCTGCAGGCTCAGTGTGGTGATTGAAAAGAGGGACACAGCTGACCCTTTGTATGCTGTGGGTACCAAAGTTTTTCTTTATGTTTCAGAACTACACAGGTGAGGTTCTTTTGTGAAGGAAATAGGTACACTCAAATCCACCTAGACAAAGACAAGCAAGCAGGAAACAGGAAGAGAATCCAGTCTAGTCTATGAAGCAGTTCAATGTGTCACAGCCCTCCTCGGAGTGTTTGGTTTCCTAGTTTTTAGTGGAAGTTATCCTCACAATGCCCTGATGAAGTGGAGAAGCATTTGCTATGTTTTTCCAGACAAACAAAGCACTGAGTAGATTCAGTAATTACCCTGGGGAATTTCCTTTGTCACTACCCACACGTGTTTTCAACATGATATTGGGTTCTTACTTTGATCCATCAGACCATCTCCTTCAGGTTGCACTAACCAAGAGCTGGGAACTTTCTTTAGTGGATTAGAGTGTTAGTTACTGATGCAGCAGAAGTTTTATTACTGGATGTTAGTGGTTCATTCTGTGAAATTCTAAGTAAGGGAGAGGAAATTCCAAACCAGTTATGTAGCAGGGAAAAGGAGAAAAAAGTCATCAAAAAATACAAAAACTTGCAAATTAATAACTCAGCTGATGGTCTTTTTTTTCTTCTTCACTCAGATGGAGAGGACCCTACATGGCTGGAGGAGAAAAATCCCAATTAAAAAACCTTGGTTTTGCCTACACAGCACAGACTGATTAAAGGCCTTTTGCTGGGTTGTTATCCTTTTATTAGCATGAATCTAATAATAATAATATCACCACAAGTATATTTACATTGCTGATGCCAGAGGGCCTCCAGGCAACTTAATAAAATGCAGCTCAAAGAGTGCTGATCATTAATAGGACAATGTGCTGAAATAAAACTGAGAGCAAGGGTGAACTAAAAGCCAGGGATCCATCTCCAGTGCATGCAGGCTGATAATAAGCCAACTAAAATATCTGTCCTCTTTTAGCAGCAGCTTCAGAGCACTGTGTATGTTGAACACAATGGATGTGTTAGCTATTGGCATCTGCAAAATAAACAGATCCATATATCCCAGTTTAAGGCTTCTGAAAACAAGATGCTAATCTGTCTCTGCTTAGAATTCTCTGGCTCTGGAATTTATCGTTAGGCCAAACCCACAAAAGGGCAGAGAGAATCTCCAGATCTAAAGCTATGGAAGGCAACAGATAGGCTTCCAGTGCTTCAGATGGGCTTTGGTCAAGCCTAATTTTCTTTTGCTTTCCACTCTTGCTCCATCACAAAGACAAACCTTGGGCATAGTAAGAATTTGACAACAATTCCAATTTCTTAATACACTGATGTTTCATCTGACAGCCCTGGAGAGTCAATGGGGACAGGTAGTACATTTCCAGCCCCACGTAATCCCTTCTTCAGTGCTCACTCACTGCTTTTGGCACTTCATTACCCTTGAAGCATTCCTGCTCTGACAAGGAAGGGTGGCTGCATAGATTAAATTATATGGTTGAATCTAGTTGACATCTGCCACTAGGAAAGTGGAAGAAATGTCTCTGTCCTAATGATCTGGGTGATGTATGTCATATGCTTCTTTTCTACTGTGTCCATCAAGATATGTTTCTGGTGATCCATGTTGGTAATGCAAACTGATGTAGAAGTCTGCATCCAGAAAGGGCCCGTTCACTGATAAAGCATGCAGGGAAGGCAGGCTACAATTCCAGAAATAATAAAGAAGTAGATGGGAGAGACATTCAGTAAAAGCAGACACCCATGGAGCTGAATGGAGAGGAGGGAAAAGAACATTGCACCTGTGGAGATTTGGTTCTGTCTTAACCTCCACCTGCTGTGGACTTTCCCAGCTTGTCCTCCATTTCCCCTTGCTTGATGGATCCCATCCCTATCCTCTGTGGGAAAGCACTGGCAGCAGACAGCTGCTAGGGATCAGATCCAAGAAGTGGTTCCATGCTCAAAGCCAGATGTGTGGCAACATAACATGGCTGAGGAGGCGGAGAGGAAAGGCATTGGGATGAATAACCTTGAACAGCTGGGAGAGAAAAATGTTGGCAGAGCTATTTGTCCCATGCCCATGACCTGGAAGGTGCAAGGACAAGAACTATCCTAAGCTGAGTTCTGATATCAGGAAGGGCCTCCGTGTGCTTCTGGGGGTGGCTGTCCATTAACTGAATAGACACTGGCTCCAATCTCTTGCATTATGTGTTTGAAAGGATGGGGAAGTGAGGAGAGGCATTTCCTCACTGGCATTTTTCCAAAGCAGAAGAACAATGCAAGACCATAAAATTTCGCATGTGCTGCTGCAATCAGAGTTGCTAACTGGATCGTGTCTCTGGTCCATTAACACTGCAAGTAGGTGAAGTGGGTAGAGGGATTGATTTGCATGATACTGTCTTGACTGTACCACTGAATAGTGAAAAAGCTGTTGAGTTAATCCATAGGCTTGCTCTGGGCAAGTTATTGTGGAATATTGCTTAAACCCAAACACATTTGCTTCCACAGTGATTTTTAGGAGCCATTTTTGCAACATGTCAAGACAAAAATCATTTCCAAAACATCCTTTCTGGCCATCCAGTCAGATGTTTAGGGTCATGGAGGTTTAACAGTCTCCATTTGGCACCTGGCTAATTATTTGAGGTTGCTGCCACACACATTGAGATCCCACCATCAACTTCAAAAAACAATAGAAGAGAAATGTTTTTCAATATGTGAATTGATTCCTAATTAAATCACATGTAATTAGGGGAGATAGCAATTACAAAATGACTGATGAGTTTTCTGTAATGAAATTCTCCTCAACCACGTGGGTCTAAAGCTGCCAATTCAAAAACTACGAATTATGCATGGAAACACAGTACATGTAGTTAAACTACAGATTGGAGGAGGTTTTATCAAAAAGTTTCTGAGAACCAAATAAGTTGAAATTTGGAAAAAGTAAAAATAAATAAAATCTTAAAAATGAACTAATAGTTGTAAACTGTTGACCATATGGAAAGTAAACAAGTGCAGAATGGGGAATTACAATATAAATTCTGGCTGTAACAAGCATGGGATTCACCAGACTGACACATGCTCTGTTGTCTAAGAAGGACAAAGTCAGGCTCTACAGATGACGTATTTTAAAGTATAGACACAAGATGAGAAGGGGCAGAGCTAAGGCTGAACTTTTCCACCATCCTTCTAACACTTACCTCAAAGTTAGTATTAAATAGACAAAGTTGTGTTTTGTTTTGTTTTGTTTTGTTTTTTTTTTGCACAGGATGTTTTATTTTAGCATTAATCTCAAGTCTATCCCTCCCCTTCACCTCCCTGGATCTCCGGGAATGAGAGTGGTTCTCACAGGAGTGCTTTCCTGTGACCCAATTGTCTAAACAAACAAAAAACCATAAAAGAGTCCCCACCTAAGTCATGTCATGCTAACTCAAAACTATTTTTATCTTCCCTGAAAGGAGAGGCCAAAAATACACATTGTTTGTTTGTGACAGATGATAAATGGACCACGTAGTCCTGCTCTCAGGGGATAAGAAGCCACATCATAAATGAAATAAATATCTGTGTGTATACCTCCGTCTTGACTAATTTCAGCAGAAAACCTTTTTTTTTTTTTTTTTTTTTCCATCAGTGAGGGCTGTACTTCTTTCCCCCAAAACCCTACATGTCCTTACCTATATAAAGGACTCTGTTGCAAACAAAAGGTGCGTAACGGGAGGCAAGCTCTAGGGAAAGGTAACCTGGGCTCTTATGGAATGTAAGACATAAAAAGAGGATCAAGTTGCACTTCATATCATCCAGTAGATGTATGGAAGGAAGAAAAGGTGCTATTTTTTTCTGCCTCATGAGTTGTCTCCTTGCATTTGATACATGTGGAACATAGCTGAACTCCATTTACCCCTGTTTACTCTACACCACACCCATTAGCTCTGGCTCTGATTTGCAGTCGGTATCTCAAAACTTTGGAGAACAGAAGTGAAGCCACAAAGACCTCAGGGCAAAGATTTCAGCAGGTTCTGTGTGTGGGACACACAGAAGGAGCAGTCTGGAGGAGTATTGTTGGGTCACTGCTGAAAATTTTGGGCTGTGAAGTGATTCAGTGAGAGAGAGTGTACACTGCTACTTTCCTCAGGGCCAGCCTGCTATTTGTGAGATGCTGTTTATGAGAAGAGTTTCACCGTCAGTTCACAAGGAAGAGCATGAGTGTCAGGTAGTCAGGACTCGTATCATCTAATCCACTGATTATCTCAAAAGTGTGATGAATCATGCCTGTTATTCCCTATCAGTTATTCTCTAGTTCTGAAAACTGGCCATCCAGTTAGGAAAGGGTTGCAACTTCCATTAACTCTGGGTCTGGATTGGCAAACTAGCCAATCCACTGCTGGACATTACCAGGTATTGTCAGGTGACTGTTCATCAAAATCATGCATTGAAGGGAACACAAAATAACAGACAAGAGCAACCCAGCTCTCCCTCTCCTCCACTTATCCTTCCATATCTTTTTTGACAGATTTTTGAGATTAAATGCAGTGATTTAGGAATAAAATAAAATCAATTTGTTCATAATATCATTAACTTCCCCCTTTTAAAAAATTTCCTCCCCCTCACCACAGAACAATTAGTACTGCAGTTTCCCCTAGAAGCAAGCAACATCCAAACCAAACCCTTTCTGTAACCACCGACCACTCTGAGCTCATAGCTCCCTCACCCCACCTGCCTTTTTCTTCTTCCCTGTGGGAAGACATTCTTACTAGCCAAAAGGAAGGGTTTTTTTCTTTCTTTTCATATGTCAGCATAAGGAATTAAGTGCAGCAGGGAGACTCTGCCATGTTAAAGGTCAGTTGCATAAGTTCTCCTAAATGGCAATTAAATGATTCTATGACAAACAGGATGCACTTGGAGTGCAGACATCAGCTCCGACCTTGGGACCTGGGAGAGTCTGGGAAAGAAAAAAAAACGCTTTGGGAAAATAAACATAACACCCAAAACTGTAAAAGCAGATGAATCAGCAGAGAAACGCTATCATTTTCCCTACGTAGCTGGGGAAATGCTAGATATAGTAACACTTTAATTTCTTGCTCAAAGACACAGTGTGAAGATCAGCTGTTCATCCTACGCAGTTAAGAACAACCTGCCGAGTTACCCAGTGCCAGTCCTGTGAATGGCCAGGCATTCCAGCAATCTGAGGGCAGAAAAGTCATAGTAAGGCAATATCAGCTAAGAGATACATAGCTCTGTGGAAAGAGTCTGGGAAAGAGGTGACGCATGATTACATCAGAGAGAGAAGAAAAAGCAACACTGGGAGGGAGAGGATGGGAGAAGCGGTCCCAAAGAGATGCTCCTAGCCAAAAGCTGGACTGAAGCCTCTAAGATGAGAGTTCAGGCACACATAATGTTAGCCACATGAAAAGAACCATGTCTGAACCACAGCTTCTTGCAGGATAGACCCATTACCCACTCACCTCATCAAATTGATTGCATGTACATAGGTTGCTCTGAAAGTAATGCCTCCTATTTATTTCCATGAAAACTACAACAGAAACAATGAGCACAAGAACACTATTTGATAGAGAAAATTCTCAGCTGCAAAATTCTATTTTTCAACAGTCACTACCATTAGCTATGCATTTTCACCAGCAATGAACAAGAGCCTGCATGCTGCAGTCATAAAAATCTGCATGGCTGTCCAGAATGTGGCTTGTCTTTCACGTCACTGTTGCCACTGCTGAAATGAACCACCCACTGCCTCTCTGTGCTCACATCCATTGTTTGGTTTCCATAAGTGTTCAGTAAGTGTCAGTGAATGTTAGTGGAGGAATTCAGTGACACACCTTTGCTCCATTTGCACTTCCATGTCAGAGACCATTCTGTCAGACTGCCCCTCTGCTGACATCTGTCATACAGCAACAACATGTAATGGAATATTGGTGGGAAGGTTCAACCTCTACTGCCATACCACCAATATCTTCCTCTGATGTTGTGGACCAAAATAATAAAATAGGAGACATTGCTTTTAGAGCAGCCCTCATATCTCAGCAGGAGACTGGCTTGCTGGGAGGGTTTCACGTTTAACTTTTTCCTACATGAGTTTTTGCTGGAGCCTGAGACCCTTCTGCTCTGCTGGACACATGGAGAAGGTTGAGGTCTGCAAGTAGAAAGACTGCAGGGTAGATTCATAAGAACCAGATGTCCTGGATGTCTCGTATTTTCTGTCTGGGTAAAACAAATCCAGAATGTACAGCAAAAGGGATGTGTAGACCCCTATGAAGGCTTCAGGATAGGCACAATATGATTAGCTGCACAAATCTGGAAATGGTCAGTGAGCCAAATGCTTTTCTGACAAACAAGATGCTGACCTGCTTTTAAAAGTTCACTGGGCACAATATGATGAGGGAAGGAAGGAAGCAATAAAAAACACCATGAATGAGAATGGAAGAAAACTCTTCCATTTAGCTTGCCAGCTAGTTCCAGATCTACAAGATTTGGAGTGGATGTAAGAGAAACTTGAGTCCAAAGATGCTCTCAGTGCCATTCCTGAGAACAGTTGTGAGATGTATAGGCTTTCTCAGGTGAAGTGACTGGGAGCAGAAAGAGGGGAAATGCAGCACAGTTTGGTCTATGATGGGTGTCCTTGGAAGACAGTTCTGAATTTGGGATGAGAAAAGGACAGAATGGAGGAACAGGTAAGGTATCTTCAGCTAAACAAACAGGGGAAAAGAAAAAAAGAAAGCTGAAAGGAAGGGTTCTTTGGTCTTTCAGCAACAAACACAAAAAAGATATTCCTTGTGGAAGGCAAGTAAATTCCCAGTAACTTTAGGATGACTCAACACTCTGGGAAGTGCCAACAGCTTGCACTGTAGCACATCGCAGAGCACCAATTAAACATCTCAGGGATGAGAGAGGTGGGTCTGAAATTATAGAGGTAAAAAGGCAATCCAGGCCTGGACTTTCCCCTCTGTGTCTTTTCTCCAAATCTCTCCTTGCCAGTGAGAAGTGACCTTGGAAAATATGAAGAATGGGATGGGGAAGCAAAATTCACTTGGCAACAACAAATTTCAGGGCTAGAAAGGAGAACTGAAGAGGATCCAGAGGCTGAGTTCCTGACCTCAAGGAGAATCCTGAGGGATATTTCAGCCACATTAATTCCAGCAGGCAGCGGGACATCCTGGCAGGAGACACTGCAGGGAGGGAGAGACTGAAACGAAGGGAAATGCTCTTGTCTAAACTAGGCTGATTAATGCCGTAGGAACCAAGGGTCTGCTCTTTGGTTTCGCAGTGCACAGTGATTCACTAGTCTGTCCATGGCAACAGGTGAAAAATAGACAGTAGACAACAGCCTGTAGGATCTCTCAATGAAAACTCAGACATGGCATGAAATCCTAAAAGTTCAAGGACAAAGTGGTGTAAAAATGCTTCTCTATTCTCTCCCCTATGGTCTTATTTTCTAGATCCCAACTCAAGAGCAGAAACAGAAATTCTAGAGAAGAACTAGTTATTTCTTGTCATTTTCACAAAAAACATCCCATTCCCAGTTAGCCAGCAGAGCTGGGAGGCTGCATGCAAACCTCTCATGACTGAGCAGAATTAAGCCAGCAGATGATAACAATAATGTACCTCATCAGATGACAATTTGATCTCGACATCTGGCTCTGTACTTGAGCCTTTTGGCCAACTGGAACATCCTGGCAGCAGCAAGCATACAATGGGGGCTCTGCATCCTGGGGATCTCAATCCACAGTCAAGATCCTTTAGCACTGGGGGTCAGATTTCCCCCAGAATGAAAGATGTGATGCCCCAGCAAGAACAGAAACCACGTTCACCTTTCTGTGGCACCATTCACGAAGAACAGCCTACAATAAATGTACAACTTCATTTTGTCTAGGAGAAACAACATTTATCTGCACTAGACGGATGTTTAAGAGCTGAAGAAGTGCACAGCATCCTATCAAAGCACAGAAGAGTGTAAGTTGGAAGAGTGCAAATTAGCAGAGCTGGAACACAGCCATAACTGGCATTTGCACCAGAGCCACAATCAGACATACTAGAGAATTTCCAAAGACCAGAGCTGGTCAGGAGCTCAGATTTATATCTATCAACCCACAACCTTGAATACCAGGTGAGGGTGTTGGCTGATGGTTGCTTCAAGGAATAAAAATGCCACCTTTAGTTACACTGCCTGTAGCAACCATAATGCTCTGTAGGTCTCCCACCCAAGCAGCAGTCCAGTTTGCTTTATGGGCAGAGATGGGAGTAAAACACCTGAGGATAAGGATAAAAGTCTCTGAATCATGTAGGTAAAGCGGTGGCGTTCTTGACTGTAAACTGTGGGGAGAGGTAGCACATTTTAACTGGAACAAGCAAGTTAAAAGGAAAAAATAAGCAAGTTTCAGGGGATGTAAGTCTTCCTTTGGGTCTGAGGTGGATTAATCAGCCTGCAGACTACCTACACGTCCAGAATAGAGAGTGGATATCCTTGTTTTAGCTATTTTCTCTCCAGTAATTTAATTGGAGACTGTTTTGGATCACTGTGTTGACATTTTCCAAGCTTTAAGTATTGTAAGAGCCAAAGTTGCAAATACCCAGTTGTATTAATATTGGAAAACAGCTCCTCTTCATCTCAGTAGTTACTTACCTGGAGATAATGCCCTTCTGTAAGACCTCACCATGTGAGCTGTTGCAATTTCTTCTGAGTCTACAAAATGGTGACAACAGCAGAATAAAAATCTCTCTTTGTAACAGGGAGTGAGGTACTGTATTTACTGTATTTGCTGATACACATCAAGATAAGAGAGGTGCAGGGTGGGAAGAAAGAGAAAGAGGTAGCTTTGTTCTCATAGCAGTTTGCTCAACAAAGCCCAGACTGTTTCAGTGATAGTAGATGCTGCATGTTTATTCTGAAAATTTATGGTTTAATTAATTTTGGGGTGAGATAGCGAACATGGTTCAGTGCCAGATCAGGTGAAATATGATCCCAGCATTTCAAGAATTCAAGTGGCTGAGGAGGGGTTGACTGAATGGCACCCAAAATCCAATAAAAGCCAGCACAATGGGAAACACTGGTATCTTAAAGGAGCATCTCTGGAGATTTTACATACATCGAGCAGCATGGTTGTGATAGGGAATGGGATGGAATCATACAGGACTTCAGGCTGTCATGCAGTTTTCCCTCCCTGCAAGTCAGCAGTTGAGCTCATGCTTCAGGTTCATTCTCCTTATGCAGGTAACACTGTATGCATGTGTTTTATGCAAGAACAAAGCCATATTTCACAGCTGCAGTATTCCATGGCTTCTACAGATGCAGCATCACATCTCAAGCTATTTGCTCTATTTCTTCTTCAGAATGAGGAAGTGATATTTTCCACCATTTATGAATGATGAACAAAGTCACAGGACACAAAGGATTTGAACAGTAAAAATAAAGACTAAAGCCCACATCATCATCTGTAAATTACGGCTCTGCCACTGCACAGGCCTTCCCCTGAGCACTGGGAGAGGAACCTGCACTTAGAATACTGAAACAGGACAGACATCCCTAGGTCTGATCCACGGCTTTTGCAGCATGAGTGTAGAGCAGGGATTTAAATGCCTCTCTAGAAGTGCTCAGAAGAGCACTCATGCCATAAAATGGGACTGTCTAGCATCTCCCTTTATGCTAGAAGGGACTATTTGAATCAAAGAGGCCAGCCTTCGCATTCTCATTTCCCTTAAACCCTGCTGCCTTCAGTTGCCTCTGGCACTGCAGTCACACATCCCAGGCCAGTTCTATGGGGAATGCTGGTCTCTGTAGATGATGTGACTCTCTGAGATGCCTCAGCTTTAACTGGCAGCCTCAGAGCTGGATGTAAGAACTTGGTCTCTGGAGAGCCTGCTCTGTTATAATCAGCTTGTCCCAGCTAATGACCCGCAGTATTTGGCAGGGAAGAAAAAAAAGTAAATAAAAATATTTCCTTTCCCATCTCCTTGTGAATTTTCCTACAAGCGAGTTAGGTTACAGCTTCTGCTGCATCACACATGTACCTTTTCATTTCAGTGTCTGGTCCTGACCTTTGCTCACAGCATTCAGTCTCCCATGCACACCCTGCTTACTCTCCTTTTGTAATTTATGACACACACTGTACACCCATTTCCTTCTGCCCTTAACTCTCCTGCGTGTGTTCTTGTTATCTCAGCTGCTCAATAGATTTGCCATATTCTAGCTAGCTTCCAAGACTGTTCTCATAACGGACTTTCTCCCAGACGATATTCCACTATTTATGAGGGATTCAGCTCAGTCTGAGAGTTCACACATTGCTATGACTTCCCAGTCTGACCTACAGCCTTTCCTCTTGAGTGAGGGGGAATGAAGCCTCTGCAGTACTTCATTTCTTCTTGGCTTTTGAGGGGTATAGGTTTCATTCAGTTTTTGAGGCTACCAGTCAGATTTCTGTGTTGACCCTCTCCAAACTGGAAAAACAGCACTGAACATGGCTCTTCCTCAAAGATTTCTCTTGCCTTTGGAGGCAGGTGATAATAGGCTTTCTTTGGTTAATGCTTCTCCTATTATTTATAGCTATAAATGGTAACACTAATGAAAATATCTTCCAATCACTTCCTGATAAGGTTCTTGTCAGTCTGTGAATCTTTAGCAATAATTTATACCTTCTCCATTCTGACTCTGTAGAAAATCATCACAGTGCTCCAATGGTATCTACTGAATTTCAGACTCTCCTCTTGCCTCCCCAAGTCATCAGACACCTCCAACTTCCTACTTCCTTCTGGAAGACATGGAGCACAAGGGAGAGATCTGGAATGACCTTGGCACCTGCTGGAGAGTAGGAAAGGCATCTGGGAAGAATGAGGGGGCACAGAGCTGCTGAGTGAGGACAGGTAATTCTGGGTGGTCAGCTGATGGCCATCTCTTGCAGTGGAGACTCACTACCTGGGCAGTGGTGTGGTTGAGGTGGAGGAAGAAGATGGATCCTGTGATGACACTTAGCAATGCCTTGTTTAGAAGTGGAGAAGCTGGAGAAAATGAGATTCTGCAGGTGGTCTTCTGAGGATCCAAGTTTCCATTTTCTCCTGGTGACACAACTGTGTTGATCTGAGGTCTTCACGGCCCAACTTCCAGTTATGAGTATTGTGTATGACACAAAGGATCTGATGACAGAAGCACAGTACTTGCTCTCCTTACTGCTAGCCTCAGGAGTTCCAGGCTGGGCTTTCTCCCCTACGGTCTCTCTGCCCACAGATGAAGCCTTGTTTAACACATCTGCCTTTCTACAAGTGGACAGGAAGGGATGAGGATCTGTGCAACGGTTGTGCAACTCTTTCCTTGTTTATCCAGATGGCTTTTCAGTGGCAGAAGTTATCTGAATGATGAATGCATTTTCTTTTTAGGACAGGATCCATTTCCTGGGATGTGTCACCTGGCTCTTTCTTCTCAGGTCATTTCTCTGAGTGTCTGAGCAGCTGGCTCACATTTCTGGTGTCTTCTGGTATTTAGCTGAGGTTGACTTCAGACATTGAGCTGTAGGGTGGGAGTGGGAGAGGAAGAGGAGGGAACTTCCAGAAGCAAATCAAGATGTAAATATCTGTCTGCACTTCAACCAGAGGTGTAATTGGAACCTACAGAATGGTACCCAAGACAGCTTTGATCTTATTACCCCATGTCTTTACATGAACAAAGCCACAGTGCTGTTTGCATCAGAACAATAAAACATCTAAGGTGGCTTGAGGAAGAACATCACAAAGACAAAGCTTTTGTAATCCTGCTGGAATACATACGCTCACCTAGCATTCTTAAAGCATTTGGCTACTTTCCTTCTAATGAAGATTGCTGCTATTTGCCTGATTTGCTGTGACAGTGCACTGTCAGCACATTTTCAACATAGCATCCATCATAACCTAAGCCATTCTGGTGAGGGCTGCTACTCAGCCAGATGCTTCCCAGGTAGTGTCAATGGTACTATGAGTACTCCTCTTTTCTGAAGTTTGTAAAGCTCCTGTTTGTCCAGGCTTCAAATTTCTCCATCTTACCCAAAAGTTCTGGATGTTTTGAAACATCAAACATTCCATCTAAGTTAATAACACCTGCAAATTTGATTGGGATTTATTTTGTCGTTATCCAGGTCATTGATAAAAATAACACCACAGTAGAGACCCAGTGGTAATACATTAGGTACCTGCCACCTCTGGTGGACACCAAGCCAAGGAACACTACTCCTTGAATCTAGCACTCCAGACAATTTTTTTTTTTTTTTTTTAAACCAATCCAACAGCTCAATCATCTAGTCCTGTCCTTCAGTATGCAGTGACAGATTGTATCTGAAGTCTAAATAAATCAAGGCATATGATATCTACTACTCTCCAAGATCCACATGGTCAGATGTTTCATCACAAAGGGCAATTGGGTTGGTTAAGCCTGATTTGTACTTTACCGAGCTGATCATTCCAATTTCTTAAAACAGAATTTATTAGATCTGATACCAGCCTTTGGCTTTCCATTAATGCAGTTCTGAGAGGCAGCAAATTTAATCAGTGACCCACTGCAAAGAGAATGTCTGAAAACCTCACCCCTCTTCTCCAAAAGCTTTTATTTGTTTCTATCCCATGTGGTTATCAATTGAACTAATTAAGACTTTTACACTTCTGAGGCTCCTTCTGTTGTCTGTGCAGCCTTATTAAGTACCACTAAATGAAAACTTTCAAACTCATAAGAAATTACAGATGAAGGTGTTCACTACTGTTAAAGTAAGAGCTGTAACTACTTAAGGAAGTTCCTTAATGTCCTAAAAACACTGAAAAGGTCATAGCATGTAAGAGAATGAGAATTTAATAAATCTCACTGACAGCAGCCTTTTCCAGTCCATTTCTTGGATTCATTTGATTGCCATTTCATTTCAGACTCTGACAGCAACATATGGTGACTTACACGAAAGAGGCAAACATCCTCCTTTCCCACCTTTCTCCTGCACCAGTGATTCAGGGCCCCATGCACTGACTGATGGAGCTCTAGTTTTCAATCAGTTAAATCAAACTGACACCCTTCACAATTAATTCATTGACTTTAAACACTGCGTAATTGCTGGAGAAGCTTTCCTTATCTGCTCAAGGCATGGCACAAAAAGACATTTTAAATTCTCCAGTAAAGAAAGGGTTAACTCAAGCCTCCTCTTTGGTGATATTTCAAAGTAGAGAGGAACAGACTATATAGCACTACTTAAAAAGACCATTGCTTCCTTAAGCAGAAGAATCTAAAAATGTATCTGTAGGTTGGAATTATTATTTTGATTCTTGCCTTTTTTTTAATCACTGTTCTTCTAAGAAGTAAATGAAATCACAAATAAACTGATAAACATCCCACCGCTGTTCGGATTACTGCTTGCCTTCCATTGCTGACAGCACAGAGCACTGATTTCAGTGGACTCTTAAGCTATGATGCAATTTGGAAAAATCTGTTGAATTAGCATATTAATAATGGAATGGAATTTCCAGGTGCCTTTGTATCTGCTGACTTGGAGAAGATTTCTCATCTTCATGCAAATTTGCCTGCATTTTCACTTGTTACTGTTAGTTTTATTCAGGGCAGGAAAATCCAAGAGGACTGACAGTATTTCCAACTTGAAAAGCTTGGAGGCAACCACATTACAAACAAAACTGTATTACTAAAAAGTAACTCTCTGCAAAAGGCATAGACTGAATCTCCAAACCTTCTACTGCATGGGTGACCACTGTTCCAACTAAAGCCATATGGTGATACGAAGGTCGTTCCACAAATAAGATGTTAATTCCTCATCATAAAAGTATCTTTCCTCTGGTTGGTTCTGGCACATATAGGGGAAGAAATGGATCCAGTATCTTCTCCTCACATTGCTAGGCAACACACAGTACTGTCAAGGAGCCAGGTGGCTGCATTCAAGGGCTTGCTTCCAGATTAAAACCAGATATCTATCAAAAATAACAGAGCCTGTACCTATACAGCCTTTGGGAGATGTGCTCATGTTCCGGATCTAGTCTGCAGAGCCAATTCCCAGGAACCAGATTTTGTAGACCCAGTGCACAGATGGGAACCAGTCATGCCTGCCCTGCACCCAAGTTTCCTTGCCTGAATAGACAGCTAACTAACTTGCTGCAGACCAGAGCCAAAGGAGCAGAGCAGCCATCACGTGGGCAGTGCAGTCAGCAAGTTAAGCTCTCATTTGAATTTCTAGACTCATCCGCTCAAGAGATTACAGGCAAAGCCAAAATCTGCTGTGATATTCTTGCCAAGGGTGAAGGAAATCAATAGGCTGCAGTATAGGCTTACACATGGAGACATACCAAGTGTGCTTGGATGCATGGTTCCCAAATTAAACAGGAAAAACAAACAGGTCTCTGTTGGAAGCCTGAGAATTGTTTGCAGCATGCTTCTCCCTGTGCTCATCAAATTGCCGTGGCTGCCTGTAACTGCACCACCTGCAGAAGCAGCACAGCAGCCCCTCAGCCTCATCCTTGCCATCTTCTTCCTCTGCATGAGGAAGGCAGAACCATAGGCGTGTCCTGCTTTGGGCTAAGTCCATAATTGCCACTTGTCCCCATGCTGCAGCAAGGACAGCTCTCATAGCCTGTCCCTAAGAGCTAGTCCTCTCTGCACAAGCAAAACTGCAGAGATCTTTGTATTGGTGGTGATGGGAAACTACAGCATCCTTCTTCTGTGTAGCCATAGTAAATGCAAATGTTTTCTACCACAGAAGAAATCCAACTCACCACATGCAGGTAGGAGTGCAAAAACAATTTTGCTATTTATATCAGTCTCAGAACAGAGACATTCAGTGAACCCTCCCCAGAACACTAAGAATTTGGGTGTGAGGTGGGAAACTGTAACAGGATTCTGTTCCTGTTGGACAGTTCTAGCAAAAGAGCCCCACCAACTGAACAAACAAACAATCCAAACAAATAGGGAGGAAGAAGAGGAAAAAGCTGCCTTTTTTTCTTTTTTCTTTTTTTTTTTTTTTGCTGCTTCCCAGTCAGAAAAAGGTTGGCATCTTAAAACCAGAAACATTTCAGTGTCCCTTTAAAAGGATCCATTCTTCTAAGCCAAGAAAAATGAAGGAGGTTATGTGTAATAGCACCCTCTGGTGAATCCTGTCATAAAACGATCCCTGACCCTATGGATGGAAAGGATACAGCTGCAAACCATCCCAGAAGAGGACTATAAGTATAGGTGACACTTTGTAAAAGGGGAGAATAGAGGAAAGAGGAGACACCCTCATCTCTAAAGAAAGAGAGCAGATCACTGAATGCTGCCAGGAATCCCCAGCTGTGCTGACCTCCTGTGATACAGCTGTTGAGGCATCTCCAATTCAAACCACCGAGTCTCCAGCCTTAGAGGGCAAGGCTATGCTTGTATTTCCAAGGAACTGTCTCATCCCCCCTTTTATTCTTGTCTCTTTTCTCCCCAGCCCACAAACTGAGAGGCTACCTAGAGAGATGGGAAGCACAAAGTGTGATGCATTGAACTGGAGCTTCTGTCCCATAGACCAAGGCACTGCTGGAATTACCCAGAGTTCTGTTGAATGCAAATTGTGTGCCAGAAGCAGAAGAGCATACGGAGCTCACTACCCAATGGGGATTAAACCAGCTTGGAAAGTTTCACAAGAAAAAGCATTTTTTTTTTGTGATGGGCTGAGTGGCTGGCTGGCAACTCAATCATGAGAAGATCTGCCTGTATGCAAGTCTGCAAATAATATATACGCTTACTTGTGCAATTGCATCTCCAAGGAGAGAAGGAAGTGAAGAAGGATGGCAACTCAATGAAGGAACAACATTACCAACAGTAGAAAGTTCTCTGACTGCATACCCATATCCTGTGCTTACTAAAGGTACTTTAAGGCCACCAAAAATAAATAGAACAAGGAAGGAAAACCAGCATACTCCCTTTACAAAGCCTCTCCTAAATGCTTCTGCTAAAGCACCATGAAATTCAGCTCTTGAACACAGATTTGTTCTTTCATGTGTTTGCTAGAATATAGCAAGCACTTTACTGTGACTCTTCCATGCTCCTTGCAAGAGCTCTGCCCATCTCCATCAGTGCAGAGCTGTAGAACATGCAGCTTTGCTGGGACCACTTGTACTAGGAACCATCAAGCTCACATCAGGGCAACAAGCTCAAGATTGAGCCTTCTCCTCAAAACCACTCTATATCCTTGCTTGTTTCTCCTGCCTGTTTGTCCTCTCAAGGACATCCTTTTCATATTGCCCCCTTTTTCTGGACTCTTGATTCCAAAATATGAGGGGAGTTTCAGGACACCAATAAATCTGAGACCACTTACCGGTTTCCAGCATTTTCTTCTCATATACCTGCAGAAACAGTAGGTGTGTTTGAGCTAGATACCTACAACGATGCTGAAGTGGTTTGCAAAATCTTGTGGTTGACTTGATAACTGTTCCCTATTCAACTAAGTACACTGATGAGTCATGCAAAAATGCCGAAAGGTAGATAATATGGAGACTAACTTTCTTTGAAGAGCTTGGCTCTATCTGAGAAGAGAGGACTAACAAAAGCCAAACCCCTCCCATACCCAACAAAGAAAGATCTCCACCGAGCTATGTCTAAAAGTAGGTGGTATACAACACTAACAAACCTCTCTCATCTCCTACTAACTCCAGCCAGCTGCCAGATGAGCCCTGCTGAAAAAGAAAGCTTGAAAGTCTTCTATCTGCCTTCCTTTATAGATGCCCCAGTTGCCTAGGCTCACCTCCCTCACCTCCTCATTCCCCTCTGTCCTTAATCAGCTTGCCATTTAACTCACCTGGGATGCAATTAACCAGAAAACTCCTCTGAAGAGTTCATTACAGAGATAAATGTCTACCTACAGTTCTGAGCTTACCCAATCACAGCACTAAACCTCCCACCAAAATGTCCTTCCAATTACAGAACTACTTGTCCTATAAAACTGTGAGCCTGAGGTTTGTGTTCATAATGCTTTCCCAGGTGTGAGAAACACTGTGCCCTACATGTAATGAGACATGATCAATGACTATGTGTTTTAATTCTCAGTAGAATAATTAACAGGCACAGAAATAAAATTTCATCTGAGAACCAAAACAAAAAGCTCCATTAAAATTCAATAGAAAGTTAACTAGCCCTCCACATTTCGCACCGCGTAATTTCTAACTGAACACTTGAGTATTTGCTATTCCAAACCAGCTCCATCCTTTTAAACTCAGAGCTCACCACAGAGTGCAGGGCTTCTAAACATTTCCATCCAATTTTTATTCATGGAGGGGAAAGCTGAGGCACAAAGAGGTGAGAAATAGATTTAGAAACAGAGCCCTACCCTGCCCTGTCAATGTGTTATCCACCAATTTAAGTTAGCAGACAGTACTGACTCCTCTGTTTTCTTCCTTTTTGGTAAAATATTTTTAACAAGTAATCAAGGGAAGAAAAAAAACAAAACCCAAACCTCAGAAGACATAACCTCAAACTCCAACATGTTACAATAGCTGGGATAGATCTTTCCAACCAGCGAAGGATCATATTGCAGCTAACATAACTGCTAATGCTATGCAGGACTGGTCCATTCCTAAACCCTATCCCTTCATTTGGTAAGCGGGAATTGCATCAGCATCAGTCACCCATACCCATTTCCATACTTTGCTTGAAAGACCTACCTGCCATTTTCTTCCTTATGATTATGTTTTATTATTTCAATTACATCAGTGCCTGGAGGCCTTGGGATAGACCAAGTCTCTATTGTATTCATTGCTGAATTTACACAATGACGTACAATTATGGCAGCAAAGTTCCTGAAGCACAGTATGCTGTGAGCTGGAAAGGTATTTGGGGTAATAAAAATGGGAAGTTAATGATAACATGTTCCCAACCAAGACACGGTGAAATCATTGTGAATTCCATTATGGGTAGGTGATTTAGCTTTGATGGTGCATCACTGCAGGGAACAACCTTGATGTAAGTGTCATAAAGCTTGGCAAAGTGTCAAACCCACACGCAATAAAGATACAGGGCCAAAGCATTTTGGCAGATTCTCTGTGGACCCTTCCTGCCCCTTCAAAGCTTTTTCCTCAACAATTCCCTGTTGTAACTAATATGCACGAATATCATAGCTGTATTAGAGCTAGACTACCACAGGGTTGGGACAAAGATTGCCCTTAGTTATTCTTCTTTTTCTTTTTCTTTTTTTTTTTTTTTCTTTTTTTAAGTCTTCTGTGTTTCCTGGCTCTTGTGGATTGGAGTCACACCCTTGATGTAACTTCATTGTGGTTCATTTTTCTTGTGGTCTAATTAAATCCGGCTCCAGACAGAGTTGTATGTTAGCAAAAATGGGAGGATGAGGCAGGAATCCAGAGATCTAGGAATCACCAGGAATTTCATGGCTTGAAAAGCAAAAACTCAAAGTGGAGGTAAAGTGGCCCAGAGAAAATAGAGAAAGAAAGTAAGGAGAGTAGAAATTCCCTAGCCAGTGTAAAGACAATTGAATTGCTTACCAGAATATTGATAAGCCAGGATAAATGTGGGTGTGGTAGAGGAATGCAAGTTCCTCTAGCCTGGAACAAAACAGCTGTACACAAGGTCCCAGATGAGTCCTCTCTGTAAACTCCTTTGACATTAACAGAATCATATCAAAGACATAAATCCCACAGGGGGCAAAATCAAATTAAGGGCTGTTTGCTTATGAGCTGAAGGCTTCATTAGCAATGGAAATGGGAGAATGGTCTGAAAGAGAGCATTTGAGGGCCATCTCAAGGACCGACTTTTTCTAAAGTGGTACAGAAGTAATTCAGGCAGCTGCTGGAGAGAAAGGGAAGGAGACAGTTCTAAGATAAAGCCTTCACTTGATTTTGGAGCCCTGGTGCACAATCCTCTGGTTTCTGGCTCTGGAAGACCTAAATCCCAGATGGAGAGAGCTGTGTAGTAAAAACCCCATCTGCCAGAATAAACAGAATTTTAATGCAGAAAAATAGGTATTCTGTGTCATGAATCTTTCATTAAACCTTTTGAATACAGCTCAGCCATGTTATATTTACTGAATGCTCAGAGCTGACCTCCTGTGTAAGTAACTGCTTGGATTTGCAAAAACAGACTCCTAATGTAGAATGTAATATCTAGCTAGGGAAAAGCAGGAGAGAGGGAGGAAAGCAATGTATTATACTGCATATGTGGCTCAATCTGTTTCAATCAAGTTGGTATTCAGAAGGTGGATATCTGTACATCAACTCTTGCTGGGCACGTCTGTCCTGTGCAGATATCTCAGTGCTGTACTATCATTCCAGTCCTGACGTGGTGAAATGCATGGTGTAATCCTTATGGACCTGAGAAATATAGGATTTTTGGTGGCTAAGAATGATGAAGGCAAAAAGTCTCTGTATCTCTCCCTTCGTTGAAGGTAAGATGATGAAGTAATTTAAATGTTAAATGGGATCTAAGACACCTGCTTCTAGCACAATTTTCTGTCCTCAGTGCCTGAGACTTGTAAGGGAAAGCAGATTCACATCACTTCAGCCAAAATGTCTGAAATTAAGTTATCTAAAGCTGAGCTAGTCACCCTAAACTCCCTTCATGGATAAGGGAGAGAAACGAGTACCTTCCAAGGGCCTTTCACCTGTATCGGAGACATGTTGACCAAGATGAGATTAATTGCCCCCTGAGGGTGCTATCTATCTCCATAGACGATAAATGGAGTCTGGAATCCTACACTCAGTCTTCAAAGTCAACGCCAAAGAAACCGCATTATTCGGTACTAATGAAAATAGATATTTCTTCACTAGCAGCATAGCTAACCGTCCTCACTGTCATAGCTTGGGTTCAAAGCATGATTGGGGAGATATGGGAGATAAAACAATTTTTCTGAAGCACCACCTCTGACTTAATGACAGCCATAGAAGACTGAATGCAGGAAGGGTGCCTGCAGGAACACATTTACATGGATTTTGATGTCCCTTGGCATCTATGGTGAAGGATGCCATCAAAAGTGGACAGGTGGTCTGATCCCAACACTGCTGTTCTTATATTTATGTATGGAGGCCTAAGGAGAGATGTAAAGACCTTATCCCATCCCCTGAGCAGGACTTTCAGGGAAATTCCAACACTTCAAAAATCAGCTTTCATTTCTAATTTTGCAGGAAAAAGACCAACATAATTTCCCATGCACTAGAGACTACTGTTTGTTTTTCATTATTTATGTTTGGAGGGGAGAGCGGAAGAAAAAATTAAAAGTCCTTTGTTTGACTGTTTCTGAAGAGAAAAACAAAACCAAAAGTAAAGAAAGAATTATCAGCCAGCTGCCTGATTCTTGGGAATTCCAGTGCTACTGTATTGGATTCCAGGAAAACTTGGGGAATCCCTGCCATTCAGGGAAATCTTTCACTACACAGCAGTTTCCTGGTTCACTGGGGATGCCTGGATCATGACGACTTGCCAAGAGCTCAGCTGCTTCCTGGCAAGATGCTGATGTGGCCAGGGAGGCAGGAGCATTCTCACCAGCAAACCTTCTGGCTGCTCAGAGAACTTGTGTTGAAATGAGCCGCTCCCAGGATGTTCTGAACCAAGGAACATTATCTCCTTCATTGCTCCAAAGGTCATGGTTGCAGCAGGGAAGACAGGCAAAAAATAGGAGGAAAGATGAGGTCCAGGAAAACAGGAGAAGCTTACCTGGAGTTACTCAGTGTTTCAGGGTTAAAGTAAGGAATAGGACCTTCACCAACAAGTCCCAGTACACTACCTTGTCCACTCTGTTTCATCAGGAACATCTAGTGGCTGACTTTAGGCAAAAAGGGAAAACGGTTTCCTTTTGAAATCCTTTTTGTTATTTTACATTTCAGCTGCTAACACCTTTAACTCCTCTGTTTTTATTTTCAAGGTATGTTTTATTATCACTATTCTACCATCACTGTTTTCTTTTTTTTTTTTCCATGCCACCTTACATGACTCCATTAACTGAGACAGTCTCCAAACCTCTCCTCCAACATTAGCACATAAAATCATTTTCCTTGTGAGGAAGCTGGGAACGTTCAGCCATTCTAGCTGAAGAAAAAACAGTGAGAACTGCATAGTATTTTTTCTTCCTTTTGTTGTTTTCTTTCCCCTTCAGCTGGTTAGCTCTATTGACGTAAGATTGGCTGGTGTTTGCTTTTTGAGTGGAAAGTGGGTTGGTTGCTCTTCACCAGCCTCTGAGTTCAGCTTTGAATTCAGCCCTCTTGATGCTGTAGATCTTTAGTCGTCACAACAACAGATTTGTTGTGAAGACATATATAACTTGATGTTTAGTCTGACACTGGAGCTGCAAAGCTCATTAGGAGATGCAAAGTGTTCTGATGAGTGTTTGATAAGGTTGTGCCAAGCTCAAGGGATGAATACTAAAAGATGCCCAGATGAGTGAACAGCAAAATCCTTCAGTTAGGTTAGTCACCACTAAGGAAGAGACTTGAAATTAGGCATACAAATCCTTAAAAACAATCTTGCATCTTTGGATATCATTTTTGTTTTAAAATGGAAGGGGAGATGTGAAATTGGCTATTAGGAAAAGAATTGACATCTTGGATAAATGACACAGTTGCTTCATACACAAGGCATGAGCTCAGATGCATTTCAGGAACTTATCTTCTAGCCTGGACCTTAACTCAATGACTTCAGAGATGGTGTCCTTCCAGTTTTCTGTTTGATTTTCTGAATACATCTTTAACATCTGCTAATGGTGTCCTCAAGACTGTGCTTGCCTCCTGCCCACATGCTAAACCTTTGACCACGGCCTCTTGCATAGCTGGAGAGCATCCTTTCAAGAAGGTAGAACTGCAGACAATCAAATCTGCCAGCTGGATAGAACAGGACTTGGCATGCCCATGGATGCAGTCTGCAGGCAAGCCAGAGGCATCTGTGAGGCAGTCCAGGGTTCAGGGTGTGGATGGGACCCTGAGCAGAATAGGTACCAAATCTAGTTTCTCTCTTCAGGGAGTGAGAGGTTGGAGAAGGTAATGGTTTTGTACTTTTGTCAAATCAGTTACCCAGTAGCAAACTAATCAGAATTTTCAGATGGCTTCCTATCAGTGAGTTTGCTTGTCAAGCTAATCCTGGGAAATAGAAGGGCATTTATGAAAAAGTGGTCCATTCCCAAGACACTTAAATTGGTGTAGTTGAGGGACCATCTCTAAAGTGTCAGTGTTCTCATGAACTCGGAGTGAACTGAAAGGTAGGTTCCTCTTTTTCAGTTAATCCTTCTTGCCTTCAGCTTGCTTCTTGAGCACAAGTGAGCTCACACTCCTTCTAGATAGAAAATTTTACTAATTTCTTTCTTAACACATGCACCTGAAGTCAGAATGAAATACTAATCCTAGATCAACGACACCTACTGGTATCTGCTGTGGGCAAAGCATAGTACTGTGGAGGTGGAGGAATGCTGGCTTTTTTCCATGCCCAGCAGAGATCAATCATCTGTTATTTTAGGAATCCAGCTTCTGGTTTCAAAAAATTTGTGCATTACAGGAAAACAAGAATCTTTTCAAGGAAAAAATGTTTTTTCCTTATTGCGAATGTACAACATTCAACCCACTTCATCTCAGAGATATTGTGAAATAAATGTTAAGGGTGTAATTCTAGCAGCCTTGACATGATTTTAGCACTCATACCTTGTCTATCTTCTGTGAAAAACACCCTGTAAAAAAATACTCAAAGCACTGTATGTTCCCTCTGCACTCAAAATTACCTCTTCTGGGACTTTGCTGTTCAAGAGTTTTTAAAAAAATACTCATCTGAGATTTTGAAAATACCTCAGACCATCTTTCAGAATTGCCTTACAATGTCTGTACCTGTATGATTGTTTTTGACAGAACATATTAGAAATTCCTAGATTAGGTCATTTAGATCTTGTCAAACCAGCTGTGACAGTAAGAAAATAAATTTAGAAAAGGAGGTAAGAGCTGGTTTTCTATGTCAACATCTTTTCAGGTCTTTGGGCCATGAACTTGCTGATACAAATAATTGTTAAGTATGGAGGTAAAACAAGATTATTTATATGATGTGAATATATCATATTCCTATTGACGATGACTGGATGTTCAGAGGAAACAGAAGAATTGCTTGTACATTATACATTTACTGTAGCCCTAAACTAAAGAAATATTTACTTTAGGCCTGGTGGAGCTAGACTTCTGGGCTGACTGAAAAAGAACTCTTGTGGTTATCAACCCTGAGCTTCCTGCTCCTGAGCACAGCCTGACTTTCAGGGCTGGGGCGTACTGCTACCTCTGGATCCTCGTGGGTGAGAAAGGTCCTAAAACAGAGACAAACTTGCCACTGGGAAGTCTGGATTATCCAGAGTTAACTGAAAAGAATGTTCAGATCTACTGTGTTTCTTGATCTTTTTAGTTTGGAGCCCATGCTTAGCCATATAAAGGGTGTCTGTTTAAGAAATCCGTGAAGCCAGCAAAACCATAAATCCTATTGTCATTGTGCCCACTCTCCATAAAGCAATATCCACATGTAATCCTCTTGTAGCTCATTCCCACCGATCTATTGTTCAATGCCTGCAGAACAAAATCCCTCTAAGGATGTTTGTACAGAGTGAATCGTGACGGTAATCCAGATTTATGCTGCTTAATTACTCACAGCCAATAGGGCATGTGACCACAGTTACCATACTTTCTGAGATATCTCCAAAGTTTGTGTTCGACCAAGCTGTCCAAAGCTGATTTTTTTTTTTTTCCATCAGATCTCACTCAGGCAAATTTCCAATTACTTCAAGAGAAAAGGTTCCAATTGCTCCTGATTTGCATGAATCAGGCTAAAATCATATGCAGACCTAAGGGAGTTTGCCTGCTTGTGAAAGCAGTGAAAAGTCAACAGTCAAGAATTAATATATTATATTTTGCTGTCAACCTCTTTCAGCTGATTTTCAGAAACTACCTGTTAGTTTTAATCTTGAAATGGCCTAGAACATCACAGGGACTGGAACACATTCCATTCTCTGAAAATCAATCCATACTTCAAAGCAAAATGTAAATACTGGGGTCAAGGCATTGTAGCAAAAACTGGACAAAATTCAGAATTTTCATTCTGCAGTAAATCCTGACATTTCAGTGTTTGTCTTCATCCCACATTGGAACAAAGAGCTGAAATGTCAAGTCTTTTTTTCTGGATGGAAATTTTGGGAAGAAAAAAGAAAATACAACAAAACAAGCAAACTTTTTTTTTTCTTTTTTTTTTTTTTCTTTTTTGGCAACGTCAAAGCATTTTGCCTGACATTTTCAAACAAAACAAAACATTTCAACATTCCTGAAATGAAAATGTTTTCCTGTGGTGCGTTAAAATGACCCCAAAATGCTCTGTTTAAAGTCACTTCAGTGTTCAAACTGTGCTTTCCCCTTGTGTCACAGCCTTCTGGGATATGTAGTTTGGAAGTTTACTCTATGCAGTCTCTACGCTGTGACTGTGTGAGTTGTTTCATGCCTAAACACTGAAAATCCATATAGACAATCATCTCTGCACAAGGCAACAAGAGAAACATCTGCACTGCATTACAGGATAACAAAGAGTGTCCCATCTACTGAGAAAATGTCCTGAACTGTAACCTTGCACTGTTACTGGAAAGTAATTTAATTTATTATTGAACTCATCTGACTCAAAATGTTTGGGACCAATTCAGAAATAAAATATTCTGTCTCAGGCCAATTTTATTTTTTTCCCCCCTAATATATATGCATTTTTCCCTAACTCTACTTACCATTTTGACAAAATATTAACATACCTGACTTAAAATTCAATAGTCCTCCTGAGTACAAGCTCTCCATTCTGCTTTGAACTTCTTCTTTACTACCCAAACTCATCCCATCTGTTTTTAAGTAACCAAAATCTTACCTCTATGAGTTAGAAAGGCAGAGACCCTCGACTGCTTCTTAGCTGTGACAAACTCTCCTGAGCTGTACTGCCCCCTCCCCACCCTTTATACGTTGCTAGTTCATCACTTAGCATATGCTGTGTGCTAGGGCAGTACAAATAACAGTATCAGACGTAATGTCATACTTCCAGTACCCAGTGTTCCCGTGGCTGCTGGGCAGCAAACCAGCTCTTGCTTGGTACCACAATGCTGCTAGATCAGTGTGAATTGACTGTGGAAGATGCTGTTTAAAAGCCTGTAGTTTTATTTCATTTGTAGCTGATCTTTTATTTTATGAGGTAAACAGTCATAACAAAGAGACTAAGGCACAGCTCGTAGTGTGGGTAGTTTCAAACTGGTTCCTTGCTTGATACAGCAGTCATTTTGCTGGAGATGAGTTACAGAGGACAGAGCAGGTAACTTAGCCAGATTGATGACACGTTCATAATGTCTAACAACCACAGGATAGAGAGATTTCCATGAGATCATAGTTACTCTCACACATATTCATTACAAGGAGAATTTGGGCACATCGCTTTCCCCCCTTTCCTCTCCCCCCTTCTTTATTTCTTTTTATTTCTCCTCTGGCACCAGTCCTGAGCAAAGGCAGGGAGAATACAAAAACACTGCATGTCATGAACTTGGCTCTAATTTCAAGAGACTCCAAAACATTATATCCTGCCACTGTGAAGGGATTCATGTACATCTAACTAGCAGGAGATGCCTTTTGCTATTGGACAAAAATGCAATGGTTTTGGTAGGTTCTCAGCTTGATTCCTTGTGGAATTAAAAAGATGGTTATTATTTGTGAAGTTGAACTGCTCCTAAATGCAGATAATCCAAGATCTTAAAAATGACCAGACCATTTGGAATGTAGATTTTCATGAACACTGTGGCTTTGTCAGATCTGTACCTGATTTGGAACAAATCTTAACAAAACTTTAAAATGAAAAATATTTTAAGATTACAAATATTTTAAAATAGTGAATGTTTCCTGCAAAACTATGCCCTATCCTAAAGAAGACACTGTCAGAACACATTCATCTGACTAACTGGCTCTCACTGTTTTTTCCACTTAGGACAGGCAGAAGCTAAATTTGTCTCTGTAAAATAATGTCAAGTTTGAGAAAAATCATGAAGCTGCTCTTCCAATTTGATCTGTTGTTCTGATTAGCAGGGTATCTGTTTCCCAATCTACAGAAAGAAAGGAATGTTTCTTAACAGCTGTCAAGAAGTTTGTCTTAACCTATCTATCTTTCATAAATAACTTGCTCTATCACATCTGAAGTCGAAGACACATGTTTAAGAAAAGCTAGAGAATCAAGAATGAAGGACTAGAGAGTCAAAATCTTCACATCAGTTTTTGGCATCTGTTTATCCAGTTGCTAACCTTGGCTCCTTTTACAGCTAATGGATAAGAGTTCCTCCAAAGGGCGGTTTAGGAACAGGACTGTCACTTCACGTCAATTTTTCTGCATTTAAGCACAGAGGAACTTGATTATATTGAGTAGTCAAATTGGGTGGGTTGCTTACCTTCACCATGCCATCTCTTTCTCCAGAGTGCACCTGCATTAGGCCAAGTGTGTCTCTCTACAAGGGCAGCCAACTTAATTCATGAGTAAGGAGATACATATTAATAAAGGCAAAAATGTAGATTATTTTCAGCCCAGGGCCTTTCTCACATGATATTTTGTGAAAACCAGCATATTCCCTGATGACTTTCAATCTGTGGTTAGGAACAAGTGTGTGAGCTACTCTGAAGAGGATTCTGGGGAAGTAGCCGTCATTACTGGATTCAGATGATTGGAAGCTGACTGATGTTGCGGTCACTTTGGTATCACTTGAGGAATTGTTTTATGCATAGATGAGTCATGTTATTGGTGGAGCAGAACCTGACCCTGGGGCATGCAAGCAGTGGGAAGAACAACCATTGCACCACCCTCTAATAACACACAGACCCAGGCAAAGGCACTGGCCAGCCAAAACAAATTAATTGCATCATCTAGTGGATATTGTATTGTATCAAAGCTTGCTTCTCCTTTTAATAGGAGTAGTAAAAATGTCTATATTAATTGCTTTCACTTCAACTGGTCAGCTTGCACCTTCCAAGCTTGCTGTGGACAAGAGCTGGTGTGGGGAGATAACTCATTCCAAAAGAACTAGTAGTATTCATGCATTGCTTTTTGAAGTAACAGGAATTGTATGTTTATTAGACATGGCTGAAGTGTGCTCAAGATTTTCTAAACTTCCTAAATATATTTATTTGCTTTCTTTAGCACTATCTTTCTACCTGCAACTGTTCAATACCAAATGGACCACGAGACTATAATAGAAAGAGCAGAAATTCCTCTCCATTTCTGTCACCAGTATGTTCCAGGACTGAGGCTCCACAGCATCATCTGGTCTCTCAAGAATTATAGAGGAACATGAAAAGGAGCCCTTGGATTTCAGGGTACTTGGCCCTCAACCAGACAGATCTGAGCAATCAAGTGATGAATGAGAGGGAGGGAACTTGACTAGAGTTAACTGAGAAGCCTGTGCTAAGCCATCCTGGCATGGATGGGAGCATGCAGGAAGGTAAGAAGCTGGAAGGGTAGAATCACAAACATGGAAAAGGCTGCAAAATGAGGTGAAGTTGGAAGTTCTGGCACAGGTACAAAAGTAGAGCTCTCAAGAAGTACAGAGCTGAAGGAGCAGGAAATAAAAAATTATATTGGGAAAAATGTTTCTTCTTCCACTCCAAAACCTTCAGAATATGGCTGAATCTTATTACTGTTCATGGCATTCACTCTCCAAATTTCTTTTATCCCTCTCTTACAAATCCTTGCCTGGACTTTGATCCACCCAGCAACTTTTTCCATTTTTACTTCATCACCCCTTTTCCAGCTGCCCTTCACCCCACCCAGTCTACTGGCTTGCCTTGCAGCTTCCACACTCCTGTGTATTTTCCTCTCAAGGCTCTGTGTCTGCCTTGAACTAAGACCGCTGATCCTCCCTTTCCAGTTCAATCCCACTGACATCTCTGGTGGCTTCTTTGTTACTTACACATTCAAAGTCAGGAATTCCCAGAGTTTTATTCTTAACAAGGATGAGGCATTAGGGTGGGAGATGAACAAAATTGAATTCTTACTTAACACTTATTTTTATCTTCAGGATGGATAACACAGGAGATCTTTACATGTACAATGTATATGTACATCACTGTCAGTGTTGATTAGAATCAAAAAAAAAAAAAAAAAAAACACAAAAAAAAACACACACAAAAAAACCCAAAACAAAAAAAAACAAAAAACAAAAAAAACACCCCACACAACCAAAAGTACATTGTTTTGGGAAACATAGGCCAAGGAACGGAGATACATATATTCTACTGAATCACTGTAATGTGCATAGCTAAACCCTCCCAATGCCTCAGCATATTGGTATCCTCCTGGTATCCTCCCAGACTCATTTCTCATTCTCTTTAGGTCTTGGAGTAGTAACCTCCCTTCTACTGTTCTGAATAGCATACTCCTGCAACTTCTTTCTGCAAGACCTTTCACCAGTTGATTATTTTAGGTCACTGTGCGATCTCATCTGGGATGTCTGTTTAGTACAATAAGATGGACCAGGTGCATACATTCAGTTGCCATTAACATAATGCCAGTAGCAAGTCTCTTCTTGCATGATTCCAGTGAGAAACAAATGTAAGATGGACTGCAGAAGAATCCTAAGTGATGGAATCAGACACTCAGGACAATATCATCTGCCTTACTCAGAGACTGACTGTGGGCATCAGCATTTGAATCCCTGGGAGCACAAAAGAGCAGATGCTTCAAACCTTTGAGGTTGACCCATCACTGAGCAACATTTTGAGTGTTTGGCTCTGCCTCAAGACAAGTCTTGAGTTTCATGCATTTATAAGGGCAGAAGTCAGCTCCGATAGAATCAGAATGGGTCGTCAGAAATGAAAGCTCAGCATTGGGTGTGTAGCAGAAAACATGCCAGATGTCCAACTGGGCAAAACATGAAAGAGGTGTGAGTGGGTAGGAGACACGAAACAAGCATTTCCTCACTGCTTGCTACACAGCTGGTTGAAATGTGTCAATACAGGTACTTCAGGGATTTTGCAACTCTCCTCTTATCCTAATAGGGGCCCTGAGTTTTAAACACACCTGATTGCCATTCAGACATACATGAGTTAAGCCATCATGAAGTTGGAACCATCTGGTTTATGACAGAAACTAAACTGTCTCAAAATTTGGAAGAGTACATCTTGCTGCCGAGGCAAAGGGAAGGGAAGTGGGACTATATTTCTCAAAAGTCTGTACCTAGATACTAACCTCACGGAAAACTTCAGGTTTTCCATTCACCTCTGTGACCAGGATCAGGACAAGAAGAACATGAATATAAGGTGAACTAACAGATATAAGTAAGTAAATGTGGGTTTATATCATTGATTGCCACATCCTCCAAAATGATATTGTCATATCAAAGGGGTGAGAGTCTCCCAGATGGAAGCTACATTTATAGAAGCCGGTGAAACCAGAGATAAAACCTGATGATTTACAGACCCAGGCAGGGTATATTCAGCAGAAGTTATTTGCCTCAATTGTCTTCTCAGAGAAGTTGGTTGGGGTTCAGTAGAACGAAGATGTTAAAACTGGACTGGAAGAACAGGCCCAACAGTCCTCCCTCCCCACCCCCCAAAAAGGAGTCCACCTCTCCATCATGCAGTCATACACAGAGCCTTTTCCTCAAAAGGACAGAGACTCTGCGACGCCAGGATAAATGAATTGCAACATTTGATGGATTTTATCTTCAATCAAAGTGCACTTCTCCCTTTAGGAGAGAAGCTGTAAAAATGTCTTAATTAAACATGGAAGCTCCAAGGTGACTCTTCTGACTGAGTAGTGAAATGACTAGAAGGTGACCTCTCGGTTAACTCCTTATAGGGTTCTGGCCGCAAAGCTGATAAAAGAATCCCCCGTGAGAGCAGAGCATTGTCTTTTGAAACCCAGTAAAAAATAAGATAAACACAGAACCTTTCATTTGCCAGAAGGGAGGTGACAGGTCAGGTGGAGAGTGCATGCATGATTTCTTTGGGGGGGAGAGGGGCTAGTACTAGGTTCTTGGATTGTCATTTTCTTATCAGCAAACAAAGGACACAAGAAACGCAATCCAAGAGGGTTTTCCCCTAGGTGTTTTAGCAGTCATACCACTGGCTTGGTTTACTCACCACAGCTGGTGCTGTTGATACAGCACCCAGCAACATGTACTGAGCTGAATTTGCCTAGCAGGCTGGGTCTAACCCAAACACTGGATGAAGAGAATAACTTTGCCTATCTGACACCCATTTTAAGAACATCCAGGTGCTTCTTATGCGTTGGAGAAGTCCCAGACCTCTGACTCACTTTAGAGGATCATAGAGAGGAATCATTTTTCACATCACAATATCATGGGCTTATTCTGAGAGTAAGCTAAGAGGCACAGCCTCCAGGGCTTCAAGGTGAAGAATGTATAATTCATATGAATGCTTTATATTTAGCAAAAGAGAGCTACAGAAGATTCTTGATGAGCTGGACTGGAAACTCTTGGTCTCAGTGGCATAGTCTAGACACAGAAGACTTCTCCCCTGACTCTCATGCACATCAGATGGTCAGCTGTGGCTAATAGACACAGGAGCATGGAGTGCCCTATTGTACCACTCCAGCTTGTCCTTTCCTTCTGCACAGCCTTTGTTGGCACCTGAACTGCCTAGTCATCACCTAGCAGAAGTGTGGCCAACCAAAAGAGCTACCCAAGCTGGAGAAGTTACTGCTCATCCTCTGCACCCAGCTGACCATTCAAATGCTCATCACTCTCTCTACTTGTACAACAGTCATTCAGTCATTCCTGGGATAGATGTGGGAAGCAGGTGGCTTCCAGATCAGCCAGCAGCCTTCTGAAAAGGCTCAGTAAACTTTGTGTTTTTCTTTTCTCCTCCTACCCTTTTGTCTGAGTTGTATCTGTAAACCATAACTCTCCAATGTGGGAAGTCTCTCTTACTAAATACAGCTCCTAGTACAACAGAGCAGAGTGCAGCCCACAGGTACAACTCAAAAGGTAGCAGTAAAAGTGGAAATATCACATCTTTACTTCTAAATGAATTCTAGACACATAGTTATTACTTCAAATTACTCCATAATCCCTTTTTGGTCTTAAACTGCAAGAATGGCATTGTCAGCTATTACTTTCAGGGTGACCCCTCTCCAACAAATGGGCAGACAAATGGCCAAGAGCAACCCCACATGGCTGCAAAGTTATGTCTGTAACAGCTCCCCGTGATGTGTGTATCCATGCCTGTTGTCCTCACATCACAGGGAGGTGATCTTCTTGGGAGTCTATCTGGGCTGAAGGCGCAGGTACTAAACCCACATCTGCTACATGCGGAGTTGACTTGAACTTTGATAGCCATTTCTCTTTGGGGTTTCCAACCATAACTCAGTAGCACGGTCTAGAATGATCACAGGCATGGGTTGATGGTTGGACTGGATGTTCATAGTGATCTTTCCAACCTTAATGATTATACTGTTCTATGATAACTGTCTCCTGTCATGCTATATTGCTCATCACAGTTGATAGAGCAGAACTTAAACATGAACCTTAACCCTGCTGAACACAAAAACCTAACAACAACAACAAAAACCAACAAACAACTAACTCCTTCCCCTTTAAGGAATACTGAAAAAGAGGGGCAAGGGTCTACCCACATGTATTCAGTTTCCATACTACACTAATGTCTTTTTCATTTCCAGTGTCTGATGGGATGTGGCATTCTCTCTCCAGCAGCCCTAACCATCAGTATCCAGACAAATAGAAGACCTGGCCCTGGTGTTCCACTTTCCCCTCTTCCTCACTAATGAGGCAAGAACACCATTCTGACATAAAAATCCTGGAAAGACAAAAGAAAGAAATAGCTGAATTCTGCCTGTCCCAGGTTGTGGTTGAGGGGGTGAGACAGGTAAAATGCATCAGGCCACAACATCTGTGAGACTGAATTCTAGCTGTCATCCATCTTGGAAGGGCTGACCCTGCCAATTTCTCAGTGCTGGACTATGAATGTATTTATTTTATTTGACCATGCTTTGTTTTATTTAATTTTATTTTACTCTCCTTCCATGATCTGAAAGTGTTCACAATGAATTTAAGACAGCTCTCCAGATCAGATTTACAGCTGCACAGAAAACAAGACTGTTACTATTTATAGTCATGAAACTTTGTTTCATCTGCCTACACAATCAATTAACTTCAGCTCCAGCTAATTTTGCAATCAGCCCAAGAAAAACGTCTCTGGTGTAATGGCTTGTTTTCTCCTTATTTTCCTGGAGCTATAAAAAACTCTGTTCCTCTTCCTTATCCAAATTCTACACCTGAGTACAGCACTAACCGGACTCATCCTCCCTGTCTTCTTCCTCTTAGCAGCTTCTTCCTGGCTAACTTGACAGAAGAGCATTTACTTTGCATGATGGAGAATTTTTCCCCTCTCCAATGGAGGTTTGGAAAGAATACTTCACCATTTATTTTTCCATCAGCTAATTGCAAATATTGAAAGCGTCTAGACAGGGGGAAAATAGCTTTATAAATCATCAGCAGAAGGAATTTCAATGTTATCTTACATCCCACGCAAATACTTTTAAAAGACATTCAGTAAATACATATTTGTACATAGAAAAATCATGCAAACCTGGAACTCAGGTTGAATGCATATCAGGAATTTGAATGTGAAGGCAAGGGAATCACAGAACAAGGATGTTGTAACTATTGCACAAATAAGCAATAAAACACAGTACTTTAAAACTGAAGGGCTAGGAGAAAGAAGTGCTGAAGGTGACATTCACTTGGGATGTCACTTTGGTTCTTTATTACTAACATGTTTGACTTAAAATGCATAAGACTGTTTCTCCTCCTCCTATTTCTGAGAAGAAAATGTACTCTTTTAAAATTAACATAGTGTTCTCTAGGACCCTGCAGCAGACACCTGCTGACCAAAGGACATTTTTCTCATGATACTGAAGGTGAGGATAAAGCCAAGTTCCTCTCAAGGAAGATGGTGAACCTCCTATTGAATTCTTCCCTACCTTCCATCATCCATTTATTCTTGCCATAGAGTCTCTCACTCTTGTTTTGGTAAATTTGGTGCCAAAATTCATGGAAATAAACAGGAACTTCCAGAGGTAACATTTACAGTTTGTCTATGTTACACAGTGAATCTCTGTGCAGAACCACATGATTAGGCTCTAAATTCATTAGCATTAACTATAGAACCCATATAATTATGGGACCCCATTAAAGTTAGCTTACCCTTAACATATCATCCCTCTTTTGGGATCTGAGTGAATGTCTGTGTACAGCAATACCTCTATATGATACTGATTTCATCTGAGCTAGACAACGGAACAAAGACTAAAAGAAAAGGATAAACTCTCTCAGATCCCACTGCATCTATGAAGTTACCATCAATTGAACAGTAAAGAGAGGAAAGGCAAGGGAGAGGAAAGATGGGGAAGACTTCATGACTTTCCTATGGCCCTGGTTACAAATTGGTAGCCCAGAAGTTGTTCAGATGGCATAACTTGGGGACGATCATTTTGAACAGCAGAAGTTTTTCAACAGCAACTTTGTTGATTCTGGTACCAAAGGTCCTATCAGAGTCCCAAAGAAGAGGAATGTCTTCTTGAGCCCTGTGGTGACAGGATACTTTGAAGGCAAGCTTGCAATTCTACCTCATACTAATGGCAATATACCTACCAGGACTCACAAGGTGTACTCTAGTCTATCTTCTTTCAAATGGTAAAATCTGCAGTATTTTAGTCATAAGCGGTGCTGGATAAATCTCTTCTTTGAAATCTCCACCCATGAAGGTATAGCCCCCTCTACTCCTGAGCACTAAAATATACCATATTGTTACATATCTAAAATTTCTGTCTAGCAAATAGAAGGAGAGAACACATTACTGTACCACTTCAGCTTGTACATCAGGAGTTGTAAGCCCAGGACTTTACAAATTACTCTAAATTAGCTTCCAGAGAGACACAGACTGAAAGCGTTGTGCTTTGGGAGTCCAGTCTCCAGGGATCCCCAGCTCAGACATGAGATTCCTGTGGTTTTTCAGTAATTCTACATGGCCAAGACAGCTCATCTAGAGAAACAAAAATATTGTTTGTCCTTGTGGGTAAACTATTTACTCAGTTTCTTTAAAACTGTCACATCTCTTACAAAATGCTAGGTTTGTTTTGTTTTGTTCTTTTTCTTGCTCTGCTGAAAAGAGTGTGCCCTTAGGAGAAAGGCATGTTTTAAGTACTCACTGAGGACAAAGGGAGAGGGCTTCTTACAGTGGACAACCTCAGGTCAAAATCTTTTTCTTCAGATTGCCACAAGCGTTTGTAGAAAGTTGGGCAGAGTTAAAGGCAAAGTATATACGGAAGATAGATGACAGGCTTTGAGAGTATGGGAATGTTAACTGCAAAAAAAGTTTCAAAAACAACAATACCCTTTACTGAGGGACTTTAGTTCCCATTAAATCATCTGTGATATATCCCTGCATTTTTCCATATCTGTTCTCTCCTTTTGGTTCCCATAGTCCTTGAACTGTGGTTTACATGTGGCTAAAGACACACAAGGCCATTCTGAAGATCATTTTCTCTTTGAAGTTTCATAAGGTAAACCATGGCCTGCAAATATTTTAAGAATCTTTTCGTTCATTTGTCTGAAAACACATTTGCCTTTGCTTTCCCTGGCAATAATGCTCTGATTCTTTTGGAACTGAGGATTGTTCAGCTTCCCTGGAATCAGGATCAAATCCTTGCCATACCCTGAAAAGCTCCGCCTTACTATGTACTAGTGCTAAATAATGCTATAGGAACTACGACTTTTTCTTCTTGGTAATGGTAAGCAGGAGCACATTTTATTCCCCAGTGCTGCAGTCTCTGAAGAGCAGTTATCACTCACAAGACATCCACAACAGCTGTCCTTCCTGCTGGGGAGTATTCCAAGAAGTGACAACTAAGGTCCAGTCTCTAAAACCTTTGAATTTCAGGGAAAGTTGATACTGGCCTCCATATACCTATAATAAGCCAGATGGGAGTTTCTGAGTCTTAGAAAGGACAAATTATGATGCAGATTAGATCTGAAGACATGGCTCTAGCCCATGTTTTACTCTTGAGATATACTCTATCTGCTTAGGGAGAGAGATGATCTGAAGATCATTCCCAACACCAACCCATGCTACTGCTAGACTTGGAAGTCCATGGATGTGTGAAATTAAGTGAACTGAAGGAGGCAACAGGAGTCAGGGGGACTCTGTGGCATTCCTGGAGTAGGACAAGAGGTGCTGGCTGCTGCTTCCCCAGCAGTGAGCTGGTAACTTGGCTGTTGGCATCACCTCTATGACAGTGCGTTTACAGGGGTTGCTATAGGAGTTCAGCAATTTCCCTTGAGCTACAGTTGCTTCAAATCTTCTATAATGTATCAGAAGTGCTGTGGGAGGTGCACTTCCTGGCTGACATCTGTGGAGGACAGAGGAAGTCAGAAGCAGCATTTTCTGCTTTGCATCTCAAAGTTGTTTCCAAGCACCATTCCACTAAAGCTGGGAGTCTCTCACCCCTTCACTCCTAGCTGTTCACTTCCTATCTCCTTCTTCATGGTACCAAAAAAACATCCCCTGAACAACAACATGAAGGGTCATGGACCCAAGCAGCAGTAGTGATATCGCACAGGGGAGCAACATGCTGTGTTTCAGAGGCTGGAGCTACAGGATGCCACAGGAAACTCCTACAGCTGGTGGATCCAATACAGACAGTCTTATCAGATAACAGCCTCATGTGGTATCGGAACCCAGTTTTTCTCTACCTCACATTTCTTGCTCTTTGCAGATAGGTAAAGAGTACTAAAACAATCTATAAAGGCTGGTGGGGGGAGATGTAGAACCCACTCTATTTTAAGTAGTTCATTCAAAATCTTAGATGTTGACTTTCCTTGATCTTTCCCTAGGTTCAGTCCAGCATAGAGAAATTTGTCATCTTGGAGACAGATCATTTGAGACCTAACTGCATCTCTGGAGTAAATATTGGGTTTGGTAATTTAATAAACCTTCACAGACTATTAATGTGGCTGTTTTATCTCCAAGTCTGTTCTTTTGTGTTCTACTGTCTAACCACTCAGTCACTTTTTTTCAATGGAGGAAAGAAAAGAAAGCCAGGTAAAGTGAACTAAGGTACCTGAGACAAAGACTTCATTGCTCATGAGCTCTATGCAATTTTGACTTGCATATATTTAACAATCTTGTAAATTAAGCCAGAATGAGATTGCTTAACTCTTGGATGAAAGACTTCTGAGAAGATCAGTGTTGAGGTTTCTGAACTATCTTAGTGTTTGCAGAGCACACTTTAAAATATATCAAAAAACAAAAACACGCTTTTCACGAGGGCTAAAGATGTGCTTCAAAGCTCTGGCTAGTTTGCTAATGTGGTAACTTCTGTCTCCTTCAATTTCCCACACAGTTTGATCTTGATGCAACATTGTGCTTCACTTCCTGCTCTGGAGAGCAACAAGCATTCATCTCTGCAGTACAAGAGCTTCTGCTTCCCACAGCGAAGATAGCTGCATGATTCTTATGATAGTATGTTTCAGGATGAAATGCAGCTACATCTACAGGATTACGTATCTGCCTATGTATGTCATTTGTCTTCTTCATCTATGTCCAGGACACCCAAGATATGGAATAATGTGATTTGGAAGAGAATAAGAGTATTTTGGTAGAAAAACTCCAAAGGCTCATAGCTAATTTCTGTTTCACTCCCACAGGCTTCCCTTTTCAGTTTTGCAGATGCCTTGCAGCAGTTCTGCTCTTTGACAAGATAACAGACCTTGCTAGCAGGACGATGATGATGATGATGATGATGATTAATACTAGTATGAAAATCCACTGGCTTCTACAACCTGTGACAGGGGAGAGAAACTTTACACAGAAGCCTCAAGGCCATCAGGGATTTAGTCAGCTCTACTACAACAGACTGAGCAGGAAGAAGGGATAAAGAGCTCAGTTTTCCCAGGAGGGATTTGTTACATACCCCCATTCTTTCTTTCAAAGCCTCCTTTGCTCTACCTGGTGCAGGCACTGGACACGGGCCAGGTGCCCTTTGTGCCCCTGCAAGCAAATCAGCCAGGGGTTGGGGGGAAGCTGAAACTGCAATGCAAGCAGAGCTGCCAATTCACCAAGCTGAGCTGCCAGTGTCAGCCTGAGGACGAAGGTTACTCTTTTAGTGTTTGATGCCAACTGGCACAGACTCCCTCTTCTTCCTTCATGTAAGTGTGGCCTGGTTCACTCTCCCTCTCCCCATCCATGATATTTTGCCTTTGAAGTCACTTCATCAATAAATTCTTCCTCTGTTGGGATTAATCTTCCACCTGCCAGGCCATGAACAGCCACCTTTTTGTGTGTCTGCAGCAAGTTGCCAAAGAGGGAGCAGAAAGGAGCGGGTAAGCTTGGCAGAGCTAAATGGTTCAAAGGAGAACCAAGAAATCCTACCCATACCTTTAAACTTAAAGCAGCACAAGGCACTTGTTCCTCCAAAACCCACTCCCACATGAGGTTTTCTCTAACCTGGTTAGATTTCAAAAATGCCTACAAACCATAATCCTATGTGGCCAGGTGCCTACAGAGGAATTTGCTTCTGAATAAATCCATGGTGAGAGCAAACACCCAGGTTCCTGACACTTAAAGGAACCTGGATACATCTTTTCTGTAAACAGAAACGTGCCAAAAACAGAACCTTGGTTATCCCTGGGAATGTCTTCTTCACTCCTCCAGGTAGAATATGATCTACAGTTCACAGACATCTCTGATATTCATTGTGGTTTAGACTGACAGTTATTGGTTTGGCAAATCTTTTCCCATGATGTTGAATTATTTCCTATAAAGATGAAACCATCTGGATATTAATTTTGGGGACACTCTGGATATACAATTGCCCTACAACCATGTAGGAGATGTCTCAGATACTCTTTGGAGTTATGGGGCAGCCCAACTTTTAGCTGAAGACCTTGACAAATACAAAGCAGATTGAGTTAAAACCTAAGAATATGGGACATGCATTATTAACCCTTCCAAGCAGCAAAGAAAACTCAAAGCATCCTCAAGCAGAAGAGGTATTAGATCACTAGACATCAAAATGTCAGACTGATTCTCTTACGCCCTTTCTTTTCCACAACTCCTATGTGAAGCCAAACTGTTTCATAGGAAATAGTGCTCTGGAAATCTGCCTCCTGTTCCATTCTACATTCCTGCAGCCAAACCAATTTCATTGTATTGTTAAAAAAAGGTTTTAATTCTAGTGCTGTTACTCTGTTCTATAATCATAAAGACTTGTGCCTCCATCTTTCCAGCCTGAGACACAAATAAGGAGTCTTTTTAATGTTGTTCTGGTAGAGCAAAATAAGGGTGGAGTAAAGATTTAAATCACATCTGTGTGCACTTCCCAAGCTTCAGGTGGGGAAGGGGGGTCAGGAGCTGAGGACTCATGTGCCAGCTTAAGCTGAGAAGCAGGCTTTTATGACTGAGTAATAAACTCATGAAAATTGAGGGTTTATTAATGAAAATGTTGACAGTCCTTTAACTTCAGTGGTGCTACTGGGCACCTCTATATGAGAAAAAGAAGCCTTTCTGCACTTAAAAATTTATTAGCTGTAATTTTATTTATTTTCTTTTTTTGCTTTCCACATATAGAATATGCACTAGGGAAACAAGAACACTTTATGCCCTGTGAAACCAGAGCATTTATTTATTTTTTTCTAGCAGATTTCAGGGTGTTTTTTTAATATGCGCTTTGTTTCTCAAGCTCTGGAATGTCTAACAGTCCAGCCCACTCCTGCAGAGTTCAGTGGGACTGCTGGCTAATTGCAGTGCAGCCTTACAGCCAGTCTGAAAGTCACTTGCTGACGAAAGGCACTCACCGGAACAGCTGGCTCAGGCGGAAGGGGAGAGCCTTGTTTCCTTCTCTTTGAAACTCAGCTTGCTCCCTCCCTCCCATCAGTCTGTGTGTTTTCCCAAATTCAATCAAATCCTGCCAGCAAAAATTATGGAGAGGATCAACTAAATTTTACCCAATTATGAACTGAAAGGTTTGCCTCGGGGTCTTGGAAACAAGTTGTTCCCAGGGCTGACTCCCTAATCCCTTTGTTGCTTCTGCACACCCTCCTTTGCCTCCATGGTCCCCCAATGGCCTGTAACGCTTGCCAGCAGTTTGGAGCAGAGACCCAGATCCTGGCTCTTGCCAGAAGGTTACACTACCCTTTCCAACAGCTTCCTCCTACAGAAGCACGTCTGCTTTGCTAATTAGTACAGAGTAGGAAGTTCCCTGGGTGAAATAGCTTCATCTTTTGGAAAGACACTGTCCTCTCCTTGCTGCCCCCTCAGCCCTAAGAAGTGGACAGCCCCTGCTAGCCAGCAGCTTTCCTTTGACAACGATGTTCCTTTTGTGTGGAGGTGTTTCTTCGTCACCAGCAGTTTCTTGGCTACTGTTGGTTGTGGCCTGCAAATGCTAATGCCTGGGAAAACCCAGCACCACCCCTGTGAGATCTCCTTTCCTGCTCAAACTTGGCTGAACTCTTCCATCCTTCCCTGGCTGAAGCTGTGGAGGGGCTGAGGGATGCAGGGCAGCCTCCCCAGCTTTGCCTCCAAACAAGCACCACAGGAAAAGAGAATAGCTCCCCATGCCACAAACAGGACTCCATGCGCAGTATTTTACGTCTGCTACATAAGAAGGCTATTGGCTTGTGGGCAGGAGCCTGCAGCACAGCTGGGAGGTCAGAACCAGCTCAGTTAGAGCAACTTCTTACTTCGTATCCAAGGAGAGCACAAAAAGCAGCAAGGCACATGCCTTGAGTCTCACTCAGGTCACTATATGGAACAAATCAGCTTGAAGTAACACAGACCACATTGAAGATCTGCAAGTCATTACCCATAATGATTATTCAAAAAGGGAGCTGGCACCAAAACTCTCTTCCCTCTCCTTTTTTCTTTCACTCACTCGTGCTTTCAAGCAACAAAGAGCATCTGAAGATTGCTTCCCTCCCATTGTGAGTCATCAAACACCAATGCAAGAGGAAGGCATGGTGCAGCCACACAGAAGGGTTCACAGCAGCACCGGTACCATTCCCCTGTACCCATCCTCCTTTTCATGGAAATGTGCACCAGGTTAGGGCAGAAAAGCAGAAAGGCAATCACATAGGGAGCCAGGGCGTGAGCAGCACCTGTGCTCCAGCCTGCCTGGCTGACACAACATGAGAGTAAAGGCATTTGCCTTCACCCAAGAATACAGGGGATCGTGTAATGTCCTCTGAGGTTTAGCAATTACTTTCTGGCCTGAAAACATCTTAGATCTCTCCCTCCCCAGGTGGGAAGTGTTCTCTTGCTGACACCCCACCCCCATCTCCCCTTGTATTTGCAATAGCGAATATATCCTTTTCTTTACCATTGCAGCAGGAACATGGATGAATGCATTTTAAACCTTTGCCTCTCCTATTGTAATGCCATACACACAAGGAGTGCAAGAACAGAAGAGAGAAGCGCTTGGAGGAGAACAAACTTTGGTTGGGGGGGATGCAGAATGCAGAAAAGCCTGCAGAAATGTTTGACTGCACCTCTGAGAGAATGAAGAACTCTTCTCTAGGGCTTGTTGGAACTGTAACTATCTAATTTAGAGGAGCAGGATGAGATGAATATTTTATGAGGGTTTTTCCACAAGGCTGTTAACATTTAGCAAACAAAAGACATCCGTGATTCATTTTCCTTCTCACAGGGGGCAAACGAGTTAACAGATGTAACCAGGGAATTAAAAAGGGATGCTCCCAACTCTCAGTGCAGCTGCTGCATTTACCAGGTACATGAAACACTGGGCATGCTGGGGTTCATGCAGTACTTACAAGAGGAGTTGGGCTTAGGATAGGTGGTTCCAAACTGATTCAAACGAGTTTTCTGCTCCAATGTTTTACCCCATCCCTGAAGGTCTATTCTTGGAGGTGTTCAAGGCCAGACTGGATGGGGCTCTGGGCAGACTGATCTAATACTTGACATAGTGGTTGGCAACCCAGCCTGTGACAGGGGGTTAGAACTGGATGGCCTTTGAGGTTCCTTTCAACTCAAGCCATTCTATGACTTGGAGTCAGCTTCCTCTCCCATATAACTAGTGACAGGACTAGAGGGAGTGGCCTCAAGTTGTGCCACGGAAGCCTCAAATTGGATGTTAGGAAAAATTTCTTTTCTGGAAGAGTGATCTTAGAACTATGTTTTTATGGTTCTAAGATAACTCCTTTTGGTCCCAGTCCTAGGAATTAGGTGTCTAAATAGCTTTGACAACCTATGTTCAGGAGAACACAGCCCTTATGGTGAAGGAAATCTTCCATCCTCCTCCTGCTCTAGTTAGACAGTTTCTGGGCTGTGGTCAGCCTGGCCCAGCTAGTCATGACCTGACTCCAGGTACTTCCCCAGCTGCTTAACCCTCAGAAGAGGCAGTGTTTTGGGGAGGACTCTAACCACACCAAGGGAGGGAGCAGACAGTCCCATGCACAGCAGTTGCCAATCTCCCTGCAGGGCTGTGAGGCAGTGGTACTGGCAGCAATAGGACTGTAACACAGTGCTGACTGTCCCATCTCCTGGGGTGGTGGATGGGCTCCTCCACAGCACATCTCGTCATCCCTATGGTAGGTCAGCTGGGCACAGAAACACTTCCTTCCTTCCCACAGGAAGGTGTGCAGCTCTGGAGCAGGCAGACTTGGGCACCTCGCCCCATCCTGCTGACTCCACAGCCTACGTAGGTGTCCTGAAATCAGCCCAAAGCTTTGAATAGGTTGGTTGGTCCATCCTGAGCTTGTGCCGGCCCCATTGTTAAGGAGTGACGGAGCATGGCATGCTCTGTCTCGCTCCAGGCTGCTTAGCTACTTTGCACAGTCTGCAGACTGCCTGCTTTGACTATTTTTTGGGTGCTCTCCATCAGCCTCTGTCACAGCTCAGTGCCCAGCTTTGCTGTCCCTAAGATATAGATATACCCCTAAAGATTTCTTCTTTTACATGCATGTGTGCAGCCCTCCGCTCACTTCATACACAGACACATAGATATGCACATAATATTCCAAAGTGCCATAAAAGTAATCCTAATGCTCCTGGTAAGGCACATTGCCAGCTCTGTCACTGGAGTTGACACTGGTGACGAGCATTCCAAGCTTTGCATTTGCTAAGCCATGTCATACAAGGTCTGTCTCCAGGAGAATGTGTCCATTGCTGTAGTGCCCAGACATTTAGAAAACTAAATAGGAGCCAGATGCACTAAAGAGCTCTAAGAGACTGAATGTTGTTTTTTTTTCCTACTCTTACCTCCACATTATGCCTCCTTGTTCAGAAGTTCATGTCTAGCAAGAGCTGCAAAACTTGTTCTTGCAGTCTCCTCTAGAGAACCACATCAAAGCAGAACAACGAGATGATGACCAGATACACCAGTGCAAACCTAATCCTTTCCAATCTCCCCTCCCCTTCGCTAAATCTGACCACAGTTCTGTGCTGTGGGGCCAATAGTGCTTAGCCCTATTTTAATCCTATTTTGAAAATCTATTACTACTGGTTTTAAAGCACGCATCTGGGACTGAGCTCAGATCACAGGCAGGATGGAGCTTTTTGAATCAGCAGTAGGAGACAGACATGATGCAGAGTCCAGGTCCAAAATAAGGCAAAGCCCTCTTTTGATTTCACATTCTATCCCTGGAGTGCACTTCATATTTCAGCAGTGCACACACACCTGTCTGTGCTGGCCTCTGCTTTGTTTTTCTCCTGGAGAAAGTGGAATACTCGGGCTCGGTCCCTGTTCTGACATGATTCTCTGCAGTGATTTTCTGCAAGCAGCTCTCTTCTGATGCTGGAGGTCTAAGGATGGGCTCTTTCCATGCCTGAGGGCCTCAGATCATGGTAAAAGTGTCATCACATGCCATAACATGAGTGTCTGCCAAAAGCCACCTGCAGTGACCCACATCCCTGCTGCCAGTAGCTGAAAGACCTGATAATGTCAGCTTGGAAGTTGGTTGTCCCAAACTTGGAGCTTTGTGACTCCTGAGAGCAAAATTATCCTGCACTTCCCCTCACCTTCTCCAGAGTCCCTCACTCAGGTTCAGTCATAGCAGGGCTTAAAGGCAGACAGCTAAGTAGTCCCACTGGTGCAGGAAGCAATTTGCAAGGAAAAGCAAACATTTCCAAGCAGATCAACAGACAGTAATGGAAAAAAAGAAGGAAAGAGAAGCTGCTAACTTGAGACCCTGTCTAGGATTGTCACTGCATATAGTTTCCTCTCAGTCTTTGCAAAAATGAAAGAGTTCACTGGTATATCCTGGGGCTCATTAATAATTGAGGATGTCGGAAGCAGGAATACTCTTGTAATTCCCTCTGTTTTCCCCCAAAACTTCATCACACAAAAGAGATCTCCTCTGCTTGTTGGCTATGGGCAAATGCTCTGCCCCAGTGTAACCCCAGGTGAAATTAACCTCATGACAGAAGCAGAGAGATACTCAGCCTTGCTTAAGGACAATGTTTCAGAGACATAGGATGTCTTTGGAGATACCAGTATTAAAATCTCACTCTGCTCTTAAACTGAGAGATTGAATAATTTGCTTTATATCAAGGAGTTCACCGTAATGCAACCCTATGTGTCCAGATGGGTCAGAAAACTGAGCCCTGTAACAGATTTTTGTAATGGATATGATGGAACAAATCACCTTGGCCAGTATCACTGACACAAGTCTCAACCATTCATATAACCCCTCCTACCTGCCCACAATTTTAGGAGGGCAAAATAGGCAGGAAAGTTTTCTTGCCTCTTCCTAAGGGAATCTGGTATCCTTTGGGGCAGAATAGAGGAGGATAAACAGGGAAAGGACAACCAGAAGTCATGTCGATGGTGAACTGCTCATACAAAGTACAGATGAAAAGCATGCCACGTCTCAGCCAGCTGCCTGGCGCAAGATCCTATGGAAAATGTAGAGGTAGCCTCCAAGTCTTTGTGCTTGGATTACACTGGTGGAAGGCACACAGCCTGCTTCTACATCCTGTGAAATCAAAACATGGGAAACATTGTGAGTCTCAGGTTTGGACTCTCTTTTAAATATTTATTAGCCTAGTAATTGAGGGGCAGAAGGAAAGAGGGTCTAATATGCACTGAAGAAATGCACAAAGAAAGTCTCTCAATTCATTTTGCAGCTTTAAACCAAAAACAAATCTCTGTTTCTCAGCTGTCCCATCTGTGAAGGGGGAATAAAAATGCTGAGTTAAGTCTGGTGATTCTACTTAGTGGAAAAAGCAATTACACGTGGCATGGAAAGGCAGTGTTTGTACTAATATTTGTCCTGATATTTGTAATGATAGCAGAACATATTATTATGTTCTAATTGCCAGGAAGCTAGATGATATGTATTAACATAAATAAGAAGGTTTGGAAAGGAGTGTTTCAACAAGACCAAAGACAAAATGCTACCTGACATACAATAGCAATACAGTGAAGATAAAGGTAAGCTGCTCTGTTTGGGTTGGAATGCATTCAGCCTTTCCCCAGAGATATATCAAGAATGAATTGTTACCATATTTCAGACTCTGTTCCAGCCCTTTTCATACGATACTGTTCTTTTATTATTTGACCTTGAGTTGTCATCATTATTGATAACATTATTGAGCAGCCCTCGTGAAAATGAGAGCACATCAAGATTTGTTAAGGACAGGACTGATGGAGAGCTGCATACTTCTTCCTAAATCCTGCTTTGCTGAAGCAACTCACTTCTGACTCACAAAACATATTGTACATCGGTAGTAACTCACCCTCAGCTCCCGGTTTACCTGTCATGATTTAGCACTCTCCCTAGCATTCTGTGGTTGAATTTTCAATGCCACTGATACGTGAAAAACATTTTCAGCCCTGAACTTCCCCAAGTATGATCTGCTGTTCACTTAGATATACAAGGAGATATTAGATGTACGTCTCTATATACTTATATATGTATATGTTTAAATACACACAGGCAGCATGTACTTTTCCAAAGCTCTGACACATTAGTTAATTAGATGTACAGCACAATTAATTAATTCACTATTTGGAAATTCCAGTAGCATTAAATGAATGCTTCCAGTAGGAACTCAGCCAGACAAATGATTTCAGAAATTTCTCTCCACTACTTTGTCATAAAGATTTTTGAAAAAAAAAAACAAAAACAAAAAACAAAAAACAAAACCAAACAAACAAACAAACAAAAAAAAACACCCCACAAAACTTCAATAGAACAGATGGTTTGTGTGAAATACGTGAAATGCCACCAATTCAGGGCTGATATCTACACTACAGATAGCTACACTAAACTTTGTGGGTGTTAGCTAACCATAGAATAAAATCATAGAATCATTAAGGCTAGAAAAGACCTCTAAGATCATCTAGTTCAACCATCCACCTACCACCAATATTGCTCACTAAACCATGTTCTTAATACCACATTTCCACATTTCTTGAATACCTCCAGAGATGGCGACTCTGTCACCTCCCTGGGCAGCCTGTACCAATCCTTCACCACTCTTTCAGAGAAGAAATTCTTCCTAATAGCCAAACTGAACTTTCCCTGGTACAACTTGAGGCCATTCCCTGTAGTCCTATTGCTAGCTACTTGCAGAAAAAATAAATAACCTCTGCTAGTGGTTATTGCTTTCAGGTTTTTTGCTGTTTCTCTTTTTTGTTGTTGTTTTTGTTTTTAGTTATGTTTAGGTATTCTCACTCTTCCGCACCCTGATAGATACAAAACAGTGATCAAGAAAAAAGAGCACGAGTCCTGCTACTTCATTACAATAACACTAGGCTCTCATGCAAGATGACACTCATTGGAAGTAGACTTGTAAAAGACAATGCCTCACCAGCTACAGAAAGAGCCACAGCATCTGAAAGAATTTGCAGAGTGTGACATGCTCCTCTGAAACTGGAAGCATGCAGGATTAAGGTAGAAGAAGGGAGGAATTTTATTTAAGGAGCTTCTTTCCAGGGAAAGGCAACTTGGGTCAAGACTGACATTTTATTGGCTGGTATGAAGCTGCGGGATTTTGTTTTGAATTCCAAGTTTTAAACGAACTTAAAAGACGTTTTCCTGCCACACTCTCTTTTCTGTATCCATTCCTTTCAACCTTGGAGGACTGATGTCAACAAGAACAGATACATTTTAGGGGGAGAAGCAACAAGGTTGCTGAGTTTTATAATTGGAAAGAGTTCAAGAAGTCCTACTTCTAGGGTTCGTTTGTCATTTAGAAACATTCCACAAAGACAACAAACAGCAGACGCGCAGCAAACTGTCCTCAACTGGGAAATTAGCTTCAGAGCACCGACACTTTCTGCCCAAATTACATGTGCTTACTTCTGTTCTTTGATCTAGTAAATGTAAAACTCATCCGTGATGAACTGATACTTTGCTACTGCTACGTGCATATGTGAAGGAGGTGTCTGAGTTCCTTAGTGTTACAGCAAATCAGTCTCTCTCCTCCAGAGACGATACTTAACAGATCTTCATTGGCTCTAAGGGAAACTTAAATCTCTGTGGGTGTAAATACTGAGCATATAGATTCAAACATGGGAAACTTTCTTTCCAAAGGAAAAAATTGAGAACGACAGCCAGGGGTTTATTGATGGCTCTTTCTCTAGGCAACCTTTAGTGCTACCAAGTATAACATACATTATTTTTGTGTATTTCCTCTCCTTTATTACTCACAACCTTTTCTGTAGACCTCCCTTCAGAGGCCTTCTGTAAAATCCCCTCTACCGGGGGTAGCTGGAGTCATGAAAGACAGAGAAAACTTCCTCAAGAAAGAGGAAGCTGAGGCTGTTACCTTGCTTTTGCCAAATAACCTCTGAGTAACCTGAAGGTGACTTCTCTTGGAAAAAGGATACCCACTTAGATAAATCCCTTTTAAAGCAATTCAAATGAAAAAGTTCTGATCTGCCTGGCTGCTAGGGGAATTAATGAGGAAATGGGCAGAGGCAGGTTCTGCAATTGTGCCATGCTACAGAAGCATAATGAACCATTTCCTTCTTCTCTGAAAAATAATATAAATTTGATGGCCAGGGAGCTTTCCTAGCCAGGACTTTACTCAATAAAATGTTTCCAAATGGAAAACAAGCACATCACTGGGTAGCAGTAGGTAGGATGGAGGTTTCCACTGCCAGTCCCTTGCCAAAACCACATGAAATGTCCTATGCTTCAGTAGATGGTGGCATGCAGACAATTTTTCTGTCTGAATTGTACAGAATATGCTGGAATTCCCTTTGCCACAAGAAGGAAGGCACTAGGTGTGTATAGGGCTTCACCAAGGCTTCACAAAGACATCTTCAGGACAGCAGGGCTCTTGTTTTTGTTTTGCCAATTTACCAGAGATGAGGATTAGGAATAACTAGGTCGGGGGACTCTACTGTTGCCAAAGAGCTTGGCCAGGGAAGCTGGGAAATGCACCAATCTAGTGATGGATCTAAGGGCTGCCAGAGGGTAAGTACAGAAAACATTAAGACTGTGTAAGGCCTTCTCTTTATAGGAGACTTGAGCTGGCAAAAGCAGCTGCCAAGGTCCTGACTGAGCGGATGAGTCTGCTGCTGGGCACATATGTTGAGTGAAGCCTCCCGATACACTCTATACTAAATTCCATAATTTGTGTTTTCTTGTTGAGACGCGCAGCCAAACCACTAAGGGTGGGAACTATCCTTGTATTACTAAGGTGCCTGTCAACTCCAGAACGGTCTGTTAGCAAACGTGATTCTCCTTGACTACTCAGAGACTATTCCTGCAGACTAGATTTTCAGTGATTCTGTAGTTTTTTCAGATAATAATTACGATTCCAGCAAACAATTGGGCCCACTTTCCTTGTTATCGTTGTATTATTTTATTATTTTATTTTACTTACTTATTTTAATTTTACCCAAGTTGTCTCCGCTGGGGTTTGAAAAAAAGTGAAAAAGAGATTTTTCTTGTGTTATCACTCTTTGGAATGTATCTCATCATTTCAGCTCTCTTCCTTCTTATTTAGCAATTAAATGTGTAGCAATGCATATTCTTTAAAAACTATTTTAACTCTTTCACATCGTGAATAACTTGAGAAAAAGTAGTTCTCCAGCCTTAACTACTTACAATTTATGCTACTAATTAAAACTTTGCAAGGCTCTGCTTATCTTATTTTTACTTTATAGCCATTTCCAAGAGAATAGGAAAAAGGAATTTGGAGGAGGTACAGTTTGAAGAATGAAAACGTAAAGAATTTACACATTACTTTCCTGCAGTACTAAGTAGTAGGTTCCTTCATTATCTACACTGATGAGCACTTTAGAAAATAAAAGCTCTGAGCTCTTCTGTGCCAATATCTGTTTGATAAAAGAAACCTTCAGCTATTACATATGATTTAACATGTCACTTTGCTACCTAATGTTTCATAGAAACACTAGCTCAATGGTCTGAGAGTTGGATATTTTATGGATCTTATGCTTTTGTTGATTTCACTTGGATATGTAGGTGCCTCTCACTTCTTAAAAGTAAATTCTTAATGATTTCTTCCAGTCAGTTTCTGTCAGCAAATGGAATTTAATTCAAAGCTCTTTAGTCCAGCCTGGAGACGTTTGGTCATCTGGGTTGTAGGCTTGGGACTTTCTCCTCTGAACACACATCTGTCTGTGCTCAGGCTAGGAGGAATAACTGTGCTTCCCAGAACTGGACTTGCCTCTGCTAGTTCCAACCAGAGACAGGAAAGAAATAGCTGGCTTTTAAAAATGTAATTAATACTAATGGAAAATAAATATATGCATATGTTCCCTGTGGCCCGTGATGGCCTTTTCTGAGAATGCTTGTTCATACTTAGCTATGACAAGCAGTGGGTGGTTTTCCAGTGAGCCATCACCTCAGGCTGGAAGTTGGGAAGGAAAGGAGAGGAGCCAGATGTCCTGAGCAGGGGGCTGAGCACTTGTGAGACAAGGGCCCATCCATTGTGAAGCCTATATTACACAGGGACTTGTGCTGCGCTCTCATATATCTCAGGCTCTGTCCAACTGTCTGCATCATAACTCAAAAGTCTGTGTGGAGCTGGCTCTGCCCCTGCCACCCATCAGAGCTGAATTGGATATGGGCCACCAGTGGGGTCTGGTTTTGATTAACCTTCTCATTCATGCAACGTCAACCAGCTTAATTTTTTTATTATTACTGTTTGAGAGAAAAATTAAAGAAGGAGCTGCCTGGCATGGTGTGGCCTGCAGCTGTTTCATCTGAATTTCAGAGAGCAAGAGCGGAAGTACGCAGAGACTTGGCTGAAATGGAAAATGCTAAGGGGAGATCGGGTACATAAAACACAGCTGCTACTGGGCAAGGGTCTGACTCCTGGGCCAGAAATCTGGATTGCAATACCCTCTCGGAAGCTTGGAAATAACATCTGTATTGATTGATGTTTGTCCTCTTTCCTTCAGCCAGACCTTGTTTCCAGCTGCCCGGACATTTTAACAGAGACTGAAATTCAGTTTTACTTTTTATCCTCTCTTTCCCCCCATGTTCAGTCTACTTTCTTCTTGACCCAAGCAAAACCTACTGACAACTCAACAACACCTCAGCCTATTATCCTTGATATTCTTGTACCAAGGCTCACAAATGCAAGCTAAGTCCTTCTGTTCTGTGCAGTGCTTCCTACTGCACTGAATAGGAGTGACCCTCTTTTTTAGATCATCTTGGGCTTGCCCTTTCCTCCTTGTGAGGAGGTAAATACCTAAGGTTACTGTAAAGTGAGGGTTCTTTTTGTGGCCTTTGGTTTATGCTGACATACATCCAGCTTGTAGCAGCCAGTTGTGCTCGCTACACAAAGAAGCAAGGCTGATGCAGCTTCTCAGAAGACTCTTCTCAACATTGACTGAGCTGGCCCCAGAGCCCAGGCTTGGTGAATGATGTAATCTTTCACCTCCAAGTTCAACCTGGAAAATTGCTTTCAGGGCTATTGCTTTGGCATCTTTTATGTGCTTGAAATTCCAGAATGATGAAAATAAGGAAAAGAAATAAACAGATATATAAGTTAAAAGAGAGAGAGAGAAAGAGAGAGAAATGGACAGAGAATCAACATTATGATCCCTGCTTTGAGTTTTGTTTGCTAAGTAATTGCAAGAAATTAAATAGGGCCAGTTTCCCAGGTGAACACTGCAGAACTCTACATGGACTTTATTAGTTTCCCAGAGGTTTAAACAGAGCTTTTCATTTCACATTTCACCGAACTTTACACTCGTACAATGGGCTGGGTAGTATATTTGGAGCCAAAAATTCTCAAATAAGGGCGTCTAATTCTCTGAAGCCAAATCCCTGTTTGGGCACCTAAAATTTCTGAACACCCACAGCTCCTTCTGATTTTGATTACATTTGTTTGTGCTCAGCACTTCTGAAAAATCCATTCAATTGTACTTAGATGCCTGTTGGCAGGAATGCCCACACTTCACAGAAAAAAAAAAAAAAATGAGAGGAAGAAAACAGAAAATAGCAATATTCTTGAGATGACTTATAAGACAGGTTCAAATTTGACTTCAGGATCCTTTATTGGCCTAGCCCAAACCATTCTGAATTCCTTTGGCTCTAACAGTGCTCTAAACAATGTCGAATAACTTAGACTTGCTATGCCAAATTAAGAACATTTCTAAAATGTATTTTTAGCATGGATTTACTCAGTTGATTTCTGTATGCAACCTTTAATGCCACAGCTGGAGCACTTTGCCCCAGGACATTCTTTATTCATTGTGCTCTAGGCAGAAACATAACCAAGGAGGGGGTCGTCATTCTCTCACATAATTTCTTCTACTAGCACCCAAGACCAACTCCCATCACAAAATACAGGACAGCATGTAGCAAGCGGGTAATAGCAGAAACTCCCTATGGAGCTTGTGACCTTCAGTATCTTCATGAAGAGCAACAGGCAACAATGAAAGTGATTTAGTGGGGGTTCAAAGATTTTATTCACAAGCGGCTAAATGTAAGGGTGACCAAGCTAAGCCAAGGAAAGCAGTAGGAAGTTATCTACCATCCACTGAGCTGCATCCCAAGGAGCAAAGCTCTTGGGACAGGTCACCATGAGGCATGACCTACATTGGAGTTCCTTTCTCCTTCCAATTCCTCTGTCCCAGTTCCTTCTATTTCCTGCCATTTTCACTGAATCTGTAGCCTTCCTTCAGGCAAATTTCCATTGGTTTTGCCAGAAGAAATACTGACTAACAGCTGAGTCAGGTTCTGAAGACCTGAATATGTGATCCTATGCACAACGCACTGCAGAAATATGCATCAGTGAGTGATAGGTTTGGGAGTAAGGGCAGAGGAAAACCCCAGCTGCAGGTGCACCCCCTTCCCCTTAAAAGGGGGAAGGACTGAATAACTTTTTAATCTTTCATAATATTTTGTTTTATTCTTTTCAAGGGGGAGGGGGAAATCTGAGCATTAGATTATGTAACTTTAAAAAACGTGTTTCTACTTAAAAGCTAATCAACATCTCCCACATCAGACAGTAAACGTGGTGCTGTAGAGCAGGATTATTCCTGATCTCTGCTTTGTCTCAGCTGTGGATTAAAAAGTGTAATGTTATCCTGTTTAATATTTTAACCGTATGGGTTGCAATTTCACGGGCAATTATATGACAAGGGAAGTGCTCAGCAAGCCAGTCACAACTCAAAAGGTCGTTATTTCCCTAAAAGTTACACTGAAGTCTTTTCCAATGGTAACAGAGGTCTGCCTCATCAGCTCTCTCTTCCACAGTCCATTTCTTGAATTCTTTTATATCCTCACTAAGCCACTTTCTTGCCCAATGGTGCAGGGAAGAGTGGAACTGGAACTTCTACCTGCAGAGCAGGTGCTCAGTTCCAGATGCACACAGCTGCACTTACAAAACCATCCTCAGCACATCAAGAAAACAACTACATCTCACCTGACATCTCTAGCCAATGCATGAACCAGCTAGTAGATTGTGCTCAGTTCTCTTATGAATGTCTTATGATCACACAGTGATGAGAATGAACACTGAATAAAAATATTTAGCTGGGCATCATGAAACAGTTGCCTTCACAGTGTGTGGATAGGTTACCTCAGCTCCTTTCGTGCTTAGAGTCAGTGTACTTCCTAGTCCAATCTTAGGAGATGTTGCAAAGCCGAAGTCTGTCCTTCAATGAACTTATTTCCATCCCAAAATTGAACCTTATACTTCTCTTTCATTGGCTTGCTCTGTGCAACTCTGGTGCATTTCAAAAAGCTGGTGACATTTACTGTTGGTGTCAAGATGAAACATTACTAAGCCCTGCATCAAGATTTTTTTTTTCCCAGCATGATAACTAGATTCTTTTTCTGCAGACCTTCACTGAAGGTGTCATGTGGCTTGTTCCCTGCCATATCTCAGAACCAAATGCTGCTGTGCAGTCTTTCAAATAACTTGTAAGGTATCCCACTCACTATGGTATGTCACCTGTGATTATATACCTGATACATATTACTGGTTTTTAAAATAGCGTGCAATGAATTACACACAAGTTGGAGTTACAGGAGGGCCATAGTGACAGCTGTACTCAGACAAAATTCACATGCAAATTAAAGCAAATTTGGCTTATTAAAGGAATTCGGTATCTGACTTAACAGTACCTAATTGCAGTAACATTAATACAATTCATGCAGAATACAGATTGAAAAGCCTTTTTTTTTTTTTTTTTAAGAAAGAGGCAGAAAATTTGTGTAAGGAAATAGATAAAAAGCTTTCATTCTAAGTGGGAAATGGATTGATATACAGAACACTCTTGTTTTATATTTATATAAAATTGAAATTGTGAAATTGAAGATAAGAAGCATTTGAATTTTGTTCTGGAAACTGCAAATTCATAAAGCAATGCAGATAAAGGAGTGTTTGGCTGAGTGTTTTGAGGTCCTGGTGATTCACATTGAGCAAGGCCAGGAAAGCTGTGTTATACTGAAAAGAGAGAAAGATACAATGGTAGCAAGGGAAAAAAATAATTTCATATATGCCAAAGCAGGCAGTTAATCAAGTCCTGGATTTGGTTGCCCAAGCTGGCTGTTTCCTAAAGTCTTGCTGTTTTAGAGATTTTACTGAATCCCTCTGTATTTTTTAACGTTAGAAAATAAATATAAATACAACTACATGAAGTATAATCCATGCCATGATATGTTTGAGCTCATGAGTTCCACATGGCTGTAAGAACCTAATTTATTCACTATAAAAAATTAACAGTCTACAGATTGTTTTTGCTTCCTTACTGTTTTGCTGGGTGCAAAATATAGAGTTTCATACATATATATTTCACGTTTGCATAGATTTTAAAAAAGTGAATACAAGACACAGTATGAATGCAGTTTATGTGACTTCATACCCTAACGAACATGAAGCAAAAGTATATAGTCTTCATCTGTAATTTGCAAATAGTTTAAGTACGTGTGAAATGAAAAATATCATCACGCTTTTACCAGCTAAGTAAAATAAACTATTTTTCTTTTACACTAGTTAGATGAAATGGGAGAATTTCAAGAGACAGAACAAAGATGATGCAGTTTTAATTAGGTAATAAATAAACCTGTGAAGAATTCTATTGACAGGACTGTGAGACTGAGAGGCTCTTAAGTTTCACAAAGGAGAAGATGCACAATTTCATACCGCTCCACTTTCTGCACAGAATGTGACTCCACTGGGCACAGGGTGGAGCTTTTCATAGCACGTTTGCCCAGTCTCACTGACTTAGTGTTAAATGACACCTTTGGGAATGAGTGTTCTCCATTCTGTGACACATAACGAAGACAACAACTGCTACCCAAAGCTGGTCCCAAATCCTCATCTTCTCACCTAAAGAAAACTCGGTGGCAGGAGGGGAAGACTGGCCAACAAAAACAGAAGCCATCTGTACAAAGGGGACCTTTCATGTACAGCTGGACAGTTATTTTCCTGATGGTCAAGGAGGGAGAAAACATATTTCCTCTCATTAGGTTTGAATTAGGACTTTCTATCCATGTTTCAAGCTTTGGAGAAGAGCATTTCCTGCAGTTTTGGGGACCTTTTTAACTGGAAAGATTTTCCAGTGGAGGATTGGAAGGTTAATCAAATGAATCAACTTTGTCTGGTATTACTAGGAGAGGAAGATCGTATCTTAAGTCAGAAACCCTGTTAATAGCATTTATACCAGAACACAGGCTTGTGGGCATGTGACTCTGTGGAAGAGTTGAAGCATTTTCTGGAATAGCTGGAGTACCTTGTAATCTGGAAACTACCAGCACATCCAATATTCATGTCTTGAAACTACTGGCAACACTGGCTCCATGGCAGTTGAGTGATGAATATAAGGAAATCACCACAAAAGGCTGTCTTGCAAGTGCAAGCAGAATACAGCAGGTTTATTTATCTATCTTTTTTAGTTTCCATAGATTTGCCTAATGAGTCTCACACAGATAGTTCCCAGCCTGAACTGACAGCACTGCATCTTGTATGCCTTTCTGGTTGAAGGTATCGGTATAAATTCAGGGATCACTTCATATTACAAGCCAGTTTAAGAAAAAAAAAAAAAAAAAAAAAAAAGCTGAGGGACATGATAAATTATCTTTCAATATATGGAAAGATGTTATAAAACCCAGTTCACAGCAAAATGTAACTGTAATGGGAAAAAGAAATTTAGGAGGACATATAATCTGCTTTTCCTGAAGCTTCTTGAGGCTTGAATGCTGTCTATACAATATGTTCTGTATATATTTCTGATTCTGATTCATTGGAGGGCAGTAAAACAGGGAATCTCTTGAGAACCCTTGCTGTTATACAATACTACAATCCCTATTATTTTACAGAAAATTAGTAATTATCTGTGACTATGTACTATATTGTGGGCATTTAAACTGAGGCCTTTATTTGGCCCAAGAAATGCCAGACAGAAAGCAGTAATTGTGAAGATTAAGTCCAGAACAAAACCTCCCAGGAGTTTAGATTAATTCAGATATGGAACTTTGATTCTTCAGGTATTTTGGCTGGCTAGGAAATTAGGTCATTAACTATCATTATCATTTTAAAAGTTGTTTATGGAAGCTCCCTAGGTGCTTTCCAGGGATTCAGCAATTCCTGCACACTCTTTAGAAGAGCTGACATGCTGAGATGCAGTCTTCTCAAAGTCTGGGAAGGTCTAGCTCTGTGGGTTTGAGTATAATCACGTTCTGAGTAGCAACAGTTCAAAAAATGGGAAATTAAGAATTATTACAGACTTTTCATCCCAGTAGCAGACTTGGAGAAGGAGTCAGAGCTTGACTCTCATTCTCAAAAGCCCATGATTCTGCAATTTTTTGGAGTGTTGACTGGGAAAGAGGTAAAGCCATGCCCTGTCAGTAAACTTTTTTCAGCAAATACTAAAATCCAAAGAAAAAGGAAAGAAATTGCACTGGGTATGAAAATCCCAGATGTGAGAGCAAGCCCTGGTGTCAGGTAGAATTTCCCTTACCTTTTACACACTTTCCATAATTGCTCTTACCGCATCAGATAATTACCTAGTCCTTCTATGTTTCAGCTAGTTGTGGGCATGGCTGCCAAAAGCTTGGAGGTTATCTTTGCTTAAGTACCCAAGTATTAAAAGGCTTAGCCAAAGCTTATCTCAGATTCTGGAGGCTTCTGTGCTGGCCTTTCCAACACCTTCTTTTGTAGGATCCAAAATCTTTTCTCTCTTCAGTCAATGGAGGCCACTGCCTTGGAGGAAATCTCTAAACGTATTCTATCCTTATACTATTGATTTATTTTCAAAGAGCCATTGATAACAGGTAGCTATTACTTGAGATGGGCTTCACCTCTTCATCTGAGACCTTGGTCAAGCCTTCCCCAAGATGTGGATTCTGATTTGGGCTTGATTCAAATGGATTACATAGTGATGCCTCAGCAGCAAACACACTAAGATCTGAACTCTGAAAAACTTCAAAGCTTCTCATTTTTGGCTCACTTGTGTTCCACTACCAGCCACCGAATCATACAGCCTTTATTTTTTACCCTCTCTATCTTCTTGAGCAACTGATAAAATAGTCGAAATGGAACCTTACCAAACCTCCTGGCTCAAAATCATCTTTCAGGTGAGAATGCACTTGGTACTAATCTTCAACAATGAGAAGTTTTGGAACTGTTTAAGAAGAAAAATGCAGCTGCCTGAGGATAGTGGGAGGTGAGCCAAAGTGAGTGGAGCTTAGCTGGGAAAGAGAAATTATCAGCAGGGTACCAGAAGGGAGAGGCACATCCAAATTTGTTTCTGGGCCTTCAGTCATGTCATCCTTCCTGATTGAAATTTGGTATTGTAAAGTTCAAAATGGAGCTACAGAGCTGAAACTCGTCCTATCATTGCAAATAACTCCTTTTTTCAAACTGTTGAAGGTTCCACTTTTCAGTAATAAATTCGTCCTGGAATGGTATGAATCCACAGACATACAGAGAAACCAGGCTGGATTCCTTAAAGCATTTAAATAATATTAGTTTGAAAAAAGCAGTTAAAATACTTGTGAGGGTGGGTTTATTTGTTGGATTTCTTCTTTTGCTTTTTTTTTTCCCTCCTTGGATTTGTTTCCTTTTCAGTGTTATCTTAAGCTTTCAGGTTCCCTTTCCCAACCATCTTCTTGGAAAATGGGCTCTCATTTCTAAGCTGTCTCCCCAACGATCAGTGGTTTAGAAATGTTTGTTTTTCAAATTCCTTAATTGTATGGTCTACCCAGAATTGATCAGCACTGAAAATTATATTTCAGAGTTAAACACAACCAGATGGAGAAAGAAAAGCCAGCCATCTGAAAAAGCCTAAAAGTCCTTTCTGAGCTCCCCATGTGGTTTGGTTGATCACTGGTTAATTTCATAATTATTTCTCTTGCAGATGGGTGAAAATCATCTGGCTTTGTATTTATCTGTCAGAAGAAAGAGCCAGGCTTTCAAAGACAACTCAGACATATCAATATCAGACAGGCTGCGGAGATGGTATAAGTGCGGCTACTCCTGGCTTCAAGGAAACATAAAACCCTTTTTCAGAGGCAAAATTTTTCTTTGTAACACTCACACAAGACTCTTGGTTTTCATTAGCAGTCACTCATCCTATTTCAAAAGAGAGATTCCTTGCTTTTTCTCTCAGGTGGATTTTTTGTTTGTTTGTTTATTTTTTGTTTGTTTGTTTTTTTTTTTTTTAAATCAGAAAGAAATAGTACTGCATACAGTACAATAGAAGATACAGTTTTTACTGGGGAGGCATATTCAGTGCTACCTACTATATTCACTCTATTCAATCCCAGATTCATCCTTTGCAATCTTTTTGTCAGCCTGGGTGAGTTTGTTGTTTCCTCTTGAAGTCATCTGAAGGACAGAAAACCTATGATCCACTTTCTCACTATTACAGATTACTTTTAAGGTTCTTAGCAATTGAATGGTGGGGGACAGATGGACAAAATAGTCCAGAAAGCACTAAAAATTGTCCTTCTGGTTGAGAATGGGATATGTCCCCCATATTACAATGCTGATAGTTAGGAAAGAACCTTGATAATCCAATATCAGTTTTTTCTGATTTGGACAGTTGATTTTTTTTCTAATATCTTACTATGGCTGCAAATGAGAGGAAATGTATGTTTCATGGTCTGATGTAATATATATATTTTGGGAGACCAAAAACAATTCACAGATTGTGAAAGTATATGATGAAAGAACGCTCCAGAGCAGATATCAGTGAGCAAATAAGCACCAGCTAAACATTTCCATAGCCTTCAGAGTGAGACAGGAGTGAGTGGAAACACGCAGAATAGAACCAGACAGTAAAGTTAGGAAAGCTGATGGATGTCAACACTGGATTTATTCCGTGTGAGTACAACTCACTGCAAACACCTGAAGAGAAGGAACTTTGTTGCTCAGACCTTGCTGTCCACCAGAACAGGTTATTTCTGTGAGTTGACCTTGGAGCAATCACTCAGAAACTAGAGCTCATGAAAATTCTCTGGGCTGGAATCCAAAAGTGGGCTTCTTTGCAGAAGCCTTCAAAATGATGTCCTTTCCATTACTTACTGCAACAAACTAAAATTAATTGGGATCACTGAATAATATGCCGCAGAATTAAAAGAGAACTGTGGAGTGTTTCAAATACAAACAAGTGAATTAATTTCCCTTGCTTGTAGAGGAGAAGTTGTGTCCAATAAGCATTAGAAGAGGACTGTAGCCTTTATGAATTTGATTGGGAAGAGAATACAGAGAATTTTTCTAAATATTCCTTTTCTTCTGCAGTCTGGCAAGATATTTAGAAATACACACAGTTGATTCTGAGGATGCTTACCTTCATTTGATATCCATCAAGCCTCACAGCTGGTATCAGTGAGCCCTGGTACAAGCAAGACCTGACTTAGACACTTGATTTTACATGTGTTGCCTGAGAGAAGACAAGCACCTTGTACTTCAAAAAAAAAAAAAAATAAAAAGCCCGAAAATAAATAAATCATCTACAAAGAAGATGCCTCAAGCAGGAGCCCTCTTCAAGGCTCATGTTTAAAGGCACAAGAGAGCAATTAGAAAAATAAAATTGGCCTCCAAATGCAGATGCAACTCTCCACAGGGTTTCTGACAAGAAACCATCTTCCAGGAGTCTCAGCAACTTTTGGACAAATTCTGAAACCGTCACTTCAAGAAGAGGTTCTTACATGTACAACAGCAGCCTAGCTGGGAGGAAATAATTGTTATTTTTTGATGGAAATGCTTGGCTGAGAGGGAGGCCTCAGGGAAATGAAAGGGATGAGATGAAAACACTTGAGCAGAGGGATGGAAGAGCTCAAAAGAATCCACAAAGCCTGTGAAAAATGCTGATGTAAGCATAAAGAGCAGCAGTAGGCTGCAGGGTGCACCAGAACAGGCTGCACAGAAATGTGTCCCATCCCTTCAGACGTTCAAGGTCAGGCTGGATGAGGCTCTGAGCACCTGGATTGAGCTACACGTGTCCCTGTTCACTGCAGGGGAGTTGGACCAGATGGCCTTTAAATGTCCCTTCCTACTTGACCAATTCTACATAAAGACAGGGCTGGTGAGAGAAGAATGATGAAAAGAGCCTGATCAGACTGTTTGCTCCAGTCCTGCTCACAAGTAGAGGGGACAGTTTTGGTTAGAGAAACACAAGACATATTAAGCGCATGAATAGGAAGCATCATTCACAAGATATGTACGATGGAAAATAAGAAAGGAAGAGAAAGATATGTTGGCAAATCGTAGATTCCTTCAGCCTGAGTTTTAAAGAAAGCCATACCATGTTTTCCTAGGTATCAGAGACCTCTACATTTCATCCACTAGCCTTCAAAACTCTGATCATCAGTCTTGTTAATTTTTCCTTGCTGTTTATGCTTCTCCACGTGACTGACATTAGGATGTAGAGGAATATACCAGCTACCTCTCTGGCTGCTACAAATTAATAGGCAAGAGACAAAGAGTCTGCAGTGCAAAGGAGAGAGAATAATTGTAATCAAGACTGCTCTGAGAGAAGTAGTTGAAATGGGCTGTTGCACAGCTGCTATGAATCAAGGCTCTCACAGGTCTCACAAGCCTTGACAAATAGAACCAAGGCATAATGAGCTTTTTCTGTTCTGTCACCAAACAAAATATTGCTGGAAAAAAAAATTCGGACTGAGCTATTTTTTTCCCCTTTTTTCTTTCTTTTTCTTTTTCTTTTCTTTTTTTTTTTAAGAACAAAATCTCCAAATTAATTTTGGACCAATGAAAAAATACTTGGTTCTGTTTTGAAGTGATTCAACACCTTTTAAATCTTCTTATAAATTTTTGTTTTTAAAAAGATCAACTTTAAAATAAAATATGGCTTCAAAACAAGAAATAAAATGTTTTGATTTGATGATGTCAAAACAAAATTTTTCATTAATTTTTAAAATGTTTCCACTTCCTCTGACTGAAACTATTACCTAAACTGAAATCAGGTTCACAGATAGCTTACATTTTCCCTCCAAACTTTGAGTATGAATGAAATCTTTGTTTTCTCCCTCGGAGTTTACATCATTCCACTGAATAAAGCAAAAGCAGTGGCACCATTTGCACACACAGCTTATCCGTATATTAAGAGTCCTCACTCCACTTCTAACTCGCACTATTTTCAGTACTAGTATAACATCTATTGCTTATTTTTTCATTAAAGCGTTCATAAATTATAGGCCCAAAAAGGTATTTTAAGATCCCCTTCCAAACCATCTCCCTGCCCTAATTAAGGATCAATTCCAGCTGGCTTATCCCCACAGATGTTTCTCTAATTTTTTCTTAAAGAAAAAGCAGTCTGCCCAGGGAAACAACATGGCAAGCAATGCATATGAGTAATTCACTAACTTCTGATTAGAGAGCTTTTTTTTTTCTTCTCATTCTTCCCTGTGTTTAAGCCACAATTTTGGTATATTGTGAGCATGGAGAAACAGATGACCCATTTTCTTCCTACAGCCCCCTTTTGAGTACCTTCTGTTTTCCCTTCTCTAGGAAAAATAACACCTCCTCCTTCTCCATGGTCATGCTTTATAGACCTCCAGCCTTATCTCTTGCCTCTCAACTTCCTTCAGTGGATGTGCATCTTGTTTTGCATCACAGGTCCCAGATTACCCATACAACTTCATGAAAGCCTCCAACTGAGTCTTTCTCAATGCTGAGCTATTGACACTTGCTTTCATACTTCCCTCGCTCTGATTGTCTTCCTTGCAACATTATGCCAGTGCTGACTCATGTTTTGCTCCACTGCAAACCCAGATCCCTGCTACCCAGCCAGCATTACCCATACCACATTTGGGAAACTGATTATTACTGCCCAAGGACTTAATCTTTTTTACATTCTTACTGAACAGCACCTTATTTATTGTTTTTCAGAACATTTCTCCAATCTGTCAGAATTGTACTAAAATGTCCTCATGCCCTCCAGCATTTACACTTACTCCCAACTCAATGTCATCTGCAAACATAATAACAAAACTCTGTATTCCATATTCAGTCTTTAATGAAAATATTGAACAGCACAGGAAGCAGGAACAAATCCCTGCAGAACTTTACTTCTATATCCTTCCATTTTGTCAGTGAACCATTGCTAACTACTCTCTGAGTACTATTTTCCCACATGTTCAATTACTTGTCCACTATAATCCTTTTAGAGTCACCATTTTTCAGAAAACAGTCCTCTCTTTTTGAGAGTACCTGCAAAATTAATCATTTATATGACAGGTTGTATTTTAAATATATATGCTTCATTTGAATACGCTCAGTTTATCAAGTATCTTGATCACTATAATGCTATCATTTTAATAACCGTCCCAGTTGATTTTAAGTAGGGAAAAATATCCTCAGAATATCTCCTAAGGGGCTGAAATACTGTTTCTCATTCTTAACCAAGTTAAAATTAGGCTGAGATTCAGATTTTCACCTATTTTTCATCTTTTGCATTGCATTCTTGCATGACAGGAATGTTGGTGTGTGGGAGAATTTTTTTAAAAGATTTAAGCAAACATTCCTACTCATTCTTTGCAGTTTTATCTCACCAATATACTGAGGAAAAGATCTGATTTCCACATTTCCCCCTTTTAAATTTTCTGGGAGCCCTTCGTTTGTAAAAGTGCCCTAATTCACAAGGGCTCTTTGCACAGCTGTTTAATCACCTCCTGTTTACTATAGTTAGTGGAGTTAGACAAAAGCAATTTGGTTTTGAAACAAGCATTCAGGGTAAAATATAAAGCTCTTAAAATTGTTTTATATTACCTTTCCAAAGTGACATTTGCTAAGTAGACTTGTGATCTCATCAGAAAATGAAATGTCGTCGCTCCATGGCCCATTTCTATTAAACTATACTCAGTGACATTAAATAGATTTCTTCTTTATTTTTTTTATTATTTGACATCTATCTTCTTTTTAATTTTGCTCAAGACTGGTGTTAGATTTGCTGACTTACCATTAGTTGAATCATCTTACTTGCCCTTTTTAAATATACTGGCACAAAATTAGCTGCTCCAATCTCCTGGAATTTACTGCATAGGCCAGGATTTATTCAAAATGAAAATGAGTTGGCTAGAGATCTCCTTAGACAACCTTTTTAGGACTCTTGGGCACAAGCTATCCAGGCCTACTGATTTCAAAATGTTTATATCTCACTGAAGTTGTTTAAAACCGTACTCAGTTACTAATGGACTGAGAACAGAGTTCATTGCTCTCATGCAATATAAGTGTGACATCTTACTTCTTTCCAAATGTAGAAACATTAAAAATATTTGATTTTTCTACTTTATTGCTAGCAAAAAATTTACAACTCTAATCTAGGCATGGACCTCTGTCGTTGCAGTGACACAGCTATGATGTTGAAAAAGCCAACAGTTCTCACTCTGAAGGAAAATAAGGGGAAAAAAAACAAAACAAAACAAAAAAAACAGCCTGATATTTTTCTCAGTAACTATAATTTTTTCTACTAGATCTCATTTCATTACCTCTCCTCCCTTGCCTCTTGTCCTTTCATTGTCTCAGTGTAGAGAGGCACTCAATCTACATAGTGTGAACAAGCTACCACCCTCCTCAAAGTGACTTCTCCAAATCAAAGCCAAAATGCAAAGACAGAGAGCAGTACTGTGCTACCGATACATGTAGGTGCATTCCATAAACAGACATATGTGATCAGTGAGATCCAAGATTTAGATCATTTATGCATATAACAGTCACTACAAAGACCAAAATTCTCCTCTCTTCTAGTAAGAGGACCTCATAAAGCCATACAACTTCCTTCTGTCTTTCAAAAGCTGTCATGTGGGGACAGACATTTCTGTTAACAAATGGCTTTCCGTGTTACAAGGTTCAGATTAAAGGAGATACTGTTAGGCAAATTGTTTTGTGTTGACCTGTGTTTTCCTTCCTGAGCCTAACATAAAACTTTACGCAAAAAGGACAACAGTGCTAAGGAGAACCATCAAGCAGAAGCACAAAACCGAACTAGACATATTAAGGACCAAGATCAAGAACCTGATGGGTGCTACAGTTCTCTGCTGAAAACTAAGTAAAAAAAAAAGTCAAGAAACCTGGCTAAAAAAGAACTGCTAAGGAATTTGCACAATCAGGCTAGCTCATGTCAAATCAGTAGTTCCATGGCCTATGTACGATCATGGTGCTGGCAAACAGGAAAGAGCCCCCTGGTTAGCCCAGAATGAGAAAAAAGTGAACTTCTGGATAGCATTCACTAGTTTTATACATTTCTTAGTCATGTGAAATACTTTGCCCCACTTATTCTTACCCAGAATGCAAGCCTTTTCTTAATCTTCTATAAGCTACAGTAGCACATTTGAATTTCTAGGGGCGTGATGTTACTGAAAACAGTTCAGAATAAAATATCCTGTGTTTGTTCTATGACTTTGCATATCCCTGTTGCTCTTCTACACTCTGGATATTTCTCCATCTCAGGATAAACTCCAGGTGCTTTCTAAGGGCAAACTGCCAGGTCTTTTATGCTGCCTGGGCACTATCAGCAGTGCTGGAGACTTATTCCAAGAGCTGTATGGAAAGAAGAAATCTTTCTGGGTTTGGACTTCACATTAAAGCTGATGCTGAAGGCTCACCTGGCTTTGTTCAGTCAGCCACACTGTTTTTGCAGGTGCAGAGTGCTGAGCTCTGAAAGGTGGAAGGGCAAGCAGTCATGGTTTTAAGCAGGGAAGTCACTGCCTCATAGGGATGGAAGGGTTAAACCAAGCAAATTCCCACGGGGAGGAGGGAAAGAAAAAGGAAGCTGTATGCAGCACAAGTTTCTCCTGGTGTTTTATATATGAATAATAGTTCCCCCCAGGGTTAGCTCCTGGGTTCAGAGAAGGATGTTATCTTGTCTAGACATACAATCTGAACATCCCCAAAGATCTGGCGCCTGAATCTCATAGGAGACAACATTTCCCCCACTGACTCCCATGGGATGCATCCAAAAGATTTCTGTTTCAGAAGCATCTGCAGATAGATGAGAGGGGAAGTGGGAATAAGAATTCAGACTATCTTCTATGAGTGTCATTGCCTGTCAACAAAAGTAGTATCTGACCTCCTGCATCTCTGTGTGCAGGGACTGTAAAGTTTTAGTAGCTTCACAGATGTCAAATATTAAGAAACATGACCAGGATGCCCCCTAGGGAGCATGGTGCTGGCTTCATACAATTTCAGTTCATGTTTTGGGTGAGTCTGGGACAAACTTTAAGTGATTTCAGCCAGCCTATGACATCAAGAAGACTGAACACAAACTTCAGTGGATCAAGGTTGTCCTAGTGTTTTGCAGGATCACCTTGGCAGATAGCAGAATGAGTGACTGGCTGCCCTGTTAATCTGGGGAAGATCACTCTGTGCAGCACCTTGTGCCTCTAATTACTCATTTGTTAATGTAAAGGGAACCTATAAACCATTTTACTTGAGCACTACTCACTACTGGAATTATTTTACTCTCTGCTCAATCTACTTCAAAAAAAAAGTGCACAGGAACAATTTTCCTTTCTACATCATAGGTACATTTGAGAAAGTGACTTTAAAGCATCCTACTAGCATGAATGGATAAGACATTACAATGTACCCCTGGCTTTCTTTCAGTAGATTTTCTCTACCAGCTTGGCTCAATGATAAGACTCCTTGATTCTGTGAGACTCACAGGGTTCAAACAGCTTTTTATACTGACCTTGACCTGGTTTTACTACTAACATCCTGCTATATTCAGAGGAGAAACACCCTGATTTTGGAGAATATTGTGTTCTCCATCATGCCACTATCAAAACTTGATAACAGATAAAACAGCCACTTCATATGCAAGAGGCTGATCTAATTTTTGAAGCAACATTCCAATAAAATCAGCTAGGAGTATGCAAGTCATTTATAATCCTCTCTCTATTATGATGCTCCTAAACATTGCACACAGGGGAAATTATTTAATACCATGGGAAAAATCAGCAGAAGAGGAAAGAGTAAAACAAAGTATGGAGTCCTCAACTACTACAATAAAGGTTGCCTTCAGCATAGATAAAGACCAGAACCATGTCATTCATGATTTGCTGAAAATAAAGAAAGCTCAGTTTTTAGACTAGGGTCTCCCATGGCTTTAAATATTGAAGCTTAATTTCATTTTGTCATTGAGTGACTGATGTGGACCAGTGCTCGCTCATTCACTTCCTTGCTCTGCATGAGCATCCCCAAAAGGGTGTAACAGCACTTCCTTACTTCGTCCTGCTTCATAATCAGAGGCATAGATCCTCCAAAAAAAGCTGCATAGAAAGGCCAAATGCTTTAAAGGAAAAATAAGTTAAGTGGGTTCCCTGCAGACAGGTTGCAGAACCACAATAGAAAGAAGTGGTCAGAAAAAGGACAGATTCGGAATGACCTTTTTAACTCTGGATGAGAAGGCAGGATGATGCCACCAGGATATAAACAAGGCAATAAATCAAGCAAAAACATAATACAATTGAGTTACAATGCGATGAGTAAGTTTTAGGAGAAAGTATCCAGTCACTGAAGATCCTTTGTCTGAACCCAGTATATTTGGATTCTCTACCAATGTGACCTGGGGAGGGTGCGGGGATCTCTGATAACAAAGAAGAATTTGCAAACAATCCATGATTCCCAGAACCACAGAAACAACTGGGAGGGTTCTCAGGAGAAGTAAATAAAAAAAATAGAAATTTGCCATTTATTTGTTTTGTGAGCCATCTCTGTTTTGTTCTTTTCTTTTTCTTCTCTTCTTTGCTTCATCAAGCAAAACACTGCATTGCAGGAAGATTCCTTCCTACCATGACTCCTGGAGATTTTACAGCACAAATGCAGATAGGATTTAAGAAAGGGAAAAATTCACTGGGATGAAGATATCTTGCAGGAGTGGGTTTTCTTAATCTGTTTATGGTTTACAAATACAATCCCTGGAGAAGCTGTTCACTAAACCCATGGCCCCAGTTTAACTTTGGACTTTGCAAAGATATTGAATTTCCTGTCTTTGTTCCAAGAGGGATTATTACTGAACGGCTATTTTACTCCTGCATTGCAGGATTAGTTTCTAAATTTGCCAATTACAACTTGCCAATTAGTGCTGTCATGTAGTCCACAAAACCTGAAAGCTTAGTAGCTCTGCTAGAAAAAGAATGTCTTCATTTTACAAAGACATCTTCCCACATCTTCTATCCCTTCTAGGTTCTCTAGGTAATTGTTTACATTTTAACTTTCTAAAAGGTCAAAATCTAGCCCAGATTTATTTATTGAACAAATGAAAACAGCAACAGCAAATGGCTCCTCCTGGTGAGAGCAGAAACCAATGTCCTGGAGGTCAAGTTTGAAACAGATTTACTAGAAAACAGTGTAAGTAACCAGGTTCCTGTGTCAGCCAAGCTCATCTCATACGTTAATGTACGCACATCAGCCTCTGTGCAGAGTTGCCTCCAATGAGTCCCAGTGACTGTATGAACTCAGATCTTCATAACTTAGAAAGGAAAACTTTCAATCAGAGTTTATGAAAAAAGGTCGTCTCTCCAGCTAACTGTATTCCTGCAGAAGGTTTTTTACCTGCATGCAGCTCATGCTGAGAAGTAGGAATCTGGGCAGTTACCAAGTCAAACTAGCAAGAGACATGATCAAAAGAAACAAAAATAGATAGTTCCCCTTTAACAAGTAGCTCAGCTCCAAAACTCCTTGCCTCAGGACACTGAATTGAAAAAGTGATTGGATTAGTTTATGAGAAGGAAATTCTTGGAAAGATAATCCATACAAAGACATTCACCTGTCTAAAAGATGCAAGACCAGTCTGAGGAAAAAGTGCTACAGAGTTGTCTTCTGCTCATGCACATGTCCAGTGTCAAGGGATGGGGACAGTTGTTCTGCCTGAGCAGCAATTGCTGTTATCTTCTCAGCTTATTCCCCTGAGTGATAGATTCTGCCTCAAAATAACAACAGCAGCAATCCCAATCCTCCAAAGCACAAATCCTCCAACCATTTTGTACCCAATAGGAAAAGACCAAGATAGAATGGTTGTCACAATAACATCCTTGTGGCAGTCCAGCTGCATTTTAACGGCCATGGAGGAAAGCTCCTTGTCCAGCATCATAGACTTTTGTCCTCAGGAATGTGAGCTTCTGTTCAGGAGATTCATTAAATGCATCAGCTACAAGGATGCACATCCTGCAGATGGTTTCCAGTATCCCCCATCTACCACCAAGTTTCTTTTCTTTAGATAATTCTGCCTGAACAATCACTGCAATGGCATAAAAACAAGAAGCATCCTAGGCTGGAAGCATTAAAAAAAAAAAAAAAAAAAAAAGAAGTAATCTTCAGCACACAAGGCAAGGCATAGCATTTCCTTTTTTCATGCTTTGCCAGAGCCACAGTACTGCTCAAGCTCTCCTATGCAGCTCCTCAGTCTTGCTTATCCTCTTCCCTACACACTGCAAGAGACACTGTCGTAAAGCACAGAACCAGCCACAGCATTAACTAGCCACAACCTTCGTTACTGGTTTATTCTAGCAGGATATAGAGTTATTACTAGAAAAAAATTCAAACCCATGAAGCTTGAAACAAGATTTTACTCCAAAGCTGAAACATCCCCAGTGGGCCAGGAAGTTTCTGTTTAGCAATTTGGTTCAGCCCCCTTATTAAAACAAGCCTGAACCTGGGAAATTCTAGATTGAAATCTAAAGGTGACCTTTATTTTCACTTGTTTCCAAAGGAGTCTGGATCTGGGTGCCCTGGCTCTGAGTCACCCTGAAACTTCCTTTGCCTTGACAGACAGTTCATCCTTTCCAAGAAGGACTGGACATTCATTCACCTAGGGAGTGATCCAGAAAGTTGGGTCACCACATATATCCTACAGCAGAGCCATGTTACTCATTGTATCAGAGATGGATGGAATGAGAAGGAAATCAAGGCACAAGATCTGATATTAAAGTGGGGAGGGGCCTTGCCACTAGAAAAAAATGTATAGGAAAAGAAAAAGCAAAAAGGAGAGAGCATTAATATTTTAAAAATATTTTAAAAATGCACTTGGCAGGTATTTCAAGCATCCCTTCCACTTTCATTTCATCTAAGTGTGCGAATAGTTGCTTTTCCTTCCTTGGGCCTGATATGTCTTCTTGCTGAATTCTGTACTGAACTTTGAATTTGAGACAGGCTCGAGCCCAACCCCACCACCCCCGAGCTCTGGCTACAAATTTTGCTCTTGTGGCTCAGGCCCTATCTCTCACTATAATCCTAGGCTAATGATTTCACCATCTACTGTCATCACGCCCGTGCCTGGAGCTCCCTCCATCGCTCAGCATGCCAGACATACATGTTCCTTCTCCTTTTCACAGCCCTCTGGCCATAAAGCCCACACAGGCGAAGGAGTGTCAGTAAAATCATTGTCACCTACACTCTGGCCCTGTGCTTGAGACAGAAGGGGTAGGAAGCTGTGCTGTGTGTTCAATACATTGAACTGTCATCACTGTTGGAGGGAGGATCACGTGCCTCACCACAGCACGGGATTGCCCCTTGCTGACCTCTTTGCCTGCCTGCAATTACAATAAGGAACAGGATTAGGACATGGAGGGTTTAATCAGGGCTTCCATGTGCCCCAGGATCTCAGATTACTTTAGCGTCGCCTGGTGGTTATTGCTAGACAGTTTAATTTCAAGGCAAATTCAGACAGGAAAAAAGAAACCACGGGTAGGTGCAGAGGTTACAGTGCTGTTTCTTGGAGCATGTAATATATTTCCTAAGCATGAGTGAAGACCAGATTTAAAGGCGAAATCTGTGGTGTCCTCCTGTTCCAGAATCAAACTTTTTCTGATATGTTCCTGTATGTGACAAACCAAGCTAGGAAAGGAAATATGTGCCACATCACAACCCCTCTTTTAGAGCTCAGCAAATAGACCTCAGACAATAAAGAGAGATTTTATAGTACTAGAGGCAATCGCATAATGGAAAATGACCAAAACAGTATCATTTTATTACATTAGGTCACTGGCCCTCTACTGATGGGAGAACTAAAATGTTTTAATTGCCATTTTTTAGATGAGGAAATTGAGGCAGAGGAAAGGATTGATTCTCCTCATGGCTTGCACAGGCAAGTGCAGAAGCTGAACAGCAAATGATGAAAGGTGTTCAAGATATTTTTCCTCAGTCCAAAGCAAGCAGCAAATGATGGGGTCATTTTGATATTGGCAAGGCATCACAGGGTTGGGGAAGGCCATGGAGACAATGATGATGACCCTCTGAGGAGCACCTCAGGCTGCTGGCAGAGGAATGAAAAAGCCATAAGTATGAGTCCCACATACATTTCTTCATCCTTTTAATCCATGCCATTTTACTCTTTGTTGACCTAACAGTGCACACTATCACCCCTAGAAAAGGCATATTTCCTACTAACTCCTGAATCTCATGTCCCTTGGTGTTTTTTGGGAAGAAGTTCCCCAGATTGCTCAAAGAGAATGAAAAGTGTGTCATGTCACTGCCTAGCCTATTTTCTTCCTGCATTTCATGCAACCTTTCCCTGCAGGAGTCTGTGTCAGACCCAAACCTTGAATGCTCTGTATGCAGAGCCCTGGCAGAGTGGAGGTTGCTACCAGCAGAGGAAGAACTGGGAAATGCCCTGACGATCTGGCCCACACAGGGCTGTATTTATAAGAATGGGCATGGAGTCTGACTTCAACATCACAGTGACATACTGTATTACAGCAGACAAGCAATGTGCTGACAATGGTCAAATAAGAGACAGAAATGTTCCCTCTTTACTTGTGTTAAACACTGGTTGTGTATAAAGCAGCAGATATTGTGGAGTTTACTGGATCTCAACTTCTTCCCTCTCAGTATGAGTGTTAGAGCCCCTCCACCGCACTGCATTTACAAGCCTTTGTGTGGAAGTGGCCCTGCAGCTTGGATCCTCTGAAAGCATTGTTTGCTCCTGGGCCACAAATCCAGCTCATCTCTGGGCCAGAGCGAGTCAAATTTCTCTTAATCAAAACAAAAATGAACAAGAATCAGCCTGGTTCAGAGAGGACAGATACTCATCTCTTCACATGGCCCTCAGGCTATCAGGCCAGGAAAGATGATTTCCCTAGGTTTCAGCCTGAACCATGGAGAAAGTTCCCATTGTTTTGCTCTGCAGATAAAATCAGCCAAATCTACGGGATTTGTGGGTAAGATCCATAAGAGACCAGATGTCTGACAAAAAAAAGCATAAAGCTCTGGACTGCCATTTTGTACACGTGTGAACAAGATGTGATGCCTCCACAGGTCATCCCTCCACAAACATCCCTCAGGTAAAAAGTGAGCTACTTCCAGATGCTATGTATGGGGCAGGGCAGTTGTGAATTGCTTGTTAATATTTGGAAACCTGAGAAGATGAAAACCCTCCAGGAATCTCATCCATCTCATGAGCCCTGTATCAGGCTTAAGTGAAGTCCTACAATACCCTTAGCTAAGTTTGGACTGAAATCCCATAAAAAATGCAGGGAGAGGAGGTGCTGAGAACCAGAACATTTTTCTAGAAACCTCTGTAAATAACATTAAGCATATTCATTGGGAAATTAAAAAAAGAAAAAAAGAAAAGTGGAGGAGACCTACACAGACTGCTTATTCTTATTTCAGCTTTGCAGTTCTGCTCCAAGAAACATACACAGAATCATACACATATGTAAAAATTTACACATGTATACTTACTTCTGTGTCATATTTATTTGCTTATAACATAACTAGATGGACGGCTATCTTGCTGTGCCTGTTGGTAGCAATTCAACAGGCTGCCAGCGTCAAATGTCTTTCTAAATCTGCTCTTCCAATTGAAGAGGTTTCAGAGAATGCCTTGCCTGATACATGTGTGCTTGCATCTGTTTCTCATGCCTCTCCAAAATGGAATTCCATTCATTTCTGTCTTTGTTAAGGAATGGGTACAAAGACAGAAAAAAGAATAAAATGAAAATAAGCTTAAAACCTTCTTAGAAATGGCACTTCTGCCTTTGACTTGTCCTTAAAGCTGCATCTATGTGTTTTTCTTTGTTTTCTTTGTTTTGGTTTTTTTGGTTTAGGGTTTTTTTTTTTTTCTTTTTTGGGTTTTTTTGGGGAGGGGGGGAGGTTTGGAATGGGAAAGAAACAATTGCTCAGACTTCAGAAAAGGTCAGCAACAAAAAATAAATCCTGCAGATCCCACCAGCTGCCAATTTCTGCCTCTTCCATTAGAAGAAAAAAGGAGAAGAGACTGCCAACTAGCTCTCAAACTTTGGGAAGCAAAGCAATAATAATAATAATAATAATAATAATAATAATAATAATAATAATAATAATGTTGTATATGCCTTATACAGTGCATTGTGTCAGCAGATCTCACAACAGCCTTGCAAAGGAGCTTCCAAAATATCTGCACTGTTTCTCTGGAGAATAAAACATCTTGGTACATTATCACCAGCCTGGTGGCAGTGACAGCCTTCAAATCTTTGAAGGTTAAAAGCCCATCTAAGCCAATAGGGTAGTGTCATATTTTCCATTTCTAGCCCTGGTTCACTACAGGAAAAGTATTGAGAAGTAGTGGGAAGAGACAGCAATGTTGTTATAAGCACTTGTTTAATGGGGAAAGTCTGAGAAGTTTATAAGAAACATAATGGCATGGGCACTATTAATCCAAAAAAGCAGTGCAACTATTCCTTCTTTCTCCTGTCCCTTCTACAAAAAATGCCCTATACCATTTCCTTGTGTAACACATGCAAAATCCTGCAAAACATCTTTTTCCTAGATTTTAGAATCAAGTACCTTTTGGATCAGGCGCTATGCAAACCAGCACCAAACAGAGCTGTCCTGGATCCAGAAACTCAATGACAATAGAAAGTATTCCAGTATGTGAAAGCATCACAGTGAAGGATAACTAGAGCAGTTTGTGCATAACTGAATAGCCAGTCCTACAGAGGGACGTTTTGTAGCCGTATGGTAATCTAGAATCTCAGCAGAAATTTTAGAGTAGGTGGGTAATTTCTTGAATGTGGCCTGGTGTTTAAAGTGGGCATCAGCAAAGGAGAGAAGCTAAAGGGAAAGGGAGGGCAGGAAAGAACAAAAGCCACCAAGACACAGCAGAGTAAATGTCTCCATCCATGTGTGAAGACCTGCTGGACTATCTAAATCTTGAGGTGCCCAGTGGGAAAAGAGGTTGCTGACGGGGTATGATACAGCTCTGTAGAATATGGATGATGAAAAGCAAGTGAATAGGAAACAATTAGTCACAACTTGTCTGCTGTAATAAAGACAGCAGAACCCCAGTGAAGTTAGCTATACATGTCTTGTCTCCAGTGTTCTTTCCCCATATACACTCTGTATCCCTTTGCCAGAGGAAAGGCTCTGGGCTGGATAGGGTCTTATGATTTAATTTTATACGACTGTTGCTCTGTGTTGTGTTAAATATATGCTGTTGGTCCAGGTGGCACCTTGGCAAGAAACCAAGGCCTCTGCCAAAGTTATGTCAGTGCAAAAATATTAATGCACATGACCCACGTTATTTGCTGCCTCTCCAGGCAGGAAAGAGGAAGAGAAGCCAGTGGTTGTTGGTTTTTTTTGTTTTGTTTTGCTTTTTGGAGTTCATCAGCAAAGGGTGCTTACAATTAGTTAGCTTTATCTTTTTGTCAGAAAGCACAATTGCTGATGGCATTTCAGAGACCTCTTGGTGGGAGTTATACTTGGTATCCAAGTTGAAGATTATTTTAGAAGGGATCTTATAATTAACATGGCAGCCACTCAGCAGTACCCACGGTATGCAAATACTTTCAATTACAACTCCCTTTTGCTTACAGTTCAGCATAACATTAACTTCTGACTTGGTATTTCCTATCCATCACCTAATCTGAAGGCAAAAGCTGGTGGAAAATGTGTAGATAGTCCATTTGGTCAGGTTCAAATCTGGCAATGAAAGTCAATTTATCCTGCTTTTAACTACTTAGATTATTGTTTCTATTTCTAACCTGTGCAATTGTGAATGCCATCTAATTTAAGGTGACTGTGTCTTAAATAATTGAGCAGAAAGTTAAGAGTGAAATGACCATTCAAAATGAGGTTCCACTGCTTTTTTTTTTTAAACTAATTGTCAACAGTTTACGGGCTGGTTCAGCCCAGTTCCATGACTAGCGGGGAGGAGGGATTTTGCAAAATCCGCACCTCTGGAAGAAGGAAACAGGGGACCCCAAAATAATTAAAAACGATCTAAGAAGAAACAAACTAATTTACTAAATATAGTATCGGAATGCAAGATAACACACTATAATACAATATGATTAGAATTGAAGCTAATAAAACAAATATAATGGGAGAGAGAATGTCCGAAAAGTGGATAGGCCTCACCAAAACACTGAGGTGAGATGGGCAGTCCAGTTGAGCAGCAGGGAGACAGAAGGAGAGCTGACAAAGAAGAGTGGACGAAGAAGAGCATCAGGTGACCTTGCCAGGAGTTATATCTCCTCTCTGTAACTGCAAAGTCCTCTGGGGAATGTAGTTCTTCTCTTCCAGGCAGGTACTCAGAACTTGAGCATTAACAGTTAAGCTCCCAGTGCCCCACATGATGTTATGATGTGGAATACCGAAAACCAAAAATCACAAAACCATGACACTAATGTCTGTGATAACTTGAAGAATGAACTTGTGCAGTAGAATGTGTTTTTGCAGTCACATGTATAAAGGAGCTTTGGAGACATGTCTATTTCAAACTGCACTTTCTGGAAAGACCTTTGAGAATCTTCTAGATCTCTGCATTTGCAGACTAAGGTGATCAGCACTGCACTGTTGGAACAGTAAAACAACACTTGTTTATGATCTAACCCATGGCATCTAATGCCATCCCTGTCTGCAAGAAGTTCTGAATTAAGTCCTTTTGCTCACTTGTATTAGTTCAAGAAACTCAGACTCTAGAGATACCACCTAGACAGAGGTGAAGAAAGGAACTTGTTAGCCTCAGGTAAACTGAGCAAGATGAACAGTTGTTCGAAGGCAAAGATCCAGTAAAGAATCTTTGTTTCTTCTTATCTGCTTAAATACCTACAAAATTAAATGATTGGAATTCCAGAAATCAAGAATGTGACCTCCTTTATTGCTGGAGGTGCTTCCCTGCAGCTGATATAATTAGTAAGGTAGCTTTTGGCTTTGGAAATCTCATGTATTTGTAACAGTGACAATGAAGGGGACAGCTTTTCCTGACTGAATATGTTTTGTTTTTCCCCATGTGTTTTCCTTTAACCTATTGCTTTTTGTTGCAAATGGTAATGTAACGTAAATTGGAGATGCAATGCACAATGGTTCACATTACCACATAAATCTTCAGTTTGGGAGCTGGTCTTTGAAGCCAATGACCTTGTAAAGCTGACACTGCAATAAAAATGGCTCAAAATCATACTGAGAGTGCAATAGGGAAATGCACATGTCTCAGATTTTCCACTTTCAAGCTTTGGAACCTCTCCCCTTCTTCTCCGTTCCTGGAAGTTCCCCTAATGGAGCAACTGAACTAGTAATCTGAGATGACAAGACCAATTCTACTACATCTGACTATGAACCAGGACGCTTCTGTCCAGCAAGAAAAGATCAGCCAAGAATAATCAATCTTCTGCTCTCTCTGACCAAAGGAAGTCTCTGTGATAGATGGTGAGGAAACAGTCCATGCTCTTTATGACTGTACTGGTTACAGGCAGAAGACATCTGGACATGTTCTCTTAAACCCACAGGGTCTTTACACCCAGGGGCTCTGTGCCATTACTTTAATGCCAGGCAGTCATGTGAGGGCTCCAGACCATCCCCTGAACAGTGTGTCTCCTGGCTATGTAGGAGCTACGCTGTTCTTGGGTGTGTGCTTACTGGTAGTCTAGCAGCTGTTATTTTCTTATCAGCTATCTTGGATGCTACACATCAGCTAGTGTTTTGTTTCCAAATACTGCCCTCCCTTCTCCATTGTTTCTCCTGCTCTGCTCTTTGGAATAGTTCACCTCATGAACACATGAACTGTGTGTTTCTGTGTGTGGATTATGCAGTGGGATGCATTCCCTTCTAGATGAATCACTCAAATCTAGTCCAGCTTATTAATAAATGCAATCAGATAAGGCTTTTTCAGTGGCTTCCCAACTGGGGTCTCTAGCACTAGCATTATCAGTGAGATCAAAGACTGAACACAGTTCAGAATGAATTCCCTGCAAGGCCCTCCTGGACAGGACAGAAGTACTTTCCTAAGTGCCTGTGTATGTGTTTCCCCTGATGAACATTGCTGTTCTAGCTATGAGGACAAACAGAGGCCTCTAGACCCCCAACTAGTATCAGTGCTGATATTAATATAGATAAAAAGCTACCAATCTTCCTATTTTCCTACAGAGAGAATTTCTTGATGACAGTTCCTCCAATAATTACTATCTAATTTAGCAATAGAAAAGAATTGTTAAAGGAAAATGGCATACTAGACTAAGTTAATTTGAAGTGTAACTGTACATTGGGAAAAGAGTTTGGTCTGGCTTTTCTTTTGTAGCTTCAGCAAATAAGAAGAGGGCTCATGCTAGAGGCACTCTGCATTTGATCTCCAAAACCAAATTCCATGACAGGTAAGCTGATTAATTAAGGGAAACAGACCAGCAATGGAAAAAAAAAAAAAAAAAAAAAAAAAAAAAAAAAAGAAAACAACACAAACATTTAGGCACTGTTTGAATCACGTCTTCAGAACATTCCCTACCCTTTCAGGAAACCTCTCCAGCACAAGTTTCTGCTAACATTTCTCTCTCATACAGTCAGTTTTTGCAAAGGTTTGGCATTTTTCTGTCCAGCAGAAGTTGCCCTTTTTATGAGGGAGCTTGGGTTGGTTAGTCCTTGCTGAAGAGGCTGTGCTCTAGAAGAATGTTTCTGTCTCCCAAGGCAAATACAGTTCTATTTGTGGATTATTGGCAAGCAGCATTTCTATCTATACAGACAACAGGCAATAATACAACCCCGGAAGCCAGACACTTAAAAGAAACTCCCCCAACTTTCCTTGTGATAATGCCACTGGCAACATTAACTGCAGCAACCCCAGTGGTCCCTTCCAAAGCTCTTTAGTTACTGTTTCAGAGCTTTGGAGTACAGCATAGCACCTGCTGATGGAGACCCCCAGCTGACTCCTTCTTGGCCAAACCAGCTCCTGGCTCCCTTCCATGAAAAGCAGGATTGTCACTAGTAACAGCTGTTGTAGCAATGTTTTGTCTGGACAAAACAAACCCCAGGTTAGTGCAAGAAACTGCACGAGGCCCTTGACAACAGCCACATAATCACCATTAGATGTATCACAGCAGTCCGTGAATCATAGCATATACTTCTATGCAGTGTGTTATTTAATCCAACCATTATTCTATTGATTGGAACGCTGTCCCTGGACCAAAGAAGGCTTTTATATCTTCAGATTGTCTGCTGCAAAGGAAACTAATTTTTGCTTAACAAAGCAGTCTGATGCAGTGGTTCCTACTTGCAGATCTAGACAGAGCTTCTTCTCAGGGTCCGTAGGTTGTACTCCAGACCTTCTCCCTCAGCTAGTCCTATACTTTTGGGTACTGTCTTATTCAGGCCTCTTTCCATGGCACCTCTCCTAGCAATACCCTCCAGGTCAGACAATCACTCTGATGCCAACCAAATGGCCTGAAATCTCTCCAGTCTGAATACCTGTCTGGAGATACGTACACTCTTCTACTACTTCAAGGACATTCACCATACCTAACCCAGCTGCCTTCACATTTCCCAGCTGCTCTTTTGGCAGCCACTGTTGGACAAACTAGTCCACTACAGAATTCACTTCAGAAGAGTTTTGAGATCACATGCCCCAAAGGCAGATTGGATTTGTGGGCTGTGTGAGCTCAGTCTACACATAGGCTATCAGTAAGAGCAAAAATATCTAGACATGGATCAGAGGAAAATACCAGCATTCAACCCACTCCTTGGCCTAGTCTCCTAGTGTTAATGGAACTTTATTTCTCACAGGAGTATTTTGTGATCCTCCTACATTTTGCATTTACTCCTTGCCACCTGAGAGGATACCATGCTGACAGTCACTCATATATGTTACAACTCTGCTAGCACTGCACAGGAGGACTGGTTAAAACTGACCTTGCTGTTCCATTCTGGGCAGTGGTATGACAGGCAAGAATGAAGTGTATGACAAAATAAAGAAAAAAGTATGTTTTTGTTTTAATTCATGCAGCTGAGCTTTCAATTGAGAATGTTTCCCTCTCTCTCTGCTGCAATTATTTCTTGCATTTTTCTTCCTATATTCCTTCTGTTTTTCTTCCTGTGTATTTAACATGTCAAAGCAAGTGGGACTTAACGTGAGGGTGTGGACATATGTGGCACTTTTGATCCCCTACTCACCCTTTCCCTCCCTTTTCCCAGAAATCAAAGCAGGAGAGTATCAAATGAAAAACTGCACTGCACAGGCCCTGATCTGCCAGTGTTTGGGTATGGATCAAATTCGTTCAGAGCCATAGATGCAGCTGGAGATTGCTGGTGGTTTCAGCCACTTTTTCACTTCTCTGAGATCAGTAGGTTGGAGCAGTTTAAAGGATGCAGTTCACCTCTGAAACATCCCTACAACAGTCTCAAATTAAAAAAAAAAAATAAAAAAAAAAAAATGGAGGAAAAAAACTGCAGAACACAAAAAAATCTTACTGAGCTTTATCTCCTGTCTATTTAACTTTTGCTAAGATAGGTATTTTGTGGAGACTAACCAAAGCAGTAGAACACTAGGTCTACTGTAGATTACTAGGTCTACAGTTTCAAATGAATTAATAGTTAATAATAGAAAAAAAGGCAATGTGAAACTAAAAATCCTTAGAGAACAGCCTTCATGCCAGTTCAGGATAAAACTTAGAGGACATCCATGTCAGTGTTTAAACAGTCATGAGAAATGAAACAGGCAGGAGGAAGGCTTTATTCATGCTAGACTCTATCCCATAGGAACATTAAGTCAGTCACTTAGTCATCACAAATTTCCTATAACTACCCATGTTATTAAAAGCATTCAAGTTAGATGATCAGTTTGGGAGTCTTCTGGCATCATCCTGTCCAAGACTTCACAGGCAGAATTCCCATAGGCTGCACGTTCTTTGCATGCCCATCCACACATGAAAACATAGGCTCTAATTTACAGAGTACAACATGGAGGTCTATTTTCTTGGTGAAGCTGAGGGGAAGAGACCCTTGAAGGGGATCTCAGGCCCTTGAAAAATCTAGTCTCTCATTTGGAGATAAATTTTTAAAAGGTCCCTGTGCAGAATCAAGTGAGCTGGTCTCCCTGCTGGGGCTCCTCCACAGGGTGTGTTCAAAGCCCTGCACCATTCCAGCAGCCTTGCTCCTCTCACTCCTGCTCTATTTTTATTCATTATTTCAGGTGTGCAAATTTAACCACAAGAGGAGAGAGAAAGGTCCTTGCCAGTAGGGAAATTAATTAGGATCTGGGAGATAATGGTTCAAATCATAGCTTTCTTTGGTGATCTTCCTTGCAACCTCAGGCAAAACACCCTGGACTACATCCAGTCTCTACACCACAGCGATTAAGGCAGGCTTAGGTAGTTGCAAATGGTATATGCATTGAACAGAGCAGCAAAGAGGGGAGTCTGGGACTGCCAGATGTGGTCACTGGACATAGGCAGGTGCAGAGCTTCAGGTAAACACCTACATGAGGCAAGCCCTCTCATCTCCATTAAAGCTTATTGAAGAATCACACCACACTCGGAAGATCACGCTTACATCCCAGATGCAGGTGTGAGTTTGAAAGACGGCAAGTCTGAGTTGGTTTGTCTGCCCCAGGCCATGCAGTTTGTGCTTAATAAACAAACAAATACACGCGGGGGTGTGATTAAAGGAACTGCTGGCACGAATTTGGGAAGTGTGACTGCATGGCAACAAATACAGGAGAGGCTTGAAGATCATACAAAGGGAATTCTGGATACAGATCACTCTCCCTCTATTGCTCCCAGGTGCCCCATACTTGTGCCATTTTCTACAAGAGTAAAGATATCAAATATGCATACGATATATGCAAGTTGCTCCATAAGTAATGCCTTCTATTTAATTCCATGGAAACTACAGCAGATACAAAGAGCATAGTAACACCATTTGAGAGAGAAAATTCTCAGCTACAAAACACTATTTTCCAATTTATTCATCACCTTTAGCTGTGCATTTTTTGCCAGCAACAAACAGGAGTTTATATGCCACAGTAGTAAAAATCTGTATCAACAGAGGTGACCCCCTGTCACTATCACCACTGCTGAAATGCACCATTCACTGTGCTCGTACCCACTGTCTGGTCTCCATAAATGTTCAGCATCACTGAATATCAGTAGGTGCCATTCTTTCAACATGGAGGAATATGAGAACATGCATTCAATAACACTTCATAAACACTTCCATATCAGATGCCATTCTGTCAGACTGTCCCTCTGCTGCCGCCTGTTGCACAGCAACAATGTGTAGTGGAATACTGGTAGGAAGGTTCAACCTCTACTGCCATATTACCAACATCCACCTTTGACATCGTGGGTCAATATCATAAAGTAGGAGCAGCCCTCATACACGTGTACAGACAGTTATAAGCAAACCTTTCTGGGAGAACTTGTTTCAGAAATAAATGTTATGACTTTCTCCTACTATGGCCATTAGGATGACATTCTCATTTGCTGAAATTGAGCACGTTGCTAGAAGCTGCTAGAAGGCTGGTTGGGGCTCTGAGCAACCTGATCTATCTGTAGATGCCCCTGTTCACTGCAGAGGAGTTGGACCTTTAAAGATCCCTCCCAGCTAAAATGATTCAATAAATCTGACTAGTGTCTGTGCCTTATCCTTTTCCTAAGGGAAGATGCAAAGTGGAAAGCTTTGTCTGGGTGGGTTCGTTTTGCTTTGTTGTTTTTTTGGTGGGTTTTTTGTGTTTTGGGTTGTTTTCTTTTTGTTGTTGTTGGTGGTGGTGGTTTTGGGGTTTTTTTTGAGAGGGAGAAGTACACTGGTTACAAGTAACCTTTATGATTGATGGGAGGATAGGCAGAGCTCAGATACTCGAACAGTATTGCTCATGTAATCTCTCCCTTGGAGGAACTACACTGCCTCATGTGATGTCTTGGCTATAAGTAGTACCCCATCCTGTCCACAAACCCGGCAACATCCACTTGATTTGCAGAAGACTGGAGGAGAGGAAGGAAAATCAATGGTAGTTTAGTATGGCCTTTGACACTCTGCGTTAGCAGTGCTTGCTGCAACGTCAGAGAGAAACTCTGCATGGATGATACATTTTTGGCTTTTTAGAAATTATTTCCTGAGATTCTACTCCAAAAATAATTGCGGCGGGCTTAGCTATAAACATTGTCTCATGGAGACAGATGTGCCTACTTGGATGCTGAAAGAGTCTCATTTAACATCTTCGTTAATCTCTGCAAATGGAAATAAGCAGGCGCTTGATGAAATTTACAAACAGCAATAATTTGGGAGGAGTCATGAAAACAACCACAGCAAAAAAGTAGAAGAAAGACAATTTGAGAAGTATAATTTGGGAGTAAATGGCATAAAGGAAGGATACAGTCTAATTCTATCCATTGGTGTCCATAAGAAAATAAAATAAATGAATAACTAATGAGAAAGTAAAGTTTAGAAGTTAGATAAAGATGAAAAAGATCAAACTCATGGCAAGTGCTGGCTTATGGCATGATTTAACAACTGAACAGGTCACTGAGAATAACATGAAGGGATCGAGTCAGTGAGCCACAAAATCTAGGAAGATCAAAATCCGCAACAATGAATTTGATTCTTGAAAGAAAGACAGTGATAGGATCAAGGAAGTCAAATAAAATATCTTTAAATAAGATATTTAAGGAAGAACTTTTTCTCTCAGAGAGTGGTCTGGCACTGGAATGGCCTGCCAAGGGAGGTGGTGGAGTCGCCATCCCTGGCAGTGTTCAAGAGGCGTCTGGACAAGGAGCTGCGAGATGTGGGTTGTGCTTGTGGTAGCAGCGGTAGTGTGAAGACGGTTGGACTAGATGGTCTTATAGGTCGTTTCCAACCTTGTGATTCTATGATTAAATGATGAAAGAGCTGGAGCATATGATACATACACAAAGACTAAAGAGCTGAAGATATAAAAAAAAAACCCACATGGAAATAATAGAAAACCAAGTAACGGGTAAACAGGGAGGGGAGATAAAACATCCAAAGTCCAGAAGATAGGAACAGCTTTGCTATGATTTATGGAAGAAAACATAAAGAAAGGAGAAATTCGGATTGTTTTCTGGAGAGTGAGATCAATGACTCACATAAGGTCTTGTAAGACATGCTGGAAAACCCAGTGTTTAGGACTAGATATATCTTTATGCCAAGCAATCGTCTGAAGGCAAGGAAGTTACCAGATACCCAATGCAAGTCTTCTAAGTTCAGTGACTCTGTGTTTGCATGGGGGCAGCCCCATCTGTGTCATCCAACAACTTTCAGAATCTCTTTCCTGCTCATTGCAATCTAAAGTAACAAAGGGCCACATCTAGGTAAGTACAATGTATATTTCTAACCAGTCACCTAAATAACCAATGACAGCTCTTGTCCTATTGTTTTTACCTAAAAAATGGCTTGTCCATGCTTCTTTTGGCCACTGTCATAGCTCACTGCACCTTCCAGTGTTAATTAGACAATTGGAAGGAAAGCTTTCATTGAAGACTCACTTCACATATTTGTATGATTTATGGCTGAAGGAGACCATGATAATTTTGTTGCACTGCACAACAAAGCCAATTCATTTGTCCCATTAACTCAAGCCTGTTTTCCCAGCTTGAGCCAACTTGTATTTGTATGCATTAAATATGTATGCACAGTAGATGCAACTTTGCTAAGTGCCTGAAAAGGATATTAGTAGGTAGTATTCAGAATTGCCAGTTTCAGCGCATCAATATTTTCTTCAGCTCATTTGTATAAACAGTGGGCTTTGTGCTGTCTTTCTGTCAAGGACATACAATACATTCAGATTTGGCTTGAAAGCTGTTAGATAAATAGTAAGTTAATTCCTCCTGAATGTGTCTATTTCTTGATTACGTGTGTGTCACTGTGAGAGTGTGAGCATGCATTTATTTGGTTGACTTTTTTTGCTTTAAGCTTCCAGAGCTCTTCTCCCCCCCCCCCCCCCTTCTTCCTTTTGGATGAAGGCTCAACATCTCAGTTGCTTGTTTTATAAGCCAATGCATCATCTCTTCTCATTTCCATTAATTAGCCAGTGTAATATTTTCCACATGAAGTCACAGGACTTGAAATGAACATATTTCAGCATCAATTAGGTCTCTGCTCATGTGAGGGCCCAGCTGCACTTTAAATACTATTTATATAATAGTAATGAGCCAGCCATCACCACTGTTGGTTTCCAGCAGGTTTTGTACAGTGCCTACTTGAATATGATTAGAAGAGCATGGATCCTCCCCCTCCAATGCCTTTTTTTTCCTTCCCAGAAACTATGCTGAATAAAACTGACTGGTTTTTAAAGGCATAAAATGGGCTGGCAACAGAAAATCGGATGTTATTCTTGGTGTCTGTTATATTTTCTTCTATTTTTCTTGGAAAATGCACCCATCAAAGGCAGGAGTTTCTCCTTTGATATCATCCAGTCATACCCCCACCTTTTTTTAGGGAATATGGATGGCTTATATTTGGCATCTTTCCTCTTATACACACACATTATTTTAAGGGGAAAAAAGCAACAACAACAAACAAAACAACAAAAAACATAACATCTAAACAACCACAACTAATAGATTATGTTATCAGAAGGATCCAAAGGGGAAAAAAAAAAGAGGTTAGAGAAGCTCTAGCAGTATTCAATGAAGATTAGGTCAAGTCCACAGGGATAAAACAAGACCTGACCCAGATCCTGATCTCTATAGTCAGCCACAGACAGACTAGGAGATTAAAAAAGTGTCTTTTGAAAGAAGACTCTGTGATGCGATGCACACAGCAAAATCCTGCCTGCTGCAGTAGGAGGTAGATGTGATCATTGCTAGGTAATGCAATCAGACTGAACCACGAGACCTGTGTGTGCATCCTGCAGTCTCAAAAAACATAAAAAAACCCCCACCAAATACTCTGCAGATCCACTACTACTGTCCTCTCTCTTCTCTCCTTCACTCTATAACAACTATAGTCCCTTGCACCATGACATTTTAATTCCTCACAACTATTCCCAAGGAGCAGCAGTGTTAGCAGGAACTCCATCTACCCTTCTGTGGTGCAGGAGAAATATCTGGACTGCACAACCTTGGTTCAGTTTCCAGGAAAGCTCTGCCTCCAGGGGCCTTTTCCTGTGAAGTGACAGTCACAATCCTGGTGAACCACAGCATGGAGGCAGCACGAACAGTCAGGCTGCAGCAGCTCAAGTGCTCTGGGCAACTTAAAATAGTGGGAAAACACAGTAATGAGTTCATGATCTCAGCTGTTCTCCCTGCTGGATGGGTCCTATGAGTCCCATGTGGAAAGGCATCCTGGTTAACTCCTGTATGTCTCACTCTTGGACAAGTCACAAAGCTCCTATGGCAGACAGTGTCAAATCCTTTTCTTTACATAAAGGATTAGAAAGCATTCTTAAGAAGGAGCCTTGCCATTTTTTCTGATTAAAATCATCAGAAGTAGATGGTTCAGTCAGATGCTGCACACACACAAAAAACCAAAAAACAAAACAAAACAAACAAACAAAAAAAACCCACATTTTGTCATTCCCTGCTGAAAGCAATTGGTGTGCTATGATTTTTTTTCCCCAGAATAGCAGCAGGATCTCATAGATTTCCCCTCAAAGGCAAATTCCCCCTGTCTAGCAAATGGAGGCTGGCTACTGTGATGTCACTAAGGATTTCATGGCATAGTTTTTGAAGCAGAGCATATCTGTAGCCTATGTCAGCTCTGGAAGTCACTACCAGACTGGTTGGACTCTGAAGTAACTGTCAGGACAGGAACAGGTTTTTTTTTATTCTTCTCTGATTGGAGCCTTCCCCTAGGAAATCTGCTGTCCAGTCTCCGACAGCATCTCTACTTGTGGAGAAGCAGGCAGGCACTTGAGGCCAAGAGGAAATAACATCTAAATGCGGCCTCCAACATCCCTCCAAGTGTTTCATCTGCCTGTAGTGAAAACAAATAAACAAAAATTGCTTCCTGAATCCCAGCTGTCAGACACCAAAATCCAAGCGGAAGAGTAGGCTTTAGAAAACCTAAAGTCATACAGGTTTCCTTGTTTTGTCTTTTTGTTAGTTTTTTGTTTGGTTTGGTTTTTTTGGGGAGGAGGGGGGTGTTTTTTTTAGATCTCACACATTCTAATTTTTATTTTCATTCAGTTTCCCTAATTGGAACGAAGACTGCTTTTTAGCAAGTAAGAGGTTTAGGAGCTAAGATGTGTAGGGAATATGAAAGTTAACAATACAACAAAAGCAGCTTGAAAACATGGGGGCTGGAGGAAAGCCTCAGCTCACTGTGTATCAGATATAGCTGCTGGCCATGATTCACACACAGGAAGGAGTGTAGTCTGTGTTATTATATCACATTATGCTTCACAAACTGCAATTTTAGCTTAATCTGTTCCCAAGGCTTTAATCACCAAATTCACAACACCAAAAGTATCAGACTCCTCTTCCTCATCTTCCTTGTCTGTCAGCCCAGTTCCCAAGAATTGATAAAAACCACAAAAGCCACAAGGAGATACAGAAGAACAACTCTGAAATGGAACAGACTCATTCTTAGAAAGCATATGAGAGCTTTAGAAGAAGCAAGAGTTGTTTTATCCAGTTCTAACTGACCAGCTTTTTGGGCAGATTTTGAGCTGGTGAGAGCAACCAACATCACCAGCAGCACTTGTGACTGTCTCAGTACTCCCACAAAGGAAGAAAAATAGAGGGCAGCAACAGGAAATAGGCCAATCTGGCAACCATTCTGTGGCTCAGTACAGAGGGAAGAGTTTGAAAGAGGGAGAGAGTTCTGTGGGACAAAAGAAAAAAAAAAAGGTAGATTGGAAGCCACTTCCTACATTCCACTTCCTTCAGATCTCTTTGACACTGTGGTATAATTGATATTGACATCACAAGAACAGTAGTCATATTCCTGATCTCTTCTCTCTGGTGACAGTGATGGAACCTGAGGGTACAGCATGGAGCTGTGTCAGGCATGACACAGGTCAGGTTGGCTGTTAGGAATAGGTTCCTCACCAGAGATTGGTTATGCACTGGAAAAAGCTGCCAGAGTTCAAGAAGCATTTGGACAATGCTCTCAGACACAGAGTTTGATTTTGGCTGGTCCTATGTTGAGCCAGTAGTTGGACTCAGTGATCCTTGTGAGACCTTCCAAAATTGGGATATTCTATGATTTAATTCTACATCACCTTTCATTTATTGCAGAGAGTGTAGGGCCCATAGCTTTCCCAGTTTCTAAAGTACAGAAGCATGTGACACAATCAACAATTTTTACTGTTGCAGTTTTCAGTGAGCTGGATGCAACAAAGGATTTCCCAAAAGATGCAGGAAAGCTTATATTTCACCAATATTCTAGAGATGACAGAATGTTTATGAAATTCTACCCTCCCAAAAATGAAAAATCTTGCACCTAAGATGGAATAGCACTTTGCAATAATAGTCTGCGTGCTGACCTGCTGGAGGATCTCTGCAGAAAAGGACCTGGTCTCCTGGTGAACGAATAGTCAGGAGTCAGCTGCATGTCCTTGTAGTGATAAAGGTTAACCACATACTAGAAAGATGCCATCAGGTCAAGGTGGGACATTACCCACCTCTATGCATCGCTGTCTCCAGTTTGGGGGTTTTGCCAGCAAGACAAATATCAACAAACTGGAGACAAAACCATGAAAATAGTCCAGAGCAGTGGTATGTAACGTACAGTGGGAAGAACAGCAAGATGAATTTACTCAGCACAAAGAAGGAAAGGTAAAAAGGGGATCAGACTTCTGTCTCCAGATGTCTGAGTATTTCTGGAGATGGAGCCACAATCTTCTCAGAGATGCACAGAAAAGGACAACAAGAAATTTTGCCTCTTGGAAAATTCTAGTTGCAAGTCAAGAAAAAAATCTGTACAAGGTCTGAATTAAAGTAGTGGGAGATGTTCCCAGAGAGGCTGGAATCTTTATTCCTTGGGGATACTCAAAATTGATCTGGAAAATGCCCTGGGCAGACTTTGAAGCTAGTCCTTTTTTGAGTTGTGGGTATTGCAGAAGATGATGTCCAGAGACCCCTTCCAACTAATATTTTATGATTCAGTGATTTATCATTATAGCAGTAAGTCTGGCAGCCTGACACATATCCTGAGAGAAATCATGACATGACATGGGCTCAGCTAATAAAAAAATACATTAGGAAATATAAATTAGGCCAATCAACAGGGTTTTATGGGAAACAGATCCTGTCAAACTGACTTGATATCTTCATTTGATAAAATTACCAGTTTGGTGGCTAAAGATAATCTTGTTGATGTAACAGACTTCTGTAAGACAGCTGATTTTGCCCTGCAGGATGTTTTAATTAAGAAACTAGAAAGGCACAAAATGCATTTGGGTTGCATTCAGCAGCTCAGAAATGGTTGACTTGCGGGACTCAAATGGATCTGTAAAATAGAGAATTCTTACAAGGCAAAAGCACTGGAGGAAAGGCACAGCTGGCACCCATTTCTGTCTCTCTGCACTTCAGGGATCCCAGTCACTTGGGAGGAACTGTAGTACCAGTACATACTAAGTTTTCATATTGCTAAAAGATTTAATAAAAAGAGAAATGGGCTGAGGAAATAGAAGACAACAAATAGTGAAAATTGGTCTATGGTACAGATTGCCTTAGCTAAGCCAATAAGCACAATGCAACACAATACAATACAACTCAGTTTAGATGCATCCAGCTGTAAAACCATCCAAGAAACTGCAAAACCTGTAATGGAGCTTACGTACAGGACAACAGACGACACAGCATCTATAATTTTGAAAATCATTTGAGGTCTTCTGTGGACAAAGCATTAAGAAGGGCAAATGTGATTTCTGGAAGTATAAACAAGACATACTAAAGAGAAACAGGAGGGGTAACAGATGACTATTTGTCACTGCTGCACTGTGTAGTGCAGCATCCATTTTTGACATCAACAATTCAATCAGCGTGTTGATACGTTACAGAGGGTTCAAGGCAGTACTGCTTGATTAGTTGCATTATCGGAAAATATTCCTTAGAAGGAAATAAATTAAGATTAGCTCATCAAGAGACTTGCAAAACCCTGTCAAAGGGGCATGATATTTCAGATATCTTCCCACTGTGGGATCAAGGACAGCCACGTCACTTCTCACAGATGCTGTGTAATCTACTCTCAAAAACACTGCATCTCTCTTATTGCAATATCAATACATAAAAGGCAACTGCAATGAAAAAGGAAATAAACTCTGCCCTTTATTGCTGAGGCAAACCAAGAAATCACAGTTTAAGTAGTTACCCAGCCTCCCCTCAAACTTCTTGAGCTTCGGGACCCCAATCTGTTCACTTTTTTTCTCCATGACTTCTGGCTTTGAACACTCTGTCAGACCTCAGTTCTCATTTCTGAACTCTCTAAACATTATTCACTCCTTGGAAGTGTGATGCCTTAGAGGATACACAGACCTTACCACTTGAGCAGAAAAGAATTATTAATAATCCTTTCTATCCAGCCTAAGATTGTGCATTTTTCCTAGTGACTTGCTATTGATCTTGCTGTTTTTCTTCTGTTTGTCTGTTTGCTCAGTGAAATTATTTAGTTCAAATGAGAATTAACTCAGAACCCAAAGACACGTGTTAAATATAACGTGGATAGTAACATGAGAGGGTAACTGACCAGTTATGGCCACAAAAATGAAAAGTATCCTTATGTTCATGAATGGGTGGCACAATCTCTCAGTGCCACAAGACCTCGGGCATCCAAGATAACACCTAAAGCAGCGACAACACTAGAAAACTCAGAGCTAGCATATCTCTGATCCATGGACAGGAGGAACAGTACACAAAGACCATAACCTAGTTCAAAGTGCTTCTGAACAGACAAAGAAGCAAAGGCCACACAACCAGCCCTTCACTGAGATCATCATCTTTAATGCATTTTTCATTAGAAACTCCTTTTCTCTATGCTTCCTCTGCTCTCTTGGCCATAGGTGAGTTACATATGATGAGGAGAAGATATACAAGCTTTTCTGTATCCAACAGTCCACCCAAAATTACAACTCAGGGACAGGAAAAGGATGATATCATGAAACTGAAAGACCAATACCTCTAAAGGCGTGGAGTTCAAAAAAGAAAAAAATGTTATTATTTTATCTGATCCAAACGCATGGTGCAGGCTTAAAAGCCAGGAAGCAAATGAAGGGAACAAAAATTGCATTTCTAGCTCAGAAGTATATACTTTTCTTTTCTCCCCCTTTCTCTTAATCCTGTCAGGAAATTGGGACAAGATGGAGACATTTTCTCCTCTTCTGCTTCCATAACACTTTTATCTGCCTGATATAATCTATGTCAGAGCTGCTCAGTCTGTGAGGTTGCTTCCTAAGGGGCACAGTTGCTCACATTTCTTTAAGCACAGAGAAGTGGGCTTTCTCCTCATCTTACCATTTGATATGCAAATGTGTTCCCCCACACAGAGGCACATACACACTTGCTTCAGTCAGCAGATTCTGCCTCCTCCTCTTTGTCTCATTGTATTGGTGGGAGAACCAATACAATGGCTCTGAACCACACCTCGGTTCTTCCCCTGCTGCTGTCCCAGCATGGAAATCATACAGGCAGTGGGAGCAAGGATTATTTTAGCAGAAATTCAGCATAGAGGAAACGTGGTCAATGTGATTTAGGGAAGAGCAGGTCATCACAGGGTGTCTGTCTGTCTATGTGACTGATCCTGAAGAGACCTGTGGACATTAGCAAGCTTTTTCAGCACTTACTAAAATAAATTATATAAGTAAGCACTGAATGCTTTTATGTACATACATATGTGCATGTGTTGGACAGAACAGCTACCTACAGGACAAGTACTCCCTGATTTTCAACATGTGAAGGACACAATGACAACTGGTTTTCTGGAAGGTCTCACTATCTATGCTATTCATCGAGTATTTGAAATGTAGAAGCAAAAATGACTGTTTCATTAAAAGCTGTGTCATTAGCTCTTCTTGTGAGCATTTCCTCAAATTAACCACTCTATTTTAACAGAAAATCTGGATTTTGCCAATGAGCTGTCAAGATTTCTAGGACTTTAACACACAAAATCTCCCTAGAGTCATTACTTCGCGAGCTTAGACCTCACTCAGCATCTAAGATGACTGGGCTTTTCGTATGCCATCTTCATCATTCGGTATTATGTTTCACCTCTCTCCCACACACTCTTCATCCATAGCTGAACTGCATGTGTGTTATCTTCACATGTAGCATAGGCTTAATAAGTCACTTCTGGCAGACCTACACTCAAACACAGCTGTGAAAAGACCATGCTGTAAAGCAAGTCCATAAAATGAACCCTGAGACTGACTGTGCAGCCCTCAAGCTGACCTTTTCTCAAATGTCAAGTGGTGAACCTTAAAGACCCTTTACTAGAGATGGTATGTTCATACAGAACAAGCATTGTCATTTGTCTAAACACAAAGCCTGAAAGATAGCTCCCCCTGCCCAGAGTCCTAGGCAGACTCCAGTTCCTGCCTGCCTCAAGCAGTAAAATAAGTAAATAAGCTTACTGGAAATAAAACAAAATCAATGTGGTCCTAGTGGATGTATTAAGCAGTTATTAAAAGCTTGGGTAACTCTTTCAGAGCGCTGATTCATATTTATAAAATCCAGATTCTGTACTCGAATCCTGAATTGGATTATTTCCCTCGGCCTTAACCTCCCTCAGCAGGGCATACTGTGAGCCCTGTGTGTTTGTAGTGAAGAGAAATGAATCACAAAATCATAAAGTCACAAAGATTGGAGAGGACTACCGAGATCGAGATCATCTCATCCAACTGTCAAACCATCTCCACAATGCCCAGTAACTCCTGTCCCTCAGTGCAACATCTATCCTTGTCTTGAGCATCTGCAGGGGTGGTGACTCCACCACCTCCCTGAGCAGCCTGTTCCAATACCACATCACTCCTTCTGAGAAGAAATTTTTCTAATATCCAACCTAGACAGCCCCTGGTGCAACTTGAGGAAGCCTGCAAGCCACCATATGCAGCAATTTAGAAAAGGTATAGGGCACAAAGAAGGTGCACTCATGCCTTACTGACCTCCTTCTTCCAGAAATTACAAATGAAAGCACTTTATACATAATTCAAGATAATCTTATCTTGCTTGGTTTAGAGACCTTGTTCATATCTGAGCAGCTGCAGAGTGGAGAGAGGAATGCCTCCCATCAAAACCAGCACACAGGAGTGGACACTCATTCAACAGCAGTGCAGGAGCAGACTAGAGCAGCTACACTGACTAAGCTATCTTCATACTATTCTAGATTTTAATATATTCCTTAAAAATGTGGCCAACAGGCATCTGAAATCCATTAGAACAGAAAACCATATTTGTGATTTACTTAAATCTGTTTTTGTAAGATTTCAGCACACTACAATTCCCAGTGCACTAACACAACTAGCTAAAACTCTGATTATTGTCTCTAAATAGACATTGGCTTCTCTAAGGCTCAGGTAGCTTAACTTAGCTTAACTAAACTACTCTGAGTTTCCCATCACCTTCAGGGAGGAGAGGACCCAGCACAGACCATCTTAAAATATGGACTGTGTTTGTCAAGTAGGTAATGCTGCCTTAGCTGGATGCAATCACATATCTCTAACTGCTTCTAGCAATATGCCTCCTTTGCAGAGCCTGATGCAGAAAAGGGCATATGTTCATAACTTTCTAATGATCTACAAAGAATTGATCGCTCTGTTATAATATCCCTGATACTTGTTCCGGGCTGTAGACTTCTATGACTGACTCTATGCCACCATCTTCACTTAACCAGAAAACATCCCAGTCACTAGCAATCACAAATACTTGTTTTACAAACCTTGCTGCCGGCAGACCAGACCAGAGATATCAACTGTAGCTTAAACAATGCACAAAGGATTTAAGTTCCTTGCGAAGCAATCCACAACCTCCCCCCTCAAAAAAGTCATACCTTTCCCATATGTGTGTTATGTGTTTCATATAATTTATTGCACACATGGTAAAAATATATCTGACAATATATAAAATGCAATTTTTAAAAGAAGAAGAAGAAAAAAGAATTGGCCCATTGTTCTGCTGCTTAAAATATGGGACACCACACGATATATGTTAAAATTATAAGAATATGTTGAAAATATTTTATGTCATTCCATGTAATATATTAGAAATATCATGACAGCTGCTATAGGCTGTAATATGTTCCATATTATCTGATATACTCTAAATGTCTGCGTAATAGATTTCGCGAAATAAATGGCAAACTAAAAACACAACAAAATTTTCTCTTTGCTTCAGCTGAGTGTGCATAATAAATGAATATACGTGTATATTTGTGGAAGGGATAAAGGAAAAAAAAACTTGTTTATTACTAAAACTTTTTCTGTTCTTATTCATTGGCATGTGGGTAAACAAGCTTTTATTTACAGCAAACAATTGACAGCAGTTGTGAATTTACTCTGATACACAAATTCTTCAATTAAAGGCCTGAGATGATCGAGTGCAGAGTGCACATAATACCTGGTGATTTACACAACCCAATGAAAACAGAAAATAGAATGAAACTAGACTATCAGTCACACTTGTAGCAGACACTTTACAAGTATTTTACTGAAGCCATACAACTGTTCCATGAAAATCATCCTTCACAGATGCCACAATAGAGCATCCCCCACCCAAAAGCCCAATGTATTGTTACCAATTGCCTGACATTGTTTTGCTGAAGGGCTTAGAATATTATGTTCCATTCCAATGCAAAAATAGAAAACCATAGGATCAAGAGACGGAAAAGATTTATTAGCTCCCCTTTCTTCTTTTTCCTAGCTGCCCAATCAGGATGATTTCTCATTGTATAAGACACTGAAAAAATTCCCTGTGTTCTTATGCTTGTGGTGCTATACAGTGTGAAGGAAGAGAGAGGAGGGCTGACTCCAGACGTGCAAAAGGCTGCATCATAGAAAGGCAGTACTATGTTCTCTGTGATAGTGACAGGAGAAGGAGTAAGGAGCTAACGTTGCTACAGAGGAGGTGCAGACTAAATATTAGGAAAGCTGAAAAGAATTTCAAATCTCTCAGGCAGGCTGATTAGGGATTTGAGACGCTTCATTTGCTGAAGGTTTCATATGCCAGGTAGAAAAATATCCATCAGTGGAACTGATGCAGGGCAATAGACTGTGATATCTTTCAGGCTTCTTCTCCATTCAAGGCCATTCAGTGATTAGGTGATAATTAAAATGCCATCACTGCTTTGTCAGAGTATTTTAGGCATTCTGATAAACAAAAATCCAATTTCATACTCATGGTTTCAGAGGAGGCATAATGCAGAAAATCTGCTTGACGCAAAAGGAAATAAGTTCTCTGGCCAAGAGGAAAGATAATTTTATGGCTACACACTTGGCCAAAATTCAGGTGATCCTGGTCATTCTATCCATTTCCTCACTGCTTGCTTGCCTACATAATCTTTAAAATGACATTTCCGTGTAGCACTGCTCCCAATCTCTGCTTAGCTTACTTATCAGTACAGGGATTTTTCTTTATAATGTCAACATGCAACAGTGGTCACAACAAGACTCTGTTTTTTGACTGGTAGTTCTTATACCCCATTGCAACACAGTTCTTCATCTGACCATTCCTCTAATTCAGCCTTCTCCCACTCCAAGGGTTTCTGGGTGACTTTTTAGGGATATCAGTTTGGTTAAAAACTGCCATTCCTGTGCTTACAGATCAGTAGTTAAACCCATGTCTCCACTACTGAGCAAATTCATTTTTATCAATGCTGGAAATGCACTGATGTGGGAATATTGGCACTTACATCTCCATAACCAGAGTTTGAAAGAGTGACCTATAATGTCTTTGTCCCTCAGTTTCCCTGTGAATGCCAGAAAATAAGCATGTCCACGATTCATGGGCAGGTGGAATTGTAGAAAGTTTGTTCTTTCATAACCTAAGACTGAACAAACGCCACCTAACTACTTACATGTAAAATATTAAACATTTCTGAAAAAATCCAATATCACTATTCTTTTTACAGTGCATTCAAAATCCAGTGTTGAATTTTGGCCAGATATAACACACTTTTATGTTCTTATAGCTCATGAAAAGTATCAGGGCTTGTGCACATGTTTAAGTGTTTTGAAAGATAGGGATGGGTTTATAAACATGTGGCGCTACTTTGGTGACAGCCCTTCCTCGGATGTGTTATGATAGAATAGTCAGGGTTAAGCAACTTTGAACCAATTCACATTTTAGGGTCTGGAATATACTTATCTGCCCAGTGAGTCATGATTTCCTTGCTGTTAGCTATTAATAACCCTTGGAGGAACTTTTCAAGCCGATAACCATTTCCTATCATTTTTGGCATATTGAACATGTTTTTATTTTATTTTCCCATTTCTTCCAGTCCCCCAAAGGCAGCCAGATTCCCAGAACCCTTGTGGAGTAAAGAGATTGCTTCCTGCCCTTCCTGCCCTCCTGCTTCCTCCACTTTTTCCAGATCAGTAAAAGGACTTTAAATTATTGAAATCGTCTTTTTCTTTTTTTTGGTTCTGTTTTGTTATTCTAACGTAGTCAGTTACTTAGTACTTTCTTATATTTTGGCCCAGACATTCATCATCTTAGTAGAACGGATGTAACAAGAACCAGTAAACTCTAAACATCTGATGCTAGTGCACCTTGCCACCTTAAAGCAATGTGTATTTCATAGAATCATAGAATAGTTTGGGTTGGAAGAGACCTTTAAGATCATCTGCTTTCAAGCCCTCTGCTACAAGCAGGGACACATTTCTCTAGACCAGGTTGCTCAAAGCCCCATCCAGCCAGGCTTTGAGTGCTTCCAGAAAGGGGGCATCCACAGCCTCTCTGGGCAACCTGTTCAGTGTCTCACCACCCTCACAGTAAATAATTTTTTCTTAATATCTAGTCTATATCTACCCTCAGTAGCCAGTACCCAGTTGAAATTTCCCCTCATCCTGTCACTATGTGTCCTTATAAAATTCCCTTCTCAGCTTTCCTGTAGGTCCCCTTCAGGTACTGTAAGAGACCTTTTCTCTAGATTGAAGAGAACCCCAGTTCTCTCAGCCTATCTTTACAGGGGAGGTGCTCCAGCCCTCTGATCACCTTCATGGTGATCTCTGTACCTGCTCCAACAGCTCCATGTCCTCCTTGTGTTGGGGGCTCCAGAACTGGACACAGTATTCCAAGTGAGGTCATATGAGGGCAGAGCAGAGGGGCAGAATCACCTCCTGAGCCTCTGGGCTGCAAGCACACATTGCCGGCTCGCACTGAATCTCACATCAACAGACACTCCCAAATCCCTCTCCTCAGAGCTTCTCTCAAGCCATTCTCCACCCAATCTGTACCTGTGCTTGGGATTGCCCTGACCCAGGTGCAGGACCTTGCACTTAGCCACGTGGTCAGCATGGGCCCACCTCTCAAGCCTCTCCAAGTCCCTCTGCATGGCATCCCTTCCCTGTAACATATCAATTGCACCACTCAGCTTGGTGCTTAATGAAGCAGTGTATATTTATCTATATCAAAGCACCTCTGCTCTCAAGGGTTAGCATTCAAATACCAGCTGGTAAGAAAGTTGCTCCTCTAGCTTTCTCAGATGATGATTTTGTTAATTTTTATGATACCTTTACACCTTTATATCAGAAGGAACAGTTCATGAATAGAGTAGAATTAAGAATGATTTCACTTTGCAATTCCACTTCTAAACTAAGTATGAAAGATGGGGTCTAGGGATAATCCTCAATTCTCTCTGTCCCTGCACAGGGCAAGCTTGAGCTAAGACTTTTTTTACAAAGGGGAATTTCAGCTTCCGGGCACATTCAGAATAAGGAAAAATCTCCATTATTTCATACAGCCTTTGCAAAAACAGTGCTGTCTCATTTGTATAGAGCAAAAGTGGGAAACATGTTAGCACAGACACACTCTGAAAGATACAAATAGGAGAGAAGAAACCCTAGAGGGATTATCAAGACTGTGCTTTAAGCACATTTCACCTCACAGATGCACAAGAGAGAGAATGGTAACAAGACAGAGAAAGCTGAAGATGGAATCACTTCCAGATGCAGTCCTTGCCCTGATGCAGCCAGATCCCCACTGTCTCTCCAACAGAATATCTCAGCTTCTCAGTGCTCTTTAGGCCCTGAAAAAGGGTCAAAGACAATAACTGTGTACCTTAAATCTTGTCCATCTTACAAGTATCATGTCTCAAGCAATCAAAGGCAGCCTATGCTGGCACAGCCCAGTAATTAGCCAGCTGTGCTTCCAGCTGGTTTGCAGGCACATGGCAGGTTAAACAATAAATAAATCAGATTAGGTTGAAATCTGTTAAGCAAGAGTGGTCCTGGCATTCAGAGTCATTTCTTCAAAGAATTGTAGATCAGTGCTCAGGTTTTATTTTCCAAAGCCTGTTATCATGGGTATGGCTACACAGTACTTTGCAGACAGACACAAGATCATTTTGGCTGGGCTTTGAGTACGAGCCATGGATTGGCTAGAGACCAGAAGCAATATAACATCCTGAGAAGACAGGTATATGAGCTCTGGTTGGCTTGTGGCTGATTCAAGGCCTGAGTAGAGCAATCTGCTAACTTGGCAGAAAGTATTTTCCTTGCATGACCTAAGAAATACTTATGCCCAATTGCAAACATTGCAGCCTCCATCCAAATGAACATTACCACTTCTGCTCAGTGGACTTTCCTATCTGCTGAAAAACCGTTCCTTTAAAAGCTCAAAGTCTGTGTGAAAAAACAAGGGTTACTTCTTTATTATAGACAAAAAGTCATTTCAGTTTATATGTAATGAGGGGAAGCAAGATAAGGGAACTTTTTAAAATAAATCACAGAATCATAGAATGGCCTAGGTTGAAAAGGACCATAATGATCACCTAGTTTCAACCTCCTGCTATGGGCAGGGTCACCAACCACTAGACCAGGCTGCCCAGAGATACAACCAGCCTGGCCTTGAATGCATCCAGGAATGGGGCATCCACAAATGAAAAGTATTTCTTTGTTGAGATATAGGAACTTAGGAACAACTGGAAAGGGAACTTTGTGTGCTTTCCAGCACAGCTGACTCTGCTTTCAGACATAGCTCTGACCTTTCTCAAGCAAATGGCTCACTTTGTAAAAAAGCCCCAAACTACCTCCATCTCTCTTTCCAATCTTTCCTCCAGAAGTCTCTGCCTGTGGTTCCTATGTCTCCATCCTCCACCTGAAAAATGAGTCTGAGATGTCCCAGGCAGTGAACAGCAAGGGACAGGACAAATTCTATAAAATCACTGGAGCTTCCAGAAGGAAAAAAAAAAAAACAAAACAAAACAAAAAAAACAATTCAGCATACAAAGAAGCTCTTGGGGTAATCCAGGAGTCATATTATGTGAAAAGGGGGCAGTCTATTTTCTAAAAATGTTTAAGAAAGTCTAAGTCTTTGCACGTCTTTTTACCCTACTTCTGCATAATTTCCACCGTGCTGACATCTACCATCCCCAGACCTTGACCTTCTGTGCTCAGTTGTATCAACATAGCTGAGAATTCTCATCCCTGGCCACAGAGCATACAGTGTCATAACACAAGAGAAAAAGCAATGATGTAGACTGATGTAGAAGTAGCCATAGCCAACCCACATGACATCTCCATCCTGCTTGCTTTCTAAGCCTGACTGAAGAAGCAAGCAAAAAAAAAAATCAGAAAAGGAACCTGATGATGAAAGTTGCCTGCTGCTTTCGTGACTTTGTCCACAATGATTGTTTCTTCAGCAGTCAAGAAGATGTTGGTCTTACGCTGTCTCTCTCATTTTCTTAATGCTTCCTCAAGTGTTCTCTATATAGGCTTGTGAAACTCTGACCAAAAATGATTAATGCTCAGAAAGGCTAAATGGCAGTGTTATAAAGCAAGGATTGTTCAATGCCCAGACTGCAGGCAGTGTCCAGGCAACTCAGTTTCTCCCCCCACTACCTTCAAGCTGCCTCTTCACTCTGGGGGAAGAAATCAAGGATCTGCCTGATCAAAACATGCAGCATATTTTCACCAGGAAAAGCACATACATCACAGTTATTGGGTTGCTTATAGAAACACATTTCAAACTTTTCAGGATGTGTTTTGCCTCCTGGAGTGGAGGGATGTTCTTTTCCTGATCATAGTACCTCACTGGCCAGGCACATTGCTTTAGTTAAGAATTTCTCTATCCAGTGGGATAAATATTCCCCTTAAAATTATTTTCAGATGTAAATAATGGGCTTGCTCTCTCTTTCTCTCTCCCCCTTCTCTCTCCCTCCCCCTTCATCCCTGAGGAATATTCATCGTGGGTTACATCTAGAGATGGTGAAAATTTGTCATGTTTTTATCTTGTTGGAAATCTGACAGAAATCCCAACTCCAAGATGTGGGTTTTTTTTTTCCCATAAAGAAGCTCAGCATTTTTTATTTTCCCCTCAAAAAACAAACAAACAGAATCACTTCCCTGGAGTATGGAGGGTCAGAGCTCAACAGCATTGAGAGCCCATCCTCCGTCTGTGCCAGGGTGGATGAACTCTCTCACTTTCTTCCCTGACAAGTGCAAGAAAGGTTTGCTGTCAGCAGAGACGTGCTCAAAGGCAGCAACTGCAGAAGGACATCCTGACGTAGTTTGTACTTGGCAGCTGGGGAGCTGGTGCCTTACTTGGTCTTGCTGCTCTGATAACTAGTGAGAGTTTGGGATCCCACCCTTCCTTCTTATCATCAGCCGATTCTGCGCTTATCTGGTTGTGCTCAGAATGGCTCCTTAAACTATCCTTATCGTTGACAGATCTAGCAGGGGATGATGGAGATATTTTATGGGTTTGGCAGTGAGAGCTGGGGTGGTGCTAAATCTCCTCTCACTCTGCTGACCCCAAAAAATAAAACTGGTGAAGCACGCACTCACAAATCCCTTAATTAGCCAATGCTGACATATCATATTTCAAGTGTTAAGAGAAACATGTTAAATAAGGTTGTTTTTCATCCACTGAAGCAAAAGAGACAACACTCAAATTTTCAGTTTATCCTGGCTCTTAAGACATAAATTCCCAGAGATACATAAGAAATATGTATCTAGCATATTTTGTTCATAGATTATTTAAAATTTGTGACATAAACCTATATTGCTCTGATTCTCTTTTGTCTCTCAAGTCCTAGAAGCAAATGGACTAACTTTGGATTGCATTTGGTTAGAGGCTGGACTTTCAAGAAGCCTGATTTGCTGTCCAAACAATGAGACCAAAGATAAAAGGATAGATAACTAATGTCCTATCAGATCAGTTCTTTCTCATTTCCCACTTCACCTCAAGATGAAAATTAGCCACTAATCCTGATTTTTTGTAATAAAGAATGGGATGGAATCCTTGACATCCAACCAACAAGAGTGCTACAAGTGTTTCTCCCTTTGCCTAATCTGGCTTCTTCTCTGTCATTTTCTCCATCTGTTTCTGTCAACTCTTGGAGGCAAGGAACAGGGAGAAAAAATACAGCATTACTTTCTAACTAGGTCTCTACTCAGGAAGAGAGGCGGGAAATTCTTTAGCGAAAAGAGTATTTCACTATTGCATTATTATGGTGTTCACAGAATCACAGAATGGCCAGGGTTGGAAAGGACCACAAGGATCATGAAACTCCAACCCCCCTGCCACATGCAGGGCCACCAATCTCCATTTAATACTAGATCAGGCTGCCTAGGGCCCCATCCAACCTGGCCTTGAACACCTCTAGGGAGGGGGCATCCAAAACCTCTCTGGGCAGCTGTTCCAGCACCTCACCACTCTCATAGTAAATAACTCAACAAATGTCATCTTTACTCCCAAAGAAAGCTGATCTCTATACAACTAGAAATTGGCATCATACAGACAACTATTCACTATTTCCTTGTAACAGCAACAGGGACTCACCTTTGTGATTTTAAAATGGTTCAGAAACGTCAGACTATGGACTACATAAGGACGTGATGATACAGGTAAAACCCAGATGAAATAAAGTACAGGACTCAACCTATGGGAAGCTTAGGATGTAATTCAGTCCTCCTGGGCACTGTTCTAACCTCCAGAACACCATCAGACAATCTTTTTAATCTCATCCCTTTCTGCCTACATTACCCCACTGTCCCCCAAATTACTACCAGGTTTTAGAGTTCATGCATCATCTTTTGCTTCAACCATGACCCTATGACCATGAGACAGAGAGAGTTCCAAGTCTTCTTAATATGACTAACTGATATGGGAAATTTGAAGAGCTAATTTTCAATTTACTTCATTTAGTGAGCCTCAGGACAAAGCTCCAAGAATGGTAGCTTCAATTACTTCTGCTTTAAGATTTTCTTCCCCTCAGCATGAAGCAAAACACTTTCTCATCACAGTAGGTGTAACAAGAAATTTTACAGAGTTTCACATCAGGATCCACCAACCAGAGGCAATTAAAATATTTAGGTGTTGTTTACAGCCATGACCAGATCTTTCTTGTAGGATACAAGAAGCAGCAATGACTGGTTCTGCATGAACTTTGTGTTCCTTTGGCAACTTGGAACACTGAAATTTATGCTAGAAATAAATGAGCACCTCTTTTTTCTTTTCCTTTTCTATTTCTTCTTACTGTCCTCTCATAGAGAAAATAACATTTGCTAGTGATGCGAGACTTATTTCATTGTTTCTTTACAGTTCCCCAGCCTGCAATTGAATAGCGTAACATTGTTTAGAGCTAGTAAGTGAAGAAAATAAATAATCAACCACCACAGCAAGCATGTATCTCCCCATCTATGCTGATCTAGTGACCTGTCACTGAGAACAAAATCTTCCTTGTTCTCCATCATCTGAATGATCCTACCCCTTTGCCTCCTTCTCACTTCAACGCATGTGTAACGTGGCTCTATTTGAAACCCCATCAACCTAAGCAAGATTAATGGTTCCATGGGGGTGCAAAGCTGGCTCAGAACAATATCAGCTTTGAGAGCCATGCCTTGTCCCTGCTCTAAGATGGGTGAAGGAGCTGCTTGGTACATTATTCCTTTATTTATTTATTTGTATTTGAATGTCTCAGTTCTTCTGAAGCAAGCATTGGCTGCAGGCCCATGGCCAGATGGAACTGAACTGCTTTCTAAGAAAAACATGAACAAGGGAATTACTTTTTGATGTTGTAATTTTTTCATAGGGGTATTTATTTCCAGTGCTCTTTTTTCGCCTTGCTCCTCCCCCACCTCTGGAATTTAGTACACAAAAGTCAAAGAAGCAATCAAACATCTCATGTTGGTGGTTTGGTTTGCATCTGGTTTTAATGCTGAAAGATTTGGGGTAGACAGCTCCAGAAAGGGAAAGCTATATACTGAGCAGTGAAAGCAGCAGCAGATTGCATCATGGTGCTCTTGTCCAGTGGGGAAGATAAGAAATCAGTCTTTTCAGTGGCTCTGTTTTCACTGTTCCATAGTCCTTTTGCTTCTGGTGAGACTGCAGTTGAGGTCTACATGCACTGCAGGAGATTGGTTGGGATCCATTAACTCATTTCACCCATATCAACTAAGAGCCATCAAGTGGTAACTTTATGTCATTGCTAAATTGGGCTACAGAAGAAGCAGATGTGGAAGGCTCTGCGTAGTTTTCACATTCTGTAGAATCAAACAAGGATCAGATCCATTTAAGTCAGCAGAACCACTCCAAGGATTTCACCCAAATTCTCTGCTCTTCTTGATCAGTAAATACATTTCAAAAGCCCAAGAAGCCAACTGTATTTTCTGAGACTGTTCTTTTATCTGATTGAGGAATCTCAATACATTCCAAAATGCTGTTACTAGGTACCCTCAGCTTAAAACCTAAGTGTGAGGAGGAATATCTATTAGTATTTGGCCCTCCCAGAGCACGTAACCAGAAACATTTCGTTCATTATCTATTTGAAGATGTCTTTAATCCAACAACCACAGAATAAAACATGAAGACCAAACATCTCCATTTTTTCCATTTTTTTTCCCCAGCAAATGACAACTATGAAGCACACTTTTTTCATTCTTCAGAAAGAGGGAGTAATGGTAAAATAAAACACTGGCTCTAAGGTTTGTTTTATGAAAGGCTACTGCATGAGCAATCATTACTTCAGAATTTCAGTGTGTATCCTGAGTCTGTAGGACCAATAAATCTTGAGCATTAAAAAAGACACCCTCTCACACATCTTTGCATCTCTCTGTATAGTGGGGAGGAAAGATTAAAGAAACATTATCAAACGGTTTATCTGATTTCCATCATGCTCAAGAGAAAACGAGGAGAAACAACTTTGCTTCTAAAAGCAATACACTTCATTTATGACCACTACAAAGGGCTTTCTGACTGTCTTGGAGAGGAGGAGCAGAAACATCACAGAGCAGTAGATTTCTTTGCATAAGTTTAAACAACTTTATCTCAATATCTTTCTGCAATTCTTTTTAGAAATGAGATGGTCAAAGGCACCAGTTCATCTGAAGAGTAATGTATTGCCATCACTTACGCAATTATTAGAACTAGAGTCAAGACACTGTCTTTAATGACAAGAACTGAGTGATACAAGAACTTATGCTCACAAAGATTACCTCTTACTATCCAAAGAACGTATGAGGAAAAAGTTGGTAGTGATCCCTTTGCAACTTCAGAGGTACTGATCCTAAAATCTTAGCCCCTACTGATATTTAGGATTTGGAAATTGCAGCATACACACACTTAAAGGATGCTGCAGTCATGGCCAGATAGCTCTCTCTCAAATTACTACGTCTGCCTAGTCATCACATTGCAGGAATAAAAGTACAAGAGCTACTTTTAGGATTTATCTTGGTTTTGTTTCAGGTCTGAGGTATTTGTTGTCGTAAAGTGCATGACCCTGAGGAATGCTCCCCAACACTTCAGTCAGCTTCTATGGCTAGAGACTGACAACACAGTCTGTAACCACACAGGACTGTATATGCCTTGTCAGAAAAGAACTGGAGGCATTCATTTCATAAAGGTCCTCCATTTCCAAAGGTCATTTTTGCATACCATTTGTTTCTAATCGCTCAGTGCGTGGTTTAGAAGCAAACAAGCGTTAGAAAAGAACAAGACAGAGTGATTTGAAGGTAAACAGGCAGAATGATCTCATGCACCTGGAGTTGGTAATGCTCTACAGTGCTGAGGAATTCATTTTTAGGTTGGGGTTCATCCAAGTAGTTTCTGTAGCACAGATAAACAGATTATATATTTGTGTACCATCCCAACACCCAATATAGTTAGGGTGAATGTGGCTGAGAAGGCCATTTCTCTTAGATTTGCTTTGAACATAACGCTTCTGACTTTCTCCACACGTGGCCAAATAGCATTATTTCATGCTGCCAAACTCCTCAAAGCCTTTATTGTTCTGAGAAAACAGAAATTAGGAAAGCCTCCATGATGCTGCCTTAGAATATGTGCCTGTGTTAACCTGGATGAGCCATTTTTCAAAGACAATGGTCACTGTCATATGTCAATACCTATGACTGATTTATTTGTAGAGACTATCTGAAAGTGAATAAAACAATACTAGTTATAATGGTCACTGTCATAACATGGATATCTCCCCTGCAGTGTTTTGGCTTCCTTTCTCTTAAAAGGAGTATCAAACAAAAGGTGAAGAAATGGGATTACTAGGAAATGAGATGGAGAGACCAACCTGCGTGGAAGATTACCTGTGACTATGCTAACCTCAGCTACAAATAAAAAAGCACTGATGAGTATAAAAATAAACCCCAAATACTCTCAGTATCATTTCCTTTGGCTCTTCTAAAAGACAGTTGTTATTTTTTTTTCCCTTTGGTTTTCCATCCGATCTGTGTGAAATCTGGGACAGAAAAGGAACCTTGCATAAGCAGTCACAAGATAGTGATGTTCCTTCTCCAACAAAGAATTGTTTGTCCCCATGTCATCTCCAGTTTAGAGGAAATAATTTGCAAAAATGAAAACCAGGAGCATAAAGCATACAATACTGCTAATGAAACTTTTTCTTGAGAGAGATTGAGTAAACTCAGGCATCCTTAGCACTGGGCTTAAATTTCTCTACTTAAGAAGAAATGAAAAGCAGATTTCAGCATAGCCTTTTTGGTAAAAAGAGAGGAGTTTGGAAAGTTTGTTGTTCTGTGGGTGATGCAAATAGCAAGCATTTATGACAGTGATGATCTGGCCTAGGTATATCTTTGTGTCTTAGTTTATGCCTGGGTACTAGTGAGAGAACAATAGAAATATAAAGAATATAATATGTAGTATTAATGAATTGCATGTAACATTCTGTCCTAAGGACATTTATAAGAAATTACATTAAGAAGTAGGATCTGGTTAAAAACAATGAGTCCGTGATAACAATAGTTGACAATGCACTGGCTAAAATTTTCAAGAAAACCAAGGAAAAAACTCCCACAACAATTCAAGACTTACAGATGTATACTCTGACTTATGTCTCAAAACATTCTCAGCACACAGAACCAGCAAGGTGAGATTTTACAGCTGGAGTCCCATAGGACTCTCTTCTGCTTCACCTCTGGGAATAGCATCATACTTTCTTTTCTCCTTCCACATGTACTTATGTGACTTCTCCACTACCCACTATCAATTGCAGCAGTGTATATGTGCATCACTCCTGCACAGACTCTTTCTTGCAGATCTAACCAACCAATTCTTTTTCTACGCAAACTGCTTTTTCATCCCCTGTACCTGGTCATTCATTTAAAAGCCTTGCCCGAGAACCATAACTTTTCTTGCCACACTAGAAGGAAGGGAAATTACCCTATCTTTTCTTCCTCTGGAGCCCCACTTCTGTGTGAGGTAAATGACAGAGCCACCAGGTTAGAGGTCATTCTTCATAGGGATGCAAAATCTAATTTTCTTGATCAGATAGGAGATTTGCTTTCTGAGAATTTCAGGAGATCTTAAGACTCCTCACCCATCTCTGCCCTGAACAGAAGTGAAACACTGAATGTGTTTCTTGCACTTAAACAAAATTTTGTTTCTGGATGTCCTCATAGCCATATCTCTAACCTGAATTTTCTGAGGCATCACAGTATACCAAGAGCACGATGATGGATTAGATAGCTTACAATAATCATTCTCAGCCTTAGTTTCCATTACCATATTGCATCTTTGTAGGAATCTTCAGTATTGTCATTTGAAGCAGTTCTTGTTTTTTTCTTTTCTCAATTCTGTAACCACAAAATATGCCACATTCATTCTTTTCCTGTGATCTATCTGTGCCTCACATACAGGAAACAGCTTTCAGCATCATGGTGTGATAGAGATAAGAAAAGTGTGACTGTACAGACCACACTTCCTAGTTTTCTCATGCTTTTCTGGCAAGAAAAAAGCTCCCTGAATTCAAGTTTCTCATTTGATTTACTGTCCTTGAGATGTTAAACAGCAAAAAGCTATGGCTGGCAATTACTCTACAATGAATTGGCCATAGTAGCTTTATCTCAGGTTTTGAACTCAGGCTTTCAATTTGTGTTCATTTTTTTGAGCCAGATAAGGAGCAAAGGAATTTGAACTTGCAGTTTAATATGTCACTGGGCAACGTAGGCTGGAACAAGGAGAGGCAGGAAAGCACAAGCCCAGCAAGAAAAGGCAGAGAGAAGACAGGAGAAGCACCAGGGCAAAGGGAAATATCAGTCTGGCATCTGGAGAAGAACCCTAGAAACAACCAGTCTTGGGTACAAATCACCATGTTGTAGTTTCTTTTCCTTGCAAGCACAAGTCACTTCCGTGGTTTTTAATGGATGATAATGTCCTTTCAATGATGAATACTGAAGCTGATCCTTCCAAAGCTTATTATTATATACAGGGATATATTTTGCCAGCTGTATTAGGCCCTGAATATTATTTGTAATAAAGATATGACTTTTAACATTTTCGTAAGAGTAAATAAACACAGAAGAAAAAAAAATAACCCAAAACCACAAAACACTTAAACTATCAATGATTCTTGAAGTCAGGGAGGATGTGCTGTAATCCCATTTATAAAAGGGTTTCATATGCTGCATTTCCAAAATCACAACGGGAGAATTTCAAGCCAGAACAAAATTCACCCAGGAAAGACTGAGGGATACACTAAGTCAATGAAAAGACAGTGTTAACAATTCTTATCATTCCTTCGTAATATTGGGGCCTTGTAAGAAAGAAAAATAAAAAAGTATTTTCATGGAAACAATCAGCTAAGAGAGAAACATAGGAAAAAGGACACACTGTATTTTAGTTCTTAGAGGGAACCCTTTGGAAGAGTGCGGCCTCAGACTAATTTAATAACTTAATTATTCAAAATCTGATTACATACTTAAAATAAAAATATTATTATTAATGCATTGTGATTTTAAGTCAAAGTAGTGAGTTTGGAGCAATACTGCATGATTTTTTGAGTGCCAGGGGCTGTTAGTTATGTGTTTTCTATTGAATTAATTGTTTTCAGGCAGAGAAGAAAAATGTATATGTTTGTAATCTAAAATAGCACAAAAACTAGAAAATGAACTGGACTTGCAAATCGGTAATGAAATGTATCAAATGAAGTGTCATAGTTTAAACTGCCAGAGCAAGTAACATATACAGGAGAAAATGTGTATTTCACATTTTGTGAAAAACAAATACAACTGCAATAAATGTTTTAAATTTCTTCCTTGTTGCTTTTTCAGAATTGTTACTGAAAGAGGAAAAACTTTTTCCATCTAATCTTTATCCAATGTCTCTCATAATATTATTCACAGAGAAATATTTGCAGGTACGAGCTCCACCCACACTCATTTCAATTTCAGTACTCGTTACAGTAACATTTTTTTGTTCCCATCATTACAACAACCAGTAAATTTGAGAGGAAACCAGCTTGATTTTCAGTAGGAAAAAAATTTCTGGGGATCATATTATTGGGAATAAATATTCTCTGGATTGTGGTGCCAGGTCTAACCTCTAGAATCACTTGTAAAAGGAAAAAAATGAGAAAAACAAATAAAAATGAAGGACCTTCATTGCTTTGAGAGACCTCTGTTGACTGGTACCTTTCACCTACCCAGATATTTTTGAAGAGTACAGTTACCAGATAAAAAGAAATTAAAATCATCATGAAGTTGATACATCTACATGGTTTGCTTAACTCTAGCTTTCAGTTCTGATACTGTCATTTCATCAGTCATTTCCTTAGAGCAAACTTAGGGAATTAAATTCACACAAGAAAGTTTTATCTCCAGAACTGCATTCGGAACCCACAGTTGTGTCAGAACCTGAACTACTATTAGTCGTTTGCTTTAACAACACAAAAGACGATTAATCTATTATTCATTAAATGGTTTGTAGTTTCTGCCTTGCTTGTCAGTTCCATGCAACACTCACATCAATGCATTTGCTTCCTTTCCCTTTGGGTGAAAGGCTGGGCAATTGCTACAACTTCCTAACCTCATATTGCATGAAAATATAACACTGGAAGCTATTGCCAAAAGGCAATCAAACCATTCTGACAAGCATAAATTCACTTTAAAAAGTAAATTGAAGGCAGACTTTTGCCAGCTTTTCCCTCCTCTCCACCCTTTTTGATCAGCTGTGCTATTGATCCAGCATTACTGGAGCTGTCCACAGCCGCATTTTCCACATTGCCTTTACCTGAGTAATATTTATGATATGCCTCGGGACTGGTGCCTACCAGAGGGAGTGACTTGGCTGACTGTATATAGCAAGTCTGTAGACCATGACAGGTGCATTCAACACAAGATTTACTACCAAGGTTTTGTTCTTGACTGTTTAATGAATTAATTTGAAGGGTTTTTTTGTTGTTGTTGCACAAGTACAGCCTTGTGGACAGAGAAACTTGTTACTGAAGCCTCTCTGAGGAAAGTGAATGTTTCTTGTTATATGTGAGGCAGGGCTGGTATCATGGATAGTGTCTTGTGTTCTTAAGAAGGAACTGTGGAGTGTAAACGTTCAATAAAACCCTTCTGTCTGAGCTGCATTTCCAGTGTTTCTGATACTCATTCATAGGTCAACAATAATCTAGTTTTCCCTGGATACTTCCCAGACACCTTAAAAACAGCAGCTTATGAATAACCTTATAGATAGAAAAACCCAAGAACTACAACATCTGTCTCCAGAAACATAGCAGATATCCAGAGCGCTCCCCAAAATGTGCAATATGCAGACACTATCAGATTGGCAGCAAAAAGAATATTCTTGATAACCCCAGTATCAGCCCCAAAACTTTCAGCAAACAAGGCTACTCCTCCAGAGACAGAGATCACAGATGTAAGTGAGCCTCCTGAAGAACATATGTAAAACTCACTACAACATAAAAAGAAAAACCTTATTAACAGCACACTTGGCTATCACGTTTCACACTAGATTGGAACGTATCCAGAACATCATGAAACTGCCGCCTTTGCTACCGTATTAGCATTTGAGAGAAACTGTCCTCAAAGTCTCTCTTTCAACTTTCTGAATTGCCCTTGCTTCAACAAATTCTTTATAATAAGCAAAATTTCTAATGGTAAACATATCCCAAGTGGGGGGCAGAGAGCATGCCAAAGCAATAGATTAAAAACTTGCTGACACATGTATATACCCAATAGAATAAGAGCCCCATTCCCATCCAAAAGAAACCATCAAAGGTTTACAACCTACATGTAGTCATTCCAGAACGTGATCTATTATATCCAAAGCACCAAATGCCCTCATGAAAAGAATGTGGGTGAAACCCATCAACCATTGTGCACCACAACATTTTCACGCAGACACTGTGAAAGACAGAAACACCCGGTGGGAGAACTTTGCTCACAATATAACCACTCTCTGTTTGACTTCTTAGTCTCGATCTTCAAAGGCATTCCACAAAACATCTTCAAAGATCAGTTTTGGTTGTCAAATTCCTAACCCTATTCCATGCTAAAAATCACGACACAATTATACAATTATGCAAGTGTCAAAGCACTTGTCATCAAGTTTTTCTACCTCACCAAAATTATTGAACTTATATGCTAGCAAAAATAGTCTGTTTCACAGGTGCTAAAACCCTTTTCTTCATCAAATATCAAGCTGATTAACAATTCAGTTCAAGCTGCAAATAAAGTTTCCCCCATCTTTATTAGCTGGAATGTTGCTTCCTCATTTTCAAGCCCAAGAAATTCCTTGTCTCAGTCTGCTTCTTAATGGTTTCTCTGACCTGAAATGTCATCTCACCCTACAAACCTTGCCTTGCTTATTCTGTTAATGATAGTGTCGTTGCAGTTGTGATGGGTTAGTTGCTCTACTTAGACAAACAAATGTGGACAGCTGAGAGACTCAAGTTGTCTGTTTCTCCATAAAACACACCAGATCATTAGAGAGGTTAAGATTGGAGGCAGTCTGGGCTGCAGCAACCATGCCCTGGTTGAGTTTGTGATCTCAAGTAATACGAGTCTGGCAAAGGGCAAGTCAGACCCTGAACTTCAGGAGAGCAATCTTCTGTCTGGTACTTTTAATAGGACAGATGAGGGGAACATAACCAACCAGGACAATGTTGATAAACTTAACACACAGAAAGAACAAATAGACAGAGTGCATTTCTTTTGAACTGAGATTTTGCTGAGTGATTACCTTCCATAGGTTGAAAGCACCAATATGACTAGAGGTACTGGAAAAAGATGGTTTTAATTTATGTCATTCAGTAAAGGTAATCAGAGAGCAGTCTGCATGTGTGTGGGAATCATTATGAGATAACTTTTGGAAACTTGCTAATCGTATCATTGCTTTCCAGAATTCAGCTCATGCTCTAAGCCCTTCTAAAATTTATTAAGGTGGACAATTTGATGGTCCAGGTCTCTCTACCCCAAGAAAAACATGGAAATTGCTACAGCAGCATGTACTGACAGTCCATCTCTTTTGATGGTATCTCTAATTTATAGTGGTGCAGGCCAGATGATTCAAGGGAAGGGATAAACTACCCATTACAAGACCAACAGCAGAAAATATTTTTTTTCCTAATACAGCTATCATACCGATTGACTATGCACCAGCATGGGGAAGCAGCTCCCTTAAAATTTTCCTAATATGCATGCAAAATATAAATTCTAGTGCTTTAGATTATGAAGCTTGTCTGCTCTTCTTCAGTGCGGGCTAGCTGAAGCACTGGGAGGTTTCTCCCAGTGAAAGACTGGGCAATATTAGACCCCTGTGAATATCATGGATTCAATGTCCTCACCAGGATACCTGAGCCACTGGCTATTTTAGACACTTCATAAGCCTAAAGCATGGATATCTTGCTAAGCAAGGTAACACCTTCACAAAAACAGAACCTTGACAAGTTTGAATGGTGCATAATGTGGCCATTTGTATATCCTCAAAAAGGTTCCTCAGAGTATTTGGGAAGTTTTGATCTACATATTTATGGAGTTTGCAGGTGCAAAGTCCTCCTCTCTGCTGTGTAATCATACATCTCTATTCTATATGGATAAGGAGTATTATTCCCATTTTAAATCTGGGTGAAATGAGAAAGAGGTCATTTACCCCAAGGAATCCAAACTTTCCAGCTAAACATAATTTGCCCCATTGAGTTGCAGAACTTAGCTTTTTTTTTATATTTTTTTTCCCCTCTGGGTTTGGCAAGATGACAGAAAGGCTCTTACATTTAGCAGAGCACAGAACAACACTTCATTCTTCATCTATTGGCTGCGATGAAGATAACCATTCAAGAAGAGCTGTCTGCATAAAGAAAGGGACTTTATGTGACCAAAGCCTCTGCTTCCAGCAGGTGCAGCGCAGGCTGCTAGGAAGGGTTAAAGCAGTACTTGGTTCTGGAAAATGTACAGGAATTGGAAAAGACAGAGGAATTTGCTGGATCCTGGTATGCATGAATTTAATAACTGAAATTATCCTATTTTATCTAGAGAGGATAGGGCCTGAACTACACACACGATAGGAGACTTAAGAGCCAAGTTAACCCAGGCTCAAGTGGACAACGGTGCACAGGAGAATTGAAGCTGATTTGGGGAAGTTAACTAAGTTTTTCCTAAGCCTCAGTTCACTCTTGAGAAAGAAACATCTGAAAAATCTTCCACATGGAAACAAATTCTTTCTCCCCTGCTGCAAGGGGGAAGAGTGCAGGGGGTTCTTTTCCACCCTATCCTTTTCCTTTGCTCTGCAGGTTCATGTGACTTGGTTTCACCTGTCTCAAAGGCAGAGAGAATGCAGAAAAATCCTTTTTTTTTTTTCCCCGTTTCCTGCACTCTGCAATGAGCGATATAATACTGTAGAGAGAAGCCTAGTGAGGCTCTTAAAGGAGGACAAGAGGCAACATGATCTTCACAGTACTAGTTATCATTTAGAAATTTTCTCCTAAGAGCAGAAAAAAAAATCAAAACCAACAGGTCCTCACATGAAAGAGCTGACAAAACACAAAGGAATAGGTCAACTGAATTGTTTTATTTTATTGTTAATTACTTCCAAAACTTTTAGGGTTAAAAGAAGTCTAGAGGCCTTTGCATCCAGCTTCTCTCTAAACTCATACTCAGCTAATCCTTGTCAGCTGCATCTTCCCTTGCCAATACAGAGGTGAGCATGAGGAATTTCTGCATGTTACTTATTTAGCTATTACCTTTTATGGGTCTCCCCGTCTCCCACTGACTTTCTGGCTGCAGTCAAGTTGGCAAGAGGAAAACCTCAAACAATCCTGTTCTGAAAGCTTTAACACCGAGGCAGAGTGAAAGAACAGAGCCTGACAAAAGAAGCAGACACCTGTGAAGTCTCTGCTTGGACCTGCGTTGCTACTTTCAGGGCTACAGCTAACACAAAGTATCATTCCTGTGTAAAGCAGCATTTGCTTATCTCATTGGAATTTGGGAATCCACAAATCCATTTACTTCATGTGTTTTTTTTTTAATGTGATTTTCAGTCCTCACTTGCATGTTTGTTACAAGACTCACGTGCAGGCAGTACACACAGCACTGAAAACTCTGAGAGCAGGCCTGCCTGCCTTTAGAGTGTCTGATCTAAGCAGAGAAAGAATAGCTATGAATGGAGAAAAAAAGGCTCCCACAAGAGCACATTCAGGTGTCTCTCCAGGGAGATGCAATAAGCTAGGTAAGCAATGATCAAATAACAGACAAGGGAAGGGTTACGAAGGTAAGGCAGAATCTAGGACAGCAGGGCTGAAGTGAATATGCTGTGAGGGAACTGGCTGAAGTAACAGATCTAGTTACCCAGCACAGAGCAACAAGAGTCCAAAAACAAATTCTCCAGCTGCCTCAAGAACCTGGCTACGCGTGGAGCATGGGTTGGCTCAGTGCACAGCCTCCTGTACATACACATGGCATAGTCCTTGTGCTTGGCTAATGTGCCTCCAGAAAGTCAGTGTGCATTCATGGATTCTGGTTGAGTTTGTGAAGTTAAAACAAAGTTTTTACTGTTGAACTGCTGTGCTGTGTCAGTGTTTATTAACCTTGGCCAAGAAGCATCCATCAGTCAGTGAACAACTAGGAACATTTAAATTTAATGATGACAATGAATATGCTAAGGAGGTGATTACAACCAGAAAAGCCTAACTTTTTGCTTACTTGCAGAAGAAAGGTTTGGAAAAACAGGGAAGAGAGATTTGAGATTATAGAAAAGGTGCACGCAACAAGAGAAAAACACTGAGAGCCATGTCAGATGGAAGAAGTGGTAGACAGAGTTATTTTGTCAGGGAGAAAGTTGTTCAGCTGTAAGACAAGCCAAGTCCAGAAAAGAAACCACAGGAGACTAACAACAGATAAATAAGCAGAGGAAGACTTTGAATGGGGTCAAGAACTGCCAGGAAAGACACTGTTCAGGAAGTTTGTTCTCACAGAAATGTTGATCAGTTGCTAATGTTTTATCTCTGAAAATAAAGAGTAATGCTGAATTCTAAAACTGCTCTACAGATTTCCGTAAGTAGATTTCCATTCTTTGTAATTACCAACAGAAAGGCAAAAACCAAACTCATAACTTCACAAGGAAGGTGGAATTCTGAAAAAAAAAAAAAAAAAAAGAAGAAAAAACAACCCACATTCCAGGTATAAAGAAAATCTGAAGACACAGAAGGAGAGACATTCCTGATGAATGAGCTAGGATTTAAAATCCTAGTGAAGCTGAGGTCATTAGTATCTAGAAAGGACCCTAAAATAGAGGAAGTACTGAAGACAGAGCATACTCTGGAGATGTTTCTGTGCTGCACTAGTAGGATGGCAGGTACACTGCAGGAAGCTTCCCCAGAACTAAGACCTCGATCCTTCTACTCTTTTCTGCTTTGTTTCAGAGGCCTCTGAAAAGCCTTCTCATGGCCTTCTTTAGGAGTGTTGACTTGAGGGGAAACACACCTCAAGTAAGATCCAGGGCTTTTCAGAGCCATTTTTTACAATTCCAGCCATTTCAGTATTTTAGCACAAGTTGTCTGAGGGGCGAAGATTTTATCCAGCACAATGACTCATGTGGGTTACAACCAGCATATCCTTCATGTGGGCCAGAAAAGCCATGTGTTTTCTTCATTGACAACAGCTTGTCAGCACAACTGATGCCTTGGTTACCAATCTCAGCACAAAGGCACAGAGCGAACAGGCCATAAACTGCAAAGGCCTGTTTGTGAGGATCTGGGATGCAATGTTTGCCCTTGGTGAACAGATCCAGAGCATAAATCTCCAAGGAAGTCACAAAGTCAGTCTCACTTTTCCCTGTGAGTACCATCCCCTCCAACACTTAGCAACTCCCGGAAAGGAAAAAGTGTCTTAGAAAGTCCAAGATGAGGCATGGGAAAAGAATAAAGATGATTTCACTGCTCTCTGTTTCCGTGCTAAGAACCAAGAGCAAGCTCTCTGTTTAGTACAATATTCATTGATCTGGTACCATGGCAGTAGGTACCAGTGGCACAAGTAGGAAAGACTGCACTACTCTTCATTTTGTATTTTGATTCCTTGTGCTCACAGAAGGACCTGCTGGCTATTTCTGTTTTTCCTGGAGGCTTCAAGCAGTGAGGAAATTCAAATGTGTGGAAGCACACCCAAGAACTGACGATCACTTGAAGCAGAGATTGGCTACAGAACTGGAGGCTTGGTTTGGCCAAACCTCATCAATCAGACTTTGTTTTTGCCAAACCAAAGCCCACAACAGGAATGGTTTTAGAGTCAGCTTCCATTTTCTTGAAGCCACCAAAGTCCTGAGGTTATTCAAAGGTCTCTCTATCACCCATCAGCAATCTAAACCCTTTTTCTGGAACGTTTTTTCTCCCATTTGCCTTGATATGCCAACAAAGGGGAAGAGGCCAAGGTTGTCTGCAAGTTTTTCAGTGTTCCCCAGCTCTGGACGTGCCCCAGATATTTTAGGAACAGACTTTCAAGTGGTGGTTTGGCCCTCATAGGCACAGGCGTTTCTGGGAGGAAGAGAGTCTCATGTTCATAGAAAATAAGATTAAGAAACAAAAATATTGAGCAAATGGCTTTGAATCTGGAAAAATATGCTCAAGTTGGGGTGAAAATTCCAGTTGTTTTTAAATGAGCTAATTTGTTCTTTCCTGTACATCAAATATGGGAAGAAAAGGGAAAAAAGAATAAAAACAAAACAAAACCTTTGCTTTTCAATCTGACAGCTGCTCCTTCTGGAAAAATGATGTTTTCATGCTTAAAGTTTTAGACTGGGACATAAGAGGGCTGGGTTCAGTTTGCTGATGTGCCAAAAAATCCCCGTGTGACCTTGGGCAAGTCTCTTATCCTTTCCCAGTTCCCCTTACAAATACTGGGGCTAAGACATCCCTTCTCTTGCATGTCAACTCTCACTGCGTAGTCTTTGGAACAAGGCCTGACTTATCCTATGTGTCTGCACAACACCTAGCAAAAATGCTTGCTCTTCTAGTTGAAGCTCTAGAGTTAGCCTGCAATCCAAGGCATTTTAACACCCATTCTAAATTCTGCAAAGTCCAGTTCTAGTCTAGAGCTTTCAACACGGGCATCTTAGACAGTTGGGGATTATATCATATAAACAAGGCTGTAGATGTCACTCTCCCCTAAGAGGCTCTCTCTGCTTTGTGCAGTGTTGCTGGTTTAGGCTATTGTCAGAATGCACTTGTTCACACTTGTGGGATATTTAGTTTAAGAAAACCCACAGGCAGCCCCAGGTTATTTTGAACTCAGTATACAAGAAAACACAGCAATGAGAAGGACTGCCTTTCAAACACCACTGATTTCAGATGAGGTGCAGGTCAAACCTTTACCTGGAATTCAAGATTTACAAAAAAGATTTGTTTGCTTGTGTTTGTTTTTTAATTTTATTTTATTTGAAAAACACTGGAGTGTGAATCAGGGAGACCACACATGCAGCAGCTTCTCACCGCCCATGATCTGACATGCCACTTAACCCTTGTGGTTTACAACCAGCGTTCACCACACTGTTCACTGAGAGCACCAAGTCTCTATGTATGCTGGGGAAAAAAAATCCCCAGGGAATTCCCCAGCTGGTAAGATCTTGTACATCAAAATTCAAGTGAAGGATTACAGTATTGGGTGTTAGGAATGGGCAGACTACAGGTGGAAAAGAAAGTCCACCTCCTTCACTGAACCAGAATCCCTGTGTTCTCCAGGGCTGTCTTTCATACCAAGAACAGCCTGAAAAGAAAAAAGCAGAAAGGACCTCAAAGGGAAATCCAGCCAAGCTTCCCAGGCAATGGTGGTTTTGACAGTTCAAGAACAAGGAATTCAAGATGAGAGAGAGGTGCTTTAGTCATCACAGCCATTCCTCACTGAACATGGAACCCAAGAAGGAAGTTCATTCTAGGAGTATTCTCTGACCACACACCCTGGACAGGCATTTCACTGTACCCGCTAACAAGCTTGAATATCTGTAATTAAAGACCAAAAGACAGACTGCATCATGCCACCAACAAAGAGAGGGAACAGTGGTGAAGATCACCAATCATTCCTGGAACAGCAGAAAACTTAAATGTGCAGTTGTAAAAAGCAGATAAGTTCTCTGCAGTTAGTTCTCTGAGCTGTGCTGAAGTCTGCCCACTCCTGATGGTGACATTATTGGGATCTTCCTTTCCAAGTTACATACAGGTGTCTGTATTTTTGGAATAACTTTAGTAGGAATCTCAAAATCTTCCCTCCAAAGGTCTCTGAGGACTTAGGACTTCTGCTCCAGAAGCTGCCACTCTTTCCTGAACTGCTACACACTTCCAGAAAGGGACATAGAGCAACTTGAGGCTAGTATCCATCAGAGCTCGCAGCTAGGATTTAAACACTCCTTAGAGGCAAGAATCTCACAACTGTATACAGAGAGACTTTCTTGATGTTACTGGTGACAACAGCAGTGGTTCTAGATACGTGCATGTGAGTGAATATTCACACACTTAAACAGCTGTAGGGCTCAGCCTGCTTTGTATTTGATCAAGAGGAAGCACAAACATCTGTCAGTCTATTGACTGGAGTTTGCTGGTCACATCTGCAGCATGAGATTGTTTTTCATGTCTTATAGATGCTTGCTGGTCCGGTACACAGATATTAATTGAAAAAAATATAACAGTCTGCCCTCTCCTTCAGCCTTTCCTCCTCTTTGTGTTTGCTCAGTGAAGCAAGACTTTGAAGGAGAGGCAGTGTCTTTATTGAGACCAACTAACTTGGCCAGAAAAAACTCCAGTCATGCTTCCAGGCCTGCTAGTATCAGGGTGCCTATTGAGGTGGACCAGCCTAACCCTCTTTAAGATACTGAACAGAGATAACATGGTGAGTACACTGAGATCTGTGGAGACATGAGGATCACACACTGACGTCAGCCAGGAGCATTTGGGACTGGAACATGATCCCTTTTTCCTCCCTGCCTGGTTTTATGCTGAGTGGCTAAATTGGCATTGCCTCAGGGCTGTTACCATAGGATCATTCAGCAGTTAATCTTCTATTTGCAAAGCTGTTCCTTCCCATAGAAGTAAACACCCACCTTATCAGACATGCCATAGCAAAGGATGTTGTCCAGCTCCCCACCTGCTGTCCTTCCTCTCCTCAGTAGTCTCCCTCCCCATTGTGGCCATTCCCACCCACCTCTAACAGAACACACTGCCCTCGCAATGACACTCATGAACACAGCATGGTCTCACCAATCCAGCTGTTATAAGGGGACAGCCTGTTTCCTCCAGGGATGGGAAGGCACTGAGTAGACAAGCAGCATGCCTGAGGCCCTTCCTCCATGGCAGTGCATTGTCCATGCTCCCTTTAGAACCCGTTCAAGTTCTGGCAGGCTGTTAATGAAAACACAAATGATTCCTACTGGACATAGAAAGAAAGCAACGAAAAAGAGAGCCTCTAGGCCAGAAATAGCTTTTCCTTGTCATAGGTAGAGACCATTGTACTTATTCCTATACATTGCCCCTCCACTGTCAAGCTTTTTCACCTCCCTCCATTAAGTCTCCAAGGGCATCCTCAAAAAAGCCTGCTGAGAGGAATTTACCTGGCTTGATTATAATTCTTCTTCCCTGGTGATGGGAATCTGGGGTCTGTTGCTGTTTTTAATGTGGTGGTTTTATTAGAGAAGGGCAGATTCACTGACTGGGTAAAGCCATGCAAATCCCATTGAAATCGCTTCCTGTTTAGCTCCAGTGAATGCACAGAACATGTTGTGATGCTGAGTTTCCTTCCCTACTGAGTACTGCAAATTAGACAGCGGGAAGATTATCTGCTAGGAAAAACGGGAAGATTATCTGCTAGGAAAAACTCCCATCTGACACTGAAATCCAGAGATTCATATTATCTGGGATCTGCCCCAAAAACCACAGAACAAAGAGCTTCAGCACAATCTGCACTGAAAAATACAACAGGTATCCTCCTCCCTGCTCACCAAAGGTAGGGTTTGATAGACTTTACAATAGCTATATAATCCTGTATATAACCTCAAAGCACCTTTCACAATAGATCCTTTACTTTGGCTACTGCAATCTTAACTGTAGTTCCTCAGTTCCTTATATTCAGTGATCTACCCATTAAGAATATCTCATGCTACTTGACCACATCTCATCCCTCTGACCAGGCAATAAGGACACAATAAATGTCCTCCTCCAGGCTGGAGAAGCATTCAGGGTTTTTTTGCTACTGAAATTCATACTATTTCATGAATTATTATTATTCTTCCAGCTAACTGTGTGTTTTTTGTTTTTGTTTTGTTTTAAGACAGACAGCTGAGACTGTGAATCCCAGCTAGGGGCTCCAGTTTTCCTGCCATCATGCATGGCTCTCAAGGTCTTCAGGACTAATAGAGCAGTGTTTTCCAGCCTCATCTCCTCACACAATCTTCAAATTCCTATGCATCATTCTTCTCTCCTTATTTTCACTCTCTCTTCCAAAGTCCTGCTCACATCACTGAGCTTCACCTTTGCACTCCTCATATTTGCTGGATAACATACATCCCTTCCTTCCAAATTCTCCCCAGTACAGAGAAATAAAATGTACTAAGCAGCAGAAAATGGTTCCTGGTTCATTCAAAGCAGTCAGAGGACTTTCTGAAGCAGTTGATACCACTGCTATTCCTGTCCCCCTTTGACAAAGAGAACAACACTGAGTGTGACCTACAAAGCGTTACCTGCTGGGTGTTGCTGTCTGTGGGACTGCAAAGACCAGCAGCTGCTGGTCTCAACAGGCCAGTAGTCAGCTTGTGGTAGCAACCCTTAGAGAGCAAAGGGTTATGGCATAAAGCTCCGTCTTATTCCTTCCCCTGGCATATTCCCACCTGGGAATGTGTTCTGTACTACTATTCCTTCTATTGTATCCCATAACATGATCTCACTTCATATAAAGCAAAAGTCTGCAAACTTTCCAGGCTGCTTATTCCATGTTTGATAAAATTAGTGCTGCAGATCCTGGATGTTCTGTTTCTCATTCCCAGAGAATGAATTTGTCCTGCAAATTATTAGGAAGCAATTATTCAAAATTCATCAGCATTTAGAAGATAACTGGGTCATCTATTCAGTAAATAAAGGTAAGCAAACAAAGTCCTCAGCAACTATAATTTTTTGTCATATCAAAACCAACAGTGTGTTTCACAATAAGTTATTGTTCCATAAAAAATACCAGGAATTGATTTGAATACATTTGGTGAGATAGATTGTAGTAGAACATGAAATGCTTCTGCTATTTGCAAGAGCTTTCATAAAGACATCAGAAAGCAAACAACAGCACTGTGTCTGATTTTTCCATGTTTTGTGCAATTATGTCTCACTGCACAATTTAGCAGTTCTCACTGTAAATATTCATTTTCTTTTTACAGCACAGGGAAAGTCTCTCAGATAGTCAATGCCACACTACCAGAGCCTGCAATGCTCTCTAGAGGATCCCACTGAAGCAAACTGCAGTAGACCTTTCCCCAAAACATCTCCATGCCTAGTAAACAGAAATGAAGGATCTCAGAAAAAGGACACAAGAAAAAAAGAAATGAATCACTGTGATCAGAAGAACCCAGAGTGCCTTTGAGTGAAATTGCTTTGTCAGAATTTGAAAAAAAATGGGCTGTAACCTGTAGTTTGGCCTCCTGTGCCACAGCAATATCCCAGAAATACAGAGCTGATCAGTAAGCAATTAAAAGATTTACAGCCCTACTATCTTAGCTCTGTATTATTTATCTGACAATTTTATTTTCTTTTGTACTGCAATAATGGGAATTTATCACTTATGAAGTTGAAGGCCTTGTTCTCAGTAGCAAATATCAATAATGGGGCTGCTAAAACAGCAAATCATCCTCACAGCTCTCTGGTGTCTTTCAGACTTGTAAGACACATCAGCGTCTGTAAGGGAACCTCAAAGTCAACGTGAGCACCCACCACTACTTGTTACACTTCAGTCATTACTAGTACCACCAGCTCCAAGCAACAGCAATCACCACATTCTATCCCTGCATCCTCCTGACACTGAGAAGCAGAATGAAAGATGACAAGCTCAACACCTGCGGACCCTAAAGCTTTCCAGAGTCAATGGACCAATATTGAGATTTGAAATGCCAGTATGAAGGATAGAAGCAGTCTGATAGCCCTGAGCCGAAGCATTAGGCAGAGACAGTAGCAGGCAGAATACTTTCTATTGCAACTTTCACACACACACGCCTGCTCCCTGAGAAGGAGCCTAGATTACAAAAGTACAACTTTCTAACCTTGAATTAAGCACAGAAATACAATGACCAACCCCCTTCTCCACTCTCTTGCTTGAGATTTTAAAAGCAAACAGGATTTTTTTTATACACAGGTAAACAACTTCCTAAAGGATTGTCACAGCATAGGCTCCCATCTAAACTAACAATCTGCTGCAAAAATCACTTCTCAGAAAAACCCAGCCTGCCCCATCTCAACTGGTGAGCAGAGCTGTGTCAATAGATTTACAACGTGACGTCAGTCCCAAGGCTCAACTGGCAACTTTTATATTTTCATGCATTGTTTAATAAGCTGCTCACTTCCCTTCTCTAACCCAAACTTTATTAAAATGGGGAAGATGCATTCAAGTGTTTTTCCAGAGAAGACAGGCTATTTAGACTTGATACTGAAAAGTGATTCCCCATGGTAAGGAAATGAAGAACTGCAAAGTGCTTAGAGAGACATATTTAATGACTTAAACTCTTACATTGAGTTAACAACTAGTACGGTCTTGACTTCAAGGAAATAAATTGATTCTCAGGCTCCCTTATTTCTATAATCTCTCAACAGAAACTTGGCTGCAGGTTTTTTCATCTGTCAATAGAGGGAGGATTGTTTGATTCAATTGCTTACTTTAATTAGACAGTGCAATGACTACAAGATACTAAAGAAAAATGTTTGTCCTCATGAGAGCAGATAGGCACACACTGTACCACAAGAAGAAAGAAAAAGGCTGCAAGGAGGTTGTTGCTCCCACAAGGGGCACAGTAATGATGCCCGAGAAAGAAAGTTGGTAGAGCAACAGGCAGCCCTGGTGATACAAGTAATTACGAGAAGAGAGGCCAAGGGTGAGGAACTGGCCATCAGCCAGGAATTGGGAAATAAGATTCTCCATTCCTCTTGTAAATCCTTTCATTACTTGTCATTTCTTGAACAACCCTGGGTGTAGGGGACCACAGCAAGACCCAAGCCTTGCAGAGATGTGTCTGTTGCAGGCAACTTCAGTGGGCACTCCTACCTGTCTTCCTTACAAACAGCCTAGCACCATCTTTACAAACAACACCTACCCTGCTGCTGAGTCAGCTGCTTGGACACAAGACTGGGAGGTCAGTGCAGTTGCTCTGCTCCTAGCCCTAGCACAGCACAGGCAATGTGTGATTGTGCCCCTCACCACCTATGGACACACAGCCCCAGCAGATCTAGCCACACACTTGGCTGCCATATGCAGAGGGGGCAGTCCTTCAGAGCACACTGTCACAGCCTCCAAGCACATGCATATGAGCTGATGCTTCTTAAGCCTAAACTCCTCCCTGCCTGGAGGGCCCATGGGGAGCTGAACTCTTGTATGAACTTCCAAGAGTTAAAAATAAGAATGCAATTCTTTCATGGAGAGGGCAGAATACATTGAGAGCAAGTGGTACATCACTTTTTTCAGGGTGTCTTTCCCAGATTCCTGGCCAGTATCCTGCACTTAACATTCAACAGGGTCTCAAATTCTGGACTATCAGTGCTACTCTCTTAGTATGACTAGCAAATGAGGGGTCACTACTGTGAGATGTCTCCTATATGAACATCCCTGACCATGCATGTATGCTTACTTCTGCAACAATGAAAAGGTAGAGGAGTCAAACCCCCAGAATAGCTAACATCTAGAAAACAAGATCTTTGAAAGCACTGAGTTAACTTAGAGAAGAGAATGGATTGGGGATTGTCTTAAGTGTTTCCTGCCAAGAGAGAGTAATACTTTTCTACAGGTTCCTGGAAGCCTTTTCAACTCAGGTTAGACACTGAGAGAAAAATCTCTTATTGACAGAAGCTCAGAATGTTATCAAGGGAGAAGGTGAAATCTCTAACACTGAAAGACAGATTAGAGTGGTATCTGTCATGAATAGGTCACAGAAAGAGTATCTGGCCATAAACCAGTGAGATATGCTGAATTGCTTCTTTGGGTCCCTGTCAGTCCTGTTTTCCCATAATTTTCACAGAGTGAAATTGCTTAGCTGTGCTTGGAACAGGAAGGTTTCAGAGAGCCTTTTGTTTTATATCACACTCCATCCTGCTTTAGCCCATCTATGGTTCAGGAGCATCTAAGAAAACCAAGCAAAACACAATACTAGAGAGTACTTTTATTACAAATGAGGATATTTCTCAAATAAATTGTACAGTATGGAGGCAAAAATCTGTTACCTTTCTCTATTTGGATCTGGGGAAATCTTTGACATCTTCTCGCTGTAATACATCTAAACTTTTTATTACAGCAATTAAAAAATCACTCTTACAGAAGAGCGAGACAGAATACATAGGACACTTAATCCAACTTATTCTTTCTACCTTGCTCAGTTTGAGAGAACATTCAGATATCTAAACAAAATATATCAAGGACAACACGGGCAATAACTTTAGAGTTACACTCACCCAAAGATATTAATCTAGAATTACATGGGGAGTTCGTAAATAGAAAATAATAATAGACTTCAAACTCAGCATAGAGATTTCATACTGGGAGTGAAAACATAAGTAGACATAAGTTGAAGTCAACAAGGACTTAAATCAACTGAATAATCATGACTTTTGAAATCAGAAGGGTGCCTACAAGCTCTCATCTGGACTCCTGTGTATACAGTCCAAAGAATTCCAATAAAGCTTTTAGCATCCAGCAAGCAAGCTCTATTGAAACTCAGGCAGAGGTTTTAAGACAACATTCAGAAAAGATTCCAAGTTTGGGAAATCCTACCACAAGCCCAAGGAATTTGTTATAATGATTAATCACCTTCCATTGTTCTAAAATAGTAATCTGAAATTTATTTCTAAACTAAATTTGTGTCAAATTTACTCCCAGCTGCTAAGTCTCTTCATGCCTTTTCTGCTAGACCAGGATTATCCAAAGTCAGCTGTGGTTAGGAAAACACTCAACAGCCTAATGGGGCTATACTATAAAGATTAAAAAAAAAAGTAATATTACAGAGGAAAGTTACACGTCTTCTCCAACCCACTTGTGCTGCCTGTGGCTGCAAGTCACCCCTGGAGACTTGACCTACTGGGTGAAATATCATGCATGTCTCAAGGCAAGGTGCCCCAGAATGACTTAGGAATAATAATTGTTTATGTATGCTGAATGTGGTGAGATGCAAATGGGCTGCTAATGCTCCATGCTTGCACTGGTCTGGACTAGAGCTCTTCATGTCCAAGAGGGGCTTTTCTGGGAAACACCACTATGGTATTTCACAGCTTTAAAAACAATGCTTTTCCCAGCGATTCCTTCCCTGGCTGCAGACTAACCACTATTCTCCATGGTCTTATTACTGGTTTGGTCTGACAAGGTGCTGGTTATATTCAGCCTTGCATAGCAGCAAGCTGTGGAAGACAGTCTGGGGGCAAAGTTTCAGGGAATTCCTCAGAAGGAGGACCTGCAGAAATGCCTAAGACAACGTGGGTACATCCCAAGGTACAAGAATTGATAAACAATCTAATTGCTTAGAACTCTGTTCAATGTTTTGGCTCCAAATAAGATATTGCTCTGGGAAGACTTCCTGGCACCGTCTACTCACTACCATCACTCAGAAGGGAAAGACAACCTGAATTGGCTTGCATTTTCACATTAGGTCTCACGTATGCTATCGCCCTTCACTAAGACTGTAAGAAAGGCAGAGAAGCATCCATCTTTGTGCCAAGGATCACAAGAGTTTGAAGTTCATAGCTGAATTTGACCAGAGCAGAAGGGGAAAAATGCCTGCCCAGCTGCAGCATCATTATTACTACATGTAATCTGGAATGATGCTGTCATCTTAGACAAAACTTGCTTGAAAATACTTGTAAATGAAAAAGAAATAACAACTGGGTGTAGAATAGAGCAATTGTAGGACAGTCATAATCAACACATTAAGAGTATACCTGCCAGGAGCTAGTACAACAGTAAAAATTAAATAAAAGCAAATCTATATATTGTTGAGCTCAGGTAGGGCAGGTGATAAGCTGCAATCCTACAGCTGTCCTTATTTGGGACACCTCAGTACAGTTTTCAGTTGCATGGTCCTTTCCTTTTAGAAGCAGCGCAGCATTTCTACAGCAGTGCAGATACCCATTCATGCCTGTGACCAGAGATATCTGTTCTGATCACACAGCTGCCTGAAGGGACTTCCCTACAGGGAACTGTCCATCCTTCCACCCACCCACCAAGTCCAAAAGAGACTCAGCTGATTCATTGAGGATTGTTTCTTTCACTCCAAGAAAGCAAAGTAAGTGGGAATTAAGTAAGAGGGCTAGGAGAGAAGAACTGGAAAACTGGTATTGGCAAATCAGTATTTAGGGAGAACTGTACAAACAACTAAGGAAATTATGTTAATATTTTCATTAATAAAGACAAGTGCTGGGAAGGGGATGAAATTTTCTTTTAGCTCACATGGAAAATTCATCTTCTCCAGATGTCCCAGGGGATATGAGACTAGCAGAATAGATCTGTACTGATCAAAAATTTGGCAGTCTGAGCATGCAGCTTTGGACTGTGCCAATCCCTGCCAATGACACTTGAGTCAGAACACATTTAGCCTGATCTATGCCTCCCAAAGAATAGCTCTCTGAAAAGGCTATGAACAATCATACTTCGATTGTAAATGGAACAAATTTCCTCTGACATCACGAAGAACAAACTGGGGGCTTGTGCCTGTCTGCATCCCCTTCGTGGCATTTTAACAGAGTTGTTTTTAAGAGCATAAACACCCACTCAAAATTAGTACAAATGTTTCCTTCATCAACTTGCTCTGACATTAATGGGTAAACCATATTTCTGTGGTGCACATCCAGCATTCTCACTGCACGGCTCTCCTGTCACTAACAGCAGCCGATGCATTCAAATGAACAATTGGCCATAAATAAAAATGACAAGAGCAAATTACAAAAGCGGGAGTTGTGGCCTGGGGAATATTCACAAGCCAAAGAAGCATTACAGTCCTTTCCCCTTTAGATCACTAGTATCTACTAACACCCAGTTTATCAAGCTGGGCTGACTCTTTCTTGTCCTTGGGCCTGGAGGACTCCTATAGAACTGCAGGGCTCATAGCCAAAAGAAGATCTCCCAATCCTTTCTGTGGGCTAGTGTTTCTTTCCTACAAATCTACTCCCTGCTCACACATTTTTTTAGTTTTCTCATCTGATCTAATTTGTAAAAAATAGAATGGTCTTCAGTGTAGTCAGCTCTTAATCTACATGCATAAGCAGCTTCATTGTACAGTGTATGCATATTTACATGGTAATGCTTTTAACTGGCAGCATTCAGCTTTACACATTAATAAAACCATGCTTTTGCAATATTATGCCAGCATTTTGACCTAGAGAACCCTTTCATTCAGTCCTTCAGAGTTCCAGGCAAAAATTACCCAGAACAGAGGTGAACTAAAGGAAGTTTTTAGTCTCTTCTTGTTCCAAGTTCCGGGGTAAGTGGAATATCAGAACAGATGCTTTTAAGAGTTAGAGTGGACTCAGCATCACGTGACATGATTATCTTTAGTAGAGGACCAATAGTATCCTTGTATACTTTCTCCTCCTGGAGAGTTCCATAATTCCTTACAGTAACTCCTAAGGCTGGGAAGAATATGGACCGATTTGTTTTGCTTTCCCAGGAAAAAACACCACAGTATTGTATAGCTTTCAGAGGCCACAGTCTGTAATCTGCTACTAGCAAGAGAAAGAGTGGTGGTAGGTAATATGAACAAGCTGCTAAGATCCAGATTTGTGTAGGCATATAAGTATATAGCTCATGTTTAGATGAGCATGTTAACTAATATTAAGTGCCTAATGTTAACCAGGGTAGTTTTAAAAAGGAACAAACTGAAATTTATACCTCAAAGCGAAGCATTAAATGCTTGCAGAGAACATTAAAATAAAAACTCAGAACCAGCTGAAACAGTTTTCAATAAGAAACTGAAATATTAAGCATATATACTGTTCATGGACTTCTCAACATCCCAATGACAATATGCTATTCAGTCTTATTTCTGTGTAGATTCCTTGACTGTTGCATTCTATTAAAGCATTACCAAAGTTATTCTAACTTGCCAAATTTTGGCATGGCATTTCAAGGACATTAGGCAAGACTAAGACTAATGTGTCCTAGTATGTCTTTCAGCACACAAGATTTGTTATAATCGTACCACATGCAGACAAATTCTCTAGTAGCAGAGTTAATGTACTCAACTAAGGAGGAGGAAGAAAAAAGATTAACAACTAGCAAGCAGCTAATACTGCATATTACTACCTACCAGGGTAAAGTAGCTCCTGCTAAGGCTGGTAAGGATTTCTGGTGGCTTATTTCACCACTGGGAGACATCACTGAGATCTTAGTGGAAATGGAGAAGGGATGAACTCAAAAAGCATCCTAAGAGGTTGGGTTACATCTCATGTCTTAGAGTTCTGCATGACTTGAACAAATCTTCACTGACTCCTATCTGGGAAAGGTTTACAGGGAAGGAGTGACTGTTATCACACCTTGAAAGTGAACTCACCACGAAAGAAGCAGGAAGAAGGGAAGACTAATTTTCTTTCAAAAATTTTTGATTAGAACAGATATTTCCAATTATGTATGATTGTTTCATCTGAATATTATATGCAAAGTCATTTAATCTGTCAGATCAGGTCTTCATCTCACATCTGGAAGAACAAAAACAAATATGAATAGAAGGTGCTGTTCTCAATTACAGTCCTATAGGCAAATAATAATCACTGAGAGTTTGCTATTATTGAGGGAAAAGTCCCAGAATGAACCACAGAAATGCTGTTAGAAACACTGGTGCATGAATTTAAGCATGGACAATAAGTTACACTTCCTAAAAGAAACACCCATGCAGAAATGCTTCTGTCCTTTCTTCCCCCCTCAACTTTGTTTTGAGGGAAGTATAATCATCATCTCAACACAAAGAACATCCAAACTACAGAAGAATTTGTTTCCACTGAAATCTCTGGCATTTCTTTCAAAAAAATACTGCACCTCCTTCTCTCCCTAATCCAAGGGAATGAAATTGCTTTTGGAAACCAAAATTCCATTTTTGTGCCTTTTTACTCCCTACATTTTTTATTCTTCTTAAGAGAAGAAACAAATGTTTCTACCAGAAATTGACTTTGGGACCATGATTTTTTGGCAGTAACTTAGTCATAGCTTTTTTTTTATTACAACTTTTAAGAACTCCTGAGCCATCATCTTCTGTACATCAGAGGAAATTTTATTGGTAATCTTCAGATATCTGGATTGTAGCTTAATTTTAGCTCCTGATCAGGCCTTAAGATAATAGGATCTGACTGCTGGCATTTAGAGAAGGTGCCAGTGCTTGGAAACTAGCTTCTGCTATATTACATAGGAAGAGCAAAAGCTGGCAAGAACTGCAGTATAGAAAGCACGCAGCAGAACTGAGTTCCAGCATAAAAATCTAAAGTGGGATTTTTTAGGTCACCTTAATAGCTTTAAAGCTAGCATTTCATGAAATGGAGCTCTACAGGCTTCCAATAGTTTTCAATCAACTGGAATATTCTACTCTTAAGAGATGAGCAACAGATCACCAAGAATTACTCGCCATTGTCATTAGACCTAAGTGGCCAACCAGAAGCCTGTACTAGCAAGGGAAAATCCACAAGTCCACAAATTCATAAGTTTGAAAAGCTAAGCAAACACCTCTTGTGTAAGACAGGAAGAAAAACAGCGTGACCACATAGAACCACATCAGCCACAGCTTTGCACACCAAAAGAGTTCTGCTCTTTCCTTTTCCATACTGCTGCAGCACAGACTTCTGTTTTGCTGTTAGACAATCATCTTGCCTTGAAATACTTCCCTCCTTCCATGACAGAGCACCTGCTGAGGAACTCTCTAAACCATGGGTCAAGCAATGCAATTTAAATAACCTGACCAGGAATCCCATCCCAAATCTTTGCTATGGCTGTATTTCTGTGCTATGATCAAAGCAGCCCTTACTTCTACGTTAGTTACCAGGGAATTATGCAAGTTGCTGGGTACACCCATTCCTCACATCACACAGCCCTGCTAGGGACAGCAGCCTGGTAGAAAGGAAAACAAAGCAAACACTTCACCATTTAATGAAACTTAAAGATTTCAGTGTGCCCACCCACAATGGGGCCAATCCAAACTCGTCTGAGTTCAGGATTGATGTTGGCCTTACACACAGTGAGTAGGTACACACAATGAGTAGGTAAACTTGGCATCTTGCTGCTTTTGAAAGACTTAAGGCATGTCAGCTGGATGCTCTTGTTGGGAGACAATACACCCCTTTGAACTAATCTATTGGAGCAGAGGTCACCTTGATGTGTAAACACCCTTTCACTGTCTTTCAGAGATGCTCCCCCAACTTAAATAAGGGCAAACAACAATTTTTTGATCATTTACTTCATCCTACAGCAGAACCCTGGACATTTAGCTTCTCCAGTGAGTCTTCTGTCAAGCCCACAAACTTAAGAACTGGTTTGGCAGTTAGTAAGCTTTCCAAACAAATGCCAGCTGATTGGAGGATTTACCACATCCTCTGGCATATTAAACTAATAAAAAAATAGAATAGTTTTTAAACAACCTGCCTTTTAATATTCAGACTTCTAGCTTCTGCGTCTGGGACTGGATCCAGCAATTTCTTCATCTACTCAATTAAACATCCAAATTCGCAGCCTACACATCTGTTTATTGGCAGTGCACAAGTTTCCCCTTAATCTTTTATTTCATAGAAATAAGTTTACCCAGCTCCTGGTTACCAGGTTGCAATGCATATTTTCTATATGTGAAACCAATAACCTTATAGGTATAACGGTCAGTGTCACCAGAAGGCTAGGCCACTCATATGCAAGATGCTCTAATGGCTTAAAATTGTGCAAAATTTAAATGACAATAAAACTGCTTAGCCACAAAGATTCCCGAGGCAAAGTCTGTAGGAAGAGGCAAGGTTTTTAATTAGAGTTGATACAGCTGGAAAATAGCAGGCACGTGCTGTCAGGCACGAGCCCTTTGTCAGATCTGAAACGCAAGTAAAGCACTTCAGGCTAGATACAGGTTGAGAACAAGCTGCTTTGAGTTTAACTTTATTATGCTAACCAGTCAATTTGAGAGAAAGGTGTGCTTTGTGTTGTAATTCCTCTGCTCATTACAAGAGAGACCTTAAATTCCAATGTGCTGATATGTCTAGGACATACTTGATGTTACATTTTGCTCATCATTCAGCCAAATAAGGAAAACATCCGGGAAGTGAAACTGAGTAGAAGCAAAGTTCAACCGATGCCTATCAGAATGCTGCAGTGTCTGATTGCAAACAGTCTATTTGGGAATGCAGGCATCTTCAGTGACTTGAAATACCTCCCCTCCCATAACAAAACTGTATTCACTGGAAATAAAAGAGATCAAGGAAACTGTTCCACCAAATTCCATTTCTGTGATAATCTAAATGGACAAGCCTAAATTCACTTTACTGGCTCCACTGACACTAATTTTACAGTAACGTAATCTGTATACTTTAAGGGCAGGAAGACCCATGAGATCATCTGCTCTGACCTCCTGCAGAGCTGCACTGTTTTGCTTAATAAAAGCCAACTGTACAGAGCAGGTGCTCCAAGCCTGACCCCTTGATTTCTCAGTCAGTTCTGAAGCCTCCTGTTCTTTTCCACAGTTACTTAAATATTTGCATGTTGTAATGCTATACAATATGCAGACAACGTCCTGACCTGAACTCCTTCAGGGTGCCAGTATCAGAAAAGCAAATATTTACACAAATGGTTGTGATAGTTTGTGTAAATAATGAGACAATAACAGCAGAGCAGAGAGATTTCCTGGAGGTTTAATGCCTAGCCAGGAGGAACTGATGCCCTGAAGTGATCTTGGTCAGTTATTAGATGTCTTGCTATTGTCTATAAATAGATAATTGTTGCTCTTGTTGTATAATGAAAATGGAACATTCAGTATACATTTGGAGCCATTTGGCACATGCCTTTGTTTCTGGGTCACAATTACCGCATACATCATGGACAATAAGCATTTGCAACACTTCAGCCCTGGGAGGTTGGATCATTTCTCAAAAATCCACCATTTCACGTCAAAATTCCTCATTGACTCATGAGCCACTCATTCTGAATGACCTGCTGCTTTCCTGAAAACAGGAAAAAAGGAGCCTGAAGGAAGGGCTTTGTCCTGAGGTCCCATTTCTGTCTCTCTGAGTAATGTTACTGCAGGACCTATGGGTCACCTGGCAACATTAAGAGTGTATTTAATTATCCCTGGGAAATGTGGTGTCCCATTGCCGCAGCTCTGATGAGCAAAACACATAAGATTCAAAGATGAATTTGAGAAGTAAATTCTTAAAGGCTCGGACATTTCTCTGAGCCTACCCTGGAAAAATCTTTTGTGCCTTTGCCAGTAAGACCGTTTCACAGATTTTTAGTGCTCTGCTTGTTTGATCTTTTTTCCCCCCTTCCACCTCTGCCTAATCTTGCTGGTCACAGGATGCAATCAAACCAAAAAAACATTATCTTTAAAATGGCAACAGAACTCCCAGGGTAATAAATCCCTGTCACATTCTTGGTATCAGTGATTTCTCCTACATTGCTTGAGAGACTGTCTTTAAAAGTCTAACTTCAGGTTCGTTTGGATCAAGACAGAAGTCTTCCACCTTGATCTGAACCAGTATCCCTTTTAGCAATTCAGAAGGAGCAGTCTTTTTTTTATGTCGTTTCCTTAGTATCAAATCACTTAAGGAGCTGGGTCATTACCAGATAACTCTTAGACCATTTCCTGTCCTGTTTTTCCTAGAATTTAATGGTCCAGGTCCAGAACTCAAAGGCAGAAACTGAATAGGTGGGAGAGAGATGCAGAAAACACTCATCTCACAACATGAAGTCAGCAGTTCTCAATTTAATTGCAGGATGGCATGGCTGAGCTCTTGGAAGCATGCATGTGCATACCCCGTGGGCACAAAGAGATTTGTCATTTTTATAGAAGACTAAAATATAATTGGAAACTGATTGAGGCCATCCTGTATCAAAGGCCATTTCATAACACTGTAGTGGTCCATTTATAGAAACAACATACTGCACTCTAGCTGCTGTGGGTAAAACCAAATACCCTCCCTGCCTCCCTAAAGCAACAAAAACAACACGACCTTCTCCAACCCAAAGGGCCATTTACATAAGAGAAATAAAATTAAAGAGAAAAACATTGTCTTGGAGGAGGAAGTCAGGGACACAGATGCAATGTTTCTGTCCCACAGTTGTCACATGAGGGGGTGGTGAACAGGGGAAGGCAGAAACCAGTGGGAATACTTTGTGGCTATGTAATTGGCTAAACTGGGGTGGATACAAAGAAGAAGATTGATGGAGGACAGCCATTTATTTTAGAAAGGAAATCTGAATCCCATTGGAATAGCCACAGTGGAACAAATCCATCCAGGAAGAGTGAAACAGGGAGTCATAAATAACAGGAATCTCTGGTCAAGCACCAAGGGACTGCTGCAAAACCTACCAGAATAGTAGGAGGCAGCTTCCAAAAGGGCTTAACTACAAGTCCACAAGGTCCCCAGGAAAACCAAGGATGCCTGTAGCCACCTAATTTACTCTTCAGACAGCACTTAACATCACTTCCAGATCCTTCTGCTCTTCTCATTTGACTCTTCATCTTACCCTTCCATTACAGCAGTTGTAGCGTCTCCCTACCACTCATACTAACACTCTTTACATGGAAATTTTAAGTATGTTTACTAATAAAAGTTCTCTCCATACAACATGCAGAAAGAAACCATCTATGTTGTCTGGATCATTCTCATCCCACAAAGGAAAGCATTAGAATATCATAACATCTTAAGAAAACTTACAGTAGCAATGCAATGGTCCACCCTTCACTCATTCCACAGTCATAAGAAACATCACTCAGATAATCTATGTCAATAATAGAATTTGCTAAGAATAAAATGAAACAACATATAGGTTTCTAATGGCATCTTTTACTGAAAGGTGCTTCTTTTTGAAGGAAACCTAGACTGCTAAGGGTCTGAAAGGCATTATTCTTACAAGAACTTTCAATCTGAGAAGTCATCCTTCATCTTGGGAATTTGTTTCAGATGGGGACCAAGCAATAATTGCCATCCTCCTCCCCAGACTTGTCTTGTAATAAGAAACATGTGCACAGCTGGAAGGGTGTGAGGTTGGGATAGAACTAGCAGTGGAGATGTGCACATTCAAGAGCAGATGGAACACTGCTTTTTATTAAGAGAGAAGGAGATTCAAAACACCTGGCAGAAAGGTGCTTGGTTTTCCCTTCAGTCTCATTGTGACATTGGAAGCACTTAAATGAAAAATAACTCAAAAGGGGAGAAATGTAAATAAAAAAATAGAAGTTGAAGAGCTTTCCATATTAACTGTGAGGGATTGGATAATTAAGAAATTAAATCTGATAAGCTCATCTGCAAACTGCACTGTGAGTTAGCAAGTTTTCAAACAGAAAATGTGAGATTAGCATAATTTTTAAAGTTTATATTATATTGCTGTATTGGAAAACATCTAACAATTTTGGAAAGAGTCCTTAACCACTTGGAGACTACAGTTTACTAATGGTCACAGAGTTATCTTGATATATATCACCCCTAGAAACAGCCCAAATAGAATACAGCAAACATCAAGCAGCCAATGCAAAGCAATCCTTTGCAGACCAGAAGTTTTGAGAACCTGAGACAGAGTATCATTTATCACCAGAAAACAGAACAGATTTTTTTTTTTTTTAAATCAACTCAGACTACTGTTGGAAATGGCTAGGAAGCAGTTGTAATGGAGATAACAAGCTGCAATTCCACAGAAGCGGCTGAATCAGAAACTCACTTGCGCAGAAACTTCTGTGATATAACACTTCCATACAATGACAAGCACCACCCAGAAAAGGAAGGTCTAAACAGAATCCCTTTGACGAAAAAAGAAATTAAAAAATAGAAAAACTTATTTTTGGAATATGAAGTTTTTCATCAGATTGCCTTGATATCTCTTCAAAGAACTATTCAAAAACCCTGAACTCTGCAGAATCACCCTCAAATACTGATGAAAGCAACAGCATTACAGATAGAAAATATTCAGCACATTTTGATCTTATGCTTTTTCTTCCTGGGTGAAAAGATGCATCACAAAGAAGTGATTGCAGTAATGACATAAGATTGCTTCAGGGTCAGGTGTGAAGTATAGATGAATGTTGCTCCCATACCAATACTCCTGTAACCCCAGAGCCAGTTGCCTGAGCTAACTCATGTTCATGTGCTCATAACTTGCTGTGATTGATATTGTACATTTCTTTGTCCTTATTACTGACCAAGGCCATAAATTCCAATTATGGAGGAGAGCTGAGTTCAAGCTGCTGCTATATTTCACAGCAACACTAACACACAGGTTACCAAGGGTCACCTGGGCCAGAAAGCAGGACTACAGCACAGTAAACCCATATTTTCACTGTTCAGTTGCAATGCCTTTCAGACTGAATAAGCTTTGATTACCCCTTATCAGAGAACTAAGCCACATTCCTCCCCCAGAGCCAAGGATAGAAGCATGATACCTGATCTTCTGTCTTCTGAGTTTTGAAGCACACTGGCAAAGTGTATGTCAGCCCCTTTGCTGGAGGCTAAATGAAGTGGCAGCCATTCCTACACAGTTCTGGCAGCTGAGAGCTGAACATTGTAAGAAAATATGAATATATAAAAGATGACTACATTGTTTGTTTTGGTTGTTCTGATTTGATGTTTTTTTGTTGTTTTTTTTTTTTTTTTAAATCCCTTGTTCCATTTGAATTCTGAAGATCTACACATTTAAATGTACAAAGTCTGTTTTGAAAGCTTGCTGACATAAAAACACCAAAGCTCTAGTTAGTGATAGATAAAATTGCTTTGAGACACACCTAACAACACTTACAGAACTTTTAACATAGTATTTCCAAAACATAGAAGCAACAAGGCTTAAGAAAAAGAAAAGAAATACTGAATACTTCTACATTTTTGCCTTCCATGACAATATCTACACTACGATATTCAGAGTATAACAAACATTGGAAGCAGATCCCAAGAAATGTCCCAGCTGTCTCACAGCAACCTCAGAAACCAATCTTCCTAGTGGTTGTGCATAGATTATGTAATCCCATCATTTGTGATACTAAATGCAGCATGCACACCAGCTTACATAGGAGATGGACAGTACCCTGTCAAGAAAAGCAGTTCAACTAGCCTGGACTGCTGCTTATGCTGAATAAGTTCTCCAACCTACAGAGCACATGACTGAATTCAGAGTAGACTAGAGGAATTTATTAGATATTTCTCAGGTTAATAGGCTAGAAGTTAAACTTCCAACTACAAGTTGAAGGCACATTTCATATGTACTGACTGCAGGACAAGTTAAGCTTCTGCCTAGGAACTCTTATCAGAAAAACAGGATGTGCAAGGTTGGATTTCACATCAGCTGACACATTCAGTAAGTCTCAAGTTCAAAGATGCATGTTCTCACTAGATAGAGTTCAGTTTACTGTTGAATGTTCCTTATGAGAAATGCCTGTAACAGATTAATAGTAATACGGTAAAGTAAGGAAGCATCTTGCTATTGTCCCCAGACATGAAGTGCATACATGAAAAGCTTTTATCATTATAATGAGGAGTTAATATGAACTATCAAATATGCACATAGGCATACCATGCATCTAAGGTACAGGATAAATAATTTTATCTACCCAGCTACCTAAAACTCCATAGAGGACTGTGCCCCTTTGTTGTAGATTTGACTGGTATTCAAATTATGTGTCTCATCTTATTTCAGCCTGTTTACTCTATTTATACCCCTTGAAACAGAAGGCTCAGCGTGCCCTGAAGTCTCAAGAGATTTGGGGACAGGAGGGAATATTCCCTTAATTATCACATATCCCTGCAGTATATGTCACAAGCTGAAGAGCATGAAACTCCTGGCCTGATTATCATTCACATGCTGCATGGCATTTGTTAAATTCCTCATCCCACCACCATTTTATCACATATTATCGAATTGAGATATTTACCCCACTGGGTGGTATGGACTAGGGCAGGAAAGCATGCCAGGAACAACTTCACTGATGCCTATTTATAAAGACAGTGCAATTTTATTTCCCCCTCCCTTTCCTTAGTAGAACCTGATAGAGCTCCAGCAACAGAGCAGGGCTTCTTTCACATCTTTTTTTTCCTGCAATTAATTTCTACTCCTGGTGCATTTTGATCCACAATCAGTTTAGCAGTCAATGGGCAGATTAAACAGCATCTACTCTTTGCACAGGAACTTAAATAATCAAGACTTTTTTCCTCCCTCTCCAACCTTGCTTTTTAGAAGAGATTTAGAGATAGGCTGAGCACCTCATAGCTCCATTGCCTTCTCAGAGTAATGCTCTCTAGCATTAGCCATTAGCACTGCACCCAGTCTGGCTGGGGTTATATGCTTTAAGGCACAAATCATTCAGTCTCCTTATTTATACAGTATACAGATTCCTTTCTAAAATTTCAAATTGCAACCAGATATTATTATAGCCTACGTTTCAGTCTTACCCTTACCTGTGACCTAAACTCCAGAATGCCACAAGTTTCTTCTATGCATAATGCACAGAATGTTTATTGTTCCTAATGTTGAAAGATTGCATTCACCCCAACATTCTAAGCACTTAGGAATTACACACATGAAGAAGTCTTTCCACTGCTGTACAGGTAGCCTAAACAGCTACTTTCTAGAAAAATCAGATGAAAAGATGTCCCAGCTTCTACTCCCACCAGCAGTAAGGTAAATTGAAGCTACAGAAGTAAGCAGCATCTTTGCTTTCTTTCCCTGAAGGACTTGCATGTCCATTTACATATCTAACTCAGCATCCTGGAGATACGTTCCCATTCAGGAGAAGTTTCTGAAGCATGGCTAAGTTGCTGTCCTGAAAGTTCATTTACCTTCATAAAACCACAAGGGAACACTATGGAGTAATAGAAGGATGGAGGAACATCTGGTTAGCCAACATGTGGGCCACAGGAGTAATGAACCCTGCTTTTTAATAGGTAAGTCTGCACCTGCACAAGATTTCCAGCTTCTGCACCAGCAACAGCTCCTGAGAGGGATAAATAATTAAGACAATAAGGCTGAGGTGGAAAATGGCTGCAATATTTGCTTTCCTTAAGAGCACATTAGGGACACGCATAAAATCAGACACAGTTGAGTTTGCTCTAACTGAACTTTGATTGACCCCAGAAGCCCTCTTAAATGAGCAGACTGGTGAATCTACTCTCAGTAATCTGAAAAAGCACTAATTATTCTTTGGCTGGTACAGAGGCTTGTGACTGTCTCATTTGAAACAAGAACCCTAAGAAAATGTGATTCTATGACTCCAAACTATGTAGGACTCAACTCCCGTGTTGCACAGACACACCACAAGAACTTGCTACATCCTTATGGCAATCTCCATTTTGGCACTCTAACATTAAGCACAGCACAATGAAGACCTGTATACAGGCCCCAAGCCCAACTACTGTTGCACCAAACCAAATGAAGTTCCTGTTGCTATACTTTATTTTTAGGGAAAAACATCATTGTCTTTCTATTGAAGTTGTCTTCCCCTTATGAAAAATAGTATAGACATCACTGCTCAACAGTTAGGTGGGTGACAGCTTCAGTTTCAAAAGCAAGCAGGTTTGAGGGGAGGCAAATTGCATGGAAAGGGTCCCAGATGGTAGACATAAGCTGCTTGATGACAATCTAGTTTCACCAAGAATACTATATATATAATAATATAATATAATACTATAATATATATAATAATATAATATAATACTATACTATGATTTTTAGCAATTCTTTTCCAGTTTGGAAACAACTGGCCCTGCAGGCCTTCTTTGACTTCTGTGGATCCAAACTGAAGTTAAACTTCTGACCCTCTTCATTTTGAAGAGTTCAGCTGGGAAAAAGCATGTCAAAAACCTATGAGCATTTCATCAGCACTTTACATCACTTTGAGCATAGCCACCAACACTGATCAGGTTTCACACCCATAAGAAACAGGCTGGAAGACATTCAAGAGCTGAGAAACACTTCAGAGGACAGCTCATTATGGAAGTGCAGTGTAGCTGGGAAAGCAATGATGATGACTTCTTGAAAACTGTTCACACTATTGTAGGTTCTAGCATACCAAAGCCCTGGTTCAAAAATCTCTTTAGTCTGGAAAACACAGACAAGAGACACTTTAAAATCTCTAGGATAAAGAGCAGAAGCAGACACAAATAAACAGGGAAGAATCAGTAAACACTGCAACAGTCTATTCCTGTAGCTCCACAACTACCACAGTGTCAAAATTAAGGGAAAACCTGAGTATTTTACCTAGTTGCCTCCCAGGCCAGAAATTGGAAGTCATAGGTTTTATAGAATCCTTTTTCCATTAGTATATAAAATACTTTCATTTCAGGAGCTCTGACTCTATTTCCTGTCTATTTCCCACCCTCATCAATAATTAATCAGGTGAAAGTAGACAAGTGAATTGCTCTGCTTCAGTTTTCCCATATTTTAAGTAGTTTAAGAAATAAAACTTAGAACAACATTTAAACATTATTTTCCACACATGTGCCCTCATTGCTGAAAGAAATGAAGATGATCCAAAATAAACTAACCAACCTCTACCCCAAGTAGAAGCAAAACAGATAAAACATTTCACAGAATATGAACTTAATTTACAAACCCCACATTCATATAGTAGAAAACTGGGTATATGATTGGATCTTCAAAAGAAATTATTAGTAAGTGCAAACAGATAAAGCAAATATTAATTATTAATATTAATAATAGTAACTGCAGTAATTCCCTAAATAATGTTCTAATTTCAATTAAAAGAGCAAAAGCATTTCTAAGAAGTGTTTAAGATGTCCTTGCCTCCAATAGTCAAAGTACCACTGAACTAAATCTGATAAGTCACCTGAAGTTTTAAAGTGAGCACAGTTGGGTGGAATGTATGGTTACCTCACACTGCAGAGATATTTGAGATTTATAGAATGGTCATATACCACTGAACTAAAAGCTTTTTGGTTTTTTTTGAGCTTTTCAGAATGCTTTTACATATTCTGCTCAACTGTATTCCAGTGCCTTCTTGGCTTTAATGGACCAATATGATATATGCTAATGAAAAGCCAGAGGTGGGACAGTGGTCACAAAACTATTACATAGGCAAAGCAAAAAAAACAACACAACACTGTTTTCCTACAAGCAGTCAAGAAAAGAATTTCCCTCCTAAAATCTTGTTTTATGAATATTTAAATTGCCAAGTTCACTTTAACCAAGTTTCCAAGACTAAGGCTGCTGATTCTGTGACCCCAAATGATAAACTGGGCACATAAATGATTCATATTCTTTACTACACTCTTGGCCTATATTTGCTGAGAAAGTAATTGTAAACATCTGTCCTGCAAGGTCAATGACTGACAGATCCACACTAACCTTCAGACATATTTACAGCCAAAGAGGTTTCCAAATGTAAAATGGTGTTCTGGAAGCACATAAGCTGACCGACTGCTAGTGAGTCACAGCTGAGAAATGCAGTACAGGTATGAGCTCATAAAACCTTTAGTGACCTGCAGAATGTAGACGTGGAAACCATATCAAGGAAAAACCCCAGTGCCACATAAAGGCTGTCTGAATAGCACCAGCTAATTGCAAATCAGAGCTAACCACTAAAAAAAAAAAGGAAGTATCTTTGTGAGGTACCATTGTGTGGAAATGAAATGGAAAACAGCATGCTGGGAGGCTGAATAACTTGCATACAGAAGCACCATGGGAATACTGTTCCTGCCAATAAAGGACAGGAAGGAAAAGATGGTCTTGCTTTAAGTATGGGTTGTGGAATTCAGAAACCCATCTTTGGGTCCAGTTTTACTGAAAGATTTCCTGCGGATGCAGGGAAAAAAAAATGGAGCTGTTAGCCCTTTTCTACCTTTTGGCTACAACATGAGGGTTATAGAGAGACCTAAGCTTCAAGGTAGTGACACCAGAGAAAAGCCTTCATATTCAAGCAATCAATTTATTCAAAAGCTGAGCTAAAACACTTGGCTCTGAAGCAAATGAACGTTCTTGCTGGGCTGTTCCAGCAAAATGGAAACCCTCAGAGTGAGACAGACCTGGAACCAGTCAGAGAGGTGTGAATAAAGTTTGTAAACATGTTCTCCCAATTATATTGCCATTTATAGAGAGACTGACAGAGGGACTTGCGTAGTTGGCCAGCATAAACATGTATCATTCATATTGTAAAAGCACAACACTATACTGTGAAATGCTAGCTGGGATTGGGAAACCCAAGTTAGTTTCACATATTGCTTTAGAAAGACTAACTCAGATCTGGAGTCCAGCTCTAATACCAGTATTTTGATAACAGTGAAACAATATTCTCCAGAATTATATGAAATCTAGAAAACCTGCTTTAAAATGGAAGGAATGCAGGAATCTCTCTTTAAGTTGTGATTTGATCCCAGAGGAGATCACGGGGCATAAAGACTATATAGGAAAACTCCTTTGTTCAGTTAACAGAGCCACTGGCACAACCTGTATGCTTACCATTTTCCTCCTCCTCCCCACCATGTTGGCCAATCTATACTAGAAACAGTTTTGTTTTCTGTTTGTCTGTTAGGGAGGGTCAAGCATTTCACGGCTTCCAAGCAATAGATTCTCTACCACTTGAGATCACTATACTTAATCATCTCTGTAACTAATGTTTCTCAACTTACGCACTACAAAACTTGGGCAGAAGGTAGAGGAAAAGGGAGGGGTCAGAAAAGCAATGCAGAGGGTTTGCAAGACACTGAAATGTTATTACAATCTGAGGTCAAGAAATCTCACCATTTATCTTCCTGTACCACCTTTATCTCCAAGGCCAAATATTCCCTGTCAAGATTTCAAAAAACCTGAGCACAAACGTGTTAGAGAGATTTCACCATGTTATCATGAGTAGATTTTCCACTTACTTTTATGGGCAGTCACAAAAATGATTGACTTCTAGAAAGGGGTTGTGACCCCCAAAAAACTGAGAAACTGTCCTCATTGAAACAGGAATTAGTGGGAACCTGAAACCTAATTCAGTGAAATATCATTAAATAACACTATATAGATACCACAGTAAAGTTATTAATCCCTTATTTAAGCATTCACATAATATTTACACAGAAAAAAGTTACTGATATCTAACTGCACAGCAGCTAAGTAGTTTTCTGATTCAGAGCGTACTTGTATATTTTCTGTTTTCTTATAATCTTACATTTTTCATTCACAGAATGGAATCACAGAATGGCCCGGGTTGGAAGGGACCTCAAGGATCATAAGTCTCCAACCCCCACTGCCCCCACAGGCAGGGCCACCAACCTCCACATTTAATACTAGACCAGGGCCCCATCCAACCTGGCCTTGAACACCTCCAGGGACAGGGCATCCACAACCTCTGTCAGCCTGTTCCAGCACCTCACTACTCTCATAGTAAAGAGCTTCACCTTGACACCCAACCTAAATCTTCCCTCCTTCAACTTTAAACTGTTTCCCCTTGTCCTGTTGTTACCTACCCCTTCAAAGAGTTGAAAGCTATTTAGTCTGATCAAAATAAACATGGACAAAGCTCAGCTAAATGTAAATAGATCTAAACAAAATATTCCTTTTTCTAAGCCAACGAATTCAGGGACAGAATGGTTTCAAGAACTGCATATTCTAATTTAGTTAAAGATTCTACATTCACAAACACATTTTGCTTAGTGTCAGCATCCCATCCTGACTTCTAAAAATACCTTGGAAATAAGGTTTTAAAATAAGCTTCCCTGGATTTATCATATTAAATGTAAATGGAACTGGGAGGTCTGCATGAGAATCTGAGCATTAGTGTCAGGAGCAAGAAGTATCTTCAAGACCTGTAACAGCAGTGAATCTGTAGATCTCCATAAGCTGGGTCTGCTTTTCATGGCTTTTTCTGTTTTATTTTTGGTGGTTTTATTTGTTTGTTTTCCAATATTATTATTCCTTTTCTCTACATTAAATTTCTGATAGCTGAGTGTGAGAAGTGGCCTAAATCAAAGCATACTATCACATACATCAAAATGCAGCTTCCTTTGTTTCCAAAGTATAGTACACCAAGTATAATATGCACAGAATATCTGCAATCACTCTACTTCTGTCGCTACCAGGAATCCCTCTTGCCTGGATTCTGAGTTCTTTCTCTGCTGATACAGATGCCTTATGGATCCATTTCTTGGCTTCCCAGGGCAACCACGCAGATGAAATCCTCAAAGAAAGAACCAAGGTAGAGGAAAATCTCTTGCAGACTCCAACAATCTAAAGGGATGCAGAGACTGAGAAGAAAAAGTTTAACTGCAGACTGAAGTCTGATGGATCACATTAACTCTTGATTGAAATGTGCAAATGCAAAGCAAGGTATTACAGTGACCACCTCCTGCCCTTTTGTGAGGGGTGATCTTTGTGTAAGCACTCTTCTTCCTAGTCAGGTCCTGGCATTTCTCCACACGATGTATCTCAGGGGTATTCCCACAGCTATGCAAGGAGTGCAGTGGTTAGTGCAATTCAAGGCTGGAGGTAGCTCAAAGTGGAAGGGGTAGGAAGTTTCAAAGGTTTTTTCTTCCTTACTTGCAGCTCCCTCTCCCCCACGCATCAGCTGAGAAAATTTTACATGCTGCTCCGTTATTTCAAAGTCTTAAAATAGCCTGAAGTGCTTGCATTCAAAGATGGCAAAAGCACTCTAAGAGCTTGTTGAATCCCTACTTTAAAGAACCTAAAACAGCAGTTTAAATCAATTTACAGTATGAGCCACTCCCAAAGCCCCCTCCTGCTTCCTCACCCACCTTCCTGCCCTGGAGTGAATCCTGGTACCAAGCCTCACACTGGATCAATTTCAACTTTGAAACAAAGGGATGGTATGCCAGGCTAGACAGAGCCTCACTACTTCCTTGGATGAACAACTTCTTCCAAAGCAGGACAGAAGGCCCCAGCAGCATTTGCTGCAGCCCTGCTTCGGCAGCCTTCCTTCAGTGGCCTTCAGAGGTCCTGAGACCTCTAAGTGCCTTCCAGACCTTTAGGCTGCAAGTTCAACAAAATGTCACATCTGAGGGGCAGCAACAGATTTGTTTATCGCTCTGCTGAGGCAGATAAAACAAGGATCCTCATCTGGTCCTCAGCCTGCTGGGCCTTTTGCATAATTCCTTTAGAAACCTATGGCCTCACTCAGAGAAATGCACATGCTGCACATCTGTGAGGGGACACACTGAAGTCATTCCAGCCAGCAGACTGGAAAGTGTGCTATGGCCAACGTTATCTCCCAGGCTGCTGCTTCATTTCAAGTGATTTGCACTTTAAAGAGCCATGAGACTCCTCGATCGTGCTCATCTCTCTAAGCCTATAAAAACTGACAGCACAAAGACAGAATGATTTCATTATGGCAATACACGGCAACTTCTGGCTGCATCCAGCAAGCTATTTGGGAGTTGGTAAGAGCATCAGAAGATCTCCACTTACTGTTTTAGTATCTGGAGAGCCAAGTGACATGAAAGTTCAGCCCAGCTCCTTTCTCTTCAGAGTTATCTTGAACTGACACAGCAAAGCAATTCTGTTTTGTCACACCTGAGGGCTGTACCCATCCTTCCCCCCTCAGCCTGTCACATAACATGGATGCTAACTCATCCCTTTCTTTTCTATTGTGACTCTCTGGGAGAGTAGCATTGGGTGGATGCCAGAAACCACAAGCTAGCTGCTGGGTGAATTTGCTTGTAAAACTTAGCAGCACATTATCTCTGTGGTATTTACTATTAAATGTGTGACTCTCCATGTAAACATGGACTGAATCCAGGCCCTTTATCTTCTATGCTAGAGGTAAATTTCAAAGAAAGGTTGTCAGAGTTGTCACTGGCAATCTTTAAAACCTGGGACAAGGATGAGGTAGGAAGAGGTCTACTGTAACAGAAATGCTTGGCAGGTTGAAGAAGTGTTCCCATGCATCAAAACACAAACATCAGCATTTGCTTCTTGGCAGAAGTGGCCTGCAGAAAGAGGGAGAGGAGGTGAATTTATTTCACTTGAGTAAACCTACAGGTTACACCTGCAGCCTGAGCAGATCATGCTGGTGCCACTGTCTCTGCCCATGTCGTGGATTACTACATGTTGAGAAAGATAATGGAAAAGGTCTGCTTTCTGGCTGGTCTCACATTTGATCTGTCCGATAAAACCTCAGCCATAAAGAAGTGTCCAGCTCTGACCCTCAAGGATGAGACAAGAAACATCAATAGAGAATGGTGATTAAGACAGCTATCTGACATCCAGCAGCACTGAAAACTGCTGAGTAAAACTCATTTCCAAGAAATTAAATAACCTGCTGACAATGAAAAGGAATAGGAACACTGAAATGGAGTTGAATAATGAGAAGGGGATCAGCCAATTACAAGCATCCTGTAAGCATCCAATTGGAGTGAGCAAAACTGATGGGGGAATTTCTTTCCCTCTTGGGAAATTTGACCACAACCTTTAATAATACCTACACATTTCACAAGTCCTAATAACAATAACTTTCGTTCACATAATGCCTTTCATCCTGGAGGAACTCTGAGCGCTTTACAAGTGACTTAGCAAACTATATAATGATATTCACCCCCTCATTCCACTCAAGATTGAAAACTAGCTGCAACTGGCACGGTTTTCCTTTTGGTTTCCAATGTTCCATGAGTATTTCTCTAGGCCACTGCTGCTATTTCTTTATTTTGTTTTAATAGCAAATTTGATAGCATGGGAAAAAGGCAGCTATTTTCTCAGGGACAGCTGCATGAATATAATCAATTTTGGAGGAGTCAAGAAAGAAAAAGAGAAGTTTCATGTCACCCCAAACAAAAATGTCAGTTTTGCTTTCCAAAAGAGAAAAAAACAAAAATCCACTTTGAATAAAGCACAGAATGTTTAATTCACTGTGAAATAAAACCTTTTTAAATGTTTTCTGAAGACTGAAGCTGACTCAGTTGTAAAACAAAACAGATTGAAGTTGGCAAGTAGAAGTAAAACATTTTGACTCTTCAAAATGTAATTTTTCTTTTGGACATAACTTAAAATAAGTAAACCTATCTCACCTGGTGTTCTTTTTCAGAATCCTCACAGGAGTGCCTAAGAACAGTTTAAGGAGAGGACAAGTGCCTTAGTTCCTGCTGTTTTATTTACCATCCACCTGAACTAGAGGTAGAATCTTAAACAGCCAGAGATGGATTTTTCCTCCATGAATTCATTCAAATTAACTCTCCCTAAAGCTATGTAAAATTTATCATCTGTAGTACTCTGTGACCATGGGTTATATGGCTCCTGCATTCTGCCCAGATTGTGTTGTTCCGGTTGTTTTAATTTGCCTTTTTGAAATTCTACTAGAAGCAGAAGACATTCACTGAAATAATGGAAGAGTTGACAGTCACTCCCTATTCATGATTACTGGCATGGTGATAACATTTCTTTTTCCATGCAGAAGAACACTGGTATGCATCCTTTCAGCTCCCTCCTTACCCCTTGGAAACTAGGTTAAACTGTGTAACTAAACGTGTACAAAGCATTCTGTGGCTGAGCACATTCTCTTTACACACACTGGGATGTCTCATGTACTAAAACACATCCTATATTTTACCTCCTACAGCAGCAAACACATCCTCTTGGGGCTGGCTGATATGATAAAGGACTACAGAAGACTTGTCATTTGGAGAATATACCGTAGCATCCAGACAAGTACAATGTCTCTGTGTGACAAAGACACCCATATTTTCTCACCTTGCCTACAAAAAAGACTAATGAAAGTGACATCCTATAGGTGTACTCCTCTTCAAGAAATTGCTGTATTCCACAGAGGGCATGTTGAATCACCAAATACTGAGCTCAGGAGATATTTCCTCACAATTCTGGAACAGAGCTGATGAAAGGTAACTGACCTATAAAATGTACAGGAAAATCCTGTCCCAATTCCTCTTTAAAAAAAATAAAAGTTAAATTCAGAGGTGCTGAGAAACACACAGAGCAGTGCAAGAAGAAAAAACAGCTCATTCATCCACTCTTTACAAGCAGCTGGGCTTGAGCTGAATGGGCTTTTGCTGTGTTCTTTGTGTAATGGTATATTATAAAAATGTTATTAGAAGGCCAAATTTAGGCATAACAGGAGAAGAAAAAGGGGAAAAAAACCCTGGAACTCTGAAAGATAAATTGGCTTCTTTGGGAATGAGATTTTAAGTTTCCCCTTGCACTTTTTCTCTGAAGTTTTGGATCTTTTCCTCTGCTGATTGGGCAGATTAGAGCAACAAAAAAAAAGTTTAATTCCTCTGAGTGCAACATTCTCTTGCATCCTCTTCTGAACTCAGTCTGTTCAGACATACCTCAGTTACAGGGCAGCAGAGAGGTGAATAGGGCCATCTCCTAGAATGGGTTTTCAAAAAAAAAAAAGAGCTTTCTTTGGCTTGTTGAGTTTTTAAATGAGCAAAGATAGTGAGAAGATATTTGGATGGAAGGAGGACCACCAACATGAAAAGTAAACTGAGAACACAAAAATACATTGATATCGCAAAAACTGCTGCAAAACAGTCAGAAGGTCTTTTTGACCTCAATTCTGTTGCTTCAATCTAAATGTAGAGATGAAGACCTAGCAGTTGAAGCTTTAAATTGCTAACTGAATACATCTGCAGTTGTTTTCTCTGATAGCAAATATTCAAAAGACAAATCGTTAGTACAGTTAGACACTGGATAACCACTGAAAAACCTAAACTGCCAGAAAACCTGACTCTCTTTTCCCTACTCCCCATGTATACCTGCCTTGAAATTAATAGCCATGACAATTAACTGCTTACAGCTGCAAAATCTAAGCATTACAATAACTTTTCCCTAAAGCGCTGCATTTTGGAAACCACTACATCTACCGTGCACTGACTGGCATAAGCCTACTCTGCTTAGAAAGCCTGCAGTTACTCAGCACCTGCTTACCCTAAGCTTTTGTCTTGGCAGCAAAAAAAATAAAAGGCTTTAGTGGGTATTTTCAAGTTAGCTTGTTAATTGGATTAAGTCTTTTCTTGAGTTCTGTGGCTTGAAGATAGATAATGATTTTTTTTCCTTCCTGAAGTTAGGAACAGAGGCCTCAGATGGTTTTCACAAGTAACTGAGTCCTGTCTCCATGACTGCAGCAGCTCTTCAATAACTTTTACTTAGGGGAACCACAAGTCTTCTACTTCATATGATCCCACACAGAAGAATTGGAGAATTCTCCCAGTGCATGGCAAAATAGAAACTGTAGGAAAGGATGGGTAGTTGCCACAACAGTTAATAGAAGCCATTGTGAATGTCCTGCTTTAAAAAAAATAAAATGGCATATGGTATTTAAGAATAAACCTTGACCCTTCCTGTAGAGGAACACAAAGGCAAATGCAACCATGGGAAAAATTCCTCTCCGCCCCCAATCCCAGTAACTCGATTAACTGTAAGCATGAGCCAGACACGCCCCAAACACAACTACAGTGATACAAATAAAGGCAGTACAAGCGCCCAGGAATGTTCTCTAGCATTAAAATCAACTGGCACAGATTGACTGCCTTGCAGGCTCTCTCAGAACCCCAAAGCAGGCTGGCTGCTTGAGAACTGCCTCTTGCAAAAGGCTTCTGGATCAGTCTCTGAACAGCGCTTGGAAATAAATATTGGAGACTATTAGTCAGCATGGACAAAATGATGACACAGACCATTCTGACATTGTAATAGTACAGGCAATCATGCCCCAGTGCCTGAAAGTCTTTCCAAACATTCTTTGCTTTTCTTGTGTAGATGTAGCTTTTAATGGACATAATTGTACATCTCAGTTTTGTATACCTCATTAGCAGATTTTTTTCTTCATAAAACCTGCTCATTAGCTGTACCTGAGGTCAGAGTTCCAAGCTGTCATAATTCAACATATAGGTTTTGTGGTGGTGCTTGTGTGTGGCCCATAGGATTAGCCACCAAACACAAACATGAATAATCATAACAAAATCTCACTCAGTGGCTATTCTGCAATATTTGTATAAAATTTCATTGACCTATAAAATGTTTCTCAGTAAGTAAAATTAATACCTTTGAAAATGCACAGGATGTAGAGTCCAAACAAAGTTGAGGAGAATTCAACAGCTAAGTCATTCAGGCAACTCTCTCCAATAAACACCAACTAGTTCCATGTGATTTGACCACTATCAAATACTTAACATGGCCCAAATGAAACAAATACAAATTTGGCACTCCTTGTACAGCTATTAGTTCCATACTTCAGGAGACTTCAGCAAAGTCATTTTCAGACTTTATGTTGTGGTCTATACACCTTCTTTGTTTCTACCCAAGTGCTTTGGTGCCTTCAGACTTTTAGTATATACAGCAATAAGCAAAAGATGTAGTTCTTGCCTAGAGACTTCAAACACTGTCATAATATCAATAGCAGTAGCTGCCAAAATGCCTGGAGGTTTCAGGATGGGAGTTCCCTGAGAAGTAAAACAAATAGCCTGATGGGTGCCAGACTGAAACGAACGACATGATTTCTTCCAGGTGTCCTCCACCATGAAATCTTGCTGCCAGCAACTCCACTTGTCCACTTTGTACCTCTTGTTACTGAGTCCCTAGCATACCTTCACACTGTTTTATCCCTGAAGCCCACCACATTTTTAAGTTCATTCCTGTGAATAATAATTCTCCTCCATATACCCTTCATCTTCCTTTCCAGGAGGAAGGGAGGGGAAGTTAACACATTTTGGAATGCTCTGAATATGTCCTAGCTGATCAGTCAAACTAAAAAAATGAGAAAAATATAAATAATCATAATAAATAGATAACTGAGCTATATTACAATCTTTTCTCCCCACTGCAGAAACATACATTTGAGAGACCTGAGACATTCACCTCTCAGGTTTCACTGAAATATGTTAAAAATATTGTGAGAACAAATAGGGGAACAGACAGCAAACAAAAGCATTAAAAGCTTACTCCCTTACAGTTATTTATTCCAAGTCTCTTTGAAATTTTCATGATTTTATTTCACAGAAATTCAGCAAGTAAACAAAGTGACATTAAGAGAAAAACAACCATTCTACATCATTCACCAAGTATCCAAGTAGTACACACGTGCTTGTGTGCATTCACACCTAAAGGGGGACACTTTTCTCATAACTGATTTAACCTCTACGAGAAATGGAAATTGCAGATGCACTGAGGAAAAACCCTCAACTCTGCATCAGCTTCCTTTGTTCCTTACAAACGCTTTTACTTTCAGTGAACTGTAGACACAGCTTCCTCTGGCTGTGTATTCCTAGTTATCAATTACAAACAGAAGCCCATTAATTTTAATGAAGGAACAATATTTTGGATGCAACAAGGATCTCCATGAAAGAACTGTCATTCACAGGCAAGTCACACCGTAGGAGGCAGATCTCTAGGGTTTGCTACAAGAGATTTCAAATGCCCAGGTAAAATGAATGAGTTATTTAGTCAAGCTACCCTGTGCTGAAACAGGCCTTTTCTAGTCATAGTACATAGCTTCATTAGGTGTATTTTTTCTCAGCTGGGGTCACAAAGAAGAATGCTCTTTTTTTTTTCCCCCCCAATCCTTGCCACCCTTGTCAGTGATTAATAAAGTGCTGCAAATTGAAAGCTTGAAGGAAAATTTTTAAGCAATCTGAGTATCAAAACAACACATTCTCTTTAGAGGTGGAATAACACTAAAAACCCATTCTAAAAAAAACCACTGGCATGTCTTGATTTTGCAGTCATGAAAGTATAGAAAGATACACCTGGTGAAGCTTTAAAGCTGTCACTTGGTCTGTCACCTCACTCTTCATAGAAATTGTTCTGGTAGACTTTTATCAATGCTAAAGCAAACTCATACAACTTTTAACTGGTTTCATCAGCTAGGCACGCATGTAACACTAGCAAGCGATAGGCCATTTCTGAACTTTTGTGTGTTTTCTGTATGGACTCCACTCATCACAATCTAAGACATGTACCCATGCTAGTTTGACCAAGATTCACTATGTTGTGGAGAGCTACACTATGCATACATTATGTGTGATCTGGTAGAAGCGTAACTAAGGGAAAATCTTCAGAAGGCCCATTTAAATTCCTCCAACACCCAATCAATTTTGGACAATATTCACACACATGAATTAGATGAACATACTTAAATGGCCATTCAGGAGGAACAGAACTTCAATAGTCATTCCAACCTAATTCAAATACATTTAGATAGCCATCTTTGAAAAACCTCCTGAGTGAGGAGCACTGTAGAGGTGACAGTAGATGACAGTAACATCATGACCTCAGCCTGGCTAGGGTCCCTGAAGCAGGGACAAAGGCTCTGGTTTGTTAGTTGCAAATCCCTGAGATGCTCAGTAATTTTTTTTATATTAGGGAAGATACAGAAATCTACTAGTGGAAACTTCAAACAGGAAATACCCCTTACACCTTAAAGATGTTGCAGTTTTTTTTTTTTTGCTTTGTCTGAAGAACTGGGAAAGTGAAAGGAAAACTAGTGACCAAGGCTTGAGGGGGGGAAAAAAAACATTTCTGGCAAGATGTTCACAGTTGAACAACGCCAAACTGGTGGCATTTACTACTGGTGGGTGCTGCCTTCATTTCACATGCTTCTGATTAGATGCTAATAAGAAGAGTGATGACACATGCATCTTTATTTAATGATTTGACTAGGGTCTCCCTCACCATAGCTCTCTTGCAAGGAGAGTGGGACATGCCAAGGGTTTTACTTCATTTTTCAGGTTCACGGTGGGTAGAAAGGTTCATTCTCTGAAAGCAACTCTACTGCCTCCCCTGAAAAGAAATCCCCCCTTTTCTGAGCCAATTCTGCTTATTTCTGGCTCAATGCCTTGTTCCATTTGGAAGCCATATTGCAGCGTGAGCAAGGAAACAGCCAATAAACAGGAGCTCTGGTATTTGCTTTTCTCAAAGTCCCAGGCAAAACCCATAGCTAAAGCACTTGGTTCAGGATCCCAGAAACATCTGCTTTCTTTTCAAAGCTGGATTTTTTATTTTATTTTAGCTTCTCTCCTCCTCCTCCCCCTATAAGCACCTTCGTGCTGAGAAGGAAGGGGAGTTCTCAGCTATATAAGCAGGGCAAAGTAAAAACTGAACTCTGCAATCTCTAGATAATTATGCCTGGCACCTGAAGGCTAGGGCAGTAATCCTTACATTTCTTTCACACTCTATTGATGGATGGCGTGCTGAGGGTGTGAAGTCTATTTCCCTTTTCCCATCGCTGTCCAAGTGCTGGAACTGCAGGATGGGCTTTTGTAAGCTCAGTCCCTCTTACCAGATGTTTCTTTTTTTTTGTTAATATTAGCACATGACTTTAGAGTGAACAGCCACAACACAGTTACGGAGTGCAGAATAGCTTTCAGGCTGCCGCCCAAGTCTCTTGCATATGCTGACCTGGCAAAGACCAGTTACAGTCTTAAGATTAGAAATATTACTGAAACCTAAAGAGGTTTGTTGTGCCCAATAAGCCGTCCTGGTTTACTCAATCATTGTCAGAAGTCTTAAGTCACTTATACAAACATGCCTATTTATATCCAGTTATATCTATGTACATCTGAGTACCCAGACACAGCCCATACAAATGAGGATTGTGGTGAAGCTTCCTCACAATCAGTTTTGAGATCAAGATTGATCTTATTTCTTAGAAGTCTTTTATATTGCCATTACAGTTAGAGCAGAAATTAATTTTAGAGAACCTCTTGTGTTAGGGACGTAGATTTTATGATCAGTTGCAAGGGTTTCTTCTGGCTTTGCACTTCATGATTTTAAGAATATATGTATTTGTATACATGTATGTGCACGCATAGATATGTAAAGCCTCATATGAAAGCACGTTTTTTGAAAGATATTTTGAATTAAATTAGTTTTAGGAAATTGACATTAAGGAAACTCATAGGGATGTTTTGTACATAAACAAGATTTTTTGTAAAGATTATAGCAGCAGTGAGTCTTTGAAGGTGATAAATACACATAGCAAACACTGGAGCTGAACATAAAATAATAATATCTCCTCCAAACTCTAGCCCCTCTGCACGTCAAAACTGTCACAATATTGGCAACTCATGTTATTCCAAATGTTAAGAGCAGCACCCCTACCCTAGGCAAAATTACATATGCTACTGTCAATAAAGTGGTCAGTTGTCCTGATGAGTGATAGCCTTCTATGCTGGATTGTTTCTGAGCCACTCTCCTGAAGGAGGCCACAATGCTACACAACAGATCTTGATGTACAGGAATGAACCAATATACTGGCAGCAGATTCACAACAATCAATTTCTCATTCCAGTCTAAGTAAGCTTGTGAACTCAGGTATCAAACACTGCTTCTGTATTTCAGAAACATATTCTAAGTACTTTGAAAGGAAAGAAGAAAGAATTTCTATGCAGCATTCACTTCTGCTATGGTCTACAGTTCACAGCTTTCCCAGTGAATAAAGAACAAGTAGCCATGTTCTTAAATTGCATTCATAAATACACATATATATGTAAAATTTAATACACCTACATACATATATTTATCTCATTTTATTAACTGTTCCTCATAACCAAACTAACTAAAACAGTGAGACTATTTACTGATCTCAGAGCAACATTCTCCATTTTGCTTCTTTACCAGCAAGCAAAACAGATTCACATGGTATTTTGGAATAAGCATATAGGCAGAGAATACACAGAGCAAAGTTTTAGAGCCAGTTAAATAACTAATTCAACTCAAAACCCAAAAGCTCCTTCTCAGTTATAAAGCAGATACATTTACTTTAAGAAGTAACTTTACTACATTCAGTCTTCAAAGACTTTGACACTGCATTGGTAATAAGAAAACAAAGTAAACCAAAGTCATAAAACATTACCTTAAAAAAAAAAAAAAACCAACTTGAACATGTGAAAACTAAAAAACCAGTGGGATATGGATAATCCAAAGAAGCAGGAAAACTGTTTCTGACAAGATCCTTACAATACCAGGCAAAGTATCATTGAGAATACCAATAGTCAAAAACAGAAAAAGAACCATTGACTCACCCAGCTGGCATTGAGATTCTGGCTGTAGAACACTCCTACACAAGGGGCCTTCATCCAGGAGAAGTTCACCCTTCAGAGGCTAGCCCTTAAGTGAGGGGAGTGGGGTGGTACCTCCCATGTGACTCCTTCCACTTGGAAAGCACAGCTAAATTTGCACCTGTGCTCCCTGGGCCAGCCATGCCCCTTCACCAGGTGCTCAATCATCAGTTCAGGCCATGACCTAACAGTTCCCCTGCAGATTCAGAAAGCAAAATGACAATGGTGAATCTGAGCAACTGCTCTCTTGCAACATTCTTTGATACTGATGTTTCTCTTTAGATGCTACCACTAATGTGAAGCTCTGTGCCACCACAGGGCTTTGAAACTCAAGGAATGTAGGTTACTACCTAATTAGAGATCAGGTAGCTCTCTAGATAGCACTTCTCTCAGTACAGATGTAAGCCATAAATTGGAAGATGATGTCTCTGAACATGCAGCTCTCTGTGCTCAAGACTTTCAAATGTTTGGAAAGGTTTGCCATGGTCTTCATCTCAAGACTAAATCTGGAAAATAAATTCAGCTTGGCTTTGCTACTTGGTTTTCAAACAATTCTTGGTCTCTCTTATTAACTACCACTCCTCCCTGCTTGAAACCCAAAGTTTATAGTATTATTTTCCTGATGAAATATTTGCTGCTTTTGGATTATAATTATAGCTGTTCAGAAACCAGAATTTCCTTTCCTTAGGATACTCTGGCATTTGAAAGATGAGCGTTAGTGTTCCAAATTAGAATAGAAAGCCAACATTGTGAAATTTCTTGTGAAAAGAGCACACTAAAAATTTCAACAGGGGACTATTGAAAGTTTTCATTGTCATAATATCAAAGTATGCTGTCCAATAAATGAAAACATGTTTCAGTGAGGGAAAAATAAAAGTTTAGAATTTCAGATTATGTTTTTCAATAAAGAAAAGCTTATATACATGCTTTATATATACAAAGTGGAGGAACAATAACACAAAGAGCTGTTTTCAAATTGTCATTTACAGATTCCCTTCTTTTTTCCCATGACAGTTTGCTTTGTGAAAGATTATTTTCCCTAGATTGATCAGAATGATCATATTTGATCATATCTGATCATAATTGATCATATCTTTTTTACTTTCTCGAGGCACACTGCCTCAGTGCACATCATCTCTTGCCAGGTGGAAAGGACATAAGAAACATGAGGTTATTATGGAGGAGGTAGAAGAATGGAACATCTGGAAAAGAAGACACAATTCCACAGGAAATCTGGCTTCAATAGTTCAGCTACTCAGGCAACAACTTATTATTTCTGGAGATGCTGGCTAAACATGAGATGAACTGTCTGCAGCCTTCTGCTCTTCTAAGAGGTGATGAAGAGAATAAATACAGCTATCTTTAAGGCTAACACCTGAAATTGGCATGCGAGTAAGGTTAAATGATTGAAGAAGACCTGGTAACTGAATCAGTGCAGTCTTGAGCAGGAAATTTACCATTCATGATGAGTCTATCCTGTGTTCTGGTAAGTTCTAGCCAATTTCAATGTCTTTTAGAGGTGAAGCTCAACGCTTTTATGGGTCTCAAGGACTAACACGAAATTTAGTCCCCAGAGGTTCTGGGAGGTGGGATGTTGTTTGTCATTCAAAATATAATTGGATGAAAAAGCCTAGTACTGAACTTCTGTGCACACTTGATTATGACTGTAGTGACAATCAGTCTGACATTATCTATTGAAGGTGCAAGGACAGATGGTACAGTTTCTCCTCTTACTAATACTGAGAGAACTCCCAGCACTACCTTTGTGAAATTATGCTGACTAGCAAATTTTCCTGATTTTCCATAAATATATATCCTATACTTGCATATGTATACTCTACTGCTTTGTGCCAGTGGGCCTGTGTGGTTTTGAAGATCACCAAGTAAATTCTGTTGCCCTCAAGCTGAAGGTGTATCTCTGTATGCCAGACTCCCAGTTATCAAGCAGGCTGCAAGAGGAAGCTCTGCTAAGCATCGTGGCTTGTAGTACATCAAGTGCTAAGTGGGCAGGCTGCCCAGCAGGCTGAAGTGTGTGTGTGCGTGTGTGCACTTGCATGCACACATTTCTTCACCTGCTTTTTCTCACATTGCAAGTCACCATGCAAAGGATCTTACCACATTCCAGAGAAGAACAGCCTGTTTCCAAACGTCCACCAAGGAATAAAAAAATAAAATGACACCCTTTCTTCCCTGCCTTCCAAGCCAGGGAAAGCTTGTCCAAATAAATTGGACCCCGTCCTCAGACATTGTAAGGAGCATCACTGCATGGGCTACTATGCTGAACTCAGTAACTGCTCCAGTGTGTCCACTCATATCTATACCAAAGATGCATTTTGCTAAATAAATTCTGATTGAAAGCAAAAATAACAAATAGTAATAATAATAATATATATATATATTTTTTTTTTTTTAAAGGGGAAAATGCTGAGCAAGGAAATGATGAAAATTTGTGTTGGAGAGCCAGGGCCAGATGGAGAATGATGGGCTCTTACACAATTTTTCACACAAATATTCCCAGCTACCCATTGGATATTACACAACTTTGCTGTTTTCTTGTCCAGCAAATCCATCTCTATTGGCATGATTGCATTTCCCCTTGAAACGTATCCTCATTTTCTAGACAGGTATTGAATCTTCTCCTCCTGTCTCCTGCCTACAGTCAATAGCTCACTTCCCGACTTACGCTCCTCTAACCTACCTGAACTAGGAGTATAATTGTCCCAGATTCATTTCACATGCTAAAAGAGAGGAGAAGCACTTGCCGGGAGTGACTGAGTCTACCTTGTAACTGAAATCTCTTTCCAGATCTATGAATCTCCAGCTCAAACATGGTGATGAAAGTTGCCCTTGCTGGGTCATCGAGTTGAACGGAGGCTCTATTTTGCCTCACTGCTTTTGAATGTCAGATATTTAAAGGAAAGCCCAAAGCCAGATTCAAAGTAGTCTTGTAGACTGGTATATTCCCTTTGGCTGTACTTTGTTGTCTCTTAGCAAGTGGAAGCAGATTTCAGGACTATCTAAGCCAGTTCCTCACATGATGCAGTGCACTAGTGATGTGGAATCACAAATTGTTGCAATTTGTTCATTTCCTACACACACACCAGCCCTGTTTCCTGGAACAGCAGTTGTAACAAGCTGTATGCACGTACTTCACTGTAGCAGGATATACAAGTAATGAGAAATGTTCCCTCTTTCCACACAGGCAGTGTTCAGTCGTCTTTTAAAATAGCCCAACCAATACCTCATTTACCACTTATCACCAGAGACTGTTCTGCAGCCTGGCACCTCTCACCCTTAGGAAATGATGCAACATGAATGTCCCTCTCCAACTTATGTTTTCTCCACATCATGCCCCCTCTAAGGTTTTTTTTTTTTCTTTCTTTCTTTTTTTTTTTTCTTTAATTCCCTGCAAGTATTTGACTAATGCACAGTGCCAGACACTAGTCTGAAACTTCAAAGTCTGGTTCCAAACAGTGCCTCAGAATATCAAAGATGTGTCCTCTCCATTTGCTTTAGAAGAAAGATCCAGATCTGATCAAGAGTGCAGGGTTGATGCAATTTTATGGGCTAGTTTAAAAATGTGGCATAAATTCTAGAATCTATCATTAGCTCTTCAAATGCCTCTCTAAGGTCTGGAGTATAAAATCACAAAAATGTTTGCATGTAAGAGACCTTCTGAAACTCATCTTTTGAATGGTTTTCAGTATGATGGCAAAATTGGATAAGTTATGTAGCTTTCAATTAAAGCAGTTTCTTTTCTTGATCTTTTTTTTTTCCTTTTTTATTTTCCTTTTTTTCTTTGGCAGTGACCAAGTAATATCTACAAAATAATAATAATGACCTGAGTCAACAGTGGGTCCCTTAGTGAACTGTAAGTCATGCTCAATGAAAGCTTTTGCCTGGGTCAGTATATGGTGGAAAATGATAGACCCTAACACAGATATGCAGGTAGTCCCACAATAACAGTTTTATATGTACACAGATGCTGATCTGTTCAAAAGGACAGTGTGTTTTTCATTTTCCAACATTTGGCAAAGGAAATCGTGTAGTGGTTATGGATTGGGTGACTATCACCCTGGTCAGCTAGGCAGGCATGATTTATTTATCAGCTTTCCAGCTTTCCACAGAGGGCAGGCAGAGGGGAGGTGAAGAGGGTGGAGGAGACTACAGGGCGAGAAGAAGAGAAGCATGGGGGAAGGGAATGGGGAAAAGCAAGATTTATATCCAGATGGGAATGTTGAGACAAGGGTGGGAGCCATGGCAGGGAAGGAGCGTCCACAATGAGGGCTATTCATCAATCCTTGCAGCAACAAGCTCTGAAATGTAAAGGGCTAGAAAGTATTCCTTCAGCTCCATCCCTAGGGGGGCCTGGGGCTCTAGCGAGGAAGCAGCTACACACCAGTAGCTGCACAGTACTGGGCTCAAATATCTCATACCGTGATTGCATCTGGCTTTGAGGATGACAGAGTGGCTTTTTTCTCCTCTGCAACTCCTTGTACATCAGTAAAAAAGTACATTTAGCAAATCTTTCATCATCTGTCTCTGAGCAAGGTGGGCTGCAGCAAGAGCAACAGAGTAATGAAAAAAAATGGCACAGGAAATACAAGGAGTGCATGGTACTTACAATTTTAGGACCATAGAATCACAGAACAATTTGAGTTTCAAGAAACCTTAGGAGGTCTCTATTCCAGTACCCTGCTCAAAGCAGGGCCTGCCATAAGATCTCCTTGATTTAATTTCACAGATGGTGTTTCCAGGATGGCAAATTATCTCACTTTCTGCAATCTTGGGTCAATTCAGCTGCTTTCTATCACTGGAAGAAAAGCTGGATTATCACCCATCTAGTTATAAATGAGAAAAAGTGTTTCAATGCAAGCAAACCAAATAGAAATAATATAGAAATGAGTCTTTATGCTTTTTCATAAGTTAAAGTTTTCAGAGAAGAATTGGAGGACACAATCAATCTCAAAAGTCTGAATTAATTATCACAGTCACCATGTATTTTGGGATGCAGAAATCCATGGGCACTGGGATCCATGATGCTGTAAATTGCCACAGTTTCACTCATTTCAGTGATGTGAGACCAGTTAGATAATCAGCTAAACATCGATTAGAAATACTCTTTTTTCCCCGTTGTTCATGTAATTGATTTAGAATCTTCCCAAGTTTGAAAGAAAGCAATGGATTGCAACGAAAACAAGAAATGACACAGAACTATGACCTGCCTCTTGGAGAGCTCAGAGGCTTATCATCCCTTTTAGCACTCAAGAACAAATATCTACTTCTGAAATGATGTCACGCTTGCAGAGAATAGGATTTTCCTCTCCATGCAGTAACATGGCAAACAAATAAGCTAGGTGGAGTCCCGGATATTCCTTTGATTCCATACCATGGTAGCCCTCATACCTCCTTTTCAAATAACCAATTTTTACCCTTCAACAACAGAATCCTGTCTTCGCTTCCATTAAAATTTCTCTTAAATGTTTCCTCCATTTATTTCAGCCAACTTCAAAATCTGTTTGTCTGATCTGACAAAAATCTCCAGGTAGGCCAGAATCTTACAGAAACTTCTACAAAACAATGGTTTTCCCACAAAATAGGAACATTGGTGAAAGCAATCATATGTCTGCACCACTTTACATGGTCAGTGGTACTGTAGCTGTGCAGTCTCTGCCATTTAGTTTTGACCTCTGCTACATTTTCAGTGCAAGCTGAAAAAACTTGCTCACGAGTGTTCTTCTGCAACCCACAGGGATTCCTATTGTCCTATTGCATATGCAAGAAAATCTATTATTTACTTTTTATTTCTTTTAATGAAAGGTCCAATCTCAACCCCAAAACTAGACTTAGTATTCTAGTATCATTTTAACACGATAATACACTTCCCTTTTCCTTGTGACATCTATTTGTCTCCTTAAAAACCTGATCTATTTGATGACAGAGGCCCCAACAAATATGTGCTGGGAGTATATCTTTAACAGTCTCTTTCAGAACCACCAATTCCTAGCATGCACTCCACTTGCCCAGATATCTTCCTCCTCATGATTAAGGCTTTTGTTTCCTTGCAGAAGCTAATGATAAACTCCTGCTTCCTTTAAGTACTGTGTGATTTAACTTGAAAACCTCAGTTCAGTTAGAACAGCCAAGGCATGCATTTCTCTTTAAGCAAAGTGAGTCTTGTGGATCTAACAGTATGTTTAAAGGCTTCAGTGACTTCCAGTGTGATTTCACATTGTCACACTAGATCTACATGTTTCTAAAGAGCTCAGTGAGGAAAGGTGAAAGAGAAAAAAGAATGGACAGACTGGATGAAGAAACTCCTTTGATGGTAGGATGGCTGAAAGTGGTTTATGTTTCTCAGCTTTATCTCATAATGCACTAATGGATCTAAGGTTAGGCCTATAGGCTAAGCCACTCAGTTAGACTCTGAGAAACCAAAGCAGAGAGATTATTCTCTCAATATAATGAATCTGAAATAAGTATGTTTATTTGTCCTGCTGATGCAATGTATAGACTAGGAAGAGATGTTTCTCCTAGAGCAAAACTTGGGGTAGTAGCCTCTTCCTCTTACAAACAAGATTTCATTGCTCTCCTGTCTTTCTCTTCCTAGAGTCAGTGCATTAATTCACTGTGCTCCAAACTTTAGGAAGCACTGGAATAGCCTGAGGGTCTCTATCAGAGGAACAGGAGAGTTCTTCTAGGAGCAGTAATAAATCTCTAAATGTGTTGTCAAGTCACCCTGAAATGCTCCCATACAGCCTGTCAAATTAAATGTAAATAACTTGGAATAAAAGGCTTGCATGGAAGACATCTGGAGAGTGCTGTGCTGTGACTCATAACTTGGAGGTAACATACTTGGTGAGAACAATGGCTGTAATAGAGGAAAAGGTGAATGAGAAAAAGTATATAGTATCTTCTTATAATCTTGCCTGTTGCTTACAGGTTGCTCATGTGAATGTCCTTACAGACAATGACAAGCAAATGGCTATGTTACTGAAGAATTAAATGGCCACTATATGCTCAGATAAAACAGATTGATCTGAACAAAAGCAAGTAAAAATTTTCTACTTCACTACATACAGCATTGTCCATTTTCTCACAAGTTGCTTTAGCATAAAAAAAAAAGTATTTACAGGTTAAGATCTATACAACATCCAATATCTATAACTCCAGTGCTGAGCTCAGTTCATTAAAGCAATGGTCATTGTTTGGTAAGCAGAGTACATATGGATTTTTCTTCCTCTCCTCTCCAAAAACTATCAAGACTTTCATTTCCAACCCCCCCCCAACCCTCAAATGAGGACAAAGCCAAAATTTTCATGTTAAAAAAACAATTATTTAAGAAGTATTCACATTGCATCCATTGAAACATTTCAGAGTTGGTTCTATTCCAATTTTAAACCTTGCTTTTCTTTTAACATATAAAAACAGCTCAACCAAAGAGAATTTTTGAATTACAAAATCTCCCAGCTTATTTCATTTTGAAAATGTTGGAATGTTTCAACAAATCTGCAAGCTTTTTTTCACTTTTGAATCCACAGCACTATCAAAAACAGCTCTTTCTCCCCCAAATCATACATTTGGATGAGTACACATATTCCAATAGCAATCAAAGTTTTTTAGAAAATCCCTTGAGCAGCTTTTCCCTAAGCTTAAAAAAAAAAAATGCTTACATTATATTACAACAGTTCCTCTTTCTGCGTTTGTAACAGAGCCCAACACAAGCCTACACATGCAATTTGAGTCTCAAACTCAACTATGATGTTAGTTCATGGCAATATTCTTTTAAAAGAATATCCTAGCTGCTGAGCATAGAGTAATGATAGTGTTTCCTGCAGTGGCACCTCAGCTTGAACCTTTGTGTAGCATTGCTTCTCTTGGACTCGCTTCTTCATAGGATGAAACAGATATGAAATCTAATCACCCCATTGCCTTTCCAACACCTCAGTAGCAAAATGCAAGGAAGAAGATGGCTCCTTCAACTCAGTGAATAATAATCGTTAGAGATGTGAACAAGGCATGAACTCTGTAAATATATTAAATGCATAGAACAAACAAACAAACAAACTTCAAAAGGAATTCCATGATATTCCATACTTAATCTACACTTCTTCCATCCTTTCCTTGAACTAGATCTCAGGTAACATTGGGGCATTTTGACAGACCTGATAGGAGATGTTTTAAGCTTGACTATGGATTGAAAGTCTCTTTCCTGATGACACAAGGAAGTACCTGTTGTCTTCTGATCTTTTATAGGATAAACATTAGACAAAGGAAATTATGACGCCCTTGTGGGAACGAAGCCTTAAGTCTGTGAGGAACCCTGCTGATGTAATGCGTTCCTTTCCTCAAAGCTCTCATATGTTGCTGTTCATCCTGTCAGTAGACTTTGTTCAAGGTAGTAGTGAAATATGGGAGGAACACGATGCAGGCTTAAGCTGCAAGCACAGCCTGCATGCACATGCCAGGCTCCTGCTCTGAGAGTCAAAGGTTTGTATCCATCCATCCATCCACTTTTCTCCTGGGCAAACGTGCGGCAATGACAATCTTTTAGTTGCCCTGTGGGACTTTTTTTCAGATATTTCTTGAAGAGGAAGAGAGGATCAGTTCCTGGAGTGTATCTATTCTGCAGAGATTTGGCAAACGTTGATTATACCTATCTTGTGCTTTGCCTCTGTAAGAAGCAGCGACCCAAGCCAACTTCCTCCATATGGTCACAATGCCTGGAGCCACAGTCAGTTTAGGAATATGCTGGCATCAAGAAAAAGAATAACTGTCAGGCTGAGTGCCATGATCTGCCCCATTTTAAATACTGCCTACGAATGGGCAAGAAACTGCTTCAGAGTACTTCCAGCTGCAGCTGGCAATAGCATCAAGAAGGTAAATCATGGAAAGTGGATGAAAAGTTAGACAGGAGTATTATGTCAAGTGGGACACTGCAGGTTTAAGCAAGACCTTGTGATGGAGCTGAGCAGATAATAACCCTCTAGATGAAAGCTAGTTCCCAGACTGTCACCTAGAGACTGTTAGATCATCCATGAGATATATAGGATTCCTGCTTGAAAAGATGGCTTGTGGCTGGTCAGATGGAATGATGAATGTTAACAAGGGTTTATGGCCAGCAGTTGGGAAGTTGTAATCCTGTGACTTTCCACTGGCTCACTTAAAGATTATTTCTGGATTCTACATTACCTTAACTTAGAATGTTCAACAAAAAAGAAGTTTATTGGAGAAAAAATATAATTATTGGTCAGCTGGATATATTAATTCTAGCAATTTGTAATACAAATCTCACTTTCTTTTTTCTGCTACACCAAGACAAATGAAAATCCAGTCTCTGCCTTGAAGAGTTTATAAATAACACTACACTAATCTTGCGAAGGGCATGAAAGGGTCAAGGAAGGAAAGGAATTACTTAGGGTAGCCCAGGGGAGCAGACCTCTTAGTGAAAAGGTGAAGCTAAGTGGAATTTGTGGCTTAAACATTATCAGAGTGCTTCTTGATATGGATTTGACCTTTAAGTGGTCTCCCAAGAGATAAAGAGAGAACTTGAATGCTTGGAACGTTTCAGTTATATTGGACTAAATTCCTAAAAAATATTTGGCAGGGAGTTAGCCTTCAAAGGAGATAGATGAGCTAATTAGGTTCTTTTCCATCTCCAACTACCATGACTTTATGTGTTGCCAGAGCTGCATGACCTTAGAAAGGAAAGTGTGGGACATATCTGTGGTGATGTACTATACATAGTGTTGTATTTCCATGCACAGCATCAGGTCCTCTGGCACTGAGCGGGATCCAAAAAAAAAAAAAAAAAAAAAAAAAAAAAAAAAAAGATACTTAAAATAAAGTACTTAAGAATAGCAAGACTAACCTTTTCAAAGGGAGCTGATGCAACAATCATTCCTCAGTCACCAGCATGTCCAATTTCTCAAATACCATTAAAAAATAGCAACACATTTTCACCCTGCTGCCTACTACTAGTTAACAGAATGATCCCAGCACATAGCTACTTGGTAGCCTATGAAAATATGGAAACACTTCACATACAGTATCTCACTGTTGATCCCTTGCTGTTTGTGTCATACAGCTCTTCACAAGATAAATCATCTTGCCTGAAGTGAGTCACTTACCGAAAAGATTCCTCTGCCCTCCTCCCCTTTGATATGTTTGTTCTTAAATTTCCAAATGGATTGAAGCAAACAGACTTTGAAGTGTGGTTATGGCTGCCATCAAAATAATGACTATCCCCCAAAAATGTCACTGGGTGACTTTTGATTTATTCCTTCTCAGTTGTTTCCAGACCCAATATGCTCAGCTTGTGCATCAAAAATGAAGATGTTCTCAGCTCCTAATGCCACAAAGGCTAATTTACAGTTCTCTTCTGTCATGCTTTATTACTAGTGAAGAAAAAGCATTGAGAATACTGGCATTCTTCTTTTTCTTGAATATTTTCTCAATGCTCTTAAACAAAGCTTTTAAACAAAATTTGCAAGCATTTAATCTAAATTTGCTCAGTCTGAGTCTAGATCTGAACCCATCATTTGAATATCTCAGAACTAGCACATGGATTTATCCATCCCAAAATTTAAGAAATTTGTTGAAGCTGAAAGTAGTTTGAGGCCAAAGTGAATGCAGGAGACAGGAAATATCTGTTGTTTGCAGCATCCATGCTGTTTTTCTGCAGTTGTACTTTGTATTGACCAGTGATCAATCTTGGACAGAGAGGTTGTACATTTCATATAGCAGCAGACATGAGTAATGGTTTCAACTATGGATAATTATCCAGGAGATGCAAGCTCCTCCTGGCAGAAAAAAAAAAAAAATCCAATGTTAGTTATTCATTCCTGCACCATGTACTAGATAGATTGCAGCAAAGCAGTGTGCCAGGATACAAAGTCTTCATCTTTCTGGAAGTTTCAAATAAAAGAATTGCATGTCAACCATAACAAGAGAAAGACAGGGAAGTGATCAAGGCAAGTTCGAAAAGTCCTGCACCATTACCGTTGTTGCTACAAGACCACATCTGACCAAGGTTAATTTGGGGTAGATAACACATTAACGTCTCCGTTAAGATTTTTCTTTTGCAGCAAGACCAAACTAAATTCTGTTCTATTATGCAGGAACACCCAGCCAAAACACAGAGATAAGCACTGTTTTTCCAGCTTATAAAAATAAGCTCATAATACTACTAAAGTCTACATAAATGTCGTCTTAATAGGTAAAAGAGACAAAGTTTTTTCAGAGAGATAGAAGCAATCTCTTAATGTTACAGTTGATAATCTATCTGGAAACAATCTATATATTGTCATCATAAGAAGTCCTTATTTTGATGTAAAATAGAAGCTACAGATTTCAAGGCATGCACAGTTGCCCTAACTTTAAAATCATTGCAGTATTTAGTTGCTGAAGAAAAGTTGCTGAAGAAAAGTTGAAGTTTGCAATGGAAAAGTTGATTAGGTTGGCGCTGGTCTTCGTCCCTCAGCACACAATTATTGCCTATGAGATACTGAAGTCTTGTCATTGGCAGAGTGCAGATTAAATTATAATTTTATATATGTGTATTATGTGACACACCAAGAAAGTCCTCTGAGTTATGACTTTAGGTATACAGTAGAATTATGGACTTTAACTTTCCAGCAAAGATTTCTAGGGTATTTTGTAAGTCTCCCTGGAGGATCAGGGCCAAAAAGCCAGACATGTAGCATCAGGAAGTAGTTATAGTTGGAAAATCTCCCCTTCTCCGGACAGATCTAGTCTCAATGATCTCCTTTTGCCATCACATCCATAGCAACACTACTAGCAAAAGATGAAAGATGTCTGACAACTTTGTTCCCCTGGAACCACAGAGCTTTCTACCATAAGGGTAGTTACGAAAGTTATTTCATGTGGAAGAGACACAGAACTTTTTCCGGGAGTGGGTCCAACACTTTGAAACAAATCCTCACAAGACAGGAGAACCATCCCAAACCTCACCACCTTCAGGTCCATTTACACGTCAAGTGATTTCCTTCTTGCCTCCTGCAGTGTAAACATGAGGAAATGCATGCATATTTATTTAAGCCTTCCTCAGCTATGATGTTCCACTACTCCCATTTCTTCTGCTCTTTGCAGTGTTTAATACATAACTGGAAAGCGTGCCAGCACTTATGAACATAATCATGAGTATAAGAATAGAGAGTAGACAACAGAAATATGTTTTCTTAACTCAACTGATGGCAAGAGAATAGAGAGGGAGAGAGGAAGGAAAAGAAGGATAAAAAGAGAAAAACTTCAAGGTGCACCAAGTCATGAATGAAAAAATATAGCCAATGAGAGTCTAAAGTTGGGTACAACAGGTTCATACACAGATCAAGCACTCAGAATTGACCATAGCATGGAAGACAGAGCAAGTTTGATCATTTTCAGTAAACCGCTGCACAGAAGCTGAAAAGAGCCCCTTCTTGCTTTGACAAAGAAGAGAAACAAAAGTTATAAGTAGGCAAAAACAGGTCCTTGAAAAAGGCACTGGGTTTGAAACCAGGTAAAATGAAGTTTGTAATTAATTCAGCTGCCACTCTTCTCCTGACCAAAGGTAAACAAATGTCTTCTGAAATTACTTATTCTGGTGAAACTTGTAGTTACATGGAGCAAGTCTGACTCTCCTTGTCTTTCTTTCTCCTTTCATGTTTGTGGAGAGTTTGAGAGCTTGTTTTACCATTTGGAAAATAATCCAGACACTTTATGCATCTATAGTCCAATCTCTGGATACCTGAAACCTGGTCACCATAAGTACACTTCGTTCACAATCATATAGCAAAGTGGTGGCTCCTATTTTTCATTCCTGAACAATTTTACAAGAGGACTCCTAGAGCATCAACAGCAGTAGCCTTTAAGGAAATACATGCACACAGACATATGAAACTCCTGCTAGCTACAACAGTTCTGGCTTGCAATGGGATTGCTAGCAGGAACATTGGGAAACTCATCTGTAATGACCACCATTCAAAATGATTTTAATCCAATCAGACTCATCAGACTCATTCAACATTGAAGTCAAGTTGGAAGAACTCCATTAGGACTTCTGATATCTGTTCTTTCCCAGCTCTGCTCATATCCCAACCAGTTTGGCATATTCCTAGCGGTATTTTTTCTTTTTCTTTCTTTTCTTTTTTTTTTTTTTTTTTCCTGAGTGGGCACAGCTCCATCTCACGTCATCAAAATTTTGTTTCCCATTGGCAGCTCTTCCCTCACCCCACCAGTGCCAGTGCAAGGGTGGGGTACGTCAGCCCCATGATTTAAGCGAGCTGTAACTGACAGCAGGGCAGGGATGAGTGGCTGGTACAGGCAGGAGATGTCTGTGCTGCACTTATCCTAAGAAGCTGAGAGCTGGGGCACTGCAGATAGGAGCCGAGAAGTGCTGAGTGACTGTACAGCTGAGAGAGAACAGGCTCTGCCTTATCCTGGAGGGGGAAGTTCAACCAAAAGGGATTTTGCTGTTTCAAATTACAAGCTGGTGGCTCCAGACAAATCTGGAGGGGGCTGCCACCTCCTGAAATAGCAGCAGCAGCGAAAGCTGCATGCTGAGATCAGGAACAGTAGGGTGACATTTGGGAGTGAGGGCTGCTGCAAGATGGCCTTTGGGTGTCAAGGTCACATCCCATCGGGATGCACCTCGACACAGTCTGACTCTTTCCTTTGTCCTCTCCCCACCTCTGCCAGGACCTAGAGGACAGTGTGCAGGGGTTGAGCCCCATTGCATTGAAAATTAAATCAAATCCTGTGGTCAGGAGCGATTCCCTCCCAGCCACCCCCTCTTTCCTCACTGAACCCAAAGTCTTTGGTCATGCGGGAGCTTAAATATTTTGTTGCCACTCTGATCACTTACAAGAATGCAGCCAATGGCCTTAATGCTTTAATGCTCCCATTGTCTTTTAAAACTTTTTACACTGTCACCAATAAAGTCTCAAGGATTTTCCTGCATCTCTGGCTGGGTTATGGTGGTAGGGTGGGGGGAGAGGAAGGCGGGTAGGGGAAGGGGGGCATGGTGAAGGGAAGAGGGCTGGAACATTGCCAGGCTTTAAAAGGCTGCTTAAGCATTTTTCTGTGGCTTGCAGGGTTTTACTCAGCAAAGTCTCCCAAGCCACAGAATGTGCCCCTACTTGTATAACATTACAAAGTCAAGATGATTAGAGTGCAAGCCTCAGCCCTCCAAATGCTGCCCTTTTGTCTCTGGGGTGTAATGATACATTATTTGTCCTTGTCTAGTTCTTATCTCATTAATGCACTGCATTATTTCTGCTCTCCCCCACTTCGCTGCTTCTATACATACACCTCCCTTTTCTCTACTTCAGTTAATGGAACCAGCGTGTGCCTTTAATCCTTCCCAAAGCTCAGGTCTGTAATAGGCTGTGTGGGTGCACTGCACATGCACGCTGAAGTTAAGCCTTCTCTCTTCTTCCTGCCTTCCCCACTCAACTTGGTATACTGCCTTACCCCAGGACTTGCAAAATCCCCCAGCACTCCAGTCTGCACCCCACTGGATAGTGCCATGTTAGCTCAGGGCTCAAACACTGCTTGTCCACAGTGCACAGTTCTGTCAACAGCACATTTCATTCGCTCTTTTTCATCTTCACACCTCCTTTTCAGAATAAGTCATCATTCTCCTGCACTAGGAGTTGTGTCCATCTTGCAGCATGTTCTTCTGATCCAGAAGAAACGGTTCCCCTCTTACACCTGCAGCTACCAGAAAGAACCATAAAGAACCAAGCTCAGGACAGCAGTAGGTGACCTTTCTGTGTTTTCATGCACATGAAAATGACTTGCAAAGGTTTGGAAATAGATATTTTGTCCAAATAGGAGTCATCAGGATGAGCCAGGAAAATTCCACAGAGGCTGACCTGGAGAAATGGCTCCAGTTGGACAGAAAATGAGAATCTTAAAAGATTGAGAGAATCTGAGCACTGCAGTTAAAAGAAATCCCAGGATGTAAGAAAGGGAGGAAATTCACTTTGGAGTCAAAGCTAAAAGAGGAATGAGGGTATCCAGACTCCACTTTTAGCTCTCCCAATGGCTTTTATTATATCTCTGTGAACATCACATCCTGCTGAGTACGATGTTGAGCAACATCCAACATGTAGTTCCCTGGTTTGTGCTTACTCCCCATCTATCCACAGAATATCTTAACCCTTGCCTTCTACTTCAATCATGAACTCCCTGAGATGTGGTCTGTCTTCTTCCTTTGGCATTTCTACAGCATCTGACATAGAATGGTTATCATTCCCCCAGGTGCTATATGAATTCAGACTAGCCACTGTGATAAATAACTGCAGTGAAACAATGGAGATTAGAATCTTAACTTTTTTCCATCATGCTTCAGGTCCCAACCACTAAACTGAAAAAGAAATATAGCAGCCCGGCTGCTAGTGGGCAGCAATGTGCAGATGTCAGCAGGGTTTGCTGACTGGGTGAAATGCTCCAGCATCACTTACTAGAAGTGCTGGGAGTCACAGCATTTGCAGACTACAAAGAGATACTAGATCATGCTGCTGTCCTCACTACAGTCCCTCCCAGATGCTCCCTCTGATCTTTAGCGGTGGCTTCCCTATTATTTGACTCCCAGAATTTCCAAGGCTCAGTGTGGGGCCTGCAAACAAGGCTTTGATTGGTATCATTAACATTTCTGAGGAAGCACGGCTGATTCCTGGCAATATACCCCCCAGAGCACCTCAGCGGGAAGAGAAAAAGGGATGGGATGGCGTTTCATTTTACAGGCGTGCAAGAGAGGACAGAATGAGGCTGTTTGCAACAGCCTTGCTTTAAAACACGCCATAGGAACACACTCCAGAGCAGGAAAGTGAAAAAATTTGTCGCCTGATGAAAAAGCGAAATTCAATCAGAGTTAGCCAAAGGAATCCATCCCACAAAGTGCTTTCCTGGGGCTGCTCAGTGCTCTCTCTGTAGTAACTGAACACCATTGGCAGGGATCTCCTAGCAGTCTCTCTCTTCCTCTTCCAGGAACTATTACCCCCTTCCTGATTTCATTAGAAATTACAGTATTTATTTTGTCCTGACTGGGGAGGAGGGAGGAAAGGAAGAAGAAATGCTCTGATTTTACCCACTAAGCAAAAGATTCTTTTTTTTTCTTTTCCCTTCCACTCCCCTAGAAGTTAACCCTCACAGTTTCCTCATTCCCCCTCTCTTCCTCCAGTAAGTAACTGAGGTGGCTTGGAGCCTGGGTGAGGGGCACGCTGTAACTCCAGGCAGACACTGAAATCTGCTCAGTCAAAATCTCAGAGCCTGCTGTTTTACTGCTCTTTCTCCTTTAAGACCTTTGGGGCAGGTTATAATAGCACACCACTGTCACCAGGACTCAATTAAAAAAAAAAAAAAAAGATAAACTTTATCAGGCTTCTTTCTTTTGGCATTGGATAGCCAATGCCTAGTATGTCCATTTTTCAGAGAAATTCGCTGTCAGAATTTCAAATGATAACAACACACAATCTTGTTGCATAAGGAAAAATGGTGCAGAGAAGGAGGCAAGAGGAAAAGTAAAGCCTGAACAGATTGTCAGTACCAGCTTTAAAGTTTACGTCAGGAAAAATTTTTCTTCACTTTCATAAAATCTCTGCAAACTGATCTGTTGTACCATTTTCATATTTTTGAAGGTGAGAATACAAAAGCAAGAATAACTCCAGGCGATTACATCTGGTTTTGAAGGTCATTAAAGCGTTTAGACAGGCAATTAACACTGCAATTACTCTAATGTTTGTGTGATGTTCAGCAAAAGTAGACAGCGTATGTCCAATTTTGTTTTTTTTCTTTCAGATGTCTGCAAAGCATTCATGGAAAAATATATCTTGCAATTTTCAAATATTTGAATTCTGAATACTTGTAAATTTTTGAGTTGCATACATCATTTGGGAGCAAAAGTATTCCTACTAAGTTATGCTATAACACTTGCCATGGATAGATATTAGGGTGTACGGAAAGGGTGACAGACAGGATCCTGATTTCCCATATGGGAAAACTGAGGCCAGAAGGGACACGTACACGATTATCCCAAGTGCACATAGTCATAGGAGGAGTTAGGAACAGTCATGATTTTTGAGGGCTAAAGTCTGTGTTTTACTCACGACCTCTGTATGATGCGGCTGTCCCCAGGGACCTTGCAATGAAAAGTAATTCCTCACCTGCAAGTCTCATTGAAATTCCCAGCATTTCCGCACTTCTCTCGAGAGAAACCCCCAAGTCTCACCCACAAAGCCATTCCTGCCAGCCACTCCTGGTTCCATGCCTGAAAGCTATTTGTGTCATCAATGGCTTAATACAATTAGCAGTTTTTCTGATGAATTATTACATACATTTGTTATTGTTTAATCCATAACCTGAGCATTAAGAAGAAGGATTTAAGCAGCATAGCACCTATATTTTCTGAAGGCCTGACTGCTGAGCACAAAAGGGATACTGGGACCTGTGCATTTAGCACACTGGTTCAAATATTTGTCCAGACACTGTGCACTGTGGTATGCGAACTGAAGGCAGGTGACTCAGGCCTGGAAATAGCTTGTTTGCAAAAAGGAGCAGACTCACACAAAAGTGTGATGCGAGTGCGGGCTGACATCATCACCTGTGTTTGCTCAAGGTAAGAAACTCTAAAGCTTTTTCATAAAACCAACCAACCAAACATGTAAATAAGTATCTCAGGAGAGACCACAGAAGTCCACTGGGCACAAAAGCTTTTGCATCAAGCATTCAACCCTGTCATCAGCACAAGTCCTCCCAGAGACTATTGTGTGTGCGTGTATTTGGTTGCTTAGACAATAAAGGACAGATTTCCTGGCGCTCACAAAGAAGGGTGATGCTAAGCTATGCTAATAGGCATCATCTGGTGAGCCTGCCCTCCCTGGCCATTTGAATGAAATCCCAGTGGGTTTGCCAAGTGCCGTCCTCCATGAGGGACAGTCTGATTTCAAACTGGTCTCCTTGCTGCAGCCTGAGTTCTGGTTGGCAGCCAGTTGTGGATCTTGCCAAGAATTCTCTCTTCCTTCAGTGCATTTTCCCCCAGCTCTAAAATGAAAATCTCAGAGAGGGAGAGTGGGGGGATCATTTACATCGGGGCTGAGCAAAACGTTTCAGGCCATTTGCTAACTTTCAGTGGCGTAGAACTGCAGCTTGCACTTAGCAGTGCTTGATGTATCTCTCATAGTTTCCCTGTCTCGAGGCAGGTATAGGAAATGATTCTTGCTTGTTGCACAGGCAGGAAAGGAAGCTCCAACTTCCAGCTAGCTGTAAAATACATCTGTTGGCTGTGTTAAATACCACCCCTGCTTCTCGGTACCACTATCCCAGCCACATAACTCACTTATATTCATGGGAGAGATCGGTAATAAGGTTCAAGGACTTAAATAACCACTTGTTGGAAGATAGAATTAATTCTCCTGCAAGGCAGCTTTCTGCAATCCAGACCTTCTGGGACCAGTAAGCAACACTTAGTCCTTCTTTGCCAGAGGGAGAGATGTATTTTGCCAGCCTGGCCTGCTGATATCTGCTAGAGACCAAACACCAGCTTCTGGGAAGGCCAAAATGGAGGGTATGTGAAGGAGAGCTCATCTCCCTCTGAGCTGCCTGTGAGCAGCAATGCAGCATGTGCTGTGAGGGCTCAACACAGCATGCCTGGGAGGAACCAGCAAATGCACATGGACAGCATCTGCTCCCTCCCCTTTCTGCCTTTGTGTTCTTTCCTCCTCACTTTGGACAGACTTTTGTCTCCATTCCCTTCCATCTTTCTGCTGGAAGCTGCTGGCATATGTGCAAGGAGTGAGGATGGCTGCCTGGCTGCCAGGATAGTGGGAGCTGACCACAGGCGAGGCTGCTGAGCTCCATGCTGATCTAAATTCCAGGGATAAATAAAACTATAATGCCTCCAAAAGACAAAGAATGAAGCAAACCAAGGCTACACAAATACCACACCTAATGAGAAGCATCATTCTAAAAGCCATTGGCAATAGGTAACGAGGACTGGACTGCAGACATGCAGAAGTTACATCCCCCTCCCTTGCAGATGCATGGACAAACTGTGCAGGACTGATGGAAGACCTGATTATATCTGACCGTATTTTGAGTACACTTTTGTCATTTCTCTGATCAGAACAGTTGCATTGGCAGCAATGCAGGAAAACCTTGTGTAATTAGTAATTAAACAGTGCTGGGATTTATCAAGCCTCTCTGTGACACACAAACACACGAGTTCAGGCTGAGTTTGCCAGTGCTTTGCCTCTTGTAAAAAGGGATGGCAAGTTGCAAAGGCAGAATCCAATTGTAAGACAACACTCATCCATTCTGGAGCAGGAAGAGTGACAGGACAGAGTAGGTGAAAATTTCGTGTTACTTAGGCTGGCACCTTCTGGAGGAAATCACTTGTGATCAGCTAAAGGTCCAGGAAGGGATGCGTGAGTTTTGTCAGCAGAAGAGACAGAAGCAGAGCAGATGGGGCCACACAAGCGCTTTAAGATCACTTGGCTTTCCCAGAGAATGATGCTCTGGGCTGCCAAAGGCACAACCATTCAAACCCTTTCCATTCTGGGGTAGGATTCAGGATTGTACCCGTGACTTTCTCTTGTGCCACTTGATGAAACAGATTGGTTTGAGGCAGCAAGTGAACCACTACACCAGCACAAGAGACACATCAGGATATTGGATAGTTGCAAGCCACAGTCCTGGACTGACCTAAGAGTCTGGAAATAGCCTTCATGCTTCAAGAGCTGCCTTGAGGCAACAGGTCACCTTCACAAGTGCTAAAACCACTTCGAGCTCCAGCATGCAGCCAGGCCAAGCCAGCTTTGAAACAAATGAGCCACAGAGACAAACATTTCCCGCTCAGTCCCAGAGATAAACTCTTCTTAGCCATCAAGTGGAAAAACACTGGCTTGCCTTTCACCTGAATCTCAGAAATCAATTTGGGAGTTGCAGCAGAATTGGGTGTATCCCTTTGTTTTCCTTTTTTAACTTGGGTCACTGGATAATGCCAACTTTTCCCTCAGGGGAGGGAACCCTTCAAATCAAAACATGGGATGCAAATCTCCTGGCAATGGGTGCCAAGCTCTTCTTTCCAGAATCCTTCCAAGGGGTGGCACGGGGGGGAAATAAATGAGAAGCAGATGGTAGGAGACGCGTCCCAGAGGAACGATGGATATTTCTGCTGTGACCCACCAGGGAAAGGTTTGGAAGCGCTGACACTTTTATGGCATTCTGTTTTATTGTGCAGAGCATTTTTTTCTTGTTAGTTATATTTTGGCTTCTCTGGATAACATATTTTTAAATGGCAAGAGATGTGTACCCTATGTACCCATCTAGAGCGACAGACAAGCACAGCTAGCTGGCAAGGACTGAGCTGGGCATTACCTAGCCTAAATCACTACCAACACAGAAAATATCAGACTTAAGCCAGAAAAAAAATATTTCCCACCACAACAAAGGCCCAAGATTCTCCATTTTCATGGCATGGGCTTATCTATGATAAAAGACAGGCATGCCCACATGCTGCCTGCTGTCTTGCTCTTCTAATAGCAAAACAAAAGGGGCAACCTTGTTCTTGTTGAACGCTGGCAGATTCTCCTGTTATCATCAGATGTGGAGTTCACCTCAGTTTCCTCTCTAACTGGCTAGATGGCCTTTTGTGAACCAAGTCATCTTATAAATCTGTGACTTTCCCATGGACTTCCTTCTTATTTTTTTTCCTCAGCGTAAGTCATTTATCAGAAGACATCCAACAAGCAGCCATCCTCTTCATCTAATTTCAGATTGTCACAGAAGAAGAAAGAACTCACATATACCCTTGGCCTCTCTTCCCTTAATCTCTTTTAGTGCAACATACAACCTTTACATCTGGACTAGAAGTCCCAGGACTGTTCAGGTCAGGAAAAACAATAAAGCAGGGCAGGGCAGGGGTACCCTTTACTTGAAGTCACAATTGCTATTAAAACCCAGCACAGGATATAGATGTCAAGAGGTGCAGACATGAGAGGAGGGATGTACAAAATTCCGCTATTTAGGGTGCTGAACACCTGGGGAACAAAGCACAGCAGTAAAGAGCTCAGGGCAGGAGAAGAGTCTTAACATACACCCCACTGCCAGCATATGCCAATGACTAGACTAATTCATCAAAACAGCCAGATGAAAGCCAGGGACTAGCCTCACTGTACACATAGATTTAGCAGCTATCTGAAGAGAATGAAGTAAACACAACTCCTGCCTTTCAAAGCTGTTCTGGTTTTTCTCCTTACAAAAATGATAAGACCTGCAGGATACCAGTAGAGATTCATGCCTTCCCATTTCTTTTAAATAAAAGTCATATGCCTGTAACATGGACAACAGGACAGAGGGGGAAGAACAGATTAACTTTCTCATCTTTCCTTTTGCCCACAGGATATTTTGCTTTGCTGCAATGGGATCCTGCAGTCTCCAAACTAGATGAATGTGGAGATATTTGCTTAGAACTCATCTTTTCTCTATTGTCATCAGCAGCTAGCAAGCTCTAGCAATGTGGATGTGCTGCCCATTTATTCTGGTGCTGTGCAGAAAACAAGGTCTCCAGAAGGGACCTTTCAGGATGGCTATCACTTTTGCAGAAGAAAAGCTCCAAAAGACTAAGGCACAGAACACATGCATGGAAGCCTAGTGCAAGTGTGTCTAACAAGAGTACTTTTCTCAGCAGCCAAGGGATAAGCCTGGACCTCATGAAAGTCAAAGTCTTTCTCTCCAAAGTCTCCTCTTCAGTGCTGTTTCACATGGTTAAGAGCGGCATTTTAACAAAAGTTATGTAAAAGAAAAAGAGAAGAAGAAAAAAAACATCAACATTTCCCCACTACACAATAGCAAAATGCTTCAATGCTTAGGTTCCGAATCTGGACTTCAGGTTTCTATGGTTTTAAAACTAAACTGGCTCTAGAATAAAGTTGAGCCAGTTACCGAGGCTTCCTGTGAGTAGCTGATGACCCACAACGGCCTTTTGGAGACTCTCTCCAACATGCAGTACATATTCGTTTTCTCCCAAACCACTGAAAGCTGTTCTAAATCTGACAATGCAGAAGCTTTCTAAAATAAAGTTCTTTTCACCAAGGATAGGCAGTCCTCATTAAAAATTACTGTACTGGTGCTGCTTTCCATTTCTGCAGGATCCTGTTCTTGTTGAAGGCCTTTCCAAGAGCTATCAGAAAGGCACCTTGATATCTTTTGTGCACAAACATAATAAATAAGATCAGTAAATAAACACTCTTAAGGGCTGAATTGTGACTACCAGTCAGTTACTGTAGGGTTGACCAGCCATAACTTCTGTTATTATCTTTGACAAAGGAAACAACAGTGCACATGTTGCTTTTGTGTTGGATTGTTGTGTATGTGCTTCAGTGTTCTCTGATGAAGAACAAGAACTTTGTGAAGAAATATAGCTATAGCAAAACAAGCTTGTGGGATACAGTCTGAACCTTCCCAACCTCACCATCATTCCTTTCTGAAGAACCAATGCTTCTGCCCTGATTGAGTGCTAAGTCCAGCCCCCAACAGCCAAATATGACAGAGCAAACACTGAACTTACACTTGAATAATACTGAATTATACAGCAATCAGGATGTGAACACAGGGGGAAAAGTGCCAGAGGATATGTATCCCTAGTCCATTAGTTTATTTGAAAGTATTTTACATTTTATTAAAGTAAAGCAGACAGGATATAAGCACTATAAACTTTCCCCTGAAAGTGAGCATTGCTGGCATTCCACTTGCTTAAATTATTACCTTTTCAAGGGCTGGTTAATCCTTGCCCCTCTTAGTTAACAGAGGAAATAGTATGTTGGGTATTTCACTTCCCAGACCAAAGCATAACGGTGCTTCTGCGAGACTAGCTCTGTCTTTCACTATTTCTTTTCCCCTTTGGGAATCTATCTCCATGTTCCTGGCACACTACATTTTCTTCCATGGGCAATATCTCTTGTTTGAAATCTCTTCTGACAACAGTCACATTTTCTGAGTTGCATGATTAAAGAGACTAGCTTAAGCTTTTTACTAGAGAAATTGAAATGAAACTTACTTGTTTCCAATGAACTGGAGGGAAAAATAGTCTCCTTACACACAAATCTGCAGTTTTGTAAGAAAAATGAACAGGTCAATAATCAGAAAAGATGAAGTGGAAAGGAATATGAGTATTTTTTTATTTGCAAATGCCATCTTGACAGAATAGACTTGCTTTGCTGCAATATCTTCTCAGCAAGAGTAAATCATTCTGAAACTAGACTTCTATTTGGACTACCTTGGACCATTTCATTGAGCTTGTCATTGATTTGAATTATTTTCATACAAGTTAAAATATCTAGATACTGTTAAAACTACTTCTTAAGCCATTTATGTCTTTATATAGAATGTATAGCATATTGTTCAGACTATAACAAAATGTTGAGTCCCACGCACACAGTCATTTTGGTATTTCAGAGTCAACGTCTTGCAGTACTTTCATTCTAAGTATTAAGTGAGTTTTTAATTATTTGTGTCAATCTAAGATAATCTATTTGAATCCTCTCTGAATATCTGACAGAACATGAAATTATTTCTTGATAGCCACACCATTAACGTTCAGCTCAAGATTGATTCTAAACCAAAGGATTGCTCCTGCAGCAGACCTCAGTTTGGTCTTTCATTCAATGTCATTGCTGAAAAGCTCTTCAGCTTAGTTCTTCTCAGAAGCAAAAACCTGCCATCAGTCACTGCTATGCTGCTAAGTCTTTACTCCCATAGTTTGAAACTTCAGGCTCATTTTCCTCTTTGCCAGGAAACCTATCCAACTGAAAGTTATTGGAGATTGAAATCCATCTTCACATCCTCTCCCTGTTGGCACAGACACCGGGGCTTGGATACAGGTGCAAATATGGGGACATGCAAAAGAAAGATGCAGAAGAAGGTAGGGGGAGACAAGAAGATAGTTTGCTTCCTCTCTCCTACAGATTTGAGCCACAGTTTTTGAGGTTAAAAGGACTAGGGTACCACAGAAAAATTAATCATTGCTAGTAAATTGTATTCCCATCCTACACCCCAGCCACTCTCAAGATCAGTCCAAGATAACATCAGAATAGCACGTATTACCTACTGTATCTCAGTATAGCCACCACAGTTTTAAAATTGGGCCTTTTAAGATTGTGGGGGGCCAAAAGAATGATTTCTATTGAATAACTCTGAGTTTAAAATAAAAGACATCCTCTTCCCCTTCTCCTTTGCTGCTCGCAGTGCAGGTGCAAGCTGACAGCTTCATGACTATAAATTGCTGCTGGAGCCATTGAAGCCTTCTCTTCAAAGCAGATGCTTGCCTTTTCTGCATGAGTAGCAAAACATGTGCTCTGACCGTCACCAGCTATTTTTAAAGGATAGATTTCTTCATTGCTTGTTTATAGCTTTACGTGCCGGAAAAAAAGAAATAAAAGAGGGAAAAAAAAAAAAGTCTGTGAGGCAACATGCATCCTTTGGAGGCACTGGTGAGATCTGCAGAGTTACAAATTATCTGTTTTGCAGTATGAAACCAGAAAGCCAAAGTGCTAAAAACACAGAATATCACAGGGATCTTTGAGTTAAAAGTAAAGAAGTATGCCAACAGAAAAGAAGCTTCCCCATTAAAATGTTTCAGGCCATTCTCCTGCAGCTGCAAGTTTCCTGACAACAGTCAACGTCACATGCTCTTCAGCTATGAAGGAGTTCACTCCTTCTCAGGTCACTCAAGGATAACATCCTGAGACTCTGGACTCTGTTTTAAGTAATAATTTCACAGGCACTGTCCTTTCTACCGCAGACTCATTCCTCCAGATTTCTTGTGAAGATTCCCCAAGTTTTTCATCTGTAAGGAACAAAATGAAAAACAGAGAATGCCCCCATCAATGGCCTGTCATGAAACAGGAAGCTGATGCAAACAGCAGCTCTGCAATGAAAGAATGACAAAAATACAGTTGGAGTTGGATAAATTTGTGTTGCTTTTCAGCTCACTCACTGAAAAGGGAGGAAATATGTGACAGTGCAGTATAATTATTCTTTTTCCACTGTCGGAGACACAGGACAACCACATTACTCATGCAGAGCAATGAGCAAAGCTGCAAAGATTCTCCCAAAACAAGTGGCAATAGAAGTTTTTCCTCATCATGCCATCCACAGAGTTGATGACACATTTTTGCTTGCTTCCCCTCGGATTTACATCGGGTTCCTAGGCCTCTCTTTGCTTCCTTTGATGTTGATCACAGAAAAAATGATGTCATCTTGACCAGAGGTTGGCAACAGGGACGAGCGCAACATCAAGTGAATTTCATCAGTAATTAAGACATGTTTGCAGTGCATGCTTCAAGAGTGCAAGAACTTGTGCCCAGACTACTTGCATTTGATTCACTTAATCTCTTTCCTAATCAGTTCCATGTTGCCACCTGTCTCCCTGATCAATCTTGTTCAGTTCTATTCTCCTCCAGCATGTAAAAGGACAAAAGCGTGCTACACATCCACTGTTTCACAGTGTCAGATAGTTGGAAAGAAATTTTGTCTCTAGGCTCCTGCTTACCCGTCCACATAATAAACATTTTTACACACAGTAAAAAGAGATTATCACAGAATCACTGAGGTTGCAAAGACCATTAAGATCATCCAGTCCAACCATCAATTCATGCCAGTGAACTCTCTAGACCATGGTACCACATCTACTCTTTTTTTGAACACTCTAGGGATGGTGGCTCCATCACCTCCCTGGGCAGCCTGTTCCAGTGTCTCACCACTCTTTCTGAGAAAAACATTTTCCTAATATCCAACCTGAACTTCCCCTGATGCAACTTAAGACCATTCCCTCTTGTTCTATCGCTGTTACCCACAAGAAGTGGCCGCTACAACCTCCTTTCATGTAGCTGTTGAGAGTGATAAGGAGCCCCCCATGAGCCTCCTCTTCTTCAGCCCCAGACAATCCCAGTTCCCTCAGCCACTCCTCATAAGACTTGAACTCCAGACCCTTCACCAGCTTCGTTGCCCTTCTGTGGACATTCTCCAGGGCCTCGTTATCTTTCTTGTAGTAAGAGGCCCAAAACTGCCAGTGCCAAGCACAGAGGGACAATCACCTGGCTGGTCCTGCTGACTGCACTATTTCTGATACAGACAGAATGCCACTGGTTTTCGTGGCCACCTGTGGCGTGATTTGGAAATATTTTTGATGTTCAGATCAATTGAATGCAACCACCAGTATATAACTCTGCTCCTACCACCAGCTTCTGTATTAGGTTCATTATGTCAGGATTTACTAGGAAAACCATTATAGCAACTAATACAAACCTTCTGAAAAGCTGTGAGCTCCCCTCTACCAAAGGTAGAGGAGATTTCAGCATTACTGTAGAACAAAGGAACTTTAATTGGTCACTGCTCCTGCTCTTAGCAATGATCGTCTGGGCACTTGCCCAGAAGTTTGCCCTTAAAGCAAAAGAAAAGAAAGAAGAGTTCTGGGTGATTCATGTTGTTACCAGGATGGCCAGAAGCACAGAGAGGTCCCAAGGCCACATCCAAGCAGCAGTGCACACATCTGCATCCCCTCAGCCCCCTGAATACACTGCCTGCACCCAATGGCCACTGCCCAGTAGCTCCAGGTTTCAGCCACTTCAGCTCTCTGGATGGGGGTCAAGAGGTTGTCACACCACCACAGCTCTGCTGTGCAAGACGTGTTTCTTTCTCTGTGCCAGCTTTTTTTTCTTTTTTTTTTTTCCTCCTGTATATATTTGCTGTGATTTAAGGAGTCAAATGATGAGAAGGCACAGGAGCTGGAGTACTTGCATGCTGCATGCAGGATCAGTGGATAAGAACTGTGTGAAGGAAGTGAGCTATCCACCCACACACAATTTGATTTCATGGCTTTTTTCTTTTCTTTTTGTTTTGTTTTTTTCCTTTTAGCCATTGCAATGAAACATTTTTGCCCTGATCCCTCTCCCCTCCGCCGTGTGTGTGTCCATGTGGCCAGTTCCCTCCAGTGTTTATTCTGCTGCAGAGAAGTGCAACGATTTCTGGGCAGGATGTCCAAAGATAAATCTGGCTTGTGGTGAGAGTTAAAAAGATTACAGTAAGGTCTTGTTTACAAAAGAGAAGGATCAGCTGCTGTTCTTGGAGTTTGTTTAAAAATTCTTTTTTTAACCATCCCTTTTTGTGTTTAGGTTTGTTTCTCTTGTTAAATAAATACCCTCTACAATCTCCAATGATCACCTCTGTTGTGTGCAAGGAGAGGAGAGAGATTTTTGTATTGGGTCATCAGCTTCCTAGAAAAGGTTATTAAACATCAGAGAGGGGCAGTATTAAATGCAGTCTGGGGCTGATCCATGTGGCCTAGCTATGACCAGGTCTTGGCTGTGATATCAAGGCCCTGAAAGATGGGGGTGGGGTCACTTATGATAACATGAGGATTTTCACACTCTATACACAATTAAGCACATCACTGTGATGCTCTGGATTCCTACAGCACAGCACCTAATGACCTGGACAGCCTGTTTCCACCTCAGCAGCACTCATATTGGACAACTAGAGCAGCAGCAAGGCCTCTGGCACATAAAACAGCTCATCCAAACATGTACATCTTCCCAGCCTCCTCAGCCTCGTCACCCTGAAGGGCTGATGAAACTTCGTGCAGAAAAAGTGATGAAGAGGAAGCTAATGCTGACCTCTGTTGACAAATTAATAGAAGAAAAAGTCAGCTTGCTCACTTAGTCCATACTCTGTGGATCACTTTGCAGTGTAACTTTCTGTTCTGCAGCATGGAGGATGCTTCTCCTTCTCTAGGTTCACACACTGCAGAGGCTGAAACCATTACTAGTTTCTCTAGTTTACCAGTGTTCCCTCCATAAGCACAGCTCTCCCATTCATTGCTTTTGGCTGACTGGGGAAGACAGTCACAGACTGATGTTCAGTCCAGGTTCTCAGGGCTACTTTGAAATGCTGTTCATAGGACTCTATGTCCTTCCCCAGTGCAGAAAGCCTTATTTCTTACAATACACAAAGGAAGTGCACGTGAATTCAGACAATTAGATCTATGAATTTATACGGGAGAGAACAAACAGAATTTCAGTGCATCCCTCTTTGGAAGAAAACAGTAGCTTGCTTAGTTTAGATTCCCTAAAATAAAATGAAAGCAGATGACAAGGGAGAAGGTAAGTAGAATTCATTTTAGGAGAATAGCATTAATGCATTTGAAGTTGAAGTAGACATTGTTTTTCAAGAAAGCAGTGATGTGTTTCAGGTTCTTGAAGGCTGGTTCACTGTTAAAGCCATAATTAACTGCAGAGACCTGAATGTATTCATCAGTATATATGACCTTTTCACAAATGCTTATGAAGAATTAAGAAGAAACAGGGTGCAGGTCCTAAATGAAACAGAAGCTGCCAACATTCAAATTCCTCTCTGGAACAAGAACTCCACCTTCAACAGAGGACCTCATTTTGCAATGTCTCTTTCTTAAAAAATAGCAAGGCAAAATATAGACTAATCTATACGGAGCTGACATGCAGTAATTTTTTACAAGCTAAGATAAAAATCTGGAAAGATCGGGAAAATCTTTTACAAAATTATCTTGTCTCATACCAAGACACAATCTGTATGACTGACAGTTTAAGTTATGAGCATTAACACACTTCAGCCAAGAGCTTCTTTCATTTTCAGTTAATATATTTGTTCAATCAACCAACCAATTTGTTCAATTATTCAAGTATTCAGTGACTGCAGCAGTTATATACAATGTAAATTTATGCAAATAATTGTGTTAACTAGCAGCTTCTGGCTGAGGATGTAGAGGAATGCTCAAGTACCCAAATATCACCCATTCCTCATGTGGCCTACAGATAATTTCTTTTTCTGTTCTACCACATCCTTGTCATTTCCACAGTGGTCAAATCAAGACATAAAGTGATAATTTAAAGTCAAGATACAAGACATAGGAACAACAACAAAAAAATGGCACTTTCTCAGGAAGCCTAACTGAAGCTTAAGTCCATTCTTATTTTCCAGGCTGCCAGATCTGAATTTGTGTAAAGGCTTTAGAAATACTGAAGCAATTTGTTTGCCTCATGCCAGCTCTTTACCTGAGAATAACATCAATCCCCAAAATCCTCATTCAGAGCCAGCAGTGACCTCTACTTACGATCTCCTTCCAAAGTATTGCCAAACAGTTCTTGCACAACTACTAACAAGGCCAGTTAGAAATATGGTCACCTCAGTATTTTACCTCTCCTCCTCCATTCTTTCTCCCCATTGGTTGGGACAAGCAGGGGAGAGAGGCAGAGAAGTTTTGAGCACTTTCTACTTTTCTATCACAAACGGCACTGTAATGAAGCTGACAGAACAGTTAGGATTAGTTTGATGGTGGAATTAAGCATCTGGGCAAAAATTGGATATGACGGATTTTTCCCATTAAGGTTTTTGGTCTGAGCTCAAGATAAAATGATTACCAATGCAATTACAAGGCAATTAGGCTAAGTTAATTAATGGTATGCAGCTTTATTTACAACATATTCTCTTTCCCAAAGATTCAGAGCTCCTTCCCTCCCTGTCCTTTCCTTCCTTAAGCAGTATATTTCTGCTGAAACACTGACAAGCACTGGAGGATTTAATCAGCCACTTACTCTCAGAAGCTATAAGCAGATGTATTGATTTGAGAACTCACTAGTTTAGCCTCTGATCTAGAAACCAGTGATTCTATATCAGCTCAGAGCACCTAAGGATTACCACCTTGAAGTATTTCTCAAGATTTGGAGCTGGTCAGCATGTGGAGCTTAATGCAGCTGCAGTGTTGATGACGACAGAGATATGTTATGACCCAGTCTCCCATTCCCTTTCATATGAAAGAGCTTGAATAGCCCATGGCCAAGAGAAGTGATCTGAAGGTATCACATAACGAAGACACCCTGCTCCCCAAGAAGCCTGTCATTAGTATAAAATGTGAAAGGAATAAAACAGATACATGTCAACCAAGGTGCTCTAGAGGAAAGAAAAAAAAGAAGTAAAACAAAATGAGAAATCCATTAATAAAACCCTGCTGAGGTCACATGTGAAAACTCCCTGGGTAACCAGGCCAGCATTGTCATGCAAATTAAGTTTGAAGGATAGTTTCTTGCTTGTGTAATCCCTGTCTCTTCCCAGAGGAGTGTATCCTACCCACCAGGACATCGTGCACAAAAGGAAGGAACATGTCTTGCAGATGAGGAGACTGAAGGTATATGTGCTTTTGGGCCTGGAGAGCCACATCCCAAATGAACATACTCAGAGGAGGTACTAAAAATCCTGTATCTACCATATCACAGAAGGGTGACAGTTAGGGCACCTGGTGCTTTTGAGTGCCTACAGATGAGACCAAAGCCTGGGCTGTGGAGGTAACCTGTTAACCATGCAGCAGTCTTCACACTCCTTATATCAGGACAGGTAATGTTAAAAGACACAAATTAAACAGGCCATTCTTATAAACAATGCTTTCTCTCTCTGTATTTTGATGGCACATAGGTTGCACTTTCAGGCTCTGACACATATGAACAGGAGCTCTGAATTTGACATTCCCTAGTCACTGACTTCATCCCTCTGCAGGTCTTGGTGGACCTCCTGACTCTTTTCAGATCCTAAAGACTAAAGCAATCATACATTTTCATACACCATACATATAAATCTTTGCCTAATTTTGCTAAGAAACAATGCTCACATGATTAAATTTTGCCCCCTTTGGTCAGTTACTAGAGACATGAAAAAGCTAAAGCTCATAAGCAGAGGTCTCAAAACACTTTAAGTTGAATACAAATAGATGACCCATTAGAAAAGAGTTACTTAGTCAATGCTAAAAAATGTAAGCGTTACGCTGTATTGGGCACCAGAAAAGCCACTTGTACTGCGTTCAAGTTTGCAAAAGAGATTATATCATGAGTCATGACTTCTTCACCATGCTTATTTCCTAGTATATTAGATATTAGGGAGGTTGGCAGCATGTCATTGCTTAGTTCTTAGGGGAAAACAAGCATCAGATAAAAAGTATTAAAAAATAAGCCTTGCTGGAGGTTCATCAAAGGATCCTCTCTCTTCTAAAGGTCACTGAGGTGACCTCAGGCCTTCAGTCATGTCAGTCTATCCTGCTTCCCTTGCAAAGGTGTTGAGCTTCTTCCTTTGTTTAGAAAGTCTCATCTTGTTGCCTTTGAGCTTCTACTTTGCAAATCCTTTTCGTCAGCTGTCCCCAAAGCAAGCCAGTTCCCACTTTAAATGGGTGGAGACACTGCCATTTTGAGCTACTCTCCATCTTTCTTCATTAAATGCTTCTGAAAGTCTTGGCCTAAGTGACTTGCCTGCATCTGTGGCAAAACTAGGAGTCTCAGGAGTCCTATCCAGATGCCTGCCCTATAAAATCATCCTTCCTCTATGAAGGTCAGCAAATCCTTTTCCTGTGCTCCAGAAATGATGGTATATTCCATTAGCCTTTGCACTGCCCAGCAACCATTAGAAAAAAAAAAAAAGTTTATTAAAAATTATAATCTTGATTCCAGTTCAAACATGAAGATGCAGTGCCTGCATCAGCCCCAGTCATTCTCTCACAAATATGTTATCTCACTTCCCTGTTAGCATACCATTCACTCTCCAGCCTGCAGACATTCACCTATATACGATTCCTTCTGTCTTTGGGAAACATCCGGGTTTCCCCCGCAGAGCAAAAGCAAAGCACAGCCCAAAGGCAAAGGAGAAATGATGTACCATAAACCGTACACCCTTTCCAGGATGCAAAGACCTCGAAGGCCTCTAGCTTCTGGGAACATGCAGGGAGAATTACGCCTCTTGTCACCTTGTGTTAGGAGAACTCAAGCATGTGGTTCTTCCACAGATTACTGGAAATTGTATTCAGTGGTGCTGAACACAAGGCGCACAAATCCCTGAGCCAGGAATCATGGCATTAAAGCTGAGGGATTTGATGTGTGAAGAAAGGAAGAGACGTTCACAAACATATCCCAGACAGTGCAAATCCTGTAACTTAAGTGTCCTTAAGCCTGGGCAGGGAAAAAAAAAAAAAAAGAAAGAAAGAAAGAAAAAAGCATTTATCCTTTTAGAATAAAAAACAGAGCTTTGTGTCACTCAGAGGAACTAACTCATTTCCAGTATATGAGGATCTGGCTTGATTTTTTGTGTTTGATTCATGCTCCTGGGCTTATATCTGTTGTTCTGTATCATTCCTGTCTCACAAGGAGCATCTAGAAACTATTAGAGCTAGATGAAAGAGGGGCATAACACAAGGGCAAACAAAGAGCTGAACGGGTGTGAGCAGATGAATTGGAGCATAGGAGAAGTGAAAGCCCTCAGGGCTTGGGCTTTGAATGGATAACCATGATTCATAGAGTATTTATTTGGATACATCAGATTCCCGCAGGGTAGATGATGGAAACTGGCAGAAAAAAAAAAATCTGTCTCTGTTGAAGGGCTACATGAGCTACATCACCTCTCTGGATATCTACACACCTATCCAGTCTCGAACGTAACTCTTGGATGATGACAACCATTAAGCTAAAGCAAATGGTAAAGTCTCTCATGATTAGAGGGTGAAAGAGAACTTCTTTCTCTATAGATGTGGAAACACATAGAAGTATCCTGTTTCTACTTGACTTTTTCACTGCCTAACTTCATCCTTACCCTTAACTACTTTTCTGTCTCAGCCATATAGGTGGGAGATGCTTGAAAGAACAAGACTGGTTCATATCATGTGTATGCTTCAGATTTTGTTTTAAAAAAACTCAGGTGAAATAAACTTGTCTTTACAGAATTAAGTCCCAAAAACATAAAAAAGGTCAAACATTTCTTAAGAGATAGGTCTCTCTAGAAGAGGCTATAGAAGTTTTAATGGTACACAATATTCTGATCTGTATCCACCTGGATGTTCTTACTAATCAAAAGTGCTACTTCAAACTTTTAAAAACTTGACGAATCTGGCTATATACGTGCATAAGAAAGTATAAGTGATAAGTAAATCAGTTATATGTATGTCTATTCCTATTTTCAATGAATGATTCCTCAATTCATTGCAGGTGGCATACAGTGTCTTAGATATTCTCCTTCGTCCTTGAACAGGAATAGTACTTGCATTCTGAGGCTGGAAAGGCAAGGCTGTCTAACTTCAGTGTGTGTCAGCCTCTAAGAGCACACCTGAAGGTTTGGATCTGAAAGACTTGCAAGCATTACAACAGCAGGTTTACCAAAAGATTGGGATTTTACGTTATTTGTCACGTGTCCAGACTGTCAATCTCACCCATGAGCTGTCTTTTTTCTCCTGGGACTCAGGGGCATAATTATTATCAAAGCTCATATTATCATGTGTTAATAGAGCCATGATGATGGACCACATGACCTAGTGGATCAGAGCAATTATGGCTCAGGAGGTCACTACAGCCAGCATTCTTCAGCCTGTGGCCCATGGTCTGGCATACATCAGGCTGTAGCCCAGAAACATCACAACTTAATTTGCCATCATATACATTCATTTCCACATGTGGGACTAAGTAAGGAAGCTGGGGAAAGGAATGACAACAGTTCAGTTTGCAGCAGGCTGGAAGTGCAATCTATTGTAGAAACACTGTAATAGGTGGACTATGGTTCCTCCCAGATCAGAAAGGTGAAGTCATCCTTGGAAGAACTGAGAGAGGGTAAATAGGGGCTGAGGAACCAGTTGAGTCTGATCCCCTGTCCTAAGGCAGGATTAAGCTCTATTGAAGCATTTCTGCCAAATACTTTTCTAACTTCTTCTTTAAAAATCTCTAATAACACAGATTACGCCCCTTCCCTAGGCAATGTGTTCCAGTATTTAACTATTGTGACTGTGAAAAAGTGTTTCCTAATGTCTAATCTGACTCTCTCAGTTTAATCCCTTTACTTCTTACAGAATTTATAGAAGAGCCAAAAGACAGTTTATTCCCTTTCTTAGCCCCAGGCAGCACAAGGTAAAATACATCAGAATATACTTCACTAAAAGCGTACAGTAGGCAGTGTAGAGAAGCTGAGTTTTTAGCCCATGGAAAGCTGTTCTGATGTTGGGAACAGAAAACAACATACTTCTCCTCCTCAGCAAAGAGGATATACAAGGTCAGAATTAATAGGAGTGAACTGCAAGTCCCAAGGCTTCCTTGATTTATTCTATACAATCTTCCTTGGGAAAAAAAACAATACCTACTTGTCCCCAGACCAGCTCATGTTAAACAAACACTGAAAGAAAGTTTTCCCGAGAGGATCCCTCTGTCTCTAGAGTTCTCTTCCCCCTTTGCTGTGCCAAGGTATCAGAAGGCCCAGTAGAAAGAGGGGAAAAAAAGCATTAAGAAAGGAATCTTTGTGAGCAGCTGTTAAAAGAAGGCTGAGTACTTTTATTTATTTATTTTTCTTTGGGTAGCATTGATGGGAAGAGAGAACAACAAAGAATTGCTTTTGGAGTAGCCCAAAAAGCTCCCTGCTGACAGGTCAGTCCCACCCCCCCACCTCCCTAGCACACAAGGACCCTTTTCAAAGAGAATCACCTGGCCCATAAATTCCAATTTATGTTAATTTAAGAAAACAAATGACCAACTCCAACCTTTGAGAGCGTTTAGGAATGGCAGGATTAAGTGGGGTGATTAAAACTGAAAGGCCTCTGCTTGGCACACTACTTTGCAGGTGGGGTTTCCTCCAGTCCTCTCATTTTTGTGGCTTCACTGTCCAAAGCCTTCAAGAGGTTAAACTGGAATAGCCCAGGCATTTGAAAACACTATGTAGACTGGAGAAAGGACATGAGGAAATGAAGTGAATTCTTTCTTTTCACCTTCCTTTCTCCAGTTATCTGTATAAAACCCTCAGAGCACCTATATTTAGACTAGGATATACAAAGACACAGATGCACACTTGACCGAGGAACATTTCCCATTTTCTACTAAATTGAATCATTTTTAGCTTCTGTGCTGCTTTCTTCAATGATCTGGGATCTGGCCAAGGACAGGAAAAAAAAAGGCTTTTTAGGACCACTTTCTGAATAAAGATCTTGCCTGAGACTTAATTACAAATGTGGTGTTCCAATTTAGATAGGCAGCAATGCTGGATTCAGCAGGGAGATGATTCAGAAGTCAAGGCCTAACACTTTGGCTTTGTGAAGCAGAGGAAAAGAAAGTATGGGTTCATTATATCTCTTTAGCCCAAACAAACTGGACTGCAACACTCCTGGGCCAGCATGTCTTCTGCTAACAAGCTTGTTCTCTTCACATATAGAGGAAAGTTCCACGTAAGGGCAAGCTGGGATATTTACCCCTACTCCTCTTTATGGGAGTCAGAAAACTTCACAAGTGAACTGAAACCCTCTCCAGTTTTAGTTTGTTCCTGGCCACGTTTATCTTTGTGTGTTCCAGTATGAAACTTTTCAAACAAATAGCTCTTTCCCCTTTTCTGGCATCTTACTCTTTCCAACCTCAGCATTAACACTTGGACTAGATGATCTTAGAGGACTTTTCCTACCTTAATGATTCTATGATCCTACAATAGTCATGAAAAGATATGCCGTTCTTTCTTGATCTCTGTTTTCCTAGAAAAAGCAAGCAAAGTTCCCTCCTTCCCCTTATGAAACAGGGTCTCCTATGCCATTTTTCTTCTAGGGACCTACTTTTTTATTCCTGTGCTAACCTCAGTGCCTAATGTGTATAGAAATAGACTGCAAGTCTAGTCATAAAGCAGAAAGGTCTGGCTAAAGTATGCAGGCAATAGCATAAATGCAGAGTTACCAGGATTTGGTGTGGGGATGATCAGACAGAGAGTCCTGGAGGGCAAAAACACAGAAAAGACTCCTCCTGGCTATGCCAGAAGTATTTTTTTTATGTTTCTACACAAAAGAACAGTATTCTGAGATTGTCAGCTCTCAGCATGTTCGTCCATGCCTCTTTCAAGCCTCCATGATGCAGACCAACTAGGGAATCCCTGTCTCATCCTTTCATGTTAACAGCAAGATAACTCCTCAAGTAAGGAAATCCTGTGGCAGACCTTCTTCAGATTTGGACAGGACAGATGCAAAGCTGCTGTCTCATCAAATGGAGATGACAAAAGCTTCTCACACTATCCAGCCTAATTTTTGGACAGTGCAACCTCCACCTCTCAGGAAGGTTCACTGAAAGCATTTTGTAAGCAGTAGATTGGACAGAGCAGAGGTAACAAGATCAGTGCTTCTGGGTGCTGCTGTAACTATGGTGAAGAGGGAAAAGTAACTACTTCTCTGAGTTCAGAAACTTAGAAAACGGTGATGATGGCCTGCGGTGTTTTTACACTGATGGCTAAGCTTCACCACATCACACTCATTCCCCCTCCTCAAAGGAACAAGGGGAGAAAGTATGATAAGGTTTGAGATAAGGACAGGGATATCACTCTCCAATTATCATCAGAGTCAAAACAAATTCAGCATAGGAAGATAAAATTAATTTATTGCCTACTAAGAGACTAGATCAGTGAGAAAATATAAGTAAACTAAAAAAAACCCTTCTCCCTTTTACTTCTTCCACCTGAGCAGCAGGGGAAGAAGGAAGGGGGGCTGTGATCAGTCCATAATGTTTTTGCCACTCTTTCATGCTCAATCTGCTCCTGGTCCAGCGTGGGGTCTCTCCCATGTGATGCTGTCCTTCCCAAAGTGATCCTACATGGGCTTCCCATGGGCTGCAGCTCCTCAAGAGCTGCTCCAACGTGGGTCCATACCATGGGGCCCATTCTACAGGAGCTGCTCCAGCACAGGAGTTTTTCCCTTTCTTAAATTTGCTCTCACAGAAGTGCAACCAGTGCAGCTCATTGGCTCAGCTTTGGCCAGCAGCAGGTCCCTTCTGGAGTAGCTGGAGCTGGCTCTTGTCTAACATGGGGCAGCTTCTGGATTCAAAAAGGTCAGCCTTGCAGCCCTCCCATTACCAAAACCTTGTCACATAAATCCGATATAGAATGATGGAAAACACAATCCAGCCAAAGCTCAGCTTGGCTACAGAAACACCCTAACATCATCTCCATTACATTCCCATTATCATTTCCAAATACTATTCTCTTTCTATGGGAGAAAGAAAGAGTTAAATACATAATATTTTAATTTCCCACCAGAAATTTCTCTGGGTTTTCCTAGAAACTGGAGAGATAAGAGATCTGACTGCTTGATTGATTACTATATTCATTTATTTATTTTTCTTCTCTTTAAATTTCTTTCCTTCATCCCCCAAAAGTGGATTTCTTTTTCCTTTCTTTCTTTTTCCCCACCCAGCTCTGTTTGAACTGTATTTTCTGAGGCTTTGGTAAGGATTTCAGATGCCCAACTAAGCTGACCTGAATTAAGGGAAGTATACAGCATCTCTTGAAAACTACTCTCGTCTCAAGATGTCCTATACTTATACTTCCATAGCAGAAAGAGCCAAAAGCTTCAGTAACTTCAGAAAATGTTGGTCATTATCTTTGCATAGTGAAGATAACAACCTGAACTTTCAAACAAACAAAAAAGTCATTCTTTAAAATATATATATATATATATGTGAGAGATGCCAGCATATTTATTCCTAAACAAAACTTTTCTAGCACAATCCTGGGCTTCCCAACAAGCAGTTTTGTGAGTGAACTTCATAGTATGACATCAGTGAACAGATGGCAGGCAAAGCTGTTGGCAGGGTGATGAGAAAGCTGGCCATTTATAATGGAAAATGTCCTGATAAAAAGGAATGTGCTTATTTTATTCCAACTTAATGTTTATAAAATTCCTTTCCTGAGGCTTCCTCGAGGATCTTTTCATTATTATTGTATTATTATTAATAATAAAGCAAATAAAGGAAAAAATGTGCATAGCAAATGACATTTTAAGTGCCCCAGAAAGGTTTTCAGCACTGGTGGGGTTGATTACGTTGTGATTTGTTACAAGCTTTACAGTTACAATTCACGATGGTGTGGACACTTCTCCCAACAGGGTTAATTGTATAATAATACTCAGTAACTGGCAGGCCTTCACCTTTCAAGGGAGGACTTTGGAGTGTGAAGACATGCACCGATGCTGCCAAATTTCTGTACCTTGAGAATCTCTGAATGCTAATGTGCCTCCAATCTTTCAAAGGCTGACTTTCAGCTGGATGCAATTCAGGGTGGATCCATTATGTAAGTGGTGAGGAACAAAGCTGGGCTTTTGAGAAAAAAAAGATACCACTGAGGAGTAGTTTATGCCTTGAAAAGTCAAATCCAGGTGTTTCAAGAACTCTTTCCTAATTTAAGTAAAATTCACCCTAATATTTCCTGGAAAATATAGGCATGGGGCAGGAGCAAGTAGGAGAAGGTTCCTCTAATGGATTACCACTGGAAATTCTGCACTAGCACAGGACAGGAGGACACACATGATGCCTTATCCACCAGAGAGAGTTCAAACCATGGGATAAAAGCAGTATTCCAGCAGGCCTCATCAGGCCTGACCTGCCTCAGGGAGGTATGTGCAGCACAATCATTGCTGAACAAGGCAGCAACAGCAATTCTCAGCTGGGTCCTAAGGAGGCACCTCCCTGAGCAAACAGAAGATGCTAACCACAGACATCAGGAGATATGAGAGAGCTCAAACTCTCCTGGGTCCAGGCATTCCTGCAGAATCACTGCAGTAGCTGGAGGCAAAGGCAGTCTCCTAGATGAGAGGTTTCTCAGTCTGGGACATCCTGTTTTGTGTGGAACTCCTCAACACACTGCACTGCCAAGTCACTGCACGGAGAAATAAACCATTTCCTCCCACTCCTTCATTTTCCCCCTGCTTCCCTTATTTCCACGGACTCAAAATCAACCGTGCCTTGCTGAGCTGATAATTTGTTACAAAATCACTTCACGATGATAAGGCAGGAGGAAGACTTGTACTTTGGATTAGTCCCAGCACAATCACTTCATACAGAGCCCCACTGAAGAGAGAAAAAAAAGTGACAAGACTATAGATAGTTTAAAAACAAATAAAGTAGGGGAGCAATTAATAATAATTGAAAGATTGTTATCCGATAGTCCTTATCTCCCTGCTGGTTATAAAAGCAGCTGATTTCAGCATTGCCATTGTACAGGCAGCAAAGCTGAAGACTACGGAGGTCAAACCATTCACCTGTGGCTGGCTACCCCGACAGCTATGAAACTACAGAGAAATCCTAGCTGTTCAGTCTCTACCTGATTCATTTTCTCCACCACAATGAAAATCTGACAAAATAGAATCTGTCTCAGAAAGTACGAATCAAAATATTTCTATCTTCCAGAACAACAACACCAAATAAGAACTGGGTAGCCAGACTGTCTTTCCAATGTTTTTTAGCAATAAAAGGTTGGAGAGAGCATCTGGGGTCCCATAGTATCCACTCACAACTAACAGGCAGTGACCTCCTGCCATGTTACAGCAACATAGCTAAACAATTTGCTCTTCCCTTAGGACAAATTCCTTGGTGGGGACAGTCTATTTTCAACATTTCCATATCTGGATGCCATTACATCCACCTATGCCTACATTAAGCCACCATAAGCATATCTAAAGCCTCCATCTCATCCTGAACACCATGCCAGAGACCAGCAGTGCTGGAGAGAATGTTTTCTCATAGAGTTACAGACTAAAACTTCATAGGTGCAGAAGTCTGGGTCAACCTCAATTCGATGCTGAATTCAGAACAAACTCCAGGGCCATGCTTGAAATCCAGCGTCTTTTGCATTTCTTGCCACTTCCCCCTTCTCTTTATTCTGAGATGTCCTCAATTTACTCAATATATTAAGAAAACTCTTATCTTTTAGGCAAAATCTCAGCTTGGAAATGCTACAGGAGTTATAAACTACACATCATCAAATTGCCTTAAGCTCTCCAGCTCACTGTGGTTTGATAGCCTGCCTAGTGGATCATTCCTAGCCCTTAAATTAATCTGCAAAATATACTTTTTTTTTTTTTTTTTTAGTTTCTTTCCATCTGCAGCATATTCTGCTCCATCTTCCCTGTGCAGTTTTGTTGCTCTGGAACAACAACTGTAACAAAAACAACAAAAACTAACAGCAACAACAGTGTATTTAATTTCAGGCTCCACTGTGGTCACTTCCCTGCAGAACATAGTAGGGAGACATGGATGCAGGCACTGGGTTCTATCTCTCTCCTGCCGAGGATCCAATATCCTGTCCTCAGCTCATACATTTCAGATCTGCAACCATTTCTGCCAAGAAAGCTTCATTTTACGGGAGGGGAATGAGAAAAAATAAGAAAGGAAGAAGATGAGAAAGGAAGATTTTTAAAGGGCAGCCAAGATAATTCCTTCTGGATGTTTTGATCTTTTAAAATAACTTATTTTTCTTGAAAAAACTATATTCTGGTGGCCCTCTGCAGGAGATTGCCTACTGGAACAAAATCTCATCACCATGGGAAGGAAGAAGGTGCAAGATAATAAGATAATATTATTCTTTTCTAACTCTAAGGACACAAAAATTGTTGGATGAGAAAATGCCACTAGGAACAAGAGGAGATTAATCCTCTTTCAGGTTTGCTGCAATGTTTTTATTCCCTCTCAGATACAAAGAAATGCATAGGACATGATTTCACATATCAAAAACTGGTTCTGGTGGAACAAATCACAGATGGATCCAGAACCAAACACAAAGTCATTTTCCAAGCAGTTTCCAGATGCTTTTATTCCCCACTGCTGGGTATCATACCTTCAGTTCAAGGTGCTGCAGGGACTTTGCCTTGTTCTTCTACTTGCTCAGATCCAATTCCAAAGAGCCCATGCTCATGTCTAAAAACACCTTTATGCATTGCCTAGATCCAGCCAGTGGATCTTTAGCAGCACAGTCCTCTTCACCTGTCTCCTTTTTGCTGGTATGGGTGTGAAGCTTTAGCTCTCAATCAATAAAGCCTACACCTTCAACATGGAAGACCAGCCAAGGCCACAGCTGTCATTTAGCTCAAAGCTAAATTCCTGGGCCCTCCTAATTTATGTCAGTGTTAGGGTGCTACCCTGGTATGCAAAAAGGCACCTTTGAGATGCATCATCCTGAGATCCAATCAAAAGTCATAAAGTCTCTTTAACACCAGGGCTTTTGTGCAATACGCCCAGGCTTCCACTAGGGCTCATAAGAGCAGAATTAAGCTATTTTATTCCTTTCTGTTTTCTGCATTTGCTTCAAGTTCAAGCTCCCCACGTTATACCCTATTAAACTTCAGATTCTTAGCACTGTTTTCTGTACAGCTGTGTTATAGTCTCCACTTTGGTAGGACTGTTCTCTAGAGGACAATTTCTGTCTGAATTGGTTTGTTACCAATCTCCTAGTTCTGTTTTTTGGTGTTTTGTTTTGTTTTGTTTTGTTTTGTTTTTTCAAAGTATGCCATCTCAATCGATGAAATTCATTTTGGGTTTTGCAAAACTCAATAATATCTAGAAGAGTGATAAGCCTTTATAACACTATAACATGATGGAAAGAACAACAATGGCAGCGTAGTACCAAAGCCCCAGACTGCAGCAAGCGAGGATATGTTCAGACATGACAGCTGTGGACACAAATACAAAGGAAAGAAGCAGCTCACCTTTGGAAGGCCTCAGGTAGGCAAGGATCCCAAGTGAGATCCCTTCACCTCCACGGGTTACACTTAAATAAGGTCTGGGAAGGGATGGATCCGGGCTCCACCCCTTCCGGTCACTCAGTGCATTGCATGCACCTGAGCTCCCCTGAGTTGGCTCTCACCCCTTGTTACAAAATAAGTTATATTTCAAAGATCCCTATTGTTACATAGTTTTGGAGTACATTGACTAAATACTTTATCATTTTAAGGCTGCCTTTTTTGTAGGCATCAGATTTAAGAATGTTCATTCAGAAAATTAATCTAATCTTGAGTCCTTTTTTTTTTTTTTTTAATCAAAACAGGAGCTCAAGAGCTTCTGATCTGAACAGCAAATCCTGAAATTGAAAAAGAAGCAGAGCTGTGATTTGATCACATTACTGTGACAGCTAAGCCAGTAACCAGAAATGCAGAAATTGGTATGATGCCACTCAACTATGAAATTCAACTGCTCTGCTGTTGATGTTTCATGCAGTTTTGATCTGAAAAGAAATAAAATGCATTCAGTCACTTAGAATGTAATTTACAGTCCTATTTTCATTTCAGTGCTGTTGATATCTGTACACATAACATTCTCCATGAGTATTTCTTGTCAATAACATTAAGAAAAAAATCTACTAATGGATTTCCCCTGTTAAAAAAACATAGCACTAAGACTGAGTTGCTTGGTTAGGATGATAATACAAATGCCTTTCTGCTAACAAAAACATGATCTGTCGCATCTCACTTCGTCCAATTTTCCTTCAGCTTCTACCTAGACCTAATTTGTTCCCAGCTCCTGCAGTGAGGTGATTCAGTAAACTTGCATTTAGGCCTTGCATGACTCAGCCAGGTGTTCTTCATATGCCTGCATCAAAGAAACACTGAAAAAAGAGAGAAATCTCTACTTTTCCAGTGAATACTTTCTTGCCCTCTTCCACCAAATCAGCACTGGTAGAAAGGTGAAAGAGAGGGCAGTAACATACTTAACTATGTTGCTCTTTACTGAGTGTGCCTAAGTCCTTATTAAGGGGTTAACATAGCTCAATCCAGTTCTAAAAAGTTTGTGTAGCTGAAATGAATTCAAGATAGAATTCAGTCCTAACACAGCAATTTTCTAGCAGCCAGTCCAGGCACTATTTTACATAGTCCATGACTTCTTAGGAGGCTTCAGAAAGTCAGGACCAAAAAGGTAACTCCACCAGTGAATTGTGGGGCTCAGCTGGAAGTGTAATGCTGTAAGGTCCTGAAGGTTATAAACAGAACTCCCAGCAGCATTCTTCATCCTAGTTGGATGCTCTAGATACTGGTTCTCTATCCTACTGTTCCCCTTCCTGCTTCTGGGTTCTGTCTATAAAGACAGCTTCAAGCAATGCAGCCTTTATTTCTCTGGAGGATCCTTCTTTCCATATTTGACTCCATAATTGCATTCTTCTAAGCTCTATACCAGCTTGTCAGTCAAGTGCAGTAGAACCTTTATTGGAACCCAGTGAGTTTGAGACCACTGTCACCTCCAAGCAATGTTTTTCAGCCCCAAACGTCCCTTTCAAGCCTATCAATATAAGAAAGCAGAGGCGGATAATCTGAGACTTCCACAAGAACAGCTTAAACAAACACAGCAAGTCTAAGAGTAGAACTCCAATAATTTTCTATTATCAGTTCTCAAGGTAAAGCTCGGCCAAAATCCAGCTTTTTCCCCTTTAAATGAATTGGAATAAAAATGAGTAGTCTGTTCCATTGTTCTTGCTAATACTTCAAGTGTTCCTCCATCCCTCAAACAGCTTTGATGTCATCTAGCTCCACTTAAAGGGGAAAGAATGTGTGATTGGGAATAATTAACAAGCTAAAAATGACTTTGTCAGAACATTTGTGTTATTGAATTACTTGCAGCTACTAGCTTTAGTGAGCTGAGACAGTGTTTAGGCACTATTAGAGCCCTTTAAAGGGAAAAAAAGGAATAGAGATTTGATGAAGTACACAAAGTTGGACTTAAGAGGTTCAAGTTAATCTCCTGATTCTGCCTCAAAATTCTCATGTGACATCTGGCACATCACTTAGTCCACTTGCACTTCAGGCTCTCCCACACGATCCTCAACCCCCTCCCATTCCCCTGACTTGTCTCATTACAGCATAAGCAAATATTAACATTACAACAGACTATCTCTTATCCTGCATTCCTACCTCACTCAGCATAAAGAGTCCTGGATTTTGTCAGTGCCTGTGGGAATTACTTTAATACAAATAATATTCAAAGTCAGAAGTCTTTCTTTCCCTCTCTCTTATGTAGAGCATTGTTATTTTGAGGAGATGCAATAATAAAACTGCCAGTCTTTATAACAAGGACTGTAAGTAATCAATGCAGAAAAAAAGTCAACCAACATATGTCTCTTTCTTCTGCCACTACAAAGCAAAAATAAAGACATTTCTGTTGTTTCTCCACAACTGATTTAGTAACTCAGATAGCTTAGTCTGCCGTTTCATCAGGAAAACCAGCACACATTATTTGGAAGAACTACCCTTTAGTACAGGGTAACAGAAAAGCAGAAAAGCAGAAGTTCAGGCCTTAATAAATTGCATTTCGTGCCTAGATTTCTAAGCATTTGAGCCATCTAACCCTTGTCACTAAAATAGCTGTTCTACCAGTTGTGCTGTGATCTAGCCCAGGGCTCTTGCAGATTTAACCTTTTCAAGGCACAGCAAAGAATTAAAGATTAGCTTAGGCACCCCATTTACCTTCAATCTACTTTAGATCTAAACTCCAGAAAAATAGCCTGGCTATTCTAATATCTAAGCAGTTTTATAAGAGAAAAACTATATATACAGTTAGACATGTGCCACACAAAGTTGGACTTGATAAGCAAAAGAACAAGTTCCTGAGGGTTAAAAAAATAACTGAAATAGCAAAACACTAGTTCAGAGCACAGCTCTTTATCTAGTACCACAAAGTTTCAGGAGCCCCCCATTTATTTATTTATTTATTTATTCCAACCTACTCTTCCTATGAAAAGTCCCTTCCCCCTGCCTCATCCCTATTAAATCAAAGCTGGGCCTGGCAACATCTGTAGATCATTAGTGTTATCTTCAGTGTCTGCAGCTCATTGCTGTTATATTAACCCTCAGCACAGACTAGCTTGGAGCTTACAGGATGCCTTACTAAGGAAAGAGCTTGCTAGTACAAGGGGGAGGAGTGTAAAGAGGAAAAGAAAGTGCTTAACTTGGAGGAGAAGTTTTGAAAAAGTTTCTCCTTTCTGTAGAGCTATTGCTAGGGGTAGATCTGCTGTAACAAAATGAGACCTTTCTTTAAGAGAATGGATGAAAATCAGCATGTGTCATAGTGATACCAATTTCTTTGTAGGCAAGCTTTGTTACTGGCTGTAGCCACTCGGTGTCTATGCTGTATGAATCTGAAGGGAGGCAAGAAAGGAACAAGTTATCAATAAGAGGCTGCCAATTTACTACTGAGAATACTACTTCAGGCTAGCTCTTATTTCTTCTCTAACAAATGTTATCTCAAGAGAAAATAAACTTTTTAAAATTTGTTTACCTCTTGCTGCTTTAGCATCCACGTTTTGAATCAAAGGGTGGAGGGCAGAGCACCCAAAGTGAAGGAGTTACAAAGTTTAAACCCTTATGAGGTGCTACTAAAGGAACCACTCCTCGCAGCAAGCAGGGAAGGTTATGTTGCCTGTAACAACGAATGTAGCTCAGCTTGGTATGCATGAAAGCTATTTGCCTGCCCTGAGTGCTCCAAAGGAAATAACTGGAAAAGGAAATAACTTTTTCTCTCTCTTTTTTTTTTTTTTTTTGAACAGAGAGGCACCCAAAGCAAGGCTCAATGACTCAGCACCCCTTTTTTCAATTTATAATCTGTCCCTGCAAAGAACTGCAGGCTCTGTATACAGCTCACGCTGCTAAACGTGCTTCCTCTAAGGGTATTAAATCGTGTGGGGAAAGCACTTGTACTACAGTCACCTGTGTTGTATTTATTCTGCTGGGGAAAAAAAACAACAAAGGAATGTAGTGCCTTCCTAAGAAGCTAACCCACTACCTACGACCCTGTGGTCCTTTCAGAAGCTATGGTTAAATGCTCTGCCTTTAACCACATCCTCTGTGTGATGTGTGTGCAGTTTGTACTGCTTTTTGTTTCTTTCCATCCTGATTGTGGAGAGAATAAAAGGTGAGAGGGGAAGCTGTTGGGAAGTGCGGCTATGGGAGAGAAAACACAACGGATCAGCCAGACCACCCAGTTGCCACCAACTTGGAAGGTGTCAAAATGTTAAGTATGGGATGCTGTCACTGCATAGGCTAAAAAAGCTTTGGAAACTCAATCGAGTACACAGGAGAAAACAATCCAGATGGTGTTTGATGGGATCTGAAAATTTTGAAGGCCAGACATGGTAGCAGGATAAATAAACGTGGACTTCTAAAAAAGCCTCTAACAAGTGCTAATGTCCCAGTTTGAATCCTTCACGCTAGCTGAGGAAGCAGCACAAGATGTTTGCTATGCACCCCCTGACCAGCATGTGTGCACCCCTCCCACTGCTGTGTATGGTTGTTCTCTCTTTACTTCAGTTTAGATTTCTTCTTTGAACTTTAGTTCTCATTATTTTTGGACTTGTCACTTTGTTTAGAAAGATTTATTTCCACTGTTCCTTCTCTGTTCTTTCCTTGCCTCTTCTCTTCTGGATGCTTTTTGGCACAGCCCATTGCTATTTTTTTTATGACTTTGTGTACTATTTCAAAACAGTAAAATGTTTTTGAAGCAAGATGATCCTGTGTTGCTATGCTCATGCAGTAGCTCCTCTACCTCTCCTCCTTTCTAAAGGGTTCATGCTGTACTTCAGTTTTCACTGTTCATTAAGAAAACAAGTGACTCGGAATAGGAGAGCTCAAAAAATAAAAATAAATTAAAAATCCATTCTTCTGTGTGGATAGCTTGATTTTCTTAAGGATGACTTACCACCATGAGTGCAAGCCAGGTGTCTGTCTGATCACAATGGCTTTCAAATACAAGTAAAATTATATTTCTGTCAACCAATGTTGAAACTGGCTGAAATTGGCAGGGGAAGGGAAACAGCTGGCCAATGTGACCACTGAACTGACACTTCCTTTGGACATAAGGGTTAAGATCAAAAATGTTTGTCCCTGTATATTTTAGACCACATTGTACCAAGTCCTATTGACTTCCAAGTTGAAGGCTTGATCTAAATCTAAATTTAGTAGCTCAAAAATCATGCCAATTTATAAATACATGCACAAAGATTTGATTGGCTGAAATAGTTTTCCTTTAATGTTCTGGGGTGAGGCTCCCCTACATAAGGTCTGCAGGGGCAGAGTTGGCAGAGGTGAACTACACTGATTTAAATTTAAAAGCCTCTACAATCAGTTTTTTGAAAGATTTTCACTTTATTCAGTACAGTAAACGATAGCTATGGATTTTGGATATCCAGAGCTGGGTAAATTGATCAGCATAGCTTAAGTGTTAGTTCTATACAGTTCTATGCTTATATAAGAAATAACAAAGATTCATATGGTTCTAGTCCAAATGCTTGTGTTTCTCAAATCATTATTTTTTTTTTTTCTGAATTAAAAGTTATCTCACCTTCCTGCTGGACTTCCCCCCCCACCCCAGGACTTCCTGAGGAGCTGAGGTAGCAACACAATGCTGGACCACAGTACAGGTTTAAGCACCTTCCCAGATAAGGAAAGAAGACAAGATTACTCAAAATCTTCTCAGGTAACCAAGGTGAGACAGAAGATTACTTAATAATTGAAAAATAGGATGTGTGCTTCAATGCCAGAGGAGCTTTAAAAGGAATTCCTCTCTTTTATAGTAGGGGCATCTTTTCTGCCAGGAGTGCAGACTTGCAGTAAATCCAAGGGATCTGTCCTGATGAAACTTCTATCGACTTCAGGCTCAGCTTTTCCATCATGAGAAGAGCAAGATCTTTAGCCTGCAATATAATATCCTTCATGAACACCAGGTCTCTGTACTTCATTTAGTGGTCTGAACACTCAGCAGTTTCCTTCCTGTTGATTTGAACATTTATAAGATTAGAAATGAACTTTTTATTGGTGTTACAAGCCTGGTATTCAAAAGATATTTCCTGCTACACATCCGCCATGAATCCCAAATTTAAAGATTCTGAAATGATGGAAACTTCAATTTTGGCCATGAACATACTCATCAATAGACCTGCAGGTCTATGGCAGCATATTGGAAATACATATCTGCATCTTTTCAGAGATGTGGAACCAAGAGATGAGTGTTTGGGAGAATTTAAACAGTGCTGCCCAGAAGAAGGTCAACTCCCTGATCTGGACCTGGAATGGATGTCAGTGAAAGACAGCTGAATATTAAATTTAGAACCAGGAAAGACCTCAGGCCATCATGTGTAGCTCTCTGTTAAGAGTGTCAGACATATCTGGGAAGTCCTAACTCTTCCAACTGTAACCATTTCTTATACTTTCTTCTGCTTGAAGAGCTTACAAGGACCTTATTCCTGTTACTTTAAAATATTTTCTCTGCAGTTTCCACCTGGTACTCTACTATTAGTACATTTATCCCTACACATTTTTCAGCAAACATTTCACTCCAGCTGTAATACCCCTTTTCTCCTCCTGATGAATGACTTCAGTCTAGTACTAAATAAAAGTGTAAGCTGTCTCCTGCATCTGCTTCATCATTCTTGAACAGGAGTAGCCATAATTATACATTAATTGTAACAAGTGAGCAAGGTTAGAAGGGGAAAATGTAGACAATTCTGGAAAAAAATGGTGGATTCATCCTCTACTGGTGGATATCCCAAAATCAGAACAATGCTGTCAACATTTGTAGTGCCATTACAATTTGAAACAGACCCACATACATCTGCAAAAATAATTTGTGCAGCAGCCACTGGAGGGGTAATAAAGACTTTTTTTTTAATCCAGTCATTGGTAGAATGAATGGATATTGTCAAAAGAATCCCTTATCCTGTATTAAAAATAAGCACATCTCACTTCAGCTTCTGCAAGACACAAATACTCCAATCATTTCCCTTTCCTTTTTGAGGCTCAGAGCAGGCTTTCAAAGGCAAAACAAAGAAGCCCAAATTCTAGTGAGACCTGTGGAATGCAGCACGCAGTGGGTTTTATACAGAGGGTCTTCAGGAATTTCCTCTGAAAAGTGAAAAACTCTTCTCTGAAGAAATAAATTAAAAGCTGAAGGTGGAAGTGTTGGAGTTTAGAGTGGGCTGTGTTAGTGGTCTACAGGGACAGAAGCTGTGAAAGGAGAGGAACTGCTGTCCATCACTGTTATTAAGGCACTCTCTTGTTACTTGTGGTATGGAGTTTGCAATTCAATCAGCTCCAAATCTAAGGGAATGGTTCTACACCCTGTGCCAAAAAGAGCTAGCTCTGGCTTTGGAGAAACTCCTCTCTCGGGAAACATCCCAAAAGAGAGGGAGGAGGAAGTTGACACAGTACACTGTGGAACCAACATTATCAGCCCCAGCTCTTCTAACAGGTTCACACTTCACGTGCATTTGCAGCACAGGAATTTGGCATATTAAAACTCTTAATACAATGACCTCCATGACACCAGAATAGCAGGAATACAGCTCTCTGTACTGCACCTTGAGCTCTGTAGATGACATATAAGATAACAAGGGGAGCACACATGGTTATCCTCCCTGCCCACCCAGCATTCAGAGCAGCATCTGACACTCATCTGGGCACAAGTTCTGCTGTTGATGCCCTGTCTTTAGTTTAGTCCTAATTGGAAGCAGGAAGAGGGGAATCCTGTCCACTGGCTTGGTAGAGCTTGTTTCAATTTTATTTGATTTCGCTTAGCTCTCATAAAGTTGATCCCAAAGGGCCCTGTCCATTGCATCAGCTTGCTGCTTGCTTTCTGCTTCCATGCTTTTGCTTGCATGCAGGCAGTTACCCAAGAGCAAAGCCAAACAAACTAGGCTACCAGAAGGGCAGCCAGAGGCTGTTCTTGCAAAAGAAGTTTCACCCATCTTACCCAGAAAAGGGTGGGGAAAAAGACAAATTCTCCATTAAAATGCTGGCAGTGGGACACCCTGAATACTCCCATCTCCCTTCTGAAAACAAACCAAAAAAATCATTTGTGTGGGGGTTGGGGACCTGTTACAAATACAAAGGTTTTCCTCCTTGTTTCAGTCTAGATTTCAGACTTTAGTGTTTCAGGGACCTGTGACAGCCAAAGCAGGAGAAAAAAAATTACAGGAAAGCAGAAAAATGAAGCATTCATAAATTCAGAAAAAACAGATGTAAAGATATCGTCATCAAGCTTTGCTCAGCTTTTTTTCCCCCTTTTCTTTTTCCATGCTTTATCACAGTCTTCACGCACTCTTCCTTGCATTTGCCTAATGTGTGGTCTGCACAGTTGCTAACAGGAGAAGAAGTGGGTGCACAGATGATACTGTCCTCCTGCCCTGCAGTACCACAGTTGTCCCTAACAGCCTGCATACAAAAGACCAGCTCAGCTGATATGCAAATCAGAAGCAGTTACACATGAGAGCAGCAGCACATATGAGAGCAGTGGGATCACAGAGTATGCTCATTGCCTGAAAACATGAGCTGCCAAACACTGGTAAATTTGTTTGGATTTTTTGGCGGGTTTTTCTGAACTTTATAACTTGACCATATTTACACAGGTTTTTGGTTTTCATGTTGATGGGGCAAGTGCTATCTTTGAGTGCAGAGTAGTTGTTCTGTCAAATGTTATATTCCTATTCTATGTAAAGGCATTTTCAAGGTTTTTCTTCAGAACGATTAAGTTTGTTTCTTTTTTTCCCCTCACTTGAGCAAAAAAGATGCCTTCACTTGGGAATTGAACTGTTCTAGCTGAAACTTCAAAGGCAACTATTTTGAAGCAGATGTTCTGAAATGGAAAAATTCACATTGAGCCATTTCAGTGGTAGCTTTAAAAGCAATGGTAAAGCAAAGACTTTTGTGCAAGGGAGAAAAAAAAGTTAGATGCTATGGCATTGCCTGAACTTTCAAAATACAGATTGATAGGGCTTTCTAGGGAACTGTGTTCAAATATATTTCCCTTTGCCCAAATCCTGACATTGACCCACATAGAGGATTTAGAGTTTGAAGACCCTCCATTTCCTGAAGACTCCTTGTCACATTCAAATGAAGACAATCTTGCTATTGCCTGCAAATGCAGGAAAAACAAGGGCCTTATATTCATCCTCAGCTCCCGGAGGCACTGAAGGATGACAAGACCCAAAGGCTCTATTCCCAGCTCAGCTGTGGTTCAGTGACCGCTGGCAAGTCCCATGAAAGCAGTGTGTCTGAGCACACCCCTCCTACCACCCTCCCAAATGCAGCTTGCAGCTCTGCTCCATCCTGTCATCTCTGCTTGGGAAATCATGGTGACTCTGCTTCCTCAGCAATATTAAAAGCTCCACAGAGACTGTAACTTCAATAGCTCAAGTCAGCAAACCCCAGTGCTCCTCTGGCTTCTCAAACACATGGCTGATTGAGGCAGAAAGTGGAATTCAGAGCTTTTCTTATGTATAGAACATATATTCATATAAATATTTGTATTAAATAATATTCTTTTTATAAGAAAAATGAAAGACAGGCATTTCAGACAAGCTGAAGATGTTTCTTGCATTTTATTGCCTCTAACTGCTTGAATCAAACCATTTAGACTAACATTATTCTTTCCAATATATTTATGAGTGTGCTACTGTCATGACTCCTTTATGACACAGGAAGCCTGTGAAGGACACGTGTGTCAGAGTCTTTCACTGGTTGGTTCCCTGCTGTCTGACCCAAAGAAACGCCCAACAGCCATTATTTTCTTTGTCTTTATTCTCATGGAAACAGAAAGTGGATTTGAGGTGAAACATCTGGTTTGTTTTGGGCAAATGTTATTTATCTCTTCTCTTGCTTTGGCTTTTTAATGCTTTGTTCTTCCTCCCCCCCCATCCCCAACTTTCTCTCCTTTTTGAAATAAAGGCTTTATTTGAAGTCCATTAGATTTTTCCATCAACTCTAGCAAGACCTTGGATCAAGCCCTAAATGCAGATAAGGATTTAATTCCACAAGGTTGTATCTGCCCTCTTATGATCCCCATGCCTTCTGCATTTGCTGAAGAGTTTGGCATATCCCTGCATACTACATTTGAAGTTGTTTCCTGTTTCACTGTTAATGTGTCCCGTTCACGCCAACAGCATCCTACATACTGGAGAAGCAGGGAAGGGAGATACTTGTTTCCATGGTAGACAAAGATCAAAGATAGTGATGGATTTAGGGATGAGAACTATAGTGTTGACTCAAACACATTTCAGCAATGCCAGGGACATGTCAGTTGCATGCAGAAATACAAGCAAATCTGCGTTTTATTAAAATCTCTACTAGACCACTCAGAGCTTAAAGTATGTGAGAAATTCTCTTCCAAGCCTGCATGTGATCTACTGCTTGAACAAGTTCCCAAAGGAAGTGCTAGTGGTCCAAGTGACCAGGACACCAGCATTACAGGCTGAGCATCTTCCTTCCTAAACAGCAGGCTTTGGACTGAAATTTAGGGCTTATTACCAGCACTGGCTGACAGTCCCTGGCACACAGTGTGGGTGTAAACCTAGGGCTGAGGAAGTTTTTCTTTTGCTACAAACAATAACATCCTATATGTATTAGCAAAAGTAAATAAATCACACACATCTTCTGTCCAGGAAGGATTGTGGCATCCATTAATTCTACTAGAAGATGCCGATTCTATTCTAGCTTCTAAGCAAACCTAGTTTAAGCTAGCATTCAGTAGGTAGGTCAATACTTGATACTTAAAGAGTCTCATTACTTTAATTATTCTATTTCTTCCACTACCATAAATGAAAAGCACAGCAATAACAGCAGAGCAGAAAAGGCCCAGGCCACAGCACGCAAGGATATGCCCAAATGCAACAGCCATAACAAAAGAAATAAAGAAAAGAAACTACTTACCCTCAGAAGGCCTCAAGTACAGAGGGATCTCCAGTGAGATCCCCTCACCTTCACTGCAAACCCTTAAAGAGGTCTGGAAGGGATGGATCCTGGCTCCACCCCTTCAACGCATTGTTTGCACCTGAACTCCCCTGGGTTGGCCCTGCCTTCCCACCAGGTGCTCAATCACTGGTTCAGGCCATGACTCAGCATTTCTGCTACAGTCAACTGCCTAAGAGTTGAGCTCAGGCTGTATCCTGGCATTTACACACATTCTTATTCTGTTTTCAAGCTAAGTAAGCTTTCTTTTGTGTTCTTCCATTAGTCTGATCTTCACTGTCTCCTCTATTGAACACTAAAACAAAGCACCCATATAGTTTCCGATTTCTCCTTACTACCCTCAGAACTGACCTAGGAGAAATTACCTCTAATTCAGTAGAACTGGCTGTCTAAATCAGACGTTTTCTAAATTGGTTGTCAGAAATAACTTATTTCTTGGCTTATTCAGTCTCTCTGTTTTTGTTTCCTTTATTCATAGGATCCCACAGGATGAAGTAGATCCAGCTTGAAATACTAACATGCTCATACACCATCAGGCTGTTGCTTCAGATCATCCTGAGTATCTTGCCCAGAAGCGACCTTCAGAAAGAACGTGTGAGCAACAGAGGAGACTGTGCTGTATGAAGCTGTTCTCCAAGGACATTCTTCCACTTGTCCCTTCAACAAGATCTGAAGAAACATCTGGACAAGGATTCATCATGTGACTTTAAATATGCTGATATTTGACTTCAGTGACATGTTCCGATGCCCCTTCAAAATGAAGCACCTACCAAATGAGGATTTAATTTAGATTTATGAGTGTGTTTATCGTCTATTAATGAAGTACTACATAATAACTCAAACCACATTTATTGAGGCTGTTGTGATTATGTAACAGGGTATTATGTTTCTAATAATTAGCTGGCACAATTCAATTACATATGAATTAAAGCAGTTGTTGAGTTTACTGAGGAGCCAGGAGTTGTTCTTAGCATGATTTTGGTGTTGGCAATCTCATGCTCAGGAGGTGAGGTTTATGCTTGGTGACAGCTGCCCATACTTTTGCCTTACGTCTTCATACTTGGCATACAAAGGTCATCCTGAAAATGGGAGACCAAGAAATCCGGATATCAGGAATTCAGGAATAGAGAGGTGGGGAGACAGTTCCAGCTTAATGCAGCAGGAAGTCAGGTGGTCCAGCACGAGTCTTCTGAATTTAGTGTCTATTTTCATGTAGAATTGCAGGTGGAAACCCTATTCCATAGCCCAGGAGAATCTCTTAACCACTTGGTCAGCATTCCCCCTGTGGTGTGGGAGCCTGTTTTTAGAAAAGAAATCTAAACCTTTGAAAGATCTTTTCATCATAATGTAAAAAGGAACATTTATGAAATCCCAGTTTCATGGGGTGGGAAAATTGTTTCCCTCTTTGCTCTAGAGCAGATTGATAAAAGGCTCATGATAGCAATTGACTGCTGGGGAAATTTTTGATCTACGCAGCTGTACATAATCCTTATTATTTTTACAAGTCACTGGAGGCATTTAGTAGGGTCAACATGGTAAGAAATCTGGACGTGAAAGTGAAACAAAGTGTCTGTCAGAGGGGCCAGATTTTAATTGGAAACTAAATTTAATTTTAGAGAAAGAGGAAAATACCACACTTCTAATGAGATCCAGGGCACTTCAGAGAGCAGCTTGGAAAGAATATTTAAATAGAAAAGTCCTGTTCAGAAAGACCTGTAGTAAATGACTTGGTACTGTAGGTTGATAAGTACACATGAGCTCATGCCTTACAAATGAGAAACCATATATGAAACATACTGATGACTTAAAGTAAGATTTTGAGTCTAATCCTAACTTTGACCAGGAAACATTCATTGTCACTTTGTTCTATTCTATAAAATGTTTGGAAGGGTTTTTTTTTATGTGAAAGTAGCAAACAATGATTGGAAAATTTTACCTAAAAGAGATGTTTTTAACTAAAAAACAAATTAATGAGGTGGTGGAGAGGAGTGTTGCTTTGGTTTTGGTTTGTTGGTTTTTTGTTGGTTTTTTTTTTTTTGGAAGTCAGATTCTACACTTTGAAATTGTTCAGGATGTGCAAGATAGTACAAATGCTGGTACTTACAAATAAGCTTTGAGAAGCAGGGGGGGGAATGCAATGACCTTATGGGATCAAAGCCAGACTTTATTCTCTCAATGCCAATGAGAAGCAGAGAAAGGAAGTTTTCCTTTCCTATTTCACCAAGTGCACTTACACCCCTTAAGAAATCTGAAAAATGTTTTGATAGAGGAAGAGGATAATATGATCCTTCACCAGTGGTTTGAACCTGTTTTCTCAATGTAGCAACATCTTGAGGTCAGACACCTTACTTTTTCTTGTGCTACAACAGTGAGGCTGAATAAATCAACCAGACCTGGTGAAATCAAACATTTCAGGCCGGAGATCCACAGAAAATAAAAGTAATATCTGTCTGCATACCACACATCAGATCTCATTCAGATTTTTTTTCTAGCTGGAGTGCCCTTATATCTGATTTGGGTAGGTTATCTCCATATGAAGAAGCATGGCACAACAAAAAGCAATGAACTAGCAGATTTGCAGTCACTTTTTTGCAGCTGAGCTAACTTTCTCCCTGCTCTGGGTGCAGAGAGAGAAGGAAATGATACATGAAGAAACCTTTTTTGCCTTCCTTCCATCTTATATCAGTGGATAATGAAATTTTTCAACTGATTAGATGCCCCATTGGTTGGAAAATTTGGAAGCAATCATGCAATTATATCACGAAACCTCAGTCATGTATATTCAGCCAAGTAGAGAAACCAAACTATTAGCAAAAATAGAGAAAGAGAAGAAACGGGAAAGAAAAAAAAAAAAAAAAAAGGAAAAAAAAAAACCTATTTATACTGCAATACTGGTCCTAAAAAATGGAGAAAAAAAAAACACAATGGAAAAATTTCTGCAAACAATTAAAGAAGGGGGAGAAAGGCTCAGGATGGGGCTGGTGTTACAGGATAAATATAGAATTTATAGCATAGTAAGAGCTGTTTTTGTTGGGTCTTAATTAAAACTACGTTGGTTGCTCCTATGCTGCTGAGCCTCAGTGCTACAGTCCGTGAGAAAAAGAGGGACAGGGTGATTTTCCTAGGAAGGGACTGATGCATCTCACTGAAGAAAACAATGATTGGCAATGCTCATCATGAGCATTTCGGGCACTTCTGTAAACAGGAATATGTGCTTGTGCTCTGCTCCACGCCACACTGTCTGCTCCTGACCGACCCTGTTCAGCCCCATCTGCTACAGAAGTCATCAGATGCAGATGTACTTTTGCTAAATGAAGCCATTTTCCTGAACTAATACTCGTTCCTTTTTCTAACAGGAGGGTTTCTTGCATCTGTTTATGACCGGATAAGGAAACATTGCTTTTATGCACCCATATGCCATTCAGATAAAGGCTCAGAAGCATGATGGTTTAATTGGTAGGAAGATGGAACAATTTCATTGTGAAACCTGGCCCCACTGAAATTTCAGTGGTATCTTTTTGATCTAAGAGCTTAGGGCCCGAGCTTAGAGTTAGCAGCCTTTCTGCCAGCAGCCACCTCCCTCTCCAGCTACCCACCCTCTTTCCAAGGTGCAACCAAAATGTGGCATCTCAAGGATGAATACTTTGCTTGTGGAGGCTGACAGCTGTGGACGGTGGATGAGTACAGCTCATCCAGCAAGATGATCATTGCAGGGTCATCTGCAATTGAAGAAAGGGTGGTTATCTATTCAGCATGTTCTGTTTGTAATAAGTGGAGAACCACATCTACTTCCCAGAAACCAGGACCTTGGCCATACCTATTGGACAGTGATAGAGCCAAAACAGAGGCAGGTCTGACATGGGTCCAAGCCCACATTTTCAGTATTGTTTTCTCCCATTTCAATGAATTTCAAATGAATTTTAAATCCAGATCCACTGAAGAAAAGTAAGAAAAAATAGGCCAAGATGAGATGGGGCAGAGGAGTTAAATATTGGTGCATTGCCAAAATATATGAATGGGGGGAAAAGAAAACAGCAAAAAGCACTGAGGTGATTTAATACATAAACTGAATCTGAGTTAGCCATTTACTTAATTGTTTTGCTTTATCCCCATCCTGGGTGTGACAATTGCTATCACTCCACAGAGGGACTCTGTCCCACCCTTCCTGTTGGGATTTGAAATGCTCCACTAGTTTTCATGTCTCAGTACCTTGCTATTAATGGAAGCAAAGTATCCCTTCCCCTTGGCATCACAGATGTGAAATTCACTAAGAACTAGAAGTGTCTTTATTATTTAATTTTATTTTTTTTCCAAGACAATAAGAAAATATTTGGCAATTTCATGCTTGTTTGGTGTTGTGGTTTGATCTGGTTCCCCAGAAAAGTGGGGGCTGTTCTTTGGATTCTCTGAAGCCTCCCGGAGCGAGGGGAAATTGGTGGCTCTCTGGGAGCTTCCTGGAATGTAATATGCCATTTAACTCTGGCTTTATGTCTTCAGATGCTTGGGATCTCTGGTGTCTCAAAGGCACAGGGAGCGCCAGGGTAGGATGGACAATTAGATGAGTTAAAAAGGGGAACTCATTAAGAACATTTTCAAAGCAGAAGCTGCAATGGAACAGTTACATTCTTTGCCTTATTCTTTACATAAATTTTGAGAGCCAGTGGAAAACAGACTGTCACAGGGCTGGATCCAGGCCTGGTAGAGACATGGTTATGTTTCTGTTTTGCTTTCCACCAAACACTCAATACCCCAGTTTTCTCTTCTGTTGCAGGGAGAAAAAAAAACAAACATGAAAGACTTCAACAAAGAGCTCTTCGCCCACCAGTTCTCGCTGCCCCACTGAGTCTTTTGCAAACCTTAGATGCCAGCAGGAGCAGAGCTTTTTCATGAGAATTATCTGTCCTGGTCTCTGGATGATTGTGGGACAAATCTGTCCCACGACATGGAAAAAATCAATGGTGATCACTAATCTACTCATAATGAAAAAAATGTGATTCTTATTGGACAATTGATTGGGATTCTGAATCCTTCATCTTTCTCATGAAAGCACAGAAGGCACCCAGGTTTGATAGAATTATATATAAGTTCATCTTTTCATAGAAAGTTTGTTTTCTGTTGTGTTAGTCTTCCCTTGTAATTCCTTTGCTTTGTTCCCACTAAGACACAAAGAATCAACTTGAGTCAAATTCAATTCAAGGAGTGAATTATATTGAAGTGAATTATAGTGAAGTATGTTCTCTACTTGCATCAGGAACTAAGAATAACCATCCTTAGCATTTTCTGTCTAGGAGAGTTTCATCCTTATTCAGAGAACTGTGGGCCACATTAGAAAAAAAAATATAGCCTTGGTTATTGTCTTTTGCAAGATAACAAGTACCCCTCTAGATTTAATCTTCATGCTTCTCATCAAGAAGAATCCTTCTTTAATGGAGATGGTTCTTTAATTCCTAGAAGGTGCATAAAATAAAGGGCTGGAGGGACAGTGGTCTGAGTCCTCCATTGTAAGTAAGTGTTTATTACTTCACTCCTTTGTCTTCAGCTTCTTCTAAACTATGATTGTTATAACATCCAAAACGCAGACAGGCAAATGAAGGGTGCTGGGAGAGAACTGGTAATCTTTATAGTTATATCTTACTGATCTCTCAATCGTATAATTCTGTTGATATAATTTAAATGGCTGATTTGAGACACAGAAGCAGAAGAGTTCCTAAGGCTTTAAAAGTCCTTTAAATTCACTTGAAGAAAAGGAATTTCCCAAGGGTAAATCATCCAGTGAACAAATTTGTACCCATTGTTAATTCTGTGGAGGTCTGCAGAGGTCTGATCTGAAATCAAGATTATTTCACATAAATCCGTATCTGACAATAGACCAGATCAGTGTGGGAACTTCAGACTGATATTAAGCAGGATGGGAGGTAGTTCTTGAGGATGTTAGAAATTTCTGTGTTTTTTTGTTGTTGTTGATCAAAATAGTCACTTCTGCAATATGGAAACAGATCTGCTGGGGGAAAAGACTAGGCCTGAAAAAAAACCCAAAAAAACAGAAGCTCCACAAAAGTGCATGCACAGAATGTACACTGTCCTTTAATATCCAAGATGTAGCCATGAAACGAATATGAACTCACAATTTTGCACAAGAAGCTTGTGCCACTAATCACTTGCAGCATAAACCTAAAAAGAAATGGTACTGGAGGTGTTCAAACTCTGCTTTGTTACAAACTTCAGTGGTTGTTTCATTGGTTCATGTTGCTTTTGGTGGGATCACTTCAGCACAATTTAAAAAAAAAAAATCTTCCTTTAACCTATACCATTTATATTGGGGAAAAAAAAAGATTATAAAACTGAACTAAACACAATCCCACTTTCAAGAATTAAATCCTTCAATTACCCATGTACAAATCCTCAGTAAAGATTTTGGCTTTACTGCTCAAGCCTTTATAACTCACAGAGGAGAGCCCGCACATAAAAAACCATGAAAATTAATGAATGTGGACTTGCAGCAGTGAGAAAGTTGGAATTCCTCCTCTTTGGGAACTTCCAGCGTGTCAAAACTTATTCTAAGCCGAAGTAAAACTTCCAGTGTAATAAATTTGCACAAAAACTGAAATTTCTTACAATTCCTGCTTGGAATTGGCATTTTCATTGTTCTGAAGTAGAAAGAAGAATGAGTAATTACCTATATTGAAACATTTCCTTCTGTTTGCACGGTTTGCCACACATGCTCTAGTTGCCTGAAATTCAGTTAATATTAATCTTCACTTTTTGTGATTGTCTCTATTCTGGCAGTGCAGTTAAGCAGACAGGACCCCGCCCCCCCCCCCCCCCCCCCCCCAGTTTCCCTAATGCTTAAACTTTTCTGTCCCAATTCCATTTCTCATACAGCACTAGACTCACATGCGTACCCAACACAGCATATAAAACAGGCCAAGCTGAATGCAATTTGTATCTTGGGAACTGCAGCCCTCCAAAGAACTATGGGTTTATAGAAGAGAACAGAGTTACAAATTCAAAGACCTACAAGGCAATGTAGAGACAAGGAAATTAATGTAGCAAATGAATTAAGACAAAAAATATTAACAAAAAAGAAAATCAATCTTTTCTGAACGTGGGTTGCATTTCATTCAGATTGCATCATTTCCCTTTACATTATCGCCACTGTGATTTTGACAATTGTTCACTTTTGGAAATCAGTTTGGTGGGAACTGCCATTCCTGTTGGAAACCTGCACCACTGTAAATCTCCTGACCATCCCTGCTGCTGTCGACACCTTACCACTCTGACAAGGACAAGCACAAAACCCAGCAATACTGGGGAAATAACACAGACAAGGGAACTACTAAAGGCAAACTTCAAGAACAAAAGTATTTAGGGCTGTTATTTTGTTTAAACACAGCTACAATGATTTCTCTTTCTCACTGTCTACCCATCAGCCTTGCACCTCTTCTACTGGTGAATAACTGCTCTCCTGCACATTATCAGGAGATGCATTGTCATAAGGGAGAAGAGATATTGAAACCAAAGAGATTTCTGAGAAAGAAGAACTTAGTTTCCCGGTGTACAGCTACAGTTGAAGTAGATATTAATTCCTATTTTACCCAGAATTTAAGCTTCCTGGGGCCAGATTCTCAGCTGGTAGAAAACAGAATGCCTCCTGCTGCTTGCACTGTTAGAAATTAGGTATGTGTTCCCCCTCCCAAGACATTTGTTGCACTTGTTCCTGTTACGCATTGTACCCCCAAAGGATCTGACGTTGTCCTAAAAACCAGCCATAAGGCTTCCTGCCCTGAACCAGAATGTGAAGTCAAAAGCTTGGGAAGTAAATAAAACCAACTGTGCAAATGCATTTTGTCGGCTACGGGGAAGAAAAAAAAAATGTTTTCATGGAGCACATTTCATTTTCCATTGGTGCTTCTGGCAACTTCTTTCTTCTACACATCATCATCATCGGAGAGACAAAACCCAGCCTCCCTGTTGCGTACGCAAGAAAGGGAGACTTCCCCTGTGCTCCACTGCGAGCCGTAAATTTCAGAAGAGCTCTGCTATAATCTTTTACAGTCTACAATCCCACCCTTCAGCTTAATGAAATGGAATGGTACAAATGCTCTCTGGACATTTCACTGCTGACAGTCACCCAAGGTTCGCTTCAGCTGTTACAATAAGGCTATTTTATTGTCTTTTCTTTATTCCTCTTGTACAATTTCATGACTAACTATGTGTAAAATGGAAGGAATTTGACTATCCTTTCTTCATGCAGTTGGACAGAAACTGGACTGGTTCCTTTAACTCACTTTTCAGCTGGCAGGAGCTTGCTTTCTGTTTTCTTTTAAATGTCAGAAAAGGTTAAATAGACTCTTCAAATGTGCAATAGATTTTGAAGACCTCTGGGGGTAAAACCTTCACAAGAGGAACAGTTTATATTAGTTCAAACAATGAACTTGGGTTCAAAACCTGGAAGGCAAAAAAAAATAAACCTATAATATGTCTTACATAAAAATAACAGGAGTTTTTTTTAAACCTGATCTTTGAACATAAGGGACGAGGGGTGTTTGATACTCTCTGGCTTTCTTGGTTTTTAAACATTTAAAAAGTTTGGTTTCTACTGCTGTCACAGTTTGAAAATACACGTAAGGCATGCAGTCACAGATTTAGATATTAGCAAGTGATTCCCAATATTTTCCTGTGTTTCCTTAATATCCTGCTTTGCTGCAGGACTTTCAAAGGGACTGAGATCCTAGCTAGGCTGCCACATCTCTCCCTACTTGAAACAGAAAGCAAATGCAAACACTGGGTCTGAAAAGCCCAAAGGAAAGTTGGCGAGGGCTTTGGCTTTCACAGCTTGCTGAAAAATTCAGCATTCCTCATACAAGAAAATGAGCTACCATCTCAACTCAGGAGTGTGCTTGGCAGACACAATCTGTAATTTGGGAGAGGGCAGGAGAGGCAGCTGTAAAGAAGTGCTTGAATCCATAGAGCTGCCAATAGAATCAGAGAATCATCAAGGTTGGAAAAGATTGCTAGGATCATTCAGTCCAACCATCCATTTACCACCGATACTGCCCACTAACCATGTCCATCAGTGCCACATCTCCACATTTCATGGACAGATCCAGGGATGGTAACTCCGTAAGTTCCTTGGGCAGCCCATCCCAGTGCCCAACCACTCTTTCAGAAAAGTTTTTCCTCACATCCAACCTGAAGCTGGATATTTTCTCAAGTTGCTTTTGCTTTGAGTTCTGCAAGACAGGACCCTGTAAAGGGCTGCATGAGTATATGTATACATTTTGAAGAATGGTGCTCTGACATAACAAAGGGCTTGGCTTTCAAGCTCCAAATATAGTCCACACTATCATATAAACACACAAATATCAGATGCTTGTTGATTCAAAAGTGGCCTGCCTTGTGTTACTGCTGGCTATACACAGGGGTCTTACAAATGCAAAGTGACCATGTTATTAAGCTTCTTTGAATGCACCTTCTCTTTCCCACTAGCAATATGGTTCAAAAGAAAAATGAGAGCAAGGGAGCAACCAAGCATGGAGAGATCATTTTATCACAGCACTAAGCCTGTCAGTCCTTCACCTCAGCACTGCTCGTGGAGCCAGGATCCTTTCCCAGCTCTCCTTTGCCTTAAGAAAAATCTGAAAAGCAGTTTAATTGGTCTCAGGCCTGTTATCACTTATGACAGCCATGATCAGAAACAGGGGCCATTAACAGCTGTAGCATTTAATGCATGCATTCACTTATGAGTAGAGGTTCCCTGTCTGTATGATTAATGTCATCTCAACATATTCTATTAACAAAAAATATGAAGCACTTTGATTTTTTTCTCCTTTGTGACTGACAACATAAACACGTTGTCAAAAGCACTGAACAGATGGTAAGGCACTTAGGGAAGTCTGCTCCATTTAAAGAAGTCACTGGCCTTCAGTAAGCACTTAAACCACCACAGGTACTAACTGGAAGAAGGTCACTCTTTGTTTCCACAGAGCACAATGGAGCAAAGCAGTCACACTTTGCACCTTCCACACAGCAGTAATTCTTGCATTCTCACAACAGACTCCAGTTCACAAAATCAAGTTGGAAAAGACCTTTAAAGGTCACCTGGGCCAACTCCCCTGCAATGAGCAGGGACACCTACAGCTCAGTGAAGTGCTTGGATCCCCTTCAGTCCAACCATAACTGTCTCCAAGGATGGGGCATCCACCCCTGGGTAACCTGTGCCAGCGCCTCACCACCCTTATTGCAAGAAACTTATTTCTTACATCCACTCTAAATCTCCCCTATTTTAGTTTTAGTTTTATTTCCCCTTATCCTATCACAACAGATCCTGCTAAAGAGACTGTCCCTTTTTTTCTTAGAACCCCTCTTTAGTTGCAAGGCTTCCTCTCATCTGAAGCTGATGGTCTATTCATAGAGAATGGCACAAGAAGCAGAGACGAGCAGCTACCATGGCACAGCAGCAAGGGAACAGAGCTCTGCTACATACAGGAGGGATTCTTGCAGTGTCAGCATTTGTTCTTGGGTCACATACAGCTGCCTTTCACATTTCTGTGCTGAGAATGCTCTGCTTGTGTCTCCTTTTGTCTACGCAGTAAGCTTTAAATGCTCACCTGCCACTCTCTGTGGGGCTGGCTGTCTTGACAATCAGAACACTCTTTCCCATCGTTTCCCAGAGACCATTACCAGTTTTACTCTCCCCAATGTCTTGTTTCACTTTGGGGCCTTTCAACAGTTTGAGTAATGAGTGTTGATCAACATCAACTTCACTCCCACAGCATGAATGAATGATTTCTGCAGAGATCTCTTACCACTACGACAAATCTGCAGAGGTCTTTGTCTTCCCTTTTGCTACTAGAGGGAGTTTCAGATCATCTTGTTATTAAATTCCTAAGGAACAGATTTTCTTGAGCTGATACGGGTTACATTATATCCAGGTCTAAAAATTGAAGAGGAATAAAATACCACAAGAAACCTGGATCCTCCTCCCCCCCCCCCCCCCCCTTCTGTTTTTAACCTTGTAAATTGAACTGTCCTCATTCCTCAAGCACTGCAGACACTCTATGAACTCATTAATCCAAAAGGCAGTTTGCTCTTTTTTTTCTAAATCATTTCCCACAAATATTTTAGACACATCCACATTCTACCACTGTCAGATTTTAATTATAATGACATTTTAATCTTAAATAGCAAATGCCTGAGAGCTTTCTAATGCTATTTCATTACCAACATTTGTTTCACTGTTCTTTTTTAACAGTGGACATTTCATCATTAATGGAAATGTGGTAACACCCCATCAATTTGAATATTGCATCATCTTTTCAGGTCTGGGCACTGTCCTGATGGCTCTCTTCATTGGAGCCCAGTTTTGATGAACCAACAGAACCTGTTTCAAACTTTCTGGTTGCCCTCAGAGACATGTTAACCCACTAACTTGACACCAAAAAAATGGTATGCAAAGTAGCTCAATTAAAGAATTGTAAAAGAAACATCAAAAAAGTAAACCACTTTGGAAAGTGTCATCAAACAAACATGGCATCATTTTGTATGGTAGCCTTCTGTTTAATGCTCATGCTAAGGCATGAGATAAGTCAAAAAAACACTGCTGTTGCCACCTACTTGGCCTTTCACTGCTGTCCCACATCTTCTGTTAGAACATGGTGATACAACTGAGAACCAGGAATGTCCACAGAGGGTAGAGCATGGACTCTCCAAAACCACAGGTATTGATGCAAAAGACTTGCCATCTCAGAAAACAGTAAGTTTTCTTTCAACCCCAGTGAGTAGACAGGTGTCTCCTAAAATCTTGGCAGAACTTCTAAGTACTACTTTTTGAAAACAGCAATCAGAATCCAGTGACTGTTTAGCAGCATTAATTAAACACAGCTCATTAGAGAGCTCATTAGAAATGTTATATGCTTGGATTACTGTCATTAGTTTTACTGAATTGTTAGAGTCCCATATTTTGATTTAAAACAAGTGAGCACTGAACAATATAGGCTGTGGGGATTAATTAAAAATTGACTGACAGATCTCAAAATTTCAATCTGGGGAAAAGAGTGAGCGACTGTATTTTTAGTACTGCTGCTCTAGGGTGAGGTTCATTGTACATACGTACTTTCATTACTGGGTATTACTTGAGTAATAGCAATAAAATTCTTGCTGATGAAGGGTGACACAAGCATCAATAGAACAGTGATTTATAGTAAAAATCAATCACTAAGTAAATTAAGAAGAAAATCAGTAAAAGTTCCTGCCTAAGAGAAAGGCAATAAGTACATCATGCCTACAGCAAGGCTGTCCATCAGTACAAATGTCTTAGCTTAAAGTACAATTTAGCAAAAAGGCTGCTCACTCTGGTTAGGAAAATGAGCTAAACAAGGCTGCTGAGGTCATAGGGTATGATGAAAAAAGAAGTAATATGGTAACAGATGACATCACCCCTTCAAATAGCATGTACTGATGCCAACTTGTTGTGTCCAGTTCTGAATTCGCACCTGAGAGAGGACACAAAACCCAAGACTTTGCAGAATGGAACCACATGATTATTTCGGGTCTGGAGAAATCCCCTCACCGTGGGAGAGTAAAAGAAATCAATCTGTTTAACTAATCATGAAGGCAACTAGGGAGATGAGAGCTGGCTTGATTACTCTATAATTACCTTCCCAAAGAAAAAATAGCAGTTGCTAATGAAGTCTTTAATTCAACAGAGAAATGCAGAACAAGAATCAGTAGCTTGGAGTTGAATTAAAAGTTGGCATGCTATTTAACTGCAAGGGGGAAGGGAAAAGAGTCAGCTATTTGAAGTTATCTGCCTTCAGAAGCAATGAACTCTCTCTCATGCTTTGTGTCTTCTCCAAAATGACCCAAGCATCTGTCTAGAAAGTATACTTTCACTGGCTGTGTTAATGGGTTTTATTAGATTTATTAGATTAGATGACTGGGAGAAAAAAAATGCATCTTGTATTAATGAAGCACAAAGGCAGTCAAATCAAATAACCCTGATGACCTGGCCTAGTTTCAGAGAATTTATAACTAAGAACAGTCTGGTGCTGACCAGGGCTATGCGAGATGTCCCAGTTTCACACTATTACTGTAACCTTCTGAACAAGTTATATTGACCTTTGCATTCTGATTGTGGTTAATCCTCTTGAGAAAAATTCTTGAAAGGAATTTATTGAAAGTCTAGCTGCCTGGGTATTGATTGACTTACTGATAAATAGACTACAATAAAATATATAAGATGATCTAGCATGGCTAACACTTTTTTTTTTTTGTCTTCCTACCAGGTGAAATTAAAAGTCTGACATGAAAAAAGCTCAGCTTTTTCATTTTTTCATTTGAGCTTTCAGGTTCTGCTCAAAGAATCTTAGCAGGGCTCTGACATACAGGATTGCAGTTATTGCTTGATGCAAACTGAGGCTTTAATAACAGTAGTTAATAGCATCTTCATCTACTGGTAATAAGGCCAATCTCTCAGAAATTACTTTTTGTTCGGTTCATTTTTCTTTTTCTTGTATGCAAGCGTGTACTGGGCAGAGAAAAACCAGAACAAGTGGCTATTTCAGTGGCATCTACTCAGACCATATTCATTTGGCTATCATCTTCTCTTAGCAACATCTTTTGGCTACATACGGTGACAGTCTTGAATTTATCTCCTGTAGGAAAATCTGTAGAAAATGAATGGCCTTTCCAGTACTCTTGCAGTATCATGTGAGCTTCACCCATGCTTTCTTGCTTTCCACAGATGCCTCTCTTTCCGAGCATGCTGCTCTCTTTGGATAAGTCACATTTTAAATGCACTTAGCTTCACCACTGAAAACTTTTTACATTCACTGAAAGTTCCTGATGCTCACATCTCATCCCTAAAACCCACAGGGCATTATTCATGACCTACTACTTTCCAAGGCATACAGGAGAAATAAAATGACTAGTTAAACTGATGTTGTTCCTTCCTCAACCATTCAGAACATTTTGAATTTTAGCGAGGAGTTGTTTTCTTGAGCAATTTTGTTTTTTCTGGCTGTTTTCCATAAGCTTGGATAATCATCCATTTTCCAAACACACCAGTGCATGGTCTGTGACCCATCACCCTGGAATAACTTGCAGGATGTGTTTTACTGTTTTATCCAGCAGACGTGACACTGAGACAGGTCTTCCACTTGCACTTGTTTATCACCATAATACACAGATAAAACTAACTAAATCTTTTTTTTTTTAACTAGTCACAACAGTCATGAATGAATGGGTAAACTACTAAGTGCTTGTTACCTCAGGAAGTTTGGAACTAGGAACACTTTAATAAAAAAGGAAAACAATTTGAGATTTTTGAAACTCTGATAGTTTACAGCAGACTCCTGAACATCCAATTCCTTTTGTGACTGTCTGAACTGGTTATTCAGAGATGGACAAGATGAAGCCTGCTGATCCCTTCCTGTATGATACACTTGTCAAAGTTGTCTGAAACCACAGAACATTCTATATACACTAGAAATGCACTCAGTCATTGCCTGCTATTGACACTGCTACCCCCACCCATCTCTTAAAATTAAGTTATCCACACGGTGTCAATCTCTAAATAGGCTGCGTCCATCTTTTTGTGAACTTCTTGCAATTAGCACCAGCTCTTTTGTTTTTGTTTTAGTACTTTAGATTGCTGGAGAAGCACATTTCCAAAGTAATGCATGGAACATTTTTAGCTTTATTTCTCTAGAAAGGTCAATGAGCCAAGGTTAAAAAAAATAAAATAAAATTGGTGCAGTTAGTTTGAGAAGCCACTGAGAGATTCTGGCCCTGAAAGAGGACAAGAAGGACTGAAAATACCAGAGAAGCCTGCAGCCTCAAGTTTGAAAAATAAGAGAAGTCAGTTGTGCTAGTAAAGAATTCAGTGCCACGCTTTAAAAGGTAAAAATCAAAGAATTATGTTTGTTGTATAAAGTTGAAAGGGAAGCAGTATCCAGGAGGGTTGGGTGACCAGTTTTGAAACACTATTTGAACAAGATGGATGGATTGGAGCTTGCCATACTTGGTATTAGGCCAGGAATAATCTTTTCAAAGCTAGAAGTGCTTTTGATCTCTGCCTACTCCTCCTCATCACTGTGAATCTCCAGGGATATAACCCTACTGTGCAATACAAGGGGAAAAAAAAGTGCTTTAAAAGAGGGAGAGGAAAAAGGAGAAGGAAGCCAATGAAATACTATCTGAGAACAACACCACTGCCTGTAATGACACTGACCCACTGGTGCCAGTGGAAGAGTTTTGTAATATTTTTCCAGGTCTGCTCTTGTTTTTGATACTGGACCATGGATTTGGCTCAGTGATTGTATACCACCCTCCTCAAACTTCCAAGGGTTTTGAGAATTGTTTCTGTTCTTAAGGACCCATGACTTGGAAGTAGGCCCAAAACGTTTTATGGGTTGAAAGTCCATCTGGCAAAAGTGAACCAAAATGATGGGAGTACTGACTCCATAGACACATTGAGGAGTGGGGTCTTTGTGTCACTGCCCTTTATCCCAGCTAGGTAGTAGATGTCTTGAAGATAGAATGCAGTGGGTTTGTAGAGTGCAACAATTCCAGGGAATTACTTGGGAAGAAATCATGGGGAATTATCTATAAAATGAATGCAATAGAGGGCTCAAGAAGCAGATGGTATCATCTATAATGAATTTATGCAGCTTAGCTGGGATGACATCTTGACTCTAGGTTAAAATAAACATCCTGTCTTTCAAGGGCCATCAGACCTCTTAGTTGCACAGTGCTTTCAAAACCACCTTAGCATTAATTTGGGGTCAGGCTTAACTTGGAGAAAAGACTGTGATCATGGAGTTACTGAGGCCACATCTGTAAAGTCAACTTCTCCTTTCATGTCTGTTGTTGTAGCATCTAAAAGCTAGGAAATTAGAAGGCCCTGCTGGGAGCACACAATCATATCTGGACATCTCTACAACTTAGATGCCACTGAGACAGAATCACCACCTCCCATTGGGTGGCATATCTTATGATGCATGGGAGATTTTATTAAGCTTTTCTGTGAGTAATATAATCTCCTGGGACTGTGGATACAGGCTTTAGCCATGGAATAAATGTGGCTTTTTGGGCTTACAGTTGTCCTGAGCAACATCCTCCACTCAAAACCCCACCCTGTGCTTCCTGGCTAGATCATATAAACAGTCAGTTGGAAACTTCCTCTGGTTTCTTCCCATCCAGTTCAGAAATTCCCAGTATGGAGGTACTCAACATCACTTCCGGTTGTTACTGCCCCACAAACCATTGAGACTCCACCAGGGAGTCTGGGCAGACTGCAGAAAGATGCAGATTATACATGCTGAGATGGCACTCTGCCTGCTGAATGGCCAAGGGGCTGACCATTCCATACACAGACCCCACATTCACATCTCGTTCCCTTCACATGGCTATGCCATTTCATTCACCATCCACCTTCAGACATACACGTACTAATGTTGTATAAAAGCACCACTTGGTGTTCCTTCACTACTCCTCTGTACACAACCTCTGTCAATTCATCTTCACCTGCTGATTGTCAGAACATTAATTCTCCAGAAATTGTATGCTCTAGTGTTTATCTTCCTTTGGTGTCCAGAAAAAAAAAAAGCTAACCTTCTCTTGAAATTAAAAAAAAAAAAAAGAATAAAGGATTTGCTTAAAGGGAAAGAAAGAGAAGAGGGCGAGATTAAAGAAACCTTGTGTTTGCACTTGAAGGCTTTTCTTTTAAAATGTCTTATTAATTTGCTGACAATGTTCATTTACCAGCATCTCCATCAACACCCCACCCGCTCCATAGATCCTTTGGCCAATTTTTAAAACCAAACTGAATTCTAGGGAAAACTCTCAAGATGTACAGGGAAGTAAACATCAGAAACATCAGCTTGTCAAATTTTATACTCAGTGACAGTATAAAACAAAATGTCAAAAAATAATCTTCCTTCTCACTCTTGTCGAAAAACACACCCCCCTGTCCTGTTCCCCCACCGCCTTTCTCACCTTAAAAATAAATGCAATAAAAAGGAAAAGAAAATAAACCCCTTTCTGACCACTTTGGAGAATGAAAGCTTTGAAAGCAAAGCAATTCCATAAAATGATCCAACTGCAATTCAAGCTGAGCTGATCACACAGAATAAATTGGGTTACAGTATTTGGAAAAACCACTGCATACATTCCTACCCAAGGTCTGGTAAAGGGCAGCCGCAAATTGTCTGATCACAAAGAAGGAATTTCACCCTCACTGGTTTGTGGCAAGTGTACGTGAGGCTAAGAGTGATGTTCAAATGAGACAATCTGAGCACAAGCTCAAATAAATGATTCTGTTGCAGTCTCCAGATTCACTGATAGTAAAAATTGGAGTATGGAGAGAGAAGGAAACAGCACCATACCTCAACTGAGAGGTATAGACAGAGATGATCAGGGACAGCACTTACTAGAGGGAAAGCGTATTATGCTTTCAAGATTTGAATAACATCAGATAGGAACTGGATACTAAGAGGTTGGTATGAAGAGGTTTCCCATCTCCTACAGTTCTGATGAACCAAGTCAACAGAGGAATTCACAGAGTGAGATCTCCTTTGTATAGTCATTTGGGCTCAGTTACAGAAGGCACTGAGCATCTTCAATCCCTGCTAACCATGCATCATGTCAAGGGTTGCTCAGCAGCAAGTAGGGGACTCATGTTCTTGCTGAACTCACAGCAACATTCATTTTCTTTCAGGTTCATTCACCAAATGGAAAACAGTAGCTATCTTTCCATGCTATCTGACACCTATGCTATCAACCCCTAAAGCCTTCTTGAACTTGTGCAAGATTAAGCTACATAGCAGAAACAGAATCAAGTGAAGCAAAAGCAGCATCACGTGCATCCCATCTGGAACCCTCCACTGTTTTGACGGCTAAATGGGAGGTGCTGTGATTAATCTGTGATTATGTGACTCACCATAATTATGAGTCTTGTTGAAATTGAATTTATTGAAGCATGAATCATTCTACCCAAAGTAGAACCTAATTGCTCTGGTGCTGTGGCAGCCATTTAATGTTTAGAGGAGAGGTTGTTGTGCTGGGTAAAGATTTCACTTCCATTCAAGCAATGAGAAATTATGTCTTGTGACTTACAAGATGGTGAAATTCATCTCTGAAATGAGAAGAACCCATGCCTGAATGTTCTGTTTGAATTGCTGGGAAGTGTTTGGCCAACCTAATGGCAAAGAGCTGCGTTAGCCTGAAGAGGTACGTAAATACTGATTTGAGTCTGTGAGGCTGCTGTCACTATTTGAATGCCGTATCGTTCCCCTCAGCCACAGACCTCCCACTGCTTTGCTGTTATTTCTGGGCACATGCTCACCAGGGCTGGTATATGCCCACAATAAACCTGTAATTTCATCAGTAAGGGTAGACTAGAGAAACACAACAGAGATGAGCCTGGTGTTCCTGCTTTGGATGACACATGCAGGAAGTTGGAATATGTGGTATGCTTGTGGGGTGTCTCTCAACCAACAGCCTTCAATAACAGAGAGAAACTTAAGGTCATCTCGGATTTTTCTCCCCCCTTTCTAAGGAAGACATCCATTGTTTGTATTCAGCTGCTTGAATATCTGGATGGGAAAGGATTTTTTTCGAATGGGAATTCTGATGGGTAGGCTTTTTATTTTGGTTTTTTAAACCAGAAAGCCACGTTTCAGTTTAGGAGGGGAAAAAATTACATTTTCTTTGCTAACGTAGATTGGATCTCTTTTCCGAACCAGACTTTAGTATAATTACTGCTAGCATACATGAAGGAGGATAAACAGGATAAACAATGCCTCTCCAGGGTAAGGAGTTTTTTTGTTGTTGTTGTGTTGTTTTTTTTTTTGTTTGTTTTTGTTTTTTTTTTTTTACAGTTGTTAAATTTCCTGCTCTATTTTTAAAATTCCTGTTTCTGCCGTTGTCTATAGCACAGCAGTAGCAACGACCCACAATAGCAGTTAACACTGAAACAAGGATGAAAATTGCTATTAAAAAAAAAAACAACAAAACAAAACTAAAGCTAGGAAATACTTTGCACGGCATAATGACCAACCAGGGGGAAGAATTACATAGGGCAAAAAAGAGGAAGTACACTTAGTTTTCCTACTTCTTGCCAGTGTGGAGATCTGTTACTAGCTTCTGGAATGAAGGAAAAAATCCTTCCTCATATCACTCAACGTCAGTGCTCTGTGTTGGCACTATTGTTTCCCTCCAACTATATTTAGTCAATGGGAAAGTGATGTAGGAGTCCCATCTGGTACATCAGAGGATGCCTCTTTGTTGGGATCACATCTGGTTTACGTTCACACTGAATCTTGGAAGGGAGATGTGGAGCCAGGGTATTTGCTTGGCTACTACAAAATTGTTACTTATTTCTAGCAAAGCACCCTTGAAAGCAAATATTCAGTGCAAAAGATTTAGACTTCATAGACACCAAAAGGAAAAAAAATTGTCCTTTTTGTGAGGGAGAGATTATGATTGTATCTGCCATATGTGATGAATTAGTTATCAAAAAGGTTTCTCCTTTAAGAGGAGAGGCTGTGCAAGGTATTAGTGTCAATCATCTTCTTCAAGTACAGCCTCTCCAGAGATGGTTTTCATCGACTCTGTCAAAGAACCTTCCAGGTTTCAGTTTGTTTCTGGAAACACGGCTTCTTGTGCTGGTCACACATGATCCTTTCATTTTTATTTTTTAAATGGTTGACCTGTTGATATCTACAGCAATCGTTTTACTCCCAGATTTTCAGCAATCTGATATAAGATTGACTCTTCCCCCATCAGTTTCTTGAAGAAACTTTGCTTTAGTCTACTCTTGCTTTCTGGAGAGAGGGAGTCACTTCAGATGTTTTCATTGCCAAAACTGTTTTTCAGGATAAAACATATGGCACTAGTTGCTCTTTATGCATGCAGGGATGACAACAGAAAACCTTTTGTCTCGAACTTCAGCTGCATTCAAACCATTGTCAGCCATTATCTGTGTTTTATGAATTCCATCCATTCACAGCCAGAATGTTACAAAAGACTTCTGAAACAAATTTCTAGCATAATGCTAGACTAGTCCTGTTCCCACCCATACGTGCTCATTTCTGACTTGACCCTGCACATTTTATGTTTCAAGAAAGATGTCCAAACAACCACAATCATGCACGCCCTGTTCTAAGGCTTATAAACTAGTCCCTACCTAGCAGGGTAGCAAAGTCCTAAGCTGCAGCAAGTGAGAATATACTCAAATGCAGCAGCCATAGACACAGAAACAAAGGAAATAAACTTCTTACCTTCAGAAGGCCTCAAACATCCAAGAACCTCCACTGTCAACCCTTAAATGAGATCTGGGAAGGGATGGATCCTGGCTCCACCCCTTCCAGTCACTCAATGCACTGCATGCACCTGAGCTCCCTTGGGTTGGCCTTGCCTTCCCACCAGGTGCTCAATCACTGGTTCAAGCCATGACTTAGCATTTCCACTACACTGAATAAATGGTCTTCCAGAAAGCATCTAACGATAAAAAAGGTAACACCATTTTGTCTTTGATTCCTTACTATGTGCACGTTGCTACTCTCCTCCCTACCACTCCTGCAGATGCCTCCGCCAAAGCAAAACATTAGAGTGGTTTCCCCAGGAAACTGAGTTTAATGTGATCATGTTGTTTATGTGTCAGCCCATACAACCTCCAGCTAACAGCTTTGTAACCTATCAGGGAGGGGGGAATGCATAAAATATTGTGCCTATCATATTTCATCAAAATAAGCAAGTGGAGAAAGGAGAGAGACTCTCTTGCTTGGGGATCACACCTTTTATTGAGCACTGGAGAATCCATGCAAGTGAAATGAACTTTCATTTCTTCCACTGCTTATGGAACTACTTTGTTTGTGGGCTGCCACTGCTCTCCCTAATTACAGCCCCCTCCCATGGGCTGTATCACTTTTTCAGCAAGTGTGAAATATTGCCTTGGAATCCATCGTCTCACGATTCACCTTGGGTCTGGTCTGGAGGATTGTGCAATTTCTGTGGTCTGCTCCAGTGCAAACAGGAAAAAGAATCTGAGCCTCAGTTTTTACAACGTGCAGCTTGCGTGCAGGAAACGGATCAACTCAGCAGCATCTCTGGGACATTTACTACTCTCTGCTCTCTCGCCAGCAAGGCCAGGGCCATTAGTTCTGCTGGCAGACAGCTCAGAGCCATTGGTGTTTGGGGCCTCTGGTGGCCTGTCATCCTGCTGCAGGTCAGCCTGGAGGAGTCTGCAGGCACTGTTTGGGGAAGAGAGGAAGCCTTCTTCCTCTTCCAGAGAGACAGTGTGAACAAATGTGATGTTCCCACTTCCCATTCGCACTGTCCTGACCAAGAAAAGGGCAGGCTCCAAGTTACAAGCTCAATTAATTCCTTCTTAATGGCTGCCTGCAGTCATATGCTAGTGACACAGCTGATGGAGTGTGCATATGAATCTATCCCTGCTAAAGGGATCTGCTTTCCTCACCCACCTGCTACGTTTTGTGCTCAGCTACTTTGATGTTGGCACATTTTGAGGATGAAGTTTCTCTCTGTGGGTAGAGATGGAGCCTTGGATAAGTCACCCAGACCTTGGTTTCTCTGCCTTTTATAAACTGCATTGCGGTTCCTGGGTGAGAATGAAGACCCAGAAGAGATAGTATTATCAATACGACAAAAGCTACAATCAGATACGCATGTAACTTCAAGAGATTCTGACTTATGGAAAGAAATTTCATGGAATCATAGAGTCATTAAGGTTGGAAAAGACCTCCAAGATCATGAAGCCCAACCTTCAATCCATCATCACCATACCTATCACAGACTCATAGAATCATCAAGGCTTGAAAAGATCTCCAAATTCACAAAGTCCATCCATCAACACATCCCCACCAAACTATGTCCCCAGTGACACATCTACACTTTCTTTTTGTGGAGTGTTTCAAGTCACTAAGTAACTGTATTATCTAAATCGTAGTGTTTAAGTGTTTACTCAAGGAATGAACTCAACAAATCTTCCCTGCTTCTTTTTTTCCTTCTTTTTCTTTTTTCTTCTTTTTTTTTCCCCCAACTTAGGCAGTGAATGACCAGAAGCAGCTAAACAGTAGCCTTGTATTTACTATCATGATCTCTGAAATGAGACAGTGAAAGCGTATCTGGAGTTTTCCACTTGGACACATGAGCATGACAAATTTTTGTGGAAAAAGTCCATTTTAAACGTAGGGGGGAAATCATACTAAAATGGATTTGAGTTTATTCAGCTCCAGTACAAATGCATGATCCTTTGTTTGATCAAGTAGATATTCCTCCTTTGCATAATATCATTGTAATTTTTCTCTAAATCTGTGCAACAACACAGGAATCCACATTTCTTTACCATATATTTCTTTATGGTACAATGCAGAGGATCAAGTGCCCATGTTCTCTGTTAAGGAGTGCAGATTTCCTAGAAAACTACATATCCCACAAGGCAAGCAAATACTATTCTTTTTTTCCTTTGTTTCAGAGCATGATGCAACTCTGGTTTGGGTAGCTTAATGGGAGGTGTAGTCAATCTGGTTACTGGCCCAAGGGAGAAAGCAAGGGCTGGGACCACAACTCCCAGAAGGCAACGAAAGCATTGTTGAAGATTGAATTTGAGTCTTGTGATTACCTCAGAGGAAGGGATCCTCAGTGGGCTGTCTCAGGGATTAAGCGCTTTCACTGTTTACATTTTAAATGTCAAAACAAGGTGTTTTGACATTTACAAATAATAATAAGAAGAAAGGTTTTGACATTTTATGCAGAAAAGGAATTAAGTATTATTTTTTTTCTTTTTCTTTAACCACTTGTTTTGGAACTTAATGCAAATTTTAAAATGTCAGAATTTCCCAAAGGATGGAGATTTGGAATTTTTTCTCAGCTGTAATTGTGATGCCTGGAATTAACTCTGATAGCCAAGGGATCAACAGTCTAAACAGTGCAACATTCTGCAGGCTCAGGCAGAGAAGGAGAATTTCTTCTCTTTGTTCTGTATTTTGAAACAGAACTCTTTTCTAATTCCATTCCTCCATTATCTGATACAGTTTTGCAAGCTAGGCAATTCCATCTAAGAGCTTTCTTCTTTACTACAGAGCAATCTCCTTGTTGCTTAATCCTGCCTAAATCATGAGTGTAAAATTCTTAAGGAAAAAAAGGGCTTAGTGCTCCAACCGGGACCAGCTGATGTGATATTACTTTCTATAGTTGAAGGTGAGGTTGTGTGTCCATTCTGTGACCACCTTCTGGTTAGGACACAAAGGTCTGAATTCTGAAAGATATCAGCATTTTTCCTGGATATTTCATATACCATCCCAATAACAGACCAATTTTTTGACCCTGAGTTCTACCTTGTCATCAGTAAGTACCCAGGAAAAACTGAAATGTGATGAGAATTGGAAGACTAATAGAAACTAAGACATGGAAGACATGTCTTTATCCAGAGCCTGCTAATACAGACAGGTGCCAAATTTTTGTTAAACAAGACTTGGATTTGATACTGTGGGCTCAGAGGGGCTACTATCTGACAAAGCCATCTGCTTTTCAAGAAGGGGAAAGAAGCTGTGGGGAGCAGAAATGTTGCTGAACAACTTAAAGAAGAGGCTGTGAGTAAAAATGTGAAGTACATTCTTCTATGCTAGCAAGCCAGAGCACTAAGCTGATTGCTTTTGGACTTGACAGTGGCAGGAAGTTACATCTAAGATTTGTAATACAGACCTGTAGAGAAACATTTAAGTTCAACTGTGCATTTGCTAATGGACTGTACCTCCAAGATGTGACATATTGAATGTTAATGCACTTGATTATGGTGCTTGCACTGAAAGGAAACTCACACCCACACCAAAAAGCTCTTGATCCTAAGGCCTACTCTGTCTGACCATGTTGACCAGTGGCATATGCTCTGAGATAATTGCAAGAAGCCTCATATGCAAAAGCCATAGTTTATGGAGACTTTTAATAGTGAGAATGGTTTGTATCCCACAGCTGTGGGATGTATTTCATTTTCAAAATTTCCTTTTGCAATCCCAGATGCTCAAGTTCTTCCTGAACACAAAGCTTTGGTTGATAACCATGGCTCTGTGCTATTGAGCTATAAGGACTCATGTTCTGTAGATAGTCTAAATAAAGCCAGCACTATATATATATATATATCCCTAAGAAAACGTGAATAAAGGTAATACAGTCTGACAGCATGCCAGAGAACCAGCAAGAAACCATAAGAAAAAGGGAATAAAAGCAAAAGGGTTGTCACCATCTACCCTCAAAGAAGAACAATGGTTGCAAACAAGAATCTGACATGATCTTGCCAACTACTTGATAATTTACTAGTGCTGGCTTCAGACTACATTCCTTGCAGGGTGTAAGCAAGCAGGAAATGATATCGCATGTGGATGAACTTTAGTAGACTGTCAGAAGCTCCTGGAACAGTTTTGCCTACACAGGAACATGCAGCTTGGTTCATCTTAATTTACCAAGGCAGTGAATTTAAAGCTCATTGTTAAACTACATTGAACCACTGGACAGCCTATCTCATTTGGAACAAATATGGCTTCCATCCGATTTACCTTAATTCACTTTGGAACTGAACTTGATGACTTAAATGTAAGAAAAAGCTGTCTGTAAGATGGTATTTTAATGACCATGGGAACAAATCGACTTGTCAAAGTTATTTTGAGTTAAGTAATCTGTTCAAAAAAAGCTAGTTCATATTCCTTTTCTTCTTGAACATCTCTTTGCAAATAAATCTCTGCAGATAATGGTTTTCTCATCCTGTGAAATTTTCTGAGACTTCAGAAATTTTTCATGTCCCACCACAGGATAAACTAAGCCTTTTGTAGTGGTTTTGGTTCATTTAGTTGGGATTTTTGGTTTTTTTGCTCTCTCTTCCCTCCCTCCCCTGAACAAACAAACAAAAACAATCTCTCCTCTTTGGAAAAGAGTCAGCTGACTAAAATAGCAAAGAGATCAGCTGGGGAGGGAGCCATTACCCCTGTGAAGTTTCAACTATTGATAATTATGAATGAAGTGGTAAGACCCCAAAACTTCATTTTCTTAATCTGAGACCTGGTCACATTCATTTAAAGACACATATTCTCTTTATTAGTAGCTTCTCTGAACTGAAAACATCTAGATTTGATCAGAGATTCCATTATCAACCTGAGAAATGTGCTGTTATTGAAGGCTGGATTTGTTGTATTTTACAGTGATGTTTTCTTTCAAAGAAATGTGGAGGAAAAAGGTTGGAAGATCAACATTTTTCTTATGACAAGATATTTAGTCAACAGTTTCCTGCTCTGTGACTTTTGTATGTGGCTATTTCAAGAGCTAGTTCAAGAAGCTTATGTCTGCTTCTTTGATCCCTTTTGGATGCACAGCCTAAACAATCCCACTCTCTGAGATGTTTAGAAATTAATATACCCACCATCTGGATTGGTGGTTCTACTGTCATTCTACAACAGACCTGGAAGAAAGTAATAAGAGTAAGGGCACCTAAGAGAAGAGACTAATTAATATGGAGTAAACAAAGTTTATCTGAAGATTGATTGGCTTAGGACTCAAAGAATCTCACTCCCAATTTAGCATTAATTTCTGGACTGACAAACCCAAAAGCAGTAACCAATCATTGCTCTGAAAGTAGTTTAGAGACAGAGCTACAAATGGTCTCACCAAAGAAAACCAGTCAGAAATTTGATCAGCTCTCACTTCTGCCTGTTTTGAGGAAGGTAACAATACCATGTATCCCACAACATCCCAACACTGTTGATCAGAGCTCTAACTTTTCCGGGAGAATAAGATATTTGCAGAACAACAAAGATTTAATGAGGCACCTTCATACTCTATGAAGTTGCTCTAACAGACTCCAGCTGCAGCTTTCCCAAGGAATAACATCTATACAGTCTTTTCTGCATCCTGAGCTTCAGGAATATGGGTTCAAAAGAAGACCAAGAAACTTATGCAAATGTAGCTTAACCAAAAAGCACATACATCCATGGTGAGATGTTCACCCAGCCAATAATTTCAGGAATGAAAACCAATTTACATTTTGTCACATCACACCATGTCCTCATGCAGTCATCCTCTTTGTTAGCCTATGACTGCATCCAGATGTGTGTTTTTCTATGAATTTTCACTGAAAAAGGAGTCTTCGGGTCACTGAAAACTCAAGTAGAATAGCGCATGTGAGCACTGGTACTTGGGGGACACCCATAAGCTCCGAGCACAGGTTGACAATGTAGGAACTTGTTTGTATAGCTGGGGCAATTGCTTATTCAATGCATTCCTCTGTATCCATGGCCAGTTTGCAGTATTTTCTAAGACCTCCGGTAAACTTGATGAAGAAGCAGGAACAGAAACAAGACTTCAATTCCCAAGTAGGTCAGGAAGGTTAAAGTTTCAATCTGCCTACACTACTGAAGAACTCATGAAGGAACAGGTCAACATTTCAACATTTGTGAAACAGAAATGGCAAATTAAGAGCCAAATTAATAATGATTTTTTTTCCTTTTTTTTTCTTTTTTTTTTAAGAAAAATAAATATTCAGAACCAAGCTTTTGGGGAAGACCACAGAGAATTAGTCTTACAATTCTGCTAATAGGAATCTGGAGAGCCTTATGTATGTACTCTCATCTTCACTCCCAGGTCTGTGCTGAAAACCTACTCTCTAAGGGTTATCTGAACACTGCTAACAGGAAGGCAGCTAAACATTTGTCCTGCAACAAGGACAGAAAGAAAAATGAACCAGAGTTTTTCTTCTCCTCCCCATAAAACTTGAGCACTCATATTCAGAGTGAATGCAGACAGCTCTGGGACTTGTATAAAAGAGTAGCAATTGGCTGTAAGCATCATAACTTAGAGAACATCCCACACTAACATGGGGAGAGCTTGGGAATAACAAAAATAGACTAATAGGATGAGCCTGGTGTAGCAAATTCCCAGCACCAAGCTCAGGGAGAGGTGAAAAGTAAAGGGAATTAATTAAAGATGATGGAATGAGATCTCTGTGGCCAGATGAGGGAAAGAAAATGTACAGGGAGAATGGGAGTGCATAAAAGCAGTTGATGTCTTCCAGTAAATCTTACAACATTTGCTCATCAGGAGCAGTTCTGTTTGACACAGGCTGCTGTTGTCTGCAACTTGCTCCTTTCTCTTGATGCTTCCTGCTAGAGATGTGCGCTGAATGAGTTCTTTTGTTTTCCACTGGCTCATGCTCAGGGAGGAAAGAGAATGTATCCTCCTTGTATTCAGTTCTTGTGGTGGGGAGGGAAAGCAAGAAGAGTGTTTGTAGCTGTGAGACAAATGTAGTACATTTAGAATTTTCTAACTGGCCCAGATGAGACTTCTCCTGGGTGTTATATATTGCACAGGTTTACTTTATACCTCATGGGTTTGCCAGTTCCCTGTCCAACTCCTTGTGTGCAGAACAACCTTTGAGGTTCAGTCATTAATCTTATCTCCCTTCAATCTGAGCCCACAGAAGCTGAAACTCATCATTTGAAAATCTTACAGCTCAGATGTATCTTCCTGGGTGCCTATATTGCAAGGCATTTTGCATACAGCTTTACGGCATCAGATCCAAGCTTCTGTGAATTTCTATCAGGAAGGCTGAGATGTAAGATCATGGAAGAGTAACTATACCTTATAAATAGCGTATACTTCAAGATCTCAAAGACACTGGTAACATCTGGGTGAAGAAAACTGGAAGAGAAACATTTTCTTATGACATGGTATTTAGTCAACAGTTTCCTGCTCTGTGACCTTTGTATGTTTCTACTGGCTATTTCAAGGGCTATGCTTATGTCTGCTTCTTTGGTCCCTCTGGTTGCACAGCCTAAACAATCCCATTCTCTGAGAGGTTTAGAAATGAATATACCCACCATCCAGATTGATCCAAGTGGTTCTACTGACATTCTTCAGCTGACCTGGAAGAATTTAACAATACACCACTGAATTTAGAGAATAAAGACTGAATTCCCAGATTCCATGTATTCCTAGGTATTTGCTCTAATGATTGCACTGTCTTATAGAGGGGAATATCCATTCCTGTCGAATGCATTTGTTCACAACATTGTTTCCCCAGCAATGTTTATGGGTCCCTTTCTTTACCAGAATTTTTTGTGATTTGTTTAATAAGAAACAACTCTTTCTCAAACTCCCTTATTTGCTAAGTAAGAGCAATAAAAGGTGTGCCTCTGTAGATTACTTGTTCCCATCCCTGTAGAAATAAAAGTATTTCAAACCAGGATTCTAAGGGAGACTTACAATAAAGACCGTTGCATTCTACAACCAGAGACCATGCAAACAAATTTGATTTCTCAGGCTATCATCACCTCCAACTAAAACTATAACAAAGGAGTGATTTCCAATTTAATCAAAGGCAATGCTAGTTGGAAAGACAAAAAGAAAAGAGCTTACTTTTGTCATTCACTTTTTTTTTTTTTTTTTTTTTCTAATTTAAGCTTTTTCAAAGAATAAATCTTCATCTGAGGGGTGGAGATTCCTTCTGGCACTTGGTTCAGAGGACACAAAGGGGAAAAAATACACCCGGTCTATTTTTATTTTTAAATAATTAACGTGGTTTAATTGGTCACTTCACAGGAATGCTCCAGCCCATTTGGTGATGATGGAATTGTGGTGAGGTTTAAGAAAAGAGGAGGTTTGGCATGTACACAGACTGTCCAGTTTATGAGGCATCTGGTGCTGGTATGAGAAATAAAACATGGCTGTCATGCAGGATGTGACCCAGCTTTACTGATGTGAATCCAGACTCTGTAAACCAGACATGTGAATGGTCCCAAAGGCTGATTTAGCACCACTTGGTGAGCCCAAAGCCAATGAAGAAAACTATGACCTTGTGTGAGCAAGAGAAAGGATTGGTGTAAGGGATCTTGTTGGACAGAAAGAGGACATGGCATTGTGTAAATATGTGAAATGCCATTTTTGTGTCATATGTAACTTGAGAATAGCATCATAAGAGAGAGCCCTGAGGTCACTGAAGAGTGAGGGAAAACACGGGAAAGATGTACCTACCACCACCAGGTTGCCAGGTGGTATATCTGACACAATGGCATCCAGATGTGAGACATGATACTTCTCATGGGGGTGTGATGCAGCTGTGCACCATTAGGCTTGCCTGGGAATTCGTGCCCAAAGCCAGGAACATTTTTACCCCAGAAGTAGAGTCTGGAGGTTGAACACCTCCAGATGGATCATTTCAGTAAATTCCATACAGTTGAGACTTGACCTGGGCCAGGTTTTAAGCACTTTCTTGCGTAAGCACAGTTTGCAAGCACAAATGTGTGCTGTGACACATTGTGTTGGATGTGCATACTCTCTGCTTGAACACATGGGATTTTTCAGGGCAAGCCCTTTCAATTGCTCTATTTCCTTCTAATGGGCCTGTTGCTCTGGAAGTGGACTTTATCTCTCTCCTACAAACTCTCAGCTAGAGTCCCATTCTGAAACAATGTGTTCGTTGGAGGACTAGAGCCTCTTTCCAGCAGATAAGACAAGTCCTAGTGTATTTTAGACTGTGCATCATTCCACGTGAAAATCTTCTAAGTCTATGAGGCAATCTAGAGAGCTGGAAGGTAGAAATGATGCAATATGAAGCCTGCTCTTAAGTAAGCCAAGTATGTGAAATGAAGGACATTGTCTTCCTGGTTGCTCCCTTGGCTGCTCAGCAGCAGTGTATATGTAACTGAAACAGAAGAGAGGGCAATGCAAAACTGAAAGTTGCCTACACCTTATGTGGAATGGGAATACCACATGATACCAAGAGGGACTATTTGCAGTCCCATCAGCACCAAGAAAAGCTGAACCAGACTTCAACTCATCATCTGCCTGTCTGAATGAAAACCTGAGGAAATGAACATGTTCTTCAGAGTTATTTCAGGCTATTACTCCTGATCTCAGCATCTTTTTATTTATTTGGCCTTCTACTTTATAATGCCAGCAGTAAGGATCTAGTCATAATAGTATCCTTTTGTCCAGTGGGGAAATCCTGGCAGGCTTATGCACTTCGAGTAAGTCATAAATTGATGTGACATTCAAATGCAGTTTCTCATCTTTACATCTCACACTTCTACCAGCTTTGTGGTAATCATGAGAGACTCAGTTACATTTTTTGTTGTTGGGTAGATATCTAGATCTATCCTGAGAAGGTCTATTTTTCAGGCAAGGCAAAGAGTATTCATCAAATTTCACACTGCTCTCTTGGGTTCTCAGATAAAAACTGTTCTTCCTGAACTTTCTAATTCCAGTTTGTTTGTATTTTATAAGGGCCAAAAGATAAAGAACCAAATCAGCAAATAAACAAACAAAAAAAAAACACTAGAGACAACTTTCCCAGCAATATATCCCGGAGGTAAATAACATCCAACTCTCCAGTCTTAGCCTATGTCTAAAACTGCAGTAGGCTCAAACCACAGTTGTTAGCTTTACTCTGCTACAGTGACAGCTCAGACATTTAATGTAGCATGGTATTTCTGGTAGCTGATTCCTGGAGAGTGGACCTGAGCTTCTGTAAGAAGTTACTGGACTGAGTGCTTGCCATACTGAAGACATGAGAGTGCTCCATGACTCCTTAGTTGGTAGGTAATTTTCTCCCTTGTTTCAGAAGATGATAGCTTGATGACTTCATGCAGACCACACTGTATACCTAGAAACAAAGAGTAATTTGCCTCAATTTAAAAGCAGGTGCTCCTGGATCTGTAGCATGGCTTATACACACAGTCCCACGTGGCTGGCTCTGAGCCTGCCTGCTGCTGACCAGCCATGGAATGTGAGCCACATGGGTTCTCCAGTGCTGGCTTTGCCCACAGGCAATCTCAGCCAGCCACCTGCTCGGAGTGAGCCTCCCTTCTTGTAATTCCCAGGCCTGTGCCACAAAGGTGCTCAAAGCATGGTTTGCATCCTTCTCCGAAGGGATAAGAAGGCAAATAATTCAGCTGATAACTGGTTGTTATGCTATAGTAATACAGCCAAAAAAGCACCATTTTGCAAAAGTGTTGCAGAACAGGAGCTTTGAACCACAGGATCCTTTCAGGATTGGGTTAGAGTTAAGCTGGTTTGATGTGCATGAAATGAACAGAGCCCATCCCTCTTCCAAAAACTGCCTGCTTTTATGCGGCTGTGTTACAAAAGGATTGTTTTCTTCCTGCAGCCTGATTCAATTTTAAACTCAATTTTTATAGCTCCTATCTGTATAGGCTTCCAGTAAGACTATTCTCATTTGAGCAAAAATTGGTTTGAGGAAGTTTTACCACAAACCCTTAAATACTTTGATATGACAGTATCCATCACTGACAAAGTCAAGGTTAAAAATAGAGTTTACAGGCATAAGTCTGGCATTCGAATTGACTACAATATTGCAAAACGATTTAAAGTCAGCAAAATAATGTTTAACGTGTCCTGGATCCCAAATCTCCTTGGAGGAACAAGAAAAAAAAAGAAGGAAAAAAGTAAGCAACCACAAGATCGGGTCAGATGGTAATTTACTGCTGCCAAGCCTCCTCCATACAAAATCATTGCAGATGCTTCCTGGTCAGCGGCAGTCTAAACAAGCAGTGGAACATTCACAGCTGTAAGCCTGCGTGCCTATTCAAAGCAGCCTTCTGGAAGGGAAGGTGCACGGTTTCAGAGAGGACCTGATGAAGTTAGGATCCTGTGGCAGGATCAGGGCCGTCCTGGAGCTAGAAGGATTTTCATGAGGAAGCTCACACGTGTGTCTTCCTGAAAGGGAGGTTTTATTGATACATCACTGACTGCCTTTGCTTATAGATGTATGAGACTCCCATTAGCTGCACAGAGGGAAAAGAAACATTTTGTTTCCCATGACATGTAGGAGTAAATTCTCTGTCTTTTTATGCATTTTTCTCCTGATACTTTGGGGTTTAGCTAGAGACAGGATATGTGGCAAGCATCCCAGTGCTGCTGGAGGTAGGGAGAGCTTCTCCAAAGCACAGTGAGCACTCAGATGAAACTCAGTTATTTTTCTTCTTTTGGGGGGGAAGGCAGGCATTGCTTAGATCTGGTGTGCATTATTTTAGAGATATTTTGCTTTTCTCTGTGAAGAACGGGTGTAACCTGTTCTTCAGGATGCCCGCCATGATAAACTCCTTTCTGAAAGGAAGGAGTTATGGATGCCCCATCTCTGGAGATGCTCAAGGCTGGGTTGGATGGGGCCCAGGGCAGCCTGATCTGGTGGGTGGCAACCAGCCACAGACTAAGCCATTCTGTGATTCTATGAACCAGAAGTACAGCGTGTTCCAACTCTCAGCCTGGGTACATGATGGTCCATGTACCATTTGAGCATTTTACAATAGGTGCTAAACTTCAAAAGGGTGCATGTGAATTGTGTTGGGAGACAAGTAGCAGTTCTGGGTATGTATTTGACCACATATGGTGGCTTGAGACTACTAAGACATTACTTTAGCCACCCAGTGTGCTTTTTTCTGTCCATTGTGTGTTGTAGTTTGGATGACTTGTACTGCAACAGAACTGAGAAACCTCAGCAAAAATCAGGGTAATGTGCTAAAAATTCAGTGACCTTATTACTCATTGGCCATTTGCCAGGCTCCCCAGTGCGTCCTATTACAACACATGCTGCTCTCAATTTTGATGATTTTGTCAAAGCTGAATGTTCGGGTTCAGGTTTTCCATTCTGGATGTATGTCTTTGGGATTAATTGCTTTTTTACTGTTCATTTTCCACACTTCAAACGCCTTTGTCATCCAAGCTTACCAGACAAATATCTCAAGTCTCCACTTTTCAGGCCCGGATCTGAGCAAAACTGAGGAGAGTCTGTCAATAAGCACTGCTCCACAGAAGGAATGAAAGCACTTGGAAAAGGCCAGGAAGGAAGTTCTTAGTAAAGCCAAGAATCATAATGAGGTTTCCCAAGCCTATGGACTGTGTCTTAACTCCAGAGCTATTTATTCTCCTTACCACCTTCTGATACGGCAGGATTGGAATTCGGGGAAGCCAGAAGCTTTGAATCAATTGGGTTTCTGAATCTTTATTTTACAAATAGTTTTGCTTGCACAACTTGTGTCAGATACGTCTCACACCACAGTACCTCTGAACACTAGTCTTATTCGCTGCCCTGCAGGCATCTGTGCTAGCTACACTCCCTGCTGAATTTCTCAGAGATGAAGCCAGATCCTGTTCAAACAAGAAGAAATAATAAAACCCCTTCCACAGGAAAGAGTGACTTGGTAGCAGCTGGGGGCAAAATTAGAAAAAATGAAGGTGGGGTGAGGATAGGAAGGCAGAACCCCCATGCAGCACTTAGCCTCTCCATCGCGAAATTCAAGAGGTCAGTCTGGGCCGAGAAAATGGGTAAGATAGATCCCAGTTGCCCTGTTTTCTCCTTCCAGCTCTGCAGACAGCCACCTTGGGCTTGGCCTCATTGTTACTAAAAGAGTCATTCTTTGACTCCCTAGGAAAGGGCAGAACAAGAGAGCACAGCCAGAAACTCAGTGGAAGGTCTTAGGGAGCTTCATGGGGCCTACAAAATCCTTGCAACACAGCTAAAGCCTCAGCTGCCTGCCTGTCTAGATGGAAGGCTTGGGTCATGGCAGAAGGATGCTGATCCTGAAACCTTAGGAGTTTCAGGAGAGAATGTCCTAATGTGTGAGGAAAATGCTGACAGTTGCAGGCTTTTCATATGGGAATGTTGAGCAAAGTTGATTGCTTCCTTCCCAAACCAACAGTAAACACATCAGGTATGGTTTACCCTCACCATCCTTTGAAACCTAACCATATCCCTTCGGAGATGGCAGGAAAAATTTACAACAGAGAATTCTGAATATCTTTTAGGGACAAAATGCTATTAAGCAGGTTATTTTTGGTTCAAAAAGAGTTGTGTCATGATCTCTCTCTCATGGTGACCACACGTGACCACAGTGTCATGGATCTATTCAGCACTCCTAGTGAAAACTTGAGCCTAGTTCCATGGTCAGTCACCCAATGCAAGCTGAGCTACTGATCCTGCCCCAGCATGCAGGATAATTAAGACTGGGAAACTCAACCAGATGAAACTGAACTGCTTTTAGGCATTCACTCTTTTTCAGCCAGATCAGTTTCCTGGCCCCATTCGTCATGAGACCACACATATGCCACTGCTTCTATAAGAGCAGGAGAGGGAATAAGAGAAATGCGGGGTAGGTGGATTTACCCCTGCAGACTAATGCTGGCTCAGTTCACCCTGACTCAGGGTAGTAGTCAGAGACATACACATCTCTGTGACATGCTTTGGCTCCAGAACACTACACTTCTGTGAAATTTCCTTATTTTGAAAACACACGAATGAGCTCTAGTTCAAATTTAAAGTAATACATAAATTACAGCAGATCTTGGCTTAACATACAATGCCTTACCAAAGGAAAAAAAAAAAGAAAAAAGAAAAAAAAAACATATATGTGTTCACTAATCCAGCCAAGAACTGTAATAAACTGTCAACATCAGTCTCGTTCACTTCATTTTGGGGTCTTGCTAGTCCTCACACAAATGTTCTTCAGCTATGATCTCCAGGCTGGTGGTCTGTGGGGATTTTTCTGTTCCTGTGATTCTGTTTTTTTATATCTGAATCTGATAAACTTCATTAAAAGAAGTCAGTACTCTATGGGATGAAATGTCAGGCCTGTCCTCATGAAATATTGTGTTCTGAATTGACCCCAGAGAAGATAACTCCATGTGGCAAATAGTGCAGTCATTTCAGTGCATTGCTGAGCCTAGCTATTAAGCACTTTTGAGAAGTAGGGTATATTAGTTGTCACTCAGCACCTTGTGATTGCATTTCCATGGCTGGTGGACCAGACTGCAGTGTGGGCAAAGAATGTCCTGCCTGCTTGCAAAAGGCTGTGTGGACCTATGCACATGTATGTCTAACTACACAAATGAATTCTCTAGATGACATGAAAATCTTTGCCCAGAATACAGGAATAACACAAGAAGCATCATTATCCTCGCTTCCCAAAAGTGCTTGGGTCATTTTGAAAAGAAATCTGAACAGGGGGAATTTTCCTTAGGGAAGGCAGGGACAAATCAGGGCATTGCAGTTATACAGTGATATAAAACAGCAGGAGAGCCATAAAGATTTATGGACAGGTTCCTCTACTCCCAGGTAAAGGAAAACAAGTACTTCCATAAGAAAAAAAGGAGGAGGGACAAAAGCACAATTCTTGTTGTAAATGTATCTTAAAATAGGAGTGCAATATAATGACAGCCCATGTGGGAGCTCAGCTTGGTTTTCACAGTGCCATACCTTGTTTGGTTTTGCTTCTTCTAAGACAATGCTCTCCCTGAGCCATCTGTGCCCTAATCACCCCTCTGTCATGGTGTTTGCTGTTTCAATAAGTAGTTGCCATATTGCATATTTGTGCCTGCTTCCTGCACCCTGGTCCAAGCCTGTCTTGGTTTTTCTGCTACAAGGCTTCAGCCCTCACTCAGTTACACCAGCTTTTGCCAGTACAACTTGTCATCAGCTCTAAGGTCAGTTCCACTCCCATTCGACATCCCATTCACACGTCATCAGGCAGCCATAGGCTCTGTGCTAAATCCAACCCTACAAAAGAGCAGGCTTAGCAGCACTATAAAAATTAAAGAGGTGCCTTTGTCTGTGCTCATCACCTCCCAGGTGACACTCTATGGAGATCAGCAGTTCCTGGTCTGAGGCTTAAGCCCATCACAAGCATTATGTGCCCAGCAGATCTAGCCCAGGAGACAATCAGCATGGAGCAGCAAGCCCACACTGGCAGCTGCTGTTGCAAGAGACAGCCTTTTGTCCATTCTTTTTTTTTTTATTTTTTTTTATTTTTATTTTTCTTACAGCAGGTTGTGTCCATCCTGTGATATTTTGTCTAACAATTCTTAATGGTTCAGGAAATGTTTTCAGATAGATCCAGCTGGTTGCCAAAGAAGACACCAAAGTAGTTTCCCCCTATTAAGGTTTGACTTTATCTCAGCAGACATTCTGTGCTGCCCAACATTTGGTTTGCTATTCCCAGAGACAAGGGGTTGTGATCACCTTGAGTAACATCTCTGATTTGCAGTATTCTGAGTGGAGAGAATGTCAGTGAGTAGAAGTAAGCACAAGTTTAGATCAGTGCCATCAGACTTTCTAGAATGTATTTTACTGGCTGAAGGAACCTATGGTGATGTTTTTCTCTTGCTCATTCCTACTGGAGAACATCTTGCTCTAAAGAGGCATTCAGATGACCACATAGCACTGAAGAGTTTCAAGTACTTTGAGAGAGCAAATGGATTTTCCTATAGAACGCTTCTTTGAATGAAGAGATATTCATTTCACCATGCACAGGGGAAACTGAGAAGTGTCTCATTGAGATTTGGAATACAGATTAGGAGCTGATCTGAGGTGCCCAATCCCAACTGCAGTGCACATGGGTATGAATTCCCAGTAACATCACCTGGCAGGTCTGGCTGAAACTAGCACTGAGAGTATATGGAGAGCCATTGAGAGTAATAGAGCAGCTGTTCCTTTCTTTCAGCCCCAGGTAACATTCCTGCTGGTCCCTTCAGCTCAAGCTGTGAAGGATTTCTGTCTCTTCCTGCATATTTGTGAGATCTGCTTCCAGTAGTGGGGATAGTTTCCTCTGGCACCAAGGAGCAGCTGTTAGTATAACATCCTTGTGCTCCTTACAGCTTCATTAAACCTCAGATGTGACATCAGCTCTAGCAAGATGAGGCTTCCTTGCTCAAAGACTAAGGTTCTGGCTACGTGCCACTCTATAAGCAGCATATGCTTGGGCCATGCTGTCAGTCCCCACAGATGACCTCCTGCCAACTGGTGAGAATTCACCACGCTCTGCATGCAGATGCTGTGCATGTTTTTGTCATTGACAGGCCCTTGACCAAGTCACCTCAATCGCATCTAGAACATGAGGAGCAAACCCATTCCTTGTCTCCAGGGTTGTTTGGGAAGTGTCATAGCTGGAAAACAGTGGCTTTGAAAAGTACTGCAGCCTGAACAAAATGTAGTGTCCCAGAACTTGAAGCAAATGGACAACGGGGTGGCCTTTTCCTGCTTGCCTCCGTGTACTGGTCCTCCTGAATGTAAGGGGATTGTTGCTTCTGTGTGTAGTTGTCTGTCACTGCCGAACTCTCTGTGGGAGTGTGGCTGTAAACGTGCTGAAAAGCCAGCTTGTACTCAGGAAGCACAGGAATGCTTGCAGAATAAATAACAATGTAAATTAGACAGGACTGGAGCTCACCAGCCTCAGCAGGAGTTATCCCCTTGTCCAAACATCCAGCCAGCAGCTGATGAGCTTCCTTGTGTGCTCAGCAGTGCTCCTGCCAAGCTGAAAAGATTAAGAAGGAAAACTTGCCCCAGCTGAACAAATAGCTCAAAGGTCTGCCTGAGGCTCAGTAGATGATTAGGGCAGCACGGATAGGTGTTAGTTTCTGTAGCCTGAGAAACAGATTCAATTAGCATCACACCCAGCACCCGCTGCCACAATACCCTGCAGGACCTGCAACACACCTGAAATGGTGCTCCCTGGAAATGGACTTCCTGCAACTGTCAAGAGATTCAATTCTGAATTCAAAGATACAAATTCAGACACCATCCACTCTCAGTCAGGCTGTCCATTTAACCACAGAAACAGGTAGCTGGAAAACCAAATGCCTCCCACCTTCCTTCTCCCTGCCCAAGCACAGCACACAACTAACAGGCAAAATAGACATCATGTCTTACAGAAATGTTGACAAGCCTGCAATGTTTCACCACGGCTGCTGAGCCCAGAAGTCAAGTTCTTCTTGGCTCATCTCCCCTAGGGTGGTTGATGGCTCAGCAGGGACTGCAAATCTATGGCTTCCAGCTAGTGAAGCACCACTCAAAAACATCTTCTAATTTACAGCCAAGCATTTATGCAAACACTGTAAATCCAGGGATGATCCACAGGGACTAGTGTAATCATACATTAAGAATAACACAGCATTATGAAACACTCATGACAGGTTCAACCCCACCTGCTTTAAATCACCTCTAAGGGCTTTGGCCCCATCTTAGTCCCCAACTGATATTAAACCTGCTGTCACACAACTTTTTCTGACATGCCTGCTGCACCTGAACTCATCACCAGAGACTGACAGCAGGGAAGAGAGGGGGCTGGAGACCCCAGTGAGTGTTATCATCTCGGGGGGAACTTTTAATATGTTTTCCATCATAGCCATAAACTGAATGATCCACAAACTTTTATGATTATCTCCCCGTGGCATCCCAAAGGATAGAAAATAAAACACATTTTTATTATGCCTCTTGAAAGATATAACCACTCATTTTTCTTTAAAGGAACCCTGCAGATGGGAGACTAAGCAACTGCTTTGCTTTCTGAACCTAAGGTGTCCTTTTGGGTGGTCAAACTGAACATTACTATCACAGCTTAACACCAGGACACTCAAAAACAACGTAGATGTGGTTTGTCATATGTAGCAATCCAATGCCTATTTCAGGGTATCCTGGAGTTAAGCTGTGACTTTAATTTGGAGAGATCGTTCCTATTATCGCCGAGAACAGAACTGGAAATGTGTAAGTCTTTCCTTGCAGAGAGAATAAGTATCACATTTAATTGCTTCCCACCTTATAACTGTTATCTGACAGGGATCCTCTCCTAGACTGTGGAGTGACATTAGCATTTTCAAACTTTGCCTTGTATCCCTTAGGAAGGACCTCTTTAGTACATGCACAGAGCATCTGCAATTACTCTGTTCCAGATGTAAGCACTGAGCAGAAGAGAAGGGTTAATTTGGACATTTCACCATGTCTTCCTGTCCCCATCCTTGAGTAGTTTCCATCAGAGTGTCTACAACCAGGCTTGTTGATACTAGTGGCCTTATGTGAGCAACAATAAAAAACATTATCAATAGACACCAGGAGATTTACAGTTGCAGAATGCACAAAGCAAGTGGTTGTGCAGCTGAATATATAGCACCCAAGGACAGGAGCTGATTTAAAATGACCTATAAATATGCAGGCATTTGTCACCGAGGGTGGCTTAAATGTGTCACCTCTGACACCTCCAACAAATCACATGAATAGGGGGGTCATATAAACAAGAGTAAATGAAAAAAGTAAATGAAAAAGTGTTTTATTAATCAGATACTGTGAAAAGTCCTCTGACACGGCAGAAAGCTGAAATTACTAAGTTTGAAAATACCAACTTGGCAAAAAGAGGGGGGGAAATGGTGCTTTTCTTCTAGTATGCAGTACTGTTTCTTTGTCCTGATGTCAAGTTACACACTGCACAAATCCTGGGAGGCACCTCCTAATAAACTCATGGCTTCAGAACCAAGAATGGTATCAGTGCAAATTAAATAACAGAAGTGCCCACTAGCCCACTCTAAATGGTACAACAGTGTCAGCTACAGGAATGGGTTCTAGGAGGGAATGACTCCATTGCAGTAACTTGTGGTCAGCAGCTCCCTGCGTGAACACTGTTGCAGTGCACACACCTTGCCTGTATCATTCCTCACATTCAAATTTGTCCTTTCAGACCTCAACAATGGAAGCACCTCAGCTTACCAGGCTGGCAGTTAAAATCTTCACTGTCATTGCTATTTTCCCAGTGCAAAGCTGACATTGCCTATCTAAGCCTGCAGTTTCTCTTGCTCTCCAGAGACCCTAGGAACAATTTATATGTATAGATCATTGATCAGTCTTTCTCCTCTGGATGTCATCAAAGGCTTTGTCCTTTTTTTTGGAGTGTGATGCCTATACAAAAATACTGTGCTTCAATAAGAACTTTTTGATACCAAGCCAAAGATTATTTCTTAGGACAGGTCAATGTTGCTCTTCATGCATCCATTTTTTCAGAGCAGCCTCAAATTCTGTCTGGAATTTCCAAACTTGCACTGGGAAATACAGAACTTCTGCCTTGACATTTATTCCCCATCTTGTGTGTTTCCATCTGAGCCACTGAATATCCCTTCATAAGCAGAAAACTATGACTGGGGGGGAAAAAATCACGTTCATTTAATTCCACTGCTTTGACTGGGAAGACCTCTGCAAATTCCTGCCCCAGTCTCCACTTCATCACCAGCAGCTGTGTTAGTATTTTCAGACTCTCAAGGCTCAAGCTAAACTCACTTTTAACATTTTAACCTTTTAACCATTGGAAAGAGAAGTTAGAATGTCATGCTCTCATTAAGCACGTCTTTAACTTCAGTGGGGTTCATTTGATGCTATGCTTATTCATATTGGTCCCTTCTCTTTAAGAAAATGATAGTTTAAAAGATTCTCTGTGTCTGTTATTGAACCACACCAGACAATTACCCTTCCTATTTTAATAGCAAAGTAGTATATGAAGACTATTCTGCTACTCCCAGTATCATGTGTTCAATTATCATGATCTGTAAATCAAACCTAATGATTCCCAATAAATATCTTACAAAAGTTCTCCTGGATGCTTACACAGCAGGAATAAATTGCCAAGCAAAGGTATCTGGCAGGAATCGCTTTCGTTCCTGACCTCATTACTCATGAATCTGCATGCAGCTGCCTCTCACCCCCATCAAAACTGACAGCAACAATCAAATGCAGCCATCAAATGCAAACCCCAGAGGCCTGAGAGATGACTGTGCATAGTTGCCAAATTCCCAGCAGAATAGCTCCCCCCAATGCACCACATTGGAGCACTTTACCCATGCTTTGAAGGAAATGCTTCCTTTAAATGCCTCTGGTTTAAAGGGAAAGATGAGTTCACCCCTGTGGCCCAGTCTTGCCCTAATTCTCTGCTAAGACATCACTTTATAAGTAAGGTGATGTCTTTCAAAGGTTGTACAGATTGCAACAGCTAGTTCGATGAGCCTCCACTGCACACTCAGACTTGAGCATGCCCTCTAGATGCCCTCTAGCATGCTCTGAGGACCATCTGCATCCTTATGTGTCTTCAAGTGGTCATCTTAGTCTACATGTACTGGATTTGAACTATCTCCTTCCATCAGTAAATTATTAAACATTTGTAGAATGTAAGAGAACTGCCAAGCACCAATTGTTACCCATTCCCAGCAATGTGAAAGGGCTCACACCTCTCACCAAGTGACCAGGGTTGGGGGCAACCCTGTCTCTCCTCAGAAGTGGCAAACTCCTTCTCTTTGGCCATGGCAAACACACAGTGATTTATTTTAACTTATTCTGAAGTGTTAAATTACATTATTCTGCATTTGCTCAGGGATAAATTGACTCAGCATTCAGGCTCTGCATTAGCTGTAAGGCTTGCATCCAGACAATTACCTCAGTTTAACGGATGCTTGGTAACTTGTTAAGCCACAGTATCTTAATTATAAGTCTGAGACCTAAGGCTCTCACAAAGCAGATTGGGATTTTCAGATAACTTTTGCTTCTATTTTGGAGGGTTGGAATAGATTCCAGGGCAAACTATGCTAAAGCAAAACCCTGCATTGTAGTCTCACATCATGAAGTCAGAAGGAGTTTTGTATATAGAACAGGACATACAGCCATTTTTTTCCAAATGCAAAATGTCCACCAAATACAGAAATCAAATGAAAAACTACTCTTGGCATAGCTAATTGCAATTAGGGACTTTTGAAAACTCAAGCACTCAATTTCCCACTTTAAACACAATTCAGCAAAGTGTTTACGCTCTGACTTGAATGGGATGACTTAAGTGATTACAATTAACTACGTGCTGAAGTATTTTGCAGAACCAGGACCTAAAGGGGAGAAAAATATCTTCAAACTATGACAGTTCTTCAGCTGAAACAACACAGAAAACCTTTGCTCTCAGTACCAAAACTGTATATATAAGGCATTTTTTACCTCCAGAAACCAAAGGTTGCTTTACTGTGGTCTGTTCTGCAGATTGCACCTAGCCTGGCCCTTTGCAAGCTGCAGAACAACTTCTTGAGGAAATCTCCACTTAGGAGATAAGAGACAGTACATCACCTTTGATGACTCTACAAAACTGACAGCAACAATTTAACCTAGATATCTTGCTATTTGGTTTAATATGCTCCCAAAAGTGGGTGCACACCAAGTAATCCTAAAATTATTTTTTGCCCTTTGCTTATTAGGATTAATTCTGACAGCAACATAATCAGAGAAATTTTATCACTTGCTCAAGATCGACATGGTGTAATTTAGATATCTACTGGCCCAGCAAAGCTCAAATTACATAGATAGGAAAGTGACTCGTGCCATCTAGCAAGATACATTCCTGCACACTGCCACTGCACTTATTAATATTCCATACCTAAACACTGTACAGATACATAGCCTGTAATTACTTTGAATCAGTCCTCGTGGCTGGGATACGAAATTTGGTGGGGTAACATTTGAGGAGTGTGATAGCTCCTCACCAACCATTCACCGCACATAATATGTACATCCATTATTTTTATGACCTAACAAATTCTTCTCTCACTCATTTACCATGGTAAATGACATTCATTCACCATGGTAAATGGGACTGCAATACCAAGGAAAGCAACTGGAAAGACTGCAGTATAAATTCAGTCCTTGTAAATATTCCAGCCATTCATGTTAGGCATCAGCTGTGGTTGAGATGTGGGCATTTGGTTTTGTTGTTGTTGTTATGCTAAACGATTGCACTGTTTGAGATAATTACTGAAGCACAGCCTTGTAGGGAATGCCTTCATTCTGGATCTTGAAGAACACCCTTGCCCCTTTATGTCCATCACTTTAAAGGTGACAGACAGAGTCCTGCTTTTGATAGAGAAACTGGTAAGGGGAACATTTTCTTCATAACCAAATTTTTTGTTCTTTTGTGCTCTGTAGTGAAGGCAAATTTGGCTTCCACGAGCTATCTAGTTTACTGCCTTTCTACTACAATCTCTTCACAGTCCCCTTTTAAGCAATGAACTAATTTGGGCCAATAATCTATTTGAAGATAAAAATGAAACGCAACAACACGTAAGGAGAGCAGGAGACCTCATATATCTTTGTCCAGCTCATTGCTCTGTTGAGAACTCATGACTATCAACACGCTATCTAATCTTGTCTTAGGCATCAAACAAAACAGAACCCAGACCATTCCTAGATAAATTGTTCCAGTGCTAAAAAAAAATGTGCAATTTATTTCTGCCCTCAATTTGTTACTCAGCTTTCAGTGGTTGGATTATGTAAGGTCTTCATTCCCTAAATTCAGGTCTTGCATTAATAAAAGTCTTCTGCAAACTGAAACTCCAAGAAATCCTCTAGCTCATCTTCCTGCCCTAAGGTGAGACCCACTCACTCTGCCTTTGTCAATCCTAACACCTCCTGAATGGTTATTGCACAATTTCCCAAGGCCTGTGACCAAGACTTCTCCCTTCTATATCAGTCAAGGAATCACAAACGTTGGAAAAGACTACTAAGATCATCTAGTCCAATCACGAACCCACCACCAGTCTGCCAGTAAACCACATCACAACCACTGAGCCATGTCATTTCTGCTAACAAAGTCATGTTGACCTCCTTGACCAACGAGCTCAGAGATGTGCACATAGTATACGCTGTACAGATACAGATTTTGAGAATCCATTTTCTGGTACCTGAGCCAAAATTCTGCTGGCATGGAAAAGGAAACCCTGGGATGCCAGGAGAAGCAGCAGCTAACAAGTAGCAGGCTCTGCCTTGCTTTTTATAATTGTGCTGTCATAGGATGCAAGAACTAAGGGTTCAGCATGTGCTTGGCTGGGAGATCTAAGCCTGCTTTTAGAAATCCATACTCGGCTCTTTTTGGACTGATAAAGCCTCTTTGAAGCACACACACACACACACACGCACAAAAAAGAGATGTTTACAGAACCTGGCTTATCTAATTTGCCAGCGTTAAGAGAGGCAGAGCTCAGGCTGATGTCACTTTTCACATCCAGATCAGAGGAGTGTGCCAGGATGGCTTTCTTGCTCTGCATTCAGAGACACGGTGGTCCCTTAGGGAGGGCTTCTGGATGAAAGTGAGATACCATATACAAAAGTAAACCGCAGGATCATTGATTAGATTGGTTAATTTTAATTAGAGCTGTGTAGAAAGCTGGTTCAAGCAACGTTTAATGACTTAATGGCATTTGTGTAGGCTCATCCAAGCACAAGTCAGCAGCCACAGCCATGTTACACTCTGACACCAGTAGCACAAAGCCTGATGTTGTCATTTGTTGGTCTTAGTGTGAAGTCCCATTGTTCCAGCATGAAACTTTTGGTCAGAAGCAGAGCAGAAAACTGTAACTCCAGCGTGCCGATTTCCCCAGTGATTATCACATGAACATGGAGGCAGAAAGTATGGGTTTGAGTTCCTGTTGCACCCAATTTGACTTTCATGTCCCTATATCTCTCACAGGCCCACTCATTCTGGTTCCGTGAAGAGAATAGCATGGTGTTTCTCACTGGAGGGGGCTGTATTCTTCTTTGTTTTTCTTTGTTTGTTTGTTAAGAACACAGCATTATTTCATGCAGCAAGAGAAAAAGGAAAACAAAGTTCTTGAAATCCCGAGCAATGCCAGGACATATTTTCTACCCAGCTACTTGCCATAAATAAAACTGACATTTTATATCTTGGCCATTACAGCTAAGTGACTGCCATGCTTTTTTTGTTGTTGTTGTTTGTTTGTTCTTAATAAAATAGAGGCCATGTTAGCACACACTCTCTACCAGAGAATTTGGGCTTGTTTCAGTTGGTGCAAAACAGAGATATTGAAATATCAATTTGGAAAGACACACAAGGGGCTTTTTTTTCCTGCCAAGCTTCATATTCTATTTGGGTGAGTTGTCTGCAATCCAGATGGTATCTATGAGGGGGAACGTAGGAAGGCACCATCTTTTTTTTTTTTTTTTTTTTTTCCCCTCCTTCTCCTCCAGAAACCGCACTGCAAATAAATATGAAAAGAGAGACATTGAGAAAAGACCTGTTTCAGGAGATCCTAATTTGAAAGTTGCAAAGGTAGCGAGCACAGTTGTTTTCATACAGTTTTTTAAATTTCTCTAAGCCCTCAAGTGGACACTGAATGACTCAGCAGAAAACTGCTTTTAGGACATATTATTTCAGTTGAAACATTTATCACTGTGCCCTTTGGCAATGGACTTTATGCTGCTGTTTTGTCAAAAAGTTTGCACGAGGCACTATAAGATGAAGAAAAAACCTGATTATGTCTCCATCTATAGCTGCTGAGCACATCTGTAATGTACCCAGGGCTGGGACCTTTCCCTTTCCTGGCACAGATCTGAGTTTGAGCCTGAGTTTGGAAGCAATGCTTCCATTGCTTTGCACTTTTTAATGCATTTCCCTGCATTCTCAGACAGTGATTTTTAGGAGTAAATAACATCAACAATGAATAGCTCAGAATGTCAAGCTCTTGAGCTCAGAATTGAGTTGCACAGGGAACAGTAGAGTTCAGTGTCTCAGGATGAAAATAACAGGCTTGTATCTGACAGAACTGAGTTAAATTCTTGCCACAGCCATTTCTAATCTTTGTGATGGTTCTGGAGCTAAGATTCAATTTTGCATATATATACAAGCATACTCAATGGTGTATTGCTTGCAGTAAGACCCTTTCATTTCCTCTGGGCCCTGGACTCTGTTCATACAATGACTCATGAGCAAACAGCTTTGCAGAATGTATCCTTTGATTTGTAATGCTTCCTGCTGTGTCTCTGCAAAGTCTTTAACTTCTTTACAAAGTTTGCACAGAGCACTTTCATAACTATAATCTCCAAAAAGCCGAAATCGACAGGACCTGTACCCATTACACTTAGGATGAATTTGTCTCTCAGTTTTGGACATTGAAAATCAGAAGGTTTAAAACATTCTATTTAACATACTCTTACTTACAAGCCCATAATCCCATTAATTTTCAGTGAATGTTAGATACTAACTGCAGACTCTTGAATAATGTTTTAATGTTTTGTATGTATCTAGCAGCAGCTCAAGGTCCATATTCCTCCATGTTAAATCCAAGCTTCCTGGCTTTGTCTTCCAGTAGATGTACTGAGTTCAGAGCAAGCCAGATGACTTGACATGGTGGCATCTGCATTTAAGAGGTGATCCTGAGTTTTCACTGCCCCAGACATGCATTTATCTGAATGGAGAGCCATTCAGAAGCAAACCTGGCCCAGCTTCTTCACTCAAACTGCTAGCAAGGGAAGGGAGGTTGACAAACTCCACTCCAAAAACAGGGAGGTTGAAGGAGAATAGCTTAGATAACAGGTCGAGTAATAGTTAGCCTTAGGTGCTTTCTTTAATGTCCATCCATCTCTTCTTCCCACCTGCCATTCAGTGGCATAGACACATCTACCCTCCACCCCAGGCTTTCCTAGGCCAACCTGGTCATTGCAAACAACAGTATATTTTCTTCCATCCCACCCAACATCATCTGAACTCTTCTACAACCCCTCCGCCGAGACCAGGCTCATACTACTTGCTTTTATTGACAGATGGAGAGTTGATTGATGCAATTATTTAGGAGAGAATATCACAAAAATTCCCAGCTACATGTGATTGATCTCAGTTGTTACTGATATATTTCCTTAGTAGCCTCCCACCTTCTTCTTGCCTCAAAGCTAAGGATAATTAAAATATTGACTGGATAGTGAGAGCTAGATGGGAATTGTTATCCCATTGTTTTCTAATGGACACTTTATCGTGTCAGGAACTTCAAAGGACTGCACCAGATAAGCAGCAGAGAAACAGAGATTAGCTGAGACATCAGCAATTGCTAGATGAGGTCAATTAAAAGCCAAATGAAACAAATGGAGCTTTTAACTGCAATCCAGACAGGAAGAAGCGGTTGAGTTGCAAGGATTGAGGATGAAAAGAATTCCAAAGGGCTGATGCAGAGCAGGAACTTGGGTGTGGGAAGGGTAGCAGGAGGCAGGGGAAGAAGTATCTTCTACCCATTGTCTTCAGCCAAGACCACAACCTCATCTGGATCCGTCCTACCTGGAAGAGCTGGAAGGGAAGAACCCAGGCCAAGCAAAGAACCACTTTGGTGCCTGCAAAACTGAAGGCAAAGCACAGTTGTGGAGCAAGGAACAGGGTGAGCAAGGGCTAGCACAAGCTGTTCTGCAGCCAGCAGAGCTGTGGTCCAGCAGTGAGAACAGAAAGGTTTTGTGCCAAGTGGATTCTGGGTCACGTAACTGGAGCTGAGCTGCTGAGTCATTCTGCAGAGCCTTCCAAAAGGCGCCTCGTCCACCTCTGATTACTACAGTCATACAGTCTTTAAGCAGGGGTCAGGACAAGTAGGAGCCTTGCTGTGAAACAGTTGCTGAGTGAATGTCTCAGGTGCTGCCATATAGAATTAGGTTCTGAGCCCACACTAAGGCCCTCTTAGTCAACAGCTGAAGACCCCTGAAACAGCATGATAAAAAGCCTGGATTTGTTTCCTAGAAAAGATTTTTCACAAAGTCTTGGCATTTTGCTTTGCACATCCAATCTCTGACTTGTATGAGAGATCAGCAGTATGGAAATACTAACAAAGTAGGACCTCTGAGGCACTGTTATATAGGGCATGGAGCAAAGCACTGAGGTATGTGGGTTAATGGACAGTATTGGTGGTGATGGGCTGACGGTCGGACTGGATGATCTTAGTGGCCTTTATCAACCTTAATTATTCTATACTACATCAGAGCATTATTTGCTCTCTGGAATATTGTTCTCATACAGATATTTGAAAGTCACATCATCTGTTATATGGAACACCAACGCAGACAGCATCTGTCTGTTCTCTCCATTATAGCAAGCTACTCACAATTTGAGTCAAAAAGTGGATGTTTTCTGAATTCTCCTTTCTGTTCTTGGAGGCCTTTTTTGAAGTGTGGACAACCAAAGCAAATGCTGTCCCAGCGGCAGTGGCAGATGAGTGTGATTTATGAGAAGGTCATACTCTTCCCCTAGGCTGCCTTGGTATTATTTTTGCTAACATCTCCAGGGTTTGTTCCTTTGAGTATTAAAAAACAACAGCAAAACCAGCACACTCTTATTCAAATGACTGTTCCAAACCCCTTTCCAGAGTCACTGATTTCCTTGCTTTGGTCTTTCCCCCTCCCAGCTTTGCCTTAAACTTTTAGCCTTGATTTCTAAAGGGAAGCAATATCAGTGATCTCAAAATTATTGTCTCTAAGTCCATGCTTCCATTTAGGCCACGTGATTACATCAAGTATGTTCACATAGTGGGGTATAAGGGGCTGTGATAAACAAAGGCAATTTAGAGGACAGTGGTCAAATAATGTTGCGATTTTGGGGTTGTTGGGTTTTTTTTGTGTGTGTATGTGTGTGTGTGCTTTTGTTTTGCTTTAGTCCAGGGAAAAACTGCAGCATTATCTCAGTAATTATCTACTGTGCTTGGCCAGAAGGTCCAGAGTTTGGAACCAACTATGAGGATGCAATGCAACCTCTTACCCAGATCTAGGAGCAGGAGAAAGATGAGGGAGGTGCTGCAGGATGTGGGAACAGAGCATGTTGTTATAAGGGACATGAAAGAGAAGATTTTTGCAGGGAGGAGAACGAATGGGTGATACTGAGCATAAATCCACAGGAAAAGTTTTCATGACTTTCTGTGACTGAAGGACAATCTATCTGTGAGATCTAGTTCCAATGAGAAGCAAAATGTTTGTGTTTTTTTGTTTGTTTTTGCTGCTCATTTTACACCATTGCAAAGACCAGAACTTGAAGACACCTTCAGCCATTTCCTTTCTGCATTTCAGTTTCTCTCTTCTTCTGAAGAATCACAGGACAAGCTGATATCAAACCCTTCCCTCCAGGCTGATTTCCATCATTCCCAGAATTGTGTTCAAATACACATATAGCCCAGTAACTAACACAAACTGTCATGAGCTGACATGCACCCCTGTCTGCATATCTGTATCCTCCACGCCTCTAGAAGATGGATGGATTTAAATAGCATCTTTGAAGACAGCTGAAGCAAATTAATTAGGGATTGACTAACGCAATAAAGCTATTTTTAGCAATTAATTTATATCTGGTTACCTTGTTACAAGAAGCTTATGCAATGTAGTAAATTCTTAACTAAGGATATAGATTGAACACTAAAATATTTCACTGTTAACTCTTAGTCACTTTGGAACAGCTACAGGACTTTAAAAAGTATTGCATTGACAGAGAGATTTGTTCTCCCAATCATTGCAAGGGGTTTATTTTTTTTCCCCCTTGAGGTTTCCACTGAAGCTGTGAAGAAAATGGAAATTCATGAAGAATCGCCTGCCTCCGAGAGCAATGTATTGAAATAAACTTCCAGACCTTTAGAGGACACAAGTAATGTGGCCATGCCTGTTTTAAAAGAATGTAACTTCAGCATGCATGCTCAAAATAAGCTTTTCTGGACAACAAGGAAGCATTGGTAGAGTTGTGCTGACCTGAACCGTCCTGGGCTGACTGTCCCAGAAGGTGAACCACTTTTCTCAGACAGAAAACACCAGGCAAAGCAGACTCCCATTAATCTTCTGCTTCTCTAGGGAGGGAAGGAGGATAGGAAAGGAGGCCCAGTTCTAGCTTCATTTTTACCTCTGCAACTCGACTGAGATTGTCCCTGGATCCAAGAATAGACAGAATTTGGCCCACTAACTGCTGAGCGGGTGTAGGGGCTGATGCAACCGAACCCACATGTGGAGGCAGCTGGCCAGGGAGAGAAATGGTCTTGGGAGCCAGGGCACGGCGCGGTGAAATGCTTGATCCAGCACAGCAAGATGTTTTCCTTCTTTGCAAACCCTAATATGAGAACAAGGCATACCAAGTATATATAGCTCTGGGGATCTGGATAGAGAGATTTTGTGTCCTGAAAAAAAATAGAAATAAATAATTTGCTGGACAAAGGAGAACAGCTCTGCCCAGCTTGGAAGGAATCTCTTTTTTTGGAAGGCTCAAGGAAGGGCAGATGGCACCAAGCCACTTCTAAAAATTGATTTAGAGGGCAAAGTACGTTCAGGTTTCCAAGAAATGAGTAAGCACTGTGATATAAACGGAAGGTTTTGTCAGTGGGAAGAAGAATTCCCACCGGTGATGCATTTTGGGGATACAGATCCAGGTAAATGGCAGCAGCTCCCTGAGGAGGGACTCTTGAAACATAATATCACCCAACCCTAGAATGCAGTTCAAACTTATCCGGAGAGATAGGCCAGATTGTTTCATAGGATCATATAGAAGGTCTGTCTAATACCATAGAATCATAGAACCATTTGAGTTGCAAGAGACCCTTAAAGGCCATCTGGTCCAACTCCTTGCAATGAACAGACACCTACAGCTCCATCAAGCGCTCTGAGCCCCTCCAGCCTGACCTTGAGTGCCTCCAGGGACAGGGCATCCACCACATCTCTGGGCAACCTGTGCCAGCACCTCACCATCCTTATCGTAAATAGCTTCTTCCTTATATCCAACCTGAATCTCCCCTCTTTTAGTTTGAAACCATTTCTCTTCATCCTATCATACTCACCCTGCTAAAGAATCTGACCCCTTCTTTCTTAGAACCTCTTTAGATCCTGAACCACGTCCTGATTCTAGCAGTCAGCAATACCAACAACATCTTTCCCCAGGAAAAACTAAATGGTAGAATCACCCTCACAGGATGAAACAACAATAGAGCCTAAATCAGGTCTTCATCTGATCTTTAATAATCCCAACTGCTTGGTGCCGTGCACCAAGTGGGTCTAACATCCCTTCCAAAAATCACAGTCATCCCTGCAACTGTGGATAAACTTCTACTCAATAGAAAAAGCAAACTTTTTGTTTTCTATCAACTTCTCTGATTTTTTTTTGGAGACATATCCCATGGCAGAGAGCTCTGCAGTTTACCTACATGCTGTGCTTAACAAATAAAAGCACACACAAATTGATTCCAACCCAGTTCTAAGTTGTCATTTCATGTCACCAAAAGGAACTGTGCAAAAGTGCTTCCAAGCTTCCAGCCCCTCAGTTCTGCAAAGTGCAGGCAGGAAGGCAGAACCAGTCCTGTTCCTCTCAATTACCCCAATAGCATAGACTCACCTCCCAGTTCCTGGCAACCAGCCGCAGTCACCAGCTCCGTTCCAAGGAAGGCAGCCCTGCATCTCACTAATTGTGCTCTGCTTGTGGCTGCATGGCAGCAACCTGACTCAGCTGCCAGTCAATGCTGCTAATGCCGCCGGCAAAAGGCTTGATGGCCCTTGTAACTAATTATCTTATCTGCTGGAGCTGATGGATGCTGTTCTTACAAGTGAAGCATCTAATCCTCTTTTATCTCTCCTAAGCTCTGGGCCTCTTATGTTAACCTCAGGCAAGCTCAATCCCTGTATTAATTATTGGTTGCATTTTTTTTTAAGCCCCTCTTTTTCTCTTTTTTCCCCAAATATAGTCACTTGTAAGTGAAACCCTGTCACTCATAACAGGTCACATTTCATTTTGTAGTCTGTCAGTATCACAAAAAGTTCTGCTTTAGCAGCAGTACGTAGACTTGGGAGTCTGAGAATATTTTTGAAAGGAGGGATTTTCTCTTATTAAAGATGCAGAACTACTTCAACTAGAGAAAAAACCTCTCAGCCAGCAAACCTAGCTCCACATCTCCAATCTTGCTTCTTAGTGCCTGTACTGCTTTACTCCACAATGTGTTCTGGGTCTTTGTATCACAAAAGGAACAAGAAGAAAAAAATGAGTCCTAAAAAATAGGCCTGGAAAAAACCTCTATGACTCCTCTTTGGTGTTCTCCTCTGGGCAGCTTAAAAAATGAGGGAGGGTGAGTGCTGTTAGAGTGCTCACGAGCCTGCTAAGAGAGTACTGTGTAGCACAGCATAGGTGTAAGTAGAAAATCCCCAGGTGTGTGCATTTCTTATTTTCCAAATGTAAATCAAATCTTTGCAATAAGCCCAGACTTAAACCTATAAGCAACTCCTAGGAATGCACACTTTGTTTTCTATGCTTGCACCCTTGGCATAACCTCAGCGAGGTCAGGTCACGCTGCTCACCTCAGCAGGGACATTTGTTTCACATTTGGGGAGGATTCATGCCCACCTGCAGAACAGGCACCTGGTGGCAGCCTTGGCTGTTCCCAGCTGCAGCCAAATTTCCAAGGGCAGAAGCAGAGAAGTCCCCCAGGGTGGTGGTTGTAGACCTGATTCCCCCATCATTGATTTCTGCTGTGGGCTTGGACTGCATCTGCTGTTGAAACAGCCTCAACTTCTTCTCCCTGCACTGGCCTGTTCTCCCGCTGAGTCACGGCTCGGCGTGCATCCTGGCCCGTGACACATCTGCAATGAGGTTATGTGAGGGAAAGGAGAGCATGGCTTGCTCTGCCCGGGGGATGCTCTGGCAGCTGCTGGCTGCAGGATGAGGAACTGACTGCTCCATGTTGCAACCTGCTCTCCTCCTGGCTCAGGCCAACACAAACTGGTTAGGACATTGTCAGGCGGTTTCCCACCTTAAGGACTCTCGTGGCACCACTGCCTCCCAGCTGCCTTCTGTAGCCATCCGCCAGCTGCAGTGATAGGAATTTCTATACACAGATATAGACTCACATACACAGACGCATGCATATAACCTACATTTTAATGGGAAATGTCTGCATGCCCAAACAACTGTCCCAAAGCTGATAGGTTAAAGGGCTATTTTGATTCTGTCTTTCCCATCCACAAATCCTCCATTGGAAAATAGATAATTAAACAAGAAAGGCATCTGCAGCACTACAACTGGTCTTTGTATCTCTGCTTTTTCCCATTCATTCTACATGGCGGCATTTCTTTGGAGTGTGCAGTACATCCAAGACCTGTCACAATACTCTATCTCCCTCCTGGGTCATCCTGAGTAAGCAAAGGATAAACCCTACCTGTGTTAGGCTTCTCAAGAACTTGATTTCACCTGCAAAAGCTTTTGCAGTGCATCACCTGCAGTGGGAGATGGCCCTCCATGTAAGGAAGGCCGTACATGGAAGACAAATAAGGATTCAGGAATTTATAATGTACACATCCATTTCTGAATATACTTCAGGTTATGATAAGTGGTTTTATAGGCTTAGATGTTCTACTGAAGAAGGCATAACTTCTGTGTTATTCCTAATATTTTGATCTTGTCTCTGTGTTTTATTTTGGTATATGAGTGTATGAGTTTGTCTATCTGCCCTCTCCAGAGAATTCCTTAGTGCCATGGTGGAGAGGAGCACGGATTGGAAGTGTCCTATTCTTTATGCCTTTTTACAGAATAACATCGTGTTCTTAGTCCTTTCTCAAGACAGGCTGTAAGAGAGTACAACCCTTAACAAATATCAGAAAATCTACACAAAACACAAAAGTCCCAAACACAGATTGGTCTAACGTAAGTTTGCACTTCCTTAAATGAAAGGGAATTCAATGCTTCAGTCTCCTTTCTTAAGCCTCTATGTCCTTGATTTTGTTAATTCCCCTACTCAAAACCTGTTTTATTTAATTTCCTCCAAAGCTTGATTTAATGATTTAGTTCCACTGGGATTGCATTGGTTCTTGAGATGTCAAACCTCAGTTTCAACCACACATGCATATGCCTCAGGTTTTGGAGAGCAGTGCTGACAAATGTTCTTAGAATAGCCTGGCACTGTACTGAAACAATGCCAAAAAAATAAGGGAAAAATCCTCTTCCTTCTATCATTACTATTATTATTTTTTGCAGGAGAGACCTGCATGGGAACCATGCTGTCTATTCTTAATCTGCAGCACCATCTTTTGAAGGAAGGATGTACTCCCAAGCAAATACACAGCTCTCCCCACAGAATCCCCATGGGGCTTTGCTGGCAACAACCAAAGCTTGCTGGAGAAATTGTGACAGAAGCTGTTTTCCATTGGAAAGGGCCATTTCAAGGCAAAATGTTTCTTGGGAATGTGTGATGCTGGGTAAATTTGTGACTGAAGAATGTCAGACTGCTACAACAGCAAGTGGGACTTATTCCATTCCAAGTTTCTCAAATCATTCAGTTCCAACTTGTTTTTGCCCAGATCACATTTATACTTGGTCAGAAGGTGCCATGTGTATTGATACTTTCTATGTAGTGTTTGCATTGCTATATTTAAAGCTTCAGTACAGTGTTTTGGCATTATTAAACTGTGTAATTCTGGTGTTTTCAAATGGAATTTTTTTTTCTTGGGGGAAAAATAGAGAAATGTTGACCTTTTTGGACTGATTCAGGATGGAACACAAATGTCTAAATGCCAGAGTTTTCTGCAGGGCAGAATCTATCCATTTCAATCATCTTTTTCTCTCAAAGACAGAATATATTCATTGCCTGTTCTCCCTCCCCATTGTTAATAGCACCACAATCCATACAAAGACAGGTTTGTGTTGAACCAGTTATGCTTAACAGCAAATAACTGATTTATGCCATGCTTAACCTCTGAAGGACTTTGAAGGGAAATGAGTGCATTTCTGTGTGCAGTGTGCATCTCCCTTCACTTCATCCTGGAATTCAACAAGTGCTGGGGGAAGAGAAGACATGGCAAAATTAATGATGATGTGTTAGTAAGTTGCCATGCTGAGACTGCTGTGCAATTACTGAGTCTTCCATTCCTACATTGCCCTGGAGTCAAGTATTCATGCCCAACAGATAACAGGGAACCTGAGGCAGAGGGAAGGGAGGTGACTCTTCCATAGTTAGACTTTGTATGAGGCAATGCAGAGAGCCATTATGTTCACCTTTTTCTTTCAAAACTTTATGAAAGCTCATGAAATAAAAGATGTCTGCTTCAGGAGAGTCAATTCTCATGCTTAGTTATGAAGGCATTGAGTACCACACAGGCACATGGAATGGGTGGGCATCTACTGAGCATTGGGAGATGGACAGGGTCAATGAAGCCATGAGCCAGTGCCTTCACTCTGTTATCCTTTTGCTGCACGTGAGGAGTAGTCCACCCGAAAAGACCAGTGACTGAGAAATATTACTCAGAAGAAAATATGTCATGATTTCCTGTGGACTTTGACCATGTCCTAGCATAGTTGAAGGGCATACTGTTGTTTCTTTCATGATTCAGAGATAGGAAACTATCACCTGAGTGAAGAAAGCATGCTTTCTGCCAAACCTATCCCCTTTCCAAAATAAGCACAATTTGGAATGTTGGTTCAGGCACCCATTTCACCCTGCAAAAGCTAGGCCACAGGCTGGCATGGCAGAAGCTCACAAATCCCATGGTGCAGAGAGTAATGGAAGCATCTTCCAAATGCTAGCTCTGTCTAGAGAGTAATATAAGCTAGGAAAAGATTTCCACTTTCCCTTTATTTTGATTTCAAACCCTTTTATCTGTCTTGTTTTATAGCTTTACATTGGAAAGAAGCCTATTTCCTGGTATGTACAGCAGCTTGACTGAGCATAGCTTGGCAACAGTGCCTGTTGCTTTAGGGAAGAACAGAGCATATTCTCACTGTGCATGTTTTCCCTTGGAAACTTTTCATCCTGTCTATATAATTCTATATATGGCTCCCAGCCATGCCACTACAAGCTGCAAAAACATCAGCTCTTATATACTAACGATGTCAGGCCTATTTAATGCTTGGATCCAGGGCCATCAAGAAATTAGCTATGATTCTGTAGATTGCCTTCCTCAGGCAGGCTTGTTTTTTTTGTTTTTTTTTGTTTTTTTTTTGTTTTTTTTGTTTTTTTTGTTTTTTTTTTCACCCAGCATTGAGAGGGGAGCTGTTTTGGCTATGTTTGGAGGACACTCAAAATGCTCATCACATGCCTCTTTCTCTACTTTTCAGAGTGGTAAGAAAATTTACTTTGGTGTCCCAGCTAAATTCCAGCATTGGTAATTCTTGCAGTTCTCCCTGCCTTGAGGAGATTCTTGCTCCCATCTCAGATAGATCATGTAGAATGCCTGAGGCCCACAGTGCAAGCTGGGATTTGGACTAGATGACCTTTAAGAACCTCTCCAAACTCAAACAATTCCATGATTCTGTGACTCTACACTTCTCTTGGGTTAAGCTGGATTTACCTGCATGGAAGCATACATCCTGAAATCTTTCTTCAGATCCAAGTAATTGCTGCTCTGCTAGCAAGTTTAATAGAAATAAAAGGGTAGGAATATTTTTCAGGAGCTGACCAAGAGTGCAGGCTCTTTGGAGTCTTGTCTTGGTAAACTGAAAAAAAAGAAACATCTTACATTTTCTTTTCAGGCCTCATTTCATGTCTGCCCTAAATTCACGTCAATTCTGTTGTTAATAACCATGTCGATGTTAAAACAAGAAATAGACGGTCTGCAAACTTTCTTAGTGCTGAAGTCATAGCAACGCTCTCACCCATGTGAGATTTCATCTGTTGCAACAGCTGCCTGACCCCAAGGAGTGCTGTTTCTCTGACTGATTTCTGGCCCACATCCTCTGAAGTTGCTCACTGAGCCGAAACCTTTTATTTGGGTTCATTCCTGCATCACACTGTGCTCCCTCAGCTCCCAAGGATAGGAATGGGAACTCCACACTATGCCTGAGGTGATCTCCATAGGAGCTGTCAGCATAGGGGATGATGGCTGTGGACCAAGGGGGTCCTTGCCTCCACAAATAGGCAGCTTCAGCTCTTGCTTGCCTATATCATCTTCAGGCACAGCCTCAAACCTCTCAGACCTTCTCTCTTGCTTCTCTGCTGAGTAGGAAATTGTTTGGGTGCTGAGTCTGGTCAAGTTTTCGATTGCTTTCCCTCTCTGTCTCCCCAGACAGCATGTGCAACAGAAGCAAGGAGGAGGGCTCCTTGAAACTCTTCCATGATGTGCTCACTGCTGTTGCTTTGGCAGCTCTGTAGGTGCCATGCCGTTCTCTGGGAGGTAATGTTTGGATGGAGATCACCCTGGCCAGATGGGATGTTGAAAAATAGCAGTAGCAGCAACAGTAGCAACAGGTGGGGCTAGCAACCTTTCCCTGGGTGAGTATCAGATCTGTTACCCTTCTCAGCTGTTTGGCGGGTCATTGCTGGGTTACATATCCAGTGATGTTTGCACTGTGCTCTGGCCGGCAATGTAGACGCCAGATTCCTCTGGTTCTCCTTATTGCTTTGCTTTAGAGCAGCAGCAGCATGCTCAAATGCTCAGCAGAGGTTTTACTCTGAACAGGAGCAGCCAAAAAAATGTAACATCCTGAGGTTTGAAACAACTTGTTCATTTCAGGGACACGTATGTATTCATACTGTATAATTTCTCATCATTCAGCTTTGGCTCCTTCTGTCTGTAGCCATCAGAAGCCTCTACTTGAAATCCTGCTTTCTGCTGGTTGTTATCTCTGTGGTGACTCATTATCTACCTGGATTGGTTACCACAGGGCATTTTTTGGTGTGATGTCTTTCTATAGTGGAGTCATGGACTACAAAGCCAAGAAGGACCATTTTGGATCACCTGAAATAACCTCTGAGCTGTGCATGTGTTGAGCTGTGAGTGCTGGCTGGTGACTGTAAGGGTTTTGCATGCCTAAGTGAATGCTTTCATTTTCAGTGCAAGTTTGCACTTGGTCTGCCTTCCCTCAGTAACACTTCCATCTTTCTGCAGTAAGATGAATCCTAACAATCCTTCTGTGGGCCAATAATTATGGAGCACAAGTTCTTTTCCCAAATGATCATCAAGGACTGTGAACAGTAAGCACCAAAACTGTCATAGACTTCAAAAGCAATTCAAGGATAACTTGAAGGACAACTTCAGTGGAAAACAAGTGAAGGATAGGGATACCTTGACTAGGACCCATGGGTGTGACATCCACATGGCATAAGGCCATGTAGAAATGTTGACTTTATCCTAACCTGCGTTAATAACATAGTCACTCCCAAAACTGTAAGCCCTGTTTTTTTAGTACAGGTCTATCCAAGATTCTGCATCTGATTATGTGTTCCTTTATCAGAAGATGCCACTGTTCAGTGTAGAAATACTCCAAAGAACCTTGCTTGCCCTTAAAGCTTTCTCCTGGATAAAGAAATGCCCTACTGTTATGTGAAAAATTAATGGAATTACATATGGCAAAAATCCTTGAAGGAAAAGATTCCTACATATGGCAAAAATCCTTGAAGAATGAGACCATATATATATAGGAGTTCCAGATAACAACTCACACTTAGGCTGAGAACCATGGAGTGGGACAGAAGAGGAGATCCATCCATTGAATTATCAAAGTGGCCATGTTGGGTCAGAGTAATGGTCTGTTTGGATGTGTTGCCTCTGACAGTATTCATAAGCAGATGCCTAGGGAAGGACATTAGAACAGAAGTAATATCCCTCTACCATGCTAGCCTCCAGCCACTGGAGATCCAATGGGATCACAAGGGAGCTCAGGATACGGTATCTCTGGATTTAAAGCCCTTCAAGGATTCCTACAGGAGTTCAGTTATCTTATTGTCCAGTCTCCCTAGGAATTTGCAAGTGTAAAACTTCAGTGTTCTCTGCTTCCTGTGGCAGCTAAACAGCTTAACTGAACACTGATTCATTTGGGAAAACCATACTCAGAGAGGATGACATCTTCCTTGCCTTCAGGTTACCTAGTGATCCCTACTCATCTCTGAGCAGAGCAGCAAAAACAACAGACCTAAGCGATAAGTAAAGTGGTGACATGGATTCTCAGGACAGGGAAAGTTTTCATCCAATATTTCATCAGGGATCCATTCAAGCATGATGCAACACTGAAATGAACAGAAAACACAACCTATGCTCACAGATATGCTGCCATCTCCCCCTTCCATGGAACAAGTCTTTCAATGTTTCCAGTGGGAGATTTTTCCTGTTGTCCTCTGGTGTTCCAAATGTGGACCCATTGGTGCTTAGCTCTTAAAGACAATGTGGCTTATGATAAAAAGAGGAGAGAGAGTTCTGGAAGAAGGTTGTTACTAAGTTGGTCTGATCTATTTGTTTCCTTAGCAATTGCAATTTCTACTCTTCACACCATGGAAATAAAATTACCTTATTCTGAAGAGGACACAGTTTTACAATAAGGAAATACAGGCAACAGGTACTTCATCCAGGGACATCTGAGACATGAGCCATACTGCGGCTCTTGCTGACCTTGATATATGTGATATATGTCCTGCTTCAAGGGCAAGTTGTTTTCCTTCTCCCAAGATGATCTGCCTGAATACCTGAGCTCCTACTTCCACAAACAGCACGGTCTTTTCATGGGTCACTGCTCCCTATCAGACCATCCATGAGTGCTTAGCAGAATAACCCATAACAGAAATGTCTGTTCCAGGACTGAATGTGCCCTGAACTAAAAGTGTAGTCAAGCCTCGCACATCTGGATGCCATACTGCATGGCTGAAAATGCTTATTTTGACCATGATTCATCCTTTTTCATTTTTTCACTCTGTAAGTTTCTGTGAGTGACTCAAATCTGACACTCATGAAAGGCCTTTATTTCTTTCTCATTCCTATAAGACCACTAATTAATTGCTGTGTTTGTTCTTTAATACCTGACCAATTATCATAAGTAAATGACATGGGGAGAACAAGATGGCACACAGGGCTAATAAATCTGTTGCTGTGTTTTTTAATTGCAAGCTTAACACTCCGTGAAGTCTTCAGCACAAATGGGGGAGAACAAGAAGGAAATAGGCTGAGTGGTTCAGTGATAAGCGACCTCTGTGGGCTACATTTCCAACTTGTGTGTTGCTTCTAAGAGATCTACAAATGAAAACATTAAAAAAAAAATCGAAGAGTACTTTCAGCAGATATGAAATCAGGAAGAGGGCTTGTAAGTATAGGAATGCTGAAGACCAGTTTCTAAGCAAATCAACATAGCTGAGTGCAGATCCTCAGCCCTTGAATCACCATGCTTCCAAGCGGATTGCTGTGTCTGCTGTTCATTTATTTTACTGGCTCACTATATAAAATTACAGGGTGGAAAGAACAGGAATGTCAAGGGAAACCTTAGATGTCACTGTAACAGCCATGCTACAGTTCTGAAGCTGTATATATATGCATTAGCACAATATTGCTTTCAAACTAAGCCATATCCTGCCTCCTAGCTTGGCTTCTTACCCTAAGCTCCTGTTCAGCAATGCAGGTACATGGCTTCTGGAACAGAATCACCATGTGCCACAGCTTGGACAAGGAGTAAAGCTATTCCAATTTCTCTGTGTAGAAATGCCCTAAGTGATGGGAAAAGGTAATAATAACCAAAAGCTTCTTGGAGACACTAAAAAAGAGAAAGGGTGGGATTTTGAAAGAGTTCAGCACAAGCCAGGAAAATGGAAGGGCATAGGTTTGGGTTAATCATTAAATAAAAGGCAGGCCAAACAGGAGGATGACGTTTCTCCCAGCAAGAGCTATGAAGCTGCCGAGCCGACTTGAGGGAAGCACCACCACTGACTCATTTCAAACTAGCCTGAACAAATTAATAGAGAGAGCAGAGAAAAAGGCAGGCCTGGCAACAAGATTGGAGCTGACAACGCTGCTTGATCCAAGAAACTGTTGGCCTTTCTCATCTTGAGTTTTCTTTGATTCTGCAGAAGCTTTTAATAATTTTATGGATTTTTGCATAAAACAGCTACAGTGTCGCATAAGGTCTCTATTAACAGCTCTAGCTCTGAAGACGTGTCAATAGTTCTAGCATTGCTGCACTTGGAAGGATCGGGGCTGCAGAGCATGCAAAGATATTCCCCATCACCACCCTCCCTTGAGGATGGGCACTAAAATGAGATTTATGAATGTGCTCTACTTTCAACATGGGCAGCCTTCTGAAGCTGTCCTACTTCAACCTTTCTCTATATGCTACCAAAAATCAGGCTAAGGTTTCAGGGACTCTGATTCTTTCATGTTTCTCTTTAACTCAGACTTTACAGCTGCTTCAATCCTAGCTTAGGTCTTGAGATGAAGTTCTCTTGGCCACAATCTTAAAGGCATTGAGAGTGAAGCATTTCAAAATCTCTGCAGCTTACTTTGAGAGATAAATCCACTGTTTAGCACAGAAATTCCCAGGTGTGAATTTGAGGTATTTTCCCTAAGGTAGGAATTACGTAATCTTGCAGAGGGTCTTTGGGATGGGTCACTGTGCACTTGCTGTGGTCTTTCCTCTTCATGCACTAGTTATCTGCCTACATACTTGCCTGAATCTGTACAGCCATACTTACATTCCCAAGGGAATCTGGAAACTAAAGGAACTGGCTACTAAAGCAATGCATAGCAGGCTTTATGTGTTTGCAGGGAGCATCTTGCAGGCACACAGTTTCCATGCTCATGTGTACAGATCTCATGTGAAAGTTTAACATTGGGTTTGACCCCTCAGTTATAGGACACAAGAAAGGCTGTTGGAAGCAGCAGGGCAGTTAGAAGGAACATTTGGTATGAATTTTCCCCTGTTTTGCAGTTAATGAATCATTCCTGAGCCTGCACTTCCACTGTTCTCATTATTCCAGTTCAGACTTTTGGGAAAAGTACTCTTTAAGAGACAGAGCAAAGTCCGGTTTATGTATTTAATTGGGTTGGCGAGAGACAGAAGAAAGATGGACTGTGTGACATTTATTAGCTGACTGAGGGAGACTCCTTCTTGTCCAGTTTAAGCTTGTTCTTAAGGCAATCCAGAATTTTGTCTGAATTCATAGGCTACTGTGAAGCTATAAAGCTGCAGGGGTCATGGAAGGGGTCATTACTGTGACCTAGGCACCCCACCTCTGAATGCACCCTGTGAGCTGTTGCATGGGGCTGTTTCAGACAAGGTACAAAGACCTTCTTTTTACCTTGTCCTGGCGACTGCATGCTCTTGCCCACAAATGCAATAAAGCCAATTCAAATATAACAATACAATAGCATATACATGTTCTTACTAGTTAGAAAGGAAAAGAAAAAAAGAAAAAAAACCTAAGGTAGCTGAAGAGTAAATTAGACACTTTGGTGTTGAGGCAAAGTACTTGTTCAAAAACATCAGCAGAACTTAGCAGACTTAGCTGTGTATGTTTTACAGCCAACTGAGGAACACAGCCATACAAGCCAGGAAAGGGTTAAGTCCAGAGAACTACCAAGCTAGACAAGACCATTTATTCTGGCCTTCTTCTAGGAAATTCCCTGCAAGAGAAAGCTAGAGGCAGAGGACAGCGTGTAGCCATAACCAAACCTTGTTTAATTTGGCATGTTCTCTATCTATCCCATCTTCACCAATCTGACTTGCTCTGCTGTTTTTCTTGGCCGGATCACTGCTATTCCTTAGATGTATGCAATATTTCAACATACATGATCAATACTCTTGTTGCTTTGCCCATCCTCTGTGGGCATCCTCTATACACCCCATCTTTAGGGAATGATTTTGAGGACACTGAATTTCTAGGCTTTGCTGGATTTCTCCTCCATGGTTGGCCAGATACTGAGAGCTGAGATTCTTTTCTGTGTAACATGAGAGAGGAGGGGAAAAACATTTTCCTTCATGTGTCCCTGTCCCCACAACTTTTTGATACTTGTTGGGCACCCTCAAGATATGCCTGAGATTTCAATTGAAGAGAGTCTGCAAATAGCTTCCTAGTTCATGCTACACAATTTGGTCCATCATAGTAGATTTATTCCAAAACAAAATTCTGCCTTATCTCTGTATGCATCATCATCCCAATAAAACTGAATTGCACATGGCAAGGCAGTGAAGAAATCCTTTAATGTGTGAAAAGATGACCCGTGGGCAGGAATCTCACCAAAACCAACTGAGAAGATAATCGGGGGCATGACAGTTGTTTTCTCTTGCTAATGGGTAATCTTTATATTTTAATAGCTTTTTTTTATTTTCCAGAAGTGACTGCCAAACCCCATAAATAAACATAATATTCTATACACTAAGGAACTGGATTGACGTTCAATGGTATTTCATAGCATGTACAATTTAATTAAGACATGATGACCCGGATTCAGTGGGTTGACACAAGGGAGCATTAACTCTCCATTCTAACAGTTCTGCTGCCAAGGACAAATTCTCTGTTGCATTGGTGTGACTCAGTTCAAACAACAAACAGTCTTGCAATTTAAAATCCCTACAGGCCTTGGTCAAGTTTCCCCAGTTCTTGGATAACTTCCTTTTTTCTCCTTGATGTTTTTCTTAAAGTGAGATCTTCTGTTGCTTTGTCCTGGTTTTCCAAGTAACGGGTGGGTCTTTATACTCCTGACAATAAAGTTGTCTTCCAAATATTTGTCACATCAAATAACATACTTTTCCATGTTATTAATCCTGGAAAACCTCCATCTTTCCATTTGGTGAATTATGTTGACTAATGTGGACAGATATTTCCAGAATTAATGCATCTGGGATTTCACATTTGTAACATATATTGATGAGTGTATTAAAATCAATAGAGTTAAATTCTGCTTTGTTTACTTTTTGTTGTTAACATTCATGTGACTATGCAAGTCAGTGGGTGTGACTCGGAGCAGAACTGGACCATAATTGCATAAAACGGAGTGGTTTAAACTGAGATGGATTAACCTGCCCTAGACATTGTCTCCTGACAGATGAAATGAAGTCCTTCTGAATTCTGGTTTGGCAGAAGGACTATTCTTTGAGAGTCATCAAGCAGGCCCCCACAGACTCATATCATCAGTGTGCTTCAGGTGTCCTTACATTAATATGGATTGCATTGCACATTTTGTTTGTTTTAAAAAATAAAAAAAAAAAATTAAAAAAAGACAGAAACTGTAACTCTATCCCACCGAGGCCTGAGGTGACCTCCACAAATCTTCCTGTTTGTCTACGCCACCTCCCCTGAGAGTATTTTGGAGTTTTTTTCTGAAAATAAAGTATAAATACAGGAAAGTAAATTTCAATGAAGGACTTTGAGAGCAGTGAACTTTTGCAGTTGTCCCAGGTCCTGATGCTGAAACAATCCAGAAAACCAGAATCCCCCAGCTCTTCAGACTTCATCACACAACAGTACCTTTGATCCAAAAAAATATAAGCAAATGGAGAGAAGGTGAAAGTTGAATCAGAAGGACAGCAAGGCCATTGCAATTTGTCCAGCTCCCAGCATTAGGCAGAAGCTCCTGAGAAAATTAGGCAGAGATCCTGGGGCAGAATTTTCCCAAGCCATTCTATGATTCTCCCAAGCCATTCTATGATTCTGTTTGCTTCAACCAGTGGTCAGCAATCTGTCAGCACAGCTGTATGCGGCAGGGGGTTTGGAACTAGGTGATCTTTAAGGTCCTTTCCAGCCCAAGCCATTCTGTCTCTCTATGAAATGTGAGCAACTTGGTGACTTGTCTTACAGTAGCATGCCTATCCACTTGGCTGAGTGGGAGAGCAGGCCTTACATGATGTGGTTTGCCACAGGAATTACCAGGAACAAGCCACTGCCTGTATTGGGATCCTGGCTTCAGCGAGTTGGATAGCAAGTTGGATTTAATGCTCTTTTAGAAGGCTTGGAATCTACCTGTGTGGTACAGCCACTGCTAATAGCACAGTGATGGCAGCTTGTAAGCATGCACCAATGAAATCTGGCTCCGTGTTTCCTAATGTTTCCTACTCACTGTGAGTAGTAAGGTTTGGATTTCAAGGGTCTTGAAATCAGGCCCATCTGTAGCCTACAGAGTGGGCCAAGAGATCCACCATATCACAAGGGAATGAGTGAGGGCAGCAGTCCCCCACGCGGTACCGCAGGTGAATTCCTTGCTTCCAGCTCTTCCTCATCCTCACAGACCAGAAGCTTTGGCAAGATATTTTTATTTTGTTCTTACATTTTAAAGACGTGAACTTTGCAAAGCCCTTTCTTTCTTGGCAGGTTACTCAAAAACAGGCGTACTCCTGAAGCTCTTGTAACCCTTCCCATGCACAGAGACAGAGAAATCATGCACACACACAGCTTCCCCTCTGCCTCAAAATTTTTTATAAGGCTCCAGATACCACAGGAGCTGGCTGCTTCCAAAGGCAAAGCCTGGCTTGCAGTGCTTCCCTCTGGACACAGCTTGTGCGCAAGACGACAGTACCAGTAGCACCGCACAGCCCATCTTCTGCTGCCCTGCCTCCACCAGGCCTGAAGGCTCGTGACAGCTGATATCAGGGAGTTCTCAGAGCTCCGGGAGATGAGGAGAGAATAAATTCCATGGAATGCACTTGTCTCGCTTCTTCATTGATAGCTTCGGACCACACACTGGTTGTCTGTGCAGGACAGCTGTAAACACCGCCTGTGATAGAGCTCTGGCAAAGAGGCCAGTGGTCCTCCAGTGAATCCAGATGGGTCTCAGAGGAGAACAGCTGTGTGTGAACAGGAAGGGAGAGCTTCCTCCTGCCTCTTCCAAAACCTACCACTCAACCGCTAAATAAATCAACATCAGCAATGACTCTTCACAAGGCAGAGCAAGCCAAGCCAAGGCTGGGAGTTTACCTCGGCACATAGTGAAGGGAGCTGAGCTGTCTGCAACAAACTGGGGCTTTCCCAGCACTGGGCTTCAGGGTATCACCAACCCATTTTTGCTGTGTTTTCATATAGTTTCTTTCCTATCACTGTGCTGCCCAAGGTTATGGGCAACGGCATCACCCAGTAGTGACAAAGCACAGAGTGCAGAGCAGGCACAGGAAAAGATATCCTCAGCTTCACAACAGTAAAAATATACCAAGCAAAGAGACTCAGAAAGATTGGGTTTGGGCCACACAGGAGTCTGATCAGTCCTGCCACTGTGGGCGAAAACTCCTGCCTTAGGACAAATCCTCAGATATATTTATGGGTTGCAAATAGTTTGTATTTCAGTAAGGCCACTCTCTAAATATTTATTTTTAAAAAAATTTAAGAAGTGAGACATAAGAAGCCAGGGTATTCCAGTCTGTTATTGCCCCAGCAGCACTGCACTGACTATTCGTAATATTAAAATTGTACTTGAGGTCCTTTTACCATGAATTTCTTGCAGTAAGCCTTTCAAGCCTCATATCTGATAATCTCCACTTCATTTTAGGATGCATAGTTACAGGTGTGTAGTTCTCATCATTGTGAACACAGTTAAGTTACACTGCCCTCAGTAGGACACAGAGAGTTTGATGGGTTTACTATGTGTTGTATGGTATGCTGTACTTTGAATTACGAAGTTAGATTGGAAGGGACCCAGCAGATCTTCTGGTCCAATTTCTATAGCTTAGGACACTCGTATGATGTGCCAAAGAAGTATTGGGCAATGTACAAAGCATGGATTAATCTGAGTAAAACCATATTCACTAAAGTATCTGGAGGCGTACGTAGGAATGGCTGGACAGAATAACTTGGCCTTTGTAATACTGTATGGAATGGTCACTAATGTTTGCCTAAAAAAAGAGCTCAGGACAAATATTTTTCCGAAAAGATATTTTCCTATTGAAGAACTTCACTTAAAAGAACTGCATTTTCCTAGAAATGTCTTGGTTTGGACAGATGCTAGTTTAGAAGGAAGAGTGTGAAATGCTGAATGTTAAAGCCAAGTATTCCCAAAATGTGTCATTTTCATGTGTTTGGGTTTTATTTATTTTGAAATTACTTTTTACCCCCTGTAACCAAGATGGCTATCACACACAACTGAGAGCTGAAAATCAGAATAGCAAAAAACAAAAACAACAACTACAACACAAAATCACTTTTGACTTTATGAAAGTGAACTATTTTGCTATGCCCAGAAAAAAACATTTGTGCAGAAGAAGCTTTTTCTTTGCAAATCACAGAATCACAGAATTGTAGAGGTTGGATCATCGAGACCAACCCCAGATGCTTTCAAACTTCTGTTTGCCCCCACTCTCTGTCTCTTGGCACATATTCACAGGGTTTCATCCCCACCAGAAGATGAGGTGGAACAGAAGAACTTACATTCCATACTGGGCACCTCTGTTTTGGGTGCAAACTAAGAGTCCTGAGTAAAGCCAGCAGACCTGGCTGATGCTTCCTAATTTGGCTTATGATCTGTACAAAGTCAAGCCAGCCCACAGGGGCCACAGGAAAATGCTACAGCTGGTATCACACCTGGTTTTGGTTTCCCAGTCACAGTCAGGTTCCCATTCATAGCTGGGTAAACGTGGGCAAGATCAAAGCAAGACTGGAGCACAAGCCTCTGGCTTCAAAGGAGCAGATGCCATGCAGCTCTCTGGTACCCTACATTTAGCAGCTGAAACTTCACTACTGCAGAACACATTCTGGATACCAGGTATCTACAAATTCACCTTCTAATCCTTTTCTTGGGTGTTTTTGATTTTGTAACCTCACTGAATCTCACCGTCACTGGCTCCCCATAGGACAACACAATGAAATTTTAGCTCTTTCTTATTTGTTTAGATAAGGGGGAGGATGGGACAGGAAGAGGCTCAGACTTTTTTCCTTAAGGAAAAACACATTTTTTCAGCTTGGCTGAGGCTGTTCTTCCTCATGCATCCCAATAAAATTCACATTCAGGCTTCGACTACATTTGGAAAACTTCAGTTGAAAATGTAAATGCCCTAAAACAGAGGAAAAAAATTATGAGAATGAATAAAAGAGAGGTTTAGCATGGAAACTGCTCTGCATCCTTCACTATAAAGCATTGCCAGATGCCTTCTCTAAAAGAGCTCATGCAAACTATTGCTCACATGGTGGTTCCATTGGCCCCTGTGAATCCATGAACATAAATTAGGGTTACTTGTGTGAGAAAAGCACTGTGGGATCAGACTCCTCTTTTACCCAACTGTGAGCATCTATAAAAAAAAAAAAAACCTTTTGGGATAAAAGACACAGAAGAACTATAAGGCCCTTATGGTTGTCAAATATAATTTCCTTTACTTGCATTTTTTTCTTCCATTTGGGCTCTGACCTCCATCTGTTTATGGAAATATTTAGATCCCTCTGGTGTATTTTTAGCAGATCGTTTTGCTTTTGCTGCTGCAATATCATTGCATCATCATTCTCCTGTTGCTCAGCTCCAATTCCTTCTCTTTTTTTTCTCTTTTTTTTTCTCTTCAGCTTCAATCATTCCAGCATAAAAAAAATAAAAAAATTAAAAAAATAAAAAAGCTATGCCGTGTTTACACTCTGAATGCTCACACAAAAAGTGAAAAAGTGCCAGCAAAGTGCACACAGATCTATGTACACATTATGGGTTGTCATGAGCTTAGTGGTGGGCTTTTTCCATTCATGAATTGTCCTGCCTGACACATGATGAGTTGGCTGCCCAGGAGAAGAGATCTTAATCTCAGAGGTACCTCCTCTAAACAGATGAAGTCTGAAGGTAAGTGAGACTGTCCCTGTCCTTTGATACATTTGGTGTCTCATTGTCAGCCATAAATACACCCAGTCCCTGCACAATCTCTTTGCCAGTATTCAGACCTGCATGCATATATATATATGTATCACCTTCTCTGTGGTCAGAATGCCTCTTCATAGTTAGATATAGATTCATAGATTCAATGAGGTTGGAAAGACCATCAAGGTCACCCAGTCCAACCCTCCTTTGACTGTACACTGCACTCCTTAAACATCTCTACTTTGTTGTCTGTAGACAGACCACAACTTGAAATGTTTTCAAAGCTAGAAGTCATTTGGGCCTAGTTATTTGCAAATGCAGGGAGAGCACCAGCCTGCTGGCAGATGTTAAGTAGAGCACCTGCATTCTGGAAACTCGCCTGAGACCCAACAACTCATAAAATAATCCCTGTGGTCCCTCTTCATTGGATAACACTCACTGGATTTTATAATGTCATTACCTACAGCCTGAGGTGAGCAGGCACAACCTAACCCTGGAAGAAGTTTTTAGGTGAATGTCTAGATGAAGTCTGCAGGGATACAATTATGAGCTGATTTCTGCATGGATGTCTGGGGAATTATGTATTCAGGGTGAAAAGCTACAACTTTTTTGAGATAACCTCAGGGACAAAAATATATGACTTGTTGCATGGATTAGATTTCATAACCCCGTATCTGGTAACAAGGTAGAAAAGAAGAATATTACATCACTGGGAGTCTGTGTCCTTATTGAGTTTAGCTGCGTTGATGTTAGGAGGCACAATGATTTGCAACTCATATGTATACAGAATCATAGAATCATTGTATGAGTTGGAAGGAACCCTTAAAGGCCACCTAGTCCAATTCCCCTGCAATGACTAGGGACACCTACAGCTACATCAGGTTGCTCAGAGCCCTGCTCAGCCTGACCTTGAGTGTCTCCAAGGACTCTCAGAAGAGCACAAGCTCCATTTGCACTCCTAGGCACAAACTCATGAAAAGCCAAGACATGCTCAGCATCTGCTTTTCTTAAATGCCTCAAAACTGTGTTGCCATTTGCAAAATTTTAAACCACAGCAATCTATTTATCCTCCGAAGCCCTTACAGAAAGTGTGTGATGCTTGCTCCGGACAAATCAAACCGGAGCAAACTGCGCCTCTCAAAACACTTTCATCATCATCATTATTTATTATTATTTATCATCCCTGCTATGTGTTATGTTTTTCCATGCACAAAGAGCAGGCAGATGTTTTCCATCTGCTCAATGTCTTAATTTTAGATCTCAGGGGAAAAAAAAAAAAGAGAGAGAGAGAGAGAAGAAACCATCAAGAATGAAGAAATGCAGTATGTCAGGGAGTGGTACTGGCCCCTGTGTACAGGTACTTGCAGGATGAGGTCTCTGGAAACAGAACTTATGGCTTTGGTTCTCAGCAGCACTGGAGGAAAGACTCTTGGACTGCAATAGGTGACTTCACTAGAGCAGAGGTCCCAGGGAAGTTGTACACCATTGAGGTAAAAGAGTTGTTTAGGAGGTTACACTATCACAAAATGTTGGGAAGAACTTGCACAGGACAAGGGCAGCTTCCCCCCATGCAGCCTTTCTTTATCCTTTTGGCCTTCTACCTCCCTACAGTTTCTCCATGACCCATAGGCTCTATTTTCTCTTCATCTCCTTCTCACCTTCCTTCCCCATCCATCAACCATGTTCTTTCTTATCAGCTGACTACTCATATGAGCAAAACTTCTCCCCACTGAGCCCCAGGTCAAGAGAACTGGAACAATCATTGGGCAGGAGGCCCAGCAGCCTCTCTCAGCTTAAGCACAGCTGTAGTCAACACTGGCTTTGCTGGGAAAATGAAGTTTTGATGAAATGTACATTTTCTTGAAAAGGGCCTTCTTTCCACAGGAATTTTGACTAAGACCATAAAGGGTTTGGCCTAAACATTTGGGAGTTTTCAGTCTTTTTTTTACAGGATATGAACTAGGACATTCAAAAAGTTCCACAGCCAAATTCCAGGGGGAATGGGTCTATTTTGGTTTCCTTCCGCATTTTCCCTGAATCCTTCTCCATTTTCTGATACACTTCAGTTTTTGATGTGAACACATAACTGTGCCATACTATGTACCAACAAGGGAGCAGGCAAGTTACTAAATGTGGCTCAGAGTGCTGATTAAAAAGTGAAAAGACTTGCCCAACGGATCAGTCTCCAGAGTAATGTAGTTGCCTGAAAGGAAATAATGCATAAATAATAATAAAAAATGATGGCAAGTGGAGCTATATTAATAATAATGCACCATAAATGCACATGGCATTTTACAACCATATTAGTAACAGACCATATCAAAGATCATGCAAGAACAGCTCAGTGCCTCCTAGGCATTTGGAACACAGACCAAGATTTCGTCCGTAGAAACTGATGTGATACGTGAGGTGACAGTTTAAATTCAGACATCTGGTGAGTTGTGGGGGACGGGGCACTGTGACTGGTTTTAATAGCATGTTCCCTCCATTCACTAGTTCAAACAAGTTGCTGTGTTGTTGTGAGCTTTAGAAAGCAACCAGGCTTGTGAAAAAATTAAGCTGTTTTCTTTCTGCTTGACATATTGTCGAAGAACTGAACAGACGCAGTAACAAGTTCAGGCACTCTGAAGTGTTTTGGTTAGTGATTATTGCTATGAAGTCTTCTGTTTCTTCACCCCCACCACCCTCCTTGCCAAAATGAGAATTTGATGACAAGGTAACTTGACTCTGCCTCGCCCTCAAAAAAGATAGAAAGATCAAAAATAGCTCTGCGCTTCAGGCTACACAGAAAGCTTGCAAAGAAAATTTACTTGAATGAGTAAAATTGAATTTATTTTTTTTTTAATTGAAGCTCCCAAATATACATTTGACCTGAAAACTACAAGAAATATTTAATGGGGGCAAGGTAGGAGATAGATGCTCCCTGCTCTTTTTTTGCCGTTCTGGTGGATTCAGAAAGACATGCAGACTACTCTTTATTATTTTTCCCACCTGGTAAAAAAATTAATCAGTTTGGTTCCAGCCTCAAGTAATATGGAAGAAAGAAAACTAGATCAAACAATTTTATGAAAGTGGAGAAAAAAGGGGGTAGGGAAATCATCTCAGTCAAGATTCCAGTGACACCAGGAGAAATCAAATTCAAGTGAGAAAAAAAAAAACAACAACCCAAAGACATAGAAAAAAAGTGTTTTCCAGAGTAATTTGTTTCAGTGGAATTGAAATTAACCATCAATGGCTATGTTGTTTTGCAGATATCTCAGTTGGATTTTCTCCTACCGAATTTCTGAAGGCATAAACTGCTCTGAGGCCTGAAAGAGAGGTCTGTACCGCCAGGTCTCTGAGACAGGATGAACCCAATCCTCTCCTGTAGTGTTGCCCGATAACTTGCCCTGGCTCCCAGTCAGAGCATGCCAGCCCCATCAAGACCAACATACCAGGAATAGCACCATGCTCTGGCAACATTGCCCACGCGCAGAGCACAAGTACAATCGAAACTCAGCATCTCATTTCCAGCATCCCTCCACTGAACTGAGTTTAGGGCTCAATTCTGTTTTCACTTGGCCCCATCTGCCTCAACAAATAGAAACACACCTGCCAGATGATCTTTTTGTCACCTCCTGCCTACATCACAAGCAGCAAAGAGTCTCTGATGGGCACCCTGCAGACTCTGGTCTCTGGACACTCCCATTCCCATGACCAGATGCCTGAAGGATAGGAAGAGAGAGAGGAGAAGGGTTTATATACCGAACTTGGATACTTTGGCTTGATTAGTTTGCTCACAGATGCAGCAAGTCTATTATTTTATAGCAGCAGACAGTGGAAATAAAAGCAGTAATTGGAAATAAATATAGAAACACATACAATCTCCACCTCTGTTCTTCTGTGTGCACCAGTCTACTCATTCACCCTTTTCTTCCTCCTCTAATTCATCTCTTTTTTACGCTTGCTCCTGCATGGTGGTGAGCAGGACCTCCTTGGCAGTAGGCCTGAAACCTTCCAAAACCAAATTCATTTGCTCTGCCATGTTGCAACCCTGAAGCCTAACCTTAGAAAATGCATCGAACTATGAGCCAGAGCTTTCTGAAGGGTCCGAGTGTGCTTAGGCATGGAGGATGGGAGGACAGTGACAAAAGGAAAGAAGCACTTTCCATTAAGTATCTGTGAAACTGTACTCAGAAAAGGATGACAAATATTAACCCCGTCTCTCTTGTTTTTTATTGCCTTTGGACCTGCTGCCTTTGGTTCCTTGTGAACAAACTGTGTTGAGAGGGGTCAAGAGAATTTCTTCCCTACACCAGAAAAGGAAAAAAAATTGCTTTGTTTGATATATATTGCCTATTTTTCTTTCCTCCCTTCAAACTGGGAGTATCCATTCCCATTCCCATCCCTCTGACACGATAGCTTAACACTATCCATGAGGTAGAAATTTGTTTATGAGTCCTGTGGAATTTCCCACTTCAGTTTACCTTTGAAAACGTGGGAGACTAGGAAGGTACAATTCCATCTATTAAGTCTTTCCAAGTGGTGCCATGATGCTGTTTAACCTTTCTTCACAGATGTATAATGCCAGAGCTGTCAACCTGGATACAGCAAGTCTCTGCATGTTCTTAATGTATAGACAGAGACCAGATCTTTGCAAGAAGATGTCTGCATAAGCAACTTTGCACTCACCTACTGCTAGTTCATTTAACTCTTTCTCTCCTAAAATGCATTTTTCTCCTCTTTCTACAGCAGTATATATACATATGTGCATTTATATATTTAAATGTCTTTATTTACGTGTGTGTTTGTATATAAATGTGTATGTATTTGCATGTCTATATATATAAACACACCTATATAAATATGCATGTACACACACCCATATATACATAAATGTATATTTATAACCTCATGTTCCCATTACTCTGGTTGCATCACCTAAGGACAGCATGTATTGCAGGTTTCTCTTTAATGATATTGATGGAGCCAAGGCTTTGATTTTAAAGGTCACAGGTTCATCCCTTTGCTAAGATGCTTATAATATGCAGTGGCACGTGAAAAACTTCCCATCTCCTAATGTAACAAGTACAATGAAGCTATAGAGCTCAAACTGCTTTTTGTTTGTTTGATTGAACAAAGCCTAATTTTTGAGAACACAATTCTATTGACCAAATTTTCAGTTTGATAAATGTAACTTTTGGGGGGGAAGGAGAGGGGGGGAGAAATAGAGAAATGTGGGGGATTTGGGGCAGATAGTTGAGCTGGATTTGTCCTCTTGCACATCTCCTGACAACAAGCCAACATATCGTCAAATGGCACAGTTCTGGGTTGAGTTTCAGAAGTCCTGAAATCTAACCCTGATCTTGCTTCTATTTCTGATGTGAACATGAGTATGTCACTTCCCTGTGCATCTTCTTTTCTTACTGACCTCTGTTTCATCTAGTCCTAGCTTATCTCCTGTTTTGTATGGCAGCTATCATGAGGAGTGTTCTGATATCAGCACCACTCAGCAGACTATGATATAGAGCTTCCCACTGGATACTGGAGTCTCAGCGGGAATGAATGACAGTGGAGGCTGGAGATCAGTTTGAAGGAATCATACCGCTTTGTTTGTATCTTTCATGCCTCTAAGGTAAATTTCAAGGCTACGTAAAAGTTCTAAATCTAGCACTGCTCAGAGATATATCCCTAAGGCAACTAGATGTTCTTGAGCAATTATCTGATCAGAAGATCTTTGTTAGGCCAGCAGATTATTTGGGAATGAGCTATAACCAACTACAGCTACAAAGAAAAGGAATTCCATCCCTAGAGAGATCACAGAAATTCTTTTCCATTGCAAAAATGAATAAAAAACAATCTAAAGTTGCCATTGCCAATTTTCTCTAGAGTAAGGATTCCTGAAGGCTCAGAAACATAGGGATAGGAGATTTGGTTCTGAAAACATAATATATTTAATATGGAATTTTTCCCAACAAAACTCCAATATCCACACTGAGAATTTCTGTGTGCAAATAGAAAACTCAAAAAACACACCACTCGGTGCAGATGAAGCTCCATACATTCTATCCACTGCTACACAGCTAAAGAAGAGAAACCGTTCTCTTCTGTCATGTCACTTCCTTCCCATTCAATAGAGCAATACTATGGAGACCCAATTATTTACAGGTTCACTGAACAAGGTTGGTAGGTAGAAGTTGGAGGGTGTCTAAATAGAAGGAAAGATCTTCATAGAGGAAATGCCAAAGAAATGCTCCTGAACCACAAGCATGGTATGCATCGCTTTCTGCATATCAAACAGTTATGATTCTTTTTACCAAAAGAGGGAGACAGAATAAGGCAAGGAGCAGAACTCTCAGAAGGGGATAAAAGACAGAAATTACTGACACAAGAAGTTAGTTGGGCACAGTGACCTGAAGGCAGGCAGCCTAGGCCAAGGAATAGAAAAAGAAGGAAAACCACTTGAAAGTCAGCACAGCATCAGGACACAGCCAGGATTGGCTGGTAGTGATGTCACTGCCCTCCCTTCAACAACCAGCTCCAGGGGATATCATCTTCTTTCCCATAACACGTTCTAACAAACAACATGGTGCAGAAGGAAGTGGTATCTTTCTATTCCTATTATTATTATTATTTTAATTTCCAAATTAATTTTGTAATAACAGCAATTAGACCCTCCTGCCAGCCTGTCCCTGGGGGGTGATTCTAGTCCTTGTGCAGCAAAAGTTTGCTCTAAAGAACATCATTGCAGGCATGCAATAATTACCCTGTCATGTCTTATTGCTTAATTATCCATCTCACTTTCTTTCAACCTTCTCCTACTGCATCTCGTGTGATGCTGGTTTATTTCATTTAGTAGTCCCTAACTGTCCTCCCTCCCTGCTTTAAGATTTTGAGAACTGACATTATTTTTTCCCTTTCATTCTGCTGCCCTGAAGTTTCTCCTGCTTGGTCAGCACTGGACGTTCCCATGAGGGATTATGTGCTCAATGATCTCAGAGAGCTTTTCCCACTTTTAACTTCTTGTAGACAAATTCTACCAGCTGTAACCACACTAAACTGGCATTTCACTCAATGTGAATCTGGCCTTTCTGTTTTATGCCCTCAGAATCATAGAATCATAGAGTTATTTGAGTTGGGAGGAACCCTTAAAGGTCATCTAGTCCAACTCCAATATAATATAAATATATATTTATGACATAATAAAAATGACTAAGGCCTGGCTCCTGAGAGGCACCTCTCCTGAAAGAAAAGGAAATGATTCCAAAGAAACCTAGCATGCAGGAGCCCAACACATTGTATGGAGCAGCTCCTCACCTGGATGTCTCAGGGTTTGCATGGTATGGTGTGTGCATGCATGTAAAAAGTCTTGTGTGTTCATTTGGGTGTGCACTAAGTCCCCATGCTCTAAACGCTGCTCCAGTTTAGCTGCTTTGCCAGATGCTGAAATCACAGGTAAGCATGTGAATGGTATTGCAGTGGATCAGCCTCTGCTTCTTTCACCCTACTACACTCAGCCAAAAAATCTCTGCGTCATTTTCTCTCCTGGCCTGGGGAGATGCTCCTTATGGAGGAAAATCTGGGACTGCAGGTCATGTCTAAGCAAGATTCTCAAGACAATCTGTGAGTAATTTAGAAAACTAAGTCTGAATTTGAAGGGACAAAAGAGCTGAATATGGCACTGGAAATCAGTCTCATTTACATCTCTTGAAAAATTAGGAATTAGTCGATGAAGTTGCTAGAGTAAAATTAACAAAATTGATCAGTTTTGATCCATTTTCCAAAGTCTCTTTCTCTCCTTGATACTCTCTTTTCTTGTGCTTCCCTTTTGCACTGAAAAGGCCCTTTTCTGTTTAAATGATTTTTTAAGATTTTTACCAAATGGGAACTAAAATAAACAAGCATTTTTATACTAACATTTTAAGTTCAGTGTTAACCATCTTTAAACACATGTAAAAATTCAGAAAGGTAAAATTACTAATTTATTTTTAAATGAGAACCTATTTCCAAGGCAAATAATGGAAAACATTTATTTTCCACCCTATTGGAATGAAATGATTGGACAAGAAGGGGCCTTGGTATTATTATTGGGTACCTAAATGATCTACTCAAGGGAAAAGACATGAATTCATAAAACGTTTTGGTACTACTAAAACATGAGAGGCTCTCTTTTTTTTACTTTTTTTTTCTAGATGAAAAACTTCACTTAGCTCAGTTTTGGCATTGCAGCTGTCTGATGTTTGCTGTGTACCTTGAGCATTACCCACCATGTTTACCCACGCTGAGAGTTGGGAGGAGAAGCCCGTAACTCTTTGCCAAAGTGTCCTCCTGAAGACCAGGTTTGCTATCTCTAACATCAACAACAGGGTCACAAACACAGCCACTCACACGTGGCCTGCCGTGTGTTGGGTTGCCTGCAGTGGTGTGGCAGAGCCAGAGCATGGCCAACAGATGGGTGGTCAGCCCTGGGTGGGACAGGGAGTTCCCCACGTTCACGTCTGTGCCCAAGACAGTGCTTATGAACAGTGTGGATATAAGCCTAGCCAAAGAACATCACTGGTAATTCCTCCCTCAACCTTACCAACTTTGTTTTTTTTCCCTAACGTATGCAAGGTACGTCAAGGAAGGGCTTTTAAGAGATCTTTACTGTTCAAGGCAGGCTGCGGTTTCATTATTTTTATTATTTTGGTAGAATGAGTAACAGGAATAATAGTAGTTGAGGGTTGTTTCTCTTCATTGACTCTGTGTTAGGTTTGGAAGCCGTTCGACCAGGACAGTCAAAACACAGACAGGAAATAATCTGTGATAATGTCCAACTGGGGTATCCATTACGGCTTTAGAGTTTCATGTTAAAGGGATATCATCAGATCAAATTCAAACCAAAAGTTGTGGGTTGTGTTTTTCAGCTACGCATATATACATATATATGAGAGAGAGAGAGAGAAAAGGAGACTACTAGAAACATTTCCAATTCTCAAGTAAAAAAAAAAAAAAAATTGTATAGGAAACTATACAAGTTCTCCTCCCTGCTGTGTTAGAGGCTTGTTCTCAGCCTAGCCTGACCTTACAAGCTTGTTCTTTCTGTTTTCAACATCTGCTCATTAAAGACTCTGGTGGTTGAAGAGCCTCTGCCCTTCAACCTTCTCCTGGGCAAGAGGAGAGATGCCCGGCTGCCCCACGGTGATTTCCAGAGCAGGAATGGGTACATGAAGACTTGGGAAGTGCATCACCAATCAATCAGGCATGTGGCATCCAAGCACCAAAGAAGCTTTCCTGGGGCCCAAAGAGGCATCCCACAAGGATGGCATTTTATACCAGGCTGGCCCAGCATGCTCATATTGTGTGGATAGGGGAGGGAAAGAATACTATAGCATCCATTCTTTTGGAGAAAGAGGTGGGATTGATGCTGATTCTGGTCAAAACCAGCTCCTTTCTGGACATCTGCTGTCAAGTCTCATGAAGATAAGATTATTGCTGCTATTTGTGGTTACACCAAGAGTTGCTGGGTGGTCCCCAGAAAGCCTTGAAAGATTCCTTCACGTTAGAATCACATAGTTGAAAGAAACAATCTCATACTCTATCACTTTCCCTCACCCTCTCTCTTTTCTCACCCAGAACTGGCAGAAGTAAACAGAAGGAAAATGTATTTACAAATGAGTTTATGAAAACAACCTCTGGCAAACATGTGAGAATAAAATCTTGTGTCCAGTTTTGGAGATGGCATTTTAAAAAGAAAACTTGGAGAGAGCTCAAAAAAGAGCTGCCAGGAAGATTTATAGTCTGGCAAACATGCTCACCAGTGAGAGAGGAAAGGAGAGCAATTTGAGAGATGGCAAATGGGCTAATAGGTTAATAAGTGATTAGGGGACATATGGAGTGAAAAACTCCAATATAAAAATGAATCTTTGATCTAGCAGCCAGAGGCATGAAAGACTCCATGGGCTGCAGTTGGGAAATCAGCAAAGCCCACAGAGGAAATACGTGGCACGTTTCTGTGCAGAGGAGTAATGTAGTGCAGGGGGAGCTGCACCCCAAGGGACAGGGTGGATTTTCTATCATTTGTAGCCATGGGATGACAATCTCTGGTTCCAGCCCAAGTGAACTTGAAATATGACATCCCATGGTAACCACAGGGCCAGATAAACTGGTGAAAGCAATGTCTTCCAGATCATCATCGGCCCGCTGGGAGGTACCCCTGACTGCCCTGGTGTCTTGGCTGCATGACCTCTCCAATCCTGGAGCAAAGGACTCGTTTTCTGCATACATGAACAGAAAAGATTTTGCAGACGTGAGCAGAGGGAAAGGACTGGCAGAATCACAGAGCAATGCCCATCACTCTCACAGGTCACAGCTAGATCTAACCTGTGTGCCAATGTGTCTGATTGGGACTGAGGAAGCTACACAAACATTTGGCAGACACAAAGGCCAAATCAGGGAACATAAAGAGAGAAATTACGTGTGCAGCCTTCCTAATACCTGCTAAATATGGTTAAGCATGAGCTTCTTGGCTCAGAGAGAAGGGACCTGAGGCATTGTTCAAGTGAGGTCCTGTGCTGCCGTGATAGTCTTTGGCCTCATACACTGATTTGCATGGGTTTGGGACCCTGCTAAAGGAAATGAGAGTCATCTTTCAGCTCCGGGGGGTTGATGTACAGGCTGTTAGGGGAAGACGTTACCAGGCTCAAGGTGAACTACTAGAACAAGTGAGGTTAAGCATACAGCCACATCAGAAATAGCAGATGTAGAAATCAGTGGTTTTCAAGTAGGAAATAAGCATGCAAATGAGTTTTTTTCTGCTCTTTCTGTTCTCTGAGGGAGCTTCAGCTAGGTGGACTAGATAATGTTTTCAATTAGTTGTTAGACTTTATGAGGTTTGTACTCATCTCTCAGCCTTGTCCACAAAGTACTGGAGAGGGCCTTCTGTCCTTAGAAGCCTTTAAGTCCAGCAGAATTGCAAAGTTTGTTCAATCTTTAAGAAGAATTTGTGAAATCCTGGTGGCATTTCTGAAAAGCTGGCTGTGGAGCCAAAATTTCATTATGCTTGAGGATAAGGGAAATAATTCTTCACATTATAGAAACAGAGACGAAAGCATTTTTCCAGGCTCCAATGAATAAATTAAAAGTCTGGAGTTTGTTCTGAGATCTATACATCCTTCCCTGTCCCTTCTTCTCACAGGTGGCCTTAAAATCCATGTTGGTCTCTGCAGACAAATCACGCAGGCAAATCTGATGGCAAATGGGATTTACAAAGATGGTGACAAAGCCTCAAACTGCATTCCAGGATTTCAAGATAGAGCAACTGCACCCAACAAGAGTGCAAGGATAGATATTGTCCATGCCATGTTCTTGACAATCTAGGGGAACAACCTCCCAAAACCATTAACTGATGAATGCATTTGAAACCATGACCTCAAGGCAAAAGGTCCTTGTCCCATGGCCTTGCAGTGGAGGTTTCCTGTCCCCAGTGAGGAAGCTTTTTGTCTAAGCTCTCACTCCTTTCTCTTTTTCCCTCTCTCCTCAAGTTTTTCTTTGACAGTTCATGTTCCATGTGACTAGAAACAGGAATGATTAAAAAGGGAGCCTCTGATTATAATAAAACAAAAAAGCCAGAGGTTGTTTTGTTTTCCCTGAAAGAAGATCCGGTTGTTGGCCGTTCTTTAGAGAGCTACAGTTTGGACAATTTGTGCACCCGTTCAGGATGGAGGAAAGCACATGACAATGAATTCAGGGACCATGACCATAGCAGGGGACGGTGAGAGGATACACAGTTGGCTGATCCAAACAGACAGTTCTGCCTTCCTCCGGAGCACATAAACAAACCTCAGTGATAATTAAGCAACAAGTATCAAAGCCTATTTTACTATGTTTTCCCTTACTTTTGGCTCAGGTAAAGCTTGATCCCAGACCCCTGTGAATAGCTGCTTGCAGGGTTTCACATAACCTCGAAAGTTGTACCCAGCAAGCCATCTGCTGAACTTGCCAACTGGCCAACAGAAGCTGCTGTTTTTAACCATATCACTAAAGCCTGGAGAACTGAGTTCTTCTCTAATTCAGTCATTAAAAAATCAAGCTTCTAGCCTAGGCTCAACTTCTGGAAGCAATTCATCCTACCCAGAGTCATATAACAAATATGAGACAACACTTCCCTATGACTTGCTAAAAAGATGCTATCAGACTTCAGGTGGCCAAAGCGTGAATACTGCAGTAGGTGCATACAGCAATGGTATGCAATATTGGAGGGAGGTGGATGGTTGGACTAGATAATTTTAGTGGTCTTTTCCAGCCTTAATGATTCTTACTCTAGGTACTAGGAGTGAGGAACTAAAGCTGTTTGGTGATAAAAGCAACTACATTTTGCTTAGTACGGCTGTGACCTCAGCTTCCAATATAACCTTTCTAAACTAGGACTCTTATTTCCATGTCTGGACCTCAGATTCAAAGATGCTGAGAACACCTGGGTCCCACAGAGGTCACAAAAAGGAAAGTGAAAAGAACAGTGTTGCTTATCACAAGCAGAAGGTGAGTTAAAGTAACACTTAAAAATAATTGAGACAAACCTACAAGAGACAGTCTGTCTCTCTCTCTCTTGTGATAGAATATTCAGCCAGGGGAACAGAAAACTGACAAATTCCATCTTAATGAAAATAAATGAATGTTTTGTTTTCATGGGACACTGTGACTCCATGCCACAGGAAGACTGAGATGCTGAGAGCTGAAGGTTTAAGCCACTGCCTATTGAAGAACAGCTAGGAATTTTCCCAGCACAGAGAGGAAAGATCATCAGTGGAGACAACTTCATGTTCAAATGAACCAGGAGTTCGCTCCATCCCTCTGGTTACAGCAGGAGGCATTACAAACAACCTGCCAGAGACAAGCAGAGGAAAGAGAATTCCAGATGCCTCTGTTTTGTCCACCCTGTACTCACCCCCTTTTATTGTCAGGCAACAGATCCTAAAGCTGAGATCATGCTCCCAGAGTGAAAAGTTGTGTAAAAAAGGAGAGTGTCTCCTACAGGAAGGCATAGGGGTGAGAGAAGGACCTAGCATCAATAGAAATCTTGGCATGGATTTTTGAGGAGCTCCAGAAATAGCAGACATTCTGTCATTGAAGTGTAAGAGGGTAGAGCAAAAATATATAGGTTTTATGGGGGATTTGGAAGATTAGAAGAACAAATAAGCAACACAATGGCTGGATATTGACTCAAAGAATACTTGAACTAGATTTGATTGGCAAACAGTCCCAGTCTCTATTTGCCAACTGCTTGGAATTGTTTGAGCAATGACCTTGAAAAACATACAGCAGATTCAGAGACTGAGAAGCCAGAAGGCTGCACTGCACTGGTCTGATCCGATCTTATGCAAAAACGACATCTCTCCAACGTCACCTAGCCTCAACTCTGCTAACTTTGTAAGCCAGCAGCAGTGGCTCAGCCATGTTAAGATATTAAACGGGTTTAAACAATTAAGTTCTCCTAAATCTTGAAAGCAGTTTAGCAGCTCATGCTGCTTTAAGACACTAAATTCTTAAACCATCTTAAAACTGATGGAGGAGACGAGAGCTTAGCACACCAGAGCCTTACCAAGAGTTTAAACTCTTAAGACACTTTTCACATGGTAAGCCAAATTCAACCACAATGCCCACATTTTTTCCGGCTATCAGGTGTTTACCACCTCACTCAGGCACACTGCACTGCAGCCACCCCCTCCCTGCTCCACACCACCATGGCAGCGGCTCTTCTTGTTGTTTGATACACATTAATTATATTACACATTTTATAAGGGCTGCTCCAAAAGTGATGCTTCCTATTTTATTATGTTGACCCGTTATGTCAGAGGTGGATGTTGGTGATATGGCAGTACAGGTTGAACCATCCCACCAGTGACAACAGTGACAATGGCTCACCTCCGCTGGTACAGATTTTTACAAGTGGCAGGCTCTCATTCATCACTGGCAAAAAAGTACAGCTAATGGTGTTGACTATCTGGAAAAACAGTGTTTTGTAGCTGAGAATTTGCTCAAACTGTATTATTGTGATCTTTGTATCTGTTGTCATTTCCATGGAAATAAATAGGAGACATTACTTTTGGAGCAAGCTACATATATGTGGCCCAAGACAATTCCTCTTCACTCAATGTGGCCAAAAGATTAGACACCCATGATCTAACTGCATCAATCTCACTCCAGGTTGAGAAACTGTTTTAAGTCATTACCCACTTTGCCAAATCACTTGAACTGTCTTCCAAGAGGTTTTGTGAGAACCAGTCAGCCTTAATCTATCAAGTTTATCTTATGCTGCAAATCGTTTCAATGTGGTATAAGAGTGCTTCAGGCTGGATATTAGGAAAAATTTCTTCTCAGAAAGGGTGGTAAAGGCTGCCCAGGAAGGTGGTGGAGTCACCATCACTGGAGGTGCTCAAGGAAGGGTACACGTGGTACTCAGAGACATGTCAGTGAGCACGGCAGGGATGGTTGGACTAGATGATCTTAGTGGTCTTTCCAACCTGAATGACTCTATGATTCTCTGGTTCTATGCATTGACTAAAGTTTTTTAAGTTCAACTCAAGTCAAAATTTTTTATGATACATACAAATATAATATCATATCCAGATCAGCTGTAGAAACCCTCAGAATGAGGCCTGATCCCAAGACATTTTAAGAAAAGGCTCTTACTATGCTTTTGCAACTGGAAAAGCACATATAAAATTAGGTTTAAAGAAAAGTGTGAGAGGCTGGAGCAACCAGGAAATTAACGTGATTCTTAGCAAATGCTAGTCTGTTGAACTCATCTCAGCAGAAATCTTTATGTCTGGCCACAAAGTACCTTTCTCTGGACACAGATCTTCAGAGCTGATCTTTCTTGTGTGCAAGGAGTGCAGGGTCGCAGGTGAAATGAAAAAATATAGAATCCAATTTTTCCCATTAAAAATGTGCTCACCTGGGATAAGAAAACCTCTTGTGGTTTAGTTGGGTATGATGGTTCCTAAAGCAGTAGCTAACTGTGGTAAAGAAAAAAATGTTATTTGCCTGAAGGGTAATGTATAAGAACACTGAGTGCATAAAAAGCCTTGTATTACATTTCAGAGGTCTCCATGTTGTCTAGAGTGAATGATTTGAGGGAGAAGGAGGGACTCTCTGAAAGGGTGATTCAGAGCAGAAGTGTACTCAGGCTATATTTAAATTGGGGAATGCAAAAGCGTGCCCGGACAAATCTGGACCATGTGGTTTGGAGAGAGATTTGTGTGTGCATCAGTCCTCCCTGCAGCCCTGGTACCATCATCTCCATGGGAAGAAAACCAGGAATGTGGGCCAGAAGGAAGCCAGTGTATATGCTCAGGATGGCCCATCAAGGAACAAGGACCCCAGTGTGTACTCCTCACACAGAGCACTCCCCACACATTCAGTGTACAGAATCAGGACCACTTTCTGGGAATGTTTCACCGTTAAAGAGTCTTGGGGCTTAAAATCAAATGAAGTTTGGTCTTCTCCAGACTGGTAGTGAGCCCCTCAGAAAAAAAAACTGTGGTTACCTACAAAGTGCCTCAGGTCTACATCAGAATTTCCACCATGCTTGGTGCTATACGTGTGCAAAGCAGAAAAGGTGACACCTTGCAGAGTGGGTGTAAGCTGGGAGACAGAATATGGGAAGAGGCAGAAAGGAAACTTTCAGGAAGAGACCTGTGGGAAGGTTTCAGAAACAAAAGGGACAGAGCTGGTCATCCTGAGAAGCAACCATTTCAACACACTGACAGCTAGATCCTGCTGCTTTGGAAGCAATGGTACAGAGCTGATGATCGGGCTGTCCATTTATTTGAATCATACTTTGCAATCTTTTAAGAGGAGAGTTAAAGCAAGCCACAGTTAAAAGCAGTTTTGTTTTCTTGAGGTAACAGGTTTGCTCTGTACAAACAGTATCTCTTATCTAATAGCCCTAGAAAGGCATGTAGCGTCAAGCTGATACTGTCTTCATGCTTGGCTTATTTTTGCATTTCAGCCCTGAGATATGCAGGCAACATGCCATCAGCTGTAAAACCACAAACCCTGATCTGTGATGAGGACTGATAAGAGAAAATATATGAAAACAGACTCCTTAGAGCTTGACTCCTTTCCAGGAGGCTCTGGACTGAGATTTGGCATTTGAAAGTGATTATTCATGTATAAGAAGCAGCATTTTTTATGTTTCCTTTATAAGGAAAAAGAAAACTGAGCGAGTTGGGGGGCAATCAGAATGATGTTATTAAGCTCCCATCACATGAGCAAGTGCAACACCCAGTAGAACAATGACTTTGACCTACACAGCTCCCTGTGCTTCCAGGAGCCTTCTCCCCACTTCAGAATGAGAAGAAACATCATGCCAGTGGGTTGACATGATTTACTGGGACAGAAAGCAGAGCACAAAGCTGTCAGCTTCCACTCTAATGGGCAATATATCAATCCATGTTCCTCTTATTTGCTTAGTCTAAACAGCCACTTACTGGCCCTAAACCTTAGAGTCTTCAATATTTCTCAGACTTCCTGCTTCCAGGTAATGCTTTCCTTGCTGATTACTGAAATGAGGAAGCTCCCCTAAATGTGAGTACCAGCTTGTGATACTGTCTGGTTTGTAACATTGTAAGACCAACAAAGATGAGCCAGAGAACCTGGAATATCTGAGGTAGATCGGGTGGGTCATCAATCTGGCCAGAATCCATCCTGAAATTTGTTAAACTCTCCTCTTCCTGCAGAATTTCTGCCTAAGGCCAGAACCTTAGAAAATGGAAGAGAATGGAAGAAGATCTCTGAATCTATCAGCCTGAAAGGAGAAACAGCAGCTACTGCTGCCACTGATGTGTGAAATCTGCTGCCCAGAAGGAAGCCTCTGTAGCTGCTGTTCAGCCTGCCTCAGTCTGCAAACACCAGATCCATCTGCAACTTGAGCTAAGGGAGTATTTCACCACCTGCTTGCAGAGCAGGGCCTGAGAAACATTCCCAAGCTGTTGTGCAGCTACCTCTAAGTAAGCAGCACCACTCCTATGCTCTTCCTCTCTAATAAATATTATTGGTGACCCCATATGTTTCTTTCTGGGACTAAGACCCAGCCATGTGTCAGAACAAAATCTTCCATTTTGGCTGGACTTGTGGCATTGACCTATCCCCAATAACCTGCCTTTCCAAAGTCCTTGGGAGAAGCACCCAGCTGCAAAGCAATTTAAATGGATGAGGAGCCAACAAGTGCTCTAAATGGCTTATCTGATTCTCTGGGGAATCCATCTGGAGCCAAGAGCTTTCCCATCTGCATAACAGTGATTATGTTGCTTCTCACCCCCATCCTCCATAAAGCACTTTTAAAACTCTAACATAATCCCCTGCACTTCTATCCAGACTAAAGCAGCAACACTCTCTGGAGCAAAATGAGCTCACAGAAGGAGAGCTTCACTTCATCAGGAACACACCAATCCCTAGTGTTTGGTTAAAGGGTGGCTATCCATATGGAACACTCAAGCAGAGCACATGCTCTTTCTCATCAGGTAAAGCCACAAAAGAGAGCTCTTCCCTGAGGATGCACAAAATATATTCCAAAACTTGGTACATCCTATGACTGCTGCACCCATGTGGAACCACTTTAGATTATCTTTTCAGTACACAAGTCTGTCATGGGCCCACTGAGCTGAACAGATACCTTTTTCCCATCACGTAGTGCTTGTACTTAGGAAGTATTCTCAACTTCACTGCACTGCAGAGAAGTGGTTGTTGGCATCGTGGCCCATACTGGCTCCACTTGGTGATCCTATACTAAACCTCTCCACTTGCAATTCTGAAATGCAGGGGATCCATAGTTTGGATAAGGAAATTTGGACTGAAGATAGCACCAATGCACAATGCCTAAAAGGGCTTTTCCTTTGTGGAGCTTTTTTTGGAAATCTGTTGCTGTCTCATGCCAGTCATGGCCCTCTCTCCAGCAGGCCACGAGCAAGGAAGAAGCTCTGTGAAGGTGCACAGCAAGAGAGCAAGTGGTGTGCTGATACCTCCCCAGAACACTAACCCAAGCTCCTGACATTTCTGTCTTGCAGACTTCCTGAACTACTCATGGTGTCTTCATAATGACCAGTCCTAGCTCGACTCAAGTTAGATAAACTAATGGAAGAAAAGCACAGAGTATTATGCAGCAAAAAATTCCACAGCTTACCAATTTCTGATGAAGTTTTTGTTTTGTATTTGCTGTATGATACCCTCCAATTCTTCTGCCTTTTGAATATCTCCTCTTATACTTCTAATGCTTGACCCAAATGAGATGCAGAAGATCTTTTTAATTATATAGAATAATAAGCTTTATTTAAACATGGAAATTGTAAATAAAGACAAGATCTTGACTGATTTCCCTCTGAAAAGCCCATCGTTGCCCAAACATACCTAATCATTTGCCTTCATCTAGCCCACATTTTTCTTATTAGAATGATCTTCTGTCTTTGACTGTATAAGACTTTATTTTTGTATCCTGGGGTAGCTAAATGAATTTGAAATGAATATGGATTTCCTGCTGATCTCATTTAGTTTTGGTCTTCACCCTAGAATTGAAAACATCAATGCCAGGGTGTGTTAGAGGTACACTTCTGGAAAGGCAATTATGCTATAAATGTTCAGCTGTAACTTATATAGTAATTATTTCTTCAACTGAAGTGCCTTTTGAAGTACTGTCCAAAAACTTACAATAGCCCTAACCCATAAGCGTTTTGGTGGGGCAGAGAGACCAAATTCTGCACTTCATCTGAAACCATTTTGCACAGCCTGTGTCTGAAGTGCACTGGCGCTGGTACGGCTGGCTCCCTCACATTCGGTGTTTGGAAATATGTCCGCAAAAGAGGTATGCCCTGCAATGTTTATTTTGCAAATATTGGTTGGAAATGATACGACAGATGACTGATCTCCCTCTCTCTCTCTCTTTTTTTTTTTTTTTTTAGTTTTTGTAATCTGGCTGAGGGTTTCCCTAGAACTTGAGACTTGTCTCTGCTGAAAAAATTACTCAACGCTTACGAAGAACAAAAGATGATAGAAGGTTATTCATCACAATTGCATTCACCTGAACCCCATTGGTTTCAGAGTGTATGCGATCTACCAAGCTCCTTGTCCAAGTCAAGAGCAGACTGCTTGTAAAACCTAAATTAATTACTGTGATGCCAGTTGTCTGCATTAGGTGGTTACATACCTTCTATCTTATACAGCTGTTAACTGAAATAGAATGGTATGGACCAAGAACTGGCAAACTAAGGGTCTGACTCTTCAGGGATTTAAGTGATCTCAGGCATCTCCCTTTACTTCCCAGGAGCACTACCTTTCTCTCCCTGCCTGAAACCTCTTTCAAGTCAGGGATTTGCTCTGCCCCATTCCCACACTGCGCACAACACAATGAGCCCTCAACTGTCCTTGGAATCTGCTTCAGGCACTGACTCAATTTAGCAATTGAGCCTAGTATTAGACTACAACATTTGGATGAATGACATTGGTGAAGAGCTCCATAAGGGGAGGCCAGGCTGGAGCATGAAGCGGTACAGCTGGAGGAGAGAGAGCCTGGTGCTTTGAGAAAAGGTCTCTTAAAAGTCAGTATGTGCTTAGGATTCAGAAAATAGTCACTGAGGGGCAAATTCAAACCTGGTGAAACCCTGGTGCGAGGTCACATTGGAGGTAAGCGTGCTTCCCTTCTATCAGAAGGATTTGCAAGCAATAAGAATTTTAACAAGGTCTCCAGACGTGACTAAAGACCCTGTTTGTTTTAGATCAAACCCCAGCGCCCGGAGTGCATCTCTTGTTCCTAAATATCACAAGTTCAGATATGTGTTTGTTTTCGAGACTAACTCCTCCACCCTGCTCAGCCCATTTCACCTGTTGAAAGCTTATGAGAAACTGTACCCATAGCACTGCTGTGCCCATAACACGAGTGCCCTGCAAAAGACAACAAACTGGAAAAGCTATGGGAAAGACTATGGGAAAAGGCTGTCTTTCCAGCCTCCCCTCAGCTGAAGCACGTTGGTTCCTTTCCAGGGCCAGCATACCGTGCTGAGTTTACATCTCAAGACACTGAAAAGCCCTTTCAGAGGATCTTTGAGAAAGAAAACAACAGCGAAAATATTATCAACAACAACAATAATAAAAGCCTGTGAGTCTGCTGTTGTATCCCCACAGCTCCAGTTGGAGAGAATCTTATTTCACAGGCTCAAATGAAGGAGTCTCAATCAGTTCAATTACTCCAGAAAAATATCCTCCGTAAAGAAAAGCCCCTACACTGTTCCTTTGGAGGGTTCCCCTTTCCTGCTCCAAGCAGCTGTGTTGGTATTTAGACACAGGATACCAGCTCAGCTCCTACTTCCAGCACAAGCTCGACTCATATTCTGCAGGCTTTAAAAGTCCCCAGATGGTCCATAATGCTTGTGTAGTAGTTAGCTGGCCAAAGAGTGCTTGCTGCTTATCTGGTGTGTAACTCTCTGGAATGCGTGTGTGGGGAGAATGAGAAAAAATGCCAGATCATCTTCCCACAGAACATTTCCTTTCTTGTCCTCAGCCTTCCCTCTCTAAGCCCAGACAGAAACAAAATACCAGCTAGGGAATCGGCCGCATTTGCATCGCAATGGACTTGATCCTTGCGTCCTTTCAGAAGCAGCCTGGTGTATTGTGGCCACGAACCTTTGATGCCAGGGCATTTCTGCTGATCGCTAAGTGCATGACAACCCATTTAGCTCTAGCTTAAATGACAGCACCAGGTGAAAGTTAGCAACGAAGCATGTCTAAAGCTAACTATTTTCAAAATAATGGAAATTCAGAGAATTCCTCCTAGCAGCGAAAGGAGGACAGAAATGAAAAGCAGAGAGAGGAGTTATGGGGAAGGGTTCACTATGCTGATGAAATTTAGAAATCTCATTGAGGGTCCTTTCACAGAATCACAAAACGGCCTGGCTTGAAAAGGACATCAAAGATCATCTAGTTTCAACTCCCCTGCCATAGAAGGTCACCAAACACTAGACCAGGCTGCTCAGAACTTTTGGTCATTTACTCTTCTTTCTCAGCACTACCTTAGCTTTTCCTTCACCTTGGTAGCTCCCAAAGACCTTGACATTGTACAGCATATATGTCCACAGAAGAAAACGTTTTGAGATATTAATGTACCAGGAAAACCTAGAATGAGTAAGAATATAACTGAAGGAGTTGTCAAAGCAGCTTACTCCTCTCTCCCAGCAGACACCTGTGTTAGCTTTCTTGTTTCTGCTGTTCTCAATCAGTACTGGCAATGCATGAACTACCCCACCCCATCATAACTCTGTGGGCGAATGAGGCATTTGTTTTTCTTGCCAGAGCTGATCTGCTCTGATATTCAGCTACTCTGGAGCAGAGTGGGGAGGCCAGGGCAACACATGGAGACACAGATGACTGTTTTCATTTCAGATTCACAGCTTTGGGGACTCTGCTTTAACACAGAAAGGGAATCTTCTGTTTAGTGTGAAAGATAAAAATTAGTAAATGTTGGTGTTGCTGTTCAGGTTTTTTTCTTTTATGAATAACTACTGAATTCAGAAGGCCCTGGTCGTGAGCAACAGCTATGGCTGAGAAAGTGAGGTCAGATCCTAGGCACTTCAAAGAAAGAAGAGATTTTCAAATACTCAAAATCTTATTTTTGATATGGCCTAGTAAAGGTAGGCAGGGTCAACATTTTTGTCCTGGGTTCCAAAAACACTGGTACATCCCCAGGTAGGAACTCTGGATGCTAAAGATAATGACATCTAACTGCCACTGGTGCTAATTGCTCCCTGATGACTGAATGAGAGCACTGAGTTTGTTGAAAATATAACTCATCACCTTGATGTTTCCATTTTTTATCATCTTTTTTTCTCAGTGTCTGCTGATTGGTACATACAGTCACTTCTCTTCCACATTGCATAACCCATGTCTAAGACATCAGACAACTCAGCTGGACAGTGATGGCTCTCTGTTGGATCCTATAAAATTAAAAGCACCAGAAAAAAAAAAAATTTCCAGGGGGAACCCACTTCAACTCAACACTGGTTTGCAGTTTCTCCTAGCAACTTAGCACTCACCTAAAAATATGCACCACTGTGTGGCAATTTTTTTGCCATGTTGTGTGCTGTCATGCTTTTGGGATGGCACATTTCATCTCTGTTTGCCCTGAAAAGATTTCACAGGCTTTAAGCCTCCATCAGGAAAACAGAGGGGCGGGGAGGCAAAAAGCATGACATTAAAATTCAGATGCCAAGTTCAGTAGCATGAATAAAAATTGTCTTAACCTCTGAGGTCAGGAAGTCACCAGCTGGAAGCAGAAAATCGCCACCAGTAAATTGCTGTGGGTTGGAGTGATGAATGCTAGTTAGTACCAGTGAGTTTCAGAAGAATCTCAGCTGTAGGGAGACAGGGCATCTTGGAACAGGGTTGAACAATTCCCGACTGTTTTCTTTCTTCTTTAGTCTGTCTTGTGCTCTTTCTGTTTCCACAGATTTCTCAGCTGGGGCAGCAAAAGATTAAACCCTTGTGGGAAAGTCTTGCGGCACGTAATAAGGGTGAAAGCAGTGGGATTCCATAGGGATTGAGTGGTATTGTAGGAAAATTGCTCTCGGATCCTATGGATGTCAAGAGGGAGGGAAAGTGCCCCAGTGCTTGAAATTTTCAAAGCTGACTGGAGCATGGAGATTCATCCATTGTCCCAGTAATTAAATATCACAGACATATGTCATACACAGCTCAGTCCAGCAGCAGGCATCCAGTGCCACCTATGTTCTGCTTGTTCCGAGCCCAAGATAAAAACCAGCCCAAGTTGGGAAGGAACTGCACTGTTCTCCTTTATCTGTCAGTCCATCTTTCCCTTGCAGGTTGAGCACAACCATGTGTTATCTGGGTTCCCCATCAATCTACCATTATATGTTCATCCATTACCATGTACACCAACTTACAGCCTTATGGGATGTAGTCACATCTTAGCCATCATCTCAAATACTGGATTCTTACTTAATTCATAGGACCTAAACCAGTGAAGTAGCACAAATTAATACAAACATCGTCTGTATGAGTGAATAAAAGATGTGTCCAAATCACTTCAGTTAGTCTAAAATTCTAGAGTGGGGAAAGTTTCAGGTTGAAGAGGTTGAACCACATCACAAAATGCTCAAATGATGATACAGTTCTCTACAACACTTTATGGGACATTTGAATATAAGCCCCTACTATTAAATTCAGTTTGAGGTTTCCATAACGGAAAGAGGCCAGCTTACATTTCAGATGTCATTTGTGCAGGGGAAGCTAGACAAAAAGCAGAAAGTTGGCAGTGAAAAATACCAGGCTCCTTTCTCCTTCCAGCCACCCTTCTCCAACATCTTTGGCTAACCCCCAAGCCATGGCAGGATCTGAACACTGCTTTTCATTGAGTGACATACCTGGCTCTAGAAGAACACACCCTTGTGGAATTGGCATCTGGGCAACATTTCCATTCCTTCTGCACAACACTTTTAACGCCTTCCAAACTAAAACAAAACCCAAAGGGTTTGCTACCATGTTCCCCTCATTATATTGGTTTTGTAAGGGTGTGGAGATGTCTTGCAGGATGGATTTGCCGCTGCAACTTCAAATACAGCACAGAAATGTAATAGATGGAGAGATTTTTCATTTTCTCCAATGGACTTTCTAAAGTTTTGATTTGTTTCTTGAATAGCTATCATTTCATCCAAAACCAATCCATAATCATTTATGTCCTTTTTCAATAGTATGTTCAACCCTTAGAACTAGAACATCAGTGGGTTCATCAGACTCTCTGGATTCCCTGTGTGGAACGCACAAAGATTTGTAGAAAGCAAGCCTGCCAGAGGCCTCCTGAATTCACCAGGGAGAAAAAAAAAACAAACAACCCACAGCATTCCACCATGGGATAGTTATACCTTTTCCTTTTCTAGCTTCCTCTTCCTGCTTTTAGGACTGATCATTCCACAAGTACTGTTGCATCTCTCCATGTGATTGATGCACCTCCCTCGAGTCACAATGCTGTCTTGTGAAAGGTTTCCTTATTTCCAACCTATTCTCCTTTATTTCAGTTCTAACCAATTACCTCTCACCCCACCTGCATTGACAAGCAAAACATGTTCCTTTTCCTTTGCAGCTTTGTGTGTGCACAGATATCTATCATAGATCCTTTCAGCCTCTCTTCTCTAGACTAAACAACCTTACTTCTTTAATTTTTTCTTTCTAAGTCAAGTCTTCAATCATTCCTGTTGCTATCCAGCTGGTCTACATCTTTCCTGAAAAGCCATAACCAAAACTGCACACAGCATCCATCTTGAGTTCCTACTAATGGCAAGAAGAATGGAAGAATTGCTTCATACTTAGAGGTAGTTTTCCCACTTATCCATCACTACATGCCATTTGCTCCTTCCCCCAAAGCATTGTTGTGTTGAATTACGCCCAATTTCCAACCTGCTCTAAGCTGTTCTACTCCATCCTCTGGCAATTCAACTAATCATTCTGCTTAGGGGCTATATCTCACGTGCCTCTTTTTTGAAACATGTCCTATTTTCCCTCTGCTAGCAGAACTGACACTCTCTACTTCAAAGCCAAGAGAAAGAAGACAATCTGTAGTGACATTACAGCATGCAATATGATGCATCTTCATTTTTTGCATAAAATGCATGCTACTTATGCTGTACTATGAACCAACTGGCTATTAGAGGAACATCGAGGGATGTAGGGAAGAAAGTTATCTTCTTAAACATAATCTACTATAATCTGCTATTGTGTGGCACTTCATCTTATCCTTCTCATGAACTTCTGAAGCCCATTCTCACCCTGAGGTGATAAGAGTCTATAGGGCTATAAGAAAATTAGTTTCAGGTCTTGTGCACTAAGAGAAGGACTGAAATAGTTCACTGAGATAGTTAAGGGAATTTTTTCTAGCACATTCATGAAACAAATGTCATAAGATATCTATGTAGATCATGAATTTTGAGAATAAACTCATAGTTCCACACAGGGATTCTGTTGACTTTGCCACTTCCTACACTAAGCAAAGCTTTGAGATCCCTGGGTAGGAAGCTGACGTAGGAAACCAAAAAGTTCTCTTATTTCTCCAGCTGGCTGAAAGCTTGGGTTTCAGCTGAAAGGTTTTTATGCAGTACACCTACTGCAGGCAGAGGAGGATATTTCAAGGTTCCCGTATAAGTAGAAGACAGGAGTAGAATCTAATTGAGGCAGACTGTATTTCCTTAAACTGGCATTCCTAATAAACAGGTATGTTTGCACAAAAATTCAATAGACACATGAATGGGAAACAATGTGGCTGGCAAAGCCTGATATCGATAACATCATCTAGCTCTTCCATGGTTTAAACAAGTCCAGCATACTCCATTGCTCCTCCTCCCTCCCTCTTCTTCTAAAGGTCTTGTAATGTGTTTCACAGAAAATGCCTTTTCTCTTCCTTTTGGTGTAATATTAATCTTGGGGGAGAAGGAGGAGGGGTTAGGGGAAGAGATGTAGTGTTTTGAGGTTCATATTCCCCTTGCACTTAATCTCTTTAACAAACCCCTTTAACAAATGAAAGGTCTGACAGGAGGCAGAGTCATTAAAATGAATTAAAGTGCATCCAGGAGAGATTAGTGATGAAGCCACTCATCAGACAATGCCCCTTTTCTTCTGAATTCGGCTGCTAGAGAATATCCCAGATTACAGAACAAAAGGGTTTGCAATCTAAAATGCGGATCCTTGAAAGATGCACCATGTTCCCTTCTACTCACCTCAACTCCTTGCTCTATGCAAGTACATTTGCAGTCAAGCAGGATTCACGCTTAATCTACCCAGGGGTAGAATCAGAGGGATTGGTTTTAATTACTGCTGAGCCTGCAAACCTGCACATACAACAGGAACACATCAGTGGATGGTTGATGGTGGACCCAGCAGTGCAGCATGGTGGGTACCATGCTGGTGTGCTGCTGATTTAGCTGACGCTGTGCTGATTTCTGGTCCTTCATGGAGAAGTCCCTAATGGCAAACAGGGCACCATGGGTGGAATGCTAACAAAGACATAAGATGCCTCCAACTCCCATTGAAGAAAGAGCCATACAGCATGCCATGGGAGTTGCTCCCAAGTGTAAATCGGATTTCAACCTGTGTTCCACACATGCATTTTGAACAGTAACAGAAGCAAAACAAAATACATTGGGCTAAAGCTACTCTGCACGGTTCACTTCTTCAACAAAAGCGCTGAGAAGTCAACAAATCAACAGGAGACTGACAACAACTAGAAAGTGAAAGATAAGACATGAGCTAATTACAAATGGGATGACTGGAGTAAAAGAATTCAGATTTTATAATCTTTTCAACTTCTTTCAAGAATTTTTCCCATTCTGGGGAGAAAAAAAAGTTAGAGTCCCTTCACCACTGCTTTATGACCTTTCTTTCAGATTTCTACTGCTTTTCTTTCCAGTGAGAAAAAAACACAGGATCCTCCAAACCGCCACCCACTACATCTGCACACCAAAGCAAAACAACTTTCTTCTTTTCTAAGGTGGCAAAAATAAATGTTGAAAGGAAGATGTGTTTTGTTTTGAATTGTTGATTTCAAATGTAAAGCCCAGTTTCCCAATCAGTCAGCATACAGCAGCTTCTGCACCTCAGTTCAAAGTTACTGGTGAACAAAGATTCCTGTCTGCATCTGGTAACTCAGGAAAACTTCCAGGGAAACACAAAGCCCTAATAAGCTGCTCCACTAACATGAATGAAACTCTGAGCTATGTCAGCTGAGACTATATCCTGAAGTTTTCTGATGACAGAAAAACAATGAGGTAGTGAATTGGTGAGGGACCCATTTCACTTGTGGTCTGCAGAGTTATTATATCAAAATATGTCCGGCAGAGTTTAATAGTGTCAGCATTTAATGTTCAGCATAATGTCATTCCTACAGACCAAGACAGACACTTCCCATAGGTAATTAATCTCTTACAAGTAGTTTAGCCATTGTAAGCAAAAGTGGATGAAATGTATTAATGGGGGGAAAGGCTGGGGGCAAATCATGCATGGAGAAACACTTCTCTGCATTAGTCCCACAAAATTACGAGTGAATTACAGCTGATAGATTTAGGACAGTTCCTGTTGAGTAATTGTATTCCATGAGGGTTTTCAATACAATGTGATATTCATTTTCACTTTATACAGTAGAGACAATAACAGCTACAGGTGCACAGGCTGTCTTGCTGGGAGGAATAAAACTGTGATTGTTTAACATCTGACTTTTCTCACGCAGTTACAGCTTTTAGATTTGAGCTATATTTTGCACATATCTCAGACACGGGTCGTTCCTTTTTTTACTCCAAGAATCTAGTTCTAAAAAAATGCATACTCTAAAGACCCATTGTCAAATGAAACATACTTCCTCTGTTCAATTTGTTTTTTTCCTCTTTTGCTATATCAGCTTTCAGCTGCAGAAATGCAAGGAATCACTTGTTAGGATAGAGAAATGAAACTGCCAGATCATGAAGGATGCACAGCTATAAGACCAGGCTCCCAAACAAGTCCTAAAACAGGAGATCTGCAAACACAGACAGCTCTATGAGACGGGATTTTGTTCTGCTTTTTGCTTTGGCATCTGCTCACAGCTTTGCTGTGTCTTTCTGGGGCTTTGCTGGTCTTTACAACAAGAACAGCAAGAAACCAAGGAGCCAAGCAAAGTCTAATCTTTCTCCTGGAGAAGACAGTATGGTTATTCTTGGAGTTTCATGGAATCATTAAGGTTGGAAAAGACCATTAAGAACATTTAGTCCAATCATCAACACATCACCACCATGAGTTTGCCTGCTAGCTACCTTCCATCTCAGAAATGAACTCTCCTTCCTTTTGCTCCCCAGAAGCATTGGAAGGGGCTGCCCAGAACCGGTGGAGTCCCTGTCCCTGGAGCTATTCAGAGAGGTAGGGGTGGCACTAAGGATGCAGTTTAGTGATGGGACTTGGTAGGTCAGGCTCATGGTTGGACTTAGTGATCTTGAAGGTCTCTTTCAACCTAGATGAGTCTCTGACTGAGGACAACCACATTCACCTGCATAGGTGAATCTGATTCCTTACAGTTGGGATTTTCCTATGTGAAAAACATGTTAATTAATTATTTTGTTTATTTCATGCATTTTAGTTTAGAGAGAAACCCAAATGCTCCTCAAATTGTTGTGGTTTCCTGCCACTGAACACTGAATTGTTCCTTCCTTCATACTTAAGAAAATTAAAATAGAGATTTATTAAACACTAGCATTTGCTACTTTGCTAGGAATCAAGCATGGGAAAATCAGGTTAAAAACACCATTTTTTAAACAAAAAGTTGCACTTTTTTTTTTTTTTTCTTTTTCCTAAGGAGAAAAACCTCCCACAAGCTCTTTGATTTAAGGAAATACTGTCTTTCAACAGATTTATCTTTTGTAAGTGGCTCTCGGTTAACTAACTCTAGGCTCTGCTCTTTTGCATCTCTCCAAGAAGAAAATAAACTGTGGCAGTTTTGCTTCTGGGCCTGCATGGCCTAGCAATAAAACTTTCCAAACCATCTTGGTGGCCTGGGAAGTTAAGCCCTCCATCCACTCTGGGGCTGAGCACCCGATGTGCCATTTTTCATATATTCTTGTGATTCCCAGTACATGTTGTTTGTAGCAGCTTAGTCAGAGCTGGCACTGGTGATGCTAATTTCAGATAATGCTGCTTTCCACCACTGTCCCTTACGATGCAAATTCCCATCAGAATTTTCCCCATAGATAAGATAAAATGTCTCTGTGGTGCCTGAGGCAAAGCATTCTCATGCACCACAGTGACAGCCCTGCTCTTGCCAGCTACCGGGTTTTATCAAAGTTTTAGGAATTTAACATCACTGAGAGTTCTGCTCCTCTTGCAAACAGGAGGGAAATCAGGGCTTCAAAAGTCCAGGGAATCATAGAATCATTGTGGTTGGAAAGATCACTAAGATATCCAGTCCAACCACTGATCCATCCTCACCATGCTCACTAACCATGTCCCTCAGTGCCACATCTACACATTTCTTTAATACCTCCAGGGGTGACACCTCCACTATCTCCCTGGGTATTTCAATACCTGACCACTGATAAATTTTCTCTAATATCCAGCCTGAGCCTCCGTTGATGCAAGCTGAGGACATTCCCTTCCATTCTGTTGTTTACTAGGAGAAGAGGGTTCTCTTCTCCAGACTGAACATTCCCAGTTCCCTCAGCTGCTCCCCACAAGACTTCTGCCCCAGACCCTTCACAGCTTTATCGCCCTTCTCTGGACATGCTCCAAGACCTCAATGTTTTTCTTGTGGAGGGGCCCATAAGCGAACACTACTAGTACTCAAGGTGCAGCCTCACCAGGGCTGAGTGCAATGGCACTGGGTGAGAATGGCCCAGTTAGTCAGACAGACAGATGCAGACACACACAATTATATGAGCACAAACACCAAGTGGGCTGGAATAGGCTCTGCTCCTTTAGGAAGCAAAGCTTAAAGAAAAAAAAAAAAAAAAAAAGCAGAAAAATCCTCAGGCCCAGTATAAATCATACCAAAGCTTCCACTCATGGTAGGATTTCTGAACCTGCTTTCAGAGCATTATGCTTGGGCCCAGTATCATATGCAGGTCTTGTTGCTCGTCCGAAACAATTAAGCTGTCCCCCTCGTGAACTCCAGTCCACATTCGAACCCGTGTATCTTAAACGTAAAGTGTCACCTTCCCACTCTTGGGAAATGAAGTCCTCCAATGAGCGCTACAGGGATGAAATATGGGTTGCAGATGTTGAACCACGGAATGGTACAGGAACAAATTTGCGGAGCTGAAATACAACTTTGAAAACCTGCATCCCTTTGACATTTCAGTCAGCTGTTCCACAAGTCTTTGGGGAAAAAAAGAAACTGCTGTTTCTCTTTCCTCACCCTCTCTTTTTTTAACTTCGTATTTTTGGACTATTTTTTATTCACTTTTATCTTTAATTATCTGTACTGTCCAACATCTGCATACGTTTTGGAAGTCATCTCCAAAGTTTAGCTTTTCCCTCACTTGTTGAAACGTGGTAACCTTAGGTAGATCTGCTGAGGTGCAGGCAGGGAAAGTGCTAGGCTTTTCTAGACCCTACGCATTTGTTTGTTTTAACTGAAATTCATCTTTTTTAAGGAATGATTCAAGTGGACCCTGAAAGAAACAGCTGGGCAGCTATGGCACGTATCCAGGGCAGGACAAGGCTCCTGAGCCAGACAGGTCTGCCTGCTCACACAAAGTCCAAAGGCAGGACTCAAATTGAAGCCATACGAATAAAGCAGGCTCTGGAGCCCAAGCAAGTCATTAGCAGTCTTTCAACTGACTTTGAAGCAGATTTTTGAGACCCAGTCATTTTATAGAGCGGAATGTGGAAAAACAACCACTGCAGCTTGTAAAATGAAGGGGAACAAAGCGGCGCTCCTGTGTGCCTGCCAGCCCCACTGCCTCAGCCCCTTTGGTGCATGCAAGGGGCTGCATTGGACCCCTTCTCTACTCGACCCTTGTAATTATCTGACCAATTTCAGCATGACCTGTAACTTCCCCTTTCACCTCATGCGTGACTTTGAATAGCTCCTAATTTTAGCTGCACCTTGTAAATCCAATGGAGGTGATTGTGTGATCAAAAGGCCCTGGATCGGCTCCTAGAGGAGCACTTCCAGCTGCGAGCAGCACAGCTGACATCAGAAGAGGGTCCATTTGATGTAATCCCACAGGCACACAAACCACAGACTGTGTAGATGAGTACACACTCACACCCAGATGTGCTGAAGTTACACAGAAAGGTAGAAGTTATGAACCATGCTTGCACATATTCATCTTCCCTATCGCGCGCACATTTTTCAGCCTCATACATTCTACAGCCAGTCCTCTCTGAACAACTTCACACTTCTCCAAATAAAGGACATTTAAAAATAGCTCTCCAGGTTGAGTGCCCTGGAGGCTGCCAGAATAAAAAAGATGAAGTCCAAGGCCTGATGCACATCAAAGTGATGGAGGGTGACGGCACTGCCTTTCCGGCCACGTGTCCTGCACACGCACAGCGCAGTGGGTACAGGTAGCTGGAGGCCGCCATTTACTTTGGCACCTGCCAAGGTGATTTTGTTGTTGGGATCAGGGCTTGGCCAGCTCACTGTACCGGTAGGACGGCATCCAGACCAATGCAATAAGCCGTGTCTTGAGGGAAGCCAAAAGAAAGGCTAAAGAAGACCACACACAACTCAGGGCTGGTGTCTGGATTTTACAGGAGGGTGTGTGGAGTTTTTCTTCTTTTTTTTTTTTTCCTTCTTTCCTTTTTTCTTTTCCTTTTTTCCTTTTTTTTTTCCTTTTTTTTTTCTTTTTTTTTTTCTTTTTGTGAAAATACTTGAGGACTTGGGAAAAGATTTGAGTCATTACAAATATGTAATCCTACCTCATGATACAGCTGTAGTGAGCCAGGGCAGCTAGGTCTGGGGGAGTCAGCAATCAGGCTCTCTGATTGGAAAGCAGGGAGGCCCTTTGGTCAAATTTAATAAAAATAGACTTGTTATATTTGGAACATTTTATCTGAGAACATGTTGTCTCCTTATATCTGCTTGTCAGGCAGTGGGACGTTTCCTGTGAGGGAGACAGACTCTGAGAAGACTCGGAGCTGCGGCTGTGGCTGCCATGGACAGGAGGAGCCATTAAGATGATTTCTGTCTATCATGAAACTTCATGAAACTCTGCCCAGGCTGAGGGAGAAGGTTAAGTTTTACGTAGTATGAGTCGTATATGGAAACCTCTCTCCTTTCAAATACACACAGAAAAAAAATATCATCTTACTTGTCCAGTCTGGCAGCTAAAAGCAAAGCAAAACACACCCCTGGAAATTTACAGGTTAGGTTTTAGACAACTGGCTAGCCTCCCTCCTCCCTGGTGAATCACAACTATTGATTTAATGAGCTTTAATACAACATACAAACAGCAAAAATCAGCCCAGACATAAACCACTAGGAAATACTCAGGTCTTTGCAGCCTGTAACAGTGATGGACGGAGGTTCTTTGGCAGCTCAAGTCTGGGGGCAAATAAAAAGAGATTTGCACAGCACTTAGCAACTCTAAGTGACTATCTATGAAAAGGATCGACAGCCAAGGAGACAGTGAGGCAAGACTTTAAATTATTAAAGAACACCATTTCCCCTCACTCTTTACTCAAGAGGTTCCATCTGAAGTCCTTTGGACACTTATGGATCCTCAGTATAAGAGAAATTCAGAAAAGGTGAGTCAACAGATGGCTGGGGGGCTGCAACTCCAAGCTAGAAGGCCATGTTCTACCAGCAGAGCACAACACGGAAAACTGGTGAACTATTTGTTTTGTCAGAAGGAATCTTCCTTCCCAGACCTCAGATCTCCTACTAAACTGATCGTTGTGGATACCACTGCATAACTACTTAAAAAAAGATCTGGTTCTATTTTTCTTGTCTATCATAATAAATACTGCCTGAGTCCAAATCTCCTCACATTTAGCCACGAGCCATCTCTCTGGACTTGCCATCCAGTCTGATCCTCTGAAGACTATGACTAGAATAGAACTCCCATCAGCAAATATACTCCTCAAAATAAATAAATAAATAAAGTGCTAAGTGGGGAAACCAAACAGCTGATTGCATTCATCTGACTATGGATTCCATCCACACTAAGGAGATGCTCTTTTGTCATTTTATTTTATGGGGCAGGTGTTGCAAAATGGAACACCTGTTCCAAAAAGAGAAACATGATAGAGCCCCATGTGAGAAAGACAGATATATAAATTGGTTTTTGAGTGCTTCTTTATAGTTACATTTGATAGCAGAAGCATCTGACTAGAAAAGCTTTCAGGCTGAGAATCTCTTAATATTTCATTCCTTGGAGTGCTTCACCATTTCCAGGAACAAACCCTAGGACTTCTTTCAGAGTTTCGAGTAGTACAATCAGTAGTTTCAATTGCCTCCTGGATTTTTAATACCATGTATGATCAGACTGAGAAACTGACAAGTTTCACATCCTTCCGTTTCCTCGCTAACTTGATCAGACCAGTCCCAAATGTCTAGCATCCAAGAGTATAAAACGGTTACTGATAAAGCTGACTGTACATATGTCCATCTGTTGTTGTTTCATGTACTCAGACATTCTGCCTATTTGGGGTTAATTGAACCTTGGCTTTACTTCTCATAAGGCACCCAAAGGACCATGACCTTTGGTGCCTACACAGCTTTTTAATGTAGTCTTATGCACGTGGATTATGCAGTATATATGGAGAGGAAGTAGTTGACTGAACATGGCTTTAGAAGTCATGAACTCCAGAGTGTGAGCTGGGATCTGAGGAGACCCTAAGAATTCAGCATTTCCATCTCATGTTGCAATATGAATATCACCATTCTGACACAAAACACCTACAGACTTAATCCACCCTTGGGTGAAATTAATTCTCTCATAACTGTAGCTTGGCCAAAGTAATTGTACGTGCTGTAGATACTTGACACAGTGGGGTAGATTTAATAAACTAGAGCTGCATAGACCATTCCTGTGGTTTAGCTTTAGAACCTCTCTATCGAAAACTTAGGAAATGAAGAGTTAAAAAGGAAATCCATACGTGTTTATAGCCAAGCAGACTGTAATGAACGTGTGAAATGAATTACCAAGGAGAGCTATTGGTAAATTATGGTTTAAGCATCAAGCTAAAAAAATAGACTGAAAGAGAAATGAAAGACATAAGGTACATAAGGTGAAAGTTACAGGCAGATGACGGGCTTGTCAGAACCAGTATCATTCTTCCCTACAGTGACTCATGGTTTTCATCTCAGTTACCATGTGTATCCTCTCAGAGAGAGCAGACCACCTATGCGATACCGAGCTCCCCCTCCACGTGCATAGATATGCCCATACACTTGCAAGTAGAAGGCTGTGTGGTCTAGGATTTCAAGGGGGAAATAAAAGTTGGATTCAAGATCCTGAGTTTTAATCCCAGTGGTTCCCAAAGGCTCATTGCACCAAACCTCAGAGAGTCACTTGCTTCTAGCTGCAATTAAGGAATACGAGACCTGTGGGGAAAACATATTTTCTACTGAGTAGATCTTTCTTGTTTCCGTGTTCCTTTTCAAGGAGGGTAATGCATGCAAAATGGGGCTGTATAGAAGGTTCATCTTTGTGTTTCCATCCATTTGCATTGTTTACCTACTTTGCCAAGCTGTCATGGTACTAAGTAGACCACTTAATAATGTCCTTTTCCTTAGAGTTTGAAAATAATCTCTAAATAAATAAATAAATAAATAAAATCAGGAGATGCTCACATTCATGGTGGTAGAGTCACCGTCCCTGGAGGTTTTCAAGAACCATGAAGATATGGTACTGAGCAACACGGTTAGCAGACATGGTGGGGATGGGCTGATGGTTGGAACTACACAGTCTCAGTGTCTTCTCCAACCACAGTGACTCTAAGATTCCATGTACAAAATGACTGCCGAAAGACTTGGCTAACTCTCATCCCCACAGATTATAAGGCCACATACTGATGTGATCTTCTCATCTTGACTTAGCAATGCAGTTTTGTTATCCCAAACTGTCTTTAGTCCAGTTTTATTATGTTTTCAAACTGATGTCCTCAAGAAACATACAGGTGGCTTTCCTGACCAATATACAATGGTAGCTCTTAGGCATGCCGAGGCTTACAATATGGGAGAGGCTGACATGCTGCCAGGATTCTATCTCCTCTGGAAAGAACAATTGTTTTGTGTATCATAAAAAATTTAAATTTCTTCAAAACTTCCAGCCACGGAAGAAAGTTTTTCCAGCTGAAAACATGAAAACTTTCCACGAAATGCCAGACTGTGTGATACAAAGCACTGATGGCCCTCTGGCCACAGCTGCTTCTGTTTAGTCATAGTGTGAGCAAAGAGACACTCAAATAACACATTTGCACTGGAACAGCCTTTGCCGTAACTTGCGTTACTGCAGCTGGACTCACATCAAAACTCAATGCACCGTGTGGAAAGCAATTACCCACTGCAAAATGGTGGAATGAAAAGCACTCCTCAATATCCTCTTTCTTAATGGCGCTGAACCAGATCCGGCAACTCAACAAAATGCTTGAGACACTTTCTCTCTCCACAACCTCCCCCCCCCCTTCCTTTCTCTCCTTGCTCTGTTGTTAAAGCCACACTGGGAAGATACAACCAAGCACTGAGCTGAGATTCATTTTACCACCACTTTTATCAGCCCCTTCAAGCTGTTGGCTGGCAAGACTTGTGTCCCTGCTTGTAAAGTTGTGAGGATCCTGGTTAAGGGCCACATTGCACAAATTTGCAGGATATAAACAGATATTCTGAGACCAACCATGCGATCTGTAGAGGATTCAACTAAGCTTCTTGCACAGATTTTGGGACCCAGCTGGTGGCCAGACATAACCTGGCCACATAATTTTGCATCTGGGAAGGGATGAGGAATGGAGGCACTGTGGGAGCAAAGACTGCAGAAGAAAATCAGAATGTGGAGTCTGTTTGCAGAGATGAGTAAATTAAATGTTAGAGGACCTTTTTTGCAAAACAGGTGCTTGCTTTCCTCCAGAAAAACACATGCCTGAGAAAACAAATTGCTGGGGACCAAAATGACCACCTTGTGATGCAAAACAAGGAGTCTGCCGAAAGAACTTTTCATTTCCAAGTGTGTCCAATTGGAGTTCCTTATTTGGGAGATGCAGCCCATCAAGTTCAAGTGAAATTAAATCATTGATTTTCTGCTGCAGGAAGCAAAACAACATTTCCCAGCAGTGTAGAGTGTAATTTACTGTTTGGGGAGTTGTTTTTATTTTTTTTTTTATTATTTTTCCTAACCGTGAAAGTTTACATAGAAGTTCGGTACTATTTGTAAGTCTAATCATTAATAATCTCTTTTTTTTTTTTTCCTCTTAATTGTGCCCTTCATTTTGTTTTCCAACAATCTCTAGCCAAAAATCTCACCTTTGAAATAGAAAAAAAAAAACAAAAACCTTTTTTGGTAGCTTGGGGCATTTGGCTCTTCTTTTCCCACCTTGCCTCTCTCATCTCCCACTGAGAAGTTGGACTGGATGACCTGCAAGGGTCCCTTCCAGCAAAAATGATTCTATGATCTACCAACAACCCGCACCTCAAGTGCTGGGTGATGCATGACCTCAAGTGAAAAGACTTCTGATCCAACCTGGCAACTAGGGCTTGTTGACACCAGGGTTATCTCCCTACTGATAGGAGGCTATGGGACAGGTGGCTTCGTGATTATGTGACAACCAAGATCTGGAAGGGACAGACTCTTCAAGCAGGGTCTGTTGTGACCGGACAAGGGGAAATGGTTTCAAATGAAAAGAGGGAAGATTTAGAGTGGATATAGGGAAGAAGTTTTTTCAATAAGAGTGGCAAGGCACAGGCTGCCCAGAGAGGTGGTAGATGACCCTGGAGACACTCAAGGTCAGGCTGGAGGGGCTCTGAGCATCTGATGGAACTGTAGGTGTCTCTGTTCATTGCAGGGGATTGGACCAGATGACCTTTAAAAGATTCTTTCAAAATCAAATGATTCTGTGATCCTCTCTGTCCATTCATTGGAAGATACTGAAGGACATAAGGACTCCATCTCTGCACCTACAACCGTGAGCACTCAGAGTTTTGTGAAAAGAAGGGAGCAATGTCTCAGTGGCTCCAACTGAGCAGCACTGGTGTAGTGAGCACACATGGAGTCGGGGGAGGTTAAACGTGGAGCGTGCCAAGAAAGCAGAAGGAGTTAGTGAGAGGAGTGACGAACAAGAGCGCTAATTGCAAGAGCAGCAAGGAAAATATGACAGGGAAAGGAGTCGAGGGGAAGCCGGAGGGGCCCCATCAGCCTGCTGCTGGGTCGGGTGCAAATGATTTCAGCAGAGGCAGCTCACAGCTGTACGAAGCAGGTGCAGGGGCAGACGGACGCTGCCCTGAACCTGGGGAGAAGGCTGTAGGCAGGAAGGAAACTGGTTTTCCCAAGCTCCAAACAACATCACGCAAAAGAAAGAGAAGGAGGGAGAGCGGTGTTCAGACAGAGGAGAAACAGCTCTGTCACTCTCCGCTTCAGGATTGTGATGGGCAGATGAAAGATGAATTGACTTCAGCCAGTCCTGTCAGATGTTTCTGAGCTGTGGGACTTATCATCTGTCAGACCAGAAAAGAATAAGCTAAACAAAAAGCTTTCACAACCCTCATTCCCAAATCTGTGCGTCATGGTGTGCCAGGAAAAGAGATTTCTGGCCTTTCTTCATTTTTTTTTTCTTTTCTTTTCTTTTTTCTTTCCTTTTCTGCGCTACTACTAACTGCTTTTCCCTGTCTCTCACTGGACAGCTGGAGGGGATCCAGGTGGCTGCTGTTCTTATGGCTGCACACTGACTTCAGTGGGGGAAGGCTTGCAAATGGCTTTCCAAGTAGCCAAGTACAACGGTGGAGAGGGGCAGTCTGCATGCCAGGAGCAGAAGACATTCTCCCCGCTGAAATGGCAGGGGCAATGTGGGAATTCAGGGCTTCCTGTGTCTGCATTCTTCCATTATCCATCCCAGAACCTTCTGTCCCTTTTTCCCTGCTCCGCCTCCTTTCAAGAGCCAGTGTGTTCAGATGGGCACCACACAAAACCCCGGATGCCTTCAGAGAGCAGTCTTCTCTGCTGGATTCATTTGGTGCCCGCTCTAATTAATTCCCTTTGAACTGGAGTCTGAAGGTAATTGTCAGTCCAGATACTCTCGGCTGACTCCAATGAATACGCAGGACTGGGCTGGAACAGAAGTATGTAAGAGCTCCGCTGTGCCAGACTAAGATGCCACTGGTGCTCCAGAGTCAATAAGCAGATCAACAGGACTACTAAGGACTCCTCCAATGTGAATTATCCTATGGTCCATTGTTGTCTCTTCTCTGCAGCAGAGGTCTGGGACAGCTTACTGGGGAATGACACACACGCAGTGGTCCTTCCCTTGCTTCTAAGCTATTCCTGACTCTTCTGATGGTCTTCTAGGGTGTTTCTAAGTTATCTTCCAGGTTATCCCTCTTTCAGAATCCAGAAGAGTCTGATGAGCATCGTTAGGAAAGCTGGAAATAGGTGAACATCTTGAGTTTAAGGTAAGCCTGGCTTGAAGGGAGAAACCAAAACCCACATTTTTTTGTCCAACAGAGAAAATAGGATCATGCTTCTCTTCAGGTTATTATGGAGCCATGGGTTACTAAGTGTAGTAGAGCATAACACATAAAGGAAGGGTCCAAACTAGTATTCCTCTGAGCTAGCTTTAGGCCAGTAGGAAAAGATTTAGGCGGGTACATTAGCTCTGCTGATGCCTGGTAACTTGCAATGCTTTTTATCATTTAATTGTGAGTTTAATCCATGTTATAATGACCGTCACACTTGTCCAACAGACTTGGTTGACATTTTTCCTTCCCTTGTTTTCCCCTGTACTTTGGCTACATCTTCGCATCCTGTCCCTGGTTTGTTTCTGTCAATTCTTTAAACAGCTGCTGGGTTCTGCTCCAGAGGTGGCTGCATTCCAACAGTGGGGAATGTGACTCCTGACATATGGGAGAGCTGGTGCTGTATGTCAAGAGCTGTGAAGCTGAGAGATGCGACACATCCAGGGTCAGCTTGTCAGCACCACACAGCCCCAGGAGAGGTCCCAGTTTGGACATCTATTTTATTATTTTCATGTGCTTCAGCTTGGTTTCTAGCAACAGTTCTCTGTGTTCATTTTCTGGCCTGCAACCAAGTCACCCCTTCTGGAAATCTCAGCAGTTGCCATACAGTGAATGGGCTCCACACGTAAAATCCCATGCTGGAAATGGCCCTCAGTCATCAACTGCATGCAGCATCAGGGAATCAAGCAGCTGAGTGTGATCCTGGTGTCAAGTATCCAAGCAGCTGGGCTGCTCTTTGCCTTCCCCATGCTGTGTTAGAGCAGGTCATGCTGCATTTACCACTCTGGGTTGGGTCTCCATTTTCAAAATACTTTCTGAGCTTCTCAGAAATCTGCCTCTAGTTCCCTAACTCATTGGTAAGCTCTTCTCTACACACTCCCCCTCCTTTCTCTCTTGTGGGTAGCCTTCAGCAAAAACTGGCACCTTGACCCTTCGTATTTGGCAGGCTCCAGTAAATCTCAGACCTCCTCTGTGTTTTCCCAGGAAAGTAATTGAACCTTGGCTCTGCAAGAAAGTATCTGTGGGTTTGCTGTATTCATTTGTTTCTCTGCTATTTCATAGGCCACCTTCTGCGCTCTCATGGACAAGTAGTGGTCCATGCAGAAACTGCATAGCCATTTCCACAGATAAATTTAAATTGAGGCAGATGTAAATATACATCCTCATCCCACTCCACTGAAAGATCAGCCTGTAATCAGAACATTTTGGGCACACCTCACAGCAGATTGTCATGAAAGCAGTTGCTGGCCTCCTCTCAGCTTGGGGGGAAAGGGGCACGGGGAGCTTCAGGTCAGCTCAGAGACGAGGACAAGGGCTTGTATTCACCCATCACTGTTTCTCAGGCCCAGGAGAAGAATTTTCTCAGATAATTCCAATACCAGGACACGTAACACAGAAAAGGCTTCTACAAGAGGTTTAAACTGAGGTTTAAGCTCTGTCCACCTGAAAAACAATTGCTCTGAATTGCTCAAACTGCAACAAGGACCAGCTTCCTAACCAAGCTTGCTGCTGCAAGCCAGCGGGATGCCAGCCCATGAAAATGATGAGAGATGGGGATCCAGATCTCCAGAGCAGAAGAAAAGCACTTTTCTTTCTTTTCATAAAGAATTTCCTCTTGTTATGTTCCCCATGCTTGCCTTATGTGCTTTAGCTGAAGCAGGGCAGAATGGAATAGCCTACATGTATTTTATCCTGTATCAATGAAGACAGACCATTCCTTGAGAAATTTCCAAGTGACCCTCTCACCCCATGCACAAGGGCAATTTTCACTCATGCAACACTTCCAGAAACTGGTTCTTGCCTACTTCAGTCTTTTCTGTTAGCTCCCTGCAAGATGGGTGGCACAGCCCTAAGCTCCAAAGATAATGTTGTGCCAAGGCAGTTAGACACGGCTATGTCTGAACACGGAACATTTCTCTCTGAGTCTCAGTGCTATTGTGCGAATCTCTCTGCTCACGCAGAGATGAGACATAATTGAGAAGTATACAACTCAAGAAGTATAACTTCAAGACCAATCAGAAGAACTTTGGTATAAATAGATAAAGAAAAGAAACACAAAAACAGAATTAGTTGGAAAGTCTTCTGGTCTAAAAGGCTGGATGGAGAGTTGTGCACTGCTTTTCTTATATCAGAATAAAGTTAGCATTGTATTACTGGAGTGTAGGTGGGTACAGCACAGCTCAGTATCATCAGCTGTCATCCAACACGCTGGTGTTACAGACTCAATAGCATTATACCTGCAGCAAAAACAAGAGCCTGAAACTACTGAAGGAAAAAGGGCAAACTAAATTGATCAGCAAAAATGACAAATGCTGATCTGTGTTCCTGACAATAGAAACATGATTGCTGCTAAATATATGCAAACACTTGCCAGCATGGGTAGGAAAGGAGGTGCTGTATAGTGATGCAGCTGTAGTGTTGTCAGTGCTACAGAGCCTTTTTCTTAGTGATGAAGGAATATGCCACTTTACACCAAAGGATCAGAAGATAAACTGCATGCAGTTACTCCAGACTCTATCAGAAAACAACTGTAGCACAATGCTATTCTTGTCTTTGAGCCAAATGGCAGCAACTTTTTTGCTTGCCAGTGCATTCAATCCTATATCTACAGGACTCCTTTATGGGGCCATAAAGATCAAGCATGATATTTGACAACCAGGAGTCTTTTTCTTTGGTTCTTGGATTGTGTTTTTTTTTCCTCCTGTACTAAGCCAACACAAGAATATATTGCAGCTTATCCATTGTTTTTCCTGGCTTGACTTTATTTTGGCTTATCAAATTGTGAACACCACCACCTGCCAGGATAGAGGAGATATTTTCATGGACAGATAACCTAATTTATGTTATTGTTTCCTAGGTTCATGGATTTTAGGACCACTGCAATAAACCATTCCAGCCTCCTGAGTAGTACAGATTGGAATCAAAACTGGCGTACATTTCCAATATCATCACATGTAAGGAGAAAGCACATCTCTACAACTGAAAGAGGGCATTGCAGAGGTCTAAACAGAGAAGATGAATAGGAGATAATTATAGTTTGACCCTCATAATGTACTGCTGAAAAGAGGCAGGTACAGAATGAAGAAAAAGAGGCACACAATGCATCACTGAGCAATGCAACTCTAACAGAAGAAAAAGCTTGCATGGGCTTAATACCTGAATGAATAGATTAATGGAAAAACAATCCATCAAGGGGTCCTAATCATAGATACAGCACCTCTGAGCCTCTGGGAAGCATCATCCTTCCCCAGGCATCCAGTACGTGCCTCTGTCAGTGAGAGGGTTTGGGGCAACTGCACTTCTGGATTGATGTGGCTCAGCCTTTCTTATGTGGAAACCACAAACAAGCCACATTGCATTTTCAGGACTATCCCGAGTCTGACAACACTCTTTTCATCTGTGCTTGCGGACAGTGAATCTGCCAGCACAGTACAAGGTCATGCTCACCAAGTGTGGGCCTATATATGCTCCAACAGGTCTAATCTCTGCTTCCTCGGGAAGCAGTGAGCAGACACGAAGCAGGTTGATATGGGAGCTCTTAGTTCTCCCAGTCATTCCCAGAAACACACTTCAGAGCAGCATAGACACAGCCCTAGGGATCTGTGCTCCTCTGTTTGAAGTACAAACCCTTTACATCAGTGGTCTTCCAGTCTTGGAAAATACTTAAGGTACTTAAGTGTGAAACGAAGCAAGTCCCCCCCCCTTCATCCCTGCCAGGAAGCGCTCCAGAGGGCTGGAATTTGTTTTTCCAATTAGACTCCATGCAGCACGACCTTTGCCTTCTCCAAGCCAGGTCGGGCTGATTAATGGGCTGTCATCCCAGCACAACGAGGTCCAGAGGGGTGTGGGGTTGCTAGGACATTCTCCTAACAGCTTCTGCAGGAGAATCACTTTTGGACCGCTCTGCACCATTAAGCAGAGAACCTGGGGGTCTTTAATTTATCAGGTGGGAAGTGAGGATAATTACTTTTCAAGCAGCCGATATACCCGAAGTGCACTCACAACGGAAGCAAAGTGGGGAAGCTGGGGGATTCAGACACTGTTTACATTCCGGTGAAACTGGATCTCAGAGCTATACACCAAGTTGGGAAGGGAGTGTCAGACCAGAATGGAGAGGAGGACAGGCTGTTATATAAAGTGACTGACAGATTAATCTAATAGTCTGGACTCTGAGGCTCCACAGGTGTTCAGGCCAGTGGTCAGACTAGCCAAATTTGCAAACAATAAATTCAAACCCTACATGGGGCCATCGTGACTAATTTTGCTAGAGGCAACGTCAGGTGTGTGATAGGATATGGGTCCTCCCCCCTGCAAAGACTGAAAGGATCGAATGAATATTGAGACTACTTTGAAAGATGAATTTCTCTCCCCTTTCCTACCTCTTTATGGTTTCAATATTATACTTTATTGTCAGGATTTTCAGTCATTACATAAGCATAAAGAGAATGAAGGCCCAAAGGGGGAAGACACTTACCCTTCTCTTGAGCAGAGGGTTGAAATTGCTTCCTGTCACAACAGGACTATAGTTACTGTTTATTTAACTTTCAGGGAAGGGGTTGAAAACATCAATGTCAGATGGTGGTCTCATCCAGGAAAAGATTGTTTTATACCTTGCCCTGGGATGCAGGACTCTTCAAAAAGTGGTGCAGTGCTTTGACCAGTGACTGGTCTCTGAAACTGGGATGGAAAATCATTTGGGACAAGCGGGGACCATTGGGGTTGATGGATTTCTCCAACCTAGCTGAGGTGATCTGAGAGACGAAGATCTGTTCTCAGATCGTTTCTGTAGGCAGTGGGAGAAGAATGGCTGCAAGAGGATATAAATCACCAAAATTTTGACTCCCCATTTTAGGATGAGCTGCACCATCCTAGTCTGCAAAAGGTGCCAGCGTTTTGCCTCTTGTTGGCTTTCTGAAGCCTTTCTGCTACTGAAACATCCAGAAACTTTTTGGAGGCCTTGTTGCAATGATACTGACTTGGCTAGTGAGCCTGGCTGGTTGGGTTCATCTGCTTTAGTTCCAGCTTAGTCAAAAGGTGCTCAGACACACTGTAAGAGGTGCTACTTAGGATTCTAAATTTCATCTTTCTCCAGAAACATCACGAGACCTACAAGGAGTATCTTTGGGGGCTTAGAGCTCAGATGGTTCACTACTCATAGATAAAGCTCAGCTTGCCTGTACAGGTGATGAGAACAGCACCCTAGAAGATCGCACAACAGAAGGCTAAAGACTGCTAATTGTGACTGATATCTTTAGCAAGTACATCTCTGTAGGAGGCAGAAGAGGAGTGGGGCAAACACATCAGAGGCTTTATCAGAAGAGAGAAGTGATGGAAATCTTGCTGTGTGTGATGCTGGTGAGCCTAGTATGTAGGCTCCCAGTTTCCTCCCACCCAGTGCAGCCAGAAGAAAAAGAAGATTCAGTATTTTGAGAACTAGAGCCTATGTGCCATTCATTCCTTGAATATGAAAGGAGTATCGCTGAGCAAAGAGCTTTTTCTCTTGCTCCACTCCATCCCCCAGGAGCCGTGTAAGCATCACACTCCTTCCAGCCTTTAGGTGAAACCAACTCATCAGTGATATCTTAATAATATTTTACAGATGCATGCACCTCCCCTGGGCTCAATAAATACATTCTGGGCTCATCTCTTATCCCTCTTAAAAACACTAGTTAAAAGAACAGAAGGGGGAAAAAATAACCCCATATAGACAGCGATGCCCCATGAGATGAGGCTTGGGTCTCAGAGCCTTCCTCACACTGAAAATTCCCCACGAGTGAAATATGTCTCACTCAGAGCAAGAGGCAAAGGAATAGTGATCTGTCAGCTGCTAAAAGGCATCAGCGCCAGGCAAGGAAGGAGAGAACAGGCCCCAGAGGGACAGGCAGGGATCCTTCTGCAGCACAGACAGCAGAGCTAGCAGCTAAGATGCTTACTGAGGCCATCAATCCTCTTGTTCCTAGGTCTGGGCGGTCCATCAGCTGGGATCAGACAAGAATTTCCGCCCCTGCATCATGCAGTGCTGATGCCAAGGCCTAGCTGAGTTATGATGCTGAGCAGCATAGGGGAAAAAGGATACGTTTTTGAAATATTCAATGTTGGCTTGACATCAAAAACAGTGTAACAGGCTGCACAGAGCACTGAGCTGGGAATGCCCAGTCCTGAAGCAGCAGGATGGCTGCAAGACAGTCATATCCAAGCACACCCCATGGGCTCTCACTGCATTTGTGTTTCCAGTGCCCCCAAGGAAAAGACAGGGGCTGGTATCGTTATTCCTTCCTCATCAATAATGATGTAGGTCCACTGGGATCACAGGAGGCCTCTGAATGCTAGAAACCACCCTTTCTTTGGTAGAAGGAGTTTGAGATCCATGACAAAGACTGGACTGCAGGTGCCCCTTTCACCTGTTGCTCTGTTCCCCTCCCACTTCCACATGCCTCAAGTGCAATCTTTAGGAAGGAGATCATGACTTTGTTCTGAGTTTGTGCAGTGCATAGCAGCTAAATCCATTCCCCACACAGAGTTCAGAAGCAATATCTCAACAGTGCTAGAAATAATAAAATACCATAAAAACAGTGCTGTTTCAATAAAGAAATCTAACCACACACAAGCAGGGGGAATTCAGCTTTTTGGTGGAAATAAAAAGGTAAAGAAGAGCTCTTAAGACTAATGAAGTTTTCCTGGCTGTCATAAGGACTAGAAAAAATGGGTCTTTTTTGTTGATTTTGCCATTTCCTCAAGCCAGCAATTATTTCTTTTAGTTACTTAAAGCCCTCACACCTTATCCTAGTAATCTCTGAGGCTGCAAGGATCCCACTCTGTATTTATCTGAGACATTCTGACAAGGCTTATTTAGACACAGGAAATTTCCATGTACTGAATTTATGAGGGCAAAATGTCAGTTCCTGGCACAATGGCATTAGACAGGCATCCTTACCTCCCTCAGATTTCTTACTTAATACTTAACTGTCATGTTTTCAGAGAAGGGCATCCCTGCCTACCATCCCACCAGTTTGTTAACCTGTGAATTTGACTGCATCAGGCAATTATCTACTGTTACATTTCACTAAATGGGATCCAGAGCTAATAACACAGATCTTCCAGGGCCCTTTACCTATAACTACTATGCTAGCTGGAGATTCACATTAAATCATCATTTTTCTCAGGACTCTCTCAACTATTGCTCTATCCTCACCAACCTTTGAAGATTATGTTTGGGTGAGGCTGAAGAACCTCTTGGCTTTCTTTTTTCTGACTGGAGCAGCTACTGGTCAAAGTAGGAGACCTGTGACCTCAGCAAGGGCATTGACAATGAACATTAACGTGACAAAAAGGCACTTGATAACCAGAATGTCTCTCTGCTGAATCATAGTCATAGAACCATTACAGTTCAAAAAGACTACTGAGTTCATCTACTTCAACCCATCCCCACTAACCATACCCTTCAGTGTCACATCTACACGTTTCTTGAACATCTCCAGGGTCTCCAGGTGACTCTATCACCTCCCTGGGCAACCTGTGCCAATGCTTTACCATTCCTTTGGTGAAGCTCTTCCTAATAGCCAACCTGAACCTCCACAACACAAAATGTTTGCAACACAGTCAAGACTCGGCTGAAATGGTTTTCACTGCCGTGAACAACTTGGAAGAACCTTTTTTGCAACACCCACCACGGTACATATGCTTAAATAACACCACTTGACCTAACAAGTACACAAACAGAATCCCCTTTAGAGGACCATCTTGTAGCACCTGTCAATGATCCTCCTGATCCTCTAACACAAGGTCTTAGTGAAAAGATGGGGAATCTAACACCACCCCCACACACTGTCTAACCTCTCAGAGAAAACACAGGCAAAGTGAAATCCTTCCCAACCTGTCATCTGCAACCAACCTGCCAGAAAGCAGTGCGTATCTGTAAATACCATGGGAAGGAAAACACATTATTGCTACACATAAAAACATGCTTCTATAAGGAGAGAGGACAGAAACGTGTTCAAGACTAGCCAGCAGCAAGTGAGGCTCCAAAGTACGTGCTTCCTAAGATCCATCCGACCTTTCCATTGTACGTGTTTGGCGTCTCTTGAATCAATACTGCCAGCGAAAAATCTGTTCCTCATCAATGGTGCAGTGTTTGAGTGAGCACGTGCTGTGCCTTCTCACTGTGATGGACGTCAATCATCAGCTGCTGGGATCATGACCCAATTGTTTGGAAGGCAGCAATGAGGTTACTGGGGGCACCTCATCTGTGTAGCTCTCCTGTATTTACTATTAGATGGAGATGGATTTTTGTACTACATCTTATTTTTCACAACTTTCCTATTACCTGGGTAAGTCCCTGCTCTGAAACTCTTATTCTCCAGCTCCACCAGGTTGGCTAATACACTCTGAAATGAAGAGTTCAGCCTCTCTCCTTGGTTATGGGCAGGGTCTAGCACAGTGGGACCTTCCTGTTCACAAGAACTTTTAAGTGTTATGCCGATAGAAAATTATGCTGGTGTTTGCTTTTGGAATTGTCTGTGCATTTCAATCTGGAATCCTGCTACGAGATGTGAGCCCTAAGCAGAGTGTCTTTGTGCAAGGCACGGGACTAATCTCCCAAATAATCAACATAAATGGCTTAAGTACTGTCAATGCATGACTAGAGAGCTGGTCGCCAAAGAGTTGTCTACTGCACCTGTTAATAAAGCATATGAACATGTACCCTAAAGAGAAGAGGGAAAGAGGGAATGTGAGGTCTAGGATATCTCACAGATCTGTGAAACAGCAATAAAACATCAGCTAGATAGAGAAATGGCAGCACAATAAATCTTTCCTATAGAACAACTCATCTATCTGAGACAGAAGATAAAGTACCCTCACTGTAAATAAGGGAAAGATGAGTCCATCTGAGAGAAAAGAACTTGCCCATATACTTGCCCTTGGTATGATTCACCTCTAAAATCAGCTGTATTGTTGATCAGAAAAGTCAGAATGGGCAGAGTTCACTCGGGAGACACCTCATTTATGGCAGAGGATATTTAGTCACTGCTCTGAATTAACCAGTAATGGAAAGAGGACACCGGTAAGGACTGTCTGGAGGTATCACGATGAAATACGCTTGTGAAGAGATCTCAGTTCAGATCAGAGACACCAAAGCCACTAGACCAAGGCAGAGAGCTTAGCCTAGGAAGGTGAGCTACCCTTCCTTCCTTGAGGCTCCCCACTGTGATGGGGAAAGCCATTTCCTCTTTGAGTCTCGTTGCCTGGTCTGTGAATTAAGACACTTCTCTCCAGGGACATCCATCTGGAATGCATTTGACATACTTCTCCGGTGTTGCATTTGGCTCATGGGAGTTGCTGTCCTCCTGAATCAGATCAGGGGTCCATCCACCCCATCTGCCTGTCTCTGAGAATAGACAACACCAGATGCTGGAGGTGAAGCTGCAGGAAACCCCTGTGGTCAGGAGTTATAGGATATCCTATCTAGGGAGACATTCTCCTTCAAAAATCCTATTGCTGAATGTTAACGAATGGGCTGGAACGTGAGGTTTCTGCCTTCTCTAAGAATATGTGCTTGTGAGCAAACACGAGAAGTTGCTATTTATGGGTTACTCTCCCTCAGCTGAGCTGCTGTAAATAACCATATATGCCGATGGCCTGCTCCTGCTGAGAGAGCAAATGTGTTAGCTTAAAACTCAATGAACTCCTAGTTCAACCCTGGCTCTTCCTAAAGAAATAAACTGCAATAAAATAAGAGTTTGGCTCAGGTCTGATCAGCTCCATCCATCTGAACACACCCCAGTATTCCTGAATCAAGTATGCATTGAAGCAAGATCATACTGGAATTGCACAGCAAGGGAAGCTGTGAGAGCTGGCTGTGTTAGGTACAGCGCTTTCACAACAGGGCATAAATCTTCTCTGAGGGCAGGCGGACAAAGAGGAGGTAAAAAGGAGAGGGATAAACAAGGTACAGCTCTTACTTTCTGTAGGGGACACAGACAGAAAACGCAAGCCTGAAGTCTCAACAAGATGTACTTAGCTTCATATTTTTGTTTTATGGAGCAAAAAATAATAATAATAATAAAGGCCTCACATTCCACAGCAGCAAGTCTGGACAAAGATCAGACTGAAACCATGTCTGCAGGAGGAACTGCAAAGATGCAAGACAGTTACAGAGAGAGAAAAGGAGCCAGCACTGTGGGGGTGTGAGCTGTACCTCCAGGCTGACTCCTGGGAGAGCGAAGTAACCTTCAAATAAAGGCTTTATCCACAAAGGAGGGTGTCTGAATCCAAGGAATATGTCTGTAAGAACCAATGTCTGACAGAGATCTGAGTGACAAGAGCAACGAGGAAACAGAGAGGAATCACACCATGGACTTCAGCACTGAGCAATGAGGAAACTGGCACAGCATTTGACTCTCTGCATTTACCGTAGGGCATAACATGGTTGTAATCTTGTGAGCAGCAGTAATCAGCATTTCAGAGCTAAATACTACCATAGAATCATTAAGGTTGGAAAGACTAATAAGGTCACCCAGTCCAACCATCAACTCATGTCTGTGACTACTCCAGACCGTGTCCCTCACTGTCACATCTCCTTTTTTTTTTTTTAAACCCTCCAGAAACAGCGACTCCACCTGAGTGAATCCTGGGCAGCCTGTTCCAATACCTCACCAAATACATATATGGATGAGACATGTATTTCATGCATTTAATGAGAACGAGCAAACAGTGCTGTTGGACTAAATCATGATTATCCACCTCGTGTCAGTTCTTATCAGGTAAATCCAAACAAAACAAAAAAACTCTTGACTGTGAGATCCCAGCAAGCATCCTATGGTTGGCACTACTGGATGGAGTCAGGCTAGCTTAGCCAGCAGGTAATGAGTAACTAAGCAGATCATTAGGCAGCCAGGATGATGGATGAATCCTGGTTTCCTATAGCTTTCTGCCTCATGAGTCATCACCCAACCTGATGGTTGAAAAGGCTGAGCCCATGCCCTGGCTTTCCCCAGACAGAGCTTTCCTCCTCCAGCCAGACGCTCATTTCTCCATTGATCCACTACACATGAGATGATGTTACAAGCGAAGAAAGACAAACTCATATATTGCTTTAGTAACAAGGCTGGACATAGCCTCCCCAAAATGATTCCCTCTGATAAGTCCCCCACTCGGTGCTCTGCCCCTCCAAAGAAAGCACTGTCACAGGAAATGTGCCACAACATTCTGGATGTCTGGATGCAAACCAGGCAGAGATATGCTGAGCATCCAGAGCAATGCAATGGTTCAACTGCAGAAAGACAGCTGCCTTCAGTAAAGGTGAAAAAGTCAGTCTGCATTCATTGGGTTTATTTAATCCTTCCCAAACTTGTACCAATGAACACAAAAGGGAAAAGATGGAGAGAGGAGAAAGAGGAAAAAAAGGGGTGATAAAGAGGGAGAAATGGGGGGGAAGGTCCTCATTCAGAGGAGCTGACCATTCTCTGTCAGCCTAACATTTGAACCTCCTGAGATCTACCTTGTATTTCAGCTCTCTTGCTTTTCAGCTCCCAGTTTCTCTTTCTTCCCCACTCCCTTTACAATAGACAGCCTTAGAGCCAGTCCTGGCATCTCCGTCTTGTGCAATGTTTGCCTACTACACGATCCACTCTCCATCAAGAAGTTTCTCCTGCTGTAATGAAAGCTGACAGCAAACTGGGACTGAGGCTCTTTTTCAGCAGAAACACACACACCTCACAGATTCCTACACGCTTCTTGCTGTTGGCCATAACAAACTCTCCTGGCAGTTGCAGGCAGAATTAATGCATGTTTGAGTCCCCAGCTAGGGGGGTTGATGGCATAGCAGATAAAACAAAAATGACTATTGTATTTCCAAAACAGCACTGTGAGGAGATGCCTTTCCATGTGACACCACATTGGAAGAAATCATATGGATTTTTGTTAATGTGAAGATTCAAGGCATTTTTGTTTGAAACAGAGAGGCAATGGCTACCTACAACTCCTGTATCTGAGTCATTTGCAATTGCAACGTGTCCCCACACGTATCAAAGGTTAAATCTCAAGAAATATGAACAAGATACGGGGCATTCAAAAAGGAGGTGTCCCTAGAAAAAGATCTAAGTATCTCATGTGAGCCCCAGTCACTGCAGGACATCACAGCACATAGGTAGTTAGGTACGTACTGGTACATCCCTTCAAGGTAAAGATCTGTTTTTCTTCATTGTCTACTGAATGAACAGCAATCTGAACTAGGATGCTACATCAACCCAAATCTCAGAGCTCTCGTGCTGTACTGAGATGCTAAGCACTCACTTGGTTGAACTAGTTGCAAGCAAGCCATAAACTAAGTTCAGAGTGCACAGAGATACCTCTGCTTCAGCATCCAACAGAAAACTTGACAGTTTTCCTTGCAGCCTATACTGCAAACATCTGTTCTGAATGGGATGTTCAGGCTATTTGTATTGCCATATATATATACACACACACACACTGCACAACAAGACTCTTTGGAGACAGCTTCTTTCCTCTTCCAAACCACTAAGCTGGTGAAATGTAGATCTACAGGATAGCCTGGCCAGACATATTTAGTGCTTCTGTTTCTAGTAGAGTTTAAAAGAAACAGAATACAGGAGCAAGTGAAGAGACACTCAGATCAACCAGGAATCTATATTCTTTTTCTCCAGTGTTTAATAGAAACAAATATGGAAACAAACAATTTGTCTCGACAGGACTTATAGTTTGGGTAGCAGGGAATAACTGCTACTATTACCACAACAAACAAAAAAGCCAGCAAAGACCCAGAGACAAAATGAGTTATGCACTGACTCACCAAGAAAGGATTCTCATGCTGAGGACTTTATAACAATACAGAGAGGATACTACAATTAAAACAGACTGGCTTTTTCCCACAGTAAACCCTAGTCCTGCCCTAGGAGCAACGGGGAGGGGAAAGGTCTGAAGGCACCTTTCACTCTCCAATAGCTTGAATTCCTCAACTGTTCTATGGTGTTAACGAGGAGTCTACAGTACAGTTTTCAGTTAGACATTTAGTCTGTAGACAGTAAATCCCATAGCTAAGTGATATTTCTAAGCTAATGAAATCCATGACTGAATCAGGAACTGGACTCCTCACTCTTATCCTTTTCCATATCTACCCATCCCTCCCCATCTCTTATATTTACCAAATTTGTCAACAGTTCTTGAAACCAACAAAACTTCACCATTCAAAGCCTTGTCTCTTTAAATGCTACAGTATCCCCTCCAGGATGAGAAGTCAGCTCCACACAAGTGGCTTGTGAGAGGAATTAGATGGCTTGCCAAACTTTCCTAGTCCTATCTTCATGGCTGACTTTCATTTTCTGAGCTGAGCTCACACGCCTGTGCTTCTGCTCACAGTGCCAACACTTTGTCCTTCTCTTTTTGTTCAAAACTGCTGGAAAATTATGACTGTTTCTTCATGAGTTACTTGAAGCCTTAATAATTGTATATTTAATTTCACAAAAGGATGGATGGGGTTGAGATTAAACACCGCCTATAGCAAACTAGCAGTATTTCACCACCTCTGTGATTAGAGAGCTTCCAAAACCTTTGTAATCCATTTGTGAAAGAACACACTGACCGTGACCTTATTTCTTCCAACCTCATTTGCTAGATTTGACCCTAGTCCTTCCCTCCTGGTTTAGGATACTGGCTGAAATCTTACTGCTGGGATAAATCTCCTTCCCTCTTGAATTGACCTCTGGAAGGGAAAACAAGGTTTGCCTTACAGCAAACTCTGAAGAGGATTGCAAAGCACCCCAAAGATAATTAGTAAGCTTTTTCTCTATGCACAACACTATCACTGAAATCAAGACAAACCAAATGAGGACTAGGACCCAAAAAGACTAGAAAATGTGAAACAATTTTTTTCTGATGGAATCATTTTTCCTATTTCTTTATTTTATTGATTTGGCTGGGAAAGGAGAAAGGGAGCCACAAGTGATGTGTCTGTGGACATGGAGAAACTCAGCCCCGGATCTGAGCCTACAAATCTCTCTTCTCCTCTTAGCCTCTTTGTTACTCAGTCAAGACCACACAATGTCCTCAGGCTGCTGACAGTTCCTCGGCAGCTGAGTTCCAGTTTATTCCTATAGACTTTTATGGCTACATATATCATCCTGAGACAATTTAATCTCTAAGTATCATCAAGTTTATTCTCTTTGATCTGACAAATCTTGCCTCTTCTTTTCTTTTCTTTTCAACAATCTTTGTGGTTAATCTTTTGCCCGCTGCAATGTTGTTGCTTTACAACTGTAGCAGGTCAGGGAACTTAGCTGCTGACTCTGCAAATATTGTTGTTAATCAGGGTTTGATGGCTTTTCATCTGTATCAACAGCCAAGCAACTATGATGAGGGATCGTGTTCCATCATGTGTGTTACCTGAGTTTGGGTAGTTTGATTAAAAAAAAAAGCATGCACAAACAAAAACCCTACAAGGAGCACCCAAGCAGCCATAAAAGAAAGTCACTTTTTTGATCGCATCCAACCAGCAAAATTATGGCCATCTGACCAGCTGAGTTCTGTTCTTTCCAACGACCCAGTTCACTTGTGAATCACAGTCATCCTTTGGGATTTGGCAAGAGGAGGGGTGCAAGATTCTTGGTCCAATCCCATCTGATGGACCAACAGTCCATTCTTCCCTCAGTAGGCCCCAATCCAGTAAAGCCCTTAAGCACGTGCAAAAACCCCCTTGACTTCAGTGGAATTTCTCACTGGCTTAACGCTAAGCATATGGTTGTGTTCATACCACCGCTTCAGCTTGCTTCTCCAATGGCTGTGTAACGTGCCTGTGACCTGGTAAGCAGCTGACACATTCCACCCGGCAGCAGTTCTCCACTGTGCAAAGTGATTTCTGCATTGAGAGGCTGGGAAGTCATTCAACCTCTTGCTGAATGCCTTAATGATAAATAACAATTTATTTATTGCTTATCTTTGTGCTCAGTCCTCAGTAGTACACAGTTGAGACAGGAGCAGAGACGGGGGAAAAAGACTGGTTAGTTTGCTTCTTATCAAACAAATAGGCTGCTGAGAGGGGAAGGAACATGGAAACCTGAATAAAACAGCCCGGAGTAGGCTCACTACGTTGCAAGATCAGAAGGGCTATTGCATGAGGGAAGAACAAAGAGACTTAACACCTTGAGGAAAAGGTACTGGATCAGACAGGAACCTACCCTTAGGAGACTTGACTGACAAGCGAGAAACTGGATTCAGCAGACAACAAACCCGTGGCCAACACTTCATGCACCCTTGCTCCTTTCTGTTAAGAACAACCATGCTTGCTTCAGTCCCTTTTCTCCACCCCCCTTTCCTGAGAGTCATCTTGGACCAAAGCAATCCCAGCCAGAGATTTGCTCAATTGCAACACGGCTTGTCCTTCTTAACTCTCCCATAGCTTCATGGTTTAGAGCTGCAGAGATGCCTGAAGAAGTATTACATAGAAACTGCAGCTGGGACAAGGCAAACAGGGCAGGATACAGGACTTGCTCCAGAGAAAAAGAGAGGGCAGTCTCTTTTTATTTAAAAGTTGATCCTTCTGTAAGTTAAAGCCACATTTGTCACATTTCTAGCTCCATCTTGCTAACGCAAACGCGCTGAAAAGGATCCTTATCAGCCCAGACCAACAAGATTCATTCGAAGTTTTCCCATGAGTGAGAGTTGAATCTGACTAACTTCAGTTGACCCCTCACCAGTCTCTGTGCCAGAGGGCTCAGCAAAGACATTGACTTTGTGCTGCTTTTGTTTGTTGGCTTTGCTAGATTTTACTGCTACCATTCTGCTGCCCCAGTCATGTGTGTGCTTTGGCAGAGGGTGAATAACTACAAAAATGTTGACATCTGCCCCATGTTTCCTTAGGGGAGTTTGGAGTTTACATGAAATCTTTCAGAAAGTTGCAGGTAGAAAGTTGTTGACTGAGACCCAAGTGCCTCAGAAGTCAGAAAGCATGAGCTAGAACGTGAAGTACACTGAATTCTTCCCCTTGCTAGAAGGGCTACAGTAACGTTGAAGAGATAAGGAAACAGGTAAACTTGCACAGCCCATTCCCACCTTTCTCTTATTTGCTTTGGTTTAAAGTACTTTGTGTTGCAAGAGTAGTCACCAGGTTTCAATGCTTAAAGACTTTCCTTTCTGACTTCCCACCACCCTGTTGGGTTTCTTTTTGTTGTTGTTGTTGTTTTTTTTTTGTTTGTTTGTTTGGAAAGTATTTTGCCTTGTGAAGAAGCATCTATCACTGCCTAGAACTGACAAAGTAGTTACATTCATATAGGTAAAAGATCCTGTTGTAGTATATTGCTACTAGAGACCCAAGGAGCAAAGCTTTAGATGGAAAAGAACTAGAGAAACATCCCTTCATCTTTTCTTTCCTATCAGTTTTCAGAAACCTGTGAGACACCTTTAATCATCACTGAAAGAGGCTACACAGGGAGGTGATGCAGTCACTTTCTCTGGAGGTGTTCAAGAAATGTGTAGTTGTGGTGCTTAGAGACATGGTTTAGCAGACAATTGGTGGTAGGTGGATGGTTAGATATGATCTTAGAGGTCTTTTCCAAATTACAGAAGACAAAGTCTGTGCTGAGTCTGCAAAAGTGACTCTCCCACAACAGTTCTGACTCCTTCTCTTCTAGATAAATAAACAGATGCAATAGACGTCTTTATGTCATGAGACCCCTCAAGCATTTAGCCCTAGAATATGTGATCTTGTCCACCCATTCATCCATCCGCCCTTCAAAAATTCCACACATTTCTCACTGCATAAAAAGTCAAAGATGCCAACACTTGAAGTTAGGAAGGACACTGAGCGGGGCTGAGGAACTGCTTGGCTAGATACCCACGATAAACTTGTATTTCAAAGCCTATCTCAGAGTGTTAAATGAAGACCTTCCAGCTGAAGATTTCAGTATGTAAAATTTGACATTACAAAGGAGGTGTTTGCCTTCTGTAGGTTACTGGGTATTGCGTGATGGACTGAAAGTTACTGAGAGAAGGTAGGTGTGACTGTTTCTGCCAGAAATGTGTCTGAGTTAGCAAGAAAATAACTCCTTTCTGCAATATAAAAGGGTAGAGAAGAACTTTTTGCACCAGGATGGAAATAAGTAGAAATAAATCCAAATGGAAATTGCCATCTAGTTAGAGCTGACAAGGAAAGTTTGGGAGTAGATAAATGATTCTGTTCATTTTTCAGTTCCTTATTTCTTCAAGGAAAACCAAGCTGGAGCATGCAATGGACTAATGTACAAAAGCATATTACTTACTTTCATAAGAATCCCCTTCTCTGGAAGGAGTATTTTCATTTGTACCACTTTCAAAATGGATTAACCAGAAGTATCAGAGTGCCTCCTGGTAAAAGATCTAAGTTAAACATCCTTAGACCTAATGACAGCCTTAGATTAGTCTCTTTAGAGGAAAAAAGAATCACTGCTCCCACTTTCTAAAACATTCCAAGCTAAACTAATCATATGGCTCTGATAATTAATGATTAATCCTTTCACTGGCTACAGAGAACAGATGAAAAGATTAATAGCTTTATTACATCTCTACTTTGGTATAGTTAATTCCATAAACATGGTATTCATGTTGAGCGTTCATCAAAGTAAATAATAATACATTTTGAAATCATGTAGAAAAATGGATAAATGTTCCATGACCACAGGTCTTCAGGGGATGGCAGAAAGCAGCTTATTTTCAAGGGCTAGCTACATATAATAGAAGTCTAAATGAGGCACAAGAGATTTACTTGGTGACTGCGGCTTTTTCTCTCAGCAAATGGTCATGAGCAAGACTTCAGTATTCTCTGAAGTGTTTGGTATGGGGATTTATTTGTTAATTTCTTAAGCAAGCAATTCCTGTTCCATAAATTATAAATATCTCCAGCAGCTTTAGATTATTGATAGCTTTTGACCGTTTAGCTAAACTGAAATTAGTAAATAGGAAACCTTACGAAGTTCAGAAGCACGTTAGAAGAAAAATAGATTAACATGGTTTCATTTTCCTCCCATTACCACCTAACTTAAACACCCAGTTTAGGAGGAAGAAACTCATCCTCTGGAGGAGCTAGCCCTTCACTGTAGACTGTGGCATGAACTTAGCTGAAAATTGTTAAATTTTTGTAAAGCTTAGGACAAAATAGAATAAATTCCACCCTATGCAGCATTTTCTCACTCCTGACATTACACAGATTTGCACTAAAAGAACGTTTTCTCCAGGATATCATTAAGTATTATTGGTCCTAACCTATATGAGATCCTTGCAGAGCATTTTTTTAAGGAAGAATAAATCTCCACAACTGTCAAGGAAATTTTTAGCACCTCACCACAACGGCCCCTTCAATAGCTGAGTCTACACTGTGAGCAATACTACACTGCAGCAGCATGTTCATCTACGCATCAAGAAATGCAAGTTGCTGATGTGCCCAAAGCATATTAAGCCAGTCCCTATATCAGCATACAGATCCAAAGTGACACTGATGTATTATTTTCTAATTATGGTGCAGATTCACACAACAGAGAGAAAATGTTCTAAAGAACATTTCTTTGGTGACTGATTAGCCAAGAGGTGTGATGAATGGGAAGTGTAATCCAGATATTATCAACAAAGTAAGAAGAGTGAAATTCTGGAACAGAAGGATGGAAAGTTTGTGAAATCTCAATCACTGGGGGATTCTAAGAGCAGTCCAGGCAAAGACTGCTTTTAGTTGAGTTGCTATTGTCTTCAGGAAGGTCAATGAATTGAAATGCGCCTAAAGATCCCTCCCATTTGTTTTCTGTGGCTGTAAAAAAAAAAATCCCTATACTCCCAAACACTCAAGGTACATTTGCACAAAGCAGCTGCCCTGCACGGAGGCATTCCACAAGCAAGTAGCACCTAAGGCAAACACTTTCTTGACAGACTGCCATTCCTGATTAGAAAGCTGAATGTTTTTTTTCTGGTGGCCAAAACACAGACTTTCATTATGGTTATCATCACAGACCCTATCATTATCATGAAGGGAGAAGCAAAACCCACCACAGGTAAGGCTTTGAGCTACTGCAGTACTCAGTCTGAAGGAACATATGAAGAAAGGTATGATTTTGATGGAGATGAATGCCTATGGACAAGCGCTTGGGTACTTCCTTCTCCCAAGAAGACAAAAGCCAAGAAAAACAGAGCATCCACAGATGCCAGCCTCAGCCTGGGGAAGAGAAAGCAGCTCTCTGAACAGGCACGCAGCAGCAGGATACACATCACCTTTGTGCCCAGCAGCTAGAAAAGCTGAGGCACCCCCAAGCTGCTATAGTAAATATCCTGGCTCATATCTAGGATTAGGAAACCAGCATGTTTCTCCTGTAGAATGGCATATCGGACCTCCCCAGAACAGAGCAGCAGTACGATGACAGCACAATGGGAAACCCTCAGCCCTGAGACTGAGCATCCAGCTCAAGGTCTGCCAGGACACCCTTTCTGCATCAGACCAGGCCAGGAACAGGGGAACAGCTCTCCTTTTGGCCAGCCTGTTGTTGACAGCCTTTCCCTTGGGCACAGATGACAACAAACATCCACTTGCCCTTCCTGCCTGGCTCTCCTTTGCACAGCCCCTCAGAGCTCAGCCCTAAATCCCAGCCTCCCTGCAATACAGGCAAGGGGGTGTTTGGGAAAGGCTCTTTGCCATTGACTCCGTGGTTCCAACACAAAGTTCACGAAGCTTGCTTGTTTGCTTGTATTTAGAAGGAGGGGGTGGAAAAGAGGAAAGGAGGAAGAGATGGAACATGAGATGAACGGGCTTTTTGCTTTCAGGCAGAGCAAGAGCACCCTCTGCGGCTTACTCCTCAGAGCACAACAGCCTAGAAACAGAATAGTGGATTGCCTCCAGCCACATCTGTGTTGAGAGAAGTGGAAAGAGGCAGAGCATCATCTGACTCTCAGGTCACAGGTGTTTCCCAGAACCTCACAGCCTTCAGGCTCTTCACAGTACCCTACAGTTTCGCATTTAAAAACAAAAATTAAATACTTCCCTCCATCTTCTGCCTTTAGCCACAAAGTTCTCTCCCTGCAGGTTTGCAGCAGTCCCATTGATTATCACAAAATTTCACATCTGGGGCCATGCTGAATCCCTGCAGTAGTGCAAGGACTTGAAGGGATCTACTGTGGTACAGAATCCAGATTTCTGCCATTACAGAAATCCTCTCCATAGACTCTCCAGGAGCCAGCATGTGAGATATTCTAGCTGTGACAATGGAGTTAAGACTTTATGACCCTGTTCAGCCCTTTCTACAGTTCCTACAGCAGAAGAAGTAGGGCACTTGATGGAACTGACTTGGATGAAGTCTGGCCAATATGGGTTAAGAACAATAGGAAAGACCCTTTATTTGAAAGTAGAGGAGAAGGGTAGAGTTACATCATTTATTTTAATGAAATGGCACTGCAGAACTGGTTATTGCCACTAGAAATGGAAAGTAGCAAAACACCTCCTTGTTTGTATTTAAAATGTTTCAGAAAGATCTCTACGAACCCGCTACCAAACCTCTTGATTCAGCTCGATAGTAGAGAAGGCTGAATGAAAAGTCTCCTACCAAAACCTAGAGAGCTTCAGCAGCATTTTCTTGGTGTGTATTTTTATTGAAAGGCCTTGGCTTTTCATGTGGATACCAGGAATTGAATGGTTTAGAATGGGAGAGGAAGGAAGGACAATCAGCAGCATCTGGCTTAGAACAGAAGGGGTTTATTTTTCTTTTTCCAACCATGAAAAAGAGGTAAAATAGCACTTCTACCATGAAAGGACCATGGCCTTTTTGTCACTGTTTTCAAGAACACTTTTTCAGCCACTCCATTACAGAAGAAAAAAAAAAAATCAGCATCACCATCATCAACTACATGTCAGTAGAGTATCAAGAAGAAGCCATCCATCTTGTCAGTAAACACCAGCACCTTGTTGCAATTGATGACTTGTGCACAAGTCCCTGGAGTCAATGAGCCATTCCTCGTGACATTCTGTATCATTTCAGATGCATTTCTGAGGGCTAGGCAAGCTAATGAAATAAGAACCAGGAAACCCATTCTGCAGCTTTCCAGGGCTAGGATTTAATCCAGTTTCTCCTCTCCTTATAACAGATATTTGCAAATGGACTGACTGTCCCTGGACTTTTCTTCAGCAGAAACGTAATCGGAATTTTGCTGAGAACTGGGCCCCATTTGGCTTCTTTGGAGATCTGAACCGTATTATGATAACTAGAAGTGACAGGGCTGCACCCAGGGGCTCCAAAGCTTCCAAATTCTGGAAGCAGACCCAATTCATGAGTTGGCTGCTCTGAAGTCCAAAACTATGAACACCCCTGACTTCCGCCCAGCTGAGAGGATATGCTGACTTTAAAACGGACCAGATTCATTAAATCCCATTGTTTTTGACTTCTGCATATCAGTAAACCCAAACTGCTGGAGACTGTCCTCTCTCCCAGCTGCAGAACCTCTGGATCTCACCACATGCTGAAAGGCTGTGTGACCTCTTTTTCACCTCTCTTCTAAATACACATTTTACCTTTGTGATGCATCTTGGAATGATGGACTGTGCTCCCAGCAGCACAGATTCATAGAAAGGGATTCATGGTAGTAGTGTGATGCACAGGTGCATTGCACCAACTGATCTTCAGTGCTTTCTATGGCTAGTTCTTGATTTGTGCTATAAATCCCTAAATTTGGAGCTTAGGAATTGGTAATGCTCCGCTTATGCTTAGGTGGAGGAGCATTTTCAAGGAAAGACAAAATCTCAACACCACCACCTTCTGTTCAAGGTGAGACAGCAACCCTGCCTGCTCACTCACAAAACGTTGGCAGCAAACACCAAGCATCCCTCTTCAGAGTTTCAGCACATCTTCAGCACATGTGGAGTAAGAGCTAGCAGCTGGGGTCACAGACAGATTAAAATATTACTTGTGGTAGCTAAACACTGGGCATCTAGCTCAGTGGCAACAAAAAGGAACTGTAAATTGAAGAGAAATAGATTCCTTGCAAATGAAAACATGAGACTTAACTCACATGAGTTGTGCCTAACTGATGAGGATAGTTAAGCATAATTAACCTCAATTTCCAAAAGAAGGGAGGGAAACATGGAAGTTAAGATGCCCTTGGGCAAATAACTTATGTTACATTGCGTTACAAAGTCCAGCACTTGGAGGTAGGACTCTGAAGAGCTGGTTTTGAAATTGGGATTTCACAGTTTTCAGTCAAGTACATATGAAAAAAATCAAATAACATTACAGCCCAGAAAACTAACCCAGTACAATACTCTGGTCCATCCATATCTTGCCTGAGATATCTAACATAGGGCACAAATGAATATTTAGCATAGTTGAGCCACTACTACAAGTGTACAACAAGTGTAGTGGCAAAGAATAAGTAAAGTCTCTGTTTATTCCCCATTTTATGGGATTCTGATAGCTTCACAGCAATTAGTTGAGCAATTAGACATGCATTTTGCATGCACAATTGCACATCCATACTGTCTGAGAATCTGGTTCCAGGCTACTGCTTGCTAACGGTATCTGACCATCAATGTTTGAACAGGCTGCAATGTGGCCTATATTCTAATGATGTCTTCTATGTGGATGGTTTCTTTTAAGTGTCCCCATGCAAACAGCAGCATTGTCAGCTTCTTGCAGCCCCCACTGTCCAAGAGTTAATGTGCCTCCTGGTTACCCAAGGCAAAAGACTTCTTACACTCCAAAGCCAAATTACACGATACTCAAAATGTTGCCCTCATTTTCTTAATCAAACTGGTGATGGGTTTGGATATGATTTCTTCATTCTGAAGACCTTGCTGTCATGCCCACATGCTCATCATCCTGCATGTAGTTTCTGCTTGCACAAACAATCCTTTGTACATGCAAAAGCTCACATTTGTGCTTGCCAGTCAAGCAACTCATTGTCTGCTTACTCTGTCTTTGTGCCTCAAACTTTCTAGGGCAAGTGAAAAGGCTGGACTCCCAATTTTCTTAGCAGCTGAAGCCAAGGGCATTTCCATCTCACAACGACCTTGTAGTAAACATGAATGCAAGCACATATCCATTCGCCACAGCACAATAGCTGAGGTCCTGGTTCTGTCAAAGCTGATGGAGCCTTGTCTCTGATTTCCAATAGAGGCCTGAATTTCCCCTGTTGTTTTTTTTGTTTTGTTTTTGTTTTTGAGTCCACCCTTAGCAGAAAAGGTGCTCCTCAGTTGCATGTGCTTTGCCACTTGCAGCAGCAGAGGCAGCCACATGACCCAAAGCAATTAAGGCACGGAGCACTCACTCCAACTCGCCCTTGCATTCTGTTCGGTCACAAAAGAGCAGTCATGCACCATTTCGACTGAAAACAGACCTGAACACAGAGACTTCATTGTCCTGAGGCCAGAAGAGATGGCTGCCGGGAAGAATTTGAAAGGCATAGGATTTGGTATATATGTTGCTTTTCCATGAAACTATATACACTTTTGCAAATTATAAGCAGTTTCCTGTCTATGTTCCAGCACTTTGGGCTCAAATTAAAATCTCCTTAAAATCGGACCAGCAGGAGGGGGAAGAAGGAGGAGGTGTTTGCTAGAGTTCTTGAGCAAATGGGAGGAATTTAAGGTCTTGTCCTCTCTAATTCCTCCTCTATAAAGGAACGTACTTCAGCAGGTTGCCACATACTGAAATAAACTTGGCAGCAGCAAGAGAGGTAATGTTTTCCTTCAGGTTTTTAATGCTTTTGGCTTGGACTGCTTTCTCACTGCTTCCTCCTGTTGCATTCTCCTGTCCTTTCATCCAGGTGCCACTTAGCACACTGGCCATTTTGCCCAGGGATACAGTAATAAAAGGAACCGTTCCACCAGGCTGTGATACTTTCCTTCCCCTTTGCCACTAGCGACCAGCAGGCCTCAAGGCAAGTGGCGTTGGCCAAGGGATAGGTAATGTTTTATATGCCCCTTGCACAGGTCTTGCTTGCATACCAATTAGGGCCTGGCGTGCCTCTGTCCCCCCGAGGGCTGAGAACATCTGGAAGCATTCACAGTCCAAGCACAATCCGGGCCAAATCCCAAGGCAGAGGAAAAACAAAGTGGGGAGCCCGGGAAGTCAGCAGAACAAGGCTGGCTGAGGCACATCACAGGCCTGCTTCTGCTGCAAGCCCCACTGAAACATGGACAATTCCAAATACATGTATAGATAAAGATAAAAATAGGAGGTGGGCAGTTTATATGCTGGCTGCTACTCTAACTAAGATTTTGGAGCCTTACACAGCAGGCTGCACAACTGTGATCTTACCCTACCTCAGTTTTTTGTTGTTTTTTTTTTTTTGTTTTTTTTTTTTTTGAAGAAGTTCAGTGTCAAATCATAGTATCACAATGGTTGGAAAAGAACTCTAAGATCACTTACTGGATTCTTGAATCCACCTACTTCCAATATTACCCATTAAACTACATCCTTAAGTACCACATCTACATGTTTCTTTCATTTGCAGGTGGCTCAGAGCAAAGCACATTTCAAAGGAACAGCAGTAGAATCCTTGTCTCTCTAGATCAGAGTAGAGAAAGGAGGAGAATTTTGCAATGCCTCATGCCTACAGCTCATCCTATACAGAAAGCTGGCCTTGGTAATTCTAAATGAAGAGCGAGATCCTCCAGCATGGTGGGAACAACAGGTTGTTTTTATGTCAAAGGATGGTCCCTGCCAGCTCTATTTGACTCATACCTCCCTCCTTCCTCACGTCTGAATATGGTTCATTTCTTTTTCCACATGCCTGCAGCTTTGAAGGCAAAGTGACTGACTTATCATGAATCTGGCCCAGGACAGAACTAAGGAAAGAAACAAGCAATCTGTTGATAGGAAGATCACAGCATAGCAAGTATGCTACGGGGCTTTTGTCAGTCAGAACACACAGCCTGGTAGATACATTCTCAATCCAGAGGGCATTAAGTAGGATTCAGCTACAGCTTCAGACAGACCTATAGCAGTACATTGTGCAGTTATCACAAGCGGGTACAGAATGAGCAACTACAGCATCTCCCTTCCAGTGCCCTGAACTTGCTTCAGCTCTCCTGCTAAAGCAATGCTGAGAACAAAGAAACTCCTTCATTTTTGCCAGCTTCAGTTAGAATGCCCAAAATCTGAACTCAGACAATTAAGCCAACTTTCCTAAAGCTCTATTTTGTAAGGGAGGAAAAAATACAGAAAGCACAATAAAACAGAGTATGTTGTCAGTCCTCCCCACCCTTAGAGTATCTTCTGCTCAAGTACAGTGAAGAGCTCAGGGTATGATCCTTCTTACTCATCCATGAACAACTGCCCTGGGAAGAATATATCTGTAGCCACATGCCTTCCTTCTCTGGCCCCACCTCCATGCTGAGGGCAAACTCATAGCTACAGGTGGCAATTTCCAGAGCTACCTGGTTCCCACCTGCTCTTAATATCCTTTGCTGCTCTGCTCCCTCTGTCCATGGTCAGCACCTTAGGATCTGATGGTGCATGTTTCCCTTTCTTTGCACCTCATATCAACTTGATGCATTATTCCAGAAAGGGTTAATATTTGTGTTGTGGAGTTTGTTTTTGTCTATACAAAGGGAAACACAAAAGCCTGTGTTGAGGTCTGTCCACTACAGGTATATTTTCAAGCACGCTAATGAGAAACAAAAAAGTACTGACAAAATAGATTTTCACCTAATTAGGGTGAGAAAGAGGAGAGGAAAAAAGACCTAGGGATTCCCCTTCCATTATATTTTCCACCTGAGCAAATGAAACAAGGTACAGCATGATACACCTCAAATCCTACAAGCAAAAGGTATTATGTGTGCCACTGAATTTGACCATACCCTTCTCTGCTAAGAGCTCCAAGGTGAAGCCTATTCTGTGAAAACCTTGTGCACGTTATTAGAAAAGGGGGAATTTCTAGATGTCCCAGCAGACTGTGAAGAGATTTAACCTGTTTGTAACAGACCTGTTTGTACGACTCAAACTGTAGTAGGACTCCAGAGACCTACCATCACACCTGGGCAGAATTGATTAACGTTATACCTACCTGTCCAGTGTCTGGTTTTAGGCAAAGAGATTATTTCAAGAAATCAGTTCATTCAGCTTCCTTTGTTTCATTCCTGAAAGTGAACAAATCCTTCCAGTCTACTCAATCTACTCTTCATTCATTGATCCCAAGCTTTCCTATGCCAAGCATCACATCTATATATCAGGTCGAAAAACAAGGAAAAAATGTACTGGAAGATACAAATACTGACTTTATCTTATTTCTGATTCCCTCCAAGTGGAAAACTCCTTGAATACAATTCCCTTCCCTCACAAACGAGGAAACAACTTGGATGTATCAAGTTCCAGCCCACAGGGAGAGATTATGAGCTGGCCATGAGAGAGAGCCTGAAATGAGACTCCAAGATGTGTCTTTCAGAATATTGCCACTGAAAGCCCCTCAACCGAGAACTCCTCATACAAAAACTTTTGTTGGAGGAGCCAAAGGAGAATGTTGATTTCTGACTACAGACTGAGAAATCAGCAAATTCATTTGAAATTCAGATGCCAACACTAAGACACATATGGAAACAGACCCTAGCCCTTCTAATCTAGATGATCATGGGGATCAGGTTCCTTGCAGGACCCAGGCCTCAGACAGACGGAGGATTTAGGCAATGGATGACCTTGAAAATGCCGCAGCATAAATCACCATGCAAACCCAGGAGGGTGGCTCTGTTTTCCCCATATAAATATTTAAAGAACACTCTTTTTCTAAAGTGATAGATGACAAGCAGGTGGCCTGAAAACTGGAAATATTTTTGCCATTTGTTCAGGGAGCTTTCTACACAGGTTTTGCATTTATTTCTTTATCTATTTATTTATTTATTGGTAGTTTGCCATGTTATTCTCCAAGGCCATGAGTTGGTTTTGGAATCTTTCCTGGAGAACAGTGCTCCTGCTCTGGGATTACTTTCTAAGCCTGGTTTTGATTTTAAGCAAGTGAAATCTGATTTCTCTACATTGCTCCAAGCTACCTTGCAAGAGCATGCTTTGGGTCAGATCCTCAGCACTTGCTCCACAGTCAGGAGTGTGCTGATTTCATTAAGGCAAGGGATCCAATCAGTCCAAAGAGCCCAGTATCTTTTATTTGACGTTAGGCAGTAGCAGGTGCCCAGAGGAGAAACACTCCCTGAAGCACTCCCCCACCTTCCAATGATCAAATGTGGTTGCTTTGTGCTCAGAAGTCCTTTATTACTCCAGTCACTTATGAACTCATGCCAACTTTTAGCCTTCATAGATTCCTATGGGAATGAACTCCTTTGGTTAATTTATGGGATTCTTCTGTGTTTGTTTTCACTATGTTTGCTTTCTTGCTTGCTTCCTTCATAGCTTTCCTGCCTTTATAGATCTCTGCTAAATTCTGTGTAGAGAACTGGCCACAGTTTCCCAGCTGTAGAGTTCTCTCACAAAAGCTCTTCTCTGGTTCTGATCATCTTTGTTGAAGGAGCCTAAAACAAAGTGTTGTGGAAACAGGTATGGAATTCATCATTTGAATGAAATTCACCACCTGGAGCAAGTCAACATAGTATATACTTCACTGCTGCAGAGCTCAAGTCTACACTTACACAAACACACCACCATCTAACACAAACCTATATAAAAAGGATATTTATCCTTTTTTCCAGATTCACAGCATAGGTAGAAACTAATGAGAGCCATAAAGCATAGGGCAAGATTATGTCAGATAGTCTGCTGACTTGGAAGTCCTAACACCTAAAGATACTTTGTCCCAAAATTAATGCAGCCATCCACCAGCACCATCTCCCAGGACAAAGGACCACTTTAAGAGCAGTTAAGTAAACTGCCAAAGAAATCCCTGTGGGACAAAGCATGGGGTTCAGTAAGAGGACCAAGAGAGACTGGTAGAGGCAAAGCTCTTCCTGAGTTTCAGTCTGCCCTAGTTTGTTTCCTCCTGCTCCTTGTTAGCATGAATAACAACTAGATAACACAAGGGGGTTGCTGGCAAGGCTGGTGACAGGACTCCTGAGTCCCAGAGGAGAGTGTATGCAGTTATCTAAACGAGTTAAGACTGAAGCCAGAGATAACCAGTAAGGATAAGCGAGCAGAGATGAGATCAGGCTGACATCATTCACTCCAGGCAAATCTCGGACATCTTTCTGGGTGGAAATTTTGCTAACCAACATAGTGGAAATAGGAAACTAAAAACAAGCACCTAAACCAGAGATTTTGCCACTGAGTGCTAACAACTTGCTCCCCAAAGCCAAGGAAGCGACCAAATAGGGGAGAACAGATCAGGTTGCCATTTATCTTAGATTTATCTCCAGGTCCCCAACAGTGCTTGACATGGTTGAGTGGCTACTGAAGACTCACTTACCCTTGGCCTCCCCTTCCAACTTTCCTCCATCTTGTGTATCTATACGATGGAGGTAAGACACAGCCCCCCTCCAGTGGTCAGACCTATCCACCCTGGCTAAAAATTTCTTGGAAGTGCTTGACAGGATCTGGAGTCACAGACGCTCACGCTTTCAAAACAAAGCCAGAGAAGAAAACTGAGCTACTGCTGCCTTTTTTTTTTTTTTTAAGCAAGTGCATAGGAATGGAGGTGCTGACTGGTCTCCCACTGACTGACATGCAACCACTCAGTGAAGCTATCAGCCATAGATGTACAGGAGTATCCTTCTTTTCTTTTGGCTGGTCACCTTTACAGATTCATAGAACGCTGTACATTTTGAAAATAAATGTTTCATATATCTCTCTCCATCTTTCGGATTTTTATGATGTGGAGTCAATCCAATGTCTAGACCAATAATGATAGCCCACATCTCAGCCAAGCCTTTTCTTAATTGTCCACAAGGCTGGCAAGGAAGTATAAACACTCATACAAATGGTGACAGTACTGAAAAGGCTTTGACCAACTGGCATCTTTCCCTGCCAGTCCTGGGACAGCTTCTTACTGTATATTTCCTAGAGCTCAATCCAGTTTAGTCTTAAAATAGTTCAAATGATGGTAGTTCCCTAGAAAAGAGAGGGTTTCTGCAGAAAATACAATGGCAGGAAATCTGCCTTCTGCTTCTATCCACGCAGACAAGACTTTGTTGTCCCTTCAGCTTCCTTCAGACCTCTCAGCACATTTTTGATACTTTCGGTAGGATCATGTTTAGCAGCCTCTGTTGGGAAGGCTTAGCCTCATCCCACCTCAGTGGGGCCACAACTCACACACTGAAGCACAACAGTCATGGCATGCCCCAGCACCAGCTGAAAAACTCTTGTCCCATTTAGTGCCACAGATATTGACTCAGTTTATAAGAGAGGAAGCTTGGCTTTGTCACCAGGCCACGTGTGTATTACACCTCTTTCTTAAACTATACTCTTTTCTGGATTCTCATCACCTTCTGGTGAATCTTATGCCTTTTTTTGACTGCATAGCTTTGTGACATCTCTCCCCAGTCAACTGTCATGCAATTTGTTGATTTTTCACATCATTCTTCCATAAGTTTACAGAATCATAAAGGTTGGAAGAAAAAACACTAAGATCATCTAGTCTAACCATCAACCCATCACATTCTCCAGTTTACTTCCAGCTGTTGTTTGCCTTCCTCCCCACTTTGGCAGTACTTCTCTGCCAAAAGAATGCCCAAGGCAGAGTGCCGTAATCCAGGTGTGGCTGTAAGAAGCAGCTCTGACAAATCCTTCCCTATATTTCTCCAAGACAAAGATACTCAAAGATCTTCATGAAAAGCTCAAGAACATATCATTTTGTGCTCATCTCTCCATATCTGCCTATTGTGTCTTGCTTGAGACAATAAACTCGCTGGTGCAAGGTGTTACACTTACCTGGAGCTATTTAAATCCCCATATTAAAAGTAGACAGGTGTTAGGAAGGGAATGAATCAGGTTACTGAAGGTCCCCTCCAGATCAATGGATAATTTAAAGTAACAATCTCCAACGGCTTGTTTCTCCTATGCTATATGGGAGAAACCTATCTCACCCAGATCTGTGCACCCCATCGTGGATGTTGCTGAACTTCATTTCAAGCTGAGCTCCAACTCAAGCTGTACTTTGTGGCATTAAGGGAGAGTTGAGTACTGAGCAGTCTTTATGCAAACTCTGGGCAAAGAAGGAAGTTTCACCACAAAAGCATTATCAGAGATCGCTGACTCAACCACTGCAGCACCTCATTTCCAACAGCACAAAAGCTGCAGTGTTCAGACACCAATGTCAGGGGGCCTGGGGCTTCAGATTTTTTGGTTGGGGCCTATGTTCCTTTGCAAATTACCCATTGAAGACAAGCAGAACTGTGGGTTGTCATGTAATATGAAGTATTTTATTGCAGCTGGGTTGGGGTTTTAAAATAACATGATACCATACAATGAGCAGTTGGGGAGCAGAACTAGTGTGTCACTCCAAGCCTTGCCTGCTGGGAGCCAGCAACAGAGCCAAGAAGTCAAATCACAGCTTCCAAGACCCAGACTAGCAGCTGAGCCACAGGATCATCCTCCCCCTCTGCAATCACCCCACCAGAAGGCTTGCAAGATCCCTGGCTTACTGGTCATCAGCAGGCACCGCAGGCCTCCAAGAATTTCCCTTCCAGAAAGGGAAAAGTAATGCTGGGGTTCATCTCTACGGCATATATAGGGCTTTCACTGCTACCATGACCTAATCACTTTGCATCCCATTTGGTCTGCAGGTTCAGAGAAGGAATGTACCAACTCAACATGCCATCAGGTTATCAGTGCCACTGACTAAGAGGGGTGCAATTGGAAGCTGAAATTCATTCCACACCAGGTAGAAGAGCATCAAGGTGGGCAATGTCATCTGAAGATTCTTCCACTAGCAGTCCCCCCATGTTTTTCAGTTTCTGGCAGTCACTTGGAAACGCTTATGCTCTGGCTTAGCACAATATCAAGAAATCATTCTAGAGCTCAACATAAGGAGAGCTGAACCATTACTTGCACAATCACCAGGGAGCTATGTCCACTCGTGCACTAAGTTCTTTAAGGACCTCGGTGGAAAGTCTTATGCCATTGTGTCTGAACAAGGGTTGCACAGAAAGCCTCTTCCTACACACTTCTGATCTCCTCACTTCAGTTCTGCAAGCAGAGCATTCTGTTTTCTTTAGTTCTATTTGATGTAATATCAAATGAGTTCCTTTAAGCATCTGTAACTCAAAGGATTGTCTCAGCTCTTGTAACTACATCATTGCACTAGAAACATGCATTCAGCTGATATTAACTATAAACCCTATTTTCTGCATAGTCATCATCTCCAGGAGAACAGCTTTTCCTTTCCCCTACCCCAGCTCGCCTTTCCTTCTTTGTTCATAGATTACAAGACCATGCATGTGGTCCTGTTAAAAGCCACTTCCACATACAACCAACTACCACTGTTCAGCTGGTTATTAGCAGCCAAAGTTTCAAGCTTATGGTACATTACCCTGGCACACAAATTACAGGGTTTCTCATCTCCTCTGCTTCATCATTTCTTGGAAGTCCAGGTCTTCCTGATTGCAATCTCGCATTCTAGGCTTCTAGGGGCACTGGTGCTATAGTAACAAAATAGATGGGTGACTAAATGGTTGGAGTCATGCCAAGCCAAGAAATATAGCTGAGCAATGCCACAACTTAAGCCAAGAATGGCTAACTTCTAAATTCTTGAGAAACTCTTATATTCCCATCCAAGTGTTCAGGGACCAGGCAGATACAGCATAAGGCTGCAACCTTCCTAATAAGTCCTACCAGGACTGACCTGGATCAGCGTGGCCCCTACAACAAACACACCCCCAGTATGGCAAGCCTATCTATGAACAGGATATTGGGAACTGCATATAACTTTGATGTTGTCAGTTAGTCACGCCTGAACAACCTAAACAGAAAAAGTGAACATGACATATAGCCCCTCTCTTAGTGTTGACAATGTTCTTTATCTTGGATAAAAATGGCAAGGCTTCCCAGATCCATAAATCCTTTTTCATTTATAAGAATACAAGGAAGATCACACACATTAAGCAGACAATAAAATGCTCTAGGCATCAATTCCACACCAGCATTCTCACATTTGGAGCATGACATCAATTTGGTCCAGTAGCCACATGAATTCCCTGGCCTGTATCTCTCCTCTCCTTTTTGCTTCTTGCAAGATTGTGTTAACCATAGTCCATCACCCTCATTTCAAAAAGAGTACAGAGAAAGACAGGGCATGGAGAGGACAATTTCTTCCCTGAGTATAGGAGCAGCTCCAGAAATGTTACGTAGGAGACAAAGTTCAAGGGAGGAAAGAAGGAAAGAATGTAAATCGCATTCCCACTTGTTAACTGCAGATACTTCTTTTCAGACTTTTTTTTTCCCCTGTGAAAGGTATATCCTCCTCTATGGCCAGAACTATGTGCATAGAGCACTCAACACCACGCATGCCTGATTTCACATCACACTACTTCTGACCTGCAGATAGAACAACACGGTACCATCTGACTCCCAGTTTGGCAGGGAGCCTTTGCAATAAGTGCAAAGAAGAAGCTGAACTCACAGCCCTGAACCTGCAGTAAAATACTTGAGTTGTTTTGGTATCTCATACCATCTGAAAACTGCAAATTACAAACTACATGAAAAGAATGTTGTTTCTAATCTGTGCTCCTGCATGGAAAAATGTAACCCATAGGTCTTCAGCAAGTGCAGCTCCACCTAACATAGCAGCAAGTAGGAGGTTTATAGCTTAGAAATCACTGCAGTTCTTAAAGAAATGCTATGGTAAGCAGGAAAGTGGGACAGCCATCCATAAAGCTGATGGCAGTTTGCAAGATTTAACCACTTTCTGGATATAAAATGGGAATTCTGAATACTGTACCCTCCCTTCTGGAATAAGATCACTGGGGCTACAACAGATTTTCCTTCATTTGGAGTCTTCAGAACAAGGATGAGGCCATATTCAGGTGGCCTACTCTTTGTGCCTCATTTAATCACTGCAAATGCAAAAAGAGTAAGAAATTCTGGTTATTTTCTCTCCAGAGATCAGATTTCCCCTGCTGAAGAATGAACACACAGAACAGCTTGCTGATCTACCCCCACTGGAGAACAACAAGTGTTTCCTTTACCCTTCAACATCTTATCACCATCATCCATGACAATCAGAACAGAAATAAAAGTATTTGAATTCCCATTTCATCTGGAAAAGTATCACAGCTGCTGTCATGGCTACAACACACAAACATTTGTCTTAAGCAAAGAAAGGGTTAAGCAGGGCTAAGAGCACATTGTAAACAGTCTGAAAGTGTAACCTTTGCTTATAAATCATGTGCTCAGCCCCAGAACACGCCTTTAATCCTGTAATTACATTCAGAACTCGCTGTTTCAGTTGAGGAAATACGAGCTTCACTCCAAATGGCACCAGGGCTGACCTTAAATGATACGTTTGCTCCCCCAGAACAGCCACAGAGTCCTCTTGCTTCCAGCATCCCTTCCCTGGGCGGTGGGGCATGGAGGAGCACACAGCAGGCTGGAGGCAAACCCTGCACAGGCACCTTCTGCTCCTCCCCACCATAGCACTGGGATCTCTCTGTTCTTCCAAGGACTCCCAGTGCAGCTCTGCTCAGGACATCAAGGACAATTGTGCTTTTTAGGCCACTATGTGGCTGTAGCAGTGAACACAGCACATGAGATGATTGTAAAGATGTCCCCCAGTTAGGGTTGCAGGGCTCAGGTCCATTTCCCATCTTCCCATCAAGAAGTAAAGCAGAGTTACGTCCCCCCCAAACCCATTTACTCTTCCTCAGGACATTGCATCACACTGTTTGAGGCAGATGAAGTGGACAAATGAAGCACAGATATCATCTCCAAAGAGTGGCTGGCAAGATCCTGCAGTAAGCAGATGTTCCGCCAGCACCTCCTGAACTTCTGGAGCTCTCGAAGTAGTAAACAGGGTTATCACATTGCAATGAACTCCCAAGATCTCTGGATGGGATCCATTTTCCATCCCCTTCATGGGAATGATCCAGGAGCTGGATGATTCATTAGCAGCGTCTGGCCAGAGCATGCAACAACAGCACACCTCCTGGGTTTTTATGGAATCAGTTGTATTGTCCTCACCACAGAAACACCGATGTGCTTCCATTTATGGCTGACCTCACTATACCGCCCTACCTGAATCCTCAGTCAAAAGATATTGTCTTCATCTTATTTTTGCTTTGCCAAATGTTTAAATGGCAGGGAACGCAAGAGACATTGCTGGTCTAGCAGATCTTGCCCTGTTGTTGGTGACAGACTATAATCTGGAATGTAACCTGGCAAGATATGCACCTGATTCTTCTTTAAATCAAAGATGTACCCTTCCCACAGGACAGGCTATTTGAATATTTGGTTCTTCAAATACCTATCACATTTTTTAGGGATGATACTGTGGCCCAACCATCTACACAAAGCTCAGAGGAGCCCTGATGCACAGAGACTATCACTTTCTTATTCATTGTCAGAAGGCAGTTTGTGTTCCATTGTTTATACCACAATCTGTTGGCCTAGATGAAAATCCAAGCTCCTGAGCTATTCTGCTTTGGACAAAAATACATCAGGAAGAACAGAGTAATACAGGCAGCACAAGGTTGGTTGGTGCAGTCCTGTAGAGCTGGCTGCTGAAACAGTACATGATTTTCAAGTTTGCTGTTGAAAACCTTTCTTGCAATTGAGCCAGTTCATATCAAATTCTTGACTCCTAATCTCTAACTCAGCAGTAGGAATTTACTCCCTCTCTCTGAGGAAGCCTGAGCAGAGCAAGGGTCCTGAATATCTGAATGCATGATAACCCTCTCCTCACTCATAGTCATAATTTCTTGTGTGAAAAAGCCCCCCTTCAGCTTTTGCAACTACACTCCACAGATGTGCTTTTCTTTCCTCCTTCCCCCATTGCAAAATGTTGGCATCGACACTTATCTGTGCTTTTCCAAACACATGGCTGATGATATTCAAGGTTTGGCTCTCTCTCTGAGATTGCCTAAAACTTGTGTCCCCATCCCTAAGAAACACGGACCATAGATACAAAGACTTTTTCAGAGTTGCATCCCAACTCTCGTCAGACCAGAAGTATTCAGCCTTGCCCAAAGCACCATGGAAATCTTCCATTTTATACACAGGATACATGACACAGACTAAACATGTCTCCATAACCCCTTCTAAATCCATACACCCGGTAACAACAAAGCATACCTAGCCCATTAGTACAGGAAAAGGAAGAAAGAATGACTCCTCCATTATCCCAGAGTACCCATCCTATTACTGCAGTTCCCACAGCATGCATATGAAAAGATTAAATGGGTCTCCATTAGTGCCCTGTGCTTCTGGGACAATGCCACACTGCCATATCAATTTAGACTCTCCAATTTCAGCTGCTGTGGCATGGCACAATTGTTGCAGAACTGATTTACGTGCCCAAATGGATGTGGTACGGTTGAAGCTGGTTTCAGAAATTAGTTTCCCTCCTCTTCCCTCCAGGTCTGTTGCAAGCACAGCTATCTCCAGCGCTAGAGGAAACAGGCCTCCCATACTGGGATTTCTCTGCCACGCATTTTGGGAAAGGCTGACCAAGGGAAGAGAGAGTTCAGGTCCTACTCAGTGACTCGTGGAAGGGTGTGGAAAAGTTGGCTGCAGAGCCAGAACCAGACAACTCTCAATGGAATCCTTTCTAAGTGGGAAGGAAGTTGCTTGTGGAATACCACAAGGATTAGCACTGGGACTGTACAGCTTTTAATTATTTATATTGTACAAATTAGAGCTGGGGAGCACTGGGGAAGAAAAAATTACATGGCAAGCCAACCCTTCCTCATCCAAACCCAGCTTTTGTTCTTCTATACCTACTCTCCCTTTCTCCATTTCAGTCGCCACTCACCACAGTCACACATCCCATTTCTAATTTGGCCTTCCTTTGTTCTGTGATTGAAGCCACCCCTCTCCTTGACACGTGGCATCAAGGTCACCACAGACATGCACATATTTCCACCCTTGAATCACTTTCAAGAGGTATTTCTACCTCCAGTCACAGTGGAGTTGGTTTGATTATCCTTCTTTAATTAATCTGGAAGTGATAGAAAGCAGTTTTAACCTTTGCTCTTTAGCAGCAGACCATGAGCTTATCTCTAGGAGATCCCTCTTTGATTAGGTGAGCAGATTGCAGAGATTCAGGGCTGGAGATGAATTACTTGCAGAGTTTTTTTCTCAAGTGTTTGCTCTTCTTACTTAAGTAAGGCAATGCGACTGTCCAGTGACTAGCCAACTTAATCTGCAGTTTCACAACACAGCTAGGAGGAAAACTCAAAAGCCATGAATTTTGCAGTGAAAAGCAATCAGATAGATCACATCATTTTCCCCAAAGCATTTGTTACGTATTTTGAAGGGCTGAACTAAAGCACATAAGAACTATGCACAGCCATGACATAGGGGCACATAAGCTGCTTCGTTTTAGTCTAATGCAGAGAAAATAAACATTGAGCCTGGGAGTAACTCTCATCTTCTATACAGCAACACCAACACAGGCTGACTCGCAGCACAGAAGATGACAAAGTGTCTGAGGAGGTCAAAAAACAAGGGAGTGAGAAGAGTGAAATACTCTGAACTTCTAATAGACTTGAACACACAACATAAGCACAGACTTTCCCTTACAAGGAAGTACTTCAAAGCACTGGAATCATTGTCAGTTCAGATAAACTCTGTATGGACCCCAACAAGGCCAAAAGGGCTCAGATACACAGCTAAGGTGGCTAACAGGAATCAGACAAAGTTCAGGATCATCTGTTCCTATGCTCTGCAAACACCCACTCAGCAACAAGGCAGGTAGGAAGTGATGGAGAGGGACTTTTCCTGGGAGAAGTAAATTCATTGAGGCAATAATGCTTTTCCAGCCCCAGTATATTCTTACTCTATGAAATATTGGCGCTTCCACTCACAAGAATGGAGGCTTCCATCCCAAACCAGCATGCTGATATCCTTTCTCTGATGGCAGCCAAAAGTTAATGCCTCAGAGGGAAGCAATGAACTGCCACAGTGCACCTGGCCAATTTTGTGTGGCTGAAAGGAGCAGAGGAATGAGCTAATTCCTCCCTGGCTCCCAGGATGATCTCTCCACTAATGCCTGAGATCTCATTACTTTACTCTTCTGTCATGCAGCTCCAAATGTTTCTGTGTTCTTCCTGCCACGCCACAGAACTTGTAATAGAATGGTTTGATTCAATGGAGGGAACAATCTCTTGTTCACCTTTACTCCAAGCAAAGGAGCCTCTCAGAGGGGACAGATTCCAACTCAACTATGCCTTCCTCCACCTGAACTCCTAAACCCTATTCAAAGCTGAGGATGGTACCCTCCAGAACATGGCAAGGCATCGATGTCATTGTGATCCTGCAGTCATTTAGCCCTGGACAAGATCCTGGCATAGACAGAGGAAGGACATGTAATCAGACAAGGCCCAGAAACGGAGTCAGAAGCTTAGAGCCAGGCAGCTAGCCCTTGGTGAGTGCAAGGGCCTGGGGAATGGCTTTCAGCTATGTTTGGAAGGGGTCCAGAAGTCCCTCTGGGAAAAACATGTTGCCCATTTCCATCTAAGATGTATGCTAAACTAAGGACACAGACAGAGGCCATCTGGTTTGAATGCCACAGGAATGCCTGCCAACACACCACCAGTTATCTCAATCATCACCATCTGCAAGGGAGGCTGTCAATATAGTTGTGATTTGACTGCAGGAGAAGGCTGGGGAAACTGAGGCAAGGCATGTTTTAAAAAAATCACTCTGAGACTAGAGAAACAGGCAGACCAAGAACAGAACCCAGCTCTCCAGAGTCTCCCCAGTCCACTTCAAGAGCCAAAAGATTTCACATCTTCCTGTTTATGTGTGTACAGTCAAGACCTGTCTCAAGAACCTGCCAAGCTTGTCAGTACAAACTCCAGTCCTCCTTACATATCTGTTAGCTGCATCTCCCCACCACACTCCATCCCAGCGGTCAGTCACAACAGACAGCAACCAACCCATGAGTGCAGACAGATTTGAAGGAGAGGTTACAAATACAGACATGCTTCAGAGTGCTTGCAAGCTCCCTCAGGTGACATGATGAACATGCACATCTGTGCTTCACCATGTTACAAGCTGCTTTGTTCACAAAAGTTTCTGGTGTCTGTTCTCTGTTACATCCCTTGCATGTAACACAAACAGAACCTCAGCTGTCATGGCAAGTTCCACCGGCCAAACAACTTGCATCATCAAGGTGGGAACCAGAGCACCACATATCTCTGTGGACAATAAGGAGTTCAGCCCTAAACATCAGATCTCCATGAGACATCATTTGAAGAACTTCAGCTGTGGGACACGTTTCAGCAGGAACCAAACCCCTCCGAGAAACCAGAGAGCCAGCTGCGAGGCAGTGCGATACCCGATGTACTGCCCTGTCCCATTCTGACACAGAGCAGAATGACCTCTTGGATGGCGAGGCACAACATGGTTAGTGGCAGCAGCATCAGAGCACACCCAAACAGCAAGAAAATAAATGAAGTGGATCAGTCCAAGCACAGCAAAGAGTTAGGGCATCACTGTTCAAGCCAAACTGCAGTGGAAAGATTTTGGCTAGGAAAGGAAATAGCTTTTGTGCAGCGGTTCAATTACACGCACGATGCATCCATTCTGATGAGGGTCAAGGGGGCAAACCATTTCCATTGGAACAATGACAGAAAGGGAAAGTTTCCACATCCCTATTCTCTGGATAAAACACATGGGTGGGTGGCAAGGTCTCATGTTCTATTGTTTGTTGACAGCTTTGCTTTATATTTCCAAAACCAAGCAATCAAAGAGTCCAGTGGCTGCCAGGCTTCCTGTGAACCCCACCTTCCAACCCCTCCTATTTTGCAATGTGCCTTTTAGTTTTAACATCATTCTCTAGATGAATGGGCTAACTCCGTCTCAGCACCCGCAAGTCACACTGTCTTTCCCTCCCTCTCTCCCTCCGCCGCTCTGGAGCCCGTAAATCCCTTGCAGTGAGTTTGCTTAAAGAGGAGACATCTCAAAGATGCAAAATTCTGCTGAATATGTGAAAGCATCCAGACAGAGGACACAACCTCAAAGCATAACAAGATAACACGCAACAAGCCTCAGGGCTACGTCTGGTGGTCTTGGTCACTGATGAGAAGCAGGTTCCCCCTCTCTTCCCACAAGACAAGACAAAATGGTGCAATGCTTTCATCATCAAAAAAGAAGAGAACAACAAGCTGCTGAGCTATGGCAACAACAAGCTGCACGGATCTATGGCACAGCTGGACTCAGAGCCACTCAGCCAGAGGTCCTGCACTGTTAGCACTGAGATTTCCTGCCAGCTTTTCCAGAAGAGCACTATTGCTGCTGCAAAGCTCATGTCCCAGCAACACTGGCATTGACATCACCCAATTTGTTAAATCCTTTTTTTTTTTTTTTTTTCAAGACCATTTCAAGCACTCCCTCATTTGCCCTGGGGACATTCCTGATGTGCCCAAACAGAACCATCAGCTGAGACAAAGTTTCTCAAGCTGCCACCCTTGCCTTGCAGCAACAAGAAGATGAAATAAAACGAACAAGCCTTGGCTTCAGGGAATGGGCTGAGCTCATCAGCTCTGTCTCACACCACTGAAGTGCAAAGCCAAGCAATCCAGCCCCTTTCTTGGCACCACCCATGAACCAGGTGCTGTGGGCATGAAGGAGCATCTTCCAGTGAAGCCACCTTCCCAGCAAGAGTCATCTCCAGTGGGTTAGTATTCCAAGTTTTCTCTACTTCTGCCTCTTTGCCAGCCAAACTCCATTTCCCTAGCTGCCACTTTCTTATGTCTGTCTCCTTCCCAGCTGTGCTGAGGCCCCTCCATCCGCTATGAGGCGGCGGAGCTCACCACAAATTACTGACTCCATGTGTCTGCAGGATGTATGCCCCATCATTGGGGGCTGGGGGAGGAAGGAGAACAGGGCCTTAGCTCTGTGCCAAACATACATACAGTGCTCCTCTTCAACCACCATCATTCCCCTACAAGGCTGCTCTGGCTCCAGGGAAAGCTCCCTGAACCCACAGAGTCTCTCCTGGAAGGAGGTCCGTCCCCAGTCCTAGTGTAGAAAGGCACAGATGGGTTCAGCAGGGGCAGAATCCATTGCTGGGAGGAACAATCCCTTTGACACGGCCCATTTGAGGTTAGGAGTAAGGAACAGTGGTGGGAAGGAATTAAACACCATAAAAATGCAGGAGTGCTAAAGACATACACTGCCATTTAAATAGGCCACCATGATTAAAACCCGATGTGTTGTAAGATCTTATGGGCATCTCATTAAAAACCTATTACTTAAAAAACACAGCTTAGATGGGAATGTTGTTAAAGGGCAACTTAAAATAAAACTGACCATCTGGTCCCCATTAAGCAATTGTCTATAACCGCTGTGTTATTATAAAATCCACTGTGTGCTCCACATCTGCTTATCTCCTGCCTGCCCCAAAAAGGGCAACATCAATTGAGGCTCGGGGGCTGGATGGGGCATGGTATAGGGTAGGCACAAGGTCTCTGATAGTGACATCGATCAGCTCTTCCCACATTATCCATCCACATACCACTTATTCATATATTTATCCCTGCAGCTTCTATCCACGCCTGCACAGCTTTTTGTTGCCATACCCACTTGCCTTATCGCCTAACAGAAGTCACTTATCTATCTACCTCATCCTCACTTTCAGCCTTGCCCAGCACCCACAGCACACACTGTTAGCAGCCTCAGCTGGACTAAGGACCTTTACTTCCACCACCTTCTCTCCACCCCACAGCAGTGGGATACCAACAGACCAGCATCTGCAGTCCAAGAACATCCACAGCACAAAAGCACAGTACAAAAACCAGCACTGCAGAAGAAACACAAAAGAATCCAACACAATAAAGCCTTCCCTGCTAAATCCTGCATTTCACAGAGCAGTAAGACACACTTGTGATCTCTGGTCACAAAGCACAGACGGCACCAGAGATTCCTCATCCCAGGACAGCCCCAATGAAAGGTCATAAAGGCCTCAGCTACTCTGTCAACAAAAATTCTACATATTGAAACATCAAGATTTTCACTGAATACATTACAGGAAATCCCAATCCAATGCAGAAAATCTTCCAAATATATCCACAGAAAGCTTTCTACATAGAAAATAAAACAAACCAGCATCATATAAAAGCAGCAACTAAAATAAAACCAAACAGGATTAGATTTACAAGCCATAATGCACATTTAAAAAATAAATATAGGAAATCAGTTACCTGAAGCAGAGGCTTGTAGTCCATCTAGGAGACAGGACAAGATGCAGGCACGCCAACACTAGAATTCAAAAAGGCCCAGAAGCCCAGGGCTGAGCTTAAATGGGGCTCTTCCAGCATGGGTGGAGGGTGTGATGGTGGTCCCAGGTGAGGCTCATTGAGGCAATTAACCAGTAGCTCCAGGTCTATCATGGGTATAGAGGAACTTCTGTATCAAGAAGCTGGAGTTAGGGGGGCGTTAAGAGAGGAGTGATTTCAGTAAAGCATTGGTTTTGTGACGGAACAGCTTACAAAATCATTTCCTTCATCTCAGCTGGGAGGAGTAATCTCCAAGCACTTCTGCTAGATCTGCATGAGGTCCCCTGTTAATGTCTTTTCTACATGTACATAAAAAGTCAAAATAGTCCCAGGATGTTCAACCACATTTCTCAGTAACATCCAGAATGTCACAGCGTATTTAGATAGAGTAGAAGAAATTGGTTTTCCTCTATGGGTTTTGTATTATTGGTAAGGAGAATACTGAAACCAATACATAACATCTCTGCACAGACATCAGCACTTGAGGTGCAACCTGGAGTTGGGCTCCTTATCCTCTGTGAGAGAGCTGTAGGCATAGCTTCACCTGCACTTGCTAATCACTAAAGGCCACCTGCTTTAATTTGTGTGTTGGTTCCAACAACCTGTGTCAAAGCTCTGTATGGGCATGCTCGTTAGAGGCTAGTGGCCTTCCTTGGAGCTGGCTCCTCCAGGAATAGATTAACCTGAATTCTTTTTTCCTGAAAGGGCTTGCAAGAAAGTTAAATTTCACTCCCTTCTCCACCACCATCATGCATCCTCCAGGAAGTCAGCTTGCTTGATTCAGATATCTCCAAGGGCACAGTGAGAACAGCTGTGTCCTTCCTTTGGGTTTCCCAGGAGCCGCAGCAGCCTCTAGGCACATCAGGAGTATGGCCGTGGATGGCCTCATGTTGCCATGTCAAGGTCTGGACTACTTCTGCTGAAAAGAGAAGGTGGACCTTCAGCTCAGGAGCAGAGACGCAGTGTTTGAATGTCTTTAGCACCCTTCTGCGGCAGGAGAGCCACAGACTCCGCTGCTGGTGCAGAACAAAGATCTTCATTGTACGTGCCTACAACCTTTTATACCCATGCAACAACCCCTTGGTCACAGGTACCAACCAGGCGCCTTGTGCGTGTTTACATCTGGCACAAGTAGCTGCCGAGCTTGTTTACTCATTTGCCAGGTCTTTTGTTCATAATGTCTTTCTTTGTCGCACACTCTTCCATGGAAAGGCGAAGGAAACAAGCATTGGCTCTGTAAGAAATGGTGACTATAGGAACGACCTACTGTTCCCATTCTGTTTTAGATGGGCTGAACCCATGAAACAGGTTTTGCTAGAGCTTTCCTCTTACTCCTCCCTAGGGAAGCAGTCAGTGCTCTGCAGTTTGCTCCAAATATTCACCCTGATACAAATGCTCTGTGTTAATCACAAACTCCATCTCCAGGCCCTGGAGAGCAGGGTCAAATGCCATTCAGGAACACGGTGTGTGCATGTTTGTTTGTTTGTTTGTTTGTCATAAGGATGTTGTGAGGGCTGCTTGGTTTGTTTGTTTCTTAAATCTCCCAGGGGAAGTTTCTGGCAGAAAGCACCTCCTGAGCGAGCTTGGAACTTGAACTCCTTCTGCAGGGACTTTTCCTGCAAATGAATCCAAAATAGAGCTGATGGGGAAGTCTCCAGACACAAGAGAGTGCCAGAGGACTGTTTTCCTGGTGTCACACAGTGGAGGGAGCATGTCTTGTGGCTGCTGAGCTATCAGAAAGCTGCAGGAGTTGTGGTGAGCTGCAGCAGTTTTAGTGCAGGCTCTGCAAGCTAGCTTAGCTGCCTCTAACATTAGGCTTAAAGTAGCCAGAAATGTGGAAAGAAAAAAGCTACTTTTCCTTTTCGCTGTTTCCAGAGGGATATATGAATATTGCACAGGTCACTACAAATAAATCTTTCTAACAAGATGCCAGGTCCCATTTGCTCTGGGAGAAATCACAGCCCTGCATTCAAAAAAAAAAAAAAGGCTGATGGAAATAGCAGATGATGCACTAAGGATCCCTGGGGCTTTCAGACAGGTTTACTTAGGAAACCAGGCATGTGAGATCACAGTGCCTTTTAGTCTGCCAATGCATTTGTCTGGTCCTTCCTAGCAGCTTTTTAACTCACAGTCCAGTTTTAAGAAAATATAACAAAAGAGTACATAGGTCTCCAAAATAGGAACTGACAATGAGTTTTGTGCAATTTTTTTGGCCAAGTGCAGAAAAAAAGAGAGAGAGAAGTCTTATAAAAACATCCACTGCTGCATGAGCTCAAACCTTTAAAAGGCTTCAGAGAATCCACAGAGGTGCTCACCTACAAGGCATCCTTGTTCACACCATGATTTAGAGCATCCCTAGGCATCACATTTTGAAAAGAGAAGCCCTTCTAATCCCTTTATCCTTCAGGGTATCATCTGTTCAGGCTGGGAGAGGGACGGATCAAGATTTTCCAAAAAATGTTGCAATGCAGGATGCAGAATCATAGAATCATTAAGGTTGGTAAGACTAATAGGATCATCTAGTCCAACCATCTGCCCATGCTTGTGACCACTCCAGTTCCATCCCTGGAGGTGTTCAAGAAATGTGGAGACTGTGACCACATCTCCACATTTCTTGAACACCTCCAGGGATGGAGACTCCACCACCTCCCTTGGCAGCCTGCTCCAACACCTCACTGCTCTTTCTGAGAAGAAATTTTTCCTAATATCCAACCTGAACCTCCCTTGGCACAATTTGATGCCATTCCCTCTCATCCTACCTGTGCTTATGACATATGAGGTCAGTAGCAGGCAAGGTTTATGGAGACCCTGTTCAGAAAGTAGTAGAGGAAAAATCCATATAATTCTCAAACCCCAAAAGAACGATGCAGATTTGGGCACACTCATCTCATTTTTGCTTTTGTTTGCTTTTCATCCCACAAGCTCTAGTGTAAAGGAATCCATATGCCTAGAAAACATGTACTTACAGATGCAGTGCAATTTCCTTTGGAACATAAAGCAGTGTTTAAAGAAAAGCAAACTAAATAAGGTTGGAAAGTATCTCAGACTAAATGCTGCAGGTCATCATTCACAGAACCACTGTGCCATCCTAACACAAGCACAACCCACCAGTCAGTGCGTGGCCATATACAGCAGAGGAATTGATTGGTGATCCCACCTGCTGCTTCCCATCACACATTCAATCCTCCTCACATGTTAATGCCTGGAATGCCACCTCTGCTACTTTATCCTGGGCTTCCTCATGCAGCTATGCCAAGTGCAACAAGCCTTTTCCTTCCCCGACCTCCTTACGGACCTGGCATAAATGTGTATGACAAGAAAGAGGAATAAAGGTTGTTGGCTTTTTTTTGTTTTGTTTTTATCCAATGTTTTTAATGATAAAGGAAATACTGGAAATGTGTGCTGTGGGTTATTAAGTGTAACGTGTATTGGCAAGCTGTGGTTGCCATCCCCTGCCAGCTGGGAGTTGCACGTCCCATCATTTTTATTGGTCCCCCAATCTTTGTCACCTCCCCCTTCTCTTTTACCCCATTGTCCAGCTGCTGTCTCTCATCTCTTAGATCAGTGGGACATAAAGATTAAATAAGGACGGTTGTAGGCCTGTAGGAATTTTCAGCTGCTTCCCAATATACATATTTGTAGTGATGTTTATATGTTCTTCTCCATTCAAAGGCACTGTGAAATTTGACTTCAGATGCTGATAGCTGTAAGTGGAAAGTTAGAGCTCTACCCGAGACTCAACAGCCCAAGGAAGATGGAGTTAAATAACTGCAAAGTACATCTTCACACCATCACTAGTGACGTACCCTGAAATAGTTTGGGCACATCTTGAGTGCCTGATGATGAATGGGTCAGCTTGTGTATGTTTTAGAAAACACTTTGAGCCTACATTAAAATATTTTAACAATGTCATACATCAAAATCAGATGTTATTCTTTTTCAGTAAGCAAATTCCTAGAACAACTCAAGGAAAAAACTCCTTCATCTTGTTACAAGAATCATAAATAAGACAGAAAATCACGTTGTTTCTCTTTACACCCAAACAGTTAACCACATGGGAAGCCTTTTGTTTCTGAGCAATTGATGATACAAGAGCAGCATATTCTAGATGTTAGGGTTTGTGACTTTTTTTTCAGAACCCTTACTTTAAAAGCCTAGTTTCCCTTATAACAGTGGGATCTCGTTTTATTTCTAGAAATTCACTATGTAAATTCCTCTGTTCCTGTGGATTTTTCTTCTAGAAAAACACAGTCTTTCTTTGTTCCTTACACATTACATTCTCACTGCACAAGTAATTCAGATCTTGTCTCAGTTTTAGCTCATTGTCTCTGTTCCATGGACACGGGTCTGGAGATGCCTTGAAACTGGACACGTGCAGATGGCCTGATGAATCCAGTAGAGCTCTACAGGTTTACAGTAGGATATCTGGCAAAATCACAGAGGTTCTGAGGATCCTTCCCTCGGTGCTTTCCCACAGTTATTCCTTAAGAACAGACTGAGTTCTTCAAGGAGTGAAGGGTTAAAGATATGCTAAGGAAATCCAGAGGCAAGGAGGCTTGAAGGAAGAGCCAAGCACTCCAAATGCAGAAGGAGCCCCTCAACCTAGACCCAGCTTGTGCCATCCATTCACAATACATCAGGATCTGAGGAGTCATGCTTTGAAAGAAAGACTGCGCCCATTCCATGCAATGCCCTCCCCCAGGGTTGCTCCTGGTGGCCACAATCAGAGGTTAGTCAGCCCATTTCAATTAGTGGCAAACCATGTGGCGTGACTCCAGGGCCTCCATATGTTCATAAGTATATGCAACCACACTTTCCTTGACGCATTCCTCATTCCAGGGAAAGGCCACATCTCCACAGCTTGCTGGCACCAGTCACACAGGGAACTGCAGAAGAGATGGGATAATAAATACACACTCACATATATACACACACACATACGTAGGAAAACTTGGCACCCTCCCACCCTCTCCTATGTTGACTGCCACATGGTCCCAATCAATTTTTGTCAGAGCCAGCAAGCCAGCCAACCACTCATGGATGCTGACAAGGCAGTTTCGATAGCTGAAGGGACTTCTCTTCTTTCCTCCTCTAGCAGTAGGATTTGGGATGTTTTATTTCTTTATTTTCCTTTAAAGGCATCTGCTCCTGGGAGATATTTCCCAGGCACAACTTTGCCAACTTCCCAGGTACTCCTTGGCTAGGGTGTCTTTCTCTGCAGCTGGGAGTCAGCACGTTCCACCTGTCCTACATGGGGATGGGATGGGCTTTGAAAGCAAAGAAGTGACATTCTTCTAACAAATCACCATTATTATCTCAAGAGGAGACTGAAGGTCTCCCAGCCCATTCGCCACCATTTTCCCATATTAGCTGCAAAAGAGGACTGTATATTCCATCTACTACTCCTCTTCTACTTCAAAACAATTGGTGCCCTCACATCTCTCCATCCTACCACTTCTACCAGCCATCCACCTCCTGCTCTGTTGCTCTTCCCCACCTCTCTCCTCCGCCCACAGTGCTCTTTGCACCCATCCCTCTGTCTCTCCTTTGATACTGCCCTTTCTATCATTTCTTGACTTGTAGTTCTCATTTACACCATGCTGAGCCCTGAGAAGTTTGCTTTTACCCATGGCCTCGCTATCTTCACCTATCCACATACATCACATAATCTTTCTTTACTTTACAGTTTTCAACAATGCCTAAGAAAGTGATAGAAATGTGGTTTTCCATGGTTTTGCATGGTCTTGGCCATGCAATCAGATGAAGAGTCCAAGCAAGAAATCACAATTTATGAAAATCTCTTTGAGAGCATGGAAAAAAATCACCCAAACATCAGCTTTGCCACTTTATTAATGCAATGCTCTATGACTTTGATAGGCATTAAGAACACATCTCAGTGTTCAGAATCATAGAACCATTAAAGTTGGAAAAGATCTCTGAGACCATCCAATCCAACCATCCACCTACCACAAATACCGCCCACTAAACAATGCCATCAGTACCACATCTCCACATTTATTGAACACCTCCAGGGACAGTGACTCCACTACTTCACTGGGCAGCCTGTGCCAATCCCTCACCACTCTTTCTGAGAAGTTGTTTTTCTGAATCTCCCCTAGCACAACTTGAGGCCATTCCCTCTCATCCTGTTTCCTCCTGTGAGGGCCTCCTCCTTCCATGTGAGGTTTTCAGGGCTCCTTGTAGGTGATCAGCAGTTTCTGTCTAGAATCAAAGTCCATCCTGAATTAATGCAGGTATCCAGAAAAAAATCTGGCAGATGTCAACATGTTCACTAATAATTAATGATGCAACACACGCTGCAATGCCCACCAGGCTAGGCTGAAGGGCAGAAACTGTGCTAAAGAAGAAGGAATGTAAAAAGAGAAAGTATCTGGAGAAGGAAACTGAAGGTAATGGGGGAGGAAGCAGGGCTTTTGATCTCAGTTAGCCAGTGTTCCAGTCCCATGAAGAGAGACAGCTATCCTGGATTATAATCTTTACGCACTGGACCTGAAGGCTACCACCCATTACCTGTGCAAACCCCCCCATATCTGACCCTACTTTGGGGTCTACATTTGAAACGTGGCTCTATGCTTCCCAATCAGCTGTTTGCAATACCACTTCAGGGCTGCATTCTGCAGGCAGGAACATGCTGCTCACTCAGATGCCCAGAAACATCTGTTTAGACAGTAAGACAGGCACATGGCAGAGTGGGAAGTATGGGGACAGCAGAACTAGGGGGCTGGGAATGGACTGAAGGGAACTGTTTCAGATGAGCAAGCACAGTTCTGCAAGCCCTCACAGTCAGCCACCAGCTCCCCAGCTGGCCCCAAAGCAAGGGTCACTAGAGATCTGAGCTCCACTCCTGTGGGTTTTCTCTCCCTCCATGTTCCTCTTCTGTCTACACAAGAGCAAGGTCCCTACCGTCACTGCAGACCCCAGAGACCAGATTCCCTGGACCAGCTTGTAGAGGCAAAGGGACTGCTGCAGCTTTGGCCATCACAGGGACAAGGATGGAAGCATTAGGGTGGTGGCCAGGCAGCACCTGCTGGAGGCAGTCCTGCTGCAGGATGCCCTGCAAACCCAGGCTTTATTCCTACTTGAGCAGCCCCATTTCTTAGAGCTAGAGGCAAGTGAGTTGGAGAGATGCTTCAGGAAATGTGGAGTTCCATGGGTGGTTCAGGCCTGAATGGGGTCATGGGTAAAGTCAAGACAATTATGAGGAAGTGCTCTGACCACGAGCTCATGTCGCCTGTCAGCTCCACTAAGAGACATCTTCTGACATGAGCAGGGATCTTGTTAGTAGAATAGAGCCTGAAAGCCATCCAAAGCTGACAAACCTTTTCCAAACCACTAGTCTGGGATCAAAATGCAGCATCACGGGATTTCCCTGTACCTATATTATGGTGTTGCTCAATTATATGCATTATGATATTTTTATCTCTCCCTTAGAAGCCCTGGGTGTTGATTCACAAGTGATGACAGGAGAGTGGGCAAGGATAACCATCAGCTTGGAGTCAGAGCCTACAACTTTAGGAAGCAGGCTAGGCAGCCTGGCCTCACAGATCAAAACATCATTTCCAAGGATGTTCAAAGTGAAAGATGAAAGAGCTTGGGATGACTGAGAAAATCTTCTGCATTTTGCTTCATTACTCTGTTGCATCTCAGTGGGATTACAATTGGAAAAGGAGCTGGAGGGGGAAAGCCATGAAGACCTCACCAATGCAGCTTCCCCTGCTCTCTGTCAGATTGCCCACTGCAGCTATATTTTCAGGCCAAAGTCAGATGCACCAGCTGTGATTCGAGATGGATGAAGATGGTACAGGAATCTGACAGCCATCAACAATGGAAGTGCCATTTCCTCCTGCAGCTAACAAGATCCACATTAGAAGCAACAGTTGACCTCAACAAATCCCATCAGCAGGAAAGAGGGCAAAAGGCAAGGAATAATGTGACTTGTCATCCTTGCCAAACTGATCTAAGACTCATTGTCCCTGTATCTGTCTGAACTGGAGCCAGCCCCCATCACCTGTTTGAAGCTTCACTTTCTGGCCAGCCAGAGAACAGACAGTTGAAAAGACCTCCAAGTAGAGCATAGAGAAAGATTTCGAGTTTCACTGTTGGTTGAATGGAATGAGCTGCTTTTGCCAGTTCTCAGGCAGCAATCACAGTCCAATGAATGGCAGAATAAACCAAGTTCCTTCTGCAGCCAAATTCCATTGACACCTCCACAGGGTTGGTTTCCACCATCCATCACATCTGCTGAGATCCACGGGAAGAGGAGAGGGTGTAGCTCTCTGTCTCACCCTGGGTTATTTTCACAGCTGGGAAAGGAGGTGGTGGACCTGGATGAGGAGGTCTGTGGCTTTTCCAAAGCAACTCACAAAAGCTGTGAAACCAAAGCCAGAGCTTAAAAGCTAGAGCTCCAGATCAGCAGCTCCAAAAGTGTCATTGGCATCAAACCTAGAAGCAGCTTGTGCCCCAGAAAGGCATTTCCCTGGTCCTACCCAAGCAGGTTTTTTTTCTGTGCACACATAAGATCTCCCAGCCAAATACCTGCCTTCCTCATTCGGGTAGAAACCTGAAAGAAAGACTCAGAGCTCATGAGTATCTGCAACAGCTCTAGAGCACACAGCCTCAGGAGGCACATGCAGGGCAGTAGACTTGACATGCAGACCTTTTTCCTGCCCAGATATAAGACTTTGGGAAAATAACTCAACAGAGCAAAGATGGAGCTGCATTGATTTACATCAGATGACTATGAGTCCCTTTAAAATCAGTTCCAGGTGAGCTGCATGGAGCTGCCCAGAAACTGCTTGCTAGTTTCTCTCTCTCTCTCTCTCTCTCCACGTTCCCTGGTGCCAAAACATGCTGAAGCTGAGGATTCACAGGCAACTAAAAGTAGTTCCTTTGGGAGAAGCCGTTCCACGCATGCCTTCCCTATAAGCTATCCCAGCAGAGTGGCAATGTTTAGAAACCAAATTGGTCATCACTGGCAATGGTAAAACTGGACAAAAATAGCAGAAAAAAATTTCACAATTTCCTGCACATTTTTCTGATTGTTCCACTAAAAGATGCTAGGCTGTCCAAAAGAGAAGAATGGTTTCAGCAAGCAAAACAACAGTAATCACCTGCTTTGCTAAGTGTTTGCAAATACCATGAACTACTTTTCTTAGCCAAATGTCATTCCTTTCCAGCACCATCAGCCACTTCACCCAGTTACTCACTGTGACTAATGGGAGGGGAGATTGTTGCCTTATCTTCCAATGGAAAAAAAAAAAAAGAATTTTAACTCTCAAACTTTCATTTTATTTGGAAAGTGCTCTCCTCATCATTTCTTTGCCCTTCAGAATGGGTGACCCCATCACATTTCTGGCATGAAATCATCTGGCTTTGGTCACTTAAATATTCAGCATCAGAAGATAGCATCATGCTAAATCCTCTCTGGCAAAGTGTCAGGGATGTCAAGACCTTTAAAACACTTCTCCCAGACCATCATTGCTCTTGGGCACATCCTTCACCAGATTATCCATTCTGCTAATTGAGCTATCAGAACTGCGTTGCAAGGGAAATTTGTTTATGTTTATTCTTTTCTGGGTTATAGACATTGCCAATAGAGTCTTCAAAATAAGAAAAGAAAAACCCTCTGACTCGCTGCCCAGAAACTCAATCCCAAAAGCCTCCTCCCAACCTCTGTTTACAAAATTATAAGCTTTCTTTGTCCTAACCATTTTCCTGTTACAATAATATTCTTCATCTTCTATCTGACTTTTTGTTGTTGTTGTTCATGGAAAAAATGATTTCATTGTGAAAGGATTTCTGATGAATCAATATGGCAAAAGGAACACAGAGATATTTGCAGTAAATCACCCTTGAAGCAAAGACATGTAGAGAAGGAGTTACAAGAAGTAGATAATCCCAAGCCATTTCCAGAGGGAAGGAGGTTATATTTTCCATATACTGTATCTGGTTTTTGTGTCACAAAACACGTCGGTATTTATATAAAGTATTTTTTTTCTTGTACCGTAGAGTTATGATTACATGAAATGAGTTTCCAAAAATTATAAAAATTGGCCTCCTCTAGGTAACAAATGGAAGAACTGAGATATTGAGTTCAAACCAGCTACAGCTCGGCCCTTTTTGAAGTTAGGAGCAGCAGAAGGCTGACTTCCATCCAGTGAGTTCCCTCCATCGCTGGAATGGCCGCATGCAGCACAGAGCTCTGATTTTCCAGAGCTTTGTAGCTCCGTTCACCCACTTGTCCACAGCTGGCTGGGTCTCTGTGCTTGGAGGTAGGCTTGCTTCTCCCCTTCCGTAAAGCGAACTCTGTCATCACCGTCTCCTCAGAGAAGATTTGGCAGGGCATAATGCCTGGCGACTGGAGGAAGCCGCTGGATCGCAGAGTTCTTGGAAGCCCTGGCGGGGAGCAGCCTGTCTGAGCCACGCACTGAGCTGGGTGTTAGGTACCAAGCTGTTCTCATCAAGGAGAGACAGCTGAAAGCCATTTGGAGAGCATCTGGATGGAATCAGGGCTGGCTGCTGCCCAGGGGACTGAGACACATCCTCTGAGCGATTCGCTCCCACAGTGACCTAAAGCTTGGACAGGTAAATGAAGAAAGTACACTACCTTCCAGTAGTTCCCTGAGAACAGAGAATCAGGTGAAAGTCATTCTATGGGCTTTTCATTGAAGCATAGTTTGTGGACAGCGCAAGCAGCATCCTGCATGGCAGCTGAGAAACCAAAGACAGTAATAGAAGCTCAGATGTGCAAGCACACAAGCATCCCGTAAAGAAATAAAAGTAAAGCCAAACTTCTCTCAGCTGAATTCAGCTGTAAGCATACATTTGGGGGTCATGTTCCAGATGGGGGGGGAAGACGATCCTTGAACCTCAAAAATCACAGAGAAAGACTGGTGTGGTGTCTGGATTGCCTATGGTGTGGCCTGTAGCCCATCTCCAGCCATGGTGGAAAGTGGCTGAGTCCTGGACCAATATGTCACCTGTGCCGTAGCCTCAGCACAATTTAGGGTCTTATAAAGCATTGGGCCTATCTGACCTGGCATGGGAATACAGCACCTACAAGAAGGGCACATGGCAACCAGACAGGAGAGCTGCGTGGCTCTGGGGACAGCATCTGGTGTACCAAAGGTCTTGTCCTTATCCCATTAATACAGTGCTCACAACCAACTTGTCACCTTCTGTTCACAATTTTGCTGGACTAATACCTGCTGCTTAGTTGCAACGTGCCACCTCCCATGCCCTCACCACCACTTCGGAGCACTCAGCACAGCTGCAAGCTATGCTAACCCAACCTCTTCCCCTTCTCTGTAGATGGGCAGAAACAAGCAAAGCAGGAGCTGAATCTTCATTGACCTCCCTGGCCACCCTGCTAGTGCTAATTGCACTGACAGCAGGTGGGACTCAGCCCTTAGTGTGAGGTTTCACACTCAGCAGAAAATCCTGACGACATGACAAGAAGTCACCAGTTCCTGTGGATCACTGAGCAGCATACAGAGTTCAACCAGCACCGAGCCCCTCTCCATGAGGCTGAGGATAACTCTTCACCTTTCCAATGACAGAGCTGCCAGAGCTCTGTGTGCACTGGCTGACTGAACGAATCTTTCTTTTTTCTCTCATTATTTTCCAGGAAAAGCTGGCACTCCAGCTGTCCCAGCACTCCCTTGCCCTAAAAACCTGCCTTTCTTCTTGCGTGTCAAATACACTGATCTATATGAGGAGCAGCACCAAGCCTGGAAAGCTGGCCTGAGGCCGGGAGAAATGTCAATAGGAGAGGAAGTATCTGTCATATCCACACACACAAGGCTCCATCAGCCAAGTCCTTTTGGCCTGCTGCCCCTTCCGCCTCCTTCCAGCGGCCCCATCGGTAGGGACCGGCCGACCTCTAGTGGTGTGAGCCCACAGTGCAAAGAGCATCTAGGCTGGGAGAGAGACCAGGTCTGGAGCTGAGCACCTTACACATGCAGAGTTTTCTTCCCTGAGTAATGAAAGGTCCCACACAGCTGGAGACGTGGAACTGAGGGACACGTTTAGCGGGCATGGTGGTGATGGACTGATTGTTGGACTGGATGATCTTAGAGGTCTTTTCCAACCTTAATGATTCTATGAAATGTGATGGGGAGATCTCTGATCATCCAGAGATACAAAAAACAAGGGAGGGGGGAAGGGAGGAGAAAATGGGTAGGACAGCATTACGGGGGACAGGAGGGAAGCTGCTCCAAGAGCTCAGATCTTTTGAGTTGCCTTGGGATTTTGCATTACCAAATCCTTCGGCATCTCCAGCTCATGGTCCCCAAAGACCAATGGCTCTGTGATGGCACTTGGTCCAAATGAAGAAGAGAGCAGAGATGGGACAGCAGGTTGCTGAACTTGGTGGTGAGTATCCTTTGTTCATGTTCCTTGCTCTACATGGTCATTCGGGAAAAGCTCCACATATCCCAGCAGTGTGAAGACGAACACGTACCAGGGTCCAGTGGGAGCTCACAGTCACTGAATCAATGATAGATTAGAAAAGACCACAAAGACCATCTAGCACTTTCTCCTTGTGGGAGCACATAAGATGGCTGAGGCCAGGACCCTTAGGGATGAAGGACAGCCATTGCCTGCAGCCCAGCAGCCGAGGCAGACAGCAGCCTGCCTGAGCAAGGCTGGGATTTCTCTCCCATGGGAGTGTGAGCTATAAAGAAGTGTGAAACCCTATCCCCAGGGAAACTATCTGTATCAAAGGGCTCGAGGGGGCTGCTTCAAAATAAGACCTTGGCACAAGTTTCTTCTTCTCCTCACATCTTACCAAGAGGCACAGTGCCAAAATGTCATCTTGTCTGCTCCACACATCCCAGGCACGTCCTACAAATCTTTCCAGTGCTCCCAGGGGATCGCTACCCCCACCAAGAGCCTCTCCCCACTTCTCTCAAGGGAGGGCCCCGAGCACCATCACTGAGGAGCGAGGTTCCCAAGGTGCTACATATAAGAGCTGTGGGTATGCTTGTAAAGGTCTTTAGAAGATAGCATTGGCCAAACCGTGGGCACAGACCTCCTTTTTATCTCCCTTGAGTGAGTACAAAGGAAATGAGGAGCACAAAACAAAGCTGGAAGGAATTAACCTGACTCTGTATCATTTGAAGGAGAGATTTCAGGTGAGGTGATCATGGCCATAGGGTTTGAATACTCATGACAAGCCAGAGTCAGACAAATCTGTGGCACTTTGGAAGCCATTCTATGCATACAATTCATGAAGGTCATCCAAATGCCACAGTAGAATCCTAGAGGGACCAGACCAAGTCCAAAGGTGGTGCCAGTATCTCAAGTAGGTCAATCTAAGCTGTCTCATATAGGAAAAAGAATTACAAAGACCATACCCTGAGTCATTGCAACCATTTGTTCCCACCCCACTGGAGCTTTTCCTCCTTGTTTTTGCCCTGCCATCCCACTGCACTTGCAAAATCTCAGCCCAGAGAGGGAGCCCACATAAGCCAAAGCCATTCCAGATTGCCTCAGTGTTGGCAGGACATTCAGCCACAAATCGCCCTTCTCCATGGCTCTCCCAAGTGGCTGCAGCACATCCCAGCAGAGCTCTGCTGAGGGCACTGCTGAATTCCTGCTCTTTCCTGCATACGGCTTTCATTACAGCCCTGTTCTTCTGGCAAGGGCTCTGTGCACAGTCACGAGAAGCTGCTTGCTGGTGGCTTGTTTTATCCAGTTGATGGAGGCTGGAAACAATGAGCTTGCAAATATTGCATTCCTCTCCTTCTGTTTTTCTTTCTTACAGAATGAAGGGGGGAATAAAGAGTGGGTAGTACTGGAACACAGACTTAACAGAGACGGGAAAAAAGAGACTAGAGGGGCATTTCTGCTCTGTACTGAATATAGATGCATGCAAGCATACCTGTGCGTGCTTTGCACATCCCTCTCCAGGGACCATCCAGGCTGTCTGGCACTGTTACAAGCTCCATACTTAACTACAAACTCCCCGACTTGGAGCAAAACTCAGAGGAGAACCCCAACCACCAGGAACAGAAAACTGCCACCACAGTCACACAGCTGTCCCAGTATGATTAGGACAGATGCACCCCTCTGTCCCTTAAGCCTGACTGGCAGAAATATGGAAGAAGGGAGTCCCACATCCAAAAGGATGAGCCCAGTTTTGGAGATAAAAAACTATCTTACTTACCATCAGCTGAGAATTTTCTGCTGGATCCAGCTGCCATCAGAGTAATGGAACGGTAGAAATGCAGGGTGAGAGCCAGGAGGGTGCACATCTCCCTAGGAGCAGGGGGCTGCAATGAGGAAGAGTTTAGTCCCTCTTGGTTATCCCACCACAAAGACACATCGGTGCATCCAACTGGAGTCCTTTGGCACTGCAGCTCAATACAGACAGGAGGTAGAGCATGAATGAGGTAGGAAATAAAAACACAGAAGAAGCATTGAAAGCTTTCCTTATCCTGGGCTAGGGCAGAGGGACTGAGAACAAGGGGCTACCTATACCTTTACTAAATACTGCTTTTATTAAGCTAAGTGGACCAAGCTGGACTTGTTAACACTTCACGCCCACCTACAATTGCTGGCAGGTGGAAGGATGAGGTTGAGCCTCTTCTAACTAGGGAGAATAGAGGTGCCTCGTAGGGCTTTATCACACCTGAGCATGTGAATTAGGCTGCCTTGATGAGACTTTGACCCGATATTACTTTGATCACCTGCCACAGGCTGCAACCCCTGGGGGATCCTCTAGGCTTCAACCCTTGAGCCCAGGACTTCACGTTTGCAATAAACCACAGTCCTCCGTTGAGAGCATCTGTCCTGTGGGAGCTGAGGCTGTTTAGCGGGGGTACCCTGCCCACGGGTGAGCTTTGGCAGAGGCTGGAGCACCCTGCAACCAGCTCCAAGTTGCACCTCGGTCCTGCATGCTACGAGCCCCTTGATGCAGCAACATACAGACCTATCTGCACCTGAGCTCTTCCCACCAGTGCAGAACGGGAGCACGGTTCAGAGGAGGACAGCAGAAGAAAAGCTGCAGAAGCCGCGAGCAGGCAAGCAGACATCAGCTCCTGCAAGGCCCGTTTTGGGCATGCGTCAGCCCAAGGGCTCCATCCGCCTCTTGGAGGCACCTCCCTGTAGATGGAGCCCGAACCTCACAAGGCAGAGGACCGCGCGGCCCGATACCCACGCCCGGCTCCCAGGGACCTCCCACAGCCGCCCTGCTTCGACGGGACCTGGCGCAGCCCGTCTTTTCCCTTTCCTCGGTCACCCCCGGGGTTCCAGCTCCACTCCCTCTCCAGGTGAACGATCGCAGAAGTCCATACGATCCCTCTTTCTTTAGTATTTAACCCTGATCCTTTTCGTTGCCATTTTCTGTCCACTGTGGCCATGGAGAATGGGTAACTGCTGCACCACAGATCATGTCTATGCCCACCTCCAAGCAGTGACACTTCCCCAAGATGATGATTATAGCCCTAGAGCCGTTTCAGTGATTTTTTTTTTCTCACCAGCAGCTCTATAACAGGCTTAGAATCATAGAACCATACAATCACTTGGGTTGGAAGGGGCTCTTAAAGGCCATCTAGCCCAACCCCCCCACAGAGAACCTACAGCTTGATCAGGTGCTCAGTGCCCTTCCAGCCTTGAGCGTCTCCAGGGGCAGAGCTTTGTCTGCTTGGGTTTGGCATTGTCCACCTGGGTGAACCTTGGTGCTGTATGTGTTGCCTATGTGGGATACTTTGCACCCATTCCACCCTGGAGATGCCAGCTGGCTCTCGGCCCATAAATGATGCCCGTGAAAGGCTGGGCTGGGTCACATCTTCTGTCCCCATGGGAACACCACTGAGAGGTCCCAGCACTTCGAGCAAGTCTGGGAGAGGGTAAATGAGAAAGAAGAGGAAACACCTGGTTTTACCCCAGTGTGCTCATCCCTGCCTTCTGCAGGTGGGCGGTAGAGGGGTAAGAACCCCCCCAAGAAACTCTCCTGGGTGGCCCCAAGACAACTGAGCAGGAGCTAAGATGAGGGGAAAAAACATCTCAGCTTTAGGAACCTGAAGGAAGGGGCCTGGTGGGCAGGGGGGAGGCAGCAGAGGCTCCCAGCGTGGATCTGGTGGTGCCTGGTGATGGTGACACCAGGGTCACCAGCCTGGCCTGGGGACAGTGGCAACCTGCAGAGAAGGAGCCCCAAAACACCAGCACTGTGCAGCCCAGCAAGAGAGCGCGGGCGGCAGATAAGAACATGTTGAGGAAAAACACAAACCAGAAGCTCCCGAGGAATTTTGGAAAGGAAATGGGGAATTAACTGCAGAAAAAAAAAAAATAAAGAAAGAAAGAAAGAAAAAAAAAGGAAAAAAAAAAAAGCAGAGAGGGAATAGGAAGGCATGGCGTTTGCTGGCTCACAGCAAGCCACTCTCATCCCCTGGTGCACAACACACCCGGCTGCATCCCTACTGCTGGTTTTGGGGTGCCCATAACCTTTTATTCTCCTATACTTGTTTTACCCCTCCACCTCCGCACAGGCCCCTCAGCACGGGGTCCTCTGAGCAGCCCCCTCCATCCGCTCCTCGCCCCACAGCTATTTCGGAGGAAGGCAGGAGGTATTTTTAGTGCTGCCGGCTCCCAGGAGAAGCTCAGAGCCTGTGAGCCGCAGCAGTGCTGGCGCCAGAGAAACTGCTGCTGCTCTGGCTGATATTTCTTGTCTAATTAAACTCAATCCATCCCGGGGGCCGGGGCTTGGCCACCAACTCAGCAAGGAAGGGAAGGAGCAGAGCAGAGAGCTGGGGGCTCTGATTGATTCTGGGAATCACTCTGTGAGCCCAGGGAAAGACAGGGATGTGACTTGGGGAGGGGGGACTGCTTTGTTTTTCTAGGAGTGGGGGAGCAGGACTGTCCCTAAAGGGGTAGTGAATGGAGTTTGAGAAGTGCAGAGCTCAGCCCTAATGGTGACATTGGGTTAGAGGGAACATTGTTCATCACCCCCCTCTGTGCCAGAGATAACAGGATGCAATGAGTCCCCACTGCTCAAAGGGAGCCCCAGCAAAGAGGGACCCCCCTTGTCAAAGCCAGAACAGAGCTGGAGCCACACAGCAGTCCCAACATTCCCCAGTTAACCCACATCTGGTGAGCAGCACTGTAGTTAACACCTCCCCCAGCCCAACTTTGAGGACTGGGGGGGCACAGCTGCAGAAAACACAGCACCGCTGTGGTGGTGGTGGTTGTTGGGCTTCCCCCCCCCCCCCATACAAAAAGAATAGAGCATTTATTCCCGTGCTCCCTTAGAATGTGAGATACATTCCCAGCGACCCGGACACCAAACTGGCATTCCAAGCAACAGTATATTTTATATAACTGATTTTTTGTTTTTACCACTTTATAAAGCCATACAATGAACTGCGGAGAATCAGACGTCTGTACAAAGGGGAAGACGAAAGCAGAGTCACATTCACACGTGGACACGGTGCGACCAAAGTCATCTTTACACGCGCGACGACACCATGGGCACAAAGATACAAAATATAACATATTTCTTTTCCATCTATATAAATACACAGAAAGGGGCAAGTCTGAAAGTCTTAAACTGTTCATTAACACTGATTAGCAAATAAATCTGTAACATTCCCAAAGTAACAAAGACAACAGGAAAAAGAAAAAACCACGCAAAACACGGCGGTGTTGGATCCGCCAACAGAAATGGTGGGTTGCTTCCTTTTTTTTTTTTTTTTTCTCCTTTTTAAGGAAAAGAAAAAAAAAAATAGTAACCCCAACCCAACCTCGCAATTTGCAAAACAAACGAACGGAATCAAACAAGCCCCTGCGGGCTCTTTTGCTGTCTGATCTCCCTGCCTGCTCCAACGGGAAGGGTTCCATTTGCCGATGATGCCGTCTGGGTTTTTGGGGCGGCCGGCTCCGTACCTGCCCAACCTGCTGGGCAGGGTGTGCTCCAGTTTGGCTGCTTCACTGCTAAAAAATCAACGCCCAGAGGCTATGGCCACATCCAGGTGTTTCCTGGAGGCTGGGACAAAGCCTGGCTCTGCCTGTGGGACCCCTTCCCACAGCATCAATCTGCAGGAGGGGCTGGAACTAGGTTTTCTCCCCACCAGACCCTTCCAACTCCAACAATTCCACAACTCTATGATATTCCAAGCTTGGTTTGATCAGCACATGTTTCATCCAGAACAACCAAAACCTGACTTCATTTGGTTGGTTATATCCAATGGGAATGAACCACTTATTGCACAAAGGGTGCATCCCTCCAGCAGACAGCGACACAGCCAAACTCCCAGATAATTACCGGGTCGGATGGGAAACCCCCAGGAGCCTTCTTGTAAGGCAGCAACACTGACAACAAAGGGAGGAGGAGTGGGAACAGGAAGGTTCTCCAAAGAACAAATCAACACAAAAAGGTGACGTACGACAAATGTACACACACACACACACAAAAATTATATATATATATATATATAATGTGGGGAAAAGTGCGTTTTTAAGGATATCTTTGGCAAGAATATATGCAGTTCTTTGTGCAGGAAGGAGGGATGTGTTGGTGTGTGTGAGAGAGAGAGAACGCCTGGTGGTGTGGTTACAATAGGACACGAGCAGGGTGAACGCGCACAAGCTCGGCTCTCTGATACCGCGACTGCATGGCAAAGCCAAAGAAAAACCAAAGGATCTCATCCGTCCCTTTTGTAAAGAAAAACATTGACACAGTGCTGGGTCCCCGACAGCCCAACTGGTGGGGAGTTACAGCCAAAAAAATGTAACTTTTAAAAGGAGATAAAGAAGGAAAGTGCCTTAAAGGGAGCTGACAAATGCCTGCTGACATCATTGGAAGCTCTATGTTAAAAACTACACAATGGTTAATGTTTGCCATTCAGACACAGGCTATGTCTCCAGCTTGAGCATCAATGTGGAGCCTTGAAGCAGGCGTGCTGCTGCCAGCACCTCTGGGTGCTCCAATCTGCTTCGCCCTATGGGACAGGAAGGTGAAGGGGAGGCTCAAGCACTGAGGCAGCAGATTAAAATAAAATTACATTATTATCATCTCTTTTCTTTCTTAGCAGTGAGAAAACCAAGTCTGAAAAATAGAGACTTTCAAAAAAATATATATTTATATATCTATAAACACAGTGTTTCCTCTAATCGGTTACCGGCAGGGTGAGGAGATGACAGGTGAGATCATCTCTCATCTCACTTGAATTTTGCAGAAGGAGGGAATCGCTTTAGAAACATCATTAAAAAAAAAGATAAAATATGAAAAGGTCTTCGCATCCATGCGGATAGGGGGAACCAGGAGGGGGGGGAAGGCCCCGTCCTCCATGCATCCCACCGCAGTCTCGCACCCAAATCCCCACTACGCATCCATCACCTGCCATACACCAACCAGCCTCCGGCCACGCCGGCCCCTCCGCGCCCACGCCGTCGCTCTCTCGCGCACACACACGCACACGGTCACACGCATGTCCCCCACGTGGCACCCGCACGCCCCATCGGCGCTTCCCTTGCACCCAATTCACTTCTGACGTGCAGGTGTTTGCCCCCAGGGCGGGGGGGAAGGCAGATAGAACAAGGGGGAGAATCGATGCGCGGAAAGCAAAATATGGCAAAAAAAAAATAATAATAAATATTTTCAGAGTGTCAATTTAACCTTTTTTTCCTCCTTTAAATTTTGTTAGCTTACAGTATTTCGTCAGTATAGCTCCTATATATATTATAGCTATCAAGGCAAGGGTGGTCCGAGGGAGGTGAGTTCTCTGGGGGGCTGCAGCAGTAGGAGTCTAATTGTTTGCCCCCAGCAGGCTATCTGGGCCACTCTGCACCGAAACTTCTCCAAACATAAAAACCACAAAAAAACAACCTCTGGACTCCTGTGCTTGCAGCACAGTGCTCAGCTCTGCCCCAAACCTGCACACTGCTCCCCACCAACCACCACTAGAGCCATATCTGGGGCTGGAACCTCTGCTCCCCAACACCACAATGCTCAGCCATAAGGGCACAGGGCCCCCAGCCCCTGCACATCCCCATGCACAGGGAAAAGCCTGCAGTGCATTCAGGGTGCACACCTTCAACCATGGGGAAGGCAGAGGGTGGCTCTCAGAGGACCTGTGGCCTCCCCACCGAGCCAAAGCTGTCCAGCAACTGCTGATCCTTTGTTGTTGCTGTTGTTTTCTAAATATTTTTTCTTCCTTCTCTCTCTTTTTTTTTTTTTTAACGTGGCCTCCAAAAATAAAAACAAGAGAAAGCGCCTGAGTTACTTGTAGTTATTCGCCTTTCGTGCAACTTGAATGTCCATGCAATTTAAAAACTGCTTGCACATCTCCAAGGAGAGAGATAGGGCCGGCCACGGGTCCACTGCTCCACACAGGAAACCCACCTGTGCAAGCATCTGCTATTATTATTATTATTATTATTATAACATTTTTCTCTTTTTTTTGTTTTTCTTTTCTGTTAAGAGAACGTGTGACAGGCCACAGGAGAAAACTGTTAAAGAGGATTGGTGACAGGAGGTAAAAGGGGAAGATGAGCGAGGAGGTGCCTTCCTTCCTCCACCAGACCAGGAGTATCCTCCTCTTCCAGGCATGGAGCGCAGGAGCTGCCCAGGAGTGTAGGAGATGCTGCATTGCCCCTCTGTGGGTGGACTTGTGATGCATCACCTGTGCTGGGCTCTGGGCCAGCAGCTGAGGGTAGCCCAAAGCCAAGCACCCAGGGGACAAGAGGGTTTGGGACCAAGCCGTTGCACACCCCAGCAGGGTGGCCAGCAGGTTTCGGTGTAAGCTGGCAGAACCCTCTGCTGCAGCACGGCAAGGGGAGGTTTCCAAAGGCATCTCCTTCAGTGTCCTGCAGACCTGGGCCCACACGGCAGCAGGGCGTTATTCTCTGTAGGCTGTGTCAAACATGCAGCAGATGTTCACCGATGAAGGCTTCTTCCATAGCTTTTGCTGTTTTGTCTCTCTTTTTTTTTTCCCCTCCAAATGACGACCACGCATTGGATCTGGAGCAAACATCACCACTTGGTGTGGCCTCAGGACTGCAATGTCGAAAGCTGGGAACTCCTCTCGCTGCCACCTTCACTTTGGTCACCTTCCCTGCAGTGGGACATGCATCCGCATCCTCTCCCTGTTTGGTGTTGACTTCATGGCTCTGTTACATAGGTGTGTGGTTTGATTCTTCTATGTGTGTGTTTAGCTTCTGTCGAGTTTTTAGGGTTTTGTTTTGGGGTTTTTTTTGTCATCGTTTGCTGTTTTCCTCCACAATTCCAACCCTTACCCTCCCCCCCCAATTCACTTCCCTCTCCCACAAATGCACTTCCTCACACTCCTTCTCGGATCAGCTCCAAGTCCTTCTCCAAAATTCAAGAATCACCCGCAAGCACCAGCTCATCTTTTCTGGCCAGAGCCAAGCATGACCCTGGAGACAAAGTTGACAATGGCTGCAGCTGGCTGGTCCGGGTCCAGCTCTGCAAAGAGGTGGCAGACGTTGTCTGTGGTGCTCCCTTGCTTCCTGGCCACGAAGCCGAAGAGCCTGGGTGGGGAGAAGACAAGAGGCTCAGTGAGGTTTGCCAGCGCTGCTCACTCAAGGAACACAACCCTCTTCCAGTATGGCCATGTCAACCCTCTGCTCTTCAACATTCATCTTGCATGGCCCACAAGGAAATATTCTATACTCCAAAGAGCCCACACAAAGACCAGCCTAATCCTCCTCTTGCTGCTGGTTCTTTGAAGACCAACACTGTTGGTCAAATCCTCTTTGCTCTGACCATCCTTGCCACTCACCCCACGACTGTCCCCAAACAAGGACCTTGAGACACGTGAGGGATCCCATAACACTGGAAAGGGCACACAGGGACACCGAGAGTGCAGACCCACACACTGCTGCCCACAGAGCTGGATGAGACCATGTGCTTATTTCTGTCTGTCTCTCCCTCAATAAATGAAATGTCTTTTTTTTTTTTTTTTTTTTTAATTAGAACGTGCAAACTGAAGTTATAAATATGGGGGAACAGAATGTGAGACAGGCCCAGGCTGTGGCATTTCTAATTGGAGAGAGGAAACATCCCAGCAGCTGGACATCCTAATAAAAACTCCTTCGCTAACACAATAGCTAAAATTAGTGGGAACTAACCCCTGGAACTGGGCTCAGTTCCTGGAGCAGTGCTCTCATGCTTGGGTGAAAAGTTCCCATAGCAAGGAGAAGAGCCCATCCTTCAGGCAACCAAGTCTACCATGTGGGGGCATCCCCCAGCCAGGGGCTCCTGGAGGTGATGCTCAAACCCAAGTGGGATCCACCCTGACAGCAACTGGGAGGGACTGAGCATACACTTACTTGGCTGGACCACTGCCATCAGTTTTAGTCCACCTGCAAGGAGAACAAGAGTTAGGGATGGTGCCTCCTGCACACTATGGGAGCAAGGGGGACAGATAAAAGCAAAGACCCTGCTCCAAGCAGCACAGTGGCCTGGGAGAGGGAAAAGGGCAAGGGAAAACATACTCCCCAAGGGTTAGGGCACTTACTTTCGTTCCTGGGGGTCCAAATCACAGAAGGTGACAGTATTGAGAGGATAGTGTCGCCGGAAGAACAATCTGAAACACAAGGCACAGAGCGTCACAGCCAGTTAACCCCCACCTCTTCCCATCACAGCTCCCCTGGTTGTCCCCTAGGACACTCCACAAGCTAAGGCCGAGGTCTGTGACCAAGCTCACATCCCTGAGGGACATCCTTCATGTTCCCAGTGTAACACCCATGTCCCACGCATGCCCAGACTTTGGGGACCCAAGGACGTGGTAGCAGGGGCTCTTACTTCCTCTGGTTGTCCGTTAAGGTAATGCCTTGTGCAGAGACTTTGAAGTGGACAATCGTAGCAGTTGGCGTGGGGTCGGCCACCAGCGTCTCTGCCACAGCCTTGGAGATGGCCTGGGGGCCTGTGAGCGATTCCATCTCCACTGAATTGATGAAGAGGACATTGCAGGCTGGAAGGGAAAAAGCAGGAGTGGGGTCAGCCACTGCTCTGGACCACAGCATCCCTGTAGCAGCCCCTCTCTACTCACCCGCACCCTGTTTGAGAAGATCTGTGGCTGAGTTGGTGGTCGACGCAGCATCTTTCTTTTCCTCCATGGGATCTAGAAGAGATGAGATATGGCTGCTGCCCCCTGCCTGGAAACCTACCAGGTACTGGGGGCAGATGCACTATCCCCTTTCCAAGTGCTGAGCACTGGATACCAGTACTGATGGGACACTGGGGATACAGGTGAAAGCCCAGCCTGGCTCTGAACCATCTGAGCACAAGGAATGAGCTGTGGCTCATAGTGCAGAACGTGTTCCTACAGTTGGTCCAGATGGAGAAACACAGCCCATATGTGGCTCCTGGCTGGAGGAGGAGTTCCTACCATGAAGAGCAGAGGGGCAGTGCCACCCCATGCTGCTGGCTCTGGTTCTTACCTCGGTCAGGAATGACCAGCTTGCAGGGAAGGGCCAGAGGCATGATGGAGTGCTGGTAGACAAGAGCCGACAAGCAGCCTGGGGAGAGAGGGAGAAGGTGAGCACAGGGCTGGGGACAAGCCTACCCAGCACAGGAGCTTGTCAAGGTGTTAGTGCTCTGGGTGGACAGAACCACATGGCATTTCACCTCCCTGAAGCCACTATGCCCATGGGGGCTCATCTCTACCCTGCCCAGCAGCATCACTTGTCCTCCAGAAAGCTCAGGGGCAGCTCTTACAGATACCTGATTGCTCTGCTCAGACATTTCAGCAAAGGAAAGGCATCCCAACCACACCTGGGGTACTCACCAAAATTAGGCTCATTGGGGCATCCTTTTAGTTTCACACCCCGTGGGCTGGTCTCGATGAGGAAGTGCCTCACCAGCTCGTTGGTGATGTCTCCTGAGAAGAGACCAAATGTCACACCAGAGCTGTCCTCATCCTTCTCCTCCCTCCACCATCCCACTGCAATCCCATTGGCTCACCCACAGTCTCCCTCCTGGAACCAGATCCTCTGCACACCCCAAGCTGTGCTGCTGGTGGGCTGTGCCCATTTCAGCATGCCAAAGCCCAGGGGAAGACATCCCCCAGCCCTCTATGTCTGGTATGCCCCCATGACCCGGGGGATGGCAGAGGCTGGCAGGGAGGGATGCTGCCACATCAGCGCATACCCAAGGGCAGTCTGGCTCAGTAGCCCTGGCTGCCCATTCAATAGAAACAACAGAAAGCATCTCAGCGTGGGAAGGAGGAGGACACACAATACCTTTCTTGTTCTGCTGCATGACGGTGGGAGGCGGAAAAGCTACTTTCATGGCAAGGCCATAGGCTCCCCGGAAGGAGTGGCTGTCCCGGATGATGAAAGCCCCTGGCTCCCTGTCCTTCAGCAGTGCAATGGCTGGGGAAGAGAAGGGGAGAGGTCAGACCTGGCGTGCTGAGAGGCAGCATGTCCTCCAACACCGGCCGGCAAACCCCAGCTCACTCCAAGTCCTTTGTCACATGTCACCTACACACCTTGCTCCCGGGAGATGTCTGGCTTGTACCAGTACTTAGAAGTGTCCTGCACAAACTTCACGTTGGCACGAGTCTCAGGGCTGATGTCTGCAGGAAAGGAAGAAGAGAAGAAAAAAGTCAAAGGAGACTCTATTTAAAACTCTGTGTGAGATCTGGGCAACTCCCACCTTTTTGGGAGTATAGGTACCTTCACCTCCACACAGCCCCAACATGTCACCTTAACCCCAATCTCATCTTCACTGGTAGCTCATGTCTCCCCTGGGCTCTTCTCAGAATGAATGCTAATGCATTGGCACAGGCTGCCCAAAGAGGGGGTGCAGTTACCATACCTGGAGGCATTCAAGAACCACAGAGACGTGGCACTGAGGACATGGTTAGTGGGCACGGTGGAGATGAGTTGATGGTTAGATTAAATGACTTGAGTAGTCTTTTCCAACTTTAATTATGCTATGACTCTATTTAAAAGTTCAGTATGGGGCCTGGGAAGAGCCCTCTGTGATCTGTAGGAGATGCTCAAGTGCTTCCTATCGCGCTCACTGTTATGCCAACATGAAGAGGCCCCCACTCCCTAGGGTGGCTCCTGGCCACTGCAGTCATGAGGCCACTGCAGGTGCCAGCGTGCCCACAAAGGGTCACCTGCTTGGCAGCCAAACCGAAGTGGCAGCTGGAGCCACTGCTGCCCCAGCACTTTATTTCCCTACTCCTATCAGCCCGATCTCGGCGTCATGGTGGCGGCTCGTAATGGGAGCAGGGGATGGTGATACGGGTGTGGCAGCACACAGGGCACAGCACCCCTTCGGAAACAAGGAGGGGGCCCGGAGCGTAGCACTGGGAGCTCCCTGGGGCACAAACACCAGGAATGGGGCTGGGAGGTCAGCACGTCCCCACAGCAAAGAGAAGCCAAGCGGATGCGAGCTGCCTGCAGGCGCTTTGATCTTCCCCATATACAAATCCCCACGCTGTTTATACCAGCATGACAGCATGCTCCCAATGCCGAATCGGTATTTTTCCTGTTTGGATTCACCATTTTTGAGAAGCAAAAAAAAAAAAAAAATAAAGCAGGAAACAGTCCAAGCCTCAGCGGTGCTGCGATTTTGCAGCTGGGCAGAAGTACATCAGGACATAAACCCGCGGGATAGTGATGAGAAGGGGACATGGGACAGCAGGCAGCTGCAGAGGGATGGTGGTGACGGCATCCCTTACCTGGCATGGAAAACTTGGAGAAATCCGGCAGGGTGTGGGAGAAAGCCACAGCGCTGCCGCTGCTGGGGCTAGACATGCCGCTGGAAAGGGGCGAGGAGGCCTTGCCGTTGACCGTGGCGTAGTTGGGCAGGCTGTTGGAGCGCTCGCCGGCTGACATCCGCCTCTTCTCAGGCAGTGCAGGCTGTGGAGTAGGGCTGCCCTGGCGGTAGGCGGCGGAGTCCGGGGAGGAGGAGTGCGGCGTGCTGGTGCCAGGATAGTACGCCGGTGAGACGGGGAAAGATGGTGTGGAGGGAGGCTGGTAGCCGGACGCACTGCTCTGCCGGGACAGCGTCGGGCGCCTCTCCTCTGGACTGGAGTAGCCGTACATGGGGCTGCCAGGAGGCACGGCTGCCATCTGATGCCGGGCAAGGCTGGGGCTCCCCGGTGGCGCATGGGGGGACATGGCGTGCCGGCCCAACCCAGGGCTGCCGGGCGTGCTGGCAACAGCAGGGTTGGCAGCTCTTCGCCCAAAGCCAGGGCTGGGCGGCGTGTTGGTAGCCACTGTCCTGTGCAGGGTGCGGGGGCTCCCTGGCAGCGCATGGACACCCACCACACTGACCTGCGGCTGCTGCCGAACCTGGGGATCTGGCTGGAAGCCAGCTCGGCCATCAGGGTAGTCAGGGCTGGCATAGGGAGAGCCCAGTGTTCCCGCTTGGAAGGATGATGGAGACGAGGTTTGGTAGCTGCTGTGAGCAGAGGGCGTCTGCGAGACGATGGGTGACCGGTAAGCTGGCTCAGCCACAGCGTGGGGAGGTGTAACCGTGCCATGGGGGCTGCCCTCCGATGGGTAGCTGCGGAGCGAGGCACTGAGGAGAGATCGGAAGAAGAGGATTCAGCTCCACTGCACTCCCGCTGCTGGTTGGGCCCCTCCTCCAAGCAGGCACAGGAAAACTGAGGCATGGCACCAGCAAGCTGCTCGATAGCAGCGGTGGGATGAGCCCTGCCAGCTACAGGAAGCAACTGGAGGCAGCTTCACAGTTCCCACATGCATCAATTCTCCACCAAAATATGGGAGAGAGAGCCTTTTCCCAGTTCCTCTTCCAGCAAAACACCTGGTTCTTTCATCTCCACAGGGCAGAATGGAAGGGACAGGGATGGATGGCACCAACTCACTACAAGGGAGCAAAGCTCCCAGGGTTAGGGGGTTAGCATAGACCCTATGCCTCCTGTGGACCTACACTACCATACTCACCCGTCCATGCTGTGGATGGGGCTGCTAGTAGAGATGGGGCTGGGCACAGTGAAGGAGTTGCCAAAGGCACCGTTCCTGGCAGGCACCTCCAGGCCCACAGGTTGGGCAGTTGGAAGGTTCCCTGCCCTGCCCGTTGTGGCCGTTCTGGCCACTGACTCAACATAGCTCCTGGGCTCTGCAGAGAAAGAAAAGAGGAAAGAGATGAGCTGGCATGGAAATGGAGCCATGCCCTTTCCTGTATCCCCATTTGAGCCAGAGGAGATGCCTGAATTGAGCTCCTCCACCCCCCATGGACTGTGCAAAAACATGGGGCTCATCTGTGCCTTAGCATTCCTCCACGTCACACTGAAGACCCTAGGCACAGAGATGAGAGGGTCATGCCCAGTCCCATCCCCAAGGGGACGCAATACACAGAGCCACGTGGTGCGACCCATCATCGCTCAGTCCCATGCCACAGCCCCTCCACCAGGAATCAGCGTCCCTCCCAGGCTGGGATGCCACAGGGCACACGTCGTGCTCCATGATCATCCTCAGCCCCTAAAAATAGAGCCAACAGCACAGCACGGCACAGCCCACACTGACTCACAGTGGGACCAGGGTGCTGCCCTGCACAGCCCACCTCCCCCAGCACCTCCAGCATCTGGGAACAGAGAGCAGCCTCATCTATTTCCACTAAAGCATCCAACATTTTCCCCTATCCTTGCTTGAAACTGGAGCCTGTGAGCACTCCCAATAAAAGCAGTTTTCCTTTGGAGACACTGAGCTGTCCCGTGCCAGGAACTCTGGGCTGGGCATCCTTGCATGTCCCCAGCTCCAGGCCAGCTCCAGGCTGGCCGTGCCCAAGGGGACTCTGCAGCACTAATTAGCATTACAAACATTATTATTATTAGTCATAACAGCCAGGCTCTGTCTAATCCCATAGGCAAGAGAGCCAGTGAGGCCAATGCACAGCTCTGTGCTCAGGACTGCGAGGAAAAAGACGGTCATAGGTTCCCCGATCCACTCTATGTCCCCATGCCAGTGTCCCATCTGCCCGCAGGAGGAATCGATGCTGCAGGGCTCATCTCCCTGCCCAGCCCAGGAAAGAGCCAAAATCAGACTGAAGACGTCAGCTTGGGCTGAGCACCCGGCAGGACACGCAGTCAGAGTGACAGGGACAAGGCAGTGCCCAAGGAAACAGCCAGGGCAGCTGCAAGAAACACAGCGCTGCTTGGGTAATTAAATTAATTTTGCAGCTACTCACATCTCCCACCCGTCTCCCCACCCCAGCCTAAAATTAGCCAGACAGTACATATGAGTCAGCCTGCAAGAGGTTAAGAGCAAACGGCTGTGAAAATACCAATCCCTCCTGTAAACGTGGAGGCTGCAGGGAGGCAGGAACAGGACTCGGGGACAAGGGCAGCAGAGAGGAGAGCCCACGTGTGTGCACGTATACGTGCCATGGTGACATGTGACACTGCAGACACATGTTGGAGTTGTTTGGTTCAGTATTGAAAAAGAGGGGGGTGGGGGAAGGAAAAAGAGAAGTTTGGGGCAGGATTTTTTTTTCCTACGCTGAAAACTTAGCTCTTGCTTCCTGGTGCTTTCTCGGAAGAGGCTGCAGAGATGGGAAGACAGCAGGGGAAGAGAGAAGCCATGTGTCATCCAGGGGGTGAGTAGTGATTTGGGAATCCCAATCAGGGCTGTGAAACACCCAACCTTGTGCCCAAAGCCTGTCCTAAAGCCTTTCCGGAGGGTGCAGGCAGCCCTATGCTCCAGCACTGCCCATTAAGGGGATGAGGAGGGGCTGAGCACATCCCCCTGGTCCCAGTGGGATGGAAACCCCACAGAGCAGCGTGCTGAGGGTGTCCTGGGCTCAGGGGAGCTGCTGGTGGAGGCTATATCCTCCCCAGACCACGTCCAACCTCCCCCATCCAAGCCACAATGCCGCAGGGTGAACCACACTGTTCTTTTAGCACCCAAAATTACATCTCCTTTCCCAACCAGCCCAGAGCAATGTCACCATCCAAGCCCTCTCTATCTTGTTGGTTGTCCCTGTGTCCTCAAACTGTCATCTCCACATTTCCCATAACCTACCCAAAGCCAAAACACCAGATTCAGCCCACAGACACCATCACATTATCCAAGAGGTTGCAGGACAGAAGTAAAGCAAGAGGTTGGCAGTGGCCACTTGCACAGCCACAAGGACACCCATGCTTTGGGCTAGCCACCAACACACAAAGTGGGTTGAGAACCAAGCAACGGAAAAGCAGAGCTTCAGAGAGTGGGAAGGAACGGGCTGGGAGACACAGCACAGGAGGAAAAAGCTGGGATTTGTCCCAGCTCTTCTTCCTCTGGTATATCCAAGAAGCTATCACTGAGAAATCAGCCCTGGGACTGGAATATTTGTGTTGTTTTCCTGAAGCAAACACTTTCTCCAGCATTACACAACATGCAGGTTGGGTTTATTTGCATTTTGAGGAACTCCCAGGGAGAAATGCTGACAGAGCCGCAGGAAGTGCAGCAAACACACCGAGAGGAGACGTCCCCTCCCTGGGAAGGATCTGGAACAAATCGTTCCCTATTCTGGCCCTGAGGGCCCAAAGTTTCATTAAAGAAGAAAGTAAAACCACCCAACAACTGCAGGCGGCACTTGGGTAATGCAAGGCGCTCTGTCCCGAGGCCATGTGCCACCCCAGAGCCTCACCATCGTTGGGGGGCACCCAGGCATTGAGGACCCCAGGGCCAGACCACGGCATCCTCGGTGCTCTGAGTGATGAGCACTCACAGGAGAGAGAGCCAGGGAAGAAAAAAGCCTTTCTTACCTTCTTCAGAGTCAGCTCCCGCCTCCCCTTCTAGCTCTGAGAGATGGAGGGAAGTGATGGGAGCAGGGCAGAGGTGGAAAAAGGGAGGAGTGAGACGGAGAGAGAGAGAAATCTGAGTTAAGCAGCACTGCTTTGCAACAGGAGCACACAGAAGGCAGAGGAGAGCCCCACACCTTCCCAACCCCATATATCTCTAGCATCCAGCCTGGCCATTTCAGAAATGACGTCCAGAAGCCTGCATACCCATATCCCTATGGGAAGGTCCCCACAATGGCCTGGCCCAAGCACAGAGGAGGAAGTGCCTTCTGCATCTGATGGAGCCTCCACCCAAGAGGTGTCCTCACAGATGTCCCCCAAGGAAAGCCACCCGCAGTCCCCACGCTGCACTCACCTCCCACTGGGTGCAGCAGGATGTCGGCTGGGTTATGGGGTTTCAGCCCCAGTGCTGAGAGAGGGGTCTTGGCCAGGCCAGGTGGAGAGCGCACTGTCAGCACCGGGGTGGGGGGAAACAACAGCATTAAGGGCAGGATAAGAGGGGAAGCTTCCAAAAGTCTGGAGCTAGTGCTGCCCGGGAGGTAAGCCCCATCCCACCCACTGGCTGAGCTCAGGACTGCCAGAAAGAGGGGATGCCCAAGTTTGGAACAGCATCACCACATGAAGACACACAAAGGACAGAGTGCACACAAGCAGTCTGTCCCATTTGTGGAATGGCAGGACACAAAAGGGGGGCAATTCCCAACAGGGCAGGCCCAGCCCCCATCTCTCAATTTTGTCCCACCATAGGCACGAAACCTCCATCATCATCCCATTCCCCCTCCTCAGCCCTCCCATTCAATCCACCCCTCTGCTCCCCCCTACACTTGGATGTCCCAGTACACCCCATCGATCTAGGACTGGTAATACATCTATTACCCACAAAACAGCTCGACAGGCAGGTGATTATGTTTGTACAGAGCTCATTCCCCAAGGGTATCTAATGCACGTAGAAGCTCTGCACCCACCAAGCTCATACATACATACCAGTGGGAGCTGCCTATGTATGCACGGCGATGGCTATGCCTGCACCAGCAGCGCAGGATGGTTGGGATTAATGGGGTATGGTTGTGCATCCTATCCCCTCTTACCCCACAGATCTGCCTCATCTCCTCAGTGCTGCATTCCACCAACCCTGCCAACATCCCAGCTTGCTCACTCTCCCCAGCATTCACCTTGAAGCTTCTTCAGCATTTGAACATCCCAACTTGCAGCAGGGATGCCAGGAGGCGGTGGGTGGTAGGAAAGGCAACCCCCTCCCCTGAGGCCACATCTCAGAGCAGCCTCAGTCTGGAGCAGCCAAGTCACTGGGAAACCTAGTTTTGGCAGGTGGCTGATTTCCCAAAAACTGATTTCCCCCAGTCTGGTTCTTTGTCAATGCTGGCAGACAAACTATGGGGTTCTCCCCAGGGCCAGGGACAGCAGTGTTCTCGTGGAGAGGAACAGTTCCTGCATCACCCCTAGTGAAACTCTAGTGCAGCCTGAGAGCTTGAGCTTCAAACTTCCTCCTTGACTTTCACTGGACAAGAAATCCTGCCTCTGGCCACCTCCTTTGCCAGGCTGTTCTGTCACCTCTTCGAGTGACTCATCCCCCAAAATGAGTCACTGTCCCTCTGCCAAGGGCCTGCTGGGTCCGAGGAACAACGAGGCCATTTCTGAGTTGCCAAATGCCCCGGGGACATTCCCACACTCTGATCACTGCATCCCATGAAACAGGAACATCAGTGGACAGACAGCAGCAGCGTGGGGAAAGCAGCCTGATCTGCAAAGGGCATCAGCGTTGCCGAGTAGGACCAGGACACAGACTGACTGCCAGCCCTAAAGCATCCTTCTGTGGTCAGCCTACAGAAGGTTATTTTGGGAGGGCAGAGAGGTTACCATCTTTTCGATGGGTTTCCCAGTTGACCAGCTGCTCCATTGCACAGGGGGTCATCACCAGAGCCGGTCACACAAACCCGGTCCCCACAAACCCACCACAACTGCACAGCTGGGGTTAGTCAGAAAGGAGCCAGAGAAGCAGAGACAGAACACATGCAACACTCTTTGCAGACCTATGCCATTCCTGCCCTAAAAACAGTGAGTGGGAAGTGGGACAGTGTGCAAGAGTCTACCCTGAGCCCCTGACCCTACATTCCCTACTGTCCCCTTAATGCTCTGTAGCTTTTGTGCCATGCTGGTAGAAAAGATGGGGAGCTGCAGGAATGGGATGGTGCCATCTCTCTGACCCTGCCCCCCTCCTCATCCCTTCTGCAGAAACACCCCAGTGAGTGGAGGATGGGGAAAAGCCAACAGGACGGTGCCAAGAGTGGGATGCAGATGGTGGGATGTGGAAGAGAGAGGAGGAGGAGGAGGAAGGAAAAGAGGAGTGAGCGATAATCGTGGCAGTGGGTGTATGGAGCCCGGAGCTGTCTGACCCTTGGCAAATTTCTGGTTTGATGAAAGCCACCCACCGAGCCCTTCCACCTCCCGGAGCCGCGGCACTTACGGGAGTCGGAGTAAGGGGTTTGTGGCGAGACAGGGAAGGCTGGGGTTGGGGGAGAAATCTCACCACCGCCGGAGGTCGGGCTGCTGGGGGAGGCACTCTCCATCTCCTCGAAGGCTTCCTTGTAGCTGTGGAGGTGAGGCTGGGGGGAGAGCAGGAGAAAGGGTTGGTCCCATCTGTGCAATGGGCACAAACCTCCAGATGGAAAGTTTTCACCTCCTCACCAAAAATGCATCATTAAACCCCCAATCCTCCAGAACGCTGCCTCCCAGCCTTTCCTCTCCCCACCCACACCCCCCAGCACCAGTACCCAGCGCACCTCCTTGGGCCTCCCTCCGGGGTTGGCCGCGATGGTGCTGACCACCTCGGGCGAGAGGATGGTAGGACTGCGGGGAGAACTGGGCTCCGGCGAGCTCTTCTCATAGTGGCTGTCACTGGGGGTTCGCCTTCGGGCAGAGACAGTGCTCTCCTCTGGGGACTTCTCCCGGGACTGCACCCCTACAGGCAAGCACAAGGCACGGGAGAGGGGTGAGGAGATGCCAGCTGGGATAGGGCTGGGAGATGCTCCATGGCTGATCCAAGGATGGTTTGGAGAAGGGGCTCTGCCCAGCAGGGACGGCAGCTTCAGCACTCAGCTGCTCCCATCCCATGGCAGCGGAGCTAGTTTTGAGCCAGATCAGATCTGCTCAGCAGCAGCAGCAAAGGGGCAAAGAGAAAAAGCAAGCCAAGGCTGTGGCTAGTTCACTGCATTATCCCAACCAAGCACTGTGAGTCCTGAGCTGAGTCCATAGCATTCCCTAGCATCAGGTGTGTGAGGTGTGAGCTCCACAGAGCATTCTGCAAGCAAGCCAGAGCTCAGTGTAGCACATAAGGTCCTGGCTGCCTAAGGCTGGTTAGTTCACACCAGTGATCTCAGTGGGCTGGGAGAAAGAACCAGGAATGGGGACAAAGGAGCTTCACGAGGGGGTGAGGGATGTGGCAAGGCCCAAACACAACCTTCACTCCACCCAGCCCAGCAATGAAGCTTCTCCAACAAAGCAGTGCCCAGGGTGGCTGTGGTGCTGAGTTTGGTGCAGAGGGCTCAGTGGGGGCCATGCACAGCACAGCTCATAGCCCCTCTGGGGACTGTCCTGGGGGCCTGCATAGCAGCAAGGAGATCCCCAACCTCAGACACGCTGCTGAGGTGACAAGGTGACACAGGGACTGGCAAAGGTGACAGCGCTGTCCCCTCTACTCCTCCCATGCGCCCTGCTGAAAGAGGCATTGCAGGAGGGTAAAGAGAGAAAAAGGGACGGGAAAAAAAAAAAAAGTAAAAAGTAAAAAAGAAAAAAAAAAGACGACAACTGAAAAACAAGAGGCCAGCAGAACGCTCCAGGAAATGCACTTCTCCAACACCAACTCCTTTCCCACGGGCTGGCGGAGTGCAGGCGGCCATCAGCTGCTCCTCCTGCTCATCAGCGCTCCGCGACTCGCGCCCGCTGACCTCTCCTCCCGTCCACCCCTGCACTCGCTTAGCGCACTGCCGCAGCCCCCGGCTCCTCCGGCAGCGAGGGAGGGAGGGAGGGAGGTGGCCGGGTGCATTTCGAACTAATCAGTGCAGTTAATGGCAGCAACAATAAAATCAACGCTCTGGGGAGCAGCGGCCCGGCTGAGAGGCGGGGGACGCGAGCCAACGGGGCTGGCTCGAGCCGCGGAGGCGGCCTGGAAAATTCCACTCGGAGCGGCTTTGAAACACAACTCCTCAATCCCTTCTGCAGGTGCTCGGGGGCCGGCGGCTCAGAGCCCATGGGGGGGTCTCCGGGATGCTGTACTGCAGGGGAAGCATCGCACCAGGACACCCCAAACCTTCTGTCTGGCTCCTTGGGCTCCTCCAGTTGCACTCGCCTGCCTTGGCTTGCTTTGGGCACCTTGTGCTCCAAGGCTGTCCCCCAGCACTGCTGCACTGGGGTGTCCCAACCCTGAACTGCTGCATGGGGATGGAGAGGGGAATGTGGGGCCGGTCCCAAGGTCAGGCTGCTTTTCAGCGCTCAGATGCCCAGCAGCTCACAGGCTTTTTGCTGCTCCACTCCCCAGAAATGGAAAACAGACGGGGACGGCAGGGAGGGGAGGGAGGAGGGGAAAAAAGGGACTCATTGTTCAGGAGTCGGGAGTGGGAAACTTCACAGGCTGCTCCGAGCGAAGCCTGGAGGAAACCCAGGCTCTGCGCACAGCCTCCCGACCCCTGGGTGATTTATGTACTGGAAACTATGCTTGAAAAATAAACCCTCCTTTCCCGCAAAGCCATGCCCCCTCGGCAGATGTGCAGCCCTGCTTGGCCACACAGCAGCTCCCCAAGGACGCCTTGTCCCCCTGCAGGAGCAGCATGCCTTATCACGGCACATCCAGAGTGTCCAAAAATGGGGAATACAGCATCTTGCCCCCACTCTGTGCCCATACTGCTGTCCGTTCCCTAGGATGATGTCACTCCCAGGAGCAGACAGAGGTAAAAAACTTGTTCCCTTTCAGCATGGAGAACAGCAGCAAACTCTGCCCTGCAGTGCTCACCACAAGACCCAAATTTTTCCATCCCTCTGGTCACAGACATATCTACTGCTCTCCTCCATCCTAGAGTGCTTCATCAATGTGGCATCAATGTTTCACCCCAAAAAGCACCACAGCACTGATGCAACGTCCCTACTGCGAGCAGCACGCTCCAGCATTCAACCTTGCCTTCAACTTTCCAGTCCATCCCAAAGGGATTCACATCAACACCACAGGCCAGAGCCCAGCCCCATTGGGGACAACCTCAGGACTGATTCAGCCACGTCCCCCTGTGCCACGGGCTTGGTAGGCTCAGACCTCTTCCATCCTCCTGTGGGGCTTCCCCTCCATCCATCCCATGTTCATGCAACACACAGAGCACTCGGCATGCAGGCAAGGAGGGGGAAGAGAGAGGGAAGAAAGGAAAAGAGGAAAGAGAGGGAACAAAAGAGGAGACAGGAATGAGAAGGAAAGAGGAGTAGGAAAAGGAAAGGAGAAAAAGGAAGAAGGAAGGAAGGAGGAAGAAAGGAGAAAGAAGTCTTGAGAAGGAGGAAGGAGGGAGGTGGAATGAACAAACCGGAGGAGGAGAAGGACCGTTGCTGGTTCAGAGGAGGACGGGGGGCTTTGGTGCTCTTGTTGAGGTCCCTGAGCTTGGCGTTGTACTCTGCCAGCATACCATGACAGGGTGCAAGGTGTGTGGGAGGTCACAGGGACACACACAGACCCCATGGGGAAAGGAAGGGGCAGACAGGACATATGTCACGAGATACAACAGGGAGACAGAGAGAGAGAAAACAAGAGATGATTAGTCGGGCTCCACGAATGAGCCTGAGGTCGCCTGGGGTCCAAGGGAGCTTAAGCCCTACTTGGAACTGCCCTCACATCACCCAAACTGCCAGGAACATTGCTTCACTTCACCCCTCCCCTATAGCTCCAGGGGCTGCTTGTACACCAACTGGGAACGCTGTGGCTCCCAGCCACACACGGCCTTGTGCAATGCCATTGAAGCCCTGACACCATCCCCTTGAGGATGGCACCATACAGGGCCCATCCATCATGAGATGAAAGGATAGAGGACGGGGACTTGAAGCACAGCAGAACTGGGGTGCTGGGGATGGAGGAGGTGCGAGATGCTCCTCGTCACTGCGCCAGGACACACAGGCAATTTATAGCAGCAGAGAATGTAAACAAACCCATCCGTGCCTGACTTCCAACAGCGTCCCCTCCCAGGCCCAGCGCTGGCTTGGGGACACTTCGTTCCTGGCCAGGGGTCAGCCCGCCCGCTCTGTCCCCACTGGCACAGACAGCCAGACTGGGGACAGGTGGACACAGGCTGGGGCCGTCCCCATTCGTCTCTCCTCCATGGGTCACTGAGGTGGGACTGAGCCCAGCCCAGTACCCAGGACCCTGCCCTGACCCCCTGCTCTGGTGCAGGATTTCCAATAGATGCCAGACAACCATTTCCCACCCACCCCAAACACTATTCCTCCTCCTCTTAGGGCTCTCCTCTTTTCCATTCTACTTCTTCCCCTACTCATAGCTGCTCAGTGGATTTCAGGGGGGATCTTATTAAAACATTCAGCCAAGATGTACAGTGAAGTTTGGGCATCTCCATACCCTTGGGTTTGTTTAAAGCCCTGGCTCCCTGAATAGCTCTGTGAATCTTGAACTCTCAAGATAGGGTTTGAATGGATGCAAACTTCATCCCTGTTCTGCCCCACAGTGCTGCCCCCCACCCTGGGGCAGTGGTGACTCAGCCCCAGTGCTGGATGGGTTGCCACTGTTGGATTTTTCCAGCCAAGCCCTCTTCCCCCTCCCTTCAATACCAGGCGAGTTTCTGGACTGAGCGCAGTGCTGGAACGGACGGAGCTGCCAAGCCCCAGCATCACGAGCTGGCCCCAAGCCTGGACGCATCCCCAAACTTTCCCAAATGTCGCTCCGCAATGAAATAACTGCTCACTTGAGCAGCAGAAGTGAGGGAACTAGTGCTGTGGCAGCTCTTGGGTTGGGTGGGACCCTCTGTGTCCTCAAAACCCCCAGAGCTAGAGACGAGGGCAGGCAGGCAATCAGAGCAGTCTCCCAGATGCTGTTGCCCCTTCCTGCTCCATCACAAAGCTGAGAGCCTCATGGCAACCCTGAGATGGTGAGCTGTGCCAGTGGGCGCTCAGCAAGCAGAAGAGGCTGCCCCCTTCCCAGGATCTGTGCTGGCTCAGTCCCAGGCTTTGATCCAGCACAGATGAGGAGTCATCATCCCCCATCCTCACTGCCACCATGCAAGGTGCCAACACCAAGCTCATCCCCACACCACCCTTGCGGGCTGCAGCTGCTCGGGACGCACGTCCCCTCCCTGTCCCCCCAAGGAATCAAAGCATCCTACCTGCCACCCTGTGGGCCACCAGCCCTTCCAGATTCAAAGGCTCTTCTCCCGATCTCGACAGGTCTTCATAGCTCTCCAGTCCCTTGTGGGGCAGCTGGCTTTGTGCTGGTGCAGTGGGGGATGGTGGGGAAGAGACGAGAAGCTGCTGAGACCCTGCAGGGCTGTACGAGGCGCTGAGTGGGAGGATGCTCGCTGGTGCACTGCCATAGCTCCGAGGCTCTGGCACTGGCTGGTAGCTATAGGGAGTATAGGTTTCCCGGTACTCATGCACAGTGTAGTCTGGTTCCGCAGTACTTCGAGCCGCAGGAACCAGTGGACCAGGAGAGTAGGCTTTGGCCAAGGGATCAGTGCCTATAGAGGTGCCAAAGGACCTGGGCTGAACCACCTGTGGGGCTGGCTGAGCATAGTGACCACTGAGTGGCTGTGCAGATAATGAGGAGAGCATGGCAGCCGGCTTGTCCTGGCGGGCGGCTGCGGAGGGGACACTCTGTGACTTATGGACGGAGGGTGCAAGGTCCAGCATCAGGACATCAAGTGCTTCAATGGACTGCTCAATTTCCCGGCGCGATGGAGCCCGGGGGAACTCGGGCATGCTGTGGCTGTGCGGGGGCATGGGCTGCAGCGGACTGGGCTGGGGGCTGCAGCTGGACAGGCTGGGGCTGTGGCTCTCCAACCCACCATCATGAAGCTGGGATGGTGGTCGGCTGCCGCCCTGCTGCTGCCAGGAATTCAGGCCCCGCTGCACAGCCTCCCGACTGCTGGTACTGCGAGCCGGAGCCTGCGGTAATGCCGGGTTCGCTTCGTACTTGGCTGTCCCCACAGCCGGGAAGGACTGAGAGCGGTGGGCACTGGGTAAGTCATAACCGTACAGGTAGGGCTGTGGCACCGGAGGCTGGAGCCAGGCCGGTGAAGCTGAAGCTGGCTGCCGCTGCGGGTACCCAGCCAGGTGCTCCTGCGTGGATGCTGAGGGCCGTAAGTGAGCCAGCGGGTCACGGAGGTGGTGGCCCATCAGGGTATTCTGGTTGCTGTAGGGGTAGGCACCGTTGGAGAGAGGCTCAGCCTCATAAAGCCCTTCTTTCAGCATCTTCTCAGCCCCATTGTAGCTAGCCGGGCCGTTGGGCAGCGAAGAGAGGCTGCCCACACGTGGCGCCTCGTGGAAGCCAGCCTCGCTGGCAGTGGTGGTGCCATCTAAGGACGAGAGCGTGCCCAGGCTGCCCACACTGTGCCCATCCTGGTTGGGCAGTTCATCATCCAAGATGTCCGTCTCCCGCTCGGCCAGCAGTGGTGTGCCAGCACCATTGACGTGCACCTGGGCTGGAACTACGTGGCGGCCCGACCCGGCGGGCAGGCGGGCAGGTGCGGGGCCCGGTGCGTGGTTGTGCATGGGTGCCGCGCTCTCCAAGCCAAAGCCGACCAGGAGACGGTCCAGCTCCCGCTTCTCCTCAGGGCTCAGCACCGCGTGGCCACCGGGTGCCCCGGGAGCCCCTGGCTCATCCGTCCGGTCGGTCTTGGTGGAGGCAGTGGAGTTGCCCGAGTCGCTGCTCACCGACAGTGTGTGCTCAACGTGGTTGGGGGCTGCTGAGAGGGGGAGGCGGGCGGTGTTGACAGCGCCGATGCTGCCGTGCAGGGAGTCTTTCTTCTTCACTTTAGCGTAGAGGCTCCCGTCCAGGGGCCCTTGCGTGTGCCCAACCTCTGCAAGGGGAGAAACGAACACGAGACCCCAGATCAATGGCTGGCTCTCCGCACGTAGCTAATGGGTCCCATTAGCCGGTGGTTTCGATCTCTTCCGTGCCGCCAGAGTGCTTAACTACCAGCATGGCCGTCTCCTCCGCACCTGGCGCGGTCCCGCGGGCGCCGCCATGCACAGACACCGGTGCCAGGCCCCCTCCCCGCACCCCGTGGCTCCGCGCCGTCCTTCCCTGCCCTGCAAGCACCGCATGCTCCGCCGACATCCAGCAAACAGCCCCCCGGCTCCGTGCAAAGTCCGTGGCTGTTCTCCTCCCGGCCCCACCGGTGGGGAGGGCTGGGGCTGCTGATACCATTGGACATCGCTTAACGGCTCCACCCAAAGGGACGCACTGGGGCACTGGAGGGCAAACGGGGACCATGGGGGCAATGCATGCACACAGACCACAGGAGGCGAGGCAAGGAGGAGACGTACTCAGTCTGGCATGGAAGACAGAGGGACCGAACACCCATCTGCCCCCTCCTGCCTCCTCTTTCCTCCCACTCTCCTCACAGACCATGCACGGATCCAGACCAGCCACCCATCCTTGACATTTTCTTCCCTGGCTACAGCAAGGCTCCCACCCTTTCAGTTTTTTCCCTTCCTCTTTCAGGGCGGGTGGATCTGCTCCAGGCCTACTCCAGTGGCCAGAAGCTCCCACACAAGCAGTATTTCTTCTCAACCCCGAGCACATAGCAACTCCTCCGTGGGGAAGCACAAGACACCGCACAACTCAAAACCACATTACAGCAATGTCACCACTGGTCTCATACCCCACCCCAAGCCCCCCAGATCCCACCACTACCACCACATCCCAATGAGTCACCCAATCCTTAGGGATGCAGCGAGACCCTGGCCACCACGGTGGCACTGAGTACAGCCCCCTTTCACCATGGCTGTCTCCCCCCAGCAGCACGCACAGCACCGGCTGGGCTACAGACTCTTGTTTTTCCAGCTCCCCGACAAGGTTTCCTGGAAGGGGCTGTGAGCAGCATTAAACACTTTCTTTTGGAGGAAAAAATGACTCTTCGCTGGCTGGGGGCCAAGCGGCTGACTCAGGAGCGGAAGACAGCCCTAATGCGATAGTGTGAAATCAGAGCACTCCTATCTGTGAGCAAAACACTTCCGAAAGCCAGTCCTGAGCTGGAGCACAGGGCCGTGTCAGCCAATCCCTGTCTGCCCATGGGGACGCACTCATCCCATGCCATGACCCCTCCTCACCATGCACAATGCCCAGCACACAACCTACCCAGCCAGCCTGTTTCAACCCCAAGAAAAGCGCTCTCAGCATCAGTTTTCCACTTTCACGTCCCCGTTGGCAACCCAGGAAGGCAGCTGAGCCCCAAATATCCCCCTGGCCTCAAAGGTGGGGTGATGCAGCAGGGACAGCAGAGTCCCTCTTGGGCATGCAGTGTGGAGGGATGAGAATTTTCACACATCTTCATGCAGCCAGGAACCGGCAGCATTTGACTCACAGCAGGGAAAGGGAGAAAGAGGGAGGGAATCCCTTCCAGTGGAGGAAGAAAGGAAAAAGTATCGTGTCCAGGGGCAGCGTTAACACCGGAGAGACTGAGACATCGCTTAGAGCTGGGACATCGCCCAGCCCTTGTCTGATGGCAGTGACGGGTGCTGGCCAGTCCCAAGAAATAGGGCAAGAGCCGAAGGGGGCTGGGATAAATAGGGCAAGAGAATAGAGAGGAAAAGGGAATAAATAAATATAAATGGAAGCACGTGGCTCCAAGGGAAAAAAATAGATGGGAAAGGCTTTAATTAGTCCGTAGGCTGGGAACCGCCCCACTGCTGGGCGAAACATCTCGAAAGCAGGGTCTGCAAGGGGCACAGCTCACCGTAAGTGCCTGTCCCACCTGCTGTGCACCCTTCAGCCTGATGAGGACACAGCAGTTTGGTGACCTCCATCCCAAGAGTGGCACTGGAGTGGCAAATGAGGAAGACCATGCCCCCTGCCCCACACCAGACTGCACACCCTGTCCTCAACCCCATGCCTCTGATGACAAGAGGCAAATATCTGCTGCTCCCTGCCACCTCTCCATAGCACTCCAGGACCATACTGTGATGAGAAATTAAATAAACTGCCCCAGAACCAAACAAGAGAGGAGGGTACAGGCTGCCTCAGCCAACACTGCCATATCCAAAGCAGCAGGAATCCAACTCTCTGTTTGCAAGTGGCCACAGCTCCCGGCAAGGTCAGGCTTCGTCCTGAAGGTCAGCACAACTCCAGCCCAGAGGGTTGCGCGTCTGCCCAAGCTCAGCTCCTGGTATAGCTCAGGGCTGGCTGGCATAGAGCCTGGGGGGTCTTTCTCCTGCAGCCCCCCTCACTCAGAATGGGAGAAAACCCAGCCCACAGCAAGTAACATCAGGAGAGGGGCTCAGCCCAGTGGGTGGTAAAGAATGCATAACCAAGATCCCAGAACCCTATCTCAGGAGCACCATGCTCCCACACAAATCCTGCACTCATGTCGAGGACAAGGCTGGGATACTAAGAAATCTCCCCCAAACCAGTCCCCAGCAGCATCCCATCTGCTGCCACCACCCCAGCAGGCAGGACCACATGGGATGAAGAAACCAGGGAAGAGCTCACCTCTCCCCAGCTCTGGTCTATTTCACGTGCCCAGATACGATAGCAAGAAGTAACCCCAGCCTCTGAGCCAGGGGTCACCACGGCCATGAATTCCACCCCCATACCTCTAGCCCTCTCCTCTCCCAGTCCATCCAGCTCAAAGAAAAGCAAGCACAGGACTTACCGAAAGGCACAGAGAAGAAAAGATCCTGAACGAAGAGAAGGAGCGGGCAGCAAAATCCCTTTCCTTCACTCCTTCCAGGGGACCTGGCACAGTGGCAGCTCGAGCGGCGCCTGCAGCTGGCTCTGCGCGTCTGTCCAGGACAGGAGCTGATGGCCGGCGCTGGCTTTGGGCTGCCGTTTGTCCTTTCGGCTTTGCTTTCCCTCTCACAGAGCTATTCCCCACTGTAACGCTGTGTCTCCAGGGCCAATTTAGGGGCACCCCAAACACAGTAGGGGGACCATAGGGCTCAGACCTGGCGCAGCAGCAGGGAGAGAGGGCGGGATGAAGGAGGGAAGGACAGAGGAGGCTGGAGGCGAGGAGGTGCCGGTTCCCTCCCCTCTGCCCAGACCACACAGAGGAGAGGCAGTGGGGAGGCGTTTGGGGGCTGCTGGAGCCCCAGCCCTGTTTAACCCAGCGAGGGGCAAGCCGCCATGGAGGGAGGGCAGGGAGGACAGCCGGACAGACAGCTCCTGGTTATGAATATTAACTACTTCCTCCAGAGGCAGCCAGCGCAGCGCTGCATTAACCATTTCTTCGGCGTTGCAGACATATGGACAGATTCCTCAAAAAGAGCCAGACATACAGCCCACTCTCTTCACACCACAGTATCGCCCACTGCAGGAGGCCCCCAGCCCAAGGACCCTCCAGTTCAAGAGCCCCCCCAGCCCTGCCTAGCTCTGGCGTCACGTCACACCTGTCCCCAGAAAGTGACACATTCCATGTGGGAGGAGGGGGGTGGCCTTTGGGGCCACACGTCATGCTTTAAGGAGGCAGACCCAAAGCTCTGGCTGGAGATGCTAGTTCCTCCTTCTTAAACAAGTGCCCGGCTCAAAAGGCACAGAAACCCTTCCAATGGCCCCATTGGCCAAACCTGACCTTCTCTCTACTCTCCCCAAAATGCACATCTCTCATACCTCCACGAATGACGACGGGAGCAGCATTTGCACCCAAGCCCTCAAGTCAGAGCCTGGTTTCCCCAAACACCGACGTGCACCATGCATCCTTGCACACCTTTTTTGCTTGCTTTTCCACCTTTTGATTTTTCACCCCTGGTTCCACAGCTCTGGGTACACCAAGGACACCCCAGACACACTCCATCAGTTTAAGGACTGTTTAAAGAGGAAAGAGACGGGGCTGAGCTCTTACTGCCTGCCGAGCACCCCTCCTGCATCCTGCTGTGAACCCCCATGTTCCAGCTCGACCGTCCAGCCAACCCACGGATACTTCACCATTACCCCATGGGGAATAACCAGAAGAAAAGTGGAGAAACTGCCCCTGGATCCAGCCCCAGCCCTCTGTGCCCTCCAAAACCCACCCGCTGAGCCCTTACCTCGCAGCGGCCGGAGCGTAGAGCAGCGCAGATGGGCGGGATGGGGAGGGGGAAGCAGATTCCTTCAGCTTTAGTCAGCTGGCGAAAGCGAGAGCAGAGCCAGCGGCTCCCTCCCTGCTGAGCCCAGCCAGGGGACAGAGCCAGGCGCAGGGGGGAGAGCCTCAGTGTTCCACCGATGGCTTTAACAGCCCCAGCCTGCCCCATCTGGCTCCCTGCCTTCACACAGCTCGGCTCGCCTGCTGCTCCGTATGCCCTAGCTGTCCAAGCAGGCCCAAGGCAGGAGCCCAGCAAGATGCCACCCACGCCACCATATAGACAAACCTCTGGCACTGACCCCATGGTGGGGACAAACCTATGGCACTGACCGAATCCAGGGACTTTGTGACCATGGAAAGGTGCAGGACTGATGCCCAAATTGTTCCCTGCATGGGCTAAGGAGGCAGGAGGGCACCAGCATCATCCCAGGATGTTTTTCAGCCAGGGCTGATGCAAGTGGCTGGCACCCCCCATAAACATGCCCACTCACACCCCCACTGTGCCATCCCAGACACGGGCATGGTGGTAGTGAAGTATAGGCACACGAGCACAGCCAGCAGCATTACTCAGGTGGGGATTTAGCAAGCCCCATACAGATGTTGGGCTTGGCCCAGCCTCAGCAGTCCCCATTCCAGCAGTGGAGACGGCTTGTACAGAAGGAGGCAGGGATGGATACCAGGTTCAGTGGAGTAAGTGGGTCCAAGGGACAGTGGTTATGGGACCCACTGGGTCAGGGACACACATGGTCCTTCGGCACAACCTCACGCTGCCCCAGCATGCCAGAAACCTCTGTCCGCCTGCTCTGTACTACCACAGCCACACATCCAGGTCCTGGGGATAACTCCCTACCATCTCTGTGCCAGCCCCAGCACTCCGCTAGCAATGATCTTAACAAAACCAGGGAATAATCACTCCCCATCTACATTGCCAGTGTGCAGTACCCCAAAAATCTCTCTGCAGCAACTCTCCAACAAGCTGCAAAACCCACAGTGCTCCAGCTGCTCCCTGGACCCAATCTGACTCCACCAGGAAGAGCAGAACATCCTTCATCCACCCTGAACAGGGGAGACTTGAACTCCAATAACAGCCATCCCCTTCCTCAGCTTTCTTAGCTGCTGTAAGTATGGAGGGAACTTATTACAGAGCCAGAATGACACCAAGCCTCCTTGAGGAGGAGAGAGGAGGGCAGGCGGAGCTGCAAGCCACTACGCAGGAACCAATGATATGCAGTGGGATGGGAACGGGGGGGTCCCAGTGCACCCCACTCTCACTGATAACCACAGAGCAGCCCAGGCCAGACGAGGACATGGATAAAGCCAACAGAGCAGGTTGTGGAACAGCCTGGCTGGGCCAGAGAGCCAGATGTGGATGTTTGCTCAGTCAACCAAGGATCTCGCTGCATCTGTTTCCCCCATGAAGATAAGCAGACAGGTGGCAAGCACCAGAACAGGCACCACCCCCGGTAGATCCCCTGCTATCCACCATGGGGTCACCCCCCAGCCCAGCAGCCTCTTTGCACCCAGCATGCACCCCAAACAGAGCCAGAACGAGAAGGGGAACCCACCGGTTCGCAGCCGATCCTGACCTCCAGGCTGCCGCCTCCTCCGGGAGCCTTCGCCGGGCGTCAGGGAGCGGCAGTGGCAAAGCAGCAGCGCGGCGGTTGATCCCACCCCGGTGCTGGTCCCGTGTCCCCCCCCCCGCCCCGTGCCAACCTCCACCCCCCCCCCGCCCCACCACCGCCGCTTGCTTGCGCCTGGTGTGCCAAAAATGTTGGCGTGCAATTCTCTGACCAAATAAGGCGAGAACAACCATAAACAAGGACCCCCTCGCACTGCCGCCTCAGACACCGGCAGCCCCAGCCCTACAGCTGCCATGCCAGCCTGCTGCAGCCAGACCTAGCGAGGGAGGGAATAGGGCTGTGGAGGAGGGAACCTGGCCTCGCTCCCCACAAAAAGCAGCACCATCATTCCGCAAGGTACGGTGACATCCCGTAGCCATGCTGGCCACCCGCGGCTCTGACCTTTCTCCAGATGTTTCCCCGGCAGCGTTGGCTCAGCCCAGGCCCCCTCAGCACTGTCCTCACGCTGGATGTTAAAGTTCTCATAGGAGTCCCAGCGGATGAGCGGGTCGGATGTGTTGTAGTCCACTGAGACGCTGGGGCCGTTCTCCAGGTGCTCCATGCCTGGGAGGACGAAGGACAGTCCATTGGGGTGAAAAAAGACCTGGCACATGAGGGATGGGGCCAAGTGATGGCACAGGGGATGGAAAAAGGGGAGATAAGGTAGGAGGGTTGTGGGTGAATTGCCTTGGGATAGAGAGATGGATGGTCAGCCTCTTTTCCAAGGTAACTAGCAATAGATCCAGAGGGCATGGCCTCTAGTGGTGCCAGAGGAGGTTCAGGTTAGATTTCAGGAAGAATTTCTTATTAGAAAGAGTGGTTGGGCATTGGAACAGGCTGCCCAGGGAGGTGGTGGAGCACCGTCCCTGGAGGTGTTCAACAAAAGGGTAGACATGATACCAAGTGACACAATTAGCAGGCAACATTAGTGATAGGTGGACAGTTTGACTGGCTGATCTTACAGGTCTTTTCCAACCTTAAAGATTCTATGGTTCTATGGGCAAGGATTGCCCTAGGGCTGTACTTTTTGGGGTGCAGATCCTCCTTGCGCTGGCTTTACCTTGGATCTTTTCAGGGCCGTAGGAGAACACAAACTCCACCTTTCCATATTCAGGGAAGCGTTCATCTAGCACGGAGAGAGCAGAGCAAAAGGATATCACCATCTGTCCTCCCAACAGCACATGGACAAGCACAACAAACCTGCACAAAGCACAGGGCACCTGCCTTGCAGAATCACATAATGGCTTAGGTTGGAGGGGACCTTAAAGATCATCCACTTCCAACCCCCGCAACCATAGGCTGGCTGCCAGCCACTAGACCAGGTTGCCCAGGGCCCCATCCAACCTACCCTTGAACACCTCCAAGGATGGGGCATTCAAAACTTGTCCAGGCAACCTGTTCCAGTACCTCACCACCCAGCCAGCTGACTGCCTCAGCCAGCTCAAGCATTATCCTTGGGCAACGATATCCACATTTTGGGATGCTGTCATCTCTCCCCACCTGGCACCACACCCATCACATAGAGCAGGATGGCCCTGGTTCATCTCCACCATGATCAGGATTGGGATAAGGGCTACCCACCACCAAACCCTTCACTAGATCAGCAGGAAAGCCCAGTCTCACGCAGCCTGGCAGATGGGGGATAGTCATTCTGGTCAGTGGGCGCTGCATACCTCAACAGTTCCCAGACACTGAGAGCAGCACCAGAGCTGCAGGATTGGAAAACTGGGAGAAAGGAGGAAGAGGCTGCATCAGATAGCACAGTTACCTCTGAATGCCTCATCCAGGTCCTCCTTGCCAAAGACAATGTCCAAGTCATGCACAGCGCAAGTGTGGAACTGCACGCGGAAAATCACATCACGGGTCGGGCTGCGGAACTTCTTGTGGTAGCACTTGAGCTGTGGGGATAGCAGGGATTAAATGAGCCTCCAGGCTGTCAGCCTGCCCTTAGGGCACAAGGACCACTGATCCCAAGCTCCCCTTGTGGGATGGGGTGAGCTCCTTACCAAGATATCGCCTTTGAGCAGCAGCCCCGGCTCGATGGTGATGCAGATGCCCGTCTGGCTGTCCCCTTGCACGTTGCTGTGGAGAAGGACAGTGTGAGGATGCGAGCCCCCACAACACCCAGCCTCCACCGGCCCCTTCCACCCAACCCCCCCCAGTCAGGGGCCCAAAGCACAGGGCTCCCCTCGCTCCTGTCTGAAGCCCCATCATGCACCAGGGAGCTTCCTGTGAGCAGTGGCGTCAGCGCTCAGCGGTAGGGGACAAGCACAGGGGACGCGGGAAGAAGGGAGTTGGATTTCACAGGCAAGATAAACCTGGAGTTTATTACCGGCATCCCATAAACAGTCTATTAAAAGCTGAAAGGCGAGGCTGGGGTGGCAGTAAATCTCAGCTAACGGGGATAGATGGATGGCGGGGATGGGAGTTCCTGGTTCAGGGGGGTGGGATGGGAATACCCCAAAGGCAACGGGCTCTGTTCCCCTTAAAGGGGCCCATCTGCAGGCTGGGTGTGGGGCCAGGAGCTGGGGGATCCACATAGGATGCGGCCCCAGCAGAGCATCCAGGCAGCTAGAGAAATGAGCTTCTTTGACTGTTCCCAGGGGCCCTGGTGCTGGGAATGGGGACACAAACCCAGCTCCATGTGGTAGCATCAGCAAAATGGTATTGGGATAAATAGCGCGGAGGTTAAAAAGTGGAAAACTATTCTGGGGGAGGAGGAGAGAGAGACTATTCTGCAGGCTCTAAAGAAGATGCTCTTCACAGCCACCTTCTTGCAATATGCTCTGTACCCAAGTGCCCGCCAGCGGGGTACTGGCAGAGCATCAGCCCTGCAGGATTCCTATAGGGAGGGAGAACCATTACTAGAGAAGTGCCTCACATCATGCTCCAGCACAGAGATGGGTTTTACCGGGAAGGGAGCACCCCTGGCAGGAGGAGCATGTCTCTGGCCAGAAGCAGGAGAACCGCCTCTGCCCCCAGGGGACAGTGAGGTGTCCCCAGCCCCAGGCTCTGCACAGCTCCAGGCTCCCTCTGCTGATGCTCAGAGTCACTACAGCCCTCCAGCAGAAGCAGAAGTCACTCCAGCCCTCCAGCCAGGCCAGTACAGCCCAGTATGGCCAGTTCCTCCCTCCAAGAAAGTAGGGAGTCCCTTTTTTCACAGCTGGCAGGAATCAAGAGGACCGAGCACTGGAGATTTGGCCCTGAAATATCTCCATCCCACCTCCAAGCTGCAAGCTCCCCCCCAGCTGGACAGAAAGGGGGGCACGCTGCCCAACGTGCAGAGATAGTTACTAGATCCCCGATGTGTAGACGGGCTGCATGGCCTGATAGATCTTCAGGAAGGGCCGACAACCTGGAAGACATCAATGAGGGAGAGAAGGCATGTTGTTAGCCGGCAGGGTGGAGGGGCAGGGATTAGTCACGGGGTAGAAATCCAAACAGGGACAGAGCCAAGGCAAACAGCCACTCCCACCCCAGCCAGCCCGCACTGGTGAGGCCTCCAGCAGCGGGCAACATCTGGGATGGGCAGAAAGGGATGCTCCTGACTGCACAGGGCTGGGAGCAGTGTGGGAGTCCCCATAGCCCAACTGGGTCCTGTAGGACACATGTGGGGCTAGGGACAGAGGCAAGATGGAGCCTAATGGGCTTTGAGTATGGCATCTCCTCCAACTGCCCCAGCAGGCACTGACATCCAGTATGTACTGCCTCCCCTGCCCAAAACCCAGTCTAGTGCCATCCTCCAAAAAGCCATCAGAAAATCCTTATTGCTGATCAGTATTTAGTCCTAAGGGGGAGCAACCCCAGAGTGCATTCCTGCAGGGTAGCACCCTACTAAAGAGAACAGTTCTAGAGAGGAAAAGGATAGAAAGCATTCAAACTGCCCAGGGTATTGTGTAAAGTAACCCCCTTGGAGAACAAGGAGCAAAGGCTCCGGGGCACCTACCGCCTTTCGATTCAAAGTTGGGGATGCCGTGCATGATGACATGGTGCAGGAAGAGGGGCTTGTTGTTCATCTTGATGCTGCCAGAGAGGAGCCCACTGAAGTAGTGGATGTACCTGGAAGGGAGGACAGGCAGCTCAGGGACAGGTCCCACAGCCCCAACCGTGGGACAAACCCAAGGCCACGTCCCAGAACACACCTCTTCTGAGAGGGCTGCCCCACCGGCACCACCTTGTCCTCATAGAAGCGCTTCATGGCAAACCTGTCCAGAGCCTGGTCAGCACTGAGGGAACAAGGGGTTACATAAGGGAAGGAAAGCATTGCTATCAGCACACTGCAGTGCTGGGCAGAAGGTAGGGAAGCTCTGAGACTGTGCAATTGTTCTCACCTGGCCGAGATATTGCTGTAGTGCATGTAGGCAGCCACAACTACCCCCAGGCGGCCTCGGTTCCCCTGCAGGTAACAGAAAGGATATCACAGGGGTGACAGTGCCCATCAGCACCCCACACTCCCAAATCTTACAACACACAGCCCAATCTGAACACTGAGCCACCAAACACCAGGTTCCCTATACCTCTCAGCTTTCTCAGCTCAATCCCTGCAGCCCCGCTTTGGGGTCCAGCCCACCTTGTTGTGCAGCACCACCACATTGTGAGCCGCCGCGTTCAGCCACGTGTCCATAGCTTTGCAAATGCTGCAGATCTTCTCCAGTGCTGGCGTGTGCAGGTCAGGCCATCCAAAATCCAGCACCTGGGCAAGGAATGGGGGGGGGGCAGGGAGACAATCAAGAGTCAAAACCACATCACTTCTGCCTCTGCAGTGCACAGTTGATGCCTCTTCCAGGCTGTCCATCAACTCTCCTGCTGCCAAGACCCTGTCCTGAGCTTGGGAGTTCGGTCCCCATATCCCAGCTCCCCAACACCCATCTCAGCTGCTCCGGGGACCCCACATTCCCAGGGATGGAGATGATTCTCCAGGGGAAACAAGGGAGCGCTCCAAGAGATGCCAACTTTGGCTGGTGGGGGAAGTCCTGGTGCTCTTTTCTGGGCCTTCCCTTTCCTGCCCCTCCAGCTGCTTGGTGAGGCAGGAGGGTAGCTGTTCCTGCCCTGGGAACTTGCACTGGGGAGCTGATCCCACTGCCCTGCCCCAGCCTCAAAACCCTCTGCTCCCCACTGTGACCCACCTTGGGGTGAAGTTTGCTGATGTCATGTCTCCGCTCTGACAGATTGAAAAGCTTTGGGGAAGAGGAAAGAAAGTGTGAGGAGATGTCTTATTTCCCAATGCCACCCAACCTCTTCTTCACCCTCAAGCCTCCCCAAATACCCATTTCCCCAAACACATTAACCCCAGTAATGCCCTGCCACAGGGCACAACCATGGCCAAAAATTCCCATGGGGACTAAAAGGGGCTGGAAACCTCCAAGAAATGAAAAACCATCTGTGTCAGTGCAAAGATCCTTACTCTCCAGCTCAGTGCATCAGGATGGAGACTGACCGGAGGTGAGGATGTGGCATCCATTCCCTAACAGCATCCCAGCCCCATACTCAGGCTGTCAGGTCCTCTCACCACGTAGTTGTCCCCATGTTTGGACTTCAGCATGTGGGCCACCTCGCGGAGGTTGCTGCGGAAGCTCTGCTCCTCAGCTGTGCTGGGGTAGGAGACGGCAATGATGCGCTCTGTGATGTACACCAGGTCCAGCTCACAGCTGCTCTCCATGGCCACTGTCACACTCATGCTCCTGAGCAAGGAAGGAGACTGCCATCAGGATAAGGCATCAAGGAAGGGACATGGTGACTCTGCCCACCTGCCCACCACCGTGGTCATCTGGGTAAAGCGACACAGGCTGAGATGCTTGGGGATGCAGGTATAGGGCTACCCTAAGGCTTTCCTCCTGCTCCCAGGTAGCGCTGCCTGCAGGTCCCCATCCCCATGGTGCAGATGTTGGGCTCTACCTGGCTGTTTTGCGGTGTGCCTGCCCGCCTCTGGGGGACCTCGTGGCGTCCTAAAGAACAAGAGAGGAAAAACAAGTTACTGCCATGGCTCTGGAGCCACAGGTCACAAAGTGTGGTGATGCTTGGAGCATCCATCCCTGACACACTGTCACCAAATCACATCCAATGAACAACCTGGTGGCACCATGTCCCCACACTGACACAAGCAGTCCCCAGTGCGCACAAACTTGGGGACAGCACAATGGCAGCCCCATAACACCTGGCCATAGGACAGGGCAGGTCTGCAGCCCACAGGAGGTTCATGGGGCCAGGCACTGCCGTTTGCTTTGGCCAAGCCAAAAGCTGGGAGGAAATGTTTGAGTTCTCCAAGCAGGAAACTTCTATTTATGCATGTTCTCCAGCCTCAAGAATTTCATCTGCAGTCGGTTTGTTGGGTGACTTTGTGACCTCAGCCAAAAAACAAAGCAAGGTTTCCAAAAAAAACCACTAAGGGAAAATACACTCACACCTCATTAGTTTTAGGATCTCCTACTAATAAGGAGGAGTCCTTTAAAGACTCATCTAGCACGGGTGGTGCATTCTGATTCCTAGGAGGGATCCAAACCTCAACAACCAGTAGAGCACCATGGGGCTGCAGGAGGTGCCACTAACCCCAAAGGATGGAAGAAATGCTGCAGAGACCCCCGCCTGGAGCAGGGGCCTCAGATCCCCATCCAAACCTACCTCCCACCCTGTGTCACCTCAGCACATCCCCATGCTCCTGGCATCATCCAAAAGCCATAGGTCCTCCCTGCCTCCAGCCACTGGCACGGTGACCTCAGCCACAGGGAAGGATGCAGAAACACTGAGAAATTCCTCCAGAGAAACAAAGCAACAAAGGGGGTTCCTGACTCCTCACTGGACATTTCCAGCCCTGGTGCATGCAGAGGCGGGTGAGCAGGGGGAAGCCGTCTGCGTTGACTTTGGCAGGGCATTTGTCTACACTGTCTTAGCAATTTCATGTCCACAGATTAAAAAGCGGATCCCTAGCTCTATGGACAGGAAAGCCGGCTTTACAGCAAAAGCTTCCACTCCAAGGCCTCTACCGGGCTCTGCTACTGCCTCTGCCCATCACCTTAGGAATCAGTGCGGCCCTGGAATGGGGATCCAGCAGCACACAGGGGTCATGGGGTAAGGAGCAGGCTTTTAGCTGTGGGATAGGCACAAGTAAACCCCAGTAAGGTCTCAAGGTGAAGAGCAGTCTCTGCCACCACACGGCACTTACCGGGGTGTCCACCTGCTTGGTGATGCTCTGCCCTGGGGATGGCTGTGGGAGGGGTGAGAGTGAGGAAAAAGGAGAGAAAGAAAAGGAGAGAGAGGTTGAGAGGCACATGCACACATGCGGAGGGGCAGCTGGGGTCATAAGTTCCCCTTGGCTATTTCTGGCCCTTCCTAGGAAATGCTCCATCATGCCGCTTCCTTCCTTTCCTCCACGTGCCTGTTCTTCCTAAAAGCCAGGAATCCCTCGAAACCCAAGTACAGCGCCAGGGCAATGCAGAGCCCCACTGGGGGCCACTGCCCTCCTGTATCACCGCTGCATCCCCCATGGCAGCACCCCACTCCCATTCCATCCCATCCTCACCCCATCTGCAGCAGGGAGGTCATTTCCAAGAAAAGCAGCCCCCAGCTTCAGCTGTGCCCCAAAACCAGGGCTGTGGTGCAATGAGGTAAACAACAGTGGAGCCCCACCTCCAGGCACTGCTCCCCGAGATAAATGCAGTGCCACAGCGGGATGGCCAGGGTCCCAAGCAGGGGGTGCTCAGGGAGGAATGATTTCAGTGAGATGTCACTGGCAGCCTCTGGAGAGCTCTGAGAAGAGACTGTGGAAGGGTCTCCCGACCCCAAGCATAGGGACAGGGGACACAGTCACTGCCTAAGGATAGCCAGTCAGGTGGCACACAGGGGGATGTCAGCCCTGGGACCAGGAGACAAAGGGGGAAGCCAGGACCAGGCTGTGCCCTCCTGCTACAGTTGCTCCAAGAAGGGGGGCCACTGCCATTTCCAGCACAGACGACAGGGCAAAACCCTCTCAATTTCCTCCCAAAGCCACAGTAACGGTCACAGCTCGAAGCCAACACATTTTTGCCAGCGATAAGTGCCTGTGGCAGTGAGGGCAGAGATTAAGCCCAGGGCAGATAACCATAGTAGGGCTCATGTGCTGCCCTCATGAGCTGGCAGGAGCTGAGACGAGCACCCACTGTGCCCAGCTGGGGTCACACAGCACACCACCCAGCACCATGCCACGGCTGCAGCCCTGTCCTGCCACCACACCCCGTGCTTCCCATATCCTGTGGGAAGGGCTCCTGTCACCCCAGCAGCTCTTCAGACCCACACACATCTGGCTGCTCACTAAATATCCCCAGGAGGGACAAAAAGCAGGGGGTGACAATAGCTGGGGATGCTCACACTTGACTTTGGGAGCCCATAGCTAAAGACACATCTGCTACAGCTATATCCAGGCATGCAAAAAAACACCTCGCTCCAAGCCAGGAGGAGGGACACCAGAGTCTGGGATGGTCACATCCCACTGCTGTCCCTCTGACAGCCCAAGGGGAGACAGCTCACCACAGAGTCATCACTTACCAGCTCATAGTTGACAGCAGGGGAGCACGGGGTAGCAGCCTGCAAGGGAGCAGAGAGAGGCACCCATTAGTCCCTGCAGCACCAGGTACAGGAAGGGTGCAACATCCCCTGCTCAGAGCACAGAGCTGAGCATGCCCCAGCCCCGGGTGGGCAATCCCAGACCCAGGTGGACAACCCCAGATGATCATTCTCAGCCCCAGGTGGGCAGTGTAAGGCTGATGCCAGGAGCACCTGGCACAAAACCCAGCCCAGCCTTCTCTGAGTACTTCTGCAGACGCCAGCTGAACAGCTCGGCTATTGTTACCTTAATTACCAGCGGCAATTACTGGCAATTAACCTTGGGTTTTGCGTGCACCCCAGCAGCAGCATGCTGCAACGAGAGAGGCAGCGCTGGGTTGGTGGTGGTGCCCATGGGGACACAGGAACAGCATTGCAGGCTGGTGGGAGCCTGGGGATGGCAGTGGTGGCGGGAGAATGCAATTCGGGGCACCTCATCCCCTCCACCCCAAAAAGCATCTTCAGATTTGGACCTCTTACAAGTCACCCCATGCCAGGCGCTGACACGCTCAGCAATATACCACCACCGTGGTATGGAGACCTCTCACACCCCACTCAGCATCTCCCTGGCAGAGGACCACAAAATGGGGATTTTGCCCCCAAACACCCCACTCCCAACAGCCGTATCCCATTTCATCCCAATGGTGGAGAGCCTTAAGCCGCCAGAGCATTCCCGTCCCGCCTCTGTGTTTTGTTCAGGGGTTCCTCCTCCTCCCGCTCCCTTCCCCTGCGCATTATTATTATGATTTTATTCTAATGCAGAAACGCTTCCATAAAAGGCCCCTTTCCCTGCCCCGCGGCGCTGGCCCCACGCCAGCCTCCCTGGAATGTTCTCCGGCAGCAATGCGGCCACGGACGGGGCCGGCACAGGGCCGTGCTGCACCCCACGTCCCCCTAGGGATGCTCGCATAGGGTTCCCCCGCAGCCCAGCCCCCCAGTTCCTGAGGCCGGGGATGGGGCAGACCCCCAACTGTGTGACACTGAGGGCAGGTAGGGCACTTCCCATCCAGCCTTTGCCTTCTGCACCTGGAGGTTTTCAGCTGTAGAATGGACAAAAGTGGGGTGGCTGGGGTGGGACTCCCTTCCCTAATTCTATGATGTCTAATATAGGGTTAGCCCTTCCTTGGGACACTGAGCTCCTGATGCAGGCACACAGAAGCACCCCAGGAAGATGGAGAGAGACGTTGCAGACCACGCAGGTGACAGGGCCACCGCCATCCCCTATGTCCCCCATAGAAAGGTGGGGGGTCCCGCGCACCCCCTGGGCAGTTCTGCCTGACCGCAGCAGACACAGCCGCCTTTCTTCTCCCCGTGCCGGTGTTTGCATTCCTGCCACACAGCTCGCGCCGCCACGACCCCTCCGCCCGGCAGCCCTGCCCAGGAATGTGAGGAACGAGGCACAGCGGGGTGGCTGCCCACCCTCAGCCCCCCACACCCCCCAAGTCGCAGGCCCCCCAGAGGTCCTCACCATCTCCTCCTGGGTGAAGGCTGGGCAGCAAAATGCACACAGCCCAAGCTTCCAACACAGTCCATGTGGACTCTCTAATGTCTCGTATGGGGTGGCACGTGGAGCACCACCAGCTCTCTACATCCAACCATCTCCCATTGCCACACCTGCACAACTTCACACCCTCAGGATGCCACAGCCCTGTCCCCGTGTCCTGCATGACCATCGGCACACACCTCCCTCCCAGAGCCTTCCTCTCCCTCCTCCTCCTCCAGGTCCTGCCGCAGCCGCAGCATCCCCACAGGTCTTCCCCCAGCGCCTCACAAACCTCCTTGGAGGGAGCAGTCTGGCTCAACATGGGGTGGGCTGGGAGGTTGCAGGGATTCCCCCTAGCCGGGCTGCAGGCACTGAGGGTGCAGCGCTGCTGCTTACAGGGCTGGGTGAGTACTGGCCCTCATCCCATCCGGCTGCCGGTGGGTCGCCCGGGCCCATCGCTGACGCATATCCCTTCCTTTGGGTGGTGGTTTTTGTTTTTCCCTTCCCCAGGAGCTCTGATAAACATCCCCAAGCCGTCCGATATCCGGGCCGGTGCTGACCCTTGCGGTGCCAGGATCACCAAGACCCGGCACGCACTGCAGGGATGAGCAAAGCCCCACACTGAGACTGTAGTGAGGATGCACCCAGAGATGCAGAGCCCATCACAGCGTGGTAGTGGGCAGGAAGATACCAAAGAGGACAGTGATTCAGTGACTCAGTGACTTGGTCACTGTCCCACAGGATGGTGCTGGGGTGGCACCGGAGGCAGCTGAGTGGAGATTCCATGTCATCCCAGCTGTCTCCTTGCACTCAGTGCCATGCGTCACCGCACGTCCCAGCTGTGCATCACCTCCCCAAGCACAAGGCTGGGTGGCTCAGTGGCGGCACTGAAAGTGACTGATGCACACAGTCACCCTCTCCATGCCACTCCTTGGTCCCACCACGTGCTCCTGTGGCCAAGCCCAGCTCTGCACCATGCGTCCCTCACAGCTCCCGCTAATCTCCTGTTTATGCAACAAGTCCCAGGCAGAAGGATGGCACACTTCCAGCTGCGCTCCCCCTGCCAGCCCCACCCTGCGTTGGGCAAAGCACTGAGCTGTCTGCACAGGGTCCCAGGACTGGGGGCAGCACCCCGGCATGGCAGCTTTGTGGGTTCCCCCCCTTTGCTGAGAGTTGGACGTGTCAGCAGCCCCGGGAGAGCTCTGGCGGCAGCTGGGGTGAGTCAGGAGCCGGGCGGACGCCGGAGCACAGAGGTCTTGCTGCTCCCAGGCTTCCCCCTGAGCATCCCCTTCCCGCTTCCGCCAGCTTCGCCATGTGTCTGACCCTGCAGCCTGGCTGCGCCCAAGTCAGGCACTCCCAGAGCAGGGTAGAGGCAATGGGCTGGGCAGCACCCCATCCTCGTGGCTGTGTTGTGCAAGAGGTACCAGTGGTTTGTGAGTCAGGAGATGTTCTCCTCCTGTCACCAGGAGCTCCTGCAGGCTTGCTGCGGGGTGAACCTCCAAGCATCCCACTGCAGTCACCCCATAACTAGAGTCCTGCTCTGCACGGGGACCCCAGCACCATCCTTCCCCTGGGGACAGCAGTGATTTCCAGCACTGCACACCGAGTCACCATGTTGCACAAGCCATCCACCCCGATGACATGTGGGTGCCTGGTTAAGCTCACACTGGGAACGTGCTCCCTGCCTTGCGCCTCAGCACCTCCTTGCTGCTGTTTCCAACAAACACCTCTGAGTGCCGGCCCCATAAACACCCTCACGGCAAAAGTCCCCGGCCTCTGGCACTGCAGCAAACTCAAGGGCACCATGTAAGGGAAGGCGAAGGGATGCTGTGCAGCCGCCCCACGGTGATAGACCCAACCGGGATGGATTCCACCCTGGTGTTCCAGCAGTGGGGTCAATGAGGATGACAGCCCCAGGGCTCCTGGTGGCATGTCACTCGTCAGGCCGGCAGCCCCAGTGCAGGGGAACTGAGTCAGGAAGGCGATGCATGGGGTAACTGCGGGGCCTCGGGCTCGGGCTGGTTTCAATTGAATCGGCAGCACCAAAATAGCCTTGATTTCAACCCAAATAAGGGCTGCTCTTGGCTCCCAGGGGTTTGAGCCATTGGCCCAGAGGTTGCAGAGGTTGGAACTGGGGAAGGGGGAGAAAGCCAGCATCCCTGGATCTGTTTGGGATGAAAAGTGGCTTTTTTGGATCAGAGTAGAGCAGAGGAACATCCACATGCCCCAGAGTGGGGCTGGTCCTGTTCTGCCTCCTCCCGTGGGTGTTGGGCTCGGCACGAGGCTGGCCACGAGCAGAGATGTGCTGTGCTCCAGCACCTAAAAAGGCAACGTTTCCAGCACTGCTCCGGCCCTGAGGCCAGCGCCTGCTCGGCTGCGTCCCCAAAGTCTGTCCCATGGCTGCTGTCCCTGCCCAGCTGTCACCCACAGGCGCTGCAACACCTGCGGGCACTGCCATTCCTGAGTGTAGGGACACCCATCACCCTGATATGGGGACCTGCTCCCAGCATGCTCCTGGCTGCTGGAGGAACCCTAAGAAGAGCAAGAATGGGGCTGGAGCCTTTGTAACAGGGTCCCTGTTGTCCCCAGCCCCATGACAGCTCTATCCAACAGGGCGAGGAGGACCCCACGTTCCCCATCTCCCCCAGATTGGCTGGAAGCAAGGTCACCCAAGGCTGGTTGGGGGCAGGGGGCTTTGTTGGGATTGGGCTGTGCATGGGTTCTCATGTGGGACTGGCCAACAGATGGATTTCTACAGTCAATACAGAGATTCCCACATGGGATTGGTCAATTTATGAACTTTCCTATGGGATTGGTCAGATTCCTAATATTCACACAGGACTGACTAGAGCAAGGATCCCACTGCAGGATCAGTCCCAGCATGGATCCTCACATGGGTCCGGCCAGCATCTGGATCCCCAAGCGGGTTGAGTGAGAGCCCTGCATTACCCTGCACCGTGTTGGCAGAGATCTCAATCCCACTGCAGGCTGAGGGCTACCCCATACTGCCAGTCCCCAAAACTATGCCCTCCTTTGGCACCCACAGCCCCCAGCAGGTGACACTGGAGCTGAGCAGTGCAGATGGGCACAGGGGACAGCTGCCACGAGCACAGGGTGCCACAGGGACATGGTGCACCAGGTTGGCACAGCAAAAGCAGGAGGACAACACTATGTAAACCCCTCAGCTCTGCTCCAGTAGCCCCAAAACCAAGTCAGGGCACAAAAAGAGCTGCCAGCACTCAGCTTGTTGTGGGGCAACCCCAGGTGAGGCTCTGGACCCCAAAAACGTGTAACAGAGGTGACTGCAGCACTGAGGAGTGGGGCAGCGGGCCAGCAGCCCCATGGAGCATCACGGCCAGCCCTGCCTTTCCTGGAGTGGGGGCCAGCAGCGAACACTAACAGAGTCCTCAGCGTCCTTGTCATGAGGCTCCAGAGCCGGGACTTTTGGGGCTCATTTCCCCTGCTGCAGGCACAGTGCATGGGATGCACGGGAACTGCTGGCACTCAGCACGCTCTGCAAGGACCCAGAGGGGGGGACGCAGCCACCACCCCCCACCCATGCCAACTCCGTCCCCGCTGCCCCAACCCACTGGCACCCGGCCCGCAGTGGGACCGACCCCGCTGCCCCCCGCTCGGCTGTCGGAGGCGGAGCAGTTCTCTTTTTGTTGTTTTCCCCTTAAAAACAAAACGGCTGATGCTTCGCTCGGGCCGTTTCCTCTCCCAGGAACACAGCCCAAAAACATCTGCGCCGGGACCTGCCCTGACGAATTTAACCCTCTGCGGGCCCGGCAGCATTGGGGCGAAGGAGCCGTGGCCGCTGTGCCCCCCCCAACCCCCCCCTCGGCCCCTCACCACTCATTAACTCGTGGTTTAACCATTGACGGTCCCGCAGGAGGAGCGGAGGAGGTGTTAACCCCTACGCTGCCACCAAGGAGGGGCTGTGCGGGGACACGTCCGCGGGGCGGGGTAGGGCTGCTCGGGAAGGACCCCCCCGCAGGATTTCCCGGCGCTGCGAACCATCCCTGACCCCCTCCCCAAATCCCCCTCCGAGGCCGCCACGCCCCGCCGGACCCCCTCCAGCAGGGAACCGACCCACCGCGGCGTCCCCAAACAGAGCGGGCGGGGGGCGGCCACGCAGCGCACGGATGTCACGCGTGGGACCCCTCCTCTCTCCCCTAGCAGGACAGGGGGGTGCAAGGGATCCCCGCGCCGTGGCCGTACCTGGTTCATGACGCTTCCGAAATCCATCCGGGGTCTCTCGTGCCTACATCCGAAGGGGCCGGCAGCGCTGCCTCACCTGGCCGAGAGGCGCGGGGGGCGGCCGGGAGGCTGCCGGGGCGGGGGGGTCGGGGGCAGGAGGGAGCCCGGCGTCGGCAGGCGTGAAGGCGGACTGCAGGCTGAGCCCCCCTCCCGCCCCGGGACAAGCCCGGAGAAGGAAGGAAGGAAGGAGGGAGGGAGGAGGGAGGGGAGGGAAAGGAGAGGGGAGGGGGGGAGAGAGTCGAAGGGTTTCGCTCCCCGCAGGCGGGACCCCGGCGATGGAGGGGTCCCCGCAGCCCCCCTCGCCCCTCCGCACCCCCAAGGCCGCCGGCTGCCGGGAGGTGCAGTGGAGCGGCCCCGGCCTTGGGGGAGGGAGGGGGGTCCCGGGTGGCTTTTTTCCACCGCTCCCCTCCCTCCTCTCTTTTCTCCCTTTTTCTTCTCTTCCCTCTCTCCGGCGCGCTCCTAGTCGGACGCGCACACGCCCAGCCCCGCTTTCCTCGCCTCCCCCGAAAACGCCCTTAAAGGCAACCGGGAGCCGCCCCCCCCCCCCCCAGCGCCCCGAGCCCCGAAATGCGGAGCGCACCCCCCGGGCAGCGCAGCCGGGAGGCCCCGGGCGGCGGGGTCGGGCCCTTATCGCCCCGCGTGACGCCGCGGCGTCCCTGTGCCCTTGGCGGGGGGGTGGCAGGGGCACGGGCGTGGGGCCCGGCTCGGGGCCTCTGTGCTTGGCCCCCCCTGTCAGGAGGCGGTTCGCTAAGTCCAAGGAGAGCGCCCCAAAAGTGGCCCTTGGGTACCCTCCTCGGTGCCGAAGGGGGGTGAAGGTTTACCACTCCTCCTCTATGGAAAGCAAAGTGATGGAGAAGCCGTGCACCGTGGGGGTGCCCTGCGGCCCCACATCACGCCCCGCTGCCCCCACTCCTCCTCTCCCACCCCAAGCCCCAGCTCAACCATGCGAATAGGCATGCGGGCACTGAGGACCATGGCACAGCCTTCCCTGCAGTGTCCCACAGAAAGGCAAACAGGCCAGGGGGGCTGTGAGCCAGCCACTGGGCCCAGCACTGTTGACATTTTCTCACCCAACACCTCCCTGTTCCTGTTTGCATTTCCGTTCTGGTGCTATAGGCTCAGCCAGAACACCAGTGCTGGCCCTGACTGCAGCCAGGACACGGAGTGGCAGCAAGGGGCTCCCCCTGCCTCCCTCTCTCCGGGGTGGGAGTGATCTCCAGAGCTTCACATCAGCCAGAGCATCCCATGGATTGCACCTCCTGTGCCAGCACGGCCAGGAAGTGCCCACATCCCATCCCACTGCAACCAGGGAGAGTGTCACTTGCATATGGAGAAACTGAGGCAGAGAGCAGCTGTGCAACCACAGGGATTTCCACCTGCCTCTGTAGGATGAATCTCCACAGCAAGTACATTCTGCCTGACCCAACCTGCGCTCAGCCCTCCTGTGCCTTATTTTCCCCTGGAAGCATTTGAAGGGAGTAGCAAGAGGTTTTAATGGGGGCAGTTCTCCCCTGAGCATCTCCTGCCACATCCACAGCAGCATCTGGGCGTGGACAGATGGAGTTAGGGTGCTGAGGGTTTTGCAGGGAGAAGAAGTGGAGACAGAGGAGCAATTAATGCCCTGAGCTAGAAGTGAGCCATAGGGCCCAGCTCAGCTACGGCAGAAATCTCAGCTCTGGCACAATCCCAGCACCCAGGACATGGCCCCAGGACAGCTCCCATTAGAACCAGAGCCAGGTGGTAAAGCATTAGCATCCCAGCAGGATGACTGGGTGAGCAGTGCACTGACAGCACATCCCTGTCCCCAGCCTGCGGGAGCTGTCCCTGAGGAGGAACGGAGCTGTCCCTCGGGGAGGTGACGTCACAGGACACAGCCACTGAAATCTATAAATTGTCCCTGAACTCCATCCTCAGCCAAACACCAAATGCATCCCAGAGCCATCTCAGGGTGGTGGAAGCAGGTTCAGTGCTCAGCCCTGTGTCAATCCTCAAAGACCCCCAGCGCCCCCAGATCTTGCCAGTAACCTCCACCCAAAAACAGCTCCTCCACATCCCAAAGCCAGCACCCAGCCTGGGAGAGCATCTTCACCCCTGGTGCTAGCAGAAGAAGGGGACAAGGTGACGAAGAGCCAGGGGAGAGGCTCCCCATGCCCCACACCCCGCTGCTCACTTGTGCAATGATTGTGGGCAGGCTCAGCATCCCCACTCCCTTTCCCCTCCCAGAGGGTACAAGAAGGGCCCCAGCTCCTCCAGCAGCAGATCTGACCCCCCCAGAGCTGAGACAGAGGCTGAATATTTTGGTGGTGACGTCAAGAAGGGGAAAAAGGAAACAGCAATGAAAAAAAAAAAACACCCGATCCCCTCCTGGACCCACTGCAGCACCACGACTGGGGGCAGTGCTGCCCCACTCAGCCCCCCATCCCACACCCTGACTGGGCCCGTGCCAGGGCCAAGAACACATTGCTGCCTTATTCTTTCTCCCTGCTCTGTTGTGCAGACCTAGAGGTGTTGCAAATTACCTGTCCCAAAGGCAGGATAGCTTTGAATGGGGGCACTAGGGACAGGGATGAGTGCAATGGACACATCCGTGCAGCACAGAAGCAGCAAGGCGCAGAGGCTGGGGAATGGACAGCCTGTCCCACAGCACGACTTGGACACTGCTGTCCCTTCCCCGTGTCCTCCCTACCTGTCCATGACACCAGACCCAGACATATCCCATACATCGCAGCTTACCCATCACCCCACATCCAGCCCACCATATCCCCCCTCCCAAAGCCAAGGACCTGGTCCCCATGAGAGGGAACAATAGGTGCCGCAGGCACTGGGAGCTACAGCTGTGGCCATGACGCGCCTCGCTGCCCGGCCCTGGCCCTGCTCCAGCACCCAGTTTAATGATGGACAAACCCCCCTCCAAGCCCCTGCAGGGGGTACGTGAAAAACAAGTTGGGTTTGGAGAGCGGCCAGTGGAGAAAGATCAACCCAATGCACCGCCGTGCAATGTGCACACGCACATGAGATGTTCTTGTACAGATGTTTTTGCACACACAGGGACGAGGATGGGACCCAAGGGATCTCACGTGGCCAGGCTGGGCTCTGTGATTCAGTTCCCCCACTTTTAAAGGAAGCTGCAGCTCTGGGTAGGGGGCTTCAGTGCAGGGAGGGATGGCAGAGGTGGACTGTGGGGTTCAAATGCACGTCAGTGTCCTGCCGTCTGTCCCCTCAGAGGGAGGGGGGAAGGTTTGCTAAGCAAGGAAAAATCCCCGAGTGGAGGGGCCGGGTGCAAGAAGGGCCTTACATGGGCATGGGAACGGCTTCGTGCTTCCCAGATGATGTCTGTGCGTCTGCCCCGGCCCCCCCAGTGCCACCCACAGGCTGCGGGCACCCTGCCAGCCCTGCCTGCCACCACTGTCCCCATGGCCACTCCAGGGTCCCCAGCACACTCCCCCCTTCCCACTGTACCCTGTCCACGTGGAGTTTTTAGCTGAATGGGGTCAAAAGGGGGGCAGCAGGAGAGGTAAGGGCAGGTCCCCCCAAAATAACTTGTGGAGTAGCCACAACAATATTGGGGGGTTCCAGAGATAGCAGCAGACAGGGGTGCCGCAGATTCAGCAGCATCTCCAGGGCAGGAGGAGGAAGCACTGAGGCACAAAGTACCATACATCCTGGGGTAGTCTCATTCCCCAATTCTGGGGGCTCAGGGGTTAAATGTGAGGTGCTTCAGGTGGACGTGAGGCTGTTTTCTCATTGTGCCAAGCCCCCTCCCCACACATGCCCTCCCTGGAGACCCTACAATAACAAGCGGTGTGAGTCAGCTGGCTGCTCGCCTGGCCCAAGGAGCCCCTCCCTGGGCACTGACCCAGCAGAGCTTCACAGAAGGCCTCAGCTCCATGCATGCACCCCCCCCAGCAGCACCGCATGGAGGTTCTCCAGCCTCCAGCAAGAACAGGAAGGGTGACGGAGGCTCACAAACTGCAGCCAGCCACAGGCTTCCCTTACGCACAGAACCAGCACCTTGGGTGCAATGCCCTACTGGTACACAACCCCATATCAGCCACATGAGAATCATCATCAGACATACACGTAGGTGACACAAGTGCCACTCCGATCAGACACCAATGTGAGCACCCACCCAGTGGGGATATGGACCCCAGTACTCCCCCAGACATCCATAGCCCTCCCATGCAAAGTGGGGCATCCCACGAGGTGCCAGCCTTACCTTGCTTTGGCACTTGGTGTGGCAGGACAGCTTGCAGCCTGCAGGAGGGGAGAAGGGGTCAGTGGGGACATGGCCACGGGGCTGCTCACGGGGAATGGACAAGGTGGCACCCACGTGGGGACACAGGCAGCAACAGTACTGGGCAGAGCACAGAGATGCACACTGGGGGTGCACAGATGCACACGCCTTGCACATGTGCACACACACAGCCAGATGCATGAACACCACATGCGTGATCCATCCACCCACAATGACAGTGTGCCAAAGGCACTGTGCCTCTGCTCAGAGATTAATAGTATAAATGCATGCAAACACAGCTTGCGATGTCTTGCACATGCACACGTGTGCACACAGCTGTGTGCAGCTGTGCACATGCATAGTGGGGCTGTATGGGATGCTGACCCACCGGCAACACCAGGCGCTCCCCAGCGTGCCATCCCAAAGGGACACAAGGGTCCCTGTGCAGCATGCCCCATGGCCACACTGCCCCCCCTCCCTGAGGCCCCATCCCCCCCGGGATCATTTCCTGCAGTGCAGGGAACACAGGAAGCCGCATTGTTCCCGAGACCTGGAACGTTTCCTCCCACCACCCCTCGCACGGGGCTCAGCACCGCCACACACGTGCGAGGGGACACGTCACCGCGTGTGCTACTGGGGCCTCGAGGGGGACAGGGCCACGAGCACGAGCAGGGGTGTGAGCATCCACGCACGTGATCCTCGATCAACACCACTGCACGCTCCATGCACACTTGTCTCACTCACAACCGCATGCAGAAGCGTGCAAAAGCATCGCTGCACCCTCCCGCTCACACGCACTCCCGTCCCCTCACCTCGGCAGGTGCTGCCCTGGCGCGTGATGGCCTGCCGGCAGATCCCGCATGCCTTCACCTTCTTGAAGCTCGTCATCTTGAAGGCGTGCGCCGGAGGGGACTCCAGGTCCTGGGGCTGCAGGACACGGGAACAAATCAGCACCCCTATCCTTTGTCCCGCCCTATGCCGAGCTCTGCTCTGCTCGCTTTCCCTCTGGGCTGGGGTCTGCCTCCATCTGCTCTCACCTTCCCCCCCCTCGGGGTAACCCCCACCTTGTACCCGGCCACACGGCGAGGGGTGCCAACTACCACCCCCGGAGCCGCGGCCCCTTTAAATAGTCTCTGCCGCCCCCTGGCGGTGTGCCGAACACTTGTGTGTGCGTGCACACGCGTGTGCACACACACGGGCACGCCCACATGCACACATGTCCACAATTGGTATTGTGGGTGCATTGCACGCAGATGTGCGTATATACTTACATGTGTGCACATACGTGTGCGTTGGTATGTCCCTGCATGCTGCAGTGTGTGTGCATATCTGTGCTCCTGGGGGTGTGTGCAAGCACACGAGTGCATGCCTGCAGGTCTGCTCACGTGTATGAGCACACCTGAATGCATCAAGAAGCTTGTGCAAACTGGTGTGCAAGCACAGTGAGCATGCACATACAAACGTGTGCACATGTGCATACACATGCATTTGCATTTTTGTCAATGTGCAGTGTGTGTGCACACGCACACCCAAGCATGCACACATACCATCGGTGTGCATGCAGGGGGTACCATGGTGTAAAGCTGTGCTGCAGATGTGTGCTGGGCAGGGACATGGTGGGGGAGGGGGGTGGCACATTTTGGAAAGTGCCCCCATGGCCACACTGCCCACTATAGCCCACGGGAGTCGTGAGTGTGGGTATGGGGACAGCAGGACACGGGGACAGCAGGAAACAAGGATGCTGGTACGACCATGGGATGCCAGATAGAGAGGAAAGCCCAGACTGGGGGAGGGGACATCCATGGCAGTGCGCCAGCCATGCCCACCCACTCACCGTCCGATGAAGATGTGAGAGCCACAAATACGCCTTTTCACGCCAGGACTAATAGGATTAAGCAGAGGCCCCGCAACCCCCCACTCCCTCCGGGCCAGCACTGCAGGGAACACCCAAGTGTGGGTACCACCCCCTCCTGCCCCAGTTTCCCCAATACGCACACGGGGACACAAGGTGGGGGCACAAAGGCCGTGCACATGTGTGTGAGTGCACCATGTGCGCATTCTATGGACATCCTCCCTAGCAGCCAAATCCCCCCATGGCTGCCCAAGCCCCTGAGCTCCGTGCCCCCCCAGCCGGGGCTCCCACGCCACAGTTGCTGGGTGACAGTGAGGCCTCCCGATGCCATGAGCTCGTTTGCATATGCAAAGCGGCTGCCCCCCTGCTGCAGGGTGCCCCGGGAAGAGGCAGTGCCCCCCGCTCCCAGGGACCCCCCGGGGATGCCAATGTGTATCCCGCATGCACATCCCCACCTCAGCCCCTGCTCTGCTTTGTTAACGGTAATTATCCTCATTAGGGAAAGCGCAGCCCCCTCTGTTCCCAGCCCATGGAGACCCCCTCCATTTGTCACATTGCCAAAATGCCGGTGGGGGTGTCCCCAACCCATAGAACATACGGGATCCGGCCCCTAGCTGGCAGGATCTGAGCATCATCCCTGTCCCCAGGGCTGGGAGGCACTTATGGGGGGTGAGGACCGTCTGGGGATGTCACCTTGAGACCCATATCACCAAATAGGCAGGATGGTGCGGGGGTGGGGAGAGGAGGGGTGACGGAACAGACAGACCTACCCACGGCCCCCCCAAGCAGAGGGACCCAGGGATGCTGGGAGGGGCCCCATGGGCTGGATGAGGCCCCGGGGAGAGGTGCCAGCTGCATGGACGCCTGGGTTCACTGCCCAGCACTGCAGAGAGGTGCGGGCCGGAGGGGGGGCTGCCTCCCCCCCGGGGGACCGGGGCACCCGCCTGCTCCATCCGCTTCTGCTGGGGCTGCAAAGCCGGGCTGGTGGGGGGGGGGGGAGGGGGGGAAGGGCACCAGGGTCCCAACCCGGAGCATGGGGGACACCGGAGCACAAACGGCCCGGAGGCTGGGGGCTCAGAGCCGCAAGCCCCTAGCACTCCCCGGCAGCTCCCAGTCTGCCCGGTTCCCCGCCTCCCAGTGCCGAGGGACAGCGGACTACGAGGACCGCAATGGGATCCCGGATGGTCGTAACGGGGAAACAGCCCCCAGTCCCAACAACCCCCCCTCGGAGACCCCTCCTCATCCAGCCCAGCGTCCTTCGCTCCCCCCGCCCGCTCCCCACCGCCACGCAGTCCCGGGCTGTTCCACCCCCCCTCCCAGCCCCAGCCGTTCACCGGATGCCCCCACCCCCGGGCCCCCCCACCGATTGCGGGGGAGGGGGGTCCCAGTGCCAGCGCAGCGCTCTGTCCCGCTTTTCCCGACCCGTTCCCGCTCCACCACCGCCGCTGCTCCCCGCCCCCCCCCTCCCCGCGACAGTACTCCCCACCCCGCGCCCCGGTCCCGAAGCCGTACCCAGAGCAGGCAGGAGAGGCACAGCCCGGTCATGCTGCCCCGCAGCCCCGCCGCACCGCCCGCAGCCGTCCCGCTCGCTCCGCCCGCCCGGCCCGCCCCCGACCCCCCCAACCCCGGCCCCAAACCCCCCCCGGCCCCCATATAGCTGGGGGACAAAAAGGGGGCAGCGCCCTCCCGCAGCAACCCCCCCGCAGCACCCACCGCTGAGCCCTGGGGGGGGCTGGCAGCGAGACCCCCACTCCCCCTTCCCAAAAGGCTGCGGTGGCGGCGGAGTGGGGGTGTGCGGGGGACGATTGTCCCCTGGGTGGTCCCGGGATGGGAGAGCCGAGGAGGGAGCAGCGCTGTGCCAAAGCTCCGCCGAGCCGGGGGCCTCGCAGGGGGGGCAGGACGGGAAACGGCTGGGCAGCCCCTCAGCTCTATAGGGTGGGATTGGGGTGCTGAGCGGCACCTCCCCGCAGCCACGGGGGGAGGAGGCCGGCGGTGAGTCCCGCAGCCTTGCGCTCAGGCGGGTGGCAGCACGGGGGGGTGAGTCAGGACGGCAAGGGACACGGAGGGCAAGGGATGGAGACAGCGGGGAGCGCCCGTCCGTACACACATCTTCCCACACCCCCCTCCTTCGCTACAGCCTCTCGTTGTTGCCCGCAAATGAAAGCCCCCGGGGAAAACGGGGTCCCCGCCCCCCATAAATCACGGCGTCCCATTCAGCGCCGGGATGAGCCTGGGATCTGCATAAGGGCAGGGACAGGGGCATGCAGCGAGGACGGGGGGGGGGCAGGAGGGGCATGGGGACACTGCCTGTCAGCGTGATTTAGGGTTCATTTTCCTAGCGGGGGTGCACTACACAGAGAGTCCCCCCGTGGGTACCAGTGAGGCAGGCACACACCCCATGCTCACACCCCCCTCCACGCATAAGGGCAGCATAAGGGTGTCATTGGTGGGGTCCTGCCCACGGCCACTGTGTCCCCAAGCCACCCCCACCTGCTTCCAGCAGCAGTGCCCCCCACTGCCCTTGGGTACCCATCCTGCACACACATAGGTGTATGCCACATGTCCTATGCATGCCCACATAGGCATCCCACACCAACAAGCTCATATACACACTCCATGAAGGGACACAGAAGGATAACACAGCAATGGGGACAGGGTGCTGTGTGGGCACAGGTGTCCCCCACACTGGGTGATGGTGGGGACATGGATGCCCCACATAGGGTGATCTTTTGGCACAGGGATTCTGCACGCATTGGGTGCCCTCAGGCACAGGGCACTTTGCTGAGGACAGGGATGCTGAGAACACCTGGCATTGAATGGGAATGGGGACCCCCCCGGTACCGGTTGCTTCATAGGTTCTCCTCACAGCGTGCACGAGGTTCCCCCATTCTAGATGCTGTAAGGACAGAGGGATCCCAGAGCTCACGCCAGGCACTGCAGGAGCACAGGGATGCAGGTTATAGAGTGGGGGGGGGTCACAGTGCTGTGCCAGGAGAGACACAAGGAGAGACAAAGGACATGCCCCCAGCCCCTGGGGGGCACACACACACACATAGACATGGTTTAACCCCTTGATGTCCACAGCCAGCTCCCCTCCTCTCCCTCCCGCCACCCCATCTCTGTGCACCCCCAGAGCCCTCCCCAGCTCCATGCTCCCCCTGCAGCCCCCACCCCGACCCGGGGCACCGTGCACTCGTGGCACCACTTACCTCAGTGTGCCGGCAGGCGCGGCAGGGCAGGAGGCAGGATACCAGGTATTTCCCCCAGCGAACCAAGGTGGCAAAGCACCAGCTCAGGCGGGTCATGGTGCCCCTGCGCGGGGGTCACCCAGCCCACGAGGGGGCACTGATGGCAGCGGGGAGCCAGCCAAACCCGGCTGTGCCCCCCGGCTGTGCCGGGCTGCGGTGCCCTGGAGGTGCCCACGAGGTGCCCAGCAATAGGCACGGGGCTGTGCGGCAATGGGCTGGGGGCTGCGGTCCCACCAGGCCCTGCCCCCCCCTCCCCTCTGGTCCCCCAGTGTCGCCTGCGCGCTGGCAGCCAGGCAGGGAGCACCGTGCCCGCCCATGTCCTGCAGTGCTTGGGAGAGAGCCAGCTCCGCCACGTTCCCCCTCCTTCTCCTCCTCCTCCTCCTCCTCCTCCGCGTCCCCCCCCCCTCACGTCTGTATTAACCCCCCCTCCCCACTTCGTGGTTTTGTCAGCCCCTCTGCACGCACCGGGTCCTTCTATGGGGTGGGTGCTGGATGCTGGCAGTGCTCCCCCAGCCCCTTGTCTTGTAGATGTGTGAGAGCTGTGAAGCTTTTTGAGCACAGCCTCCTCTGTGCACTCAGCTCTGCCTCAATTTCCCTATGGCTCTCCCCAAGCCACAGGAGGGGAGGTTCCTGCCATCATTCAGGCCCCCCTGGCCCCAAGACCCCCAAACCCCGTTGCAGGGGCAGATGGGAAGGGACTTGGGGAGTCCTTTATGTGCCCCAGGGTGGGCAGAGGGATGATGTCGGGAGCGGAGGGGACCAGGGCGCAGCCCCATGCCTCAAGCAGCAGGAAAGTGACATCACCACTGGCTGCACTGTCCCCCACTCCCATTTAATTAATTAGCAGATGGCCCCCGAACCCCCCCGCTGTGCAGAGCCAGGCCTGTGCGGGGCCATTAGCGTTATTGGCTGCGCTGAGCACGGGCCAGGCCTCGTTAATTGAATTGCACCCGCGCCAAGGGCGGGCGGGTAATGTGTGCCCCCCCCCCCCCCCCACGGCCCACCAGCACACCCCCTCAGGGACACGGCTACTGGGTGGCAATCCAGGAGAAGAGGAGCTGGGGATGGGATGCTGGGGGGGGACCACGGCACACACGTGTGCATCCATACACACAGCACTTGACCCCCCCACAGTAGGGTGCAACCTTGCTGCAGGGTGATGTGGGGTGATGGAGACAAGGGGGCACTGCCCTGTGCTGGGGGGCACCTCACATCCTGACACTCATCAAAAAAGCGGCCAGCCCCCACTCAGCACCACTTCCTGCTTTCACTTTGGTAGCGAGCTCAGGCCCTGGATGGGGGTGGTGGTTCTCCCGGCCCCCCCCGGCATTAAAGGTAGGGTTATGGGGTGCTGGGGCAGGGGGCAGGATGTAGGGGGGCTGTGGGCCTTCTTTGGAGCGCTGCTTCTCCCAAGGGGGCTCTGTAACCAAGGGATGTTGTTCCTGGGGGCTTTTGTGTGGGGGGGTTATTTTGCCAAGGGACGTGGCAGCTCTTGTGGCTGCCGTGAACTCAGCATGGTTCCTCAGCCCCCTCCCCAGAAGCTGAAAGGTGACACTCAAAGCATTCGCAAACCACGTGCCCCCCCCCCCCTGCCATGGGAAGGATTGGGGTCCCTCCAGGCCTGGCAATGTGCTTTCCCCACTCCAGAACACCAGGCAGGAGGGGCTGGTAGGGGAAGCACCCACCAACTCAGCACCCCTAAACCTGGGAGCTGGGGCAGGTGGGGCAGAGATGTGGGGCTGTGTGGGGCATGGGGGGGACTCAGCCGCTCCCATCCTGAGCACTTCCTCCTGGCCAAGGTACAAAAGGAGAAGGAGTGTGGGCGTGGGGAGCAGTGAGAGGAGAGCAGCACCCAGCAGCACCTCAGGGCACCCACAGCTCTCCAGGTAAGGGGCAGCTCTGCCCAGGGAGAACTGAGGCATGGGCATGGCCATGGGCATAGGCATAGGCATAGGCATAGGCATAGGCATAGGCATAGGCATGGGCAGGGCAGGCGGAAGGGAACACACATCCAAGGGCACCCAAGGGCACTGGGACGGGAAGCCAGGCGTCCTGCTGTTCCTCCCTGCCATGGCCAGCCACCACCTGTAGTGACTAGCCCTACAGATGTGCTACCCCCACGGGCACTGCCCTTCATCCTGTCCCCTTGGTGCCACCCCCCAGCTCTGTGCCCCCCACACCAAGTCTACCACACTCCCAAATGCCATGCCATGCCATGCCAGCCCTGCAGGCAGCATACTGTGCCAGGGGGACTCTGCCCAGCGGGGGACTGGTTTTGAGGGTCTGTATGCTGTGGGCCTGTGCCCTCTCCTCCCGACAAGGAAGGGGGAATCAGGGGTCCCATGCACTGATCATGAGGTGAGCAAGGGAAGTGAGAGCAGAAACAAAAGCAGTGCTTCCCCCATGCCATACCCACATCCTGAATCCTAGGGGAAGGGGTTGGGAACAGGAATGGGGACAGGGTGGGGGGCTCAGTCCCTGTAGCATCTGAGGAATGGGGCAGAGGCTTAGAATGAGCTGGGCATGCCATGGGGCAGAGCCCACAGGCATTTTGGATCAAGGCACATGGACAGCCAATGGGCACATGGTGGAGCACCTTCGCCCATTCAATGCCCCACGTGAATGGGGTGGCATGGGCAGGGAAGGGTGTGCCTGAGTCTACCCCTCTTCTTACCTTAGCAGAAAGCAGCCCCAGTGTAGAGCCAGGGGAGTGAAAGTCTCCATCAGTGGGGCAGTGGGAGGCCAAGCTGGAATTTGGGGATGCAGCAGTGCAAGCCAGCTCAGCGCCTCTCATGGGTGTCCCTGCCTTTGCAGAGGTCCAGAGCTGGAGCCATGGCAGGGGACGGGGAGCTCAGACGCGTCATTAAGGACCTGCAGAGTAAGCGTGCCAGCATGTCCCGTGCCAGCATGTCCCCACGGGCACCCTCAAATCATCCCGCAGCCACTGCTGTCTGTGCCCCTCGCTCCCACCGCTCCGCCTCTCCATCCCTCTGCCGGTTCCTCTTTCGCCCTCGGGCAGAAATCCCCGAGCTGGGAGCCGGGAGGATGTGTGGCTGGGCAGGCTGCCCAAGCCGTGCCAGTTCATCCCTGTTGCCCTGCAGAGACCATTGCTGAGCTGAACTGTAGCTACAGGGAGCAGAACCTGCCGGTGACGGATGGCAGTCGGGAGCTGCACAGCCTCTGTGCCCAGCTGGAGTTCCTCCTGCAGGTACTCCCCTCCCTGGGGGGCACTGGTAGTAGAGGGTCCTCATGCCAAGCATTCTGGGGAACCCTGGATGATGTCATCTGTTCGTGGGCATCCCCAGCCATACAGGCGTGTGGGCACAAGGATTGGCCCCGCCTGCACCCATATGTGGAGCATTTTTTGTTGTGTGTGCAACAAAAGGGGAAACTGAGGCACAAAGCCAGCAAATAGAGCTGTTCCCAAACATGTGGGGTTCAACTGGGGAAGCCAGCTGAGTACCACAGAGTCAGGCTGGGCAGCACAGGGACCCTCCTAGCAAGCCCGTGTCTCTTCCAGTTTGACCTCAAGGAGAAGAAGAGCTTCTTTGGGCAGCGCAAGGACTACTGGGATTTCTTGTGCCAGGGCCTGGCGCAGCGTCGGCAGGAGCACGAAGGCATCCGCTTCGTCATCTCGCTGGACAAGGTGGGCATGGGCCAGCGGAGGGGGCTCACGGGGCACCCACTGGGTGGGCATGGTCACAGATGCAGGACACACGGTGCACGGGCTATGCTGGGGGTGCAGGTTGGCATGGCAGTGCTGCATCACCCCTGCTCCCCTTTAGCTGAAGACCCCTGTGGGCAGGGGCCGTGCCTTCCTGCGCTACTGCCTGGTGCACCGGCAGCTGGCCGAGTCCCTGCAGCTCTGCCTGATCGACCCCGAGAGCCTCAGGTGAGAGCATGGGGAGCACAGGGGTGGCTGTGCCACTACAAGGCATGGCTCACTGCTCTGTGCGCTCGAAAAGGGTGTGTGAGATTCTGTTTTGGTTGCAGTGAGTGGTACTATGCCCGCAGCCCCTTCCTGAGCCCCCAGCGGCGGGCTGAGATACTGGGCAGCCTGTATGAGCTGGATGGCATCACCTTCCACCTGGCCCTGCACAGGGCTGACCTGGACACCGCCTGGCCCATGTTCTCTGAGTGAGTCCTGGGCACATGAGGGAATGCCGGAGAGAATGGGGACACCTGGGGCTCAACATTACTGCCTCGGTGGCCCTGAGCCCCATGTCCCCTCTAGGACGCTGGTGCGGCCCAGTGTGGTGAAGATGACCCTGCAAACAGAAGGTAGCAGCACAGGGGTACATGGATGTCCTGATGGCATCACCCAGCCAGTTGCAGTGCCCCACAGGGTGCCAGGCTGTCCCAGCCCACAGGCAGGGGGTGAGGAGGGGGATGATGTGGAAGCAGAAGAGAATGGAGAGGAAGACATGGAGGACGATGAAAAGGAGGAGGACATGCCCAGCACTGCCGAGGCACAGTGTAGCACCAATGCAGATCCCAACGTGACCCCAACACCCGACCCGGGGATCACTCCTGGCTCCCCAGCTTATAGTGGGATGGAGGCATCCCTGCGAGCACAGGTGTCCCAGCTGCGTGCCGAGCTGGGACGACAGGAGGAGGCCTGGCGTGCCCAGCTGGAACGGGAGGAGCGGCAGCACCGGCAGAAAGAGGAGCGCAGTGCCCGGCAGGTCCGGCTGTGGGCCCACGAGGCCGAGGCACTGCGGGACACCAACGCCTTCCTCAGCCGAACTCTGGCCGAGGCGGCGGGTGGCCCGGGGGGGCTGGCACAGGCTCAGGAAGAGGCTCGGCGGTGGCAGGAGGTGGCGGAGGAGCGGGCAGCACAACTGGACGAGGCAATGGCAGAGGTGGCGGTGCTGACCTCGCGCCTGCAGGAGTGCCAGGCTGCGATGCAGGCACGGGGACAGACAGATGCCCCAGCCCAGATGGCCGCCCTGGAGGAGGTGCTGCGGCGGGCACTGGAGCTCTCCCGTGACCCACTGATGGACAATCAGGAAGAGGGGGACCCCAGCACGGCTGCTGGCATGGCAATGGTACGGGCAAGCCATGGGGTGCCCCACTGTGGGATGTGGGTCTAAAAGGCCTGAGCCCTGCTTATCCCCCAGCACCTCGTGACCCTGGTCACAGCAACACAGGAGGAAGCCTTGCAGAGCAGGCAGCAGATCCAGGCCCTGCGGGAGGAGGTGGTGCGGCTGCAGGAGCAGCTCAGCAGGTGGGGAGGGGACAAACTGCAGGGTGCCCTACATGCTGCAGGGGTCACCCCTTGGTGCCCCACTTTGATCCAGGGGATGGGCAGGGAGGGAGAGATGTGGAGAGGGAGAGGTGGAGTTGGGAAGGGAAGCAGGTAGAAGTTTGGAGATTGATGAGTAGGTGGAAGGATGGAAGCATCAGTGGGGAGAGTGATGGGGGAATTAATCTGGGGTGAGCAGATGGAGGGAGAAATGGGGTGATTTGGGGTGATTGGATGGGTGAGCAGAGGGATGAAGGGATGAAGATTGGGTGAGCAGATGGAGAGGAGGATGGATGGATGGATGGATAGATGGATGGATGAAGGGATGGATGGATAGATGGATGGGCAGAATGACAAAGGGATGGCTTTGGGGAAGGATGGATGGACAGCTAGGGTGGATGTTAAGATGGCTGTGAGGATGGAGAGCTGAATGGCTTTAGGAATGGATGGAGAGGTGGCCAGAGGGACAGGCAGACCTTCTCCCCACTGCCACCCTGGGGCTGGGCTCAAAGGTGCCACACCTGCCCCAATGCCAGGGCTCGTCAGGACGGGGAGCGCTGGGCATCAGCCCTGCAGCGGACGCAGCGGGAGGTGCAGGAGCGGGAGGCCATGCGTGGCGCAGAGCAGGCACGGCAGCAGGAGCTCATCCGCGACATGAAGGGGCGGCTGCTGGAACTGCTGCGGTGAGAGCAGGGCCCTGCCCCCTCACCTGCCCTCTGTACACATCCTGCCACCCCCTCCAGTGGGTGTGCAGCCACACACACTCGATTGCTCCCAAAGCTCTTTGCCCAGAGGAGGGCACCAGAGCCCAGGGAAATCCCACTTGCCACCTTGGGGAGGCTCGGTGCCCAACTTAGGTGCCAACCTTATGTCACCCACATCAGGTCGTGTTCCCAGACACCTAACACTGTGAGCAGTGCAGTGTCCCTGCTGTTGTCTCTGCACTGCTCACAGTGTTAGGTATGGTTATGGGATAAATATTATGTGGGTTATGGGATAAATCTGGGCACAGCAGCTACAGAGGGGCTGTTGCATGGAGCCTATCAAACACAGGAACGCACACACACATACTGATTGCACATGCAACCCACCCGCAGTGGCCCAGTATCCCACCAAGGGTGACCCATCCCCTCCCTGCAGGGAGAAGGATGCCCTGTGGCAGAAGACAGAGGGCATTGACCCACAGGCACCCAGCCCGGCGCCCCGTGATGTGGGGCTGTGCACCCGTTGTGGCAAGGATTTTCGCCTCCTGTCCCGGCGGTACAGCTGCAGGTGGGCACGGGAGGACACGGGGGAACATAGCAGGAACAACAACCACTACCACACACCTACCGTCTGCTCTCTCAGCAGGCTGTGCCAGGGCAAGGTGTGCCACACATGCTCCGTGGACATGGGGAAGCAGGGGCGATGTTGCCTGCTCTGCTACCAGCAAAGGCACCCACAGGCTACGTGAGCTGGGAGGACATCCAACCTGCTGGGACATGGGGCCGGCGGGTAGGTCCTGCTGCTCTGGTTTTCAGGGTTGAGATGTCTTTTGCATGGCTGGCCCATGGAGAAAGAAACAACCCGGTGCTGATATCCCAGTGGCTCCAGTGTCATCAATCCGTCATTGCTGCTTTGATGCCCTGAGGGGCATTGGGAATGGGCATGCTGCTATGGGGAAGTCTGAGCCCTCCTTGGGTGGACTGTCTGTTTATGGGGTGTCTCTGCCGAGGCAAGACTTCACCCCATCCTGATGCAGGGAGTATGCAAGGGGAGAGGGCTCTTAGCCAACAGCCTTGGTTTCCTGCCAGGCACCGCTTGAGCAAGACCTTTCCCAGACATAAAGGTGATGGGTTGGCCCTGATCTGCTGCTTTGCTGCCCTGCAAGCCCCCTGCTGTCTCTGTCCAACTCAATTCCTCCTCCCTCGGTGCCAGGAACCCTCATATCCTGTTCCCAGCCTCACTCCTATCCCACAATCCCTGATGTCCTTAGGATTAAGGATCCCAGGAAGCTGTGGTATGGATGACAGAGGAGTGGAGTGGGACCCCAATAGAGAAATGCTGGGGAACGCTGGGGCAGACACCATGATGTCAGATCACATATGGGATGGCAGGAGGGACCCAACCTGGGCCACAAGCCCCTCTTTGCTCTGGTACCAGCCCCAGTTGCCTAAGCCAGTGCGGAAAAGCTCCCTCCACCCCATCCCAGTTGTGTAAGGGGCAGTTCCTGACTCTTTGCACAATGCAGTGCTGTGGACAGGGGGTGTCCCAGGTGCTACCACCTTCATGGATTGCAGGGGAGAGACAGGGCTGGCTCAGTGTCACCAAGGACAGGGAACAGTCACTAACGGATTTTGCAGGGATTTGCTTTATTTGAGTTCAAATGGAACTGGGAAGGGGGTGGTGAGAGTTTGACCTCAGCCATGTTTCCAGGTGCGCAGAGGTGACACAGAGACCCCATACTAGGGAAGGACTCAGTGGTGGCACAGAGTGACGCCAGGTTGTGGTCCCCTTGAGGGATGTGCAGGATGCAAACCCTCTGCAACAGCCTCTTGGGTAACAGCACTTTCCCGCACTCACTGTCACCAGGAAATGCCGTGGCTGAGCAGTGCCCCGGGGACGTGCCCCAACCCCTCCTATCACCCCCCAGTCAACAGGAGCCATACAAGCGTGGAAAAACTCGCCACCTCCTTTATTGCTGGGCAGCTATCATTGCCACACCGGGGCCATGATGTCCTCAAAGTCGTAAGCTTTATCCCAAAGCGCAGGGAGAGTATGCAGTGGTCAGCATCTTTCCATTGAGACCCCCATGCTGACGTGCGCAGTGTGACCGTGTGCAGCCCACAGTGACACCCATCTGTGTGCCAGGGAGCCGTACCCACTGCCCAAGGCTGTGTCTGGGGTTAGGATGCTGGGGTGTATGGGGTGCCAGGACTTCATGCACCGGGTCTTGGGGAGCAGTGGAGCTCAGAGAGTGGTGGAGGTGTTGCCAGAGGTGGAAGTGTAGGAGGTGCGGCCGTAGCGTGCCACAGCATCCTTGCTGATGAAGCCGCGCTGTGCCAGGATCTTGAGGAAGCTGTTGCGAAACTTCTGCCCAATGAAGGCATAGATGATGGGGTTAATGCAACTGTGGGCAAAACCAAGGACCTGCGTGATGGAGAGAGCTGTGTCGATGTGTTTCCTCCTCCCACAGGTCTCGCTGATGGCATGCGTCCTCATGAGAGTATCGCTCACCAGTGTGATGTTGTAGGGCAGCCAGCAGACAAGGAAGACCAGCACCACAGCTAGGATGACCTTCATGGCACGCTGCTTCTGGACGTTCTTGGTCTGCAGGAGGGTGTGCACGGTGACACCGTAGCAGAAGAGCATGACCAAGAGGGGCAGGGCGAAGCCGAAGGTCTGCGGCAGCACCCGCAGCACCACCCTCCACTTGGTGGTATTCTCATTGCCAATGCGCTCGTAGCAAACCGTGCCATTGCGGTCTGAGACAAACGCCTCACGGAACAGCAGCACGGGCAGGGAGAGAAGCACCGAAAACACCCAGATTCCCACACAGACAAACTTCACCCAGTGCCTCTTCTCGGTGACAGCACGGGTGGCGTAGACGATGGCCAAGTAGCGATCCACGCTGATGCAAGCCAGCAGCAGGATGCCACTGTAGAAGTTGGATTCCTGCAGCACCGAGATGGCTTTGCACATGACGGTGCCAAAAACCCATTCGTGGGCCCAGTAGACGGCCCAGAGTGGCAGGGTGAGCGCAAAGAGCAGGTCGGCCACAGCCAGGTTGAGCAGGTAGATGTCGGTGACGGAGCGGTTCATGTGGCTAGAGGTGACCACCAGCACCACCAGCCCATTGCCCACCATGCTGAGGAGGAAGACCAAGCAGTAGATGAAGGCTACCAAGTATTTGTTGGCTACGGAGCCTTCATTACGGCATGGAGAAGAGGAGCTATCGATGTCCGGCACAGCCAGGCTGTAGTTGCCATAGTCAGAAGTATAGTTGTATAAGATACTGAAGAGTTCGTCAGCATCAAATGTCCCCATTTTGCCTGCAAAGCACAAAGCAGTGTGGGCTCAGGGCACCTCCAGCACTTCCAGTTCCCATTGCTCTCCCACACCCCATAACCTCACTGCACCACACAATGAACCATGCCTGGACACCATCCCCACACGTCCCCCTGCCCAATAGCCCCATATGCACCGCTTCACCTCAGCACTGCCCTTCTCCTGTCCCCTCCAGGTCTATCCCCAGTGAAGAAGCGCTCCTGAGTCCCCCTGGTTGGTGTGAGTCCTTTGAATCCCAATGTTCTCCCTAAAAACAGTTCCCATGCCAGCTCCCTGAACGCACCACAGTGCCCGGAGCAGAGGAAAAACACTTCTCTCCACTGTATTTTTGGCTTTTTCTGATTCCCCACCCAAATTCCCTGCAGTTCCTCTGGGGCCAGATTTCTGCCCACAGAAGGGGAAGTCCCCATTTCCTCTCCCAATCCCACACAGAGAACTATTTGGGGATACCAGGTCCCCCCAGGGTTGGGGTTACCTTATGTGGAGTTGGGTTTACTCTATGCGGAGCCCTCTTGCCCAGGTTAGCAGGGTGCCCCATCGCACCCCAAAGCTAAGCATCCCAGGCACTCACCCACCAGTCGCTGCCTCTGCTGCACCCCAAATCTTCTCCCCTTCCCAGCTCCCAGATTTGGCTGCTCCGAGGCCTGGCTGAGCGCTGCCACGGGATGTCCCCCGCCGTCACCCCAAAACGGAGCCCCTGGGAGCGTGGAGACGTGGGCCCACTGCTGCCACCGGGTCCCACACCTCTGCCAAGTGACCCTGAAACAGAGCTGACACTGCTGCTTTATGCAGCGCAGGGAGGAAGCAAGGTTGCAAAACCTTCTGCAGTGCAAAGAGGAAGCAGCGGTTTGGGGGGGCACCTTCCCAGCACCCCCAGCCCAGGGCACGCCGCACCTGGGATGCGTGGGGTGCTGTCTGTTTGTGGGACTCTGATAGCTGCAGGGCTTCACTCCATCCCTGTGGGTGCTCCTGTACTCCGGGGACACTCCCGTATTATTCTGGGGCACTCTCACATCATCGGTGACACCACAGCTGCAGGGAGCCGGCTGGGTGCAGCTTTTGGGGCTCCGTATCCCTGTGGCATCATCCCACATATAGGCACTCCCCATTCCAGGGCACCCCTTCCTGCTCCCTGTCTCCCCCTACATTTTTGGGGCCCCCGCAGCACCCCACCCCCTGTGGGCACCCCCAGGCTGCGAGGGCCCCCAGTCCCTGAGCACCCCTCAGCTTTCGCCTCCATTTGGCTCATCCTAATCCCATCTCCCCGCGCACACCACGACCGGCACCCCGCACTTCCTCTCCCCGCCCACCCAGCACGGCCACGCCCCCCGGGAGGTAGGCGGGGGCAACGAGTGACGTCACGGGGGGGGGACAAGACCGGCGGCCTTCGCGCATGCGCCATCACCGCCGCCACCGCCCGGCTCCGCGGCAGCCGGGCCGGAAGTGACGCGCGGGCGCGAGAGCGGAAGCGGCGGCGCAAGCTCGGGCGGGTCCCCGGTGCGCGCAGCGGGCTCGGCTCCCTCCGGCCTCGGCGCGCTGAGAGCCGTTCCCCATCCCCGGCACCGACATGATCCTGCTCGAGGTGAACAACCGCATCATCGAGGAGACCCTCACGCTGAAGTTCGAGGGCGCGGCCGCCGGGTAGGGCCGGGCGCCGGGCCGGTGAATGGGGCCGGGGCGGGGCGGAGCGGAGGAGGAAGCCTTCCGGCCTTGCGAGGCCTGAGGGAGGGGAGCGGGCCAGGGAGCGGGCCAGGGAGCGCGGGGCCGAGGGAGAGGCCTGGGCGGACGGGGTGGCACCGAGGCTCGGCCCTGGGTGTGAGGCATGGCAGGGCTAGGCGGGGAGGAGGGCAGCGTGGGATAGGGTGGTGCCGGGGGCAGTGACGGGGCAGGATGGGGCCGGGAGGGGAGGAAAGGAGCTTGCGGCACGGGGTGGAGGGGGGCTGAGCTGGTGGGGCTGAGTAAGGCTAGGGCGGATGAATGGAAGGCTGCATGAGGCAGGGCTTGATGGGGTGCTGAGGGCTGGAACTGCATGAGGGTGATGGAGCTTGTGGTGCTGAGGCAGGCTGGGGTGGACCATTGGGCTGGAAGGTGTTGGCAGCCTTCATCAGAGCAGGTCCAGAGCGGTGTCACGGCTCACGTAGAATGGAGGAACGGGGAGGTGACTTGTGGCACAGCAGCAGCTTCAACCTGTTTCTTTGGGGGTGGGTAGCAGATTCCTGTTAGCATCTTCCGCTGTCCTGACCTGGGACTCATGTGTCCTGGCTAGTGGCACAGGGCTGGTGAGCCTCTTGGCCTTGGGGAGGCTGTAGGGCAGCTGACCTGCACCTGCATCTTCAGCTGGGAAAGTGCAGTCCCTGGGGAGACCCTGAGCATTACTGACAGCGATGCACTGGGGCCATGAAGACACTTGTCTGAGCACAGTCCAGCTTGGGGGAGTCACCTCGTGTGAATGCCTTTATCTGCAACCATGCACTTGCTGCATCTGAGTAGTGCTGTGCACCTTTGTGTGTGGACAAAGTCTAGAGAAGCAAAGCACAGCGCTATTATCTATGGGGTGGAGCCTGTCCCTGGCTCTGCAAGCAGCACAGCCTAAGCTGCTCTGGGAAGGGACTCCCCTGCGAGGCCTTTTTGTGTGTCACCTTTTCCACAAGTGGCTTTTGAAGTGTTCTGCCTTTTGTGTGCAGACCTTAGAGAGAGGCCGTTTCCTCCATTTTCTCCTTTTGGTTGACTTCTTGCTCTTTTATTTCATACAATAACCTCCTAGGCTGTGTTGCCCTGTGGGAATGCCAAGCTGCTCTCTTCTCTGCAGTCAGCCTCTTTATTCATCTTGAATGTGATCATTTAGTGCAACAAGTATTCCCGAAGCACTGGCACCACGCTGGGAGGAGAGAGCTCTTGGGTGCTGCAGCTGCATCTATTAGAAGAAACTTAACTATATGGAGGTTAATAGTGTGTGTCAAAAACACTCATTCACCACAAGCTCATATGGAGGCATTCTGCTGGTAGGAGCCTGTGTGCGTGTCCTTGCATCAGTACAAGTGCAGCAGCAGCAGTGAATGGAGGCACTGCAGCCACCAAGAGATTGAATGCACCTCAAAGCCCTGACTCAGTGCAGCTAGAGCTGAGGTTGCTCGCTCACCTCCAGTTCGTGGAGTTTCCATTTTGCTGTACAGCAAAGCTTGTAACTATCTCAGCGTGCTTGCCTGGCATACCAATCCTTCCTGGATCAATTCCTCTTACTGTGAGCACGGCCAATGACATTCTGCTTCTGCCTCTTGTTCTACAGGCTGTCCTTTCTTTTGTTTGGATAGAGGACCAGCTAGGTGCTCTTTCTGGATAAGTGTTGTGCCCTCAGTATGTTGTTGGAGAGGAGGAAGTAGTTCACTTCTGCATTTTCTTTTGTACTTGGGCTGTCCAGGCAAGAACCAGACATAGATGAAGATCAGAGATGAAAACAAGAAAAATGGAAATCCACTTCTCTGAACAAGTCCATTGGGTAGAGGTGCTATGTTATGCCATGTTTATTCATGAGAAATTTCTTTTCCATCCAGTTAGGGTTCCAGGGTTATCCTGTGGCACTGAGCCTGGAGGCAGGAGGGGATTTGCAGTATTTCACTGTTTGGGTGACTGTCCACCCAATTCAGTGATTGAGAGGAGCAAGTCTGGACACTGAGAGCTGGCCATGAGTTACTTGCTCTGAAACTTGTATTGGGCAGATGTGATACACAATTTATCCAGACTTGCTCCATGATGTGAGCAGCAGCACTTCCCTCTCCTTCTGTGACTGTGCCATGGATCCAGCAGCTCCCTGCAGAGCTTCCCCAGGCCTTCAGCTGGGAGTTGCTTCACATTTCCCCATAGTGTGTAGAGCTGGGTTACTCTTAGAAGTCACAGTCAATTCCAAAAGTAGTATTTGTGTGCAAAGCCCATGGAAATCTCATCTTCTTGGACAGCCACCACTAGGCATCAAGGGAGTTTGCATCAAGGTGACTACGTGTAGTGGACTTCTTAAGACTGTAATTTCGTGTTTTAAATCAGCTTCCTTAAGCCAAACACATTTTTAAATGATATCCAAAAGCTACCAGAACCTGCTGAAATATGTCTAGTGAAGAATTTACTGCTGAAAGCTTAGACTGTCAAAGTGCTGAAGTGGGGGAATATCTGGTCAGAATCCGAGAGCAGATGTGTCAGAGTCAGGCAGCTCATTACTTGAGTTGGGCTTCTGCAGGTGTCAAAAGAATAAGCTCTTCCGTAAGTTTTTGACTAATTCTCTTTGACTTGACTAATTGCCTGGAAGCTGGAAGAAACAGACCTGAGCTGGAAGCTCAGGTGTTGGGAGGTGAGCTCTGCCAGCTGGAAGATTTTGTTTCTCTTTTGTCTCCTTTTGCTAACTGCACAGATAGAAAAATAATGTAAAATATTTCTGTCTCCTGTGTTCAGTTCTTTCTAAAACACAGCGGAGAACTGCCTTCCAAAACAGATTTGCCCTCCAGTTTTGGTCTGCTCTAATGTAACTGATCCCAGCAAAAGTGTGGCAGAGGGCTTGTGTTCCTGGGTATGGTTTTTCAGCCATATATAGCTTGCCCTAAACTGCCAGCAAATTAATCATCTGTATCAAATTGTTACTTTCTATTTACCTGATGTGCAAAGGAAAAATTTGTGTAAGTGGAGAACAGTGTGACTTTTCCCTTGGTTGGAGGTGGAGGGAAAAATATCTCATTAAATTTTAGGATTCTGTAAAGCTTTCAATAGATACAAATTTGCAGGGTTTCATGAGTGCTGCCTGAATGGGAAAACAGCTGAAGCTTCAACTTCTCTGCTGTAAACCAGTTCCTGTAGACTGGTTGGAGAGTTTGGCTGAAACTGCACCCACATGCTCTGTGGTATTTCCCATCTGTGGTCACTTTGGTGCTCGCCTGCTGTGGAGCAGAGTGCTATGGCCTTGCTGGGTGAAGGTGGGTGACATGACCTTCGCGCTGGCGATGTGGCCTGTGAGCAAGTTCCTTGTGGGGAAGCTGAGGAGAGCACGGAGGATGGAGGAGCTCGGACAGCCCAGCATCTGCAGAAAGCCCAACCCTCACCCTGAAGCAGGTGAGGAGCGCTCAGGTGATGCTGCTGGCATTGGGTACAAGATCATCAGTACCTCCTGCAGCTCCTACACTTAGTGCAAGAGGCAAGCAACTATCAGCAGAACCTGCAGACTGGCTGCTATGCTGACAGTGGGAGCTGTTGGATGCTGCTCTGTGCTGGATGTCTTGCCATCTTGCCACCGGCAGTCTGCCTGTGGGCAGTCCCCAGCACAACCCCCCGGATCCCAGCGGGTCCCAGCCCTGCTCCCAGCAATGCTGTGGGTGGGCACATGTGGGGACTGCTGTTACCTCACAGCAGAGCGCTTCTCAAGTTTGTAGCAGGCGTGCTGCGGGAGCTCTTTGATTTCATGCACGCTTGCAGCTCACGCAAAGTAGCTTTTGTTAGTCGAGTGGGGCCCAGGGGGGGAGGAACTGCTTGGATAATTTTAGACATTGCTCATAATTTTTTTATTGGGGTGACCTTTCTGTAGCAAGAGCCTGCAGTCTGTCACTGAATCTGGCTCACTCTCTTCTAACAGTGCATCAACTCAGTGATCTGCAGGCTCTGCTCAGATCTGGAAGCTTGAAGCTTTGAAATCCCCCACTCCTTTCATTTTTTTTTCCCCTCCTCTGGAGCAAGATATTAGAGTATCTGCATGCCTGCAGCTTTTAAAATAATTGCCATCTTCCTTTATTGGGTACAGACCTTAATTGCGATGTGGGAGCTGCTTTAGTCATCTATCGATGCGGTTGTTGGCCAAGCTCACATTTGCATGCAGGTCTGTTTAATGCAGAAGATGAGGGCTCTGTGTAATTACACAGCCTTCATTCTTCTGTTCTTAAATTTGTTGTAACATATGGCTGAGAGCCTCTGTGGCCTGAGAACGAGGCAGGGAAGTTTGGAAGTTGTCCGAATCAAAATTGAGGAACTGCTGTCAGGGAAAAAAAAGATTTGCTGTTGCTCTTAAGTGCTTGTTGGCATCTCTCCACGGGTGCTGTGGCTCTTCTTGGATCCGCTGCTGGGGTGAAAAATCTGATTTGGAGCTGGCTTTGTATTTGATGGACTTAGTGCAGGAGCCATTTAAAGATGAATAAGGAGGGTGCAGGCAAGAAGGAATAAAAACCCATCAAGGCCTCTTATTGTTATAAGCAGGGAGCAGATGGGATTTGGTGTGGATTTGACTTCAAACCTGATAAGTGTTATCAGAAAATGGGCAGCCGCCTGTGCTTGGAGCAACTGCCATTTTAGCTGCAGAGTTCAGGCACGGTGTTGCAGAAAGGTCTGGGTTTGGTGTGTAGCAGAGAGAGGAGCCATCTTCAGCTGTTCCTGGTGGGAGAGTGGATGTTACTGGTTATGGAGGAAGGCTGCCATTTGGGTGGTGCAGGTTCAAGGAGCTCCCAACAAGGTAATAGCGTGCGAGAGCTCCTCTGCTGCACTGGGGTGATGGTTCAGGCTCCTCCTCTGTCTGGGTACTTCTTAATATGGGTGAAAGAGGTGATTTTTTTCCCTTTTGCAGAAATGTTTTAAATAGCCAGAATAGTTTTGGTGAGGTCAGCCAGAGAAATAAATTGAAGCATTTAAAACTTCTGGGTCCCTCTGGGCTGGCTGGGGCTGAGGAGAGGTGTGCCCCACGAGGCAGGAGCATCCTGCAGCATGCAGGGTCGGTGTGGCTGTGAGGAGCTCTGCATGCAGCTCACGTGAGCACTTCCTCCATGAGGCTGCGTGCCGGCAAGCTGGTTAATATTCAGGGCCCTGAAGTTCTGTTCGGTTACCTGCTTCTCCCTTAAACCTCTCTTCTCTTTCCCATCCTCAAGTATGAGGACTGAGCCACTTGGGAAATCCATGCAAAAATAAGTTCTGAGAAATTCATGCTTGCGCAATGGAACGTGCAGAAGTCACGTCATGGCTGCCGTAAGCTTTTGTGTGCAGAACAAAGGCTCTTGCACACAGCTATTAACCAACTTTGGGTCTGTGATGCTACAGCTCCCTAAATAACATGGCAAGTTATCCTGTTGTCTCCTAAGTTACTGTCACTCATTGTCTGTAATTGTTTCCGTGAGTTCCTCAGGGTGAGGTGCTGTATTTTGAGGGACTGCTGAGAGCCGGATGTCAGCTCTGTGTGCATGTGAAATTGGGTTTGAGTGATGGAAGTAAGCTTTAAGGGTGCATCCTCTTTAATATTCCTAGCTCTTATGTGCCTGACTGTGCTATCTTTAAAGCTTCCTACATAGGTTTCTTTTTTTATAAAATGTATATTGCCATCCAAGCCAATTCCTAAATCTGAGTGTGGTGCTCTAAAAGAAGAATACGTCTGCATCGACTGACCGTATGATATTGGTGGGATTTTCTTCCACCTCTGCTTGCATCGGTCCTCAGAGAGCTTAGATGCAACCTAGGGAGTTGCTCCCTTTTCAAAACCAAGTGTTAAATGTGCCTCGGGGGAGGCTCCAGACTTCCATCTCCAGACAGCAGGGAAGAAGGGGAGGATAAGAGTGAGAGAGGTCTCAGGTAGCTGTTGTGGCTCAAATTAAGAAACCTGCCTTGGGTGCCTTCACACGGCTGCTTTCAAGTTCATGGTTTTTTGTTCAGTGATGCAGCACAAAAAAACAGAGGCTTTCCTGTCTCCCAGCAAAAAGGGCTGTTGCTTTTCACAGCTGTAACAACTCTCAAGAAGCAGCAACACCTCATCCTTTCCACTTACAATCTCTGGTTGGTGGCTAACACCTCCATTTCTACCCAGATAAGGTTGGAGTTGGTCTCTGGGTTAGGGTAGATGCAAACTCAAGGCTAACTTGACCTGGGGAGCGCTCTCAGTTGGTTCTGGTAGGTGTGAATGAAGGCTGAGACTTCCCTGGGTTGTAAAACAGATCCAGCATCGTTAGCCTGTACTCTGTACTGGATGCTTTTGAAACATAAGAGGATGTAGGCTGTGTGTAGGCATTTTGACCCTGTTCTCATTTTCCACCCTGACTCTCAGTCCTTTGCATCGGTCCCTCGTGCAGGATGACCTATTAACAACAGTCCTCTTGGAGCTGCTGAAGCACTTACATAGTGCCGTTCTCAACAAATTCATCTTCGGAAGCATTTTGATTGTTCACAGGATCCAGCTCTTCTAGAGATTGTAGACTATGGCACTTAAACTGTAAGATGTTATAAAAATCTTCATACCTAAAACATGAGAGGCTGTGTGCCTTAGGCTTGCAAGATGCTCTTGCTGCTGATCCTGAAACAACTGTGTGTGGGCAAATCCAGATCTAGGATTTTTCCTGCAGTGGTCATTGGGATGTTTAAGGATAGGGTGTCAAGATGAAATGTGAATCAAAAAAGTTTAATTCTGCTGACAGTTGATAGCCCCACACTTGGAGGTGGGTCTGCTCTAAAAGTAATTTGTGTCAAACCATGGGTAGAGCTGCCCTTGATGGTGAAGGGGGGCACGTGAGGAGGGATTGCTTAGCCACTATGTCCATTTCATCATCTGGTGTCAGTGGAACTTGCAGAAGAGCCAGTCCTGTGAACTTGCATCTTAGCAGTTGTATATGGAGAGCAGGCTTGTTAAAACCAGCTCCTTAGTGATGAGTAGCTTTCTCAGACATTTCTAACTCTAAATCTGCAGTATGTGGTCTCAAATTCTATTAATAAACTACAAACAGCGATCTCTGCCAGCTTCCAGGACTGTTTTATATCATTTCTAGTAAGACTAGACATTCTTTAAGGAATGAGCAATAGTCCAAGCTGTCAAAGGTTATCTGCTGCTTGAACAGCAGGGTCCAGAGGAATTTTCAGGTAAAACTGCTTGTGAGAAATGAAATGAATCATCTTTCTTTCACAGCTTGGAGACTGCTGTTTGACTTCTCATTCACCTCTTTTGTTCTCTTTGCTTTTTAGAAATAAACCAGAGGCAGTAGAAGTAACATTTGCAGGTAAGCTCCATAATGCTCCTAACTTGAAAAACAGGGGAGCTAACTCAAAAGACCTACTCATGGTTATGCCTGGTGCACTCAAATTCAACCAACCCAGTTGGGTGGGGGGCAGGGGAGAGCTGCATATGGACAGGCTGCGTGAACACCACATGCTTCCCAAAGCTGATGGTTTGTGTTCTGCAGGAGCAAAGTCTCCTGTAGGCTGCCCTCCTGTTTTCTCTGTCCGGGACTTAGCCCACAGCAGTGAGTTCAGCGGTCAGAGTAGGCTGTGCCCACTTTGCTTTATGTGAGTGCTGGATAGCTGTTTTACTTTGCCTGTTCCCCAGTCCTGCACTTGGTGCTGTTTGTTATTAGGACTTAGCACTGTCTGGTTAAGATTGTTAGAAAGCTGGCTAGGGGTGACAGGCAGGATGAATTTATAGCCTGAAGTTTGCTCTCTAGAATGGGAAGTGTCAAGGAGATAGAAGCATTCATTCAGTAGCTGATGTCTTGCTTCTGTTATCAAGGATCTATGTAAGCTGTGGAGTTCTGTGGAGAAGTTGAGGTAGCTGGAGGGCTGCCTTTCTCTGCCTCCTGCCCTGGCTGCCTGTTCTGCAGTGAAGTGAAAGCTGTCTCAGCAGGCACTGCCTGAGCTGCTTTTGCTCTGCTGATGGAGGTTTTTTCCTCCTCTAAGCTGCAGCTCTGGCCTGGTGGGCATGTCAGTCACTCTGTGTGCTGAGCATCCAGAAGGCTCCCATCTCTGTGTATTTGTGTCCTTGTGCAGTGAACACAAGCAGACTTGAAAGGGATGCTAAATGACACTAGACTAGATCTTCCCATGATGGACAGGTGTCATAACTATTTCAGCTCTTGGAATGATAACAGGGTTCCCTATGTGACACTACTTAAGTACAGCTTTGTCATGTGTCTGTGAGGGCTGAGGCAGAGGGAATCACGTCACTGTGCAATTCCTAGAACACCATTGTTTCCTCAGAAATAGGAACTGATCCCTCTCAAGTTCCTCACGTTTGTCTCACTTGCTTTGTAGACTTTGATGGAGTTCTTTACCATATTTCAAATCCCAATGGAGATAAGACAAAAGTGATGGTCAGTATTTCTCTGAAATTCTACAAAGAACTTCAAGAACATGGTGCTGACGAGGTGAGTGAGCATCTCTGGGCATCCTGGGCTTTGAGACTGTAAATGCTTGATCAGAAGAGGCCAAGCCCTTGTGATGTTCAGATTTAATGTACAGAGAAGTGTCTGTATTTCTATCTCATGTTGAAAATCCTGTGCTGATCAGGAGTCTTGCTTTGCTGGAACACAAAGACAGAGTCTGTCCCAATCCGTTGTGAAGTAGAAGTCATGTTTTATGAAAGGCCAAAGCATCACTAATTTTGAAAGTACCTTCAAAACAAGTATGAGGCCTGGCAAAAATAGTTTCATTGGCTGATGCTCTGAGTGCAATGGAAGAGAAAGCACCAAATCAAATCTGGAGTCCCACAGCAGTGCTCTTCTGACTCTAACCACACTTGAGAGCAAATCATAGGCCCCAGCTGTGTGTACAGACCTTGATCTACAGACTGTCTGGTTCCCCTTTTGCTGCTGCTGTGTGAAGTTAGCAGGTTCAGTTCCTGTTGAATGGGCTCCGGCTGCAGAGGGCCATTTATGGTAGAAAGAAGGCGCCTCTCTGAGCTGTGGTTGGGTCGCAAGGCAGGAAGTGTGACTCAGTTCCCGAGTTAGTTTTCAAATCTCCTAATGCTAGTAAGTGGGGTTCACCCTGCAGGTTTTTGCCTTGGAGGAAAACAAAGAAACTGCTCTATGAGTTTATTGAGAATCTGGCATTTGATTTGAACCCAAAGTGAATTCCTGCAAGTTGCTACAAAACCTACTGAAGTTAGAATAAATGTAATTAAGCATTCTGCTTTCTAGGACGAACATTGCCTCCTATACTACAGGACTGTGGGAGCAGCCCCACTGCAAGTGCTGCTGCTGGGAAGCAGAAGAGCTAAGCAGCAGAAATGCTGGAGGCTTCCCAGCACGTTTAGCGAGGATCAGTACAGTGGATGATCCCAGGAGAAGTGCTGTGGTGGGTGAGGGACTGATGTTCACTGCATTGTAGCAGGGTAGCAGCCTTACACCAATAGTCACAGTGTTGGCTGAGTAGTGGTGTGTATTGCTTTTCAACTTTGGCTGCTGTGCTGAGGATGAGGGCAGCTGACAGCCAGCTTGTTAGGCTCTGAGAGGAAGATGGGATCTTTGCAGGACTGCCTTGGAAGTGCTGACTAAATAGAAATAATATTTTTAAACCACTGTTCAAGAAACTATGCGTCTCTGTGCTTCCGTGGAGAAGATGGAGCTTGTTTCTGCACTTCCTCCACTTGGTCTTTGGTGAAACCCCGCTGTGAGAAGCCAAAGTGGGGTTCCTGCTAAGAGACAGCATCTCCCTGGGCCAGGCAGGCTTTCTGCAGGGGAGGTTTTGGCATGCAGAGAGCCTATGCATTCTCTTTGCGTGGTGGAGGGTGTCATCCCAGGAGGGCCAGTTCTGCCATTGCGTTCTTCTGTGTGAAATACCTCCTGTTCCCAGCCCCCTCATTGCCACAGTGCTACAGCTCAGTTGAAAATTGCCATTGATGTAAAATTCAGCAGTGATTATGCTTAAAGAAAGGTTTTTGCTGTGCTGTGGGCGTCTGTTTCTGGGAGGCATCCAAGTTGCCTGGCAGTCTCCTCTCCATCCCCATCTGTCCTGAGGAATAGGCTGAGGCTGGGCAGGCAATTGCTTGGCCAGGCCTTGCCCAGCCGCAGTTCTGAATGTGCTCAGAGAGGGATGGGGTCTGCTTTGTGGTGCCTCTCCCATCCTGAACCCCTGGGAGCTGCCTTTGGTATGGGAAGGAGGTTTGTAGCCCCCGAGCTGCTGTGTCAACCTGCTGACGGTTCTCCTTGGAAGATACAAGGCATACAGAAGAGATTTTCTTGCCAGTGCAAGTTCAAGACCAGCAAGAGCTTTAGAAAGTTCTACTTTTGACTCCTGTCCTGTAGCATGCTCCCTGTCAGTGGAGATCAGAGAGTAGGAGCAGGCAGTACTACTAAAAGCTGATTACTTAATATTTGTCCAAGTTCAGTTAGAGTAGGAGAGGCAAATGCATGTAGTTTGATGTTTTTACTTGGAGACTGAGCATCGTCTGGGCAATGCAGGAGGAAACAGCTCTGATAGCTTGTTTACAATGTCTGTTTTTTTTCTAGGTGTTGAAGAAAGTCTATGGAAACTACTTAGTAAATCCTGAATCAGGTAACCCTGCTGTAACATTTACAGTGCATATGAATGCAATTCTAAAATGGCTTAAGTAAACTCCAGAATGCTCAGACGAAGGCTGCATGTCAAGAGCTTAATGTTTGGGGCTTTCTGTACAATGAGTGGCAATAAAAAAGGTGTCTTACATCAGGGCTGAAGTTCCTTGCAGTATAAGCAGTAACTCTCAATGCAGCCCTCCTCCAGAAAGCCTCTGTTCCTCACAATTGGGGTCTTTGTTCTTCTCAAAGACATTTCATGAGACACAGGAAAACCATGGTTACCTGTGACAGCATCTCTTCCTACTCACTGTGAAAACTTAGGAGCAGTGCAGCCAGCATGTGTGTCTCAGAGCTAGAGAAAGAGCCCTGGGAACGTTTCCATGGTCACACGTTGAGTTCAGGCACGTCTTCTGGCAGTGGTGGTTGTTGAAAGCAGTCACCCCTGGGGTTTTGGAAGGCCTTAAGGCAAAGGTGGGACTGTAGCAGCCATGCTTGGATTGTGGGTGGTTTTTTTTCCAGAAAATATGTTTCTAGTTGTATTAAGACGCTGCATAGATTATTAAGGTTGGTGTCTGTTCCTCACCAGGTTACAATGTCTCTTTGCTTTACGACCTGGAGAACCTTCCTGCAGACAAAGATGCTATTGTGCACCAAGCCGGCATGTTGAAGCGCAACTGCTTTGCTTCAGTCTTTGAGAAGTATTTCAAATTCCAGGAAGAGGGCAAAGAAGGAGAGAAAAGAGCTGTCATCCACTACAGAGATGATGAGACGATGTAAGTGTTCAAGTGGCACAGGATTGGAGTCTGACAGCTGTCACTATCCCCTCTGCTTCTACTCAGAGCTGTAGGATGCAGTGGAAAGTTGGGAAATCCTATTGCTCAGTGTTTTGGAATGGTAATAAGGGCCTGTCCTAGGCTCTTAAGGCGTACCCAGCAATGGTAATGCTCACCCCTCAGGCTGCAGAGGTGTTATACAAGAGTCTCTGTTAGCAGTAGCACTTGTGGCTGCATGCAGAAAAGGAATTAGCCACTCCCATCAAGTGTTTTGCTCCCTGTAAACAGTGTCTCGAGGAAGGGGGGGAGCGTTTCAGCATCTATCTGAGCTCGTCACGCAGTTGCTTCCTCATCCAGTTGCAGTTCTGGCAGTTGTATTCACAACTGAGTTCTTCTTTCTTGCCCACCTGCAGGTATGTTGAGGCAAAGAAGGACCGCGTCACGGTTGTGTTCAGCACGGTATTTAAGGATGATGATGATGTGGTGATCGGAAAGGTGTTCATGCAGGTATGGAAACTGGGGAAAACATCCGATCCTCAATTCACTTCTCACTTGGATCAGCAGTGCTGAACAAGCACATGTAAGACAGAAGGGATCTCACAGGCGATTAATGCATGTAAATGCTCTCCAGGGCTCTGCTCTGCCCTGGGATGGAAGAATGTGCTAATAGACACAGGAATGTAACTACTAATCCAGGCTCTTGCATTGTCCTCTTAATTATTGATGTCTTGCTGATGTACACAATCAAACACATTATGTATTGCAGATGAAAAACACCACAGTATCCACACTAAGGCCCCGTCGCACAACTGGCTGTGGTGCAGGGATCACTAAGCAGCTGAGGAGAGGAGCATGGCAGGGAGGCTATAGAAGGAGTAGAGGGGGTGAGGTAATGTTGTGCTATGCCTGAGAAGGTGCTATGAGTTTGTTTCTGCTGATTCTCAAAAGCTGCAAAAATACTTGGACCAGGAGCAGCTCAGTGTAACTGTTCTCATGTGCAGCAATGGGATCTTGGATTTGAGCTTTGAAAAGCTATGAATTTACTTAGTTTACATACTTGAATCAGCTGTCATAATGCCAAATACTTCAGGATTCAGCTGCCCTTTGCAACTGCCACTTAGCTGGGAAGCATTCAGAGGGCCATAGTAAACACTTCGCACTTCTGTTAGCGATGGGGTCCAGCCTGCAGAGATTGAGACATTTGCTGACAGCTGGGGCTGACTCAGTCCGAGCTGATTTGTGTGTTCATCCATGTTGCCTGTCTAGCTCACCTGTCTCCTGTTGGGCTTGTGGACAGCATGCTGCTGGCCCAGTTTTCTGGATACCAGTTTACCTATGTTGGAGTTCATTCTAACAGGATCTGTTGTAGTGGCAATGGTTTGTATTACTGCACAGCTTTGCTCTTTGCATGTTGTAACTAAATCCAGGGCATCTGTTCTGGCTTTTCCCCACCGGCATATCCCACAGCCTGAAATTCAGCTTTATAAATCCAGGAGGGAGGCATGAGGTGAATAGAACAGGGTTTGTGAGGCTCTGGGGGAGATGGCAAAGCTTCAGGGAAGCAGCTGTCACAGAGTCTGCATGTCCCAAGTTCTTGGTTTTTTACAACAGCAAACCTTATTCCTGCCTGGCCACAAGAGTTTCCACTCTGAGTCACACTGGCTCCTTCTCCAGCTATTCCTGTTGCGTAATGCAGTGGCAGCTGCATATCTGTTCCCTCATGGAGAAAATCTGGCCATTAACTAACCAGCAAAGCCATTTGAACCACTTCACCCTCTGGTATAAACAGGCGGAAGTGCAAGCTAAGCATTTCATGAAGGAAACCCCAGTGAAAAACTTGGCTTTCCAACAGGAGAGCTCCAGCCCTTCCTGGGGTGTGCTGTGCTGTGCTGTCCCGAGAAGGGAGGAGAGGCCAAAGTTGGCAGTGCACAGGCTGGGCAGGTCAGCAAGGCAGAGGGGTGTTTGTGCTGCCTTGGGGCAGGGAAATGGAGTCTGGACTTTCTGAGCCCTGTTTAGAGATGCTCTTGAAACTCACTGCATGTGAGATGGGTGCTGCTGTCAGAGAGGCTCCCTAGTGGGAAATGGTTTTCTTTGCATCCAAGTGTTGTTTCAGGGCTGTTCTAGAGAAGAGCTAGGAGATGCAGGTTTCACACACAAACTTCAAACCCTTTACATGCCTTTTAATGCCCAGGTAAAGATACTTGGTGGGAGATGCTTCTCTTAAATGGCTGAGCCTTTAAAACTGGCACAGTTATGACTCTGCAGCCCTTTCTGAATTTTTTCCCTCTTTTGGAATGATGGCTGCTGCCCACTTTCACTGGAAGTATGTGGAGTAGGAGCTGTGCTGTCTCGTATCTGCTTGCTCAGCCTGAGGTGTCCTGTCCATGAAACACTCCTATGTCCCATGACAATAAATGTGATGCTGAAATCTGCACAAGCTGAGGGCTTGTACTAGGAACACACAAACTTGGGAGAGCCATGCATTTTGGTTTGATTTTGCTGGAGAAAAAGCGATTGTTTTCCAGAGGCTTGGCCTGTTTAGATTGGCCCATAGAGGGAAAGTTGGGAAACCTGCTGCTTAGATGCCCTGTGGAATTGGAAAATATTATTTGCTTTTCTGTTGTGCTGCCTGATGTGCCACAGTGGGACTCACCTTATTTTTGTTTTGTTCAGGAGTTCAAGGAGGGTCGCCGGGCCAGTCACACAGCCCCACAGGTGCTCTTCAGCCACAGGGAGCCACCCTTGGAGTTGAAAGATACAGACGCAGCCATCGGCGACAATATTGGCTACATCACCTTTGGTAAGCAGGCAGCTTTGTGGTATAGGGATGCTCAGGGTAGAGAGAGGTTCTTGCTGCTGCATGAAAACCTAGTTCACCTTCCCTGAGTGTTCATGCGAGTTATTGTTCTAAAGGGACTCTGGAGTTGCATTCTGTTGTTGTATGTCCTCTTTTCTCCGCAATGGTCAGCGTTCCTGCAGCATCAAGTAACCTCAGCTCTGCTCTGGGCAGTGAGGGAGTTGACAGTAAGCCATATGATGTCGGCCTATAAATTGAGTTTAGCATGTGGGAGTAAGAGACATTTGGCATTGTTGTGATACCGTGGAAACTGGAGGCTCCTTTCTCATGGGCATGTAATCTGTAACTGCAGATGCCTGGGCTGCAAGATGTGCTTCTCCAGTGCTGCCTCTCTTTTCTAAGCCTAACACTTCTATCTCTGATGAAATACCTTCACCTGCCTGCAAAGGTGCTGCTTTGCTGGCCAGCAGTCATTTCCTCCTGGGCAGTAGTGCTGATGACTGACTTGAGGAGTCCAAACCCTGCCCCTGTTCAAAGGGAGAGATCTCTTTACAGAGAAACTGGGACCATGGGTTGAATATGCTGGTAGGGTCTCCCAGGCCAGCATGCCTGCAGGTTGGAGCTCAGAGACAAAGCACAGGCACTGCAGAGGAATGCAAAGCTAGCACTGCTCTCCTCCCACGCTGGGAACGGTGCCCTGAGTTCAGGCACTTAATCAGTCACAGCAGAGCTGCCTAATGGCAGTTCTTGGACTGCCAGTAAGACTTCTTCCTTGTCTAGAGGCAGTTTCTCTGTTATCTGATCTGACAGTCCCAGGTGAGATCATCACTGAGACAAAAGGTCTTTCAGCCCTTGGATCTGGGACACCTAGCACAACACCAGCACTGAAGTAGCATCCGTGCAGTTTCCTAAGGTGTCGTCATCTCTGGGCATTTGGCCTTGTCTGTGTCCTCCAGCTGTGTCCAGGCTGCTTCGAGAGACTTGAGCGTGTAAAAGTGGGTGGGAAAGTGCTGCTAAGCCTTGTGTTTAAAATCACCAGTGTTCTTAATCCTGATACATGTCTCAGTAATGGGCACAGTAAACAGGCATTCAGAGCAGCATGTTCTACAGCCTGTGCAGCACCAGAGGACCCTGAAGAGCCCATTCATAGCTTCAGGAAGCAATAACAGTTTGTGTGGCCCTTTTCCTTTCAGTGCTGTTCCCCCGTCACACCAATGCTGCTGCCAGAGACAACACCATAAACCTGATCCACACATTCCGAGACTACCTGCACTATCACATCAAGTGCTCAAAGGTACCAAGGGGATGTGGCTGGGAAAAATGGGATGCTTGGCTCATCTCACCTGGGGGGACTAAAAGGAAGAAGCATGGAGTAGGAGTACCTTCATTCCCCCACCCTGAGAACTGACTACTGCACAGTACTGCCCTCCACAGTCGTGCTAGGTTGGCAAATGGTGCGTCATTGCCCTCTTCCTGTTCCTTGGTACAGGCAGTGCCTGTTCGCCTCCCATCCTAGCAGCAAAGTAGGATTATTTTTTTCCCTTTTCAATCTGTGGTTTTCTTTCTGGGAACAAAAATAAGCGTATTTACTCAGAAACCTGCCTTTGACCAGAGCTCAGACAGCAGTTTTTACTGTTGGCTCCCCAGCTTCCTTCATACTGCATGCCAGGGAGGCTGAGTACTCACTGTAGCTGTGCAGAGCTACTCGCTTTCCTATCAAGGAACAGAAATGTAATCCTGTGCCCTACAGCAGCAGCTGGCCCTGGGGCAGGTCTCCCACCATTTCCAGCTCCTGTGGAACTTAGCCGTGAGCAGTGCCTGGCTGGCAGGAGTGACAGCCCTTACCCAGATCACTTGCATACCAGCTTATCTCTGCTGCTGTGCTCACGGTCCAAAGCCAGCCATGAGCATCCCGAAGCTGTGGTTTGTGGTTAGCTGAAAGATTTGCCTGAAGTCTTGGCTGTGAACACAGGATCCCTGTTTTGTTCCTGCAGGCCTATATTCACACACGTATGAGGGCAAAAACATCAGATTTTCTCAAGGTGCTGAACCGTGCCCGTCCAGATGCAGAGAAGAAAGAAATGAAAACAATCACGTGAGTAGCAAAGCAAGGCCTTATTAATCAGGCTTCCCTGTCTGCCACAAGCTCACTTCTTCACAGTTCAGCATTCTCTGCTCCTAGGCTTGGGATACTAGGGGATGGCTGTACTGTGACTTGATGTCCAGTACTTGCAGGGCATCTTCCTGCTGTGAGCGTGGCATGGCTCTCCCCACTGGGGCTTATTGTACTGTCAGACTGCTGCCCAGGTCACCAGGGAGGGTGGCCAGGTCCTTCCCAAAGGCTTGCAGCCATTGGAGCATGTTTTTGCTGCCTGGTGTGTCTGCAACTCCCCAGAGCCTGCGGCCACTATCTCACTCAGGCTGTGAGCATTCCTGGGAACTGGCTCCCTTTGGCAAATAAAGCAGCCCAGAGCAATGCACGCCACTGATAGTGGTTGTGTAGCATGTTTCCCTCGTGACTCTGGCCTCTTGATCCCAGAGCTCCTTTGCATCCTTTTTCTGTGCATCCTGGTATTTCCTCTTTGCTTTCTGCTCTGGGGCATTGGGATTGTGCCCTTTGTGAAAGCCAGCCCTTCCCCATAGCTGTGTGATCCAGTTGCTTGGTCTTGCTGCAAGCAATGCCTGTGAGCTCTGAACCAGCAGTACCAGTATGTCTTTGAGAGCTCAATGCAAGCACGTGCCCACAAAAGTCACCCTGGGGCAGCCCAGAAAAGCCAGAGGCAACCTGAAGCACCTCTGAAGACCGCACTGACCTCTCTCTGCATCCTTTCAGGGGGAAGACATTCACAACCCGTTAATGCCAGGGTCACTGAGGCTGCCGTGGAGGATGAAGGTTGGGGCACTTGCTACCTGATAATCGTAGCTTTTAATGTTGCACCTCTGTGGGCTCATAAGGAATTCAAGCAATCGGGGTCTGTTTGTATGACAGTTTGGGAAGTAATCTGCAGAAACGAGCTGTGCTTGCGAGGACTCGATCGTTCCAAAAAACAAACCTTAATTCCAGTTTGATTGACTTAATTTCTTTTCTTTTTTTTTAATTTTTTTTTTTTCCTTTTCAAGCTGTTTCGCTTTGCAATATGTTACCGGAAATAAGTTGCAGTATTTCTTATGAGAATAATGCAATATTAACTTGTTTTCTTCTGAGTATTTGAGTTCAAAACTCCTGTATCTGAAGAAATACTGTTGGGGTTCATTAATAAAGGAGATCTTTCTATCTTAAGGAGCTGTAAGTTTTTGGTTTGTCAATATATGTGGCCTTGCCAAGGAAAGGGTGCTTGGAGAGACAAGCGCAGGGGGGTGTTGAAGTTGGTTGGGGGTATGGGGACAATTACTGTGGCTTGGAGCTCATTACATTCTTCTCAGTCTGGGGCTGAAGTGTGGGTGCAGTGGCCCAGTACTAGTGAAAATCCTCTTGTGTTAGTGAGCCAGGGGAGAAGGAGCAGCTCTCTTAGGAAGAGGAGACTGGAATCAGCTTGGTTCCCTCTCAGCAGTGCCAGGTTGAGAGGCAGTGTTGTAGTGTCCTGGCACCTAGTTACTACCTCTTGTATACAGTGTCACTTGTCTCCTAACAGGCTGCGACAGCCCTCCTACCCTCAGCCAGCAATCCATACGTTTCGCTCATAGCCTTCTGCCTTGCTCAGGGAATCTCCATGTCTCCCCTGCTAAGAATGGCTAGTGTGCAGGTCTCTGCCTCCAGTCAGCCCAGAATAAAACCATCCACCCATGCCCCTCAGCTCAGAGCTGGCTGCTGGCTCTCATGTAGGCAACCAGGTCCAGCCGTGCTCCTGAAGAGCATATGATAGCATTGGCACAAAAGGTTCCTTTCCAAAAGCAAAAGAAGAAAAAAGCCTACCTATCTCTGGGACAGGGCTGGGACTAAGGAGCACTGGGGCCAGCCTGGTTAGGAAGAACAGCCCCCATAGCTAATTCCTAAAATCCCAATGGGGACAGATCACATCTGTTAAGGTCACCTTCCCCCCAGCAAGCAGAGTGGATGGGATCCAGGTAAGTGAAATAATTTATATATAATTATAAGACATTTTCATACAAAACCCCAGACTCAGCCCCCAACTTGTGAGGGCAAAGTGGGGCAGGCTGAAAAATTACAAAGCACGTACTGGAGAAGAGTAGTGAAACCCATCTCCCCTGTCCCGCTGTACACGAGCTGCCTAGCAGAGCCAGGCCACCACCCTCAGCACTGACCCTAGCGATCAGGGCGCTGCACGCAGAACACTTTGGCTTGGTGGTCGCCGGAGGTCGTCACCACAATGGAGGCATCCCTGGGGGGGGGAGAGAGGGCTCAGCAGTGGGGCTGGGGGCTTTGGACAGCCATAGCTGTAACCACCTCTCTATTCCCTGAGATCCTTCAATCTCAGCATCTACGCTTCCAGAGGATGCACCCCAGGGCTCAGGGGTTTCCTCATCCCAGCAGCCTTAGGGAAGGACGGGGCTAGGAGGGGTCCCTACTCACTTGTTGACAGTGAAGTCGAGGATTTCAGCAGAGTGCCCTCGGTACTCGCTGATCATCTTCCCTGAGCGGGCATCCCAGAGCCGCACAGCCCCATCCAGGCTGCAGGTATACACCACAGCAGAGTTCTCCTCCCACAGCAACTGCACAATTCCTGACTGGAATACAGGGGGGAAGCAGAGTGAGCACAAGGAATAACAGTCAGTAAGTCGCAGCACATCATGAGCATCCACTCTCCCTCCCTCCAGTGCTCTCCACTGTTCCCATACCAAAGGGACAGCCCTCACGACCAAGACATGGCACATCCTCTATGTAGGACCAGAGCTACCACTGGGGAAGCCCACGAGCAGAGAGAAGCATGAATGGGGAACTAGACCCAGGAAAGCCCCCAGGCTCTAAGAGAGGCAACGCTGGGCTTCCAGAGGTGTCAGCTGGACCCAGAGATGCCCTCAGGCTTGGAGAATAGGTATAGGGCAGTACCTCATGTTGGCATTTATGCCTCAAGCTCTGTGTGGTGAGATCGTAGATAGCCAGTGTACCATCCAAGTAGCCCACAGCAGCCAGTGGCATCCTGCAGAGAGAGAAACAAGTTTTATGAGGACCTAAAGCAAGCAGGAAATTAAGTGTGTGAAGGATCGGGATTGAAGGAGCACTGAAATGAAGAGGGACAACCCAATGGTCAGAGATGGAACCACAGAACATCCATAAGGAAAATACCAAGACATCAAGAGCCAGCAAGCAGCACAAAGTTCCCAAGGGAGAAAACATACTGGTAAGAAAGTTCCCCCATAGCTGTGTCTGCAGAACACCCTGTCCCAATGCCCCACTCACACGTTGCAAAAGCCCAGCGATTCCACTGAATTGGACTCTGCCTCCTCGCCCTCACTTGCAGTAGCCTTGGGAGTCACGCTCTCCATCTTGAACACGCACACCGCCTGGGGGAGGAACGCCGTGAGTCCTCACGCCCAATCCTCTCAGTCGCAGAGAAATGGTGGTAGTGGTGGCCAAGCACGCCTCCTGCTGGCCCCGGGTGGCCATCGCAGACTGCTTTCGGCTGGCAAAGCCCAGCACCATCCTGCCCTGTACAGGTCATTCATTTCCACTACGGCGCCCCACAGCTGGGCACGGACTCACCTTGCCCGTGGCAGAATTGATCAGCTTGGCATGACAGTCCACTGAGCCTGTCAGGATCAAACTGCCATCTTGGTTGCTGGCCACACATGTCAAGGGGTCCTGGTGGCCGTCCTGGCCTGTGGAAATGAATAGGAAGCATGAGCTACACCCATCTCTGCCAAACTCCACACACCTTGAAGCCCAGCACACCTCCCTCTTCAGTCTCTGCATTGCACCCATCCCATGGTGGCAGCCCCACGGCAGGGGACAGCTGCCACAAGGACAGCCCCCTCAGCACCTGACAGCCTCTGGTGTCTCTGTGTGTGCTGCCTGACAGCCTCTGGTGTCTGTGTGTGTGCTGCCTCTTCACAAAGACAGAGCCCAGAGTTCAATGCATGGGGGATGCACCCCAAGTGAAAAACCCCTTTCCCACCTTTCAGGACGTGCAGTGAGGTTCCCTGCTTCAGATCCCAGATGCGCATGGTCCCATCCTCGTATCCCACTACGGCTCGTTTCCCTGGGTAAGACAGAAGCAGCAGTTAGAGGCAGAGCTTTCCACATCCTTTGCCTCCCCCTAGCACAGGAGCACCCTGTGTCTCACCGTCAGGCAAGATCTTGCCACACGTGGCAGGGCATGCAGGGCCCTGGAAGGTTTTGCAGTCTCCACTGGGGATCTTCCACATCCAGGAATTGCCATCAGCCGTGCCCGCCAGAAGGACATGGGCCTGAGGGTGCCACTCCATCCACTGTGCACAGAAGGGGACAGGCAGTGTCACAGGGTTGCATCCTCGCAGAAGGGAGGAGAGCCAGAGCTGGGTCCCACTACCAGCCCCCACGTTTCTGGCAGGAGCAGGGTTTCAGCCACTCACCTCTAGGTCCCCCACCTCAAAGGACCACACTTCTTCCTTGGTTTCCACCCGCCACACTTTTATAAGACCAGACATGTCACCCGTGGCCACAAACACAGAATCATAACTGAAGCCGGCACAGGTGACAGAGTCCTTGTGTCCTGGAGATGACAAGGAGCAGAGACCATTTTGTTAACAAGTGCCAGCTATAGAAAACAATCGAGAGCCCAGCTCCACAGGAGCATCAGTTGGGGAGGAGCAAATGCAGCCAGGAAGGGCTGCAGGACCCGTTTGAGCAGGGATACCTGGCCCGAGTCTCTCACCTGAACACTCGAACAGGAGCTCTCCATCACTCAGGTGCCACACGAAGGCTTTATCATCTTCCCCACCTGTCACCGCCAGTGTGTTGGTCTTTGGGTCGAGGCTCACACAGAACACTGAGGCTGCAGAGTGGGGAGATGCTCACACCTCAGTGAATGTTCCCCAGATGCAAACCCCCATGGCACAACGGCTGTCAGAGACTCCTCGAACCCACTTGGTAGAACCAGGAGAGGGACACAGCACAGCTTCCCCCCAGGGAAACCTCATGGCTCACCCGAGTGCAGCGAGAACGTGACCTCACTGTCATCCTGTGCCTCCATGCCGTCCTCCAACCCCTCATCGTCCTCCGTCTCCCAGGCTTCACCGTCGGGCTCCTCCGCTCCCTCGTCCTCGAAGTCCACGTCCTCCACCTCTGCGGCCAGGTCATCTGCAGGGAGCGAAGGTCAACCCCCGCCCACCTCAGCCCCCGCGGGCCCAGGGGCAGCCCAGCGCGAAGGGGTCCCGGCCCCGCGGGCGGAGGAGGCCCCAGCGGGGAGGCTGTGGGTCCCTGGGTGCCCGGGAGGCCCTGGGGAGAGGACGCGACGCGAGGCCTGCCCGCGGGGACCGGGCCTTGGGGCAGGGCGACCCGGTGCCCCGGGAGGAGGCGGGACCCGTCTCACCCGGCCCGGGCGGGCCCAGCTCCACCACCTCGATGATCTCCTCGTCGCCGTGGAAGTCCAACGCGCCAGGCCCTTCCGCGGGCTCCATGCCGGCCTGCCCCTGCGCCCCACCCCGCCGCCACAGCTACTACTTCCGCCGTTCAGCCCCGCTTCGGCCAATCCCCGCCCATCGCCCTCCCCTTCTAGCCAATCCGAGCCCGCGTCTTCACCTGCGTCCCCGCCCCTTCCTCCAGCACGACAAGAGATTTCCGCCCCACGCGGTGCGCTCTGGGAAATGCAGTTTTTATTCCTTCCCTACAGCGCCATTCGCCGGCAGCTCCAGCACTGTGGACCACACCTCCCGGCATGCAGCGGGGCCGCGGGAGTCCGTCACGGTCCAGCATGGCGGCGGCGCTCGGCGGACTGCGCGGTAAAGACGGGTAGCGGGCGGGCAGCGGGCCGGGTGATCACGCCGCGGCTCTCCGCGGCTTACAGTGCCCAGGGCGGCCCCCGACGCCGCAGGGTCTCAGCCACACCCGGCGCACGAGAGTGGCAGCAGAAGCCACGCCCTTCCTTGGCTAAGCCACGCCCCTTTCCCGTTTCCCCGCCCATCCTTTGGTCACGCCCCCCCGGCCGGGGCAGGGGTGCGGGGCGGGCGGGGGTCGGGGCAGCAGGGGCGACGTGTGTCCCCCCCCTGCCACCTCCCTGCGCCCTCTCTCCTTACAGGGCTCCTAGCAATGGCCGGGCGGGGGGCTGAGGGGCGACAGAGCTGCCACCGGCCTGCGGGGCCACCCGTGCCACCGAGGCCACCAGAGCCGGCAGGGCAGCTCCCCGAGGGGGTGGAATACATCCCCACGCGGAAGAAGGGCAAGAACCCCATGAAGCCGGTGGGGGTGGCCTGGTGAGTGGGGAGGCGCGTGATTGGGGGTGGGAGGCTCGGCACCAGGGGACCCGTGGTGACAGGGCTCTGTCCCTTACCTGTCCCCAGGGCCATCGGGCTGCCCTGCGGCATCATCCTCTTCCTCCTGGTGAAGAGAGAGGTGGACAAGAACCGCCTGGAGCAGCTCCACATCCGCCGCAAGATGCTGGGAGCCAACGTGGGCGACTACGAGACGGAGCGGTACCGCCGGGGTGCATAGCTGGGACCCGGCCGACCGCAGGGACCGACCCAGGGACACCTCCACCCACCCCCAGCACAGGGCCCTGCCTGAATCACACTGGGGCCACCTGGAAAATTAAAGTGTTTTATTGAGCATGTGTAACAATTGAGTGTGGCCTGAGGCCAGGCCTGCAGTGAGACCTACCAGGCCCAGCTGTGCCCAGGGCAAGGCCAAGGCTGCATCTAAGGCACTGAATGGAGCCCGGGCTCCAGGCACAGCCCAGCACTGTCCCATTGGTTGCTGGCAATCCCCCTGGGCCAGAGAGCCCCAGGGCCCAAGTGTGGGACACAGGGAACCCTTCCCCTTCAGCAGGCCACAATCAGGGGGTGCTGAAGCACTGAGGACACCAGGCAGAACTGTACACAGGCACCAGCTTCAAAGCCTATTTACAAGCGAGCAGAGCACCCCCCATGCTGGGAGCACCTTTGCCTGTCCCAGCCATGGGGACAACTCCAGCGTCACCCTTGATCCTGGCCCCTTGGAGCTCTGGGGAAGTGGGTGGCCTCATGGGGACAACGGGGTGGCAGAGGGGCTGCAGCCCTGGTAGCCAGCAATATCCCAATTGGGGATATCAGGAGCCTGGCTGGTGACCGGGGGGCTGGAAGAGGAGTAGCTTGGCCAATGGGAGGAGAGAGAAAGAAGCATTTTGAAGAGGGGGTAAGGGGTCCCACACAGGGGCTCAGTCTCGGCCCACAATCTGCAGGAGGAAAGTGAAGATGTAGACGATGTCAGTGTAGATGGTGAGGGCTCCATAGATGTACTCCTCGGGGCTCAGCGTGTTCTTCCTGTTGCCTAGCACCAGCTGTGTGTCATAGGCCAGGAACTGGGGGCAGAGACATGGGGGGGTCAGGAGGAGGAGCCCTACATCTCCCCAGGGCTCCCCAGCATGGGGCAAGGAGGGGGAGCACCAGGGTGAAACTCACCAGGGTGAAAGCAATAGCGCCGATGGCTGCATACAGCATGTGGAGCCAGGGCACCTGCATGGGGAGGGAACATGGGGACATGAGCCATTCCACCCTCTGTCTCCAGGGGAAAGCAGCCCCCTGCAGCCCCCTACTCACGTATTTGAAGGAGAGAACGATGACTGTGACGAGCCCTGTCACCATGACCACGATGCCCAGCACACAGAAGAGCCCCGGACATGATGTAAAGTCAACCTGGGGGGGAGGAAGTGTCACAGGAGGGCCCTCCCAGGAAGGCACTCCCATGTCCCCATCCCCACCCCAGGGCACACCCCCTCCTCACCTTGGTCTGGAAGCAGAAGATGGTGACAATGATGGCCACAATGGCAGTGATGAGCATGGCAATGAGGACGGCATTAGTCCGGTACATGCTGAGGACAGAGGAGACAGCAATGTCATCACAGGCATGGCAAGGGACAGGGACTCCAACCCTCCCAGAGCCGTACTGGATACCTGGCAATGGTCCCCGTCATGAAGCCCATGGCCAAGGTCTGCAGGACAGAAGGGCTGAGTCAGTGATGGCAAAGCAGGGGCAGATTGATTGCCAGCTCCTCAAGCCTCTTCAGCAGGGACCGTCCCTTCTGTGGGACACGTCTCTGCTGTCACCCCCCAGCCCCGAACCCATGTCCCCCTACTCACAAAGATGCTCAGCAGAATGATGTTCCACGGGAAGCGTCTCCTGGGGATGAGAGAGTTGAGGAGCAGTGAGATGGTATTAGTGCTCATGTCCTCGTGACGCCAAGCCCCTGTCTCACCTTCCACAGGGACTACCCCAGGTGGGGTTCCTGGGCTTGGGTGGCACCATACCGGTGCAGACTATCCCCATTCCTCAAAGCCCAGGGGACCTCCAGACAGCTGTGTCCCCCCCCGCTGTCCCCAGCACTCACCGGGGACCCTGGCAGCAGACCAGCACCAGATAGGTCACCAGAAAGACGGCGCTGCAGAGAGACAGAAGGCTCAGCCCAAGGGACCCGGTTGCAGTGGGGGGAGTGACATTCACCCAGAGGGTGACAGGGACCTCATACTCACTATGAGGAGTAGTAGATGGCAGTGTTCCTCTGGACAAAGGAGCGGACAGGTGAGCTGTGGGGTGGCAGGGATAGGCATGAGGTTGGCACGCGCTCCCCCCGTGTTCTCCCACGCCTAGAACCAAAATGCTCCCCCCAGATCCTAGGGTAAGCCCCCTTCCCCCCCCCATCACCACCTCACTCACACAAAGGTGAACATTGCGATGATCCCCACCGTCACCAGCAGCTGCACCGAGATGATGGCATAGACCTGTGGGAGGTGGCAGCAAGCAGTCAGCACTCAGCCTGCTGCCACCAACCTGTGCCCCCCCCCCCCCCCCCCAGCAAAGGATGCCCCAGACTCACCTTGCGGATAAAGGTGTGCCGTACTTTCCTGTCATCCCAGTCAGCCGACTGGATGGGGGAGCTGCCTCCCATACCCTCACCTCCATAGGTATCACCTGCCAGGGAAGGTCACCACAGCTCATCCCATATGACAGCACACCAGAGGACACCCTCCACAGAACAGAGAGTCTGGGAGCCCCCAGCACCCATGCCCCCACCCCAAAACAAAGCTCCCCAGCTTACCAAAACGCATGGGCATGGTGGGCATGGCCATCCCTGGCTGCGGGTATCCCCCTGGTGTCCCATACCCCCCCGGCGCCGCATACCCCGCAGGTGCTGGGTACCCCCCTGGCTGTGGGTACCCTCCAGCATAGTGGGACGGCTGGGGGTAGGCACTGGGGGGGTAGAGGGGGTTCTTGTCGTCATACGGGGGGGGTGCGCTGGGCTGCGCCATGCCAGCTGCGAGCTGTCCTGCTGGGCACCTGGAGGGGAGAACAGAGGATGTCACCCTGCCCGTATCCCCTGATGATGAGGAACACATGGGACACAGGGGACAGTCATCATGGCGTGCCCTGCATTGAGTGCAGGACAAACACCGCTCTTCAATAGTGACCTCTGCTTAATGAGGGCCGGGAAGCATGGTGACCAGGTCACTTAGAGCCCAGGGCCACCTACATTCCCATGATCTGAGTCCCTGTTGTGACGTCAGGCAGTGGTGCGGGCAGGGCACGGCCACGCGGTGACTCAAGGCATGCTGGGGACCTGACCTTTGCAGCTGGCCCTGCCATCACTGGGGTCAGCAACCCCGGTGTCCTCCCAGTCACCATCCAGTGAGCAGGAATTCTATTTTGCTCCCCACAAACACTGCCGAGGCTCAGAGCTGGGCACGGGGCTGTGGATCAGCACATGCCACCGCAGTGCTGGGATCAGAGATGGTGCCAACCCCCATCGGGCACAACTGCAGAGGTGGGGGCACTGGGACCCCATGCTGAACTCCCCTTGCAGATCCCCAACAGCCGCCAGCAGCTGTGCTGGGAGCAGGGCCAGCGCTGGGCTGACTCCCCCAGAGCAGGAGGCGGAGGAGGAGGAGAAAGGCAGGAACACCAAGGCCAGGAAAACAATAGCGCTGCCAGGAGCTGTTGCCAGGCCCCTGCCCCACACCCGTGGCGCTGGCAGGGGACCCCCCCGCCTTCATCCCATGCCTTCCCACAGCACCAGCAGTGACGTGAGCTGGACTTGGCCCCAAGGGAACTGGGTGGGACTGGGAGATTCCTGCAGCATTGTGCCAGTGCTGTGCTGGGTGGGATGGGATGGGGGGGGCACACAGGAGGAACACTCAAAGTCCATTCATCCATCCATCCCAGTGGGGGCGGCTGCCCGCCCCACAGCCATGCCGTCATGTTTCCCATCATGGTGATGGTGGTGCCGAAAATAACCCATCCATGTGGTCTCCAAAGTTTCGCTTTCAACACTCCTCAGTTTCTCCTAAACCACTCAGTGCCTGCTGGCATCCCTTGCTCACCCACCCTGCACCCAGTAGCCCCCACTCAGGCTTCAGTGTGGCCATGAGACCCAGCCCAGGTGAATGCCTCCAACAGGAGCAATGCCCAGGCACAGCCTCAGCAGAGACAAGGAACCAGCCCGACGGGTCCCAGCCCCACCCAGCAGCGCTAAACCCCACCATCCCCCCCCCAGAGCCCCACACCGTGGGATGTACGCACCTCACGGGGTCACTTCCCCGTGGCACTTATGGCAGAATCCATCTCTGGACACAGAACCCCAACACATGACCCATTTCCTCTTTCAGAACAGGGCACCGAAACCTGTGGTCAGCAGCCAGACCACAGGGCCACCCCAGCTAGCTCAGTGACCCTGTGGCCACCACCCGGTCCCCACAGCTCTGCCTGGTACCGTGACTCAGCACTGATAAGTGGCAGGCAGCTGGTGGGGGGGAGACCTCAACACAATGGAGACATGGTGTGCTCCACACAGCACCTAGCAGGGCAGGGTTCCAGCACTCCCCACTTTCTCTGGGGCTTCCCCAGAGTGGAGCAGCCCTGGAAGGGCACTGCTTTCCTGGAAGAGCTTAGCAAATTGCACCAGTTTGGCACAGCCTGGTACGGCACGGTACAGCATGGCACAGCTTGTTACAGCACAGCACAGCATGGATGCCCCTATGCCTCCAGGCTTGCTGCCCAGCTCAGCTCACCCATGGCACGAGTTTGCAGGGTCTCAGCCCTGCAGCCCTCTCCGCCCCATCCCACGGGTGCCAAGTGTGTATGCCAGCTGTCACCTCCTGTCCCCAAGCCACTGCAACCCGGATGTCTCTATGCAGAGAGCCGGCTCCATGCCCTACAGTGCCCACCCCATACCACCCCATATCCTTGTCCAGCACCAGGCTTTCATGGGACACCCCTCCCAATAGCAGGGTGTCACAGCACAGTCCCTCAGGGAACCCCCTCCCACCGCTGTCCCTGTGCCAAGCAGACTGGGACTTTGCCCCCGTTTAACTGAAGCCACAGGTTGCCCCACAACGCACTGGCAGCCCCTTCCCACCCAGCGATTGGGACACCATGGCTGGGGTGGGACACGGGCACAGAGCCCCTGAACAGAGCACTGGGGACAAGGATGGGGGGAACACAGGGATGCTCCCCCCAGTCCAACCCCCCACCCCATCCAAGCAAATTCCCATCAGTTCCGGGAAGTTCAGAGGAAGGCGGCAGATGAGGGCCACACGTCGCAGCAATCTATCCGTGGAACCACGGCGTGCCCTCGAGGCTCGGGGACAGCACCTCCAGCCCCGAGGCAGGTCCCCTCCAGTCCCTGGGACACCCACCCCCCTCCTGGGACACCGGAAAAGGCAGACGGGGCACAGAGGGAGTGCTGCGGGGTTCCAAGGGCGAGGGGGGGGGCAGGCGGGGTGACGTCGGGGATTTGGAAGGCAAAGAGGGAGGGGAGGAAATAGGCAGAGAAGGGGGGGGGGTCTGGGAAGGATCCGGGGGGATGGTAAGGTGGGTTAACAGAGCGGGGTTGGGCTGGGGGGCATCGGCGGGGCGGGCAGACAGACAGGGGACCGGAAATGGTTTGGGAGAGCCGGGAGACCCCGCCCGAGCTGGGGGGCACCCGAGGGGACCCGAGGAACTCCGTCTCTGCCCCCCTCCCCGCTCCCCACGGTCCCACTCGTGCCACAGTCTCGCGCAGGGACAGAGCTGGGGGCTGTCGGGCCTCCCCTACCTGCTGCGTGCTGCTCCGCGGGGCTGGAACTCGGCCGGGGCGGGACGGGACGGGCCGGGACGGGACGGTCGGGGCGGGTCCGGAGGGACGGACAGCAGCTGCCCCGCCTCGGGCCGCCCCTCTGCGCCGCGCCCTCGTGCGGCGGCTCCGCCACACAGCAGTCGGTGCGGGTCCAGCACGGCGGTGGACGATGGCGGTGGCGGTGCCGGACGGAGCGTCCCGCCGCTCCCCCGGGGTCAGCGGCGGCAGCGCGGGGACGCCGCACCGTGCCGCGCTCCGGCCGGACTCCACGGGGCCACGCGGGGAGAAAGGCGCGCACCCGCCCCCACGGGGGACCCCTACCGCGGCTGACGTCATTCGCAGGGGTCCCCCTTCCCCGCCAGTTACGTCGCACGAGGGGAAACCCTCCGGCAGGGGGCGCGCGGGGTGGCGGGAACCGTGAGGGGGCGCGGCCCGGAGTCACGCCGCTCCCCTATTGGCTGCCGGGGGGGGCGTGGCCCCGCGGGGGCGGGCGAGGGACATGGCGGGGCCGCGCTGTCGGGCGACGGTGGCGGCCGGGGCCGCTGCTTGCGTGCTGGTGGTCGCCGCCTGGCTCGGCCGCTGCCCGGCTGTGCGCCGCATCGCCCGCCGCGCCTCCGCCGCGCTCATGGCACTCGCCGGGCCGCTGCTCTTCCGCCTGGGGTGAGTGCCGGCGGGCCGTAGGGGTCGCCTCGCACGGAGGGATCGGCTCTCCCGGCCGTCCGAGTGGGGATCCGCGGGGCTCCCCCGGCGGGAGGCTGCGGGCGGGGAACGCCGGAATCGCTGCCGTCGGGGGGAGCGGAAAGGTTGAAGGCGTGGGGCCGCCCCCGCTGCTCCCCTTTGTTCTGCCCTCGCTCCGCCGAGCAGTGCCGGTCTCCACCCACCACCTCCGTTTTTCCGGGCGCATCCCCCACCGTGCCCTTACGAGGATAAGCACGGTGTAGCGCGCTGGGTGATGCCCTGCGGATGAGGATGGGGTAGAGATGTAGGTTCGAGCATCTCACGTCCTTCGTGACATCTGTCCCCAGCCCTGAAATCCTGCTGTATAAATAGGAGTTCAAGCTACTCCCGCGCCTGTTGGTCTTACGTGGCATGTGAATGGGAGTGCTTCTCGCTTCCCTTTTCTGCAGCCCCTTCTGTTTTGTCCTCCTCGTTACCCAACAGCACTGTGTGTTCCCCCTGATTCCAGAACCTAGTGTGCACTGCAGTGTGGGATCGACCTCGGATCAGGGCCGTGCTCACGGCTGGGGATAGATGGTGGGACCGGGACTTTTCCATGTGGGTATACAGGGCTGCAAGAAAGGGATGTATTTTAAACCCCGCCGTGGGGGCTCCCTGTGCCCCCCACAGGTACAGCCTGTACGCCCGCACACGCCTCGGCTTCCTCTTCTACAAGCGGCAGGTGAAGAAGGCCCGTGAGCGCTTCCCCCACGGCCACTCGGTGTCCCAACCGCTGGGCTTCCATGGTGAGTTCTGAGCTTCATCCGCGTTTTGGGCAGGGGGCTTCAGCCTTGCCGCATTGTACCCTGATGTCTGTCTGTCTGTCCATCTGTCCTTTTCAGGGATGAAAATCGTGCCCATCCCCGTGCTCTCCAATAACTACAGCTACCTGGTCATCGACACAGACTCTGGCCATGCAGCCGTGGTCGACCCCTCTGACCCACTGGCTGTGCAGGTGGGATTTCCCCCCCCCATTCCCAGTGCTGTACTGTGGTGTCCTGGGAGTGGGGAGCGTATCTGCCCCTAATCCGAAACCCACAATGCACAGAGCAGGGTGACAGGGAGCAGGGAGCAGTGTTCCCCCCATACACGTGCACCCAAATTTCTGTCCTGCCAGGCTGCCATTGAAGAGGAGGGGGTGGTGCTTGAGGCTATACTCTGTACACACAAACACTGGTAAGGAGGTACTGGGGGGTTGGAGAGTGATTAGGGGTGCTGGGGATGCTTGTTGGGGTGGGGATTCCAGAGCAAAGCCTGCTACTGTGGGAGTGGGGCAGCTGGGGTTGGCAGGCCGTGAGCTCCCTCAGCTCCAAGCGTTGCTGAGAAGGTGTGCCCCCATACCTAACCTGTAATGGGGATGCACTGACCTGCTCACCTGCAGGGACCACAGCGGAGGGAACGCGGCGCTGCTCCAGCAGCACAGCTCCTGCAAGGTGTATGGCAGTGCCGTCGATGCCATCCCTGAGCTCACTCAGTAAGTGTCACAGTCATCCTCCCATCTATCTGGGTCACCCTCCCCCCATGCCAGCACCCTGGCATGCTACGAACCCTGTGGGGGCTGTTTTGGGAGCGCTGGGTATTTTGGGATGTGACTGTGCCCCCCCTCCCTGCCGACACAGCCCCGTTGGGGACAGGGAGAAGCTGAGCGTGGGCTGCCTGACTTTTGAGGCACTGGCCACGCCAGGCCACACCGTGGGGCACATGGTCTATGTGCTGGATGCAGGGCCCTTCGGGGGCCCCCCCTGCCTGTTCTCCGGGGACCTGCTCTTCCTGGCCGGCTGCGGTGAGTGCAGCAGTCCCATATTGTCTAAATGTTGGGCATTGGAGTCCTGAAGGGCTGCAAGAGGGGACACCCCAGTTGAACTCCCTCCCCCAGTGACGGTGGCTGTGTGTTTGGCTGTAGGAAGACTATTTGAGGGCTCCCCTGAAACCATGCTGGCCTCCCTGGATGCAGCCGTGGGCTTGGGAGAGGACACGCTGCTGTGGCCGGGTGAGCATCCCCTACCCTAAAACCCCCAGATTGCCCCTTTCCATCGCTCTGTGGTGATGCCGAGGTGCTGCCCTCAGGCCACGAGTATGCACTGGAGTGCCTGAGCTTTGCCCGCCTGCTGGAGCTGGACAACCCCGCGCTGGAGCAGAAGCTGCTCTGGGCCACACAGCAGCGGCAGGAGAAGAGGAGCACGGTGAGGAGCCCCCTCCCACGGCCCTATCTGTGACTGTGGGGAGGACGATGGCTGAACGCTGTCCTCCACCCCGCAGTGCCCCTCGACGTTGGGCGAGGAGCGGACCTACAACCCCTTCCTGCGCACGCACCGCCGGGAGCTGCACGAGGCGCTGGGGCTGCAGCGGGGCAGCGGGGAGCACCACGATGCCTTCCGGGCCCGCGTCCTGCGGGAGGTGCGCAGGAGGAAGGATCTCTACAAGGCCACCTAGTGACCCTCCCACCTCATGACCTCCCTCTGGATGTGGGGGCCTTCCGGACTATGTGATTTTCTGCTGTGAATTCCCCTCCTCCTTAGTCCTGCTGAAAGATACAGGGAAAGGATGGACCCCCCCCCATACACACACCCCATGTGTGCACCTCATAGGTGGTCCCTCCCCCTGACCCCCTTTCCCACATGATCCCTTCTCTGGGGGTCTGCAGCCCCTGCCCCACTTCTGGGGCTGTAGTAACAGCATTAAGGGCTCTCCTTATTTCCCTCCCCCTGTTTTATGGGAGACCCCAATTCACACCCAGCGCTCAGGGAATCCCCCGTCCCCCTCATTACTGTGTCTCCCTGTGGGGGTGGAAGGGGAGGGAGGAAGCCTGGGTGCCCAGCATTCCCTGGGGCTCCCCCCGTGTCCTTATCCACCCCTCATACACTGGGATGGCGGACACAGTGCTGGGGTTGTGCAGGTAGTACTTCTGTACTGAGGACTGGAAACCCCTGTACATCCCCCAAATAAAAGTCTGAATCGGATTTGTTCCCACTCGACCACTTTTTTCTGTGTCTGGGGGAGTACCCCTTTGCCCCCACCTCCCAAAAAAACTGTTCATCGCTGTGAGGCTGTGGCCCCTTTAAGAGGTGGGGATGGGTCGTTCCTATGCCAACGGCTGCGAGCGTTGTAAGGGGAGGGAGGGAAGCTCGGGTCGACGGGTACAGGTCTGAGGCTGGGGGGAGGAGGAGGGCAGCCCGAGGGTTGGGAAGGGGAAGTTTGGGGGGAGAAGATCCCGGACTTGTATGGGGCAGGGGGAGAATGAGGGTTTGGGGCTGCTGCTCTTTAAGGGGTATCTGGGGGAACCGCAGCACTTTGGGGGGGAGGGAAGGAAAGGAGTGGAAGCTGTGCTCTCCCATAGGGTTCCAGGGGGGCACTGGGGGTGCTGCTCCCCAGCACTGCCCGCTGCTCCTCTCCAGGGTGGAGGCTGAGGGGGAAAGGCTCTCAGGAGGACCCCCCATCACTGCTGTCTCCCATCAGAAGACTCCATCCCCATGCAGGCGGCTGCTAAGTTCCTGAACCGCATCGGTGGGTGCCAGCCCCCCACCCTCCCTGGGATGCGGTGACCTCAAGGGGAGCAGTGCCTGGGTTGCTGCTCAGTGACCATCCCTGCGCAGGGCCGGAGGAGCTGGAGCGCTGCCTGTTCGCTGAGACACTGGCACTGGTGGCAACGGGAGGACAGCCGCAGGGACACCTCTGGGTGAGAGCCCGACATGCACCCTATGAGCAGGAGGGCCAGCGGGTGAGGAGCTGCCTCCTGCTCCAGGCCGGCTCCCAGGGGCTGCTGGATGGCGTGCCGTATTCCTGCAGTCTCACGGGTGAGCTGGGAGCATTGGAGTGGGATGTCACCATCCCACAGGCTGGGATGGCATCTTGGGGGCAGTGGTGTCCCTGTCCCGGGGTGCACAGGGCTCTGCTCCCACAGGGTATGTGTCTATGCAGCTGGAGACGCTGGAGCAGGAGCAGCATGAGCGCTTGGAGGTAAGCAGGCAGCTGTGGTGGAGACGTGTCCCTTAGTTCCTCTGTCCTGAGGTGGTGCCTCTGCCTGCGCACCTGAGCCATCCCTCCATGCTGGTTCCCTACCCTGGGTGGCAGTGGGGATGGGGAGTTTCCCACAGTGCACCTGTTTATGGCACTCTGGGGTCCCTCTCCCCCTGCACCAACTGAGAGGGGTGTTGGGGTGGCTCTGCTTCCCCCACAGTTTGGAGCACACCCCATGGAGAGGAAGATCCACATGGTGCAGCACCCACATGGGATGACCGTCACTGTCACTACCAGGGAGGGAGAGGTGATATCCCCCACCTCCTCCCACCCTTCCCTCCTACCTGGAGAGCAATTGGGATGCATCCTCCAGGGTGTCCCATGGGGTGTCACCACAGGCAGACCCACAGCACCAGGCATTCTCCTATAGCTGGGCCTCACTGGAGGGGCTGCTGGGGGAGGCTGCCAGTCTGCTGCTGCTGCGGGTGCTGGCGTGCCACCGTGCTGTGCCCCCCAGCATCACCTTCCCAGCCATCGACAAGGAGGGCCATCTCTGCACCACCACCTACGTGAGACCCTGGGGGGCACAGATGGGGGACACGGGGATGACAGGTGGGCACAGAGTGATTTTGTGTCCCTACAGCGCTCCCTGGGCATGCGTCAGCAGCCGGTGGGCTCAGCACAGGGGGAGGTGTTGGTGGTGGAGAGAGCCCTGCATACTGCCGAGAGCATTCCGATGGTGTGGCACTACAGCCTCCTCCCTAGCGGGTATGGTGCCAGCCTGGGGTGGGGTGGATTTGGGTATTGGCACCAGGATGGAGGAACTCAGCGTTGATGCCCTTCTGCAGGCATTTGGCTCGGCGGGTGCAGGTGGGCTGTCCAGTGGTTGCTGTGCTGCAGGATGCACCCGCTCTCAGCGGCATGGGTGCAGAGCCCCAGCCTCTCTTCCCAAAGCAGCTGCTGGACTGGGAGGAGGATGCCCAGCTGTGCTCCTGGTTCCTGGACAGGAAGGTGAAGGGGGTGCCTGGGGATGAGAGACATGAGATTATGCTGCTCTCCAGCAGGATTCCCCCTGGGAAGAGGCGTAGCATCTCCAAACCATCTGTGAAAGTGGGGAAGGACCCAGGCTTCCCCCCAGCTTGGCATGGGGACAACCCTGCCCTCAATCCCACAGGAGGAGCTGCAAGCGTCCCACAGCACCTACATTCAGCAGCATCCCGAGCTCTTTGCGCTGCTGGCTGACTTCCTGCAGGCCCTGCTGCTCCGCCAGCCCCCCGACCCCATCCTCTTTGCTGCTGAATTCTTTGCCCCCTTTGCCCGCCACCAGCCCCCCGGGCCCAGCTTTGCCTCCTCCATATCCCCCAGCCCCTTCTGCAGCATCTCCTGTCCCAACCCCCTAGCTCAGGGGGATTAAAGTATCAGCATTGCTCCTGCAGTTCTCTCGTGTGATTTAGGGAAACTGAGGCATGGGAAGGGCTGGGAGGTTGAGCTGTCTATAAGCCCCTCATGGCTGTTTAGGGCTTATCCACCCGCCACCCCCCAAAAAAAACAAAAAAGAAAAAAAAAAACAAAAAAAAACAACAACAAAACCTTCCCTTTGGATATGGGCTGTCTAGGGCTTACCGTGGGGCAGAACCCTGTGCCCTGCCACCACTCCATGTGTCCTCTAGGGGTGTCACCCCAGGTTCCTCCACAGCCACAGGTATTTTGTGAGGTGTAGCCTGATTCACACCAACACTAAGCTCCCCAGTCTTCTGGGTGAGGGTGTCTCCCACCCCAGCACCCAGCACTCTCCAGACCACCTTCTCCAAGCCCGGCGTGCATTTTGCCCTGCTCACATGCAATGCATGCTGCTTCCTCCTCACTCCCATTTGGCCTTTCCCCCATTTCAACAGGGTCAGCAACTCCTCCATCGTGGGAAACTGCCCGTGTTCCCCACTCCAAGTAGCAGGACCCTGACACATGCTATGGGGGTGACACATGGGCACAGTGCCCACCCTTGGATACGTGTTTGCAGATGAAAGGGAGGTTGCTGTGCTCCATGCTCAGGGTGGGGAACTGAGACCCAGCCCCCCGGGAGGCCTTTTCCCAGCCTAGGTCTGTGGCAAGCAGGAAAGGAGCACTTCCTCCTCCTCCTCCTCCTCTTTCCCTGGAGGGGGGCTGGGAGCTATAAAAGCTGTGCACTGGGTGCAGCACCCAGAGGTAGGGGTTCGCCAGCACCATGTCTGGATCCAGCCCTGCTATGGCATCACTGGAGCCAGGTGAGTCCCATCTTGGCTGGTTACATCATACCCTCCGCACCCACTCCCTGTGGCAGTGGGGCTGGTGACGGGTGGGCTGGGGAGAGGGCTTTGAGGGACTCCTGTGCTGGAGGTGGCATCTGGCTGCTTAGAGCCACCACTGCTGATCCCAGTGGCTGCAAGCCCCCTGGAGCTGTGGGACTTTTCCCTGGGAAGATGTCTCTGGGATGAAACTGGGACCTGGCATTGTCCTTATACACAGTGAGCTGCTACATCCCCTCCTGCTTTTCCTTCCCTTGTCCTCTTCCTTCCCTCCCAGGCATCACTGGGTCCCTGAACCAAGGCCAAACTGACCCCAGCAACATCCCTGTCCCCCCGCATCACCCCATCCCTCGTGCTCAGACCTACTTGGATGAGCTCATCAGCATCCCCAGAGGCAGTGCGGTAGGTGCAGCTGGGGACATTGAGTTGAGTACATCTGGGATATGCACTGGAAACCTTGGTATCCACAGCCCCAGCTCCAGCAGAGTAATTACAGCCCCATTCCCACACTTGAAGCTTTCCCAATGAGAAAATCAAGGCACAGGGCAGTGATGCCCCGCTCTGAGGGCCACCCTATCTCCCAGGGTTCCTGTCCCAGGGGGTGGCCAAGCCCCATGGCCCTACCCAGCAGCCTGGGGCCCCTCCAGCCCCAGCTGCTGCCTGAGAGCGGAAGGGAGAAGGGGAAGGAATGGAGTTGTGAAAGTAGCTCACTGGAGTAGGATTGCACAAGGTGCTGTTAACGGCACAAGAAGGGTGGCAGCTCCATCTGTACTGCAACAAATTTTAATCCAATCCTATGCCCAAACAACACTGGAGTCTCGCTGTCCATCCCAGTGATGAAGGGCATGGGGAGGGAGTTGGGGGAGAGAAAAATGCCATCCATGCACAAAATGTGCCCACGTGGCAGTGCAGGGCTCCCCAGAAATAGGCGACCAGTTGCCCAACTGGGAGCCACCAGTTTTGAATGGGAGCAACCAGACCCCACGGAACTTGCCCCACCGTGACCTGCCACCCCTTTGCAGCCCGGCTTCAGTTTCAGGAAGCTGTGGGCTTTCACTGGCCCTGGCTTCTTGATGAGCATCGCCTACCTGGATCCAGGCAATGTGGAGTCAGACCTGCAGTGTGGAGCCGTGGCCGGTTTCAAGGTGAGCCCCAAGCTGCTGGGTGACCCCACTGGGTGCGAGGTGCTGCCCACCACCAGCCTCTGCTGCCTTTCTCCTGCCCCCCCAGCTGCTGTGGGTGCTGCTGTGGGCCACAGTGCTGGGACTGCTGTGCCAGAGGTTGGCCATCCGTCTGGGCGTGGTGACGGGGAAGGACCTGGCAGAGATCTGCTACCTCTATTATCCCAGGGTGAGCACCCAGGGGGATCACGGTGTGCGTGAGGATCCCTTTTTCTCCCACTGCTCCCCAGCCCCAGTGACCCCCTCTGGCCCCACACACCCTACTGCCTGGCATGGAGACAGCTACATCCATTCCAATCCCATGTGAGGACGCTTGAGTCCCAGCGTCAGAAGCGGCTGCAAGTTGCGTCCTGCCCGTCCGATCTGCACTCTCCCTCTCCCTGCACTCTGCAGCCCCCTCATGCACCCTCTACCCATCACATCTATCCCAAGCAGCCCAGGGCCAGATCCCCACAGGGCTCAGGCGTGTTACCATGCATCCCCATCCCCTCCAGGTGCCCCGCGTGCTGCTGTGGCTCATGATGGAAATTGCCATCATCGGCTCAGACATGCAGGAGGTGATTGGGACGGCCATTGCCTTCAGCCTGCTCTCAGCTGGACGGTAATTACCTGCAAGGTGCTGCCAGGTCCCACCTGCAACCCAATGAGGGACACAGCCCACCCAGTGCTCCACCAACCTGGCTGACATCCCTGCTCTCCTGTCCCATAGCATCCCGCTCTGGGGCGGTGTTCTCATCACCATCACAGATACCCTCTTCTTCCTCTTCCTTGACAAGTATGGTGAGTGCAGGGGCACTGGGATGGGGGCCAATCATCCAGGCCCCGAGGTGTCACCGCAGAGGTGCAGGAACCAGTGTGTCATTCCTCATCTCTTCCTTCTGCAGGGCTCCGCAAGCTGGAGGCTTTCTTCGGCCTCCTCATCACCATCATGGCTCTGACCTTTGGCTACGAGGTAAAGGCCTCCCAGCCTGTAATGATCCAATTGAGCTGCTGGGGCAGGGGCAGCTCACAAAGCCCCTTTCCAGTACGTGGTGGTGAAGCCAGCGCAGATGGAGGTGCTGAAGGGCATCTTCCTGCCCTACTGCCCGGGCTGTGGGCGAGAGGAGCTGCTCCAGGCTGTGGGCATCGTTGGTGCCATCATCATGCCCCATAACATCTTCCTGCACTCCTCCTTGGTGAAGGTGAGAAGGGAGCAGGGGACAAGTTCCCCATTGCAGAGATGTGGTAGGGGAATGACTTCCCCATGGGGGGCTGTAATGGATCCCCATGGAGCACATTACCTGCCGTGTCCAGACCCGGGCGATCAACCGCTCCAAGAAGGAGGAGGTGAAGGAGGCCAACATGTACTTCCTGACCGAGTCCTGCCTGGCTCTCTTTGTCTCCTTCCTCATCAACCTCTTCGTCATGGCTGTCTTTGGCGAGGCCTTCTACCACCAGTGCAATGAGGACGTGGTGAGTCCCTCCAGGGAGGTGGCAGCTGCACCAGGGGTGGAGAAGGGCAGGGTGAGCGCTCCTTAGCCATGGATGGATGGATGGGTGGAGGGTTGGGTTGGATGGATGGGTGGAGGGTTGGATTCACAGCCATGCCACACTCATGCTCACCATGTCTTGCAGCATAACAAGTGTGTCAACAGCAGTGTCAGTCACTATGCCAACATCTTCCCCATCAACAATGAGACGGTCTCTGTGGATATCTACCAGGGAGTGAGTGGCACTGAGTCGCATCCCATGGCCAGCTAGCCTTGGTGGCTGTTTTGAGGGCATCGAGCTGCCTTTGGTCTCCCAAACCCAACCCCTCCCTATGCCACGGGGGGGTACTTCGGGATACCCATCAGAGTGTTGCCATGCAGGGTGTCATCCTGGGCTGCTATTTTGGGGCTGCAGCACTCTACATCTGGGCCGTGGGGATCCTGGCAGCAGGGCAGAGCTCCACCATGACAGGCACCTATGCGGGACAGTTTGTCATGGAGGTGAGAGGGGAACACAGAGAGAGGTAACTCAAGGGTGGGCTCTGGGCAGGAGTCCTATGGACAGCCCGACCCCAACAGGGGCATTTGGCAGGGAGATTTCTTCTGGGCAGAGGGTTCACTTGGGCTACCTGAGAGCCGGGATGGGGTCAGTGCCCACCCATTGCTGCCACTCGGCAGTTACCTCCCCGTGAGTCCCCCATGTGAGGCCCTGCTTCCCTAACGAGCTGTTTGCTTAACGAGCAGGGGCTGACATCTAGCGGGGCCCTGCAGCCCTGCAGGAGCTGAGGACCACGGAGGGGAGGGGGGACGGACACGGCCCTACAGAATTTTGGGAGCACGCCAAGGGCTGATGGCACATCTTTCCCCTCACCCCCAGGGCTTCCTGCAGCTGCGCTGGTCCCGCTTCACCCGGGTGCTGCTCACTCGCTCCCTGGCCATCCTGCCCACCCTCTTCGTGGCTGCCTTTAGGGACATAAGCCAGCTGACGGGCATGAACGACCTGCTTAACGTGCTGCAGAGCATCCTGGTGAGGGGTGGGCACAGCCGGGCCCCCGTCCCCGCTGTGCCCCCCTCACCCTGACCCAATTCCAGCTGCCTTTCGCCGTGCTGCCCGTCCTCACCTTCACCAGCCTGCGCCCCCTCATGCATGACTTCGCCAACGGTCTGTGAGTGCTGGGGTGCGTGGGGGCGGGGGGAACACCTCCGTGTCCTCAGCATCCCCGGTGGCCCCAGAGCGGGGTGAAGTGTGGCTATGGGCTGCACAACCCCTCTGTTTGGGCTCTCGCTGCCCTGCTTACTGGGGTGGGTGGCACAGAGCGCCGGTGCCGATACCCACCTGCCACTTGCAGCCTGGGGAAGGTGCTGATGTCCCTCATCACGGGGTTGGTCTGTGCCATCAATGTGTACTTCGTGGTGGATTTCCTGCCCACGCTGCGGGGCCTGGGCTACCTCATCCCCCTGGGGCTGCTGCTGGTGGCCTACGTGGCCTTTGTCATCTACCTGGTAAGGGCAGAGGGTGGCTGGGGGTGTGTGTGTGTGTGTGGGAGGGGGGGGGGGGGTTGACTCCTCTACAGCCACGGTGCCTCCAACGAGTGCCCTCTTTGCCTTCAGCTCTGGACGTGCAGCATCGCGCACGGAGCGCGGTTCCTGCCCAGGGGACGCTACAACCGGTTCAGCTTCGATCTCACCGTTGCCGGCCCGGGGGCGGCAGGGCCGCAGTGATGGGCTCCGTCCCGCACACGGCGCCCTGCTGCCGTACGGGGGGCGACGCTTTCCGCCCCCAGCACGGAAGGGGTTAACAGCCCTCGGAGGGTTCCGCAAAAGCCTCTCCTTGGGTGGCGCCGGGGGGCAGGGGGCCGCGCCTCCACCCTGGGTGCAGCGGTGGGGCGGGATGGGCCCTCCCCTGCTCATTAGCGCCGGGAAGCGGAGGCTCCTCTAATTACCGCCGGGACCGCTAATTACCGCCGGGCACCGCAGGGACAGCCGGGGGGAGCCCGCTCCGCTCCGCCCGTTTCGCTGCCTGCAGACCCAGCCCTGGTGCGTGTGTGTCCCACCCCCCCCGGTCCCAAACGTGGCGACGCCCGTCGGCTGTCCCCGCATGGGCCCGGGGGGGTTCTCCAAAGGGGCTCCGGCGCGGGATGGGGGCTCGGGGCCGATAAACGTGACGTTTATTAACGCACCTCCGCCTCTCTGTGTTGGGGCGGGGGGGTCCCGCAGCGCTGCGCCCCCCGCCGCGGCCCGCACTTGCGAGACGCTCCCTGGCTGTTTCAAGGCTCCCCCCCACCCCCCCTTTCAACGGCTCCCCCCCCCCCGCCCCCCCACCCCAAAGTCCCCCTTCCCAAATGACGCTAACTGAGGTGCGGAGGCTATTTGGGGGTCCGGCCGCCTGCCCCCCCCCGACCCACCCGCCAAAGCCCCCCTCGGGTAAAGATCCCCCCCCCCGCCCCGGGCACCGCGCTTGTTTATGTGAAGAATTTCCCCTTCCTTAAAAGGGCGATGGCAGAGCGGGTGGGGCGGTGCCTCACCCCCCCCCCCCCCTCCGCCTCCGCGTTGGCCCGGCTGCGGGCTGCTTGAAGGAGGAGCCGGGCCGGTGGGGCCCACCGCCGGGCGAGGGTGTCCCCGGGTGTCCCCCCCACACACACCTCCTCGGGACCGCGCGAGGGGCTTCCCTTGCACGGGGTGGGGAGGGCAGAGAGACCCTGGGGGACGGAGGAGCTCTGAGAGCATAAGGACAGCAGACGGGGTGTCCCAAGGGCGGCTGAGCTCGTGGCTGGGTTAGGGTTAGAGTAGGGGGCGGCTGTAGCAATGGCTCTCTAAGAGCCTGAGGGACAGCCTGGTCCTCGTGGGGACGGAGAGGTCCTTGCGGTGACGCTGTGGTCCTTTTGGGGACAGTGACACGTGCAGCGTGAGCGCCGTGTCCCCATCCCGTCCCCAGCCCCCACCCTGTACCCGAGCGCGCAGCCGGCTGGAGGGATGCTTCGAGTGCTTGACGCCCAGCCTGGCCTCGGAGCCTCGCTAATTGCATTAATTAATTAATTAGAAGCCGGGCCTCGTCGTGCTGGGGCCGGCGCCGCGGTCACCAGGGCCGCCAGCTGTCACCGCACCGCGAGGCCTTCCTCCTCGTGCGGGATCGCAGAGCGGGCAGCGCGTGTGGCCTCTGCGTGTGCCCCTGCGGGCCCGGAGCTTCGGCATCCCCGCACGGGAACGGGCAGCGGCGGGATCCGGCCCGAAATAGGGCCCGGAGGAAGCACGGCCGCTTCCTTCCTCTTCCTCCTCGGGGACGGGGGACGTCGCAGCCTCAGGGCACGGGGCTGGTGGCACTGCCTGCTATCACACTTGCCAGCCCGGCAGGATGGGGGGATTTTTCCCCCCGGTGTCCCCGTGGGGTCGGTGGTGGCACCGCGCAGGGACGCGGCTTTGCTCCCGAGCCCACCGGAGCGCGCCCCGAACGGTCGCTCAGAGCCACGGGGCGGCCGAGACCCGCGGGCATCGCCACCGGGCCGGACCGGGAGGGGACAAACGGGGACACGCCACGGCGCGTCCTCGTGGGGTGACCCCGAGTTCCCTGCGGATTGCCGGGGAGGGAAAGAAAACCGCAGCGGTGCATCCTCGGCAGCTGCTGAGGGGTGGGGACAACGTGGGGACAGAGGGAGCGGGGCGGTGGGGGGGTGGGTCTGCGGGGGGGACTTCCTTCCTCCGCCAACACCTCGAGACCCCCGAAGCATGCGGGCAGCGGGGACCCCCTGCTCCTCCTACACGGGGCGTGGGCCGGATGGGGACGGTGGTTTGAAGGGGGGGTGGGGGGGGAGCGGGTTTGGGCTACGGGGTTGGCATTGCCCTTTTAAGGGGTTCCTTGAAACCGCGTCCGGGTTCCATGTTTGTAGCAAAAAACCGTGCGGAGGAAACTCCATGTTGTAACAAAGTTTCCTCCGCCGCTCCCCGCGCTCGCGCCCGCCGCCCCGCGCCCGCCGCCCGCCCCCCCCTCCCCGCCCCGCGCCCCTCCCGCCCCCCCCCCCTCCCCCTCTTCCCCGGGGGGCCGAGCCGGGGGGGGGCAGCTCCGCGCTCCTGCCCCCCCCTCCCCTCCCCCCCCATGGACCACCAGTCCATCATCACCCAGGTTAGCAAGGAGGAGGTGACCGCCCCGCTGCAGGAGAAAGGTAATGCCCCCCTCCTCAAAACAATCCGGCATCGGGACTCCCCCACATCCCCTCCTCCCCCCTTCCTCCCTCTGTGGGCTTTGCTTTAGGGGAGGGTCGGGGGGGCTAAATCTGGAAAATCACTTCTCTGCCCCCACCGCCGCTGTGCGTCCACCCCCTCCCCCCCAACTCCCCCTCAACCTCCCTCCCTTCCCGCTGCATGGCACTATGGGGTACGCGGTGACAGCCCAGCCTCCCCCCCCCGCCATGTCTGCTATAGGGCCAAGGGTCAGACGCTTCGCTCCGCGTTGCGCAGAGCCCCCCACGCGCCAACCCTTCCCCCCCCCTCCGTGCGCGGCGACGGACGCGGAGCGTGCGATGAGTTGCGGTTGGCCTCAGCTGGAGTGCGGCCCCGTGGGGCTGCGTGCACAGGGACGGGGCCGCGGGGACACGGGGAGGGGGCTTCGTCTGCACTCCTCCACGCGTCATTCCCCGTCTGCGTCCCTTCTGGGGCGATTCGGGGAGAGCGGGGCGGGGGAAGCGCCGCGGGGAATCTGAAGCACGGAGAGACGCGGCTCCGTGGGGTCCCGGCGTGGGATCGCGGGGGGGAGGACGGGGGGGCAGCCCCTGTCCCACTGTGGGGGTTCCCAGGGCTCTGCGAGTCTCGGAGGAACAGAACCGTGAGGGTCGGCGGCCGTCCCACCCCCCGGGAGCATCCCTGCCCCATCCCGGCCCCCGGGCTTGGGCTGGGGCAGGATCCGGCCGCGCTGAAAGTGTCCGTGCCTCAGTTTCCCTGCGATCCACCAATGGGGGGCTCAGGCAACGGCACCCAGGGGGGTGTGCTTCACCGCGATTGGCTCCTCGCCTCCGGGACGTTTGCACCAGCCAGTGAGGAAGCTGAACTGTTGGCGGGGAGGCGGGAAGAAGGATGGCTAGGCCCCTCCCCTTCTGCTAGGCCCCGCCTACGGCACAACCCACGCGTGTCCGTGGGGTCTCAGCACCCCCCAGGGGGGTTGCCCACCTCGAGGAGTTCTCCCCCAGCTTCAGGAGAGGGCAGCTATTGTAGGATCCTGGTGGTGCCCCAACCCCTATCCTGCTCCCCAAACCCACAGGTGCCCAGAGCCCCCCAGCCGCTGCCAAGAAGCCTCGGGGCCGCAGCATCCTCCAGTCCCTCTTCTGCTGCCTGTGCCACGATGATGCTGAGCCCTTCTCCGTCAACAACAACGCCCCACTGCTGGTGGAGGAGAATGGCACCGTGCCCAAGGTACCCCTTTCCAGAACTCCTACCCCAAAATGGGGGCGGCTCCAGGGGCACTCGGCTACCGTGCCCCAGCCCCCTTATAACTAAAGAAGGAGACGCTGCTGCCTGACCTGGGCACAAGGCAGAAGGGAAGGGGGTGCCCCTTGCCCCCCCCACCGACCCCCTGGCTGTGCCCCCCTGCTGCAGGCTGCAGTCAAGCACCTCCTGCCCGAGATCAAGCCTCAGGACGCCAGCAAGCTGTGCGTGGTCATCGACCTGGATGAGACACTGGTGCACAGCTCCTTCAAGGTGGGAGCACCACCATTGGGGTGGGAGGGAGGTTTATGGGCCACAGAGCCCCCCCACCCCACACTGACCCTGCTGTGCTCTCTGCAGCCGGTGAACAACGCTGACTTCATTATTCCGGTGGAAATTGATGGTATCATGCACCAGGTACGGGGCTGTGCGGTGAGGGCTTGGGAGGAGTTTGGGGGTCTGGTGGGGTGCCCCCCAAAGAGGCTGGCGCTGGGTTCAAGTAATCCAGGATAGGCTGTGGTCTGGCAGTCAGCCTGTTCTAGGTTACTTGGCTCCGGAGCCTGCCCGATGCTTCACCCTGGAGATGCCAGGGACAGCGGGCACCCCCTGACTGTCACCAAGTGGTGTCCCCTCATTCCAGCACAGGGCATGTCTCCTCCCTGCTGCTGACTGGGGTCAAGACATGGTGCCCTTTGGGGTGCGGGGCTCTTCCAGGGTGGTCACACAGGGGTGGTACTGGCAACCCCCTTAGGGTTAGGGTTATGTGCCGCTGGGTCCCTCAGTGCCTGTGCCTGTAGGTGTATGTGCTGAAGCGGCCACATGTGGACGAGTTCCTGCAGCGCATGGGAGAGCTGTTCGAGTGCGTGCTCTTCACCGCCAGCCTGGCCAAGGTGAGTGGCAGCTCCAGTTACACTGTTGTCCCCTTCTTTGGGCACCATGGTTCCCCTACAGCCACACACCTATGGGCATCACTGGACCTTTGTCCACCTCTGGCCCTTGGTGACAAACCCATGGGCACCTCTGGACACTGGATGTCAGTGGTCCCTCTTGGTGACCACCCATGAGCACCACTGCGTCCCCATTGGCCGCCCACCCATCGACCTTGGGACCACCAGACTTTGGCCACCATTTATCTCCCTTGCCCAACCGCCCATGGGGACCAATGAACCTTAACTGCCATGTTGGCCACCTCGATTCCCTTTGGCCACCCGCTGACCTCCCCTCTCCCCGCAGTATGCGGACCCCGTGGCTGACCTGCTGGATAAATGGGGGGCGTTCCGTGCCCGGCTCTTCCGTGAGTCCTGTGTCTTCCACCGGGGCAACTACGTGAAGGACCTGAGCCGCCTGGGCCGCGACCTGCGCCGCATCATCATAGTGGACAACTCGCCCGCCTCCTACATCTTCCACCCCGACAACGCTGTACGTACCCTGTGGGTGGGGTTGGTCCGGGTGGTGGCACAATGGGGCTACAAGGGATCCAAGGTCCTGAGTCGGTGGCCGTGCCCGCAGGTGCCGGTGGCCTCATGGTTCGACAACATGGCAGACACGGAGCTGCTGGACCTGTTGCCCTTCTTCGAGAGACTCAGCAAAGTGGACGACGTTTACACAGTGCTCAAGAAACAGCGGACTAACAGCTAGTGGTGCCCCAGCGTGGCCGGCGGTGGTGGCCCGGTGGCAGCCTCACTGGGGGGCCACGGGAGTCCCAGTGTCCCCCCATCACCACCCCATTCCCTGCTGCGATGGTCACGGTGGGTGCTCCACGCAGAAGGGGTGCCCGGGGGTGACCCGCTGGGGACATGTTTGGAGGGGTCCCGTCCTCTTGCTGCCCGCCCCCCCTCCCCCCTCCCCAAAATGGTTCTCAGGTCCTTTTCCCCTCTGCATCCCCCAGAGTGGGGAGGGGAGTTAAGCAGCTGCTGCTTTCCACTGCCTTTTGGGGGAACCTGGTCCCCACAGCCTTTGTCCAATGGGGGGGACTGGCAGCCCAAGTGTGGGTCCCATTGGTCTTGATGTCACTGCCATGTCCCCAGCTCTGCCTTCTGTGCAGCTGATAACTTCGGGGAGGCACCACTCCACACACCCCCTTGTGCCTTCTGGTGCCCCCTCCCCACCTCCAGGGTGCGCTTTGGGGGGGCTGAGCCCCTGGCTTTCAATGCCTCCATGTGCCTTGGGACACCATGTCTGTATGTGTCCCCCCTGCAATAGAGGTGCCTGGGGAGGGGATACAAAATCACCCCCTCCAACCTCACTTTCTTCCCGTGGGGGTGGGAATTCTGGTGGCCTCAAACCCCTCAGCCCCTCCCCCAGTGCTGCCGTGGCAATGGGGCCACTTCACTCACCAGCAGGGTTCCCCTGCCTTGTGGGGGGGCCACACACCCTCTATCCCAATCCCTTCTCAGTGTCACCAAAGGCTGTGACTCCCAATGGGGGTGGCCCGTAGAAGCCTTAATGTAATATCTCACCCCCCTCTCCATGGCCTTACGTGAGCCCTGTCCCCCTTCCCCTTGCCAGGGTCTCCCAGCCTCGAGGGGACGGAGGGCTCTCAGGGAGGGGGGCGATTTTTAAGTGGAGGGAGAGCATATCTTTTAGAGTCAATCTATGGACAATGATATATTTTTAAAGGGGGAAAAGCAACGGTCTCCCAAATAATCAAGGGTGCCTTTTTACCGCTGTGCCAGGGAATGGGGGAATCTTTTGGGGGAGGGCTTTTTTAACTCTCCATTACTGTCCGTCCGGCCCCTGCGGTGCTGCCCTTCTCCAAATGCTGGGGGCCAGGGTGAGGGCCCTCCCGGCTCTGCCTATGCCCCCCACCCTGCACCCTGCTCCTGCAGCGGGGTCCCACTCAGCACTTTATTGGCCACATCAGGCAGCACCCACGGGTGCGCCCCTGGGTGTGCGGGGGGAGGGGGGCTGGAGTTGGGGGTGTGGGGGCGGGGGGGCTGGGGACCAGTAAGTGCCTTGGTGTGATTAAAGCTGTCCAATCCTCCTGGAAATGGGCTGTGCTGAGCTGTGTGTGTGCACATGGGTATGCAATCGTGGCCTGTGTGCGCGTGCAGGTGTGCATTGCGCACACTTCTCTGCTGTATGTAGGTGTGTGCAAGCCCCATATGCAAAGCATATGCCCACTGCAGGGACCCCTGCTTGGGTCTCATTGGATGCTGAGGGGGACTGTGGATACTCCCATACTCATTAAGGTGCCAGAGCGCCCAGTGTTGGGGGGGGAGCAATAAGAGGAGTTTGCGTGCCCCCCCAGCACAGTCACCAGTGCCCTCTTTGGCCCCACGCCTCTCCTCCTTAATGAAGCCTCTGTCCTCCTCCCCGGTAGCTGTGCTAATTGCTGAGTTCGTTAGCGGCCCTGCGTGGGGCCCAAGGAAGGGGCTCACTGCTGCTGTCCCCTGTGCCACACCGACGGGACACGGGCAGCAAGCGGGGGCTGCGCACTCAGGTAAGGGGGCACTGGTGTGGGACTGCACTGTGGAGAGGGAGGGTTTGGGGGGACAGAAGGCGTTGGGGAGCCCATCTCCTTGGCCTCGGGTGTCTCTTGTTCATGCTTGAGCCATCACCATCCCTTTGGTGATCCCTGGGGCTGCAAGGGCACAGGGTGCTGCTGGTGGCACAGTGCTGGCTCAGCAGGGTGGGGGCAATTATGCTGTGACAGTGCTGTGATAAGCTTGGGATAGGTGACGCCTTGGTGCCAGCATTCCACAGCCCCTCCTGCACCTCCAGGGCCACCCAAACGCTATCAGGCAGAATTAGGGTGGAAAAGGGCAGGGATGAAAGGGCTAGGGATAGCTCAGTCTCAAAATACCAGTTGTTGCTGGAGGAGTATCAGAACAACTGCATTCTAACTCTCCTGGAGAGTCCCCAGTCCCCATGGTGTTCTCTCTCTGGCCATCACCTGCTCCAACTGAGGGACCTCTGGCCACATCCAACCCATGGGGACCCCCAGCGCCAGGCTGGTGATGCCTTGGCACGCAGCAAAGCCATGGAATGAAACAGAAAGTGGATGGTTACAGGCGGGATCCGCCCCATGCTGGCAGCCCCATGCTCGGGTAGGGCAAATGGGACAATTGCCCCTTTCTATGGGGGTGGCTCCAACACAGCCCCATACGTTTTGGCTGCTTTGGATCCCCCATGGTTGGGATTGGGAGCATCTCTGCAGCCTGCTCGGTCCCCATCTCCCATGGGGACATGGCGCCACTGGGACATGCCCTGTCCCCTCCCCATGCGTGGGTTGGGATCGTGGTGGCTCAGTGCCATGGGAAGTGGGTGCCACCCAGGTGTCATTACCCCGAGAGTAACGGGGCTCTGTGGGGGGACCTTGAGAGATGTGGGGACCTTGACTCAAGGTTCTTCCTGCCCTTATATGGTGAATATGGGCTGGGACAGCTGGGGACAAAGGTCTCTTCTCTGCTGACACCCCAGCACTTCCCCTAGGTACGCGCACCTTGTGCTCAGCTCTGCGGGGAAGGTGAGGGGCTGGGGATGAGGGGACAGCACATCCCAGTGCCAGTGCTGTAGGTGGCACTGGGATGGGGGGGAGAAGAGACCTGCTGGGGTTCACGAGGGGCTCTGTCTGATTGGGACTTGGAGCTGGTGGGGGGCTTGGGAGGAGGAGGACATGGCCCAGCAATGCCATGAGCACAGGGTATGTGATGTTGGGGTCGTGGAGGCTGCACATGTGCTCATCCATGGATGTGCATACACAGACCCATGTAGGATCGTGATGCCCATGCCACGAGCAGGGACAAAGGGAGAAGGGCATTGAGCTGTCACCCAGGTGTGGCTCTGCAGGAGGAATGGCTCACACAGCCTGGCCCTGTGCCCAGGAAGCAGGGCAGGATATGGGGACATGTGGACAGCGGGACACCACGGTTACCTTGCTCCCATTCACACCTGGCATGACCCAGGACCCCCACTCATCACCAGGAGGGGTTGCACCCTGCTCCCCATTTCCCCCCAGGGCTCCAGGGGGGTTGACTACCTGGCTGGCTGTAGGACAGCAGATGGCTGCAGCCCAGCTCTTAATGAGGCTGCCTGCCATTAACCCTAACAAGGGTGCCGGCAACAGGTCCCCCTGCCTGCAGCCAACACCATGGTGGAGCTCAGCAAAAAGGTCACCGGGAAGCTGGACAAGACCACACCAGGCATCCAGATATGGAGAATTGAGGTGGGTCCCGCGGATATGGGAGGCTTTGGGTTTAGGACCCTGCGGGCTGCTCTGCTCACGTGTCCCTTCTTCCAACAGAACATGGAGATGGTGCCGGTGCCCACCAAAAGCTATGGCAACTTCTACGAGGGGGATTGCTATGTGCTGCTGTCGGTAGGGCGGGGTAGGAACTCGGGGTGCTGTGGGGTGCCCCAGACCTGGGGACACAGGGTGCATGGCTCCTAATGGGTTCCCCATCCTGTAGACACGTAAGACTGGGAGCGGCTTCAGCTACAACATCCACTACTGGCTGGGTAAGAACTCAAGCCAGGATGAGCAGGGGGCAGCCGCCATCTACACCACGCAGATGGACGAGTATCTGGGCTCTGTGGCTGTGCAGCACCGTGAGGTCCAGGGCCATGAGAGCGAAACGTTTCGTGCGTACTTCAAGCAGGGTCTCATGTAAGTTGCCAACATGGGTGTCCCACTGCTATCCTTCCTGCCTTGCCAGAAAGGTCTCTGTGAGAGTGGCAATGGGAAGGCTATCCCTGCATCAAGAAAAGGATAAATGTCACACTGTGAGTGACATGGTTTTGTGGTTCGGAGGGGATGGGTTGATGGTTGGACTGGATGATCTTAGAGGTCTTTCCAACCTTAATGATTTTGTGACCCCATGGGAACGTCTCTACTGTGGGGAGGTGGGATATTGACCTGGATTCCATCTCACTCTGTCAATTACTCATACCAGTAATGATAGTGGTCGCCATGCATATGAGCAGGAGAAGATCCTTGCTGGAGTGGGAAGGGTGGCCTAAGGCTTATGTCGTATCCATGTCCCCTCAGCTATAAGCAGGGTGGGGTGGCCTCAGGTATGAAGCACGTAGAGACCAACACCTACAACGTCCAGCGCCTGCTGCATGTGAAGGGCAAGAAGAACGTGGTGGCTGCAGAGGTGAGACAGGGGATGTGGTCACCCCACAAACCCCCAAGCAGAATGGGGAGGAGTGCAGACCCTGGTGGGAGGGTTGCTGAGCAGGGGGACTGTGTGTGCCTGACCCACTCCGTCCTGCTGCAGGTGGAGATGAGCTGGAAAAGCTTCAACCTGGGCGATGTCTTCCTGTTGGACCTTGGCCAGCTCATCATTCAGTGGAACGGCCCTGAGAGCAATCGTGCTGAGAGGCTGAGGGTATGGGGGGATCCGGCTGCTCTGTGCCTCCAGCCCCCATGCTGGATCCTCACCGTTCTGATCCTTTCCCTGGGTGCAGGCGATGACCCTGGCCAAGGACATTCGGGACCGAGAGCGTGCAGGACGTGCGAAGGTTGGTGTGGTGGAAGGAGAGGACGAGGGGGCCTCACCTGAGCTGATGCAGGCCCTGACACACGTGCTGGGGGAGAAGAAGAACATCAAGGCAGCCACAACTGATGACCAAGTGCACGAGGCACTCAACAGTGCCCTCAAGCTCTACCAGTGAGTTGCTGGGGATGGGCCATACCTATGGAGGCATCTCATAGGGGTGTGAGGTGTCAGGGTGATACCATGATGTTGGCAGCAGGGAGTCTCACAAGTCCCATCCCTATGGATGGCAAGGGAGAAGGGACAAAGCCACCACAGAGGAACAGGTCCTTTGGGTGCCGTGGGAGCAGTGGGATCCCCCAGTGCCAATGGGGTTGGTACCTAACAGCTAGTACAGAGGTGCTCTTGCAAATGTCATGGATGCTTTCTAACACAGAGGCGTGTCCCTAGTAGAGCTGACTGTCCCCATCCCATCTGACATCCCCTTGTCTCTCACCAGCTCTTCCATGTTTGGGTTGGCAGTGGGGATGGAGGTGATGGCAATGGAAGTGATGTGGATAGAGATGGAAGTAGAGCTGGGCCCCCCAACCCCGCCACCCCTAGGTAGCATTGGGAAAGATGTTTTTCAGAACTGTTTCTACCTTTCTCTCCTCTCTCTGTGTCCACCAGTGTTTCTGATGCCAGTGGGAACCTGGTCATACAAGAGATAGCAATTCGCCCCTTGACTCAAGACATGCTCCAGCATGAGGTGAGATGCTCAAGAGCAGTGTCCATTTTCCTTGGCAGCTTTAACTCAAGTGCCCACCCAAAGTGCCTTTTGAAAGACTGAAGCTGCCCTAGGTTCTAATTTCTGCTGTCATCCCTCCTCCCAGGACTGCTACATCCTTGATCAAGCTGGTCTCAAGATCTTTGTGTGGAAGGGCAAGAATGCCAACAAGGAGGAGAAGCAGCAGGCAATGAGCAGGGCCCTGGTGAGTGCTTGGGGTGGTGGTTTGGGTTTGTTGTTCCTAGGAGAGGGTGGGTACTCCATGTCCAGGTACTGGCTCTCCTCAGGGCTTCATCAAAGCCAAGAATTACCCGGCCAGCACCAGCGTGGAGACAGAAAATGATGGGTCTGAGTCCGCTGTTTTCAGGCAGCTCTTCCAAAAATGGACTGTTCCCAACCAAATCAGCGGGCTGGGCAAGACCCATACTGTGGGCAAAGTGGGTGAGTGCCATAGGGTGCTGGCCCCAGAGGACTGGGAGGATGCTGAAGGGGGTCCCCACGCCTGGCTCAGTCGTCACTCTTCCCCACAGCCAAGGTGGAGCAGGTGAAGTTTGATGCCACCACAATGCATGTCAAGCCTGAAGTGGCTGCCCAGCAGAAGATGGTGGATGATGGATCTGGGGAGGCAGAGGTAGGCTGTGGGAAAGAGGTGGGATGAATCCATGCGCTATGCTGGAAGATGCTATGGGAGTGCAAGTGCTGTGGGGCCAGGAATGCAGTGTGACACCATCCCACCAGGTCTGGCGGGTGGAGAACCAGGAGCTGGTGCCCGTGGAGAAGCGGTGGTTGGGACATTTCTACGGTGGGGACTGCTACCTGGTGCTCTACACCTACTACGTGGGGCCCAAGGTGAACCGCATCATCTACATCTGGCAGGTGAGTCCCTGTCTCCTACCCAGGGCTCATCCTCAGCGGGACAGTGCAGGACAGGGCCACCCAGCCAGATGGCTCCAAGCACAAATCCCCTGGGGTCATTCCCTACCCCTCCATGGCCTCCCCATCCCACCTACATTTCCCAAAGAGAGAATGTCCTGACGCAGGGCCGCCACGCCAGTACGGATGAGCTGGCCGCCTCAGCCTACCAAGCTGTCATCCTGGACCAGAAGTACAACAACGAGCCCGTGCAGGTGCGCGTCACCATGGGCAAGGAACCAGCCCACCTGATGGCAATCTTCAAGGGCAAGATGGTGGTGTACGAGGTGAGTGCGGGGCTGGTGGCAGGGTGGGCAAACTGGTAGCTGTGTGACCTCTTCCTATCCCCACTGTTCCCAGAACGGCTCCTCAAGGGAAGGCAACACGGAGCCGGCATCCTCCACTCGGCTCTTTCACGTGCACGGCACCAACGAGTACAACACCAAGGCCTTCGAGGTGCCCGTTCGAGCTGCTTCTCTCAACTCCAACGATGTCTTTGTGCTCAAGACACCCGGCTGCTGCTACCTCTGGTATGGCAAGGTGGGTATGGCCTCGACCAACTCCTCCTCTATGTCCTCCAAGGGTTGGGGTGGGCTCAGTGCTGGAGCTGTGCCGCTCATGCTGTAGGGCTGCAGTGGGGATGAGCGTGAGATGGGCAAGATGGTGGCCGACATCATCTCCAAAACTGAGAAACCAGTGGTCGCTGAAGGGCAGGAGCCACCTGAGTTCTGGGTAGCTCTGGGCGGCAAGACCAGCTACGCCAACAGCAAGAGGTACGAGCTCTGTGTCCCCAGTCCCTCAATGGGTTCTCCTACTGCCCCCAGCCCTTGCCCAGTTCCCATCACAACCACGTCTCCCCACCAGGCTACAGGAGGAGAATCCCTCTGTGCCCCCCCGGCTCTTTGAATGCTCCAACAAGACAGGCAGGTTCTTGGCCACTGAAATTGTCGACTTCACCCAGGATGATCTGGACGAGAATGATGTTTACCTGCTGGACACTTGGGACCAGGTATGCTGGGGACATAAGGGCTTGTCCTGTTGGGGACAAGCTCACGTCCCCAACAGGATGAAGGACCTGCAGCAACCAGAGTTGGTGGGGTGGGAGCATGAAAACCCAATCCACATGGTTTTCATTGAGGATAGGCTCCCAGCACCCATCCTTGGGGACAGGGGGTGAGGTCCAAAACAGCAATCCCTGTACTGGACATGGTGGCCCCATTGCAGGTTTTCTTCTGGATCGGGAAAGGTGCCAACGAGTCAGAGAAGGAGAATGCAGCAGTGACAGCACAGGAGTACCTGCAGAGCCACCCTGGCAACCGTGACCTCGACACCCCCATCATTGTGGTGAAGCAAGGCTATGAGCCCCCCACTTTCACCGGCTGGTTCATGGCCTGGGATCCCCTCTGCTGGAGTGTGAGTCAGGGGGTGGGAATAGCAAGGAGACTTTTGGAGATGGGGACGAGCCTGGATGTGGCCCCAGCTGAGCACTTCTATTCCTGCAGGACAAGAAATCCTATGATGAGCTGAAAGCTGAGCTGGGGGACAACGCCAGCATTGGGCACCTTGTGTCAGTGAGTGTCACAGGGAGAGGGGACACCTGGGGCAAGAGGGGGCTCTAGGCAACAGGGGAAGGGACTACTAGTGCACTTGGCAGGTGGCACAAGAAGCTGCAAGAATATTTTCACATGAAGGGACAAAGGTGTCAGTCCATGATGTGACTTTGTCCCTCCCACCCAGGGGCTCACTTCCAAGAATGAGGTCTTCACAGCCACCACCACACTTGTCCCCACCAAGCTGGAGACCTTCCCATTGGATGTGCTAGTGAACACTGCAGCTGAGGACCTGCCCCGGGGTGTGGATCCCAGCAGGAAGGAGGTGAGCTGGGGGGGGCTTGGGGAGGCCATGGCTGGGGGAAACCCTGCGGCTTGAGCTCAAGGTCTCCTTCCCCCAGAATCACCTCTCTGATGAGGACTTCAAGGCTGTTTTCGGTATGACCCGCTCTGCCTTTGCCAACTTGCCCTTGTGGAAACAGCAGAACCTCAAAAAGGAGAAAGGACTCTTCTAGGAGGGGAGGCTCAGCCTACAGCCATCCCAAGCAAGCAGGTTATTTTTACTAAATAAAATGGATTTGGAATGGGGCTTTGTGTGCTTCTCTGTCCACCCCAGCACCTGCAGCTCAGGACTAAAGGTCTCATACACAGCCCCAGGCACTCCCTCTGTTATCAGTGAGCTCATGCATAAAACTCAGTAAATACTTGGCAGTATCAAAGGTAAAAGCGACAAGCCATGGTACGGGAAGCACAGGGACAGCACCTGCTGGGACAGCAGGCATGGGGCAGGGCCTAAGGGGGGCAATGGGGGAGCAGAGTCACAGAGGCAGCAATGTGGGGTGCAGCACATGCCCTACAAGGGTTTTAGAATGCTGTCAGCTGGACTGGGGCAGGCAGCAATAAGATTTCAAACCAAAAGAGGGCTAATAAAGGTTTTAATTTCACAAAAAAAATCTATCTACACATTGTTTAAAAGGCAGGGGGAGGGGAACAAGAGCAAAATCTGTAAAGAATAAGAGAGGAACAGGTCTGCTAAAACACAGAGAAAAGTGCTGCTCCACATCAACAGTGTAAAGAACCAGAAGTCAGGCTGCAAGCAGGCAGACACCAACCCTGGGATGGGGTGGCTCTGCAGCAGGTCCTCAGCTGCATATCCCTCAGCATCCCAGCAGCACCCAGCAGGACTGGGGTCCCACACTCCTTTATCTCTCTTTGGCAGGCAGTTACAGGGATAGTTAGCTCCATGAAAAGAAAACAGAACAGTTGAATTCTTCCCAAGTCTCCTCAGCTCCTCCATCACTGAAGCACACAGTCCCCACATGCCTGGTGCCAGGGTGAACTGCAGCAATGCTGACTGCTACAGGCAGTGTGCTGGACACACACCCCAGTCACTGTGCTGCACAGGATGGGAGGAAAGGTGAGCAGGCATTTATCACCAGTGCTGAGCAGAAGTGGAAGGTGATGTCACAGCCTCAAACTTCAGAGCCCTGCTCCTCATGAAGCAGCTGCAGTCAGTCCTTGCTCAGCACAGGCTCCAGTCCATCGACATGAGCATTCTCACATCTATCAGAGTCAGAGGAGCAAACTTGGATCAAATCATCGCAGTCATACAGTGCAGGGAGAGAGGAAAGGCAAGATGGCAGTTCCTTGGGTTTGTAAGCTGAATCACACTTTGACTACCCTAAGCTGATTCAGGAGCAGGTCAATGTTTAACCCAACTCTGCAGAACTGAGGAAGAGCCAAAGAAGGGTTTGTAACATGCCAGACCTGTCACTTGCATACAGCCAGTCCTGATCCATCCCCACTCTGCACCAAAGAGCCCTATGCCCTGGCAGCAAAGTGCCTGCACAAACAGCTGCTGTTATGCTAAGGGCCAGGAGCATTTGCAGGGCTCTAAAGTCATTTCCTCTCTGGAGCAGCCCATGCCAGAAGCCTGCACACACTAGGGGACTGCCACTGAGCATCTCTACCCACCTACAAGCCAGGACAGGGAGAAGCTGAGTGTTCTGCTGTACCAGAAATGTCTGAGCACAGAAGGCTGCTCACCCCCCATTCCCTACCGCTCAGCAGCAGCAAGGAAGAGGCTCTGCAGCCCCTGCTGCCAGGGTGACATGCCACCAAGCCGCCATGTGCCAAAAAAAGCTTGAAGTAATTCACAGATGTTTGCAAATTCTTTCCAGCTACAATAATAAACAAGAACTTTGTTTTCATGGAACATGGACTGCTGGATTCAAGCATCAGCTTTCTCACCTCATTCCAAGCAAAAAATCGGTTTTAAACAAAAGTTAGCGCATTGGGAATTTGGGCAATGTTTGCTTTTATTATAAATTAAATGGAGCACAGTGCCTTCAAAACCGTCCTGAGAAAGGAGAGCTGACTGCTGATCCTGCAGGAACACCATCAGTTATGTACAGCACTAGTGTAGGATGCAATTGGGGAAAACATCTGCCCCCTGGATGGAGCAACCAATCACTTCTCCAGAGGCCGGAGCAATGGGTTCAAAGGATACCTTGTGCCTCACCTCATCCTCCCATCACCCAGAATCCTACCACAATCAGGACTGACAATAGAAAAGTATAATGCTTTGTAATAAATTAACATATACACTGCTTCGGCTGCATCTCACACGATTGAGATTACAACCAAACATTCACTCCTCCTTTGGAAACCACAAAGATGTCACCCTGGCCGTGCCCACCTAAGCAGGGACCAGGAGGTCACTGGGGCTTTTCACTTCCTAAAGGGCTGTCACTGCTGCCCCTCACTGCTGCACAAGGAGGGGAGGAGAGGTCACTGAAGCAGCACCCCATAATAGCCCATTGGGACAAGCCCTGGTATGGAAGTGCCCACAAGAAGAGGTGCCTGCTGTCAGTTCTGCACAGATGGTTCTGCCTGCTTTGCTTCAGCTGATTTATTCCTGAGAAACTCCTAACAATAGTTTAAAAAACCCAGAAACTATCTTGACAGCAAAAAAAATGTATTGTGTGGTTTTTTTTTCTAAAAGAATTCTTTCACCTCTAAAACTCAAGCTGCAAAAACCAGAACTAGAGGCCAAAACAAGATCAACTACTCTGCTTAATAGCAACAGTTTCTCTGAAGTAAGTAAATGCCAGCAAAAGGAAACATCTGCCCCTGCTAAATAAGTGCGAAGGTGCTAAAAAAAATTTAAGTCAATAGGCATTTTTTTCTCCCCACTGAAACAAGCTATAAAATGAGTACCTTGGAGCTAGCCTCATTAAACATGCTCCCAAACTGTCCTGTTAGCACTGAACACAAGCTTTCTGAAAGCTTTCCACCTGCTTTAGTCACACAGCTGGAGCATTCTGCGCTCCTCAGTAAGAACAGCCACAGAGCTGCAGTGAAATCCCTTTTTCTGCACCTGTGACAAGGGAAGACCAAAGAAAGACCACGGTTCAAGCAAAGAGTGGCAAGCAAGGCACTGCAGGCCCTGCCTTCTTCCCATCATTTCCATTTCACGACAGCTCACGGCTGCACAGAACAAGGCAAGATGAAAAAGCAGCTGTGGTTCAGCTCCTGTTCTCTACCTACTCCAGGTGTCACCCAGCAAGCTTGGGTCAGTTACATCAAAGTAAGCCCTAAGCAACATAACTTCAGCAAGGAACACTGCACACCTCTTCTCCAAACTTACACAACAACGTAGTGAAGAAAACACAATCAAATAATAATACTTGTAAAATAAATCACATGTATAATCTCACCACTAAAGGAGGATGACAGTGAATGGCATCAAAGAGACAGAGCTGCCACCAGGTATGCAATACATTCCACAGCACCAAGAGTTTGTTTCCTGGAACTGCATGTCACCAGCAGAGCGCTTACAAACCCACCAATGTCAAAACACATCAGTTCAGCGACTGCACAGCGAGATGACTGCTGAGAGCGTACTCTGGGAGCTGGGCTGCCAGTGAAAATCACCAACACAACACACACCAGCTAACAGAATCTATTGCTTAAACCGGTTTTGGAGAAGGAAAAAAAAACAACAGAAAAGAGCCAAGTGATATGTAAATCTTCCCCACTCACATCTGGTCAGTGAATGGGCTTTTGAAGATGAGTCTCTTTTTGCACAGTTTTTCCTTTTAAATCAGTCTGTGAGCAGCTGTAGTCTTGTGGCTTGATGCAACTCTTTAAGGCTCCATGCTGACAAAATTGTTTGAGGAACAATAAAAACTTCACCACAGGAGGATCGCTCCAGGATGTCAAGGTTGACAACTGTGGTTCGGGCCGAGGACTTGCACAGATGGTTCTGCAAAATGTGAGCATCCGTATTTCTACCATTTGTCTGTTGTTTTGGCCCTGAGCTGTTTGTTACTCCTGCACGTCTGGCACAAGTTCAGGATTTTCTGTGCTCCTCAAGAGGTACGAGGTGTTGGACTCCTCACAGCGGCTGACGGATCGATCTGCCTACTTCCATGCTAAGTGGCTGTGCACTTTTTTCTGTTTCTAGTAATTCATCGAAGATATCCCTAAAACACAGGGGAAGAGCAACAGTGAAACTTACGTACAGTAAGCAACCGCTATGCGAGACAGCCCTGAGGGAATCAGCAACTGGATTTAATCCACAAAGCTCAAGCGTCACAGCGCTTGGTAGAGAAAGGTGTCTTATCTGGCATTTCTCAGAAAGGCTCCTTGAATCCCCAAGCATTTTCTTTTCATTTATTACAATGAATAAGACCATTGGTAAGCTCCAGAGAACAGTAACAACAGTTAAAGTAAGTCCAGGCTAGTAATAGGATCTGTAGGAACACAAGACACAGTCTGCAGAGATAGTGTAGTATCTTTTACTACAGGGACCAGAAAACACATAAAAAGGGAACAAACTGAGTTACAAAAGCCCTTCATCAGTTGTGTGCCTGATAAAGTATTACTTTTATCTACAAATCTCATCTTGCTCATGTCCTGAGATGACCATGGATGCAACAACACAACCACTAGAAGCACGGATAAGGGTATTTACAAATCTTACCGCAAGTAAGGACAAAATCCAAACTCCATTTTGAATCTTGGTACAAATAACGAATGGCTGAGACACCAAATCCAGCTTTTCAAAAGATGATTTAATGTACCTTGTTAAAATACTATACACTAGTGACATATAATAACAAACTCACTGCACTTCAATTTGTCATGCCTGTATAAAATTTTGACTAATTTCTTCTGACCCATATACAGAGACACTCCTCACCCCATCAAAGCAGAATAGAGAAGAAGAGGTCTGCTATAACAAACAGTACCAGAATGCCCCAGGCCACCTACTTGTGCATGTAGAAGAAGATGTAGCCACTTCTGTCTCTGTCACACTGGACAGTGGTTTCTAGAGTTCTAGACACTTCCAGATCATTGTAGGTGAACCAGGATTGCTTCTTGATATCATAGACATCGCTGATATAGTGACCTTAAAAACACAGAACATACTTTTCATGCTGCACTTCAGCCAGTAAGCTAGTTAGCGGGATGCCTTGCTCAGATTTAAAATGCTAAAACATCCCTAATATCCTGCATGCTCTGCCTTTGCTAGCCAGTGAGCTAGTGATAAGCACTAGCAATGCCACAGATCCCATAGCCAGCACTGAGCCCAGATGCCTCATATAGGCACAATGACACCCTCACCCCACTTCAGTGCCAGCAACCCACAATTAAAGAGCTGTTTTTTTTTCTTTTCTGCTCCTGCTGACCCTAAACTCCTCTCTACAAATAACCCTGATATGGTAATTTTGTTTTGCAGATTTTTAATCTCAATAAGAGACGAAGAATAAAACAATGTCTTTTACCTGAAGATGATGTGCTTCCAATGTGGCTGACAATGCTGATGAGGCGATAGGAGTGAGGCAGCTCTCCTGTCTAAAAACAAGGTCCAATTAAAGTTTAAGTATTCACTTTTGTCCCATGTAACCCATGGACAAGGTGATTTATACCTGAAATATGGGTTTTGGCTATTGTGTTTAAAGCTGCAAAAGGATTACAGCAACAGACACCCTGGCTCACACCAATGAAGAGTCCTTCAAGAAGTGGGGAAAAGCTCCTGACTTTAATTTGATCTTTGAGCAAGCAAAAAAAAAAAACAAAACAAAACAAAGCAGTCACTCTGACCTCAGAACAGACACTGACATGAGCTCTACTCTGCAAAGTTCTCTAAACAACCACTTCCTAAGCAGCTTCCACTGATGTCAGAATCAATCCACCAAATAAACATAGATAAGCAAAAAGGGAACAGCACATTTAATTCTGAAATATTAAAGCTTTATCCTTGATAACGATATACAGATTTAATAGCTAATACCAGATACGTGGCTCAGACTCTCATCCTGCACCTGCAATGTCAGCAGACAATACCCTTTTGCATGCAAAAGACACACTCTGTCTGTTCACTGAACAAAAAACTAAATGATGGAGACTGGCTTTTGGTAATTACTGCTTCAAACTCTCAGACCAGGATACCTTGTTGATGCAGTTCACTGGCAACGCTTTAAAATGCAATTCTTGGTTTAAGAAAATTGGTGAAGAATTGTAAGAAAATAAGAACTATTCAAGGTAAGTTCAGATATAAGTCTTAACCTCTGTCGCTTTACACAGCCTTCCTCCAGAAGGGAGGCACGGGGAACTGTCCCAACATTGCTGCATGGAGTCTGGAGCTCCATCCACTGGAACATTCCCCATATAAAATTACTGTTTCCTTTTCATCATTATTCATATCTTAGAGATGCTCAGAGAGGTCTCTCTGCAGCTATAAAAGAAAAACAACAGAATAGAACAGACCCTTATAGTTGAGTACTCTATCTTCTCCCTTTTCATCAGAACGGAATTCTTTAAAACTACCTAACACTGAGCCTATGGCAAAGAAGGGGCTGAACTTCTCAGTTAACATTTGGAATCATAGATCACACCTCAGCGTTTCTTTTCAGCTCTTCTGCTTCAGCTTCTGAGTACTCCATGTCAAGCACATCCTCATTCCCAGAGTCCTCATCAGAGCCAACGCTGTCCAGGAGAGAGCTGTTAAACTCTAAACAGCACAGAAACAACAACACTGCATGAGAACCCAAGCAGGAAAACACCCAGTTCACTCCAGAGCAGGAAGCCAGACCCAATCCTGAGAGCAGCAGGGCCAGTTGGGCCAGGGAACTGCAAGCTGGGCAAGGAGGAGCTATGAATTACAGTTCTAAACTATAAGTTGCATTAACAAAGTACATTTTTCAATTTAAACTGGCATCCAATCGCTGCTGCTGGCAGCAGGCATCTTTTCATTGTTTTCAGTGGTAAGAAGGCTGCTCACCACAGGAACTTCCAGTTTGCTTGGCTGAGCAGAATGCAGGCAGCGCTTTGCAAAGAGCCGGAAGGCACCACAGCTCCCTGTACACACTGTTCCTAACTTCCTGGGATTCTGCAGCCACCCGACTAATGCGAGGGTTTGTACAGTGCTCATTAGGAGAAGTGGCCGTGCTTTCAACAGCTAAATGAAAGCTGTGAAGTGCTGGGTGGGTGAGGAGCTGTGATTAACAGGACACTGCTCAGGATCGACTTTTTTTTTTGTAGAAAGACATCAGCACTTATTGCTCTTCAGAAGCTGATAAGCTCATCTGGTAACCACTGAGGGCCTTTCAAGGTGCCCAAGCATCTAAGAGCACCTTACCACAATGCTTCATAACTGTTACCACTCCCTTTTTAGAGTAGGAATTTCCTCTGTTAAGCTTTGCCCTGCCAGGCTGCATGAAACCACTCACCTGCCAGCCCCACACAGATGTTAAGCACACCTGAGGCTCACAGTCTGCATTTGGGAAGGACAGATGGTATGTTGGGTGCCCCCTCCATTCCCCAAGTGCTATACCTAGAAGCAGGGTTTATCTACTCTCCCCCCCGTGTCAGACAGATAGGGTACTTATTTTCTTAGGCAAAGCCAGTGCATTAACATGCACTAAAATACCAGTGGAAACTTGATGATCCTTAAATTGTGACTACAGCCATGTTGGTTTCTGGGAACACAAAATTCCATGGTCCATTTGCTATATATATATATATATATATATATATATATATATATATACACACACACATACCATACTAAAAACTCAAAAGAATTAAATAGGTCATTTTTTATTTTAATTTTTTCCTGCCATTTGCTTCCACAACTGAGAACAAGAGACCCGAGCAAAACCAAGTACAATTAAGCACACATCAAAAGGGCCTGAAATCCCAGCTGTCTTGCAGTGAGGAGCTGCACTCATACATACAGGTCTATTTTCCTTCAAAAGCAACATACTGGAAAAGTTAAATAAGCTTCACCTTGTAGACTTAATTCCGTAGCTCGCTTAAGGTCATCATCCTCTTTTTGTTCTCGTGCCTCCTGATGGGAAGAGAACAAAACTTAGCTCACTGAGACAGTTCACTGTTTAAAATTCTTGTGGTGCTTTTTTTCCATTGAAACTGTGCTGCTCTGGTTTCTACAACAAACCTGACACTGTAAATTAAAGGTTTCGTGTGAAGAAGTGTTTGCAACCAGCGAGAGTCCAATGTTCTCATCCAACAGAACCTGGGACAAACCTTCATTAAGGCTTGTCAAAGCTCCTAAAGCTTGGTATGCAGCAGAGCAAGCCCCCACTAACACCAAACACTTTCAGTGGATCATTAATTTGAAAAGCATCCGAATGAATTTGCAACCCTTTGCTAAGGAAAGCTGTCTCACACAAAGCTCCTCACACTGGAGCAAAGTTTAGATTTCTGTCCAAAGCCAACTGTAGACAGAGTTGTTAAACTTGGACAGATTTTATTATCTTCTGGCCATTAGAAAGAGATAATGTTCTGTTTAACAGGTGTAATTCACAAAGGCAGGATGCAAAAAAAAGTCTGTCAACAAGTCCTTCCAATTTTTTGGATAGCATCATGCTCCTGCTCCTCCCAGCACTCTCAAAAGCTCAGAGCTACAGCAGCTTTCAGTACACAGTAACACTTACTGTGCTAGCTTCTTAATTCAGTCCTTGAATGCTTTCTGTGCACCTGAATGCAAAGCCCTAACTACATATTTCAAACCAAGATAACCACATTTTCATGTCTGATTCATTAGAATAGCAGATTTTCACTTCAGAATCATAGCAGAGCAACACACAAAAGGCAGTTTTACATTATTAACATGAGGCCTTTTATCTCACTTTTTCTAAAGTATTTGAGGATCTTCATTGAACTACTTAGTGGTACTGAATCAAAGCTACATCTGGCACAGAACACACCAACAAGCACTTTATAATGAGAAATGGGAGAGAAAAATCCAAGAGCCACAGAAACATCAGATCTCATAAGGAAAACCATGACAGCTTTAGTATTAAAAGAGAGCAGACAAGGGTATCTACTTAAAGACAGACCTGACAAAGTGTTTACTTCTTCCTCATGGCAGTTAAACATGTAGAAAATAGTTACAGGTCTTGTAAATCAAGTGGAACACAGATTGTTAGCATACAAGATCCCATTTTTTTCCAAGTCCTTTTTAAAGGACTGTTTTTAGACTTAATTATTGGAGATCCTTTTTCCAACTTACAACAGGAAAACATCACATCATTGTTCTGCTCTCATACTCTTTGCTGTGCATTTCCTACCAATGATCACCAGAAACAGTGTACCAAACGAGACACATCTTTAAGCTGACCTGATAAGGCCATCCCCAGCTTTTGCTTTAAAATCTGTTGTTTCTTTCACTTTGATTCTTGGCAGAATATGCTGTAGGGCTTCCAGGCAATAAGCAACTTCCAGGGAAGCTAGGGGTGAGCCCGTGAGTGTTATGTGAGAGCTAGTGAGACTTCAGTTTATCACTATGTTTATATAATGTCACAGCTTTATGTATAAATATGCACAGAGAGCTTGGAGAGATCTGCGTGTCTGTGATATAGTATCGTTCCCAAAATACACACAAAACTATGCCTAAATCTACCCCGTGCTAGGAGTGGAGCTAGAACATCAGATTCTCTCAAACACAGAGCAGAATCGCCTTTCAGTTGCTGTGTGAACACAAGGTTTTCTTCAGCCATCAGCTTTCCAGTGCTGGGGAAGTAACTTGAGAGAGCAAATTATTTCTTACTTGTTCTTGAAGGCTCTGAGCCAGTGCTTGCTGAAGTTCTTGTTCTTCCCTCTCTCTCTCCATATCATACTGCTGCAGCCAGTCAACCTCTCCCTGGGAGCCTTCCGGAGTTTTGTTTTCCTTATTCTCATCAAAATCTTTAGTTATCTCAGTGAAATTGGCAGGACCTGAAGGATCGCAAAGTACAGTTATGCTTTCCTGGGTTTGTAACTACAATCCCTGCAGCACAGTGACATCTATTGACAAGGAGATCTCAGCCATGAAAACAAAAACAGAAATGTCAACAGTTTGAAAAAGCTCCAGAAGAAGGAGTCTTGTAATTTTAAGAGGTACAAGATGAACCACTTGATTAATCCCTGAAACGATCCTCTTCCTTTATGCTTACTCAAACAGCAACTTCAACTAAAAGGAAGATGCCACATACCACTAGGTTCCTACAGCCACAAAGCTGACACCTGCATTTTTCTAGAAGTAACCAAAGATTTAGAAAAAAAATAGGTTTGCATTGCATATTATACCTCAGAATACTACAAGCCAAGCTACAAATTAAAGTTTAATCATCTGTATGAGAGTGGGAAACAAATCTCAAGCACTCTTTCAATTTGTCAGCTTCTCTTTCAGTTAAGAGTTCAACCTTGTGAACACAGCCTAAATCTTTAAAAGTGCAAAAAGATTAAAACTTCACAATTGAACTTCAAAATAAACAACATGTCAGAAGTTAGGTTTTTTGTTTTATTTTTTGTTTTTGGACTATTTCTGAAATGAATGCTCACATTCAACTACTGCACACATCTCATCTCGTTGCAAGACACTTTCATTCTCCCATTTGCTTGCAGCTGAAAAAATTAGAACCTGCTCCAAAAGCCATCATGCAGCAACATGTGAAACTTTAGAGTTTTGCCCTACGCAGACTTCAACATCTGTTCATTAGTTACTGGCAAGGACTACACAAGGCAGAGTCTTACTAGCTATGACCTCTTACATATAAGACCACTAGAACCAAAACTATAATCCACCAGTCTAATCCTCTTAAGATGAATAACAAAACAGAATTTATTACATGATCTTTGAAGATTTCTACTGTAAGAAATACTTGATTTAATTTCAGGATCTTGTAGCAGAAGAGACATCTGTTCTACTTAAACTTGCCAGGGTCCTACCCTCTGTTTTTTTTTTTTGTTTCTTTTTAAAGCACCACAAACAATTCAATGTTTACAAGAAAAAAGATTACTAATGATAAAAAAAAGACTGGAGCAAGTTAGATTTTTCATGTTTAGAATCACTTTGTTTGATAAAGGGGAACATCCATTGCCTTTGAGCTTCCTTTAAATAGAACATAGGGCTGTGAACTCATTAGGTGTTACATTCAGCTGCCATAAATGCTAACTTGAAATACGAAGATGCACATCTCATTTGAATGCCAAACTTTATGGTTTGAATAGTACTTGTGTTTTTGACCATACACAAATACAGAAAGGCAAATTCAATGCTACGTGTTTAACTGAATTCTTCATCAGAAATTACAGATGTCTATTAAACATACTTTCTGCTTAAACATCACAGCCTTCAAGTAATTGCATTACATCTTTCAAGGAGAACCTGAAGAGACATTTCTGCTGCCAGGCTCTCACAGTTGCCTTTCACAACCATAGTAACAAAGTACGTGAAGTTGAGCACATGCAAGGCTGACTACACATCTGGTTTTCTTAGAGACCAACTTCCAACATGAAAGTTGTTTCACTGGACAATTCTTCTCAAGCTTGATGTTCTGAACAGTATTTTCGTTAACGCCTAACCTTTTGGCTCTGAGAAGAGAAGGAAAGGATGTTGTTTCCCTGTTTTTTCCAGGCTAGTGGCACTAAACATTTGCATGAAAACATGTAGCACATGCACACTTAATTCTCCTTCAGCTGTGAGATACAATTTCCCCACAAGGAGATCAAAGAGTCTTCCTCCTGTACTTAACCATGTTTTTGGCTACGATTTGCATGCTGAGTCTCTTAGGCTCACTACTCAGAGTATTACAAAAGAATAAATAGAGATGGAGTTAAATTCAGCAGTAACTAGTGAAAAAAACAACTGCATTAACAAAAGCAGTTTGGTCTCACACAATGCAGACATCATTCTTAAAGTTCAGCAATCTGAATGCTGCTACCGCACTGCCCATCCTGCAGCAGCTGCAGAGATGTAACTACTTGCTGATTACAGAGGATTAGGGCCCAGACACTGCCAAATCTTCATAATTTGAATTGTCTGGTAAGGCAGGGAGTGAAAGTGTGCGGTAATCAGAAGGGGAAAAGATGGCAATGAACCCTGAAGACAACCTACCTTTATCACAGCAGTGACTGACATGTAATTCATTGAAATGGCAAAATGTATTTTCTTACAAACTTTATACATTGTGAAACTATGAGAAAACTCTGAGAAATTCAGACAGTTTCAGCAGTATGCTTGCATCTGGCTTCTGCCCTCAAATATTACCAGCCCACTGCTATCAGTAACTTGCTTTAGTCCATCACAGCACAATTAAGGCAGTTACTTTGCCTTACCTGATTCTAATGGTGCTTTGGGTTTCTCCGTCTCCATCGTTTCCAGGTTTTCAGGCAACTCCTGAATTTCATCATCTCCAAACCCAGTGTCTGGGCTGCTTGTGGGCTTATCCTCATCATGGCTCAGAGACAGAGAAGCTTCCCTTTTGCTGATCTCTAAAACAGCTGCTAGCAGCTCATCTTCGCTCATCCCATCAAAACCAGCATTGCCCAGCTCAGGTTTATCACCCTCCATTTTACTTCTTTTTGAACTCTAGAGATGAATGGAGTTATGATTAAAAACTTGAATGAACAGGTATATAACACCAGCTTTACATTTCCATATAGATTTATTATTACTATTGTTTAACTCCAGGATGTGGGAATTTGGCTCTGTCAAGGCTAAACAGGCAGTTCTGTGAGTTTCAATGGAGACACTACCCTTGCAGCTACATTCACTCCAAGGAACAATATTTAAATATCAACTACAACCAGTTTTTACAGGCCCTGTGGATTAATACAGCCAAGGCAACTCTTCCCATCTCCTTCAACACACGTTCTACCTTTAGGCGCTGATGGATCTCCAAGCCCCTGGCAAGTCAGTGCTAAAACCCTGAGGGCAGAAGTAGCAAAACTGCAAGTTTATTAACACAGCAGGCTGAAGCAGTACCCGAATGGAACTTGTAGAAAGGAAGGAAAAACAGGAACTGAAATTAGGCTGCTAAGAAGTAGAATTAAAATTACGTCTGGCAGTGCAGACTTGCCATAAGAAATCACAGGGGGGTAAGGGAAACAATACAGTGATCAGCAAGTCAAGGAAAGATCAGGAAAAGTGGGGAAATAATATTTCTTAAGGAGAACAAAATGGCTTTAAATCAGGAGAAAGGAAAAAACTCCTGATCCAACTTTTTCTATTGTTATGTTATTGTTGTAGTTATTTTCCTAAAACAGATGCTCATCTACTCCAAAGCCATACTGATTTATAACCAGTGTAGGCATTTCCATCATTGTGATATCAACTGTTTAATCAGGAGGCTAACCTCTAAGCATACATATTTAAATGATTATACTACTTACCGTATTTGTGTGTATGTATATATTTGCATTTGTATATTACAAATCATGGTTTTCTAATTATTATTTACGAATTTATCCAGGTCTTTCTCCAAATTTCACTCGGTTGCAACTCAGAACTTCATTAAAACAAACAAGAATCCACCATACTGCTGCTTTTTTTTTTTTTTTTTTTTACTTGTAAGTAAATAAGCTTTTGATGAGTAAGGCTGGTTTTATAGTGCAAACTCTTTGCATTAAAAATGGTTTATCAAACCAGATCAGCAAGTGAATTACCCAACTGAACTGCTTGTTTGAATCATCACCACCTCCAACAATCAGAACGGACAACTTTTATTCTTTTTCCTCCCATTTTATTTGTGCACTGACTAGGAAAATCAGAGTACCTGCAACTCTAAGCTTTCTGACTCCTCTCTGCACCTGTAGACCACTACTGTCAAAACTGATTTAGCTCTTCAAGCAAACTGTGGTTCCAGGGACTCTGACAACAGCCTCCTCTAATTCAGAAGCTGGACTTGGCTTGGCAACAACAGTGCATTACTTGAATACAACTTTTCCATTACAATTCATTTGCATGGATTTTAAGCAGCTTAGGCTCTAATTCAGGCTGCTTTAAATAAATGTATTTGAAAAATACTTAAATACCACTTCACCTGCAGAGCCAGAAATCACAGCTTTGCCCTCATTAGCCAGGTAACTGCTATTCGCACCTAGAGCCCAACATCATGTATCCCAGTTGTTCTCCTACATGGCAGGATTGCTTTTGTGCAGTGCCACGCATGGGATACATGATCATCCCAACACAGCTGCAATGAGAAGCATCCTGATAGTAGCTCTGCAGTAGCAGCGACGCCACACCAAGAACCAGGACCAGGTCCTACCAGGACAGTATGGTTAACAATAGCAGATGGCTGCTCAGGTCTGTGGTGGGGAGTGCCCAAAACACACAGCTGCAAAAAGTCAAGTTGCTTATGTGGAATCATCTCCACCACTGTCTCTTTCCCACAGCAGGCTGGAAAGCCTCCCATTAATTTGCTATTCAAATTAATAGGCTTTATTCCCACCATCTTTGCACACAGCGTTGCTGTGATGGAGATTACCTACACTTCCTCACAAACAAAATTTGAAGAATCATTTAAGACAGTTTGGAAAGGTTTCTCTTTACAGAAGGAGCACTTCAAAGAGAAGTCAGTTTAATTTCCCCACCCACAGCCACCACAGATGTGCTATGCAAGATAGCAGTTGTTCATTCTACTTCTGAGAGCAAGCTGTTTTCTGCTTACTCCCAAAGCAATCTATTCCATCACTTAATATCCTGAACATCAGGAAGTTTTCCCTGAAGTATAATCTAAAAATTACTGTCTGCAATTTCAGTCTACTGCTTCCATCCACTGAGGCCAAGAAAAACAGCCCAAGTGCTTCCACTCATTGCCTTCCCTTCCTTGAAGATACACACTGTTTAGGTTTTTCCTTTCACTAAAGGACCCAAGTTCACTCAACCACTCTTTCCTCAGAAATCTTCCTTTCCAAACATTTGACTATTCACGTTTCACTTCACTTGCTTCTCTCCAATTATTCTCTCTTTTTCAAATCTGGATTCCAGATGGATCTGGATGCTAGATCCAGCATTCCAGGTAAAGATCGATGCTGAGGAAAAAACAAAGGCTGATTTCACTCACCCTGCAGGCTATTCCTCCCTTAAATATTTACCTTTTCAGTCAGCCTACTACTCTGACCAACTGTTGCCCCTTACTCCTTTCTGAAGGCCCACTGCTTTCCCAGCTGTTCTCATCCTGCATTTACAGCCAGTCAGCCCTGCTAAGATTAGTGTCTTTAGCCTGCTCATACTGAACCACCCCTCCTATTTTTAGGCAGTTTCTCAGATTTGTCAAGATCATTTTAACTGTACTTCTGAGCTTCAGCACACTTGCAGTGTTTCCCAACCTGTCTTCTGGAATTTCAATACCCATTATTTTATTTTTTATTAAATATCACATGGATTGGGATTCTATTGTTAGGTGAGAAGCTGCATACATCCACCACTTCTTTGCATGTTTTTATTCAGCCACAAGAACTTCTCTCAACTGACTATTTTTTCTAGCCCAATTTGTACTAGCTCTAATTTAATCACGGGCTTTGCTGCATAATTTTATTATTGACAGTCCATTAAAATTCTGTATGGAAAAGTCTTTAGTGAAAGCTGCCCAAAGGACCAACAAAACTGCTAAGCAGCTGGTATACACAACCCTGCAAGATAAGAGCAGTTATAACACAATTACCTCTGTTCCCAGTGGGAACTCAAGACAATTGTAAAGAGGTCAATTAGCTGGCATGGCAAAGCACTCCCTTCTAGCATCACAGTGCTAATTAGGAGAGAAAACAGCTTACATCAATTTCATTATGCTAAGAAAAACATAGGCAAGCCACAAGTACATACAGCCCCTATGCATACAGAAGCTTGTACTTACTTTTTCCCTCCCTTACCTTTTCTGGCTCTTCTTGCAGTTGTTGCTGATCTCTACTCTGTATGTTGCACAACCTTTGGCTATTGGCAACAGAGCGTTTCAGAGGCTCATCATCACTGTCTGAATCCACACAGAGAGCTGCAGAGCTCTTTGATTTGAAAGTATATTTTCTGTAAATTAAAAACACAGCTATAGAACTTCATAGCACTGTACAAATCTGTTTCATAGAAACCATTAAATAACTGCAGATTTTCAGGCTGTGGGGAGGCACAATTTAGGGAACAGGCTGCTAATGTTGAATACAGAAATTTACCAAGATAGCAGGCAATAAACAAACACTTCATAGTTTATTTACTCCGCACCTACCAAGTGTTGTTTTTCTCTCACATGACACCTGTTACAAGATGTAGCACAATCACTAGAGAAATTCACAAGCCAAGAGCCTGCACTTTATCACACAATAATCTTGAACAGCGTTCATTTGAGACAAGCCCACATTAACATGTAGAACTCAGCAGAAACCATTTACTTGACTCCTGAAATTTACTAAGCTGGACACAAGACTTTTCACATCAATACTAGGATATAAAGTTACAAGTCTGCACAGTTTTGTTTATTCATTTGCTCTTTCACTGGGATAAATCCTTGTTTCTTTAGAGCAGAAGACAAGAGACTCTGAGTCTGAAATATCTGCTCAAATTTGGAAATTTGTTCTACATCCATTCCAAAATGGAAAACTCACCACTGCAAAATCAGGATTTCCCACTATGTCAAAAATTGGCCTCTCAGAACAGCCTATGAAGGCCATAATAATGCCCTCTCATCTTTACAAACAAGCTTAAGGAACCAACCACCTGTTCTCTAAACTCACTGCAGCTCCATAAATAAAAACAGGAAAAAAATGTTTAACTACAGAATTAGAAAACATGTTGCTTCTTATATGTCTGGTTTGCAGCAACAAATGCAAGGCAGTTTAAAACACCTGGCCCTGACCAATCATCTGTACAAACCAGATCCCATCGAGCCCTCTCCATGAAAAAATTCCTCTTCGCTTGCTTCCGAGTTCCCAAAGGTTCTCAAGAGAAATGCTAACAGGATTGTGTCAATTAGGCAAATGATAGCATTAATGCTTCTTTCAGCTAACATGTAACACCAATAAAGCTCAGATATGAAAAAACAGTACCTAAAAGCAATTTACACAAGATTTTTTTTTTTTAAAGTAGAAATAGTAAAGAAAAAAAACTATGCAAATCCAAACTGCCTTAAAAGCCATGAAACGCCAGGCCAAGAGAGCATTTCAGAACTTGAACTTACCTACAAGGTGTAGAAGTGCTTATAGTACAGGAATTCACCATTTGGGAGGCTTTCAGTGGACGGGAACTATTTAAAAAACAAAGTATTTATTGCAGCAGTTAGTCTTTAAAATAATACATGTTTACATGTCTGCTATGCATGCAAATCCATGTTCAAAGCAGCAAGTAGAATACCATTACGTATTTGCTAATTGCTTGTTTTTAGAGTAATAACTCCACGATGCCATAAATACTCAACAGCAGTTCAAAACCAGATGCAATCCTTTAAATTTGATTCACTTCTTAGCAATGCACCCTTAGGGACAAGCTCACAAGTCAAAGGCGTTGGACTCCCACGTCAAGGGAATTCTTTCCTTTTTCCCCTGATTCCCACCAACACTTGAGTTCCTGCTCCCAAACCAGTCTCTTCCTGTGTCTGGATTAGCTGGTATTCTGGCACGTCCCACTTCTCCGTTTCTCCTCTATTAGCTAGATCTTGTAAGCAAATCTTCTGCTCCACTCGATCCTTTTGTGGACTCCTTGAAGTCCACTGCTACCACTACACCCATCTAACATATGGTTTTACCAATACAGGAACCATTTCCATAATTCTCCTCAAGTCAGGGGTACTTTTCCCCAGCTTTGGCACCCTTTCACTGTCTGGATTAATCAGAATGGTTTCAGTGATTACAAAAAAAAAACCAAAAAACACCGTAAAGCCATTTAAAACATTTTACAGCATGTCTGCATTGGTTAGCTTAAGCTTTTCATTACGTTTAGGAGGTAAAGATTTCTACTCTGAAAGCAAACTCTTGAGAAACTTCCAGGTAAATCTCAAACTCCATTAAGTATCCAGCAAAAGAACAGATACCAGATGTATCCTATCTCACTACATTTACAGTATGTCAGAATGCAAGGCAAGGGACCTAAGGGCTTTTTGTTCCTTATTCTGCCACATCTGTGTGACATCTGGCACATTTAATCTCTTAGGCCATTTAATATCTTAGGACGAGCAGCTGTACCAAAATAACTGCCACGGGGAAAAGAAGATTATTTTCAACACATGAAGTCCTCAAATACTATAGTAACATAGTAAAGATAGTGAAAAATGAATGACAGCATGAGGTGTGCAAATGGAAACAGAAAAAGGAATGTTGTTACGCCTTCTCAGCAGAATTAAGCATGCTGCAAACAAAAGGTAATCTAGATTTTGTACCAAGAGGCTAGATTAGATATCTTGCACCTGAGGCTGCATAATTTTGGTGGTTCTTTATCCAGACATCAGATAGAGTAGATCTGACAACTGACAACCTCACTGTGGGCACGTAACACAGCACAAGCTGAACTCAGGTTGTACACTTACATTGCAGAATGGGCACTCCAGCCCAGCGTCAGTGGCAGCCTGGTGCTTTCTGTACAGTGTGAAAGCAGGGTTAAGTATCTCGGAATAACCACCTGTTGCCCAACTTTATGATTGAGAGACAATGCTACATTGAAGCTGTATCGTTTCAGATGAAGAATCAGAACCCTGAAAAACATGAGGGAAGTACAAAATGTTAATCTCAAGATACAAGTTAGAAAAGCTGTTAAAAATCCAAGTTGTTCTGTTCACAAGAAGTGCATTCCATGTGCTTTAAAGCAGATCATCACTTGGGAGAGAAAGAGAGAAGCATTATCTCTTATCTGGTAAGAGGTGCATAATCACTCTGCCATCCACCTCCCAACTCTGCACAAGGTGCAGAATGCAGGCTGCCAAGAGGCTTTCTGCTTTGATCCTGCACCATCTTGCTCCTCAGGTGGGCCAAAGCAAGCAGCTCTTATCAAACATTATTCCTACAACATGGTGACAGGTACAAGAAACAAACAGTATTATTGTTCAACACGCCAGAATGATATTACTTGTAGATATTTGATAGAGGAAGCACACAGCTTCCTAGAGTTGAAGAGGAGCTGTGCCCAATGGAAGACATGTACTCTTTCTATCTTTTATAACACTTTTTTAGAACAGCTTTTGATCAGAACAGTATAAAGAGTTTGAAAAAACTTCCTTGCACTGAGCCTTCTCCCTTATGCTGTACTTTGTACCAACTACTTAGATCAAGCAGTTGTATCATCATTTACACTGTGTTCAGACCCAAATATTTTGACAAAGGTTTTGCAACACTGTCATAGTACATAAGCTCATTAAGAAAAACACAAGCTATGCTTACAAGCTATGCTTTTAGCAGAACATCAATTTACCATGTTCTGTACGAGCACGCACCACAGCACAAGGACAGTGGCCAAGTAAAGGCATCCAACATTCTCTTTTAGCTTTACATCCCATGAGAAAATGATCCCTACCATCAAGTAATGAACTGAACACCACCACGAGGTCTGGAATTATTGAGCATGCCATTAACCCTCAGAGCATTTGCATTCTTTCTTGAAGCACCATGCTTACTAAGAGAGAAGCCAGGGATCAGCACAGAAGAGCAGAACAAAGCAAAACTCTCTCCACAACTTCTGATAAGAACGTCCCCAGCTCAGTCTGACACATCAGGTTAACTGAGCACTAAATATTAAGTGTATAGAATTTTATTTATTTATTTTACTGTTCATACCTCCCTCCCGAGAATATAATAAAAGGAGAAAACTCAGACCTCCCTGTGTAGTGATAGAGGAAGGAAGAAGCATTGCAAAGGGTACTCAGCACATAGAAGGTTTTAACAAAGAAACTGAAGAACAGTGAAGAAATTACTGCTTGCATGTGGATCTTCCTCACATACCACCACCACACATGATGTCCTATCCACTATTACAGATTTCATCTTTGAGGAGCTTCTGCATGCACTTTTGGGGATGTGTTTCCAGGAAAGAAAGGAACAGACGTCAACGGTTACCTGGGAAGCCGATTGAATTTGTGTGTGACAACAGCAGACTTTCCATTACATTTCTCACAGGAATACTCAATTTCCTCCGCCTATGTTAAAACAGAACAAAGACCAGTGGAACAAATGATGCATCACACAGTTTTCACAGGAAGGACATCTCTTTTGGCTGTCCTAAAAGCTCCTCAAGAGAACAGCTATACTAAAGTCGTTAGATTACGTTGAAGATTAATACAAGAGAGCACCCAATGGCAGCATGGGTAACAAAACTTAAAATTTGACAACACATCTGCTAATGCAAGAACGATGAGCAATATTTTCCCTACAAGTCTACTGTTTATATACATATATGAACTATGTACCCGAAAAAAGAGGTCAAGGGAATCCTGGATTGACCGAGATGGAAACAATTTCTTTCTTCGAGGAAGGTCAATGGAGAGGTCATTAAACTGTTCCCGTTTGGTGACCGTTTCACCACATCTAAAAAAGAAATGTGCTTATGTAAGCCTGATAAAAAATAAAATTTGAAATTACCAACAATTTATATTTTTCAGGCTAAAGTAGCTTCCCAGAAAATATATACATCTTGCTCTATTTCACCCATATCAGAATGAAATTGTTTCATGCTTATGATAAAGATGAGTTTGAGGATTTTAACTTTGATGCTTCAGTAACTTAAAAAAAAAAACAACCAAAAACATACTGCTAACTTAGCTCTATTTACAGCATGCAGATGAAGTCACAGAAAACCCAAGCTCTTCCTAACGAGAAAAGCTCTGAAGCATACTTACGTTTTACAAATGATAGAATGCTGAACCTCAAACTCTAAGTTACTGATAACTGGGCAAGTATAAACTTTGGTAGCTGAAAGATCATCAGAAGCCCGTCCAGGTGAGCTATCATCATTAGGGACTGGTTCACTCTTCCAAGTCTTGTTCAACTTTTCCATGTCCTCTTTCAGCTGGTCCAGACACTGGCTCAAGAACTCATGTGCATCCTAGAAACAAGGTAATCTCAACAAAATCATTTCCTGAAACCCCATGCAGAATCTCTCACATACGCAGATGAGGGAAATCACATTTCTGTCCATTACATTCACAGCAATACTAAGAGAGTTTTGATCTAACAGAGGGCAGGCAACAGTTATCATTCAATCAAAAGCTCAAATCGCTGCCAAATGGAGATGAAGCCTGACAGGAATTCAATGCAGTCCAAACAACATACACAATTGGTTCTAGACCATATAATACTTACATTCTGCATATACCCAGAGAATCTCTCTGCAGTAGCTGAAATGGCACTTTTCACCTTCTTGAGCAACTCCTTCTTAACCTCAGGGCTGCTGACATCCTTCTTGGCTAAGAGATGGGCAAAACGTCTGCAGAAGTCAATGCAGTGAGACAATGAGTGACTGTCCAGGACACCAGACAATTGCAATAAAACACATGGCTTCTTATTTTAAGGGCTTCTACAAGATTTTACCCTGTGATAAGCAGTGTGGGAGTTTCATATGAAAATATTTCAGGAAATGGAAAATAATCTTTTACATTTCAAGTATTTTGAGATCACCACTGGAACAGGAGCCAAATGAAAATATCCAGACTCTAAGGTAAAGAGTCCTATAAAGCTCTATTAATTTATTTCTGCAATAGGTTTTACAATAAGATTAAAACCAATGCTTTTTGAAAACACTTATAGGAATCGTGTTGTTTTGGTGCCCTTTCATAAATGATTGAGTTCAAGTTTTATGGTTAAAAGTTCCTTATTTTCCTTATGTTTTTTTTTTGTTATTGTACTGTTACACAAGCTCTGTCCACAGTTTGCCTTTAGATATACAAGGCACAAGCATAAGAAGTGTTTTTACAAAATGTATGGACTTCCCAAAATGTACATCACTGCAATGCAATCATATCTATGATTCTGAGCGGCATAGAAAGACTTCAAGAAGATACAGCAAAAATAGAAGTGACTCCAAAGAACACAATGACAATGAAATGAATGCAGGAATGTAGTTCTGATGTTTTGAATCTTGTTAGTCAAGAGGAAAATAAGAGGTACAATAGCACATATAACAAAAATCCTGAACAGCAGAGAGCACAGTGCAAATCCAAATGGCAGTTTGTCTTTTTGGTAGACAGACAACAGAATCTGAACGGCAAATGAATTCTAAATTCATTCATTCATAAATTCTAAAAAACTACTTTACACATGACAGAAGCTTTCGGAATTTCTTGACATAAGGTCTGTCTGAATTTAGTAAGATTAAGTTTGCAGAACACAAACACTTTTCACAGCTACCACACAAAACATATCTTCCAAAAATTCATAATCCCTCACACAGCAGGATTTGGTGACCAGCTTAAACCCTAGCTGATAATGGTTTAAGTAGTCATTCTGCATCTATAATAAAGTTTTTGCACATTTTAACCTACCACTAGAAGTAGAACATACTAAGAACTTCTCAGCAGTACTTTTCCTAAAGGCCTATCTCCTAAGTAAAGCTCCAGAATTCAGACACATACAACTATGTGGACACACATACATCACCCTCTACACAAAGTCGCTTCAATACTGGGAAACAAGCTTCTCAGCAATGAAAGAGAAAACATTCTTCTCAGAAAGTGAATTCTACCTGATAAGCGCATTGAGTGGAATTTTCTTCCATGGGATACCCTGCTTGAGCAAATCGTTAGCAAAGGATTGGATTGAAAACAAGGACTGTAGAATAGCATTCATATAGCAGGTGTTTCCTAAGTTAGAAAACCTGAAAAACAGAAAATTAAACATAGCACGTACACAAATGTGTCAACGTGCCCACGTTAAACAGCACTGATACCACATAGGACCATCCATCACCCCAGGTATCCCCCACATAGCTTTTAGAGGAGCTGTCCTTCTGCCCTTCACACTAAACTGAAAAATTACAGGAAGCAATGTCTGTTAGGAATGCATCCATGAGTTACAACAATCAAAATATTAAGATTTGTGTATGTGCACAAGATACAAAAGTGATCATGGAAGTGGTATGAAAGAAATGCCTATTATCTAAAGTTATTACATATATATCAAATTTTCAGGAAGTGAATTTAAGAACATATATTTTCCAAGCTAGGAAATGTATTCCCTGTCTCGGTGTTCATTGATTTCAAGATTATTTTTTTCCTCCATTTTTTCCTCCTCCAAGCAATTATAACAAGAACATGCACGTTCTAATGACAAAGGCATGCATGCTAAATAAAGAAAATTAAACCTACCCTTGTAATTGCTGCTGAGGGTGGGTGGAAAGGGGCACTCGGGGTTTGTTCCACCCTGTGTAATCTTGATTAGATCTCATTTTTTTAACAGAAAGAGGGGCAGGTTGAGAAAGAAATCCCAGGCTCCTTTTGGCTGAAGTAGTCTGGTTGGATACAGTAGACCTAAAACCATAAAAGAGTAAGAAGTGAACGATTTATATTGCTCTGCCTTAAACAGTAACACCTCAGGACACCACAACTGTATCACCACAGAGGACAAGGACTAGCAAAGTCACGGGAGACAACTAGCATCTATCACAATGACAAAGAGGTACAAAAAGGCAAATTTCTGTCCAGAACACTTTCCTTGGTTAAATTTCCTTACATCTACAGGACTGTGTGCAGCATCACTTGAACCAACTACACTTCAGGTACCACCAGGATCAGTCGTTCACAATGACTATAAAAGAGTGATCTTAGACAGTCCATCTATTTAAAGTAGTACTGGAGTTGGGAGGTATGAGAAGAGCAATTGTAGACGCACTGAGTGCTTGGGATTTTAAGCTATACACATTTTATGCATAAAAGCTGTGTACCACGTAATAAACACACAGGAAACAGAAAGGACTGTCATTTACAGCTCAGGGTAGTGAATCAGTCCTACCTGTCCAGGGTGGAACTGCTAGTGGAGTACTCTTTTGATGAGGACCTACTACCATAAAAGGATGATGACTGCAACGGTAAAACACCTTTATAAAAAGAAATAGAGAAGCAGGTCACTTTGTTTCACATAACTCAGATGTTTATATGATACACTAACGATTTCAAATTACATAGCCAGAAGGTTTCAAAGTTCTTAAAAAAAAACTATCCTCCAGATACATTAGAGAAAGTATTAAAGCAAGTATCTTAGAAGTATTAACACAAATACTGATAACGTGTACACAAGAGGACCCTGGATTTTTAACTGAATTTCATATCACAATCATAGAATTGCAGGAGTAGGAAGAGACCTCTATATCAATTCCAAACCCTCTGCTAAAAACAGGCTCCCTATAATTGATCTCACAGGTAGGCATCCATATGGGTCTTGAGTATCTCCATAGAAGACGACTCTACAATCCCCATCACATCCACACTGAAACATATGACACTTAGAAGTAATTACCACTAACCATTTAAAAGGCTTTAACTGATTGACAACACCACCTTTTGTCCAAATATACAAGATTCACAATGCTCACTAACAGCCCACTAATAATTTCCAATATATTATTGCATGGGCATTAATAGCACATAAGAGTTTTGAAGATAAACAAGAAAGAGGGTGAGAGGAAATTATCAGATGTTTATAGGACACCCCTCCCAAAGGGAAGGGCAACTGGGAGCAAAGCATGAAGCTGCTTGTTGAACTTTCAAACAGGCACACACACTAGCTGGCCTCAGCAGTCAAGTACAGGGGTCAGGGTCACACTAATCAGCAGTGAAAGATAAGCCAGAGTAGGCTCTAAAAGCAAAGGAAAGATGCCTATATCTTAGATATGGCTCTCTAGGAAGCAGGAATGTTGGTGGCACAAAGAAAGCAGATCAGGAAAACAACCTCTGAAACAACTTTCTAAGCTATGAACAACACAGCAAATAGCAGGTATCATCTGGATTTACTTTTATTTTACCTGACGTCCTATTTTCATCCTCTTGCTTCAGTTTTAACTGTTTCTCTCTGCTACTGTTTAAGTACTTCCATGCTGGATCACTCATAGCTATATTATTCCTGTAGATATACAAGAGTGCAAGTCAGAGATGTTACAGAAAAGACAGGGTAGGCCTGGTTGACATTTATGACTTGTTTTAAAGTGTTTATGTCAAGTAATAAGGGTGTTAGGGCTAGTGAACAGGTATGTTTTGCTCACAAGTTTAACCAGTTATTTAAACAAGACTTTTTACTTACAATTAAATGAAGCTGTGCACATAGACCATATTTTCCAAATAACAATTTATGAAATTTGTCTTAAAAAAAACTCAAACTAAGTTCAAGAAAAAAAAGCTACCTATAACTATGTAGCTATATAGGGGACAATCCAGATTCAGCTTGTGAAAGGTAGCATAAAATTTGCACAGCCTCCTGCAAACCAGCAGCTATATCAGGTTGTATTTCCCTCATTAACCCTGAATGCAAATCCCATTTCAAGCATTCAGCATATTCAGAAGTCAACTAGCAGCTGGCCTGTACTATGTTGTCAAGAAAAGAAACACCCAAAACTCTCTTCAGAAAAAGAACCTACCTTTACAAAGGCACAGAGTTTAAATAAGAAAGTAGAAACAACAGTTACTTACGTCGAAGAATCATTCTCTTTGGGATAATCTTCACTCATTTCTGAACTTGGAGGTTGTGCTCTTTTCCTCTTTTCACTAATGAGGAAAGAATTTGAAGTGGTCACTCTTCCAGAAAGGCAAGTAAATAATCCTCTTCCAACAGAAGAGCATTTCTCAATGCTTATTTTCCACGGTTTTCACTTTTATAACATAGCACACAGAGAACTCTATGGTCTGCTCACCTCCTAAGCTGTTCATAAAGCTCAAGTGCCTGTAACCAGCAAGAGGCTGGAAAAGCACATTTTAACATCCTTGTCAAAGTAACAGCAAAACCAGAGGAAGAAGCATACTCTCTTCTTCCTTCTAGGTAGGATGTAGCGACTCTACTTGCAGTTCTCTCGAGACCTAAACTTTTACAATGCCACATACAAGGTGGAAAGCACTCTTACCGGCTCTCCAGCAAGCCTGTTCTGTGAGGGACTGATGATGTTGGAGATGCTGCAACATTCCCCCTGTTGCCAGGTGCTCCAGTTCCACTGGAGTTCTTAACGGATGCCCGAGCTGGGGTGCCCAGCACCTTGCGAAATGGATTTTCATCCTTACTTTCCACAGTCACCCTTTTGGGAGGAGCCTGCAAAAGCAAAACAGTGACAATAAAAACAGCGAAAAACATGACCACCACCATGAGCCTACACTTAGCATTTACACCACTGCTTGACTTGCCACAGTGTAGTACCCAACAGCAGAAAAGTGCCACTTGTGATAGAGCAAGAGCTTTACATTAATTAGACTTATCAAACTTCTGACTGTACTGATTGAAGTCATGAACATGAAACTCCACACCAGTAACAAATTTCTCACGTTCCAATGACAAGTCAGTTGGGTTACGTTTAAATCTCCATTACGTGCTTTGAGATTAAAACACACAAAGCACAACTCCTAACCACCCTCATATCAATTCTGGGTGGCATTAAAAGAAGAAAAAAAGGTATATAAAAGGCACATAATTAAAACAGTGCCTTGACAGCCTTGGGCCAATGCAAAGAAACAAGCTAAGGAACGCGTGTCAGTTTTACACTTGAAAACTAAATGTGTTTAATCTTACCAATGTACATGCAACCTTAAGAGTTTTTACTGTGAATTGCCTTTAAGCAACATGTAAAATTTGTTTTGGGACAATGTCAAAAAATACTCGTCCTCAGGGCTATAAAGATATATTCACAGAGATTACAGTGCAGATTAAAGTTGGTAGATACACCATAGTGGGGGAGAAGGAAGAACTAAAGTCTTTTGAAGAAAAACCACTTCCAGGGAGAAGTCTGCAAAATATACACACAGAGAAAAAGCAGAATGGCACAGATTCAGTAATTCTATTCCAATACAAAAATTCAGCCGTCAGCTCTTCAGTAGCGCGCTTTAGCCAAATGTGTACAAACTCATTAAGACCTGCACTGATCACAGCTTGCTCTGCTGCCATGTATTTAAGGTGTTCAGTATAAACAAAGATATTCAAAACTGAGAAGCAAGACTCAACCACTTTCCTTCAATTGCTGCTTCTCTTTTGCCTGACTGATACAGTTCAGTCTGAAGAACTTACATGGTTTTCTACAGACAGACATTGACCTTCCTAAAGCAAGGAGACTATGAGCCTCCTTACAAGCAAGAAGCACCATTGCCAACCATCCTGTACATATCTATTACAAGCCCTGGAGATCACAAAGATTTTGGGTGCAAAATAAATATTTATGGTGTTATTACAACATGCAATAAGAGAATGAGAGGGGGAAATGAATGAAATAAAATTAGAGAAGAGGAAAAACGTGAACAGTTGAACAAACCTGATTCTCTATATAAGAGAATTGCCTATTAGCTTCCTTCTGTGTGGTCCTGCTGCCCAGCACACCTCCAAAGCTGCCAGATCCCTGAGAGGGTTTCCCAGCTGACAGGAAAAGTACACAACGTTTGATTTGATGCTCATTTCACTGACCAGCATTTGTATGTGTAAGATGCTATTCTGAAGTTGGTTTTGGAAGAGACACACCAAATTTCTTGCCAACAGACAGTACAACATTCTGAGTGCATAGACATAAGCACATGTTTATGGATTGCCCTTATATTGGCCATTTACTCAGTGTGAAGAAAAGTTCCTATCCTTAAAACAACCAAAATAAGTGGAAAAATCAAAAGGAAAGAGACTATGCAGGTGTGATAAAGACATGAGTTTTTCAAATACTGATGTGCATACAACAGAAACAATTCCTGATTGTTTCGTCTCTGCTTACTGTTCAGCATGACAAAGGCACATTATGAGAAAGGTACACAACAAAAACCGGGGGTCAGAGCCAGAAAGATTTGCACAAATATAACATGCACAGAAAGTAACGCAAGGAGGAAAGGTGGCTGAAGGTGGGAAAAAAAAAATCCACACCACAGTCTTGCATCTTCTCTGTGCTGTCAGTGATGTGAATTACTACTATGGCACTTACCAGTATGAACCCTGTCTTGATGGACCGCATCCAAATACATCCGCATCTCATTCGCGTCTTTAAGCGGTACCTTATCAATGGTCAGGAAGCTGGTATCCTTCAGTGTCAGCATCAGGCAGCACAGCTTTCTGCCATTGGGTCGTAAGGTCACAGACTTAATGTTATGGCTTAGCTGAAAGCAAAGAAATGACTATCATCATCAACGTGCTTTAGAAAGGCCAAAACACAAATTCAAACAAAACACTTCAAACCGAGAGAGAGGGTAAGAGGCACTTACACAGAAATACATCCCACTGCTCTACTCTCAGCAAACATTAAGCCTCACAGAATTAATGCTATCAGTCATCTGGGAGCTGACACAACCCAAAGGACAGCACTGCTATGGCTCATCAATCCCTGCATTCCTGGTTAAGCTTTCTGAAACTTGCTCTGCTGTTGAGGGCGATAGTTCTAAACCAAAGGAATGAAGACATCCTACAGTCCCTTTCAGCTGTCTGAAACTCCTCCATCCGCTTCAAAATATTATTTCAAGATGGGAAAAGTTTAAAAGTTTTGAGTTTTAAATATTGTGCGCAAACTTATGCTCACCCTATAATTCTCTCAGAGGAAAACAGACTTGACAAAGCTTAAAAAACTTCACTGGGTAGTAAGTAAGAAAGAAATACGCTTAGTCTCTGTAGAACACGGCAACAATTATAGAGTGTCAAAAGTTTTGAGGTTATGGTCATGCATGAGAGTAATTTTAAGAGCTCCTTCTCTCCAATAATTCTGCTGTGCCACTACATTACAACATGAACTGCTGCTTCCTGCTAAGTCACTCACAAGGAGGTGTACGTTTTGTGGAAAAGCAACCATGCAGATGTCAATACACAAGTCATTTTCAATTTCTGCATCCTTTTGCACTTAATTATTCATTTTTCTGCCACTTCTGCAGCCTTTCCTAAGAACCAGGCACTGCTACACAATGACATTCTTGCCAGGACATCACTACATTGCAAGCTGAAACCATATCCAAGGCTATTGGGCACTGCAGAGCAAGAGGCTGCCCATCAGATTGGAGCCTCCTCCTAAAGCTGCACCACCTGTGTATTACCACACAGCTGATCCAAATAATGAAATCCAATTAACAGGCATGAACAGCAATCATAAGGCAACCTCAGTTTCACTATACAATTGTTTTGTCCCCTTCAAACTGTACTCAAGCTTAGAACAAAAATTGATTCCTTTACAAAGTGCTCATTCATGAGATTTCTTTCTCCCCTACATATTGGAAAACAGGCTCCAAGTTTTTCATTCTCTCTTAAAACAGAGGTCAACACACATAGATTACAGATATTCTGGCATCTCAGTGCAACACAATGTATTTCAATTCAAAATGCTCACATGAGAGGACTCCAAGCACAGTCTCTGTGTACCTCTTACCAAAGAGTTCGTGTTAGCACCTCGGGAGGTGAAAATAAGTGACGTTTCACATAATCTGTATTTCGTATCTAGCAAACTCATCAAAACATCAAATAACAGCAACAGAAATATAACCCAGGATCCACCTGAATGTTCCGTTACAGCAAAGCAAAGAAGTGGGGAAACTGCCCACAACTTCTCAGAACAACTTGCCGGGGAAAAAAGCAAGCAAACAAGAGAATTGTACTTGTAAAGCAGAATTACCCAGTATTTGGCACACCTGTAATGAGGGCATTGAGACTGGGACCAGCTGGCACAGGTGCACAAGGGGCAGCGCACTCCCCCTGCTGCCAGCACCTGTGCTACCTCACCATGAGCAGACCAGAGAGCAACTCCAGCTGGAAAATAACTGTTGGCCTAATGAAACTAGTTGCTCTAAAGCTTGGGCTGCTTGTTTCCCTTCTTTGCTGTGCCCCTAGATGCAGAGCACCACACTTTCCTGTCCATCAGACTTGCTGTTTGGCCCCCTCCAAGTGAAAACCCTTCTCAAAGCTCCCGCAGATCCGAAGAGTGCCAGAGCCAGAGAAGAGACAGGAGTAAAGCCTGTCCCTGCAGGCATAGACAGCTGCTGGGCAGGCTCACCCTCCCACAGGGCCACAGCTCCAGGCACTACAGTGCCACAGAAAAACTCATCCTGGCAGAACAGAGCACACACAAGAGCTTTGGGAAAGCACAAGGGGAATAAGGGACTGCAGCACCGTGGTCAAACACTGGGATACCACCAAAAGCACAGTCACAGCACTGCGTGTGGCAAGGTGGGCAGGTCTTGACATTATCAAGTCCACAGGCACAGTGGTATGAAGTAATCAAAACACACGCCTCTCTTACACCCCAATTCCAATACAATACACAGGCTTTCAGGTTCTTTGCTGAGACTTCTCAGCTTGCTAAGGGAGCAAAACCTGGTATTCCAAATGCAATGCGTTCTCTTTTTCATTAAGTTTGCAGGCAGAAACAAACGGATCAGAGTTTGTGATACACCACAGTCAGAAAACAGCTGTGATGTAAGAACACAGAGGCAGCACTGCTACAAACCAAACTGATCTGAAAGTTGCTAAATGATACGGATTCTTTTAAAAAGCAAGGAAAGATCTCAACATCACCTCCAGGCTGCACACCTATCCTAACAAAAAGGTACTCCAAAAAAACAAGACGTGAGTCACACAGCTCTACACCTGCTGCTCGGCCCTTCCCATCCAGCGGGTGCCGTAACTCCACACCTGAATAACTCGAGGCAGGGCTACAACCGGGGGATGGCGCTCAGGGAGGAGGCAGAAGAGTGGCGACACCCGACAGTCGGGAAGGGCACGGCCCAGCTGCACCCACCTGGAAGGTCTTGGGGATGCCCCCCACGTTGTAGTGGACCACCAGGCTGACTTTGTTGTCCTTCTCCACGATCTCGAAGCTGCCCTCCTTCCACTTGGTGATGCCGGTCTGCATGCTGCGCATCCGCACGGGGCCGTGCACTTTCAGCGGGGCCATGGCGGGGCCTCACCGCAGCCGGCACCGCCTCGGAACCTGCGGGAAAGAGACGGCGTGCAGCGCGGCGGGCACCCACCTCCAACGGGGCCGCGGCCTTCCCCGGAGACGCGCTGGAAGCGAGCGGGGCCGGGCGCCGCGTCTGGGGAGGGGGGGGAAGGAGTGCGGCCCGAGGCGGTTCTGCGGGGCGAGGCGGCCCCTCCGGAAGCTGCGGCCGCCACCGCGCGTCCCCGCCCGCCGGGAGAGGCCCCGCTCCGAAGGAAGGGTGGCGGCTCCCGGTACCTGCGGCCCGCGGAGGGGCGCGGCGGCGGATGGCGGGAACCGGCTCCCCGCGCGACGCACGGCACGCAGGCGCGCGCGCCCCGCTGACGTCAGCGCCGCTGCGCCTTTCCCGGCACGCCCCGCACGCGCACACGCTCCACGGCGGCGCTCTCGCCCCTTTTCCTCCCGCCGCCGCGCAGGCGCCGTTAAGAGAACGGCCCGCTCCCCGCCGCCGGCTGCGCGCATGCGCACCTCGCCCTCCCCGAGGCCGCGTCCCCTTCCCGGCGCCCCGCGCGGCGCTGCCTCTATGGCGGCGGGCTCCTGAGCGCGGCCCGGCGGCACCGGCACCATGCACAGCCTGGCCACGGCCGCGGTGAGCCGGCAGCACCGGGGGTTCGGGGGCCCGCTCGGTGGTCGAGCTCCTCGTTTCGTTCTCAGGAGACGGCGGGCGGGCGCGGGCCGGGGGGAGGCAGGCAGGCAGACAGGCAGGCTGGCAGGCCGGCAGGCCCGAGCGTCCCTCGGGGAACCGGCGCTGCTGGGGCGGGGTTGGGGCGCGGGCTGGGTGGGCGGCGGGCGCCCTTTGGCCTTTCGGCTCCCCGAGCGGCGCTCGTTGCGGGCGGGGCGCTTGGCAGAGGCGCGGGGCGAGCGGGTCGCTGCGGGCGGCGGGTGGCCGCGATGCCGCCCGGCGTAAGGAGCGCGAATGGCCGCAGCGGGAGCTGAGCGGGCTCCTGAGCCTTCCTCCCCGCGAATGCTTTTGATGGGGTTTGAAGCGCTGCTTTCTGAAGCGCGGGCGGGAACGCGAGCTCGTGCTGCTTTTAATCAGCATTTACTTCTTGAGAGTGGTGTACTGTGGCGGGGCGATGGCGTGGGCTGTGGGTGCCCCATCCCTGCGGGCGCTGCGGGTCAGGCTGGAGAGGGCTGAGCGCTGATGGAGCTGTGGGTGGCCTTTAAAGGTTCCTTCCGACCCGAAGGCTCTCTAATTCCAGAACAGCCGTCAAAATGCACGAGGTGCTGTTACGGTTGCTGTTAATCTGAGTGCCACCCATCCTTCTGTAAGAGGATTTTTCTTTGAAGGCAGTTTTAACGATGTAATCGAAGTCAGGATTAGAAGTCAGCTTTACTTTGGGGCTCGTCTGAGTGTGTATTTAATTTGTCACAATCCGTGCTGCCTGGTGGATCTGTATTGAAACGTTTCTTACTACGATCGGTGCGCTGTAGGCTGAATGAGAGAAGGAGGGGCATTCGTGTCTGCAGAAGTCCTTGGGAGTTGTGTTAACAAAGGTAAATAATGCTGCTCTGAGTGGGACGGTGAGTGGGCTGAGGAGCTCCTGGAGGCTTTGTGAGCACCTCGTGATGAAGCTGTTGTAAGCAGGAGCATCGCTGTTCTCCCTGCAGTGCTGGTGGCAGAGCTGGCACTTTGCCTTCAGGTCTGAAGGCAGCGTTAGATGCTGAAGACTGGAGAATAAACTAAGAAAAAAAATACAGTTTTACTGTAGCTGTAGGTAGCAGTAAGGCACGGGAAATCCAGATTGAACTAGTGAATTCACTGATAGTTAAGTTCAAAGTTCGTGTTGGTGTTCTCTGAGTTGCTGATCAACTAAAATTTCTTTAAAAGCATGTGTATCTAATTGGGCAGCATTCTGCATTGGTGGTTGGCTGTTTCTTCAGCATGCCTAGCAGCTGCTGCTCACTAGGGGAGAAAGCCAGTTGCCTTTCTCCAGGTTGTTCGGCTGTTGCAGGGGATGTGATCAGCAGGGATGTCTGAGGTAGCACCTGTTCTTGTCAGTGGTGTGGAGGTGGCACAGTCCTGTGGTGTGAGACGCTGCTGGGAGCTCCTGCTTTCTCTTTGTGCAGAGGAAGGCCTGCTTGGTAGGGTGCTGCCTCAGAGTGTGCAGAAGTTGTGTGTAGCCCTTGGGGTTCCCCACAGTTTTAGGTCTGGGAAGAGGGGAAGCAACAACAAAATAGAAAATGAGGAGGAAATGCGGCTTTCGATTTCAGCTAGAATGTTTACTGAGCAACTGTAGAGCCTGTGACCAGTAACTGGTTCTCACTAAGACTGATAGTGGGCATCATAAACTTAATTGTCTGGAAAATCTGCTTAGTGCTCTCTAGGGATCATAGACACATGATTGTGCTTTTAAAGGGTCGATGTATTTAAGCTTACAGGAACTGGAACTTAGAATGAGTGAAAAATAGATGGAAGCTTTAGATAACACAATTATAACAACATTACTGCTGCACTGCTTGTCACTCTGCCATCCCAAATGAAAAAAAATGAGCTCAGTCTGTTCACCTTCTCTCTCCCAGCTCTGGTATCACATTGGAACTGTGTTCCTTGTACAGAAAATTGTTAGGTTTATTGTTTCAGTATGAGGTTCTGGGGGAAAAAATGAAATAAGATAGGGTAGACAAGAAGAGAAAAAGGGGATAGGAGGGAAGGTGAGCAGATACAAGGTATTAGAGGCTTGAGACGTAGGGATTGGTAACAGCACATCAGATTATATTGTAGCCTAACTTACATAGAGAAAGAGATTACAAATTACAACTTCAATCCACTGTAAATCCCACAGGGTTTTTTAGGACGTGATTATGAATGTAATTTGTGTATATATAATGATTATGAATATAATGCGGATAGCTGAGCAAGGAAACTGCTGTAGCAATAGAGAGGGAAGGCTCTGGGGGTGTGTCCCAAAGACAGGGTCTCCCTCCAGAGCAATGCAGCTCTGGGAACTTCATTTTGGATCCAGTTGCTGTCAGTTCCTGAACTCTTTTGTGTTCAGTAAGGAGCTGCTGCTAGCAGCACTGCTGGCAGTGCAGGACATGAAGCACTCACTTTAATGCATAAGTTTGCCTCCAAATTGTTGGTCTGAATCACCACACTGTCTGTGTAGGAGGCCTGCTTGCAACCTGAGTGCTTGATGTGCCAGCAGTGGCGTGAGACAGGCTTTCATTGCAAAGTTTGTTCCTTGCCATTTCCATAGAAACTGTTACAGTGCCACTTGCTTGCTATCCCTTTCTTCTCAGCCCTCCCTAATTTTGTTTTTTGCCCAGAAAACTTGTTGGCCTTGATGTTGTTCTTCCCCTCATGTTCCTAGAAAGGCAGAAGAGAAATTGTGCGTTTCTCCCAAGCAGTAGAAAGTGTCTTAACCACGAATGCACATCTGCCCTTCTCAGGGTTGTTTGTTTTTGAATAGGAACTTCTGCACAAAAAGAGTCTTGAAACATTTCCTTTTAACTCCATGCAGCTAAAGGAGATACCTGGGATGAATTGGAGGAGTCTGTAACACCAGTGTTAAATTACTGGCTGTGTTTTTTGTCTGCCCCACAGTGTTGTGTTGACGTTGGTGTAGTGAGAATTTTTCTGTTATTTGTATGAACATTTTTCTCATGTTCATTGAAGCCTGTCAATGGGATTCATTGAGTATCCTGGTTGTTTTTGGAGAGAAAAAGGCAGCATCTGCATTACTTGGTTGGGATTTGTGGGATCTTGCATCTGAAGCATGAAGTCAATGCAGGCAGAATGGGTGATAGGTGGCTAAAGTATGTGTGGCCTCCCCAGGAGCTCTGCTGACACAGATGGGCAGCAGCACAGCTCTTTTGTCACCAAATGAAGTTGTAAGGAAATGGTTGGCGGGCAAATTAAAGGAGACTGCCCTAATAAGTCAGGCCAGAAAGTGAAACATCTGTGTTTCAGATAGGTGAAGTAGTAAGCTTAATCTAAGGGATCGTCCATATCCACAGCTTCTTAATGCAGCTTTAGTCCCTCCCTCCCCCAGCCACTTCCTCGAGCCCTTTTTTTGCTTTGCCTTTGAGGCTGTGAAAAGCATTTGGATGGCACTTGGCTGAAGTAGCTGTGACTGAAGATTTCTTGTCTCCTTCCCAGCCTGTGCCTACAGCGCTGGCTCAGGTGGACCGCGAGAAGATCTACCAGTGGATCAACGAGCTGTCCAGCCCTGAGACGAGGGAGAATGCACTGCTGGAGCTGAGCAAGAAGCGCGAGTCTGTGCCTGACCTTGCCCCCATGCTGTGGCACTCTTTTGGCACGATTGCGGCACTCCTTCAGGTGGGTAGGGCAGAGCTCAATTTTGTTCTGTGGCACAGCACTGCTACATTGCAGAGATCTGTGTGTCCATGGGGTGAATCTGGGGAGGCAATGATAGCATCCCTTCGTGCCATTTCTGTGTGTATGATGTCTGCTGGATCATGTGGTGAAGGGAACCACACGTGGAGGGCATTTCTAGTGTTTCCCATTAATCATCACTTGCAAGGTGATGTTCTTAGAGAGTAGGCCCTAAGATTGTTGATGAGATAGCTTATACAGCTTAAAGAGGAGCAGGCAAGTTCTTCTGTGTATGAACTTCCTATAGACAACGTTCAGAACTACAGTAGTTTTACTCCTAAGATCTCTGTTTTGTGTTGTGGAGTTTTTTTCTTTATTTTCCCATGAGTTTGAGTACTACCTGCTCAGAGACATGGTTTAGCGGAGGGTTGTTAGTTAGGGTAGTATGGTTAGGTCATGGTTGGATTTGATCTTTAAGGTCTTTTCCAACCCGAGTGATTCTATGATTCTACTTGGTCAAAAGGTTGCCATTACAGAAAGCCCTCATCGGGGCAGCATGGAAGTGGTACTCCAGAGTACCTTGCAAAGAAAACTACCTGCATTTTTGATCAGAGTGGCTCAGCTGACCTCCGGGTAAACTACAGCTGATGTCTGCCCATCTCTGCTGAATCTAGTAATTTCATTTGGGGAAGGAAAGAAAATTGTGCAGGATAGGTGATGCTAGACTGTGAAAACAGGGTGGCCCTGAAACAAGTGAAGAAAATCATAAGGGAGCCATAGCTGGAAGCAGATGGCTTTCTGAATTGGATTTCTCACTTTCAGCTGCTTCCCCTTTGTTGAGTTAGAAGAGTACTAGCAGCAATGGTACGAAGGAAATGGGTGTGCTCTGCCTTTAGGCACGGGAACAGCATTCCTCCTTGCTCTGGAAGTTCAAAACAAAGTAATCCCCACATCCACAAAGTGCCAGGAAACCAAATGAGCCCTTTTTTGAGGGGGGAGCTAAAATTAAAGTTTGTCTGTATCTGTGTGACTCCTTGTTGAACTCATTCTGGCATAACTCTGCCATTTGCTTTGCAGCATGGTGTCAGCCATGTAACTTGAGAGTGGTGCTTAGTGAAAGCAGACTAAAATCTCATGGCACCATAGTTTCTTGCTGGGCAAATGCTCTTGTGCAGCTTGCTGTTTTTTTTTTTTTTTTTCCTCCTTTAACTTTTCTTCACTTATTACTTTTTTAGGAAATTGTAAATATTTATCCATCAATCAATCCTCCAACCTTGACTGCCCATCAGTCCAACAGAGTCTGCAATGCTTTAGCTCTGTTACAGTGTGTTGCATCTCATCCTGAAACAAGGTGAGTGTTTCCAAGTATGAAAGTTTTCTGGACTATTGATGTTGACAGTTCTGCCATTCTGTTTGATTCTGGAAGCATGTAAATTCCTTTCTGCTCTTTTACCAAGAGAAGTGGAAAAATAGGCAGAGCTGAAAAATAGGCAACTGACTGCTGCTTTCACTTGTTTGCCTGAGTTACCAGGATGACAGTTTTATTGTGGTCCTGAATGCTTTGCATTCCTTTAATCATCCCTTGAATCATCCTGCAAATTCCCAAAATATTGGGTTGTGACAGATTCTAGAAGCTCACCCAGAGACAAGGCTGCCTTTGTGCTGAGTGTTACATGCAGGATCCTTGTTTTAATGAGCCTACAGTTATTTAGACCAGCTGCCCAAAGAATGGAATGAGCTGGACTGCCTTTCCAAGAGACTGTGGCAAAAGGAGCAAAAGCAAAGCCACACCTGCAACCTGCAGCCACTGCCTGACTTCCAAGTTTTCTCAGTCTGTCTTGCACATGTCAGCAAGGAAAAAGATGGTGTTAGTTCAGCCCAAATCAGTAGTTAATGCACAAACATGGCCCCGTGCAGAATTAATTTCATACTTTACCATCAGAGAATGAACTGCTACCCAATTTTGAGGAGCAGCAGCAGCAATGTTGTCTGTCAGGAGTAGTCTGAAGCTGTGCATGATAGTTCTGGTTTGTGTGCTCACTTTGTTTTCCTTGTCTCTTGTGGGTGTTCTCTGTCCTACAGGTCAGCATTTTTGGCAGCTCACATCCCTCTCTTCCTGTACCCCTTCTTGCACACAGTTAGCAAGACACGTCCATTTGAGTACCTGCGGCTCACAAGCCTTGGAGTGATTGGTAAGCAGGAAGACTAAAGCAGAGCACTGGTTTCCTAGCGAACTGGCTGTTAAAGCTGTGGGTATAGAAACCTGCACAACTTAAGTCAGATCTGGGATAGGAAGTGAAATTTTTCCATTGATAAGAAAACCTTGAAGTCTAGGTCTGTTGCCAAAAATTTCCTTGCTGTTAGAACAAGTATCTGCAATTTTGAAGTGCCTTCATCCTTAGCACAGCTAACTAGAGACTGGGATGGGAGGGTGCACATTGAGCTTTCTTTGGCTTTTTCTCGTTGTCTTGGGTATATTTGCCCCATCATCCACTTTTTTTCCTCTTTTCTGCCCAGAGTGTGTTTCTCTCAATGCACACACAGAGTGTCTTGAAATAGGTTTCTTCTTCTGAGAGGCTTCTGTTGAGTGGCTGAGTCACTTGGAGGTTGTGTTACCACCAGGGGGAGAGCCAAGAATGTATCCCCTTTCTGAAAAACAACCAGCCTCCAAAGCCAGCTCGATTACTTTTATGCTGCCAAAATGATATCTTCTCCACATGCTGCAGCATATTTAGGATGGGAGTTGCTCTGTCAATCATTCATATCTAATGATTCCTGGCAGGACACAGTACAGACCATCTTTGATAAGCAAGGGGTTTTTGTTGTTGTTTTTTTTTTTTAAACAATTTATCACTTATTAAATTCGCTTTTTGTTTTTTTCTTTCAAGGAGCCTTGGTGAAAACTGATGAGCAAGAAGTGATAAACTTCTTATTAACAACAGAAATTATCCCCCTGTGCTTACGCATTATGGAGTCTGGCAGTGAACTCTCCAAGACGGTACCTGTTGTTTTTCTTAAGAGTTTCTGTTGTTTATATCCAACTGACCAGGCACTCTGTAACCTGCAGAGTTGGCTGATATCCTGTTGCAAACGGTGAGGCAGCTCTTGGTGGTGTTTTACCTCCTCAAAATACAAACTGAGCTGAGTGTTCCTTGAGCATGGCAGCTTTGCTAGGAGAGATCATGTCTGCTTTCGGCTCCTGGTCTGCTTTGTAGTTCAGCAGAGTAACCTTCAGTCCTGAGCTGGATTAATTTTCCTTTTGTCTGAGAGAACAAATGCTGTAACTACTCAGTGCTCAGGTTGAGCAACAGCTGGTGGTGATGATTATAGAGATGTTCATCACACTGGACCAGTTGGTGACCCGATTTGATCAGCGCTGCTTTCCACCACGAGTTCAGATCTGTGGTTGGATGACCCAGGTAGGCCGGCCACAGGTTTCAGTCTGTGTCCTTCTCTAGTGAAGCCTGGTGACATACCTGACCAGGGCTCTTCCAGGAAGTCACATGTCTGGTCATGAATCAGTAATACTTGAGATGAAAACTGAAACCAGCTTGCTGTGTACACAGCCGGGCCAAGGGCTAGCTGCTTTTCTGTGTGACCAGAGCAGTGTGGCCATAATTTGAGGCTGTCCTGAGCAGCCTCATGATAATTGCTACTTCATGCAGCCTTCATCCAGTCATCTGGTATGCAGTGCTTTGTATCTATCGTTCTTCCTTAGCCAAAGATGCCAACCATTGTGCAGTATCCTGTATTTCATTTTGGTTTTAAACTTTTAAAATCAAGTACGGCATTTTCTGAAAGGCCTTTCAGCTCTGGGACTGCATGAAAAGAACACAGCAGAAAGACTGTTCTTTCTGGGGATAGATGAGTTGTTTTACATGTTCTCTTTTCTGCTTTCTTCCTATTCTAGGTTGCTACATTTATTCTTCAGAAAATCCTTCTGGATGACACAGGGCTGGCATACATCTGTCAAACATATGAGCGGTTTTCCCATGTTGCCATGATACTGGTAAGATTGTTTCTTCTGCTTTAGCAAAACAAATAGTTACATATATGCCCTAGCAGTTAACTTCTTCGGCAGCTATTGTACTGCTCTCTGGCTGGAGCACAGGGTGAGATGGACAAGCAGTTCTTCGGCTAATTGCTTGTAGCTCTGTAGCTCTCTGCTCCTGCTTGTTTTGTTTATAGTTCTGGTTTGCCTGTTAAGAGAACAGATATTAGTTGTAATATATGAAGTTCTCAAGGTAAATCAGGTAAACATCTCCAGAGAATAAGAAGGGGGTGAATTGGTCTAATTTTATGTAAAGGTGGTGACACCCCACTTGTGGATTTGCTTTCCCTGTTTGTCTCCCACAGCAGGTTAGAGGAATATAAGAGGCTGAACAAAGGAGTAAGAGCAGAGCAAGCATGTATGATACTTGCCCTTCTAACAGCCTTCCAGCTGCCAGCTATTTTTTGGTTTTGGATTTCCAGGACCAGCTGTGGATTTTCTATGCAGTAACCCCAAGTATTTGTCCAGTCCCCCTCTTGAACTGCATATACAGTGTCTTTTACCAAGGATTTGCACAGGTTTCCTGTTTGCTGCCTGGAAGGCCAACCCCAGTTTGTTTTGAACCCGGTTCCTACTAATTTTTTCATATGATTTTAGATCTTGTGTTAGAATGCACAGAGAGCAGACAGTTTGTTCATTCCTTTTTGTCCCCTGTGAAGGAGAGCTGTAGGTATCCTTATTTTGTTCATCCCAAGAGTAATAGCCCTAGTGGATTATTTCCTTCAGCTTGCTAAAAGAGAAATATGTGTCTGCTCTGGAACAGCCATTACCCCACTTTTGTGAGTGTTTGCTTTGTACAGAGCCAATCTCAAGAGATGAAAATGCAGCATTAAGTTAAGCACTTTGTAGTCCTGGTTCTGTGCCTAAATTTTGATGCTTTCATTGGGAATATTTATTAGTACATCTGTTTTCCCAAACTAACTCCTAACTCGCACGTGAACAGCGAAATATGAATGCTTCTGAGCTGTCCAAAATATCCCATGTGATACGACTTCTGCAGTTGTGGATGGGATCAGCTTTGGCTGAAAGTACATCCAGCTCAGAGGCAAGCAATTAGAAACAGAAGCCCTGAAGTAGGGGGGGGAGAAGGAGACCACGGAAGAATCTATGGCTGGGAAGGGTATGAACACAGACGGACGTGGATGTGAAGGTATGTTAGCATGGAAGAAATTCTGTTTGTGGTGTATTCCCACAACAGATTGAAACACTGACATGATAAAGATAAAAATGTTCATAAGACATTTGTTCTATATTTCAAAAATAGGGATAATGTACTCCTGTCTCCTGAGGGTACTGGGTTGCTTCCTAGTCTGCTGATAAATGTGCAAGATGCTCTGCACGTATTAGAAGCTTTTAGGAGGGCAAGTTAATAATTCCTGTTCAGGAGCTGTCAGAGGAGCTCTCTGACCTTATTTTGAAGAAATCTTGGTATCCAGGGGATAGCTAAGAACAGGAAGCTTCCAAAAGGGCAGATGAGGCAGCCCCCACTAATTGCTAACTGACTAAAAATCCAAACACAGGTGAATTTAGCTAATGGGGAAAATGGTTAGTGCTAGTCGGTGTGGTTTCGTGGGGAAAAAACTTGCTGGGCAAATCTGATTTGACTCCTAATCATGACTCAGGGCAGGTGTGTGAAGACATCTGTAGTGTTCACTAGGCTGGGTGTGTTCAGGGCTGCAGCCACGTGCAAAGTCCTACGCACTGTGAGAAAAAGATGCACACTGTCAGGCAAGGAGCTGGGCTCCATGTGGGGCTGTCCAGCTGAAAGGTAGTGGGCTCTGTTGGGTGGGAGGCCAGGGTGATTTAATGGTCTTTCCCAGTCTTTGCTAATCGTGAAACTGCTCAAACACTAACTGCTGGCACTGGCCTTTGTCACACAGGGTAAAATGGTCCTGCAGCTCTCCAAGGAGCCGTCAGCACGGCTGCTCAAACACGTTGTCCGCTGTTACCTTCGCCTTTCTGATAACCCCAGGTAAACATTTAAGGAGTTTGGGCCGGGGCTTCTCCTGTCTGCTTGCAAGTACAGCTCTTCTTGCCAGTGCCCACCTGGAGTCAAGGTTCCTTATCTGCCCTTAAAACAGCTAATTATGAAAAATACTGTGGGTTTTTTGTTTTATTTTTTTTATTTCGCTAGCTCCAGGAGCTTGTATGGTATGTGGTAGAAACAGTGCTTTGGAGCTTGGTCAGATTCAAGCAGGTTACAGCTGCCTGAGTTCAAACGTTGCTTGGACTGGGTATGAGAGGAGGACTGAGCTGGAAAGTGTGCTATGCTCTCCCTCTTCTGCATCATGTGAGCTGTTAGCAGTAAATCGATGAAATTCAGCATGAATGCTGAATTTCAAATTTCCTCAGCTGCAGCAGCTCTACCCAAAGCTGCTGAGTGAGTATTTGTTGTCTGCCTCTTCTGGCTTTGTGCTGCTATTAGCTGATGGGCATTAGGACAGGCACAGGGGTTTGCTCGGTGAGATCTTGAGGGATGGGAGCCATGCTGGTCAGCAGAGCACCATGTGCTCAGTGATTTCCTTGGCTGGCCTGGCATTGTGTTCCCAGTGGGATTTGCTCCCCCCTTGCCCCTGTGAGTTTATTTGTTGGGCCCTGTTTCTTGTCTCTTGATGTAGGGCACGTGAAGCTCTCAGACAGTGCCTTCCTGACCAACTGAAGGACACCACCTTTGCCCAGGTCCTCAAGGATGACACCACCACAAAGCGCTGGTTGGCTCAGCTCGTCAAGAACCTGCAGGAGGGTCAGGTCACTGACCCACGGGGCATCCCCCTTCCTCCGCAATGACTGCTGGGGGGGGTGGGAGATCGGGGAAGAAACAGCTCAGGTTTACAAAGAACTAGGAACAGATGACCTCTTCTGTAACAAACTGGGCATGCCAGCTGACTTTCAGTCTGCCAGCTTGTCGGACCATTCCACCCAGCCAAAGGCTGCTGTGTAGCAATGCAGCATGCCTCTGGGGATCACAACACCAGCAGATACTGATATCACAGCTTAAAAAGAATCAATAAAAACAATCTGTAAAGATCCCCATCTCTCCAGGAGGCTTGGCTGGCGTCTATCCCTGCATCAACAGGCAGAGGATTGTACAGACATCCACTCGTCCAGCTAGCTCAGACTTCATGCAAATAGTGTGTGACAATGGGTGTGTGCCACAACCCTCCAGTTCCTTGTCACTTCTTGTTTACCATCTGCTTAGATGAGTGAGCTGAGTAAAAGCTGATCTAGTTGTTTTATTCCCTGTACAGACTGCTGCTCAGCTGCAGGTAGCCTGGGGACAGCTTTCTTCCTTGCAGGCACATCCTTGCTGTTCATCCATCCGGCTAGCACAGCAGGCTTCTCTTTTCCTTTCCTTTGGCACAAAGGCAGCAGCTGGAGCTGGGCGCTGTAGTGCTTGCCCCATGAGAAGGGGTAGATTACTTGCAATGAACCTGTGTGTCATCAGCTTGGTTCTCAGGGTTCTGGGGGGAGGAGAAGACAGCAAGCCTGTGGTTCCTGTGCTGTAAATAGTGCACTGCTCCTGCAGCTATTGACGCAGTGCTAGCCAGCAGCTGAGGGTTGCTGCATGCTGGCCACTGATTTAGCAGAGCTCTTGCCCAGCAGAGCTGCTGCCTGGCTTGCCAGTGATCAGCAAGCCACCACTACCAGTCCCCTACTGCAGGACAGCAGGGAGCTGCATCCTGCAGGCTCCAGGTACACCGGCTCCCCTCTCCCCCGCTGCCTGCCAGGCACCTCAGTCCTGATCACATGCCTCCCAGCTCAGCTTTACCATCCGAGTGCATCCATTTCAGCTTTCAAACCTGCCTTGGCGTCTGTCTCAACCCCCCTGCAATTAAACTGTCTGGACTGGCAGTCACTTACCTGCCTTCCCTGTGTGGAGGGGTGGTGTGGCCCTGGCAGGGCGGGCTCTGGGAGGCAGCTATGAAGCTCTGGGGCTGTGCTGCGGCAGCCAGCTTTGCTGGCGCTTGGCTGCAGGCAAGCCTGGGCAGCCGCTCATCCCCCTCTGGCAGCCTATTTTGCTGATAATCTGCAGTGTTGTGCCAACAGTGTCTTAAATCCCATCTGGTTTCCCCTCCCTCTTCCCATTTCAGCCTTTGCATAACGAGGGCAGAGCCTGGCCTCTTCCTTGCCCTTGGGTCCCATTTTATAGCCGTTGACGCCTTTTTTTCCCCTTCTCCTAACCCTGACCTTGACAGAGTGTGAAAACGCTTCTGTTTTTGTAAGTAAGTTCAGGTTAATAAATAATAAAACCCCAGTCAGCACAGATTGCTCCTGGCCTGGTCTCTTGGGAGGGCAGCGGGGCATGGAGGTTGTTGTGGGTGAGAGAAAGGAGGGCTGTGCCAGCTCCTCACTGCCCTTCTCTGGGTGCTCGTTGCCTTCTCTGAGGGCAGCTGGCTGTCACCAAGCTGCTGGAAGTCTCACAATCTCTTCAAGAAGGTAACGTGGCTGGGATGCTGAAGCCAGGGTGTGGGGCAAGGGCTGCTGCTGGGTCCCCCTTTACAGAGTGTGTTTGCAGCCGCTCCCTTGCACACACTGTCACCCTTATTGTGGTGTTAGAGCCTCTGCTGCTGGGCCGGGCAGGGAAGGAGATGCGTAAGGCTGGTGGCCCAGGCCAGGCTGAGGGTGCAGCAGGTCCCTGCTGGCCCTGCTGTACCCAGAAATGGCAGCTTTATGCTGTGCTGCCACCCGGCTCCATTCTTCCCATGCAGGCGGGCATCGCCACGAGGTTTGCTCCCAGCGTTGCAGCCCTTGCACTAAAATCTGCCCGCCGTGCAAGGGAGAGGGTTGTGCTGGGACTACAGGGTTCCGTGCCCTGACAGTTTTGCTGCCACTCTGGGGCTAATCCAAGGGCTTGGGGTGCCTAAGGGTGGGGGTCGGGATGCGCTGGGTCTCCCTGTGCCCCCCGACTCAGTCCGGGGCTGGGGACGGACGGGCTAGCCTGCAGCCGGACCCCCGTCCAGGGCCCTGCAGCCTCCCCGCCTCCCGGAGCGGCGAACGCGGCGGCGTGACCTTAATCCGGGCCGACCTTGAGGGAGCGCGGCTGAGGGGCCGGGGCCGTGCGGGGCGCGGGGCGTGCGGGGGCCGTGGGGGCGGGTTCGGCGCTCCGCCGCTGCCAAGGGGCGGGCAGCCCGGGCAGCCCCGGCCCCGTGCGGCCGCAGTCGGAGGAGCACCGGCGGTACGGCGCGGCACGGAGCGGCACCGGAGAGCTGGTACGGGGCTGGGCCGTCCTCGGAACGGGGGGCAATAGGGGCTGCGGGGCGGGTGAGCTGCGGGGCTGGGGGGACGAGTGCCGGCTTGTTCTTCTGCTGGGGATTAGGTGTAACCCCAAGTCCTGAGCCCTGCACCCCTGGTGCGGTGCTGTCCCCGTCCCTTGGGTGGCATTTAATTCTTCTGGATGACAGCTGGGGTGCTCATGCCGCTGTCCCCCCGCCATGCGCGGGGACTGACACCTCCGGACGCTGGAGCGCGGCCGCCCGCCGCCCCACGCCGCTGGCCGGGAGGGGAGAAGCGGCCCTGGCAGGAGGCAGTAGCTCTGCGGGAAGCTCTCGGGTCGGATTTCCAGTCGGAGAGCTCTGGCTCCAGCCCCTGGCTCCTTTCCCTCTCTCCTCGACAGAGGAGCAAGAGTCAAAGCCGAGCTCTGCACGGCAAGGGGTCCTCGAGGGCAACGGGTGTGCTGGGGAGGATGGAGAGCCGCGGTCCTGCTCTGCAATCACAGGGTCTCATCTGCGGTGGGAGAGGTTTGCTGCGGTGTGTGTGAGGCAGCCCCTGCTGCCCTGGTTGCAGATGGGCTGCACACCTTTGGGCCGTGCCTCCCTGCGCATCTCTCTGGCACAAAGTAGGGGCTGACACTGTGGGATATTCATTTAGTCCAAAACCCCAACTCTGCTGCTGGCCCAGCAGCCAGCAAGCAGCCCCCTGCACACTGCCCGCATTACCTGTGTGACCGAGCGCTGAGCTCAGCCCTGTTGGTGGCACCAAGCCGGTTCCTGTCCCGGTGTCTCCTCAGCCTTGACACCTCCCCTTCACCCCGGCTTCCCAGAAACATGCCTGGCTCCATCCAGACCCTGTGCTCACACAGGTCTGGCAGCTGGGCTTGGCAGCTGCCTGCACGCTGACGGCACCCGCTATTCCCAGCCCCACAGTGCTGGTGCTGTGCTGAGTCAGGGGCCTGGGGTACAGCCAGACCCTGTGCCCCTCGCCCTGGGTGGGACCCCAGCCTGTGACAGGGCTTCCCCTGCACCCACATCCCTGCCCGCCAGCTGCGCTATCTGGTCCTTGAGGGCTGCTCAAGCATCCGGATGATGAGCACATCCAGCAATTTATCTCTGGTCTAATTAAAGTCTTAACAGCCTCATCAAGGACTTATTGTCAGTCTGGTTGCATTTATAGCCCCTCATGTCCCTGCTCGCTCCAGCAGTGCTGATGTTCTGCTCTCATCCCCAGGGCCCCACAGTGCTGGGGTACCATGGGTCACTGACCCAGCCTCCTCACTACTACCTCCAAATATGGTGCAAGGCTGTCCCCCAGCTCTAGGGCTCTCCCGGGCTCCGTGTTTTGCCAGCTTCCAGGGTGAGGGAGAGCTCAGATCCCCTCCCAGCTCTGAGGCTGCTCTCACAAGTTTTTCCATTTTCCCCCCACACCTTTCAAGCTCTGGCTTCCCGGCAACACAATTAATATTTCATAAGAACAACGGGACGAACTTGACACTTAACAAGAGGGTGAGCCAGCAGGAGGCACAGGCAGGTGTGCTCACACTAGGGCACACACATACATCACCCGCAGGTGCTGGGAACAGACCCCTCAGCAGTGGGTAGGCCTGCTCCCCAGCACTCTCTTCCTTCCCCAGCAGTGCCAACACGGAGGAGGCAGAGCCATGGCATCGCTGCTGTGCAACGCCCGTGAGTGTCCCAGCAGAGGGGTGCGTGCGGCAGGGCGCTGGGTGGAGTCCGTTCCTCCTCCATCCTGGGTCCCAGAGGCTGGAGGGAGTGAGGTCCCCCTGGCCATGCTGCCCACTCTGCCCCCAGGCATCCAGCTCACAGAAACACTGGAGAAGATGCAGCAAGGGACACTGATGCGTAAAGTCAAATCCAAGAGCTGGAAGAAGCAGAGGTACTTCAAGCTGCAGGATGACTGCATGACCATCTGGTACCAGTCCAAGAGGACGGGCAAAATTGAGTCTGCTTGTGAGTACGAGCTGTGGTGTGTTGTCCGTTAGTAGGATTCAGAATGAACAGCAGGGTTAAAGTATGAAGATCCTTGAAACTGTGCTTGCAGAGATTACTGAGATTCAAGAGAGGCTCTGTTTGTGTCAGACTCTTCTCATCCACGTCTCTCTGGATGAGTAGGTGGATGGGTAGTTCAGTGGGTGAGCACGGGGATGGGTGGAGGAATGAATGGAAGGATGGATTAATAGCTCCATGGATGGATGGGTGGATGGATGGATAGATCGATAGATGAGTAGCTCCACTGGTAGGTGGGTGGGTGGATGGATGGATGGATGGATGGATGGATGGATGGATGGATGGATGGATGGATGAATAGGTCCATGAGTGGGTGTGTGGACAGTTGGATGGCTGAGCAGAAGAAGAGATGGTTGGAAGGACAGATGCCTGTGGGCAGTGCCCCCTGCCCTGCGGTCCTTGTCCCCCACAGACAGACCTCCTCTCCCTCTGCCCCAGTCTCCATCAGCGATGTGGAGACAGTGCGGGAAGGGCACCAGTCAGAGGTGTTGCAGAGCCTGGCTGAGGAGTTCCCCCCCGAGCGCTGCTTCACCATTGTTTTCTACGGGCGTCGGGGCAATCTGGACCTCATCGCTGGCACAGAGGAAGAGGCGCAGTGCTGGGTCCAGGGCCTGCGCCAGCTCATTGAAGTGGCCACCAGCATGGACCAGAGGGAGAGAATAGACCAATATCCTTCCAATGGGCGCTGCACTGCCCTTCACATTCTGTCCTGCCCCACTCCCTGCTCCCCCAAGCCCTGCATCTCCAGCCTTGTCCTAGCATGTAATTTTATGTGTATCACCATCTGCATCAGGGGAGGGGAGCCTACACCAAAAGTAAAAGATCTGATGCTCCCCCACTCCAGCTCTCTTATCCAAGGCCCTTTCCCTTAACATCTGTCCTGGTTTCTTGCACATGGATTCGTGACTGGTTCCAGAAAGCTGACAAGAACAAGGACGGGCGCATGAACTTCAAGGAGGTGCAGCGTCTCCTGAAGATGATGAATGTAGACATGAATGAGGACCATGCCCTGCGACTCTTCCAGGTAAGCACCACACCTGAGGGCAGGATGGGCTGGAGCTGGCTGCACGTTTCTTCCCTTCCTTCCTCCCTTCCTTGTGCCTTCCACTGGCAGTGGTGACCCATTGTGGGCTGGGCACCCTACACTGTTGATGCTGAGTGAGCTTCCTTGCAGGCTGCCGACAAGTCAGAGTCAGGGACACTGGAAGGGGAAGAGTTTGTGCTCTTCTACAAAGCCCTCACAGAGCGCAAAGAGGTGCAGAGCCTCTTCCAGGAGTTCTCTGAGGACGGGAAGAAGCTGACGCTTCTGGAGCTGGTGGATTTCCTGCGGCAGGAGCAGCTGGAGGAGGAGGGCACGGAGGAGCTCGCTATGGAGCTCATTGACAAATATGAGCCCTCAGAGACAGGTGAGAGCCTGGAAAATAGCTGTGCTCTGCACTGGAGAGAGGGCTGGGCATAGGCAAAGGGCTCACTGCTGATCTGAGTGCGGTTCTCCCTTTGTTTGGTCCGTTCTTCTGAAAGAGTTTGGCCAGCCATGGTGTGCAAGCTTTGGCTTTGGGGCCCACATCCCCAGGGCCACCTCCATTGTTCCTAATGCTCCGGCCTAACCCTGGATGCCAGGAGCTACTAGCAGTCTCATTTGCTCCTACCCTGTGCTCCTCCTCCCTGACTTTGGTTGAGCCTCATGGTCTGCTCACAGCCAGGGCTCGCCACGCGCTGAGTGCTGATGGGTTCCTCATGTACCTCTGCTCCCCGGAGGGCTCCATCTTCAATTCTCAGCACCGGGCTCTGTGGCAGGACATGACCCAACCTCTCTGCCACTACTTCATCTCCTCCTCTCACAACACCTACCTGATAGAGGACCAGATCCGGGGTCAGAGCAGCATTGAAGGCTACATCAGGTAATGGGCTGCTCCCTCCCTCTTGCCCTCAGCACCACCAGTGGCATGGCTGTGCCCAGGAGGAGGGTCCCTTTTGGAGATGCTAAGCCCAATTTTTCCTTTCCTGAATCCATCCATTCTTCCCTCCCTCCGTCCATCCCTAGATGTGTATCCTCACCCTGGCACATATCCCCTGATGCTGCAGGGGTGATACCACAGCCAGAGGGAGGGCTGGGGGCTGGTGCCCTGGCTGAGGTACTGGGATGACTGCCCACCCATAGGGCTCTGAAACGGGGCTGCCGCTGCCTGGAGGTGGATTGCTGGGACGGGCCGAATGGGGAGCCCATAGTGTACCACGGCCACACCTTCACCTCCAAGATCCCCTTCAGGGAGGTGGTGAGCACCCTGGGGAAGTACGCCTTCCAGGTAGGGCACTGGGTGGCCCTCAGTGCAGTTGGGGTGAGGGGCAGTGATGGGGCAGTGGTGGTGAGGATGATGGCTGTGTCCACACCCTGGGAACAGCACTGATCTGCAGCCCTGTGCTGTGCTATACAGGATCTGAGAGCTGATCTGATGGAGTGCAGGGGTGAGAGGGAGTGAAGGAGGGTCCTAGGGGCACTGAGGTGGTGGAGGGGGGTGAGTGAAAGTCTCAGGGGGATCCAAGGGCATGGTGAGCTCCTTTCTGGTACTGAGCATGCATCTGAGAGCTGGCAGCTGTGCCCACCTCACCAAAGCTGAGCTCTAGCCATGCAGCTGAGCTGTGCTGTCCCTCGCAGCCCCACAGAGGTCGCTGCTGTTGCCCTGTCCCCTCACACCTCTGCTCACCTCAGTGCCAGGGGGGACAGAAGCACCCATTGCTCCCCAGGCTTCCGACTTCCCAGTAATCCTGTCCCTGGAGAACCACTGCAGCATGGAGCAGCAGGAGGTGCTGGCCCAGCAGCTGAAGGACATTCTGGGGGAGCAGCTCCTCACCGCCACCACCGACGGGCGCGTCCCCACCCAGCTCCCATCCCCAGAGGTAAGGGGCGGAGCAGGGTGAGGAGGTGGCTCTGCTGTCTCCCACCATCTTCCCTGAGCAGCAGGGACAGCGCAGTGTCATAAGGAGGAGAGGGGAGCTCAGCATCCCAGGGTCCACACCTCTCTATCCCTGACCCCACAGGAGCTGAAACACAAGATCCTGCTGAAGGGGAAGAAGATCGGACGGCTGGAGGATACGCTGGATGGCCCAGGGGATGAGGCACCCGATGTGTCTGATGACGACAATGGGGCAGAGGCAGAGGAGGAGAAGCGGAGGATGAAGGTGGGTGACCTGGGATGGGGACTCTCTGCACCCTGAGGGGTTCCCCACTTGCTCCATCCTGGGGAGCTGGTGGTGCTGACACAGCTCTGCCTTACAGAAGGACAGGGAGAGCCTGGCACAGGCGTTGTCTGACTGCGTTGTCTACTGCAAGAATGTGTCCTTCCGGGGTTTCCAGGAGGCCCGCAACCACTCCCGGCCTTCTGAAATCTCCTCCCTCTCTGAGGCGAAGGCCAGGAAGCTCATCCGGGATGCAGGTGAGGTGGAAGGGGCAGCAGTGTGTGGAGAGTGGACTATGGCGGAAGGCGGGTGTGTTCTGGGTGTAGGGCAAGAGCACTCAAACATGGGGATTCCTTCTGGTTTGGAGAAAGTGGGCCATAAGTGGGGTACTTGGGGCTGGCAGGGAAGTTGGGTTTTGTTGGGTTAGATAGTGAGGCAGGAGACCTGCGCTACTTGGAGGGGAGAGGGGGGAGAATAGGTGGGCGGAGGGAGGGATGGATGAAGAGAAGGGTGGAGGAATGGGTTGAGGGATGGCCAGTGGAGGGATAGATGGTTGGCCAGGCAATGCACGTGGCTGGGCAGACCAAAGGATGACCACATGCTCCATCCCTAGGGAATGAGTTTGTCCGGCACAACACCTGGCAGCTGACACGCATCTACCCCAGTGGGATGCGGACAGACTCCTCCAATTACAGCCCCCAGGAGATGTGGAACGCAGGATGTCAGATTGGTATGGGATGTGTAAATCAGGGCTCTGGGCTGGGGAGGTGCCCTGGGTCCCACGTGAAGTAGCACCATCAGTGGCATTGGTGCCAACTGGTGCCAGCTCTGGCTGTATCTCTTGCCCTGGCCCAGGGACACCTGACATCAGTGCCTTGTCCCCTGTGTGTCCTTGCATCTCTGGCTATGGGGACAGGATGGTTCTTGCCTACAAAGCAAGGCGTGGGGTCTCCAAGTTGCCCTGTGCCATGCTGAACCAATTCCTGGCCACCTTCCCCCAGTGGCCCTGAACTTCCAAACAGCTGGCATGGAGATGGACCTGTGTGATGGGCTGTTCAGCCAGAATGGCCACTGTGGCTACGTGCTTAAACCACCCTTCATGAGAGATGAAGGGACCCTCTTCAATCCCAATGATCCCAGCACCTGGCAGGGCACTGGCCCTGTCACCTTGACAATCCAGGTATGGGCTGAGGAGGGATGCTGGGGAGCGGCGTCAGTGTGCTGGGGCTCTGCCTGTCCCAGCTGGGCAGAGAGCCATCCTGCATGTTCCTTCTGCACAGGTGATTAGTGGACAGCAGCTGCCCAAAGTGGCCAACACGAAGGATGGAGCCATCATTGACCCCCTGGTACGCGTGGAGATCCATGGGGTGCCTGCAGACCAGGCACACCAGGAGACCAAGTACATTGAGAACAATGGTGAGCCTGCGTTACAGGGACCTGCTGTGCCTGTCCTGCCCTGTCACCCACAAGTGCCTGCTCTCCCTTACCAGGGTTTAACCCCCACTGGGACGAGACCCTTCAGTTCCAGCTTCACGTGCCCCAGCTGGCCCTTGTCCGCTTTGTGGTGGAGGATTATGACAAGACCTCCAGGAACGATTTTGTGGGACAGTTCACCCTGGCCTTTGCCAATATCAAACCTGGTGAGTGATCGCTGCAGTTACGCAGGGAGATGCTGAGGGGTTCGGTTAGGTGCTAGGGAGTGGGGTGATCAGCCACGGCCTTGCTGTCCCCTCTGCAGGATACCGCCACATCCATCTCCTCTCCAAGGATGGCACCAGCATCCCGCCCTCTTCGCTCTTTGTCCACATCCGCATCACTGAGCCGCCTGGCCCTGAGCAAGACTGAACCCACAGTGCCAGCGGGACCTGGATAGAAGCCATAGGGCTGACCTGGTTTTGGCCCCGTGCAGTTGTGGCCACAGAGCCGACCATGCCACCCTGTAGTCAAATCTGTTTGTGTAGTCTCTGTGTTATTGTTGCTGCTGTGTCCCCTTTGCAGTGGCCTCTGGGGGTTGAGAAAAGGCAGTGATGTCTCCATGCCAGGTTTGGGATGCTGCCTACTGCCCTCCCTTCCCAGGCACTTGTATGGGGTATGCTGGTGTGTGTCCCTCCATGTACGGCTGGACGTGGCCACAAAGAGGAAGAGAGCTGGAGCATGGGGCTGGTCCCCAAAGCCAAGGGAGCAAGGCTGGAGCAGAGCAAGCTTCAGGCAGAGCTGGGAGAGGAGCCAGAACTTACTGCCCCCTGACCCACAGAGCCAGTCAGAGCCCCTGGCCTACACAGCCACAGTGGTGCTCCTGCCCAGTGCCATGTTACTTACCCTTGCTGTGTCATTTCTATGTAAGCAATCTAATAAATTGTTCAGTGAGAGGCAGCAAGCAGTCTGGGTACAGTGGTGTTTGGTATAGGGAGTGGGGTTTGTGATTTCTCCCTGCAGACAATGCCCTTTGCTTTATGAACCTGCTTCCATGCTGCCACACACACAAGGAGGGCTTCCAGCTGGAGTTCCCACAGTTCCCAGCACCCTGGTCCTCAGTGCAGCTAGGAGAACCCCAAAGAAACAGGATCAAAAGGAGCCGAGAGATTCCTTTTATACAGCCACATATCTTACATCCCATATACATATATGCCTATACACACACATACATCTCTGCAGCTGCCAGGACTCACTGGGAGATGCTGTCCTTCTCTGTGAGGCACTCTCCCTCCTGCTGCAGCATTGGTGGCCCCGTAGCTGGGCTCTCCCTCTGCACAGCATGGAGGTGGACGGTGGGTGTGCTGGGGTCTTTGCCCACCCCCTGGCTGGGGTCGCCAGCCCCGCACTCAGGGTGGTGCCGCTGGATGTGTTTGATGACCTGGAACTTCTGCTTGGCCTTGTAGGGGCAGTAGCGGCAGAAGAAGGGATGCTCGTTGGTGTGGGTGAGGTAATGGTGCCGCAGGCCGGCCGCCCAGCGGAAAGCCCGCCCACAGGCATTGCAGACGTACGGCTTCTCCTCGCTGTGTTTCTTCAGATGGGTCTTGAGGAGGAAGCGGGTCTTGAAGGCCTTTCCACACTGCTCACAGATGAAGGAACGCGCGTCCCGGTGTCGCGTCTCTTTGTGCACCCGCAGTGCGTCCGCCCGGTTGGTGCAGTACTCACACTCGTCACAGCGGTACGGCTTCAGCCCTGCAGCAATGGGGATAGTGCTGGGGTCAAGGGGATGGTGTCTGTCTCTCACAGCCCTTCCCATGGGGTCTCAACATCCCCATAATGATCCAAGGACCCTCCCTACACCCTATCCTTGGCGCTAGTGCCTACTCCCCTGCAGGCCCCCTACAGCTCCCTCATTTCTGTCTGTGTCACCCCACTTTTCTTCTCATCATCTTCCCAGAACTGGGGTGCAGCCCCAAGCCATCCCCAATCCATCAGCATGCCAGGACATACTGAACAGTGTCTACCGTGTCTCACATGGGAAGCGTGGAGTTGGGTTTATGCAACCCAATGGCCCTCCCCTGCCAGCAGTGCTGGAGGTGCCCCATGGCCACACTCACCTGTGTGCTTCGTCATGTGGTACTTGAGCTGATTCACCCACTTGCACTTGTAGCCACAGTCTGGGCAGAGGTATTTGCGCTCCTCCTTGTGGATCCGCATGTGGTACTGAACAGAGAAATATGGGGCACAGTCAGGACAAGGCTATGCCACCTGCCAGAGGGGCATGCAGGGCCCTGTGATGCGTGGGGCTCAGGAGCAAGTCTGACATCTCAGCAATTGCAAGCGGCCAGGAGGGCTGTATGGTAGCCTGACCATGGGGTGATCCACAGAAGGGTCAGGATCAGACCCTGCTGCTGCTGAGTGCACTCTGTCTCAGGACACAGGATTTTCTTCATAGTTTGGCACTTAGGAGACACAGCTCAAGCTGAAAACAGACCAGCAGAGCTAGCCCTGAACAGAGTGCATCACAGCAGCCTCGCCCAGGTGACCCCAAAGGGCTCCAGCTCAGCTATTAAAAAAGTCAATACCTCTTTTAGTAAAGACAGGCCATTTTCCTTCCATTACCCCATGCCTGACTCTCTTGTTCTAGGAAAGGCCCTTTAGTGTGAGAAGATGATAATCACCTACAAATCGGAGCAGAAAGAACGTGCAGTCACTGTCCCCCAGTATCACATTGCCTTGCATCAGCACCACCTGCTTGCCTATTCCCATATACAACTCAGGAAAGAACAGAGAGGGCAATACTTCCCCTTGTGAGTTTCTTCATTCCCAAATCCCAGTGTATCTCCCAAGCCATCCCCAAGCAGGATGCTCACCTTGAGACGTGAGGGGTCAGCACAGGTGTACTTGCAGAGGTGGCACTTGTACGGCTTCTCACCTGTGTGGATGCGGATGTGCCAGGTGATCTTCTGCCTGTTCTTGGTGGTGTACTCACAGTCGGAGCACTTGTAGATGCGCGTCCCCCCGTGGCCCTTCATGTGCTGGTCGAAGACGAGCTGATGGCGGCAGGCGAAGTCACAGAAGGGGCACTGCAGGGGTTTGTCCTGGGGGGCGGCCGGCTCGTGGCTCTCCACGTAATGCCGCACCAGTTGCTGCCGCTCCTTAGCAGCGAAACTGCACAGCTCACAGCGGTGGCTGAAATGCTGCTTCTTGTGCTCCTCCAGAGCATCGCGGCTGGGAAAGCTCTCCTTGCACGTGCCACACTCCAGGTGCGGGTGCTGCTTTTGCACGTGGCACTTGAGCGTGGCCTCGCTGTGGCACACGAAGCCGCACTGCGGGCAGCCGTAGGACACCTTCTCCTCGTGCCGCCGCAGGACGTGCTGCTTGAGGGCCGTCTCGGAGCTGAACCGCGCCTCGCAGCGGGAGCAGCCGAAGTTGAGCTCGCCGCGGTGGCAGCTGTTGACGTGGCGGGTGATGTCGTTCTGCAGGTAACTGCTGTAGTCGCACAGCGGGCAGAAGTGGGTGGGTGTCTTCTCATGCACCCGCAGGCGATGGATGCGCAGCTTGGAGTTGGTGCCGAAGGTCTGGCTGCAGATGCTGCAGGCAATGCGGCCCACGCCGGTGTGCAGGGACTGGTGGGCCTCCAGGCGGTACCGCCGCGTGGTGCTGAACTCGCAGTAGAGGCACTTGTGAGGCTTCACCCCCTCGTGTTTGATGCGCACGTGCTGCCGCAGGCAGCGGGCCTGCTTGCAGGTGAACTCACACTGGCGGCACTGCAGCTGAGGCCGCTTGCTGTAGTGCTTGCGGTGCAGCTTGCGGTGCAGCCGCAGGGCTTTGGCCACTTTGGAGGTGAAGGGGCAGGAGGCACAGCGGAACTCCCCCAGTGTCACACAGCCCCTCTTCTTGTGCGTCTTCATGGCCCGCTCCTGGTGGCAGGTGAAGGGGCAAGTGGGACAGGTGAAACGCCTCTGTTTGGGCAGTGCTGCTTTTGGGGGGGCTGCATCTAGCACAGGGTCACCGGGCTGCTCCGTCTCAGTGCTGGCTGTGTGCCCCCCCAAGAGCTGGGTGCTGTGGGGTCTGTCCTTGGGATATGGGAGGTGTTTCTCAGCACAGTGGTTCTTCAGGGCCCGCTGAGAGCGAAAGGCTTCAGGGCACAGTGAGCACCAGAACTGCTCCAGGCTCCGGCAGCCGTCCTCCACGTGGGAGGTGATGGTGGAGACCCGGGAGCACACGAAGGAGCAGGCATTGCAGTGCAGCTTCCCACCCTCCAGCCGATATTTCTCAGAGGGTTTCCCAACCTGCAAAGGACACTCCGTTCTGCTCGTCTCAGCTCCATCCCCTTGCTGTGAGGACTCTTCTGCCACCTCTGCACTGTCACCAGAGAGAGACTTCTCAGGGGAAGGACAGCCTGACACATGTTCCCCAGCAAAGGGACCATCTGACTCCTGCATTTTATCAGGCATCATTTCAGCTTCCCAGGGGGACTCAGGATGTCCAGGCTCCTCCATGCCTCCCTTGTCGCTTTCTGCTGTTTCTGCAGTATTATCACCCAGCTGCTCAGTAGGACAGTGCGACCCAGCTGCCTCTGCAACAGCTGGTTTGAGGACCTTGTTCTTCTTCAGGAGGACTGGGCATTTTTTGAGGAGGTGGGTGTTGAGTCCCCTTTGCTGCTTAAAGCTGGCACCACACTCACGGCACACAAGTGGGGTGCGGTGACTCTGGCAGCTGGCTTTAGAGTGCAGTGACATGGACTTCTCCTTCCGTGTGATGTAAGAGCATTTTTCACACTTAAAGATCTGACTTTCTGACTGCACCACCAGCATCTGGACCCTTCCCTCCAACACCAGTGTCTCTGCCTGCTCCTTGTCCTGCTTCCGCAGTGCCTTCAGCACTGACTCTGAACTGTTTCTGGTGTCATCGTGGGAGGTGGCCGCATCCTCTGGGACAGATGGGTGGCTCTGCTCAGCAGTCTTCAGCACACCGAGCCAGGCCTCTGGTGGTTCACCTTGGCTGGTCTCTCCCATCTCTGGGCCTGCATCCAGCTTGCTGTGGTCTGAACATGACTTCTCAAGGTGGCCTGTGGCCTCTCCTACAGTGTCATTTTCCTGGCTGGCACCTGCTGCTGCACTGTCCTCCAGCCTCAACATCTCATCCTTGCATACATCTGCCCCTTCTTTCTTATAATCTGGGATGTCTTCAAGTGCACTGTCATTGTCCTCCAAGCCAAGGTCATCCTGGGAGCCCAGCATCTCATAGGCAGCAGGAGGTTCCTTGCAGGACAGCATTTCCATGCTCTCCGGCTGTGCCATGCAGGCATTTCCAGTCAAATGTTCCAGGATGGGATCAGATGAGACATTTACTGTCTCCAAGTGCAACATGCAGCTCTCTGCCACATCCTCAGAAGTGATGAGCTCAGCTGGGCCTGCAGCACTGTCACTCTGCATGCTGTCATCAATCATGCAGCTCTGCTCCCCCTTGCCCACAGCTGTCTGAGCCTTACTGCTGCCCTCTGGCGGAGCAGCATCCTGCCCCAGAAGGGGCACCATGGACGCTTGCTGGCAGCCCTCTTCCCCCTGGGACTCCGGCTGGGATGGCTTCACCTTTGCCCACTGCTCCTTGCTAGAGAAGGGGGAGCTGGCATCCACATGCAGGGCTGCTCCAAGCTCGTAGCCAAAGACAGACTCGGATGAGTTGATCTCCAGCTCTTTGCTGGCATAGTTTTCCAGCCAATCCTTGTCACCAGGCACATAACCGTGAATCTTGCGCTTGTGGAAGAAGAGGCTGGTGTTACTGAAGGTGCAGTAAGAGCAAAGGGCGCAGCGAAACTCCTTTTGCTTGGTGTGCTTGCAGTTCTCGTGGTTCAGCAATGCCTGCTTGTACTTGGTCTGGTAGGCACAGTACTGGCATTGGAAGATGGGCACTTGGTAATTCTGCGAGTGCTTTGCCTGCATGTGCTTCTGCAGCTCATACTTGCGCTTGCAAGCAAAGCCGCACACCTCACAGATGAGACTTTTGCCTTGGTGTCGCAGCTTGTGGCTGCTCAGCTGGTCAGCACGGTGGCATCGGTAAGAGCACTGGTTGCACTGGTACCTGTGGGGAAAACAGAACTGGTCAGGCAGTGTGGGGAACCAGAACAGGCCAAACCCTGTCAGACATACGGAGCTCCGCTTCCCCCTCTCAGATACCTGGGGAAGGGGTGCTCTTAGATTTGCTGGGTCTAACCTTTGGAATTTGGGCAGCTCAAACCACAAGCAATTCCTCTCTGTTGCATCCCATGCACTGCTGGTGCTTTATATCCCCAACCTGGCGATGGGAGATAGAGTCCCTGGGTACCCCAGAAAGTGACCCTGTCACTCCTGACACACACTTCACAGCAGAAGCACCTCCAGCATCCATGGAGGCAGACTAGACTCACAGGATACTAAGGTGATAGTGCAGAAGTAAAGACATTTTTTGACAGAGTCCTGCACAAGCTCAAACTGGCCTTGGCACAAAAACATAAGCAGAATGCAAGAACCCAGGTTTAGAGCTGCACTAATGTAATGATGACACTGAGGCACCTGAGATACCTTTGCCTCCACAACACGATGTTGACAACAACCTGCAAGCTCAAAGACTGCATTTATTGTGTGCCACACAGAATGGGCAGTAGTTGCAGCCCAGAGCAGCAGACTCCTATAGCAGAATCTGGGAAGCCCTAACAATGTTGCCAGGCCAACCAGCCTAGGAGTAGTACCGAAGATCACCGGTGTGCTTGCGCATGTGAACGTTCAAGTAGTGCTTCCACTTGGTGATATATCCACACTCAGTGCACATGAAGTTCTTGTCGTTGGAATGGGTTAGCATGTGCTTGGAAAGGTAGCTCACATCGCGGCATGTGAAGTCACACAGCTCACACTTGTGAGGCTTCTCTCCTACAGAGGAAAGAGAAATGTTCTCAGTACAATAATCAGATATGGCAGCTTTCCTTGAGGGTAACCAGCTCCGCAGGAGCTTGGGATAACAGCAGGGATGGGGACACACTGTGACTTCACCCAAGGATTGGTGGGTGGCAGAGCCATCGATGGGACTCGGGAATCCTGACCTAGCCCTCCCTGACCTCCAGGACCAGCACAAACCCATGTCCCAGCTCGGTTCCAAATGCCCCGCAGCAGGCACTCACCTGTGTGCAACAGCATGTGCCGGATGAGCACCCTCTTGTGCGCAGTAGCGAAGGCACACTCGGTGCACTTGTGGATCTTCTCATTGGCATGCATCTTGCCCACGTGGTCATGATACTCCACAGGATTGAAGGTGGCATAGGGACAAAAGCTACACTGGAGCTGCTCACTGCCTGGGTGCCCCTGCTTCTTATGCTTCCGGAAAACATGCTTGTTGGAGCAGATGAAGTCACATTGCTGACAGTGGAAGGCATAGTGGGTTTTCCGGTGAGCCTCCATAGCCTCAGCAGTGCCGAAGAGCAGTGAGCAGGCATGATACTTGCACTCCACTGCCTTGATGCCATGAGCATCCTTGAGATGACGGACAAACTCCTTCCTGTCCTCCGCACAGTAGTCGCAGCCCCCTTGGAAGCAGCTCAGCCTCTTGGGCTCAGCTTTGTGAGTCTTCAAGTGCTCTTTGAGGGCCTGGCTGAGGCGAAATTTCTCCTTGCAGACGGGGCAAGAGTAGACATCGGAGTAGAAGTTGGAAATGTCCTCATGCATACTGGCCATGTGGCGGTTAAGGGCATTCTTCTCCACCGAGCTGTAGTGGCAGAGCGGGCAGCGGTGCGCCTTCTCACCTGTCTCCCGCATCATGTGGATCTTCAGCTTGCTTTTACTGGTGAAGTACTTGTGGCAGTTGGGGCACTGTAGGCTGGGGTCAGGGTAGTGCAGGTGGAGATGCTCCACCAGGTGTGTCCGCTTCTTGAAGCACCGCTTGCATTCGGGGCACATGTGGGTTTTGTAGATGTATTCTGAGCCCTCTGCAACATCTCCTGTGAGAGCAAAGGAATAGCCATCAGCAAGAAAAAGAAAGGACACAAGCACAGGCAGATGTTCCTTCCCTGACCCTACTGTGTTGGGGCAGTCTTCTCACATAGAGTCATGCAGCAGCCAGGTACCCGCAGGGACCATCCCCATCCTGAGCCACCAGAATGGTTTGGGTGGGCTCTTTCCAGCTCAACACTTACAAAAGTGATCCAGTGCAGCCTAAATCAGACTTGCTTGTACGTCCCCCAAAGCCAAGCAAACTCCTCAGGAGAGAAAGAATGCACCTAATGGGCAAATAGGCTGCTGGATGGCATAGGACCTCTTGGCCCCACTATGCTGTACTACTTGCTCATAAGCAATAGGCCCAAGCATCTCTGAGCACAGGCTCAAAATCATACCTTTGAAGTGCTGAGCCCAGGTCACCTTGGCTTTGTCAGCAGCCTCCTTCCTGTTCTCTTTGGCCTCGCCCTCACAGGGGTTCTCTCCATCCTCCTCCAGTGAATCATCCTCATCACTCTCTGAATCCTCTTCTCTGGCAGACACTTTCAGCTCCTCTAAGGAGCCTGAGGGATTTGCTGTCCCTGTTTCTTCTGAGGTAGCTTCCCAGTCAGGGTGGCAATTCTCTGCCTCCTTCTGCCCTACTGTGTCAAGGAGGAAAGACAAGAGACCGTGATGCTGCAGGGAGGAAGCAGCCACCACCCCTAACCCATACACATAAAAAAATCTCTGGCTCTCTAGGGCACCTTGCTACTGGACCACTTGGCTCTTCAGCCCTCCAGCAGCACAGCTTTGCCCTCATTCCCCACAGCTCTAACTCCAAACCCAGCCCCTGCAACACCCACAGGCTCCTGACCCAGCTTGGGTCTCTAACTCAGCTATACCTGATGGCAGAATGTGAAGCTGTTTGAGGGGAGCTGAGCCGGGAATGCTGCTCATCACAGATGTCTCCGCAACGTGGCTCTTCCTGTGCTGCCAGAAGAGCTTGGCACTAGCTGTGACAAAATCACAATGGTCACAGTGGAAGGGGAAGTGGGTGCGGTGGTGCTGCTCCATGGCTGGGCGGCTGGGGAACAGCAAGGGGCAGGCTCGGTAGGTGCAGGACACAGGGGAAGTCCCATGAAGGAGACGTAGGTGGCTGCGCAGCTGCTTGCGGTCCTCTGTGGCAAAGCAGCAGCCGTTCTCAGGGCAGGGCAGAGCTCCCTGCGGGCCACGGTGGGTCTTGAAGTGGTCCTTGAGCTCACCAGGCTGTGCAAACGCCTCCTGGCAGATGGGGCACAGCAGGCATTCAAGAGCCGAGCCCTCTGGCACGCTTGCTACTGGTGGTTCTGAGTCCCCTGGCTCATTCTGGCCCTTACTGGTGGGTGCTGGCAGCACTCCAGGTAGCCGCAAGTGCTCTGGTGGTGGCAGTAGCAGGCACTCATGCTGGGACAGCAAGGAAGCCTCCTGGAAGCTCTGGCCACACCTCTCGCAGAAATACAACTCCACCACTTTGACCAGCACCTCTGCACAGAGCAAGGATGATTGTGAGAAAGGGCTTTCACCAGGCCCAGAGCTTGGGACTGGTGGTTCAGTTCCAGCTCTGAACAAGAACAATAAAATTATGTTGCCATGAATTACAGCTTTGAAAACAACAGTTCCCCTCTGCCCTGGGAATCCCATGCCACACAGTCATACTGCAGGAGGAGCATCATCGTGCAGGTGACCACACTGAGTGGGTCCGTCCCTTAGCACCTCTGAGGCACAAGAAATATTGTTTGGCCTTCTCTCTAGAAGGATGCCCCAGGTGGGGAGCATACTGGGGGATGCAGCAGGATGGAGATCTCCACCTGCATCCTCTCAAAGGCTCAGAGCAACCCCACAGCCTTCTCCAAGGCTCCCTGGGCCAGTCCTCCCCCACCTTGTGCCAGACCCGTAGTGAGCGGCAGCATCTGCTCATGATGCACACAGGCTCAGTGACCCAAGGGCACTGTGACATCCCCAGGGTGCTGACCAGAAGGAACAGGTCCAGCTGACCCCCCGTCCCACTGCTTGGCACCGAAGTGTCCATGCCCCCCTCCCCACACCCAGTACCGGTGCCATTGGCCGTGTTGCTCAGAGTCACGTTGCCAGCCACAGCCTCGATGAAGATTTCTACGTTACTTCCTTCAGCCGCAGCCCCTTCCCCAGGCAATGACGCCTCTGCCAGCACCAACTCCTGGCTCGCGGGCAGTGGGGCAGCCCCAGCCGTGGCAGTAGGGCTTCCAACCGCCCCTGCTGCTCCCACTGCCCCCGGAGAGGGCAGGAGCAGCTCAGAACACAGGGCCTCCATCTCCTCGCCTACAGCAGGGGGTGCAGCCTCTTCTGCGCTCATTGCCCCTTAGCCAGAGCCGGGGCACGGGGGTTCCCTGGCTCTGGAAGAGAAGAACGAGATCGAATTACGAGGGATTCCGGAGGGTGAACCAAGGGCCCCAGCACCACCTGCCCCCGTGCCCCGACACAGGAGCCTCATATAGGGCCTGCAGCCAGCCGGGACACCTCATCCGCAGCCCAGGAGCAACGCAGGGCTCAGGCCTAGCCCCGACCCCGTGCCCCCCAGTACGCTTCAGCTGCCCCCGCCCCATCGTCCCCGCTCCCACCTGCAGGTCCGGCCCAGCGCATCTCGATGGTACCCGCAGCACAGAGCGTCACCCTCGGCGCTCCCTACGGCCTCCTCCTCTCCCCCGACCCCGTCCGGCGGGTGAGTGCCGGGAGTCGCCGGAAACGGAAGTGCGGGAGGAACCATAGAGAGCGGCGCGGAGCGGCGCGGCGCCGGGGAGAGCGGCGTGGAGGTGAGAGTGAACGGGTCGAGGGCCGTCCCGGGGTGGGGACAGGGCGGGGCCGGGCCGGGCCGGGCCGGGCCCTCTAGTACGGGTAGGCGTGGGGCTGTACGGGTGGGCAGTGCACTCGCCCTGTGTCCGGACGGGGCCCGGTGTGGGATGAGGGTCTCGCCTCGGTGCCCGACTGGCGGCCTTTATCCAATGGTAGAGGGTGAGCTTGGAGGTCTGCGACTGAGAGTCTTTGCCCAGAGGAGAGAGGAGGGGAAATGCACTGGTGGCCTTCAAACCCGCCAGCAGCTGAGCAAGGGGAGCCCTGGGGTTGGGGCCTCAGCCTCTCTGCTTTGTGGCACACAGAGTTATGCTCCCCTTGGGGACTCCGTGGCTCCCTGACATCAGGGCATGTTGATGCTGCTGCCTCGGGCCTGTGCCAGCTGCCAGCAGCAAAGAACGTACTCTCAGCTCAGTCTGGGGACACACTTGAGTTTTTCCAAGCAGTAAATCCCCGACACTCCAGTGCATGGGAACTTACAATTATTTAAATAATAAAATGGTGTAAAATGTGAGACTTCTTGTGGCAGAAGATGCAACGGATACTTTGAGAAGAGACCACGGTAAAGGCCAGGCATCTGCAGGCTACTCATCTTGCCCTCTGCTGCTGCAGTACTTTGCTCCATCATTCAGTCCTTCTCCACTCTTCTCTGCCCACACAGGTTGGTTGATGGAGTGTGGAGATACTGTGGAAAGAAGCACGTTAACCTCCCACAATGCCGTTTAGCGACTTTGTTGTGGCACTGAAGGACAACCCCTACTTTGGGGCTGGGTTTGGCCTCGTCGGGGTGGGCACAGCCATGGCACTGGCTCGGAAAGGAGCTCAGTTTGGGCTGGTGGCTTTCAGGCGCCACTATATGATCACCTTGGAGGTGCCCAGCAAGGATAAGAGCTACCAGTGGCTGCTGAACTGGATCTCACACCATGCCAAGCGCACGCAGCACCTGAGTGTTGAGACCTCATACCTGCAGCATGAGAGTGGGCGCGTCAGCACCAAGTTTGACTTTGTCCCCAGCCCTGGAAACCATTTCATCTGGTAAGGAAGATCAGAGGGAGAGGGAAAAGTAATCCGTGGGGTTGCCCTCATTTTGGCAAAGGAAGTCCAGTTTGGTGGACCCCTAGTGGCAGAGATTTCTACTCCTTCTTGTGTCTGAATTAGGAGAGGGGATTGGAAGTAGCTTAGGGAGTTTGCACCAATCTGAAATTGCTTTTTCACCTGAGGTGACCCCAGGCTATGCCCTCTGTCTGGGTGCAGACAAATGGGAATGGACCCCAAGATTTATCCCACCCTACTGTGCATAGCCAGTGTTGAACATGCTAGCTCTGAGTTCCTCTTGCTGAGCTCTACCATGCCTGCTTTGGGCACAGAGAACAGCACCATCCCTGGTTGATCTGGCTGAGAGGTGAAAGGCAGAGGCTGAAACTTGTGCTTGGTTATGTGCTGGTGTGAGCTGTGGCTTGTGGCTGAAGGTGGGTTTCATCCCTCAACCTTGTCCTCTTGTTCCAGGTATCAGAGGAAGTGGATTCGCATTGAGCGCAACCGGGAGAGGCAGATGATTGACCTGAACACAGGAACTGCCTGGGAGTCTGTCACCTTCACAGCACTGGGCACCAACCGGGAGATCTTCTTCAACATCCTCCAGGAAGGTCTGTAGGCAGCTGTGTGGGACTGTACTGGGAACAGCCCCTTCCTGGAGGCACCTGGGGCCTCATAAGAGAGCCTTTTCCCTGCCAGCCATCCCCTCTGCCTCTTTCTGCAGCCCGGGAGTTGGCTTTACAACAGCAGGAGGGGAGGACAATCATGTACACAGCCATCGGAACGGAGTGGCGGCAGTTTGGATTCCCACGCCGGCGGCGGCCTCTCAGCTCTGTGGTACTGGAGAAAGGTGTGTCAGAGAGGCTGGTTGAGGACGTGAAGGAGTTCATCGACAACCCGAAGTGGTACATCGAGAGAGGCAAGGCTCCAGTGTGGTGTCCTCTGTGCTGTGCCCAATGCAGCACCTTACCCCTGTCCACAGATAGCCCAGCTGTGCCATGCAAAGTCCCTTGTATGTCTGAGCCCCTCAGCCTGGGCACAGAGCAGTGCTCTTACCCCAACTGTGACCATGCTGTACCCACTCATCTTCAGCTCTGCTCCTTTCTTAACAAAGAGTCCTTAATATAGCCAAGCACAGGGGAGAAAGGAAGGGACAAGCACAATCAGGGGCCAAGCAGAGGCTGCTGCTTATATCCATCCCTGCAGCTTCTCAGCACTCTGCTGCTGTGCCTGCTGCAGCCCTGCTTCATAGCAGTTTCCAGCCTTGTGTTCATCAGCCTAATCTCTTTGTGAGCTACCACCCAAATACACTCAGCTCTCTGGCATCCTGCCGTGTATAGGGGTTAGATAGACTACTGGGAGTAGGTTCTTCCTGCTCAGGTTCTGCAGTCTTGGGAACCACAGAACCATGGAGTTCACTGCTCCTGCAGTGCTGCTGTGGGGTGAATTTGAATGCCAGTCCTCTCTGTAGACGGCTGCAGAGAGTATTTTTACTGCTTCTTGCCTTTGTCTGGTACATCCTCTGTTCATGCTCGGCCAGCCCCCCTGGCTCCGAGGGAGAGGGCTCAAAAAGTAACACAGCTGATTCCTAAAAGGACACTGTCTTTCTAGGGATCCCATACAGAAGAGGCTACCTGCTATATGGTCCTCCTGGCTGTGGAAAGAGCAGCTTCATGTGAGTATTGCTAGCTGGGTGACAGCAATTTTCTTGCCAGCTGCCTGCTCTGATGTGCAGCAGTCCCTGATGAGAAGAAGTAGATGGGCTTGGGTTTGAAATGCAGCAATGAAGGAGTGGGTTGTGTCACTATTATAGGTCAGAGTGACAGCTCTGTGCGCAGGCTGGTCTGGCAGTAGGGCTCACATCTACTGTCGTTGCCTGATCCCCACTGGGGAGGTCCCCTACTGGACAGGGAGAGCCCGTTCTTCAGCTTCCCCTGCCTTTCTCTGCTCCAGACTTTCTTCCTGTGATTCACTGCTGTGATTTGTGTCCTTCCCAGTACAGCCCTGGCTGGGGAGCTGCAACACAGTATCTGCCTACTGAGCCTCAGCGACCGCAGCCTCTCTGATGACCGACTCAATTACCTCCTGAGTGTGGCACCACAGCAGAGTATCATCCTTCTGGAGGATGTGGATGCTGCCTTCATCAGTCGGGACCTCGCTGCTGAGAGTGAGTGGTGATCAGTTCCTGGGCCAGGCATTGGGATATTTGCTGGCTTGGTGCCGGCAGGCAGGAAGGGGGCAGCTCTCAGCAGTCTCATGATCCAAGCTGGAGTTCACCCTGTTTTGGCTTGGCCCTATGGAGGGAGCATTGGGTCCACAATTCCAGAGGTATCTCAGGTAAAGACACTTGTTTGAAAATCTGGCTGTTTTCAGCATAAGATGGCCTTCCTCTTCATTCTCCCTTTGGGTTCACAGGGGTGCTGCCAGGCAGGGATGGTGAATGGGCTGCCAACCAAGAGGAGGCAGAGGGTCAGCCTAGGGGGATGGAGGGAGCAGAAAGCTTGGCTTATGCCTCAGGTTATAAGCAGGTAGCCCTTAAGACTGCCAGGTGAGTGGCAGATGGATATGACCTCAAACATCTCTATCCACAGACCCTGCTATGTACCAAGGCATGGGGCGCCTGACCTTCAGCGGCCTCCTCAACGCCCTGGATGGCGTGGCCTCCACAGAGGCCAGGATTGTATTCATGACCACCAACTATGTGGACAGGTCAGAGCTACACTCTGGGAAGAAGCAGGGAGGGGTGCATGGGAAAACCTTCCTTCTGTGGAGCCTTTTTGGTGACCTTTATGGAGGGCTATGTGCATCCTCAAGTGTGAGGACTGTAGATAAATTTTTGTTAGCCGCATAGCGGGTGTCCTGATCCTCCCTCAGGATGCAAACCCCTAATCAGAACAACCCCTTGCTGGGGCCTCTTCCTCGCTGCTCAAATTGTATTGTGCTGGATACTTCCTTCATGAGAGGTACCAGCCTCCTGCCTGCAGGAATCTGTGGGTTTTAGGGTTGTGGCTGTGCTGAGTGAGAAGCTGGTTCCATACAATCCATTCAGTCATTAGGCAGTGGCCTGGGCTCATGGCACATATCTGTGTTCAGGAAGCCAGATTATGTACCTTTCAGACACTGCTGTGGTGGGCTTTGCTTGCTCTAGATTGAGGTAGCCTAGATCACTGTTCAGACAGCATGGGACACAGATGAGCAGAACTGACAACTTGTCACCCTCAGGAGCCTACCATTCCCTTCTTTCTTTTGGGTTGATTTCCTACCTTGACTGTGGGAGTAAACCTCTTCCCTACCTTTACCACAGTGCACAGGGCTTTGCAGATAGGATGCTGGCTGTGCTAGCATGGAGGGGTGCTTCTGCTAGACCCCTCTTGCAAAGGCACTGTGGTCAGATAGTGAAGGCACACTTATGTTTTGACAGGCTGGACCCAGCCCTGGTGCGGCCTGGACGTGTGGACCTCAAGCAGTATGTGGGCCACTGCTCCCGAGGACAGCTGGCCCGCATGTTCCAGCGCTTCTATCCTGAGCAGCCCCCAGCTGCAGCTGAGCAGTTTGCTGAGCAGGCACTGGCAGTCTCCAAACAGATCAGCGCTGCCCAGGTACAGGGCCACTTCATGCTCTACAAGACAGATCCTGGGGGAGCCATTGAAAACATACACTCCATCCTGCCGTGACCTAAGGTGAGCTCTGCCCTGCCATGCTGTGAGGCCTGGAGATAACTGGGACAAGGACTTGGACCATCCTGGGGATGCTGTGGAGCTGCCCTGCCACACGGGCCAGGTCTCTCCCTCTACCTCACCAAGGCCTTGTCTTTTTGTTAAAATATATGGAGTCAGAGCTTCCAGCTCTGCAACAGAGTGAGGGGATCGGCTCTTACTGCTGCCTAGGTTGCCTAGGCTTGGGTGCTACTATACAGACCCTGTTCACTGCCCTTGTGCTGGGATTGTGAGAAGCTGCTGAGGCTTCCAGATGTGAAACCATAACTTATCAACCTCTTCCTTGGACTGATACTCCAAAAGAGAATTTTGCAGGGGCAGGACATTGGGGTGATACACTGCTAAAGAGAGCTGATGGTCTTTGAAAAGAGAGCGGTCTTCATTGATCTGTGAACAGCCTTGTAAGGTAAAGTGCACAACATGGCTCTTTGCCCTCCAGTCCCATTGCTTTTGTATGCATGCTGACAAGTGTTGGTTTTGTTCTTCTACCTTTTATTTGTCCCACCACCCACCTGCTAGAGCCCTTCTGACCTCGATAGATGGGAGCAGCATTGCTCCAGACACTTCTCAGGGTTGCTGAGGCCTGGATCCCTGTTCTGGAGGGATCCTGGCTTGTCTCCAAGGTGCAGTTCCTGGTATGTTGAGAAGTGCTAGAAGGAGAGACTGAGCTGAAGGATCAGTCTGGTCTCTGGCACCTCAGGTCCTGCTGGGATTATCTGATTCTCTGGGAGATAATTCAGTAACCGCTTTGAGAAGGGAATATGCTTACCCTGCACTGCTGGTTTATTTCTTCTCTTTCTGTTTGTGGCAGGGCTGCTGTAGGCTTACTTTTTAAAGCTGATCAAAATCTGTGCCCCTGAAAAGGGAGCAGGGGAGGGAGTGGTGTGGTCAGTAGTGCAGCCAGGCCAGGCTGGTGTGAAGAGCAGAAATCCTTTGCTAACAGCCCTGAAAATGCAGTTCGGAGGAGAGGCCTGATCCAGCTAGATTCTGTGCTCCATCACCAGCACCACCAACCCAAGTCCCCCCCTCCACTACCACCACAAGAGCACAGGAAGCAACTTGTGTCACTTTACTTGCTTTTAATAGTGTTAATGTTACAGCCACCATCAGTGCCTTTCTGCCCAGCCTGAGCACCATTGCCAGTGTAGCCTCACAACAGCCCTGTGAGGTAGGTCAGTAACAGCACAGCCCCACCTTGGGAGTAGGGATGTAAGCAAATGCCAAGTGAGAAGCCTCAGGGCATGGTGCAGGCTCCATTTTTCCCTCACTCTAAATCTTGGACAAACTTTTAGAAAAAGGAACTGAACATCTGCTGCTTTGAAGTTTCTCAGACATAGAGCAGGGAGGGCATATCACAGCCTTGCTCTTCCCCAGAACACCCCACCATCCTCTTCAAGTCAGAGTTAAGTGCTGTCTTGACAGCCTGTACCTGCTGTTGCCAAGACTTTTCTGAATTTATGTTTGGCCCAAATTCATTTCCACACACTAGTGCAGAATTTCCTCTGCTCCAGGCTAACAGCAAGTGAGTCAGAAAGTTGAGAGCCCACCCTTAAGCCCTTCTCTGGCAAAAACAAACAAACAAACAAAAAAAACCCCTTCCTTTCTAACAAGCAGTTACTGAAGACCTTGCTCACTTTAATTTCTGTGGCTGAATTCGTATGCTCCAACCGTGACACAGTAGCTTTCCCAACAAGAAGAAAGAAAAATTTGACTTGCTGCAGGATGCCAAGGAGCTTGGCAATTGGAACATTGTGAGTTTTGATCTGTTAAAAGCACAGTGAGCAAAAGGAAGATGATAATTATCTGTGTGAGAAGAGGGGTGTGTTATGGGGTCACAAGGCACAAGCAAGTGTGAAGAAATGAGTATGGTCTAGGTGAGCCAGACATCTCACACTGACAAAGCAGGGAGCTAGCATCCTGCTATCCAGGAGACTTCCCCTGCATGTACGGAATAGGAGGGAAGGGATCAACACTTTGCTCCAAACAGCTAAGAATAGGAGTGGGAGGGCAAAGAAAACAAAAGGAACAGGCTCCAGAGAAGACCCAACAGATTAATTTAATAGCAGTGTCCCACTTCAGAAATTTGGGATTCCTGTCATGTCTCTGCAACAGGACGTGGTTTGAATCTGAAACAGCAGCAGAAGGAACTGCAAAAAAGCAGCTGAAGGACAGGGCAGAAGCTCCAGCTAAACTCAAGCTTCCATGGGGAGCAGGAGCCAGCACCAGGCCTCAGTCACTGGATAGTCCTGACTTGCTAAAGCATTGGCTTAAACTTAACTTAGCTCAGGCTAGGGCTGGGAAGAGTCATGTTATACAAAGGACTTGCCTGGCCAAGCCTATGAGTTGAGCAGCAGTCTGCACCACAGAAGAAACAAAGTCATCTCTAAGGAGCAGGGACAGCAGCTGAGAAGGTACTCAAAGAACCACCAAAGGATGAAACAAGATGAGCTGTAGGTTGCTGCCCTGGCACAGCCTCATTGCCTGGTGCCACCGTGGCTCTGCAGGGATGCTCAGTTCCAGAGAAGGTCCTGCAGAGCTTTGGCTGCTGTATCACCATGTCAAGCTAATTCCACTTGCTTCTGTAGGTATGTATGTTTCTTGGCTCACAAAAACAAACAATGGATGCATGCTGGTCCCTGGTCAAGCCCTCCTCTGCCCCCTGCATCCTTCAGGACCAAGGCTGCCGTGACCTGACAGAAGTCAGCTTCTCCAGTGGTGGTGACAGCCAGTTGCTCACACCAGACAGCCTGATGTTTCACTCTACATGAACCGTGGAGAGTTCACCTGTCCCAAGCTGTGCCAACTGCTCCTCTCTCCTAAGTTGCATGGTGACTCCTTGCTATTTCTCTACCACAGTCTTTGCCATTCTTGTTATTAACAGCCTCTCCCAGCCCAGCCCCTTACCCCTCCTGCTAGGAACTGCTCTCCTTCTCCACAAAATGGGCTTCTCGATGTCCACTGGGCCTGAACACCCCTCGCCCTCTTGGTGCTCTGTGGTAGGAGCCACGACCCTGCACTCTGGACCTTTCCCACCTCCCGCAATCCCAGGGCCTATGGTGGCCTTGCCAGCCAGGAGCTGCTCTGTGCTCGCTGCGGTTGAACACCAGGTTCTCCTTCTCCCTGCTTTGGGCTTCAGCACCTTGCTCCGGGGTCCATCTTTCCATGTTATGGTGTTCCTCTTTCAAGTCCACTGCGCCCACTACTGGTGAAGGATCTTCAGGGAACAGCTCCTTTCTTTCAACCAACGCAGCTGCCTTGCTTCTGCTGTGAGGCTTTGGAAATTCCTGACAGTGCCTCCCACCAGGTCTTCTCTCTGGTCTCTGACCAAAGCCTCTGGGCACCCTGGAGCCATGGGACAGATGACAGGCTTCCCCTGCCGCTTCCTGAGAGCTGCTGCAGGACTGCCTGCCCTGGCCTCTTGGGCCTGGCCTCTCCCCTCTGTGCCTCTCCCTCTTGCTCTGGGGTTCCTTGGGCACAGTAAGCCTCTCTGGCTGCCCAGGCTCTGCCCTGCTCTCTGGAGCCCTGGCTGGCTCCAGAGCTGAGGCCTGGCAGGGTGCCTGAGGTGCATCCACATCACTAGCACTCACCAGCAGCTCAGAGGAAGCAGCTGCCTGGCCTGGATCAACAGTAGCTGGAGGCTGAAAGAAAGAAGCCAATGGTTAAGAAAGGGACAGGACAGTCCCAAAGCGGATGACAGTGTTTGGCCCTCAAGTCCAGGGACCTCCTTGCTGGTGTAGAGCTCAGCAGCTCTCTGCCCCCAGTGCCATACCGCCTGGAGGCTGATGAAGTAACGGTTCTTCTCTGCTTCGGGGTCAATGATGCCCCCTTTCTCTTGCTGTTTCTTGAAAATTAAGCGCAGTTCTTCTTGGTGCTGCAGCATCTTGGCATCTGGCCTGTATGGCTCCTGAGTGGCAGACAGCAAGAGGGGTTAAGGGCTCTATCTATATGGGCAGTCAGTTAGCAACGTCATGAGCAACTCCCCAAACCCTCATTTCATCACACAGCACCCAAGCAAACTGTCTGTTTGCAACATTTGACCCACTGAGCCTACAGATTCACGTGTAATTCCCTGTCTCTGTATAGGTACATGTCACTGCAGACCCACTATTCCCTACATTGCCTGCCTGAGCAAGATGCAGAGCAATTAAAAATCAAGAACCCCAGAACTCACCACATAAGCTGGAGTCACTCACCTGAAACTGGTAACATCTCAGTGGGTACAGAGACATATTTAAGGAAAGCTATAGTTATTTTCTTAGAGCAGACAGAACATAGACGTTCCATTCAGGCACTCTACCTGATGGCAGAAGTCTCTCTCTCCCTACCACATCTGCTTGCTCTGGAAAGCAAGCCAACAACACTACATGTCCTCACTGCCTCCCAATGCAACAGCTATATATCTTTTGCTTTCCTCTGCCTATCACGTTTGAAGGTGGGTGCCTTTTTTATGGCAGAAGGGCTCCAATGGTCCCCTCTGAATAGAGCACAAGATGGAATTTGGACATTTGTGTGTTTTCCTAGAGTACTGGGCAGAGGATGTTAATCAGCTCCAGCTGGCACTACTTGTTCATGTGTTAAAATGTCCCATTTGAAGCTACCCAGAGAGGGGGCACAGCGAGGCAGATGAATCCCCATCTCTTACCAGTGGGTGCTGTGGTGGTGGTGCTGCCTTCAGGGCACAGAGGTCATAAACCAAGGTTTCCCGGCAGACAGGGCACTGCACACCGACGTTCTGCAGGGAGGTGAGAGGTGAAACCCTAGGCAGCAACCCAGCCCACGCACATCCAGAGAATCCCCAGGCTGGAAGTGAAACAAACAGGGCAGCCTTCAACTAATCACAAGCACTTTTTTGCTAAGGCAGGGAAGTCCAGGGAGATTCCAGTTTGTAATTATGGTTGGAAAGGGCTCCTGGAACTCACTTGGTCCAATCTTCACTGAGTCTCTCAGCACAGGCACAATGCTAACCATGCTGCACATGGCTGCTGAGTCAGGATGGCCTTTGTTCCACATCCCACAGGGAGTGACAGAGAACTCGTGAGGGCCTGTGCAGGGGATCAAAGCCCAATACCTGTTTGGGGGAAGGTGCCAGGTGCTGTTCTCTCTCCTCCTGTTGCATGAGAATCTCCTCCTCCATGTGCTGGGCATAGCGGGCCAGGCAGTGGGAGTGGAAGTAGTGGTAGCACTGGGTCTTTGTGAAGGCTTCCCTTTCCTGTGGATGAGAAAGGCATTTAAAGGGTGCTCCCAGCACCTAGCTGAGGTGGGTTTTCACTCCCATGTCAGCAGGAATGTTATTGATGGCAGAAACACATAGCTTCTTCCACTGGGCTTCATCTGACTCACTTCTCAGCCAGCTTGAATGGCTTGAATACACATTCCTACCTGGAATCCATAGAGGCAGATCACACACTGGCCATGAGGAATATTGTTGTCAGTGAGAATCTCCTTCCCCTTCTGTCAAAGCAGAAAAGCAAGCATTTTTCTCACTGGCCTCCACATAGGGCCAGACTCAGGGCTCTCCCACCTCAAAGGGAGTCAAAGAACGATGTGTGTATCTGCCTGCCTCCCTTCTCCCCAGCTCTCACCTCAATCAGCTCATACAGCACCTCTGTCCCCAGCCTGGCTTCAGCAACATTTCTGAGGGTCTGCAAAATCCTGCAGCAAAGCAGCACAAATACTTAACACAAACTTTGCCACACCTTTTCACTCTTCCACATGCCTGCCACCCCACCATAATAACAAGAGAAATAAAAAGAACATCATCCACCAGGGTTTGCCTACAGTGTGGGATGGGCACAAATGCAAGCGCATATTCCCATGCTGTCCCCAACTCCTTGTGAACAAGTGTGCAGGAAATGGTTGTCCTCAGAGGAATTGCGAGAGTGAGTTTGCAAACTGCTTCAATTTGAGCTCACCCAGTACTGTTCAGCTTTAGCAAATCTAAGGCTTTGTTGATCCAGTGGGAGCAACTTTAATGCTGTGCTGCTGACTGGTATCTGGATCTCTGCTGCACCAAGGACAGGAGCACACAGGCAGCAGCAGGCTGCCTGAACACTGCAACTCAGTTCAGTCTTGTCTCTGTCAGAGCTGGACCAACATCTCTGAAGGCCTGGGAGACTTCAGTTACGTTTCAGGTGGACCACAAGGGAACAAACCATTCCTCAGTGTCAAACTCAGCATCAGGGCTGACATAAGATTTAACTCAAGGTGAATTGAGAGCTGTATGTATGCATTAAGAGAACAGAGGACCATACAGGCATTCAGAGAAGGCTCTAAGCGCTGTTAACACCACCACTCCCCTCTCACAGAATCATAGAATTGTCAGGGTTGGAAGGGATCTCAAGGATCATGAATCTCCAACCCCCCTGCCACATGCAGGGCCACCAACCTTCCCACCTAATGCTAGACCAGGTTGCACAGGGCCCCGTCTAATCTGGCCTTGAACACCTCCAGGGACGGGGCACTCACTTTTGGATTTGCTCATCTGACAGCCCCCGCGGGTTGCTGATGGAGATGTCTGGAGCCTCGTTGGGATACTAGAAAACAAAACAAACCAACAAAACCCAAAACGCACCGAGGGAAGCAGAGATAGGGGGCCGCAAGGCCCAGCTGGGATGGGAGCCTACCTGGGGGGGCACGGCGAGCACCAGCGTGCAGCGCACGAACTGCGAGTCCTGGTCCTGGGCCGTGGCGGGGTGCAGGGTGATGCTCACCTCCCAGGGCTCGGACCTGCGGGCGGGCAGAGGTAAGGCGCGGCCGAGGAGCGGGGCCCGGGGGCCGCAGGGCCCGGCACGTACCTCGCGCGGCCCCGCACCACCCGCAGTTCTTCCAGGTAGATGGACTCCAGCACCTCCACCTCGGCCGGCAGCGCCCTGCGAAGCACGAGCGGTCAGGCGGCCCCAGACGCCGGCCCCGGAGAAGGGCGGGGCGGGGACGGGCTGCCATTACCAGTCCGCCGCCTCCACCTCCTCGCCGGCCGCCGCCATCTTGCCTCCCGGCCCGGAAGCGGAAGCGCGGCGGCCTCGGCTGTCGCTAGGCGACGCGGCGGCGCGGCCTAACGCGGCGGGCTCGAGCTCGGGCCGGGTTTTACTGCGGCCCCGCGGCCTTAAGTCGTCGGTCCGTCGTCCGGGGAGCCTCGGCCCGACCTCGGAGCCCCGCCATGGAGAGGTACCACGTGCTGGAGGTGATCGGAGAAGGCTCCTTCGGACGAGTGTACAAAGGGCGGCGGAGGTGCAGCGCCCAGGTGAGGAGTGAGGCGGGTACTGGGAGGGACGTCTGTAAAGAGCCTGGCTCCGTCTTCTTAGAAGCCTCCTACTGCCGGCCGTAGGGTTGTTGTTCAGCTTATCTCCAGGTTGATGAAGCTCGTATCCCCCAGTTTCAGCTCGTATGCCACGTGCATCAGCCACCTTGCCATCCTAGTGATCCTCAGCTAGGACCGTTCCTGTTTGTCAGTGTGCTTCTGGGCCAAAAACTGGCCGCTGTAGCCTAACAAGCCCCAAGTAAAGGGCGAGAATCGCTTCCTTCAGGCAACTGCCTGCAGTCCTGTTAATACAGCTCAGGGGCTGCTTGTACTCCTTGCTGCCCTAGCTTCAAGGGGCCCTATGAACATGTCTCAGTCTGTGTGTTCACCTAGGAAATACTTGGGTTAAATACAGTTCCTGCCAGGGTGGGTGGGACCCTGCTCTGATCCCAGCTTTGCCTGCTTTGGAAGGTGGTGGCTCTGAAATTCATCCCCAAGGTGGGGCGATCTGAAAAGGAGCTGAAGAACCTGCAGCGGGAAATTGAGATTATGAGAGGCCTCCATCATCCTAATATCATCCAAATGCTCGACAGCTTTGAGACTGACAAAGAGGTAAAGGGGCCTGCATGGGGCAGGTACTTTGGCTTGGTTGGGCAGGGGGTATGGGCTGGTATGGTATCACCTGCTGTCATCTCTGTCTCAGGAGATGCTGATTACAGCCTTCCAGGGCTCTAGCAGCATTTATAGCCAGCCAGGTTTGTTCAGTACTCAGCTGTATCTCCACTCTTGTTGAGTGCTGCAGATCTGCCTCCAGCCTATTCTTCTCCCTCACGTGGCCTAATTGGAGTTTCCTGCTCTCTGGATATGGAGAGACCTTATGAGGGAATTGTCTTAGGACTGGAACTCAGCCTGCTGGTTGGTCAAGTGTTAACCAGTGGCCTCCAGTAATTGGGCAGTAGATCAAAAATATGCTCAAGGGAGTATTTCTACCACAGGGCTCTGAAATACCATAATATGCTTGTCCTGTTCCTTTACACTTCCCTGACTACTGTGTCTTCCAGATAAGTAAAGCTACAGAGGTTCGGTAGGGATGCGTCTGGGGGTGTGCTTAATGCCTCCACACTGCTCCTTCCTCCAGGTGGTGGTGGTGACTGACTATGCAGAGGGGGAGCTATTCCAGATCCTGGAGGATGATGGGAGTTTGCCCGAGGACCAGGTGACTGGCTACACAGGCTTTGCTACAGGATGGAGGGAACAGGATTTTTTAGCAGGCGGGGGGTCTGTTGTGGGCCTGGAGATATCAAGGGGATGAAGGTGTCTCTGAGGCTTTGGCTGGCAGAGTTTCTGAAGGGGATGAAAAGGCAGCCAGATTGCAGGCAGTGGGTCACAGTGATTCCCCCTGGGGATCTCCCTGTTCCTTCTACAAGAGCCACAACATATGGCTACTGCCTCGGCCTTTGGTTCACTCCTCTGTCAGAGAGGAGCTGATGGCCCAAGGGTGGGGCAGGACCCTGCCCCAAACAGGGCAAAGGCAAGAGTTGGGGTACTGGAACGAAGCTCTCGTGTTTCTGGCAGGTCCAGACCATTGCTGCCCAGCTGGTCTCTGCTCTCTATTACCTGCACTCCCACCGCATCTTGCACCGTGACATGAAACCCCAGAACATCCTCCTGGGCAAAGACGGCGTCATCAAGCTCTGTGACTTTGGGTGTGTGAGGGTGACCTGCTAAGGAGGATGTGTAGGCTTGGGGCATCCAAGGAATGACCTGGAGCTGTAGAGTAGAAGGGGAAGTGTGGAAGGGGATTTGCATTCTGCACATATTCAGGGATTAGCAGGGGTGGGGAATTTGAGACTCCAGAGGGGACAGGATATTGATGACTTGTGGGGTCTCCTTAGGAGCTGCTCCTGAATGAAATGGCCACCTGTGTTTTGCTCTGAGCAGGTTTGCACGTGCTATGAGCATCCACACCATGGTGCTGACTTCCATCAAGGGCACTCCGTTATACATGTCCCCGGAGTTGGTGGAGGAGCGGCCGTATGACCACACAGCAGACCTGTGGTCTGTGGGCTGCATTCTGTATGAGCTGTTCATGGGCACACCTCCCTTCTATACCAGCAGCATCTTCCAGCTTGTCAGCCTCATTGTCAAGGACCCTGTCAAATGGCCTAAGGCCATAAGCCCAGCCTTCAAGGTAAGGAACAAAGCCCTGTCTGTGGTGTAGGACCCATTGTTGCAATAGCAGTTTTGGCTTTGTGTGCTGCTCTGATTGGCTATGCTTAGGTTTTCTCTCCCCCAACATGGATTTCAGAACACAGTGAAGGGATGAGGTCTCGGCCTCCTTGGGGGGAAGCCCTTATCACTGCTATCCCTAGATAAATTGGGAAGCTGAGGCAGAGAAGAGAGGAATGATTTACTGCGCTAAGAAGGGAAGTGTCTTCTCACTGCCTGTCTGCCATTAACACCAGACATGCTGTTTCTCAGGGCGAGACAAAAAAACCCAGGCTTCCTGAGTGTTCTTTCTGAGGGAGACTGGTGGGAGCGCTGTATTCATTTTTGCATGTGTGGTGTCTGACGTTGGCACTATGCTGCCTTATAGAGCTTCCTGCAGGGGCTGCTAATGAAGGATCCCCGCCAGCGCCTGTCATGGCCAGAACTGCTCTCCCACCCCTTTGTTGCTGGACGGGTTACTGGTGAGTACCAAATCATTTCCCCTTCTTACTGCCTGGAGTCTGGGAGCACCACCCTATCATTCTTTTTTTTTCTACCCTGGTTTTTGCTTCCTTCCTCTCAGCTTCCACCAACCCCTAGCTCCTGTCCCTGGGGTTGCTCTGGGTCCCCCAGGATTCTCCTGGGATTGCAGAGCTGGTTGCTCTCCCTGCATCTCAAGAAAGAGCTGCTGAAATTCTGCTCCTGCCTTCTCAGTGATTGATGACTCAGAAGAGCATGGGATCTCAAACCCCTTCACCACCAAGCTGTCACCAGAGCTACAGGCCCTGAAGGAGCAGCAAGCCCATTCCCTGGCCCCTAGGAGTGGCCAGTCCAGGATCCTGAGAAAGGCTCGGCAGAAGATGGCTGAGGAGGCACAGAAAAAGGTGGAGAAAAGTGTGGGATTCTCTGGACTGCACCCCATGGTTATGTCAAAGGAGGGGCTCTTAAATGGGACCGAGGGGAAAGACAGAAGGAAGGTGGGCCAGGCTGGTGTAATGGCCACATACAAGGCAGGATTTGGGGATCATTGCTGTGGTGGGGCTCTTCTCACTGAGTCTCCCTGACCAAACTTCTCTGCCATCTCCCAGGGGCAACTGAAGGCAAACATTACATCTATGAAGGACTCTGGCAAAGGACACACCAGACATAAACCCAGAGCAGCTTTTGAAAAGGCAGCCCTTGAGGAGGAGGAGCTACTAGCATCCTTCAAAGAGAAGAACTCAGGTGTCCTGCAAGGAAAGAACAGCATGGCAGACTGGCAACTGGAGGAGCCTCCTCCAAGCCCACGGTGAGGGAAGGCTGGGACTGGGAAAAAGAGAGGAAAGTGGGGTAGCTCATTGACTGGGCTGTTTCCTTGCCTAGGGAGCACAGCATCACACAAGATTATGAGCGGGAGTTTCCCCAGCCAGAAGCACCTCTGCAGCTTGGTGTTGGCAGAGCAGAGCTCCAAGGCAGAAAAAGCATCGAGGCTGTGGACCTGAAGAGCGAGGTTAGATGATGTCCTGCGATAAGGACATCAGGGCCCAGTTCCTAGGGCTTGGTACTTAGACTCTGGGATAGGCAGAATCTGTGGCACCAACTCTCTCTTCCATGGTCAGGAGCTGGAGAGTGATGAGGAGTGGCAACATCTGATCGAGGCCACAGAGCCCTTGGCCATGCAGCTGAGCACGCCTCTGAGCCTCTTGAGGGACCCAGCCTTCCGGCACCGTGTCCAAGCCCGGCTTGAAGAATCTGCTCAGCAAGTGAGTGATGGCTGGTCCAGCTGACTGAGACTGGGGACATGGATGCTGCCTTCTTTCCTGGGATTGGGTAGGGAGCATTGGGAGATCCCCTGCTTCAGCTAGCAAGGAGTTCTGCTGCTTCCCCAGGCATCAGAGCTGCCTCACACACTTAGCTTGTCATCTCCTCCACTATTGTCCCTTGCTTCTCCACTGTCCTTGGGGGGCAGCCATGTGACTGATGGAGAGGCCATAAGTGCTGCTGATCATGAGTCCTTCTGGCTTCTTGCTGCCAGGTGCTGGAAGGGATGCTTGAGGGAGCGTCCCATCTCCGTCCCATACTTCGTGTTGTGGGAAATCTTCTGGCTACCCACTGTGACTCTGAGCTGCTGAACCTCTTTTGCCGAGAGCTGAATGTGCCACTGTCCCTGCTGCATCTGGCCAAGCAGATGCTGGAAAGTGGCAGTACAAAGCAGGTGGGTGTAGAACCCCAGGCAGATTGTGGCTCCCTCAGTCCTGCAGTGTGCCTGTGCTATCACAGGTCTCTATGTCCTGCCGGAGCTGGTTCACAGGACCAGTGTCTCTTCCAGGCCCTGTTTAGAAGGGGGAAGATCTTGGCAAGGAAGGATCCTGCTGCAGTGGTGTCAGGCTGGCAGGCAATTGCCACTTCATGTTTCTTTCTGCTTCCTGCAGCAGCCCTGGTGTATCACAGTGCTGACAGACCTCATCATGGTGACCACAATTTACTTCAGCAGTGAATGCAGCCTGGAGGAGAGTGGGCAGGACAGGTAGGGGCAGGGCAAGTGGGGCAACATGGTACACTCTGAGGTCTTTTGTGGCCACAGTAGAGAAGTAGGAAGGAAGGAGAAACTGTCATGTGGGGAAAGGCACAGCTGATGAGTTCAGTTGTGCTACTTTGCAGCCAGGGCTGTAAGGACGTGACCAGATCCTGTCTTTATAGCCAGTGACTAGGTTTATCTGTTCTCTTTTGTACTTGCTGCCTTCCCAAGCCTACAGACCTTCCAGGACAGTGCCAACCACTTCCTTGCCCTGCTGCCAGATCTGCTGGCTGAGCCAGCTGACAGTGAGATGAGACTGTGCCAGCAAAGCCTCCGGGTAAGAATGTCCCAGTCTCCCTGTTCCCCACTCTGTCCTCCCCTGACCAAAGCTGTGGGCTTCAGTGCATGCATTAGTGGGGAGAGCTGCCTGCTCTGAGCTATGTGGCCTGATGCATTCTTGTCAGGGCCACTATTGTATTTAATTTTTTGGGGGAGTTGAGGGGTGGATCATATGCAGAAAGAATCTCTCTGAGGGACACCTTCCTTGGCTGTACCTCCATGCGTACCCTTCTCTCAGCCAGCATGTGGCTCCTATGCAATAACAGTGGGACTTGAGTGGCTGGAGAGGAGACATTGGTCCCTGAAGCTCAAGCACAAGTGTTCTTCTCCCATCTCTGCTGTTCCTCCCTAGTTTCCTCTATGATTGTTTGTCTCTACCTTCCCACTTTCTATCTGCAGTAATAGCAACCTCTGTGTCTCCCTCAGTGCTTTATCCTGCTCTGTGAGAGCCTGGATGCGATGTGCCCCTCTATCTCTGCCCCCTTCTATGCCAGCCTGCGAGAGGAAAATGAGCCCCTGCTGAACAGACTCCTTCAGGAATTGATCTCTGAGCAACTTGCTCTTCAAGGTAGCTCTAATGGCAGCTTACCACTTACTCACAGGGCTTCCTGGCAGGCTTTCCTTCTCTTTCAAGCCCTTGAGCTCTATCAGAGCACTAACTGCTGTTGCCAGGAGAAGGTGGCTGAGCTTATTTGCCCAAATCCCTCAAACATCTGCCACCTGTGGCTCTCCTGTTCTCTCCCTCAATTGCAGATCTTACCCAAACATCTCTTGGCCTTCAGCTCCATCCTGCTGTTACTAAGCACCCCTCATGCTTAGGATGTGTCTCTTGAGCTCTGTCCTTTCCAGGTGCAGCAATGGAGGCCAAGTCAGCCCATGACCAGAGACAATGCGTGGCAGACCTTTCTACAGCTGCACTGGCAGCTGCCTGCAGCATCCCTCTGGCACGGAACAGCTGTCGGGAAGCCAAGCAGCAGGTCAGGCCACTTCTCTTTGTAGGGAGCAACAGCCCTCTCCAGGAGAATCTCTTTTTCAGCAGTAGAGTGTAGGGCTGGGATGCTCCGAGTTTGCTGGCAGAGGGGCTGTAATTTGCAGGCTGCTCTTCCTGATCTAAGAGCTGAGCCTCAGGAGTCTAAGAACTGGGGTTAGGAACATGGGGGAGGGGAAACTCTGGCTTCAGCCCTTAATGATTCCTGTCTGCCTGAAATTAGCCATTAAGTAAATGAGTCTAAGGATTCCTGAGTCAATTAAAAGACTCACACTTAATGTCTGACATAGGGAAGGGCTAAATAAAAGATTAGGTTAATAGAGAAATGCAAAGGATTCTTGTAAGTTTTTGATATGAACTGTAAAAAATCTGAAATCAAACTGAATAGGAGGGAAAACAAGAATACACATTTATGTTTGATAATTGAGTTCAACTCTAAGTCAACATGGAAAGAAGTGGAGCAAGAATCTTACCTTACTCATGTCAGCTCAGGGACTGTGCATCAGGGCAGTGCTGGGTCATGATGGATGAGCGTGCCTGCTTGAAAGCAGGCACTGCTGTGTAGGAAGCAATGCCTTCTTCTATTAACCTGTTGCTAGTATGGAACTTCTTAGTCTGTGCAATGCTTCAGGTGCCTGAAGTATATAACAGGCTGATTTTTATAGGTTGCTCAGGAGATAGCTGGAAAGCTTATGGATGGAGAGTGCCAGCAGCTTGGAAAATTGCTGGAGAAGCTGGAGAACCCAAATTGCTCCTTGAATGTTCTCAAGGTAATGACCTCATCCATTTATCTGGCTGTTCCCAAAGGTGTCCAGTCTCCTGGCCTAGGATTAAGAACTTGGGGAAGTGGGAGCTGGAGGTTCAGCACTTAATAACTCTGGTCTCCTTGAGTAATTGAGTTCACAGTAGCCATGGAGTGTGACTAGGATGGGCCTGATCACTGTGTCTCTGTCATCTGGGCAGCTGTACAGCTTTCCCTTCTGTCTTGCAGATCCTCTATGCTGGCTGCTATGCCAGCCCGAGTCTGTGCCAGCACCTGGGTAGGAATCAGCAAGTATGGGATTTCCTCATGCAGCTCTCAAAGGGCAAGGTAGAACTTCACTGCGGCCCTTGTGATTGGGTAGGAGTGCATGACCCATTTCTTTGGGTGCTGCTTACACCAGGTTGGGTGTTGTGGAAAGAAAAGTGTGTGATGGAGCTCAGTCTGCAGAGCGCAGTTGTTGTCTACCTTCCAGGTCTCAGAAGCATTCCCTCCTCCCCTCCCAGTCTTGCTGTTCCCCTGTGACTCCTGCTCCCTTGGCAGGTCCCCATGGCGGAGTTGACTCAGAGGGTGGCCTGTGAGGCCTCCCTATACCTGCTGACCCTGCTTACCCTGCAGCCCCAGGCCTCTCCTTCCAGGTAAGCACCAGCTTTTATCTGTGGGTAAAGTAGAGCATTCCCTGTCCTGTACAAGTCTCTGCCCTACACCTTACTCAGAGCTAGGCTTCTGGTCCTGCTGATCCCTCTGATCCTGATGCGTAGATGGATGCGGGGGATGCACTAGGGACCCAGAATGGGCAATGAAGCTCTGTGAATGAGGAATCATTTGCCCTCCTGCAAAGTGGCTTCTTCCCATCCTTGGGAGTATTTGAATGCCGCTGCTCAGTTGGATGTAGAGGCTTGGAAATACAGTACTGTGAGGAGGGCTTAGCTGCCAGTGTCTCTCCTCTGATTCCTGTGTTTCAGGCTTGAGGAGGTGGTTACCCTGGCCCTGGATCTGCTCACTCAGTCTCCTGTCATATCTGTTGTGGTAGGTCTGTCCATTCTGCCACAGGTACCACAAGGAATCCTGCAGAGCCCCACATCCCATTTGGGTTTTACTGTTGCTTCCTCAGGGTGGGATGGGATAGGTGCAGCTGATCTGTCCTTGCCCTGGTCTAATGGATTAAGAGTGGATAGGCAAGTCCTAAAGGTGCTGAACTCTGTTTCTTCTCACAGGGTGCTGCAGCATTCCTCCTGACACAGCTTGATCAGCGTGGGGTGCCTGTTGCACTTGGGGGAAAAGAAATCTTACCAGCAATGACAAGCGCACTGATGGAGCCTGCTGAGGTATGGAATAGGGCCTGAGGAGCAGGGGGGCCTTGCTGTCACCCCAGTACAAAGGTTTGCAGGCAAAGATGGACTAAGAAAGGTATGGGGTCTGGTGTGCTTCCCTCAGAGCAGTGCTCAGATCCAGCCTGTCCCACATTCTTTTACAGCTGCATTTCTCCCTGCCTATGGGTGCTGGTCTCTATGATGGGATCATTTTCCTCCTATTAAAGCTGCTTGCACAGGTACCAGCCTTCCTTTCACCCTTTGCCTGAGCTGGGTGTGGGGATGCAGAGGCCAGAGTGTGGATTGATGGTGAAGGATGGGGGGAAAAAAAGGAAATTGTAGAGCTTTAGCTGAACTGTGCAACCCCATGAAAGTCACCTTTCATGTTTGTGGAGCTCAGGAGGGTTAATGGGAGGCTGATAGGCAGAGAGGAGTGATTCATGGATATATCAGAGTGGGAGAGAACAGAAATGCCCTGAGACTGGTGCTATCAGCAGGGGCAGGAGGGCTGCTAGGTTCCCTCTTTACTCTTTGGACCATCCAGCCCTGGCTTCCCTGGGACCATGGGGCTGGTAGAATCATGAACTGGAGCCCTGGAGAACAGTCTGTAAGCCTGTTAACACTTTTTTTCCCCATACGTAGGAGGATGTGGCTGTGGAACAGAGCTTTGCTGCCTCAGAGTTGTGGAGCATGGTGTGGTATTGTGTTCCTGCAGTGCTTTGCATGGGTGGCAGTGGAGCAGCACTGGAGGGAAACAGCCCAGAGGCAGGGGCCCCTGTGGCAGAGCCAGACTGGAGCCTTCTCTCCCCTCAGGGTAGGAGCTGTGGGTGAAAAAGGCATCTGTCCTGTACCCTACTCCACATCCTGCTCTCAGGCTTGTTCACATCTCTGTCCCTATCATCAACTGATCCCTAGGGCCAGAGGGTTCAGGGATTGTTCTTGAGGATTGTTGACCTTCTCCAGAAAGTGAGGGCTCTATGCAGCACAGGCAAACAGAAGAGAGGAGACTTTTTCAGTCTTCCCTCCCTTTGCCTCTCTGCCATGCTGTTCCTCCTGCAGGCACACTGCTTTTCTTAAGCCTGGCCCTCTTCATTTTCACTCATGAGACCCACCGGTGCCTGCCTCAGCTCACCCAGTCCCATGGTGTCCTCATGGTGATGCTGAAGACACTGCTCTCTCCTCGCTTCCTGGCGTGTCTGGCACAGACGTGAGTTGGGAAGGCTGAAGTGAGCAGTGCTCAACAGCTAATTTTTTATTTTTCCCCCCCTCATCATCTCTGTATTAAGCCCAGTCTCTAACAAATTCAGGCAAGCAAGGGAGAATGGAGAGGCTGAGCTCATCCCAGCTGTAGTGATGCAGGCCTGCCAGCTTCTCTGTTTTCCTTTTGCCCTGGATGTGGATGAAGACACCATAGCATTAGTCATCGAGGCAGTGAGAGACTCCCAGATTCCTCCCCAGCTACTGCAGGTACCCTTCTACCCCCCACATTTATCTTCCCCTCCTTCCTGGAGACAATTCCCCACATCACAGCCCATGCTGGCACTGCTGTTTTGTGCCCAGGTGGGGACAACACTTGAGTGCCATACAGCCCTCAGTGCAAGAATGATGCCCTCAGCACTACTGTGTCTCCTTTCTCCTTAGGTCTGCTGTCACCATCTGCCTTTCTCAGACACTGAGCTCCCCATGAGCCTCTTATGCCGCCTTGTTGTCTCCGATGAGCAGGTCACAGACCAAATAGCAAGGGAGGCTGCTGCCTCAGAGCACATCATTGCCTACTTGAGTATTGTCTTGTTTTCAGGCAGCCTCACGCTCACAACTGACCTCCTGTCTCTCTTGACTCATGTGGCTCGGACCTGTCCGGAGCACCTGCCCTTCCTCCAGAGGATTTTAGGGGGTTCAGATATGACCTACCAGGCACTGACTCACCTACTCCGCCACCAGGAACACCCCATACGGGCCAAAACCTGCAATTTGCTGGGCAACCTGCTCCGACACAGCCATGGCTTTCCCCAGGTGCTGCAGAACCAGCTTGACTTACTGGAGGGCCTGCTGGTGTGCCTGGCTGATGAGGATGAGGCTGTGCGCAAGGCAGCCAGCTTTGCAGTGGGTAATGCTGCTTATCATGAATCCTCCCCATCCGGGACTCTGGGCAAGGCTGTGCCCAGGCTGACGCAGCTGCTGAGCGATCGGCAGGCCAAGACACGCTGCAATGCAGCCTCAGCCCTTGGCAATTTGGGCCGGCGCTCGGCAGAGCTCGGGGAGTTGCTCATCGAGAGCGGGACCCCCCGCATCCTTCTGGAGGTGGCCTGCCGGGATCCCCAGGCCAGTGTGCGGGAGGGAGCACTAATGGCTCTGTGCGCTGTCAGCCAGCACCCTGGTATACAGCAGGTATCAGCCCTCACCCCTCTTGTGAAACAGCTGGTGGCATTGAGGGGATGGTGCAGGGCTGACTGCTGATTGCTGTGCCTCTGTCCACAGGTGTTGCTTTCCCTCAGGGCCAGTGACCAGCTGGCTGCGCTAGCCGGCAGTGACTCCTGGCCCACGGCTGGGGGCAGCCCCCGGCCTTCATCTGCACGCCACTGCCAGAAGATCATCCGCCTCCTCACACCCCTGCAGAGCACCTGAGGGAGCTCAGTGAGTCCGTGCAAGCTACGTGTGCCTGCCTCGTGCTCTGCGCTGGTGAAAAGGGCTGAAGCCAGCAGTTGCCCCGATGCTGGGGTGGGAGAAACGCTCCTTCTGACCCCCAGTGACTACTGGCTGCCCCGGGGAACTCTGCCTGGCCTCTTGGGCTGTGCTCTGGATGCACTTATTAGACCTGAGGATGAGGACACCTTCAGCACGTTGCTGTGGCACACCCGGGCTGCATATGCTCTGATCAGAAGCGTCAGTCTGGGGCGTGGTACCGAAGAACCCTTCCCACGTGGAGCTTTTTTCGGAACAGGTGGCTGCGATCTCCAGGACCTGGGCACCCTTTAAGGGCCGCAGCACTGGGCGGTGGCCGTGCCCCCCTCCTGCCGGCCGTCCTTTCTGCGTTTCTCTGACTGCCGCCTACTCGGCCGCCAGGGGGCGCCGCAGGACGCGGTGCACGCCGGGAGCTGTAGTCCTGCCCGTCGCCCGCGGGGTTGCCGGGATGCGCGGTCACGTGGCAGCGCGGCGCCGGCCGGGATCCCCATGGTAACGGCGGGCCGTCCGCGGGCGGCGCGGGTCGGGGCGCGGCGGGCGGTGAGTACGGGCGGAACACCCCGCACCCCTCTTGAGGGCCGCGCCCCGTTTCCCGGTGAGGAGCGGGTCCCCTCGCTCCCGATCTCCTTTATCGGCGGGGCTCCCGCTTTAACGCCTCCCCCCGGGAAGGGCTTCCCCTCCCCCCCCCCCCCGGGAAAGGCCTCCGTCGCGGCCCGCCCCGGGGCTCGGCGGGGCCGCGCTGTGCTGTGGGCGGCCGGAGGGCTGAGGCGCGGCCTTCTCGGCACGTGGCTGGAAGTGCGCCTGCGGGCTGCGCTGCCGCGTGTCCCGGCCCGGCACGTGCTGTGCCCGGCAGCCCGGCCCTCCGGCACCGCCGCTCGGGGGTTGTTTGGGGGCTGCTTCCCCACGTGAATCTCTGCCTCTCCGCGTGTTTTCGACGCAGGCAGCTCTGCTTCTGAGAGGCAGCCGTGTGGGGTGGGGCGGTTGCAGGGTGTGTTTCTTCTAGGAGTGCTGAAGCTCCGGTTTCGACTGGGAAGGGTCTTCACCATATATCTGGGGACTTTTTTATTATTATTATTTTTGTTTTTATCCAAAATATACTAAGAAAAGAGGCTGGACAAAGAATTGGTGTGCTTTGAGCTAATTGGCAGTTCTTGTTTCCCTGTTCACTGTTATTTTATACTTTCACCGCTCACTACGAGACTTCCATGCTTACATTGTTCCTGTGCCACAAACTGAGCACAGTCAGGCAGCGTGAGAGCAGAACGACCTGTGCTGCTGGCTGAGCTCTCTCCTGCTGTTCCTCCCACTGTGAAGCTGGATGGTGAGTGCTGTGCCTTCAGCTTGCTCTGCCAGGGTCTGCAGGAAGGTGCTGGACCTCTTCATTGTCAAGGCTGTGAAAAGCTGCATGTTTTAACTGCTTATTTTTAATCCAGATTCATTTCCACGCTCTCAGCTGCATCATACCATCAGCTAGAGGGTGAGGAGGTATGATTTAGGGCAGGGACTTTCCAGCTTCACTGGTGAGAAAATACAGAGCTCTCTGCTTTGCTGTCCCTGACCCCCATTGGTGGCCAGGGGACTGTGGGCAGGGAATTTCTGTGCTATCAATACCAGAAGGCTGCTATGAAGGCTCAGGGAAATGCCTTTCCTAGCCCTTAGAGCTGGTGGGGTAGAGTGGCAGCCTTGCTGCTTGCTACCAGTTTTGTTCCATGTTCGGGACTTTTTGTTCTCTGTCATTGTTGCTGTGCTCACAGAGCGGTCAGCCCACTGCTTCCAGCAGTGTCCCAGTGAGCACGGAGTCAGCCCTCTATTATTTCAGCTTTCCCTCTGTGATGAAGCCACAGCTTTTCTGCCTAATCATGCTGAAGTCACTCACCTCATCTGGCACCATGCGCTGACGTCCCGAAAGCAGTGAGAAACGTGCAAAGTCCCCTGTGACTCAGGCAGCTGAGCCCTTGTCGTCCAGTGCACCATGGTAGGCCCTGACCTGCGCAGGGAACAGCTGCCTGCTTATGCCCTGGGGTGAGGCCCTGGCTGGGCCCAGTTCTTCGTCTGGTGCCTGCTGCCTCTATGGCTGCCTGGCTTGCCACTGCATGGCTTGTGAGCCCCCTGCCTTGCAGGGCTGTGTGATTAAAGGATCACTTTGGGGAGCGGTGCCGTTCTCGCAGTTTCTCTGTTAGGTGTGGAATTGAAAGTCACAGCTGTTCAATGGAAGTGAACAGCCCCAGCATACAAGCAATCCCTGGATGCAGGTGGAATTTGCTGATGCATCCATACCGCATCTGGTTTCTCCCTGGTGTCTCTCCTTGACCAGAGCAGCCAAATGCAAACTTGGTATCTTGCAGTCTGCTCTGAGTAGGGGAGGAATTCTCATTGTCCCACACCTTCGGTTTTGCACCCAAAAGAGGACAGCTGTCCCATGGGCGTTCCTGAGGCAGCTGAGCTGTATCTAAGCCTCATTGTCCTTGCGCACTTGTTTTCATGGCTGGCAGCAGCATCCCATCTTCTCCTGGAGCTCACAGGTGGCCTGATGTGTTTGTGTATGGTGTTATGCAATCCCATGCTGAATTTGGGGCTGCTTGTCTTTTGGAGCTCACCTAAATGAGGGTGGTTTCTGTGCTGTTGGAACATGAGTTTGCATCTTGTTACTGGGCATACCAGGTGCTCAGGCACGCACAGTAAATCACAGTGCTTGATTTTGTTGAAAGCTTTAATTTTTTTTAAGCTGAATAGGTCCTTATGAAATGGGTATTGGCTTTAAATCCTTTTTGTTTGTGTTGTATTGTTGTTAACTCTCTTGTTCAGGTATTAATGGAATGTTGTAGAGCTTCAAGTGAGGGATGTGGTGTGACCTCAGATCTCCCTTATAAAAAAACTTGATCCTTTCTGACTGTAAAGTGCAGGCTGAAAGCGTGGCATAGAAAATATCACCAGATCACACATATCTGACTTTGTTTCCTTTCCACTCCTGTGACTTTTGGATGCATGAGGCTGACAGCACATTATCAGGTCAGCTCACAGCCCATGCATTTGCAAGCTCTTGTTATTTTAAGTGTGTCACCACAGCTGAGTTTAAAATAACCTTCCTGCTTAAACTCACGTGTCGGAGGCTTGCTTTACGCCTGGGCTCTTTGGGGCTCATCCTTTCTCTAGAAGCAGCTCTGCTAGGAGCACAGCAAGGGTAGGGCTGGAGAAGCTCTGCTACACAGCTGCCTCTTAGTGGGGTACACAGGGCTGGGGCATGTGGTGGTCCCTGCAGTGTGTGAGTCGTCAGGGCTGTGGCTGCGCTCCAGCTGACGTCCCGAGCAGGCTGTGTGGTAATAAAAGGTGCTAGCTGAATAACTGTGAGCAGGTGCAGCTCTACAGTCGCATAATGTAACAACCTTGGCCTCTTTATTTATTGTGTGTCAATAAGCCCAGGCCAAAATCCATTAATTACCATTAATGATGTTTGGGTTGGACTTCCAGCCCTGCCAATTCACCCTGGGAGTGGAGCAGGGCTTTTCCCAGCTCATGTTTCCACAATAAAACTTCCAAATGTTGTTGTACTGCTGTTGTGAGTGCCAGTGGGGCCTGCTGCCCTTTGACCTTCCTGGCCAGACCCCTGCCAGAGGCACAGGTGAGTGAAACAGAAAGGGGAAACCTCACTGAAGGGTGCCCAGCAGTGACGTGGTGGCTGTCTGAAGCCATGGGGCTGTGGCAGCTGCTGTCCAGCGGTGTCCACTGTTTCTTCTGGATGTTCATTAGATGCCTCACTGAGCTGTCTCTTAGGTCACCCAAAGTGGAGGAATTCTGGGGAGATACTCAATGCCCATTGCTTGGGCATTGTTTCTGAGCCCAGCAAGCCTCTTCCCTATCAGGTTGATGCATCTCCTTGTCCTGCAGCTGGTGTACCACCATGTGTAAGCCTCTGGTGCGCTCCAAATCCCTTGTTACAGCTCTATCAGGACAAATCACTTTTATTTTTATAGTGAGATGAGGCAGGCATAGCTGCAAAGCCTGGAGGGATGAAGCACGGGTTGCTCCTGCTGGGTGGTCACACATGGCCGAGCTGCCAGCAAGGCATGGTGACCTCTCAGTAAGAGTCCCCTGCAGGCCAGGACACTGGGGATGCCTCCGTTAACCTTAATATTTTAATTTTAGAATTTCATATCTGTTTTCCTGGTGCGCTGGGGTTGCTTTGGGGTTTGAGTGTGCTTGTTTGGCTGGGCATGCAGGTGCCAAACTCAGACACTTGTTTACTGGGGGAACTCGAGCCAAGCAGGTGGCAGCATCTGAGCACAGCCTCCTCGCCCTGTGCTAATCGCCGTGAATGTCACAACACGGCCAGGCTGCTCGCTGCACACTGATCGGGTGACACGGCACGACCCAGTTCTGGAGGGTGCGTGCAGCTCCTGCAGGAGTGTTTTGGTGAGTCGTGGTGTGTCCATGGCACCAGAACCAAGCATCCCCAGGTTAGCAGGATCCTGGTGGTGCCTCTGCTGCCTTCTGAAGCTGGCACAACTCACCCACAGCTCTGAGCATGGAGTGGAGCTGAGGCTTTCTGTACATCCTGACAGGGTAGTGGCTCCTGTAAGATCCTGTGCAGGATGTTTCCATCTCATACAGCATCTGGTTGGGATGCTGTTGGCCTGATCTGAGCATGTATGGGATACTGGGAGCCTGCACAGGGTAGGGGTGAGCTTGGCCCAGCCCTTTGGTGGACCTGAACTGCTCTCATGGTGCTGCAGAGCAGCACTTCTGGTCTGGAAGCTACATTTCAAGTGCCGCAGCCCACGCTTGATTTTCAGGTGACAAAGGAGTGTGTGCATTGCAAGAAAATGAAGGGAGTGGGGGGATGGTTAATGCCCTGCTTACCTTTTGCTACTTTTTTTGGGTGTTCTTCATTAAGCTTGAAAGCAATTTCTTATTGTGGCTGTATCCAGGGGCCCTCCAGGCATGAGTTAAAGCAAGGCAAATATCTGGCACGTGCTTTGTTTTCTCTCCTCCCCAGGCAAAAGAATCATACAGGCACAGTGCAATTGTTTGAGGAGGATTTAGGGCACCAAGTGCTGTGCAGCATTCTGGTCTGCGGGCTGCTCCTTCTGAGAGACTTTTCTGTAGGGCCATTATTAAAAAGAATGCACGTGTGGTGTAGGCAGTCTGTGCCTGGCACAGGTGATGGTGTTGGAAGAGCCCTGTGTTTTCTGTTTGCAGCCTCCTCACTCCTGGGCTGTTTCTGTAGAGTTACCAAAGCAAGAAACTTATTGTCAAAGTGAAGGCTGAGGTTCTTGCTAAACTGTGTGACCTTGGGAGCTGGAGCCTTAAGGAAAGGAGAAAAACAAGAAACATTTGGGGGTTGCTGTGGAGCCAGGAGAGCTGCCTTGCCTTGCCAGGTTAGCTATGGCAGCCAGGGCAACCTTTGCTTTCACAAAGTCAAAGCTTTTGTGTGCACAGGACTTTTCCCAGGGCCCTTTGTAAGTTGTCCTTCATGTCCTCTGGTGTCAAGTGAGATGCCAACTCTTTCTTTGCTGTGATCTGGTCCAGAGAGACCTTTGGGAAGCCTTGGCAGAGGGAGGGACGTGGGTTTTGATGCTACTTGGTGCCCTCCTGGCAGCAGAATTGGGCCTGGCTCATAAGCCCAGTGGTGCAGAGACATCCTGTAAGAGGCCAGCTTTGCTGTGGCAGAGCTGTGGGGTAAGGAGGAAAGCAGGTGTGCTGCTCAAGTCACTGTGTTTCATGTAGTCATTTTGTTTCAGGCCAGTGAAGGTGCTGCAGTAGATTACAGATTTGCTCTTGCCTCGTGCTATGGCTCTACATGGCCTCAGCAGGACCACAACACAATAACCTGGGCCCCAGACAGGAGGAGAGCCTTGTCCTCAGGACAGACACCCTTCCAGCAGAACGACCGCGACAACGCCGAGTGTGGTGCCTCGCCCCTCAGCAGCAGGCGAAACCCATCTGGACTTTGGAGGGGCAGCATGTGAATGCCCACCAGGATCTCGGCCCGCCGTCCTCAGGGATCCCTTTGCAACAATCATGCTTCTTGTACCCGCCAGCACCGTGCCCGTCGCATCCCATTGAAAGCTCCCAGCCCTGCCCGGAGCTGTGTGGGAGCGCACTGCTCTACCAGCGCTCCTGCCTGAGAGCCAAACCCTACCGCTTTCCTTTCCGGAGCCCCCAGGACACCACCCCTGCCTCAGGAAGGGCAATGTCTTCCTTGCTGATGGAGCCCTGCCTGCCACCAGTGCTGCCTGAGGAGCATGCGGGGTCTGGGCTGAAAGGCTCTGCTCTCAGCTTAGGCTCAGCTTGCCCTCAGCAGGCTTCCAGCTCCTGCAGACCAGTGCTCCACAGCAATTCCTTCCTACAGCCAAGCAATGCTAAAGTGCCTTTGCTGCAGTCACCAGAAATGAAGAAGCTGAAGAACACCGACAGTTTTCCCACCATCTCATGGCCACACTCTAGGGCTGATGGAGACTGCTTTCCCCGCAGCTCTGCAGTGCAAAGCAGTGACTGGGAACAAACCTCTGTCTCCTCCCTGACCCTTGTGCCCAGCAGTGTGACCCTCAGGAATGAGCGCTGCTCTTGGCCACTGGGAGACATTGAGAGGAAAGCACACAGCTTGTGTGAGGCAGAGCCCAAGATCAGCCTCACAGCAGCTGTGCAGCAACTGGTCGGACAGACTGCCACCTGCAATGGCTTCAGACATGAAGTTAAAAGCTCTGGCCTTAGGAATGCAGGTGGCTTGTCCAGCAGGGACAGATCAGGGCATCGCATCATAGCACACCTCACTCCAGAGGAAACCATTGCTCCCCCAAACTTGGAGATGGGCAGCCATCATCTTAATGGTAACTCAAGCCTTATAGGCACTGATGGTGCTGTTGTCTGCACTAAACGGATCAGTGTTCATCTCCTGGCCTCTCGTGCCAGCTCTCCTGACCGCAGCTCCAACTGCCGGCTCATGAACACGCTGCCCCTGCATGGCAGTGAGCAGGGAACCAGAGCAGAGCCTCAGCAGCTTGCTGCCATCTCTGAAGTGGCCGCTCAGATGTCCAGCATCCAGCTGGAGAAAAAGAAGAAGTGTGCCCACGCAGTGCTCCCAGAAAAGCCTGAGTGAGTAGAGCATGGGGAATGAGAGAGGCTGTGGGGAGGTGGGGTTGGACTGGCTTTCTTCTGGGCTTGTGTTGAAAAAGGCTATACTTAGGGCAGTGCAGGGGTGACTGTGTCTGTAAACAAACCCATGTGAAACATCTTGTTGCAGGAGGAACCTTTCTTCAATCCCAGGTCACACAGGCCCTTGGTGGCTCTGAGCCCTCTCATCTCCTTTTTCAGCCACAGCATGGAAATGTGGTGGGGCACTGCTTGTCAGGCTCTGCACATGTTTTGGGTAAAGGTTGCTGTCAGGTCAGCTCCAACAAAGCTTTCCCTGGGCAGAATTGTGCATTCCTAAAGTAACTTGGCGTCAATGTAGGACAAGGAGAATATGGAGCAGCACTGTGGGCTTCTAGGTGTTTTGGGCTTAGAAAGTATTTACCACTCTCTAATGTGATGTCCTTTATCTCAGTGGTGCTGCTGGGGAGTCACTGCTGGAGCTGAGCCATCCCCAGGACGATGTGGAGGAAGAACTTCCTGGTGGCCTGGATGAGAGCTGCAGTCTGGAGGAAGAAGAGAACAGTGAGTGCCCATTCCCCAGGAAGAGCTAAACTCTGTCCCTTGGTGTGTGCAGGGATTGTCTGGGAGTGGGGTGTGTGCACAGCAGGAAAGCTGTGACTGCACACTGTCTTATGTTCTTGCTGTTATTTTGGGATGACCTAGAGATTGTGTGGAAGCCAAAATCAATCTAGCAGCAAGAAGGAGTTGTGGAGGTTCCTGTGGGGAATGGAGTAGGGTTTAAACTTGCCCAGCTCCAGTCTGTGTGAAGGGCTTTTGGCTCCACTTCTGTCCCACTCTTCATAGTGGGTTAGTGGGTGAATTTAGGATTTGAGAACTTGGAACAGCTGTGAAGGATCTGTCCACAGGACCATTTGTTTTTTCTCTTCCCTTCTGCAGGTGACTCGGATGCTTCCTCTGTCACTGGCATGTCGTCTAATGACTCTGTGGCTCTTGTATCCAGGTTAGTAGCTCTAAATAATGCACTGCAGCTTGGCATCTTTGTCTTCTTGGTGGCAGAAGAGAGCTGTAGCATGTGAGGGAATGGAGTGAAGATGGTAGCCAGCTTCCCAATCAGAATTAGCTTCCTGAAGATAAAGCTATGGACAGCAGCCTGTAGAGTGCTGAGGGTGCATCCACCACAGCAAAACAGGGGTCTTAATTTCACTGCCATGGGCAGTTGCTGGGTTAGGTTTATTGGATTACATTATGATCTTGCAGTGTCACTGCTGTGCAGATGAAGCAGAGTGGAGGCATCCTGGGCCCAGAGACTGCAAACAGTTCATGAGGTCTTGTTTCTAGGATGCAGTGCTGAGACACGAGCCACAGCTTGGGTTTTTCTTTAGCTTTTGGAAAGAGGTTTGTTTGGATGTGGTTTGGTCAGTCTGTGGTCATCTGAGCCCTGCCTCTGATTCCTGGCAGACCTTTGTGGGATCTCTCCTTGGCCATACTGCAGTGCTGCTCTTTGCAACTGTGGTGAAGGAGATAAAGGAATACTGATATGCTGATTTCTTTTGCTTCTCCTTCATCCTTACTTCCTTCACTGCATGCAGTCAGACCTGTGCCACCTCCAGTACTGGGCAGTCCTTCACCTTCTTCCAGAAGTCACTGCACCCACACCTGCTACCAAACTCCCACCAATGATGCTTCATTCATTCTAGCCCTCGCCTCTGCAACATTCGTTACATACTCTACTTTTAGCATTATCATGCCTACTCCCTGGAAGCATTCAAGGCCAGTCTGGATGGGCCTTTGAGCAACCTGGTCTAATGGGAGGTGTCCCTGCCTATAGCAGGGGGTTGGAGCTAGATGATCGTAAGTTTCCTTCTAACCCAAACCATTCTGTGATTGTGTGTGTGATACACATATGTAGCAATAGATGTGTTTATTAATGCTCTGCTTTCTCTCAGAAAGTGCTTTCTCTAGTGTGTAGATATGGCAAGAACATGTATGTACGTTCAATAAAACTCCTCCTTTCTCCTTTAAAAATGCCAAAGCTAAGAGGGTTGTGACAACTTAAAGGTGTCTGTGTTACGATCTCTAGCCCATGTTCCTGTGGTCCAGGTTATAGGGTTTGTTGTGTAACAAACTTCCCTGCAAGACACAGGAGAAGATAATGCTTGGCACGCTTATTTATTGCAAACTCCACCCCTTGTCTCTGCAGGCTGGTTACTGGCTTTTATGCCCACTGCTTGTACCACATTACAGTGATGCAAATTCCTGATAGCAGGATCAAGGCTCCTTCTGGAGCCATCTCATCTGCTGTGGACTAAAACCAGATTTGTGCCAAGGAATTACAATCAGTGTGATTTATTGCTGTTTAATAAACTTTTAATTACCAATTCTGGTATTGAAAAAAATGACTGTATAGAAATAAACACTTATGAAACACCCCAGCTTCCCTCCAGGCTCCTCTCTTCCTTTCTCTGATCTCCAGCCCCACTGTTGCATTTTGTCTTCAGTGAGGCAAGGGGCAGTGCAGAACACTCTCATCAGTGTGATGTGGCTCCATTTCATCTGCTGTTTCCAGTTTCTTGCACTATTGATTCATTGTAGGTTCCTTGACTTCAGCAGTCCTTTTGGGGTCTTAACCTTCTCCTGAGGACTCTCTTCTTGTTTCCTGCCTGGCAGGCAGTTTTTGCCCCTGTCTCCTGTCTGTGACATTGTTGTCCCCTTGTCACTGCTTTTACTGCCCTCCTTTAAATATATTTTTGCAAAAGCACCAGAAGCTCATTTCATTGCTCTGTGGCAATTATGGGCAGTACGGTCTCTGAGCGTTTATGGATGTTGAGATGTAAACCAGCCTCTGTGTGACTGTACGCGTAGGTGCTCCCCATGCTGTTTTTACCTTTATCCAGTTGCCTCCTGCTTTGTCTCTCTTAGGAAATGCCTCGAGTGCCTGGCCCAGCCCACTGAGGATCAGGAGAAAGTGCTCAAACCTGCTCTTGTCTGCAGTTTATTCCCTAACGTGCCTCCAACCATCTACTTCAGTACTCGCGATGAGAGAGGTGAGCTACGATGTGTTGCCATGCCATGTTCCAGCATCCTGGATCTCCTTTGGCTGTTGTATCTTCTGTTGCATGCTAGTTCTGCAAAGAGGATTACATACCCTCCCTGCAGGCCCAGTGGCTGTGCAGCAGAACATAGGAAGTGCTGTATCTAATCAAGGTATTGTGTTTGGTTTCCTTTTGTCCTTCGCTTTTTGTCGTCTTAGTGGAAAAGCTGCCTTGGGAGCAGAGGAAGCTGCTGCGATGGAAAATGTGCACGGTCACGCCGAATATTGTGAAGCAAACCATTAGCAGATCTCACTTCAGAGTCAGCAAAAGTAAGTTGTGGGAGGCTGGCATCATCTGATACATCGTGTCCTCCCTCGCCTCTAGCTTGTGGGCGTGAGAAGGCAGACTGCCTGTGAAGAGAAGAACAGGAGTGATATAGGCACTGCAGGATGCTGTGTTCCTGCTTCTGCCTGTCCAGCCTGCAGTATGTGAACTTTTGGAGTCTGGGCAGAGCCCAGTCTCCCTCTTGGCTTGCCAATAGTATGAACCAGAAGGACTTATTCTTTGCCCTTCTGGGGCAGTATGTGGGGCAGCAGAGCTGCACTTTGACTTGCTTAAGCTGTGCCTCTAGGTGGTGCTGGCACTCTGAGGCGGGTAACACTTTTCTAGTGCCTGCACCAGCACCACTGTCCCTTGTCTCCATATACTGAAGAAGAAACTGTCCTTCACTCTGACTGTAACTGGGGAATTCCATGAGTTGGTATCTTGGTACTGGAAAGACATGTAGGGGAGGGCTGGGGACACACTGAGCGTTCACAATTATGATCCATACTCTGGCATGTGATCTCCTAATGGTATTAACAGGGCTTCTCTGTGTATCAGGAGACCTCTGCTCAGTTCATTTTGAGGCTATAATGAGACATGTAGGGCAGACCAAAGCATAGAATGCCTCGCAATCCTACACATCCCTCTGCAGGGCAGAGCTGATTAGCTAACTGCTTCGCTCTCCTGCTGGAAAACAGGAAGGTAAGGGTGTTCGGGGGATTAAATGTTTCTCTCGCTCTCTCTCTGGCCAGATCCTTGCATCAGTCCTTGCGGGCAGATGACACCCCCCCCCCCCTGGTTAACTGGATCCCTCTCACAGCCCTTGGCTTGGCAGTTTTGTAGTGCTAGTGTGACTGCTTTGTTCTTTTGCTGTGCACTATCCCTGGCACCCTTCTACTCCCTCCAGGAAAGGGAGGGGATGTTTTTGGGTTGAGAAGGTGTTGTGGGTGGCAGGGTACTCAGTCATGGGCTATTGTTTTTCCTGTAGAAAGCAATGACTGGCTGGGTTGTTGGGGCCACCACATGAAGTCGCCCGGCTTCAGAGCCATCAGGGAGCACCAGAAGGTAGGAGGTTTTTTGTGCTGACTTCCTTTCTGTGTGTGGAGAGTGTGCTGGGAGCAGTTTGGTGCCTTCCCCTCAGAGCCAGGTGTTCGTTGTGCAGGCTGTCCTTGTGGTGTCCCTTTAGCTGTGTGGCAGCTGGTATTTCTGTTCTGGGAGATGAATGCAGGAGGCAGGCACACATGGGAACTGGGTGAACGTCTCTGCTGTGAACATTTATCCTGTACAGACCAAGGCTGTAGTTAAGCTGTCTTCACTTGTGGCTTTGTCTAACCACAGTTATTGTTGTTTGAAGTAATCCTTCCACTGACAGAGTTGAGCCAGTGCTGGGTTCAGAGCGGGTGTATTCCCTGGTCAGGGAGTGACGTGGAGAGGCAGGAGTATCTCACAGGATCTGGGTTCCTTTTCAGCTAAACCACTTCCCTGGTTCATTTCAAATTGGAAGAAAGGACCGTCTGTGGCGCAACCTGTTGAAGATGCAGACTCGTTGTGGGAAGAAGGAGTTTAATTTCTTCCCCCAGTCCTTCATCCTGCCCCAAGACATCAAATTACTCAGGAAAGCGTGGGAGGAAGGAGCTAGCCGCCAGAAATGGATTGTGAAACCAGTAAGTGAAAAGCAGCACTCGGCACCCGATCCCAGCATAGCTGCAAGGAGAAGATCTGATCCATTCTTGTTTGTTTTGCAGCCAGCATCAGCAAGGGGCATTGGCATCCAGGTTATCCACAAATGGAGCCAACTACCCAAAAGGAGGCCACTGCTGGTACAGAGGTGAGCAAAAGAAAGCAAAGTTGACAGGCAGCCTGGGACCTCCTACTGTCTAGTCTCAGACCAGATCTGGGCAGTTGTTGCTACCCAGCAAAGCAGAAGCATCTGATTTGTGTCTGGGCACCTCTACAGGCTGAGCGCAATGGTGCTGCTGGAAGTGTGGCTCTGTCAGCTGTAGTTGGGTTTACAGGGATGCTGCTATTTCTGTGTAAACGTAGCTACAGTTGGGTTTCACCCGCTCTCCAAGTTGATTCCTGTTTTTGCCTTCTGAGGTGGGGCCAAGAGGTGCTCTTGCATGCAGAAATGGTAACTCTGCTTGCTTCTTTTGCAGATATCTGCACAAACCCTACCTCATTGATGGGAGAAAATTCGACCTGAGGATTTATGTGTATGTCACTTGTTACGATCCCCTCAGGGTCTACCTGTTCAAGGATGGATTGGTTCGCTTCGCTAGCTGCAAGTAGGTTGTACAACAGTGGTACAGGGGATCTTCCTCCATCAGCCACTCATGACTGTGGCAGTCACCTCAGCTTGGGCAGGAGGCAGTCACACTGTGTATGGTGGATGCTCAGAGCTCTAGCTTGCTTGCTGAAGAAGCAGTCTTGAAATGCACAGGTTCACTGCAGGTGAAAGGAAATGTGAGAGGATGTTTTGTGCATCCACCTTTTCCAAGTCAAGATCAGCTCAGGGTAAAGCGTTGCTTGTAATGTGTAGTCTGTGCTTCAAGTGGATGTACTGGAAATCTAGATGTTTCATCCAGTTTTGACTGTATTGTCTTGTGCTGCTGTAGTACCATCACTGCTTTTGCCCAGTGATGCTCTGGTCTTTTTTTATGACTCTGAGGGTAGGATTGCACCCCTCAGTTCCAGGGCAGCCTGTTCTGTGCCTCATCCTTTGTCCTCCTAGCTCTGGGTCTGTGGGGACAGAAATTGTGGAGGCAGCCTTGTTCCAGGCTCCCTGGGAAAAGGCAGCAGCAGACTTGGTGTGCAGCCAAACAGAAAGGTGGTGTCTGAGACGAGAACAGAGCTCCTTGCACCATGGGTCTGGAGGCAACCTGTTCAAGCTCAGACTGTTTGTGCTGCTACCATTTTCTCTAGGTACTCCTCCTCAATGAAGAGCCTCAGCAACAAGTTCGTGCACTTGACCAATTACAGCGTGAACAAGAAGAACACTGAGTACAAGTCCAACTTGGATGAGACTGCTTGCCAGGGACACAAGTGGTAGGTGCTGTGAGGGGGGAAATTTCAGTGCACAGGGTCAACTCTGTCTGTTCTCTGTTAAATAAGCCTTTTTTCAGTATTACTACCCCAAACTGGAAGGTACCCAAAACTTCTGTATCATCTGCTCCTGCCAGGGGAAATGGGGACAGAAGAGTGATTTGAATTATCAGGACATGGTGTTGAGAAGCAGTGGTGCTGTTTCTAGTCACTTCAGAAGAAGGCTGCAGTCTTGCAAAAGTTTCTGTTCCCTGCTGTCCTATAGGTGGACTGATCCAAGTAGTTAGGCACTTGTCTCTGATTCCACAGTGATGTTTAAACTCTTAAAAATAGTGCAGGATAGAGTTCTCAATTTGTGGGCCTGGGCTGGTCTTTTTCACTTCAAAGAGAGCTGTGGAGAGTGATTTGGTGTAATAAAATTGCATTGCCTAGACCTGCTGCTCAGTAGTATGTTCCTCTGTGGGTATATTGAGAAGGGTCTGCTGTCCCCCAGCATTTGAAATCCTGTGGGACTGAGTTCATGTGTTTTTTGGTACCACCATGCAAGTCAAAACTGGCTGCTCCCACATTAAAGATGAGTGGCTGTAATCAACTCCATCTTGTATGCAGGAAGCCTGACCTTTGGATTCCTGGCCATTAGCCACACAGTCTCATTTAAGCAACATCTGAGCATCCTTGGCTCAGCGTCAGGGTAACTTGCAGCGCTTGGTGTGGTGTGGGAAACTCCTACAAAATCACAAACACTCTTCCCCCACCATCCTTCTTGCCACATTTATGAAAAAAAATTCTCCACTCCCCAAAGCTTCAGTGAAGTGGCTGTAGCTAAATGGCTTTGGGGGTCTTGATGGATTCCTGCGAGCTGCTTTGCAGTACTCCTGAGGAAGGCCTGCAAGAAGGGGAGGTTTGCTAAGGACACAAAGGGGGAGGGAAGAGAAGATCTGGAGCTGACGTACCATGCTCATGTGCTAATTTGGGACTTAGTACTCCAGTACTGGGACAAATCTATGACAGATTTATGGTTCTGGTAGCTTGGTCCTGCAAGAACAGGGGCCAGGCTGGGGAGAGTTGCAACCAGGAGTGGAGTGGTTTGAGAATGGCAGAAGGATGCTGTGGTCAGGAAAAGTGGAGATACATCCCTTAGCTTCCAGCTAAAAGCCTTGCCAAGGCTCCCTATTGCTGTTTTCACTTCCCTGGCAGGACAGGGCTGGACAGGCAAGGGGCTACAAAACAATCTGTTTTGCTTTCTGTCTCCCAGGGCGCTCAAAGCTCTCTGGAATTACTTGACCCAGAAGGGAGTTAACAGCGAGGCCATCTGGGAGAAAATTAAGGACATCGTTATCAAAACCATAATTGCGTGAGTCTTGGTGCTCCTTGCTCTGCTCCTGACTGAAGAGTGCACCCCTGGCCCCTCTGGCTTTTCAGTCTGGTCCTTTGGCTCTTAATCTAAGTGCTGTCACCACTGCTGGTTTCAGTCTCTCTCTAAATCTTTTGTTATGACCTGTTAGCTGTGTTCTTACTGCTGTAGCTGCAAGGCATGAATAGACCTGATACTTCCTGGATCCACCTGAAGTGCAGGGGGGAGGACCAGGAGGGTGCAGCATATATGGCACTCTGCCCAGCTTGCACCCACTGCACCACTTGTGCAGGATGCTTCAGAATAAAGGTCCCTTAGTGCTGGCTGAATCTTATATTCAGAAGTGGATCCTGTCTGACAGAGGCGTGGCTTGGGAGATTGCTCAGGATCTGATACTGGATTCATATGCAGTGCAGCAGCAGCTTGCAGGCCTGCTTTGGTCTTTCAGCCCATCCATTCCACAGCATGTGGCTGTACGCACTCTCTGAGTTGGCAATGTGCTGCAGTCAGGTCTCTGCTGCCTGTCTTTGGAAATGAGCATTTTCTCTTGGCTTACAGATCTGAGCCATATGTGAACAGCCTTGTGAAGATGTACGTGCGGCGGCCGTACTGTTGCCATGAGCTTTTTGGGTTTGATATCATGCTGGATGAAAACCTCAAGCCCTGGATCTTAGAGGTCAACATTTCCCCAAGGTAAAGCACCTTTTCCTCCAAAGTCTTATCTCTGGGCCAGTGGAGGTGAATAACAGCCTTTCTTTTACCGTTAAGTAAATCTGGCCTATGATGTTCCCTGCACTGAACGACTGCTTTGAAGACTCCCTCTCCCTATTCCCGCAGAAATCAAAGTCCTTCCTATCTATAAAAGCAGCATCCATCCATAAAAGCAGCATCCATCCATACCTCAGAAACCTGTGCTGGGCATGCCTCAGCTAGAGCCAGGGAATAGTACATTTAAAAAAAAAAAAAAAAAAAAAAAAGACCAAGGAAGAATGTGTCATGTAAGAAATGGGTGATGGCAGAGATTTCTGTGTGGGCAGAAGTGCTTGGCAGCTCTGCTGCCTCACACACCATTCATTCCTCTCTTGCTTGTTCCCTGGCTCCACCTGGCCATGTGGTCTCAGCTATTCAGATAGGGCTGGGAGCTGTGGTGTGCCTGGGCATAGCCTATCCTGCCTACTAGAGTTGGATGGGCATGAACCAGACACAGTAGGGATTGCAGGACTCTAGGGATGGATTTGCCAATTTCTAGCAACCCTCTGGGTGGAGGGACAGAAGCAAAACATTTTTGGTGGGAGGGACACTCCAAAGGGAGTGATCTCAGGGCCATTGGGCTCAGAACCTCCATTCTAGCACTCAGACTGCTGTGATGTTTCCTTCTTCCAGCCTTCACTCCAACTCTCCTCTGGATGTGAGCATCAAGGGCCAGATGATCCGGGACCTGCTTAACCTCGCTGGCTTTGTTCTGCCCAGCACGGACAGCGTAGCCTCAAGGCCTCAGACTGGAACTGATTTCACCTGCAGGTCAGTCCCATTCTCTTTCAGGGTAGAAGGGCAAAGCAGGTTTTCTCTTGGAGGATTTCATTTGGAGGCTGCTCTCAGAGCAACAGATACTAGTTTCTGTGCTGTCAAGAGCCTGTGCTTGCTAGTCCTTTGGCTGGATGTCTGAGGAACTTGCATTATTCCCTGGGTATCTGGTTCCTGCAGTCTCTTCAAGGAAGGATTTATGCCTGATTTACAAGTCCATAGTTGGAAGTGAGAGTAGGCCAGGGTAATTCATGCTTGCTCTGCAGTTAGTCAAGTCCTCCTTCCCCCTGCCAGAACTAGCATGATGCTGAGCTGCACTGCCTCTCCATCTGCTTCAAGGGCTGGCTGGCTGTGTTGGGGCTGGATCTGCTTACCCCATCCCCCAGAGCTGACATGCTGCCGACTTGAGCAAGAGGAGCACCTGTTATTTTGCAAAGGGTAGAGCAATCTGTTCCTTAGACAGAATTACAGGTGTCAGAGGAGGTAGACCTATGGTTGTGGGTGTACAGTCTTGTCTTGGAAAAAAACGAATGCTTTTTTTGCATAAAGCTAATTTCTGAGCATGTATGCACCCAGGCCTCTTTTCCTTCTGTTTCACCACAGCTTGGGCTTTTACTGGTTTCAGACCTTGTGCTCTGGGAAAAGGAACCAGCCCTTCTCTGCAGCAGAGTGGTTGGTATATTACACTACTGAAGGGGCAGCTTACTGGGTTGAACACCAGCACATAGTGATGTATGAGCATAAAGGAAGATGGGATTCCTGCCCTCCGCCGGCTCTCTGCCTTCAGCAGAGAGAGAGGCTTGGAGCATGGGCCCATTCCAGCCCAGGGAGCTCTCACCAGCTCATCTGTGGCACTTTGATCACAGGCTCGTTTGCAGCTTGTGACTGAGGTGATGAAGGGCAGGTGCCCTTGGAGGAACCTGCAGGGGATTAACCAGATCTTTAACATGGTTCAGACGATGCATTACCAGAGTTCCTGCATCCAGGGACAGGCTTGCTTAACTGTATCTGCTGCCCTGGAAAGGATGTGAGAAGGTGTTTTTTTTTTTGCATGTGGGCATAATTCCAGTACATTTGTGTGTTCCCAAGAACCATGCAGTGTAGCCTCAGGGCTCTGTTTGGATCACTGCACTACTAATCATCTTTGTGGCAGCAGAACAAGTTAGCTGTTTTGATATAAGTGTTAAAAGGTGTTGGGCAAGTATCTCCCAGCCTCTGGCATCCCCAAATGGTTCATTTGGGTGCTCAGAATAATTGAGATGCTTGCTGGTCAGAACATACAAAATACCAGGGTTTCCCATGGCACGTGGAGCTGGAAATGCATTTGAGTATTGGGAATTCTTGGATAATGAATGAATGCATTAATCCCCCAGTGTTCCCCTTTCTTGTACAGTATCAGTACTTAGTAGAAGTACACCCAGGCCCAGCGTGGTTAGGGAGCTGCATCTCAGGTGGAATATAAACCTAAGATCCTTCCAGGCTTCAAGTGCTCTGAGTCAGGTCACAGTGCATTTCTGGCCCTTTTTCATTCTATATGGGTGGGAGGTGATTGTTAATGTTTTTGGTGAAGGAGTACTGTAAGACCTGAGCAAGGAGCTGGCAGGATCTCCCTTGTTGCCTTGCTCACATCCTACCTGGATCCCATGTTTATGCATAAGGCTGTGGATTTATCACTGATCCCAGAAATAGTGAAGTCCTTGGAGGAAGCATTCTCTCTTTGATGACATCTTCATGAAGGTGTCATGCTGAGAGGAGCCTTGCTATATCAGCGCTTTGCTTTGATTGCTTAAATATTCTACTGCCTTTTTGTGTTCTTAGTCAGGGCAGTGCTTTGAAGGAGAAGCCCAGACCAGCCTCTGAGTGTTTCACAGCAGAGAAGTTGAAGAAGGCCTATTACTTGACACAGAAGATACCTGACCAGGTATGACACAACAGTCCCTGGTACCAAAACTGCCAGAGTACTGCCAAGCCACTGTCTCAAACAATTCCATGTTTGTCTCAGTCCCGTTTCCTGACTGTACCTGACTGTGGAGACACCCAGATTGTGGGGAGCACCTGGGCTTCAGCAGGTCACAAGGTTGCAGAAATAAGTCAGGTTTGCTTAAACCATTGTTGCCCTGACTCATATTTGCATTGAAGTGGATATGTGCTGATGGGGGAACAGTATCCACTGGTCCCCAGATAGGGTCTGAACACTACCTGTTTCTCATATGTCTCTGCAGCTCTCACTGCATTTGTCAGTTGACTGCATACAGGTTAGCTGGGACACTTCCCTTGTGTGCAGCCTCTGTAGCAGAGGCTGAGTGGCAGAAGTGGGGTTCTCAGCAGCACTGATGTCAGCACTGAGTTTAGATTGCTGTATTTTGCAAATGGCCCGTGTCCCAGAGATCTCATTGTGGAGACCTCTTCCTGGAAGGGTTTGGAGAGTGGAGAGGTGGAAAAAGGAACTGAAAAAACGTAATTCACTTCTCCCTGACCCTGAGATGCTCTTGTCTGCAGGATTTTTATTCTTCTGTCTTGGACATCCTGACCCCGGATGATGTTCGCATCCTGGTGGAAACAGAGGATGAGTATTCCCGGCGTGGGCAGTTTGAGCGGGTGTTTCCCACCCACATCTCCATGCGCTACCTGCGCTTCTTTGAGCAGCCCCGCTACTTCAACATCCTGGTGACCCAGTGGGAGCTCAAGTACTACTTGAATAAACACAAAGGTAACCACCATCTGAGAGCTGGCACAGTTACCTGAGTCGGGCAAATTGCCTGCCTGAGGCCGTGGGAGACTTCTGACCTATGCATTTTGAGAAGGAGCTGCCTGCCTCCACTCTACCCTTAGGAAATACGTTCCCCGCTCAGAATGCTTCAAATGTCAGGAAAAGCTTATTCTGAGTTGATCATAGATCTGGTGCTGAGTTTACCAGCACAATCAAGCATTTCTAGGTGACTTGGGATATCCTAGTCCACAACTAAAGCAGCATAGATTCTGCCTTCACCCTGCAACTCTGGCTTTTTATTTCATATCTGTGCCTTTTTTTGAGGAAGGAACAGCTTGAGTCACTAGGGTTTGTCCCTTACAGGTGATTTGTGAAGTGAAGGCAAAATTAGGCCAGTTCCCTGAGTCTACTGCTGCGTTCTAACCTATGAAGTAGCACCAGTGTGCATGCAGGAGAAAGGGGCATTTTTCTGAAATACAAAAAATCTAGCTCTTATCTCCACTTTCCCAGGACACCTCTGTATTCCAACAAAAAGCATCTTTTAGTGAAGTTTGCTGGGCCAGACCATTTCCTTCCTACTCAGGTGATCGTCACTGGGATAGTAGGAGGCGCTGTTCAGGAGAGAAAACTGATTTGTTGTGTGAGATGTTAGAGAACACAGAGAGAGCCTGTGGCTCAGGGCTCTCCTTCAAGCTCCAGCCTTAACTGGAGAGGTTTCTGAAGGAGCCGACCCTCCACTGATACAACTGTATGTGCTCCTAATGTGACTTTACATAATGCACAGCAAATTTAAAAAAAAAAAAAAAAAAAGGGGCGGGGTGGGGGGGTTGGGAGGAAAAGCTTTTGTCACTCTTCAGTGGTATTTAAGCTAATATCAAAGGGGTCAGTAACTGTCTTTCACAGAGATAATAACCTCGTAGCCCTCTCCAGCTGTGCTGTCAGCATGTGTCATTCTTTGCCTCGCTAATGCCTTTTCTGGATGCTCTTCTGTCATTTTGGAAGAAAGACCCTGTCATCGTCTTCACTGAAGTGCTGCCCAGAGCTCTGCTACTCAGACTGAGCCCTGGCTTAGTGCTCCAGCATCCTCCTGGCACCCCAGCAAACAACTTTACCCCTTTGCTGCCCTTTATCTATGAGCAAAAACCAGCCTCTGCCCCCTTCCTTTTCACATCCATTCCTCACAGCCCTCATCTCTCCCTGGCCAATAAGTTCAGAGCCTTGTCTGGTGCCCAGAGCTGGGGCAGCACTGCCCAGCTGTCCTGCTCCTCTCAATCCCCAACACATGGGTTTTTTCCAGGGTCCTGGGGCATGCTGAAAGGTCACTGAGGAGCACAGTTTGGGAAGCAAGGGTTCCTCCTATAGCCAGAGTTGGTATCGTATAGCAAAGCACAGTAACCCCAGCTGGAGAGCATCAAGTTCCTGGCTGTTGCTCTGTTGGCTCATGAATCTCAAGGCACCTTAGCCTCATCTATGCCAGGAATGGAGCCCTGGTCTCAGCCCATATTGAGCTGTGTGTGCCTGCCTGGCCTGGATGTTTCTGGGCAGGAAGGAGATGATGCAGTTGGTAAATGTTGTGCACGGAGGAAGCTACCTGAGCTGCTGTCCTCTGGGAAAGGAGCTGGTGACTGCAAAGCTGCTCTGTATCTGCACTGGAGGAACTTTCACCACTCCAACCCAAATCAGGTGCTGCTGTTGGCAGGCACCAGGCTCAAGAGACTGCCAGTCTGGTCCAAATCAGCAAATCCTGTGCTGCCCCAGTTTCCCTGTGTAGCTGAGCCTGCTGCTCAGTGTGTCTGGCTCCCTGGGAGGAAGGCAGGCACTGCAGCAGCCCACGTGCTAGCGTTCCGCGATGCTTGCTCATACAAAGGGTGAATGCCCTTGGTTTACCCTGTGTTTGCTGGGGCTCAGGCACGCATTCAAGTTATTAGTGCATGGTCAGTTCACTCCGTGCAGCATTTTTTGTGTTCCCCAAGCTGGGGGAGATGTAGCTGTCTATGAGCTTCCCAATTCATTCTTGCTTCTTGTCTGTTCTGTCACCTCCCAGGTCTGGAGCTACTGAAGAAATGGTGTGTCAAAGGCTACCACACTGGGACAGGGACGGATTTGGCCCAGATGGTGAGCATAGCTATGGATAAGCCAGAGAAAGGTTGCTGTGAAGAGAGGGGCAGAGAGCCTGTGAATCTGTGGGTTGTCTGATTCAGGAGCTCTTTCTGCTTGTTCCACTTTCTGTGTCTCCTGCCCTACCTGTTCATGCTGTTCTTCCCTCTCTGCTAAGGCCTCCAGCAGTCTGGAAAAACCCACATTTCTCTGTCTCCCACACTAATAAAATCTGCGCAGTAGATCAAATTGCAATATTTTGCATCCAAAAATCGTTCGGCACAATGGGCACAGCCTGACATATTTAGCATCCAGCCTGCCCTTTATTCCCCTTGGTAAGGGAACAATCTCCGTCTGTCACTCCTGTGCCTTAGAGCAGGCTGATCCAGTGAAGAAACCCACTCTTATGACCTCAGGATGCTCTGTTCCCACTTACAGCAGAGGGATTCATTAAGCAGGGAGTGAAGACTGCTCTGTTTGCTATTCTGGGAACAGTCTGGTGGCAGTGATGATGCGCAGCAGTGTGAGGCAGTTGAAGCTGAAGCACAGTAGGGCAGCCTACAGCAGATCCTTGCCTGTTCTCTGGGCACTGTAGGCTGGGGGAGTTTGTCATAGCTTAAATAGCCTTTTGGTTGTCTTTCTCTCCTTTTCCAGTGGTCGTTGCCAAAGTCCTTCTTCCTCCAGAAAAGCAGTGTTCAATCAAATGGCTTCAGCAAACTGGAACTGGACAGGCTGGGGTGAGTTTTCCCTGGCTGGGATATGCACAGTGTGGCTTTGGGACTGGTGTCCAGAGAGAACTGGCAACAGGAAAAGCAGCTTTGTTTCAGGGGGGAGAGAAAGTGGTTGGCTTACAGAGTCTGAGGCCAGCATCTCATTTATGGAGAGCGACTGATAGGGCTGGCATAATGTCTACAAGACTGGGCTTGTCTCCTTGGCACTGTATGCCCTGCTCAGATGGTGCAAGGCCCCAGAACAGCTGGAGTGGGTGTTGTCTGGAGAGTGACTGTTGTGGTCCAGGGCGTGCTGACAAAATGTGTCCTACAGGGACCTGTACCACCTTGATGGAGAGCAGAGGCTTTGCCCCAGTGTAGGGCTGGGAGAGCAGCAAGGTCTGCTGCAGGGCTGCTGTGCTCTGCCAGCTTCACTGAATGAAGTTGACTGCAGGATGGGTGCCACTGGCCTGGGCAGCTTGATACAAGACTGTGGTTCCTCTGAGTGAGCCAGATGGAGTGCAGGCATACACCTGGCCTCTGGAGTTAATGGAGAGGAGATCTTGTGCACAGACCAGAATGTGCTTGGGTTTTTATGCAGCCGGAAAGGCCAACCCCTGACCCTAATATTTCTTCTGCAGCAACCTCCTCTCACCAAACAGCAGAGACCTTGTGAGATGCCTGGAGCCCAACCCTGCTCAGAGCTTACCTCTCAACAAATGCACTGCTGGAGCTGACCAGAAACCTGGTGACTGCCTCTCAGACACTGCCCTGGTGCTGTGAGCAGGCAGCTGCCTTCCCTCCCTGGGGACACCTCAACCTACCTCAAAGGAAGAGAGAGAAGCTGGCTCTGGAGCACAAGTACAAGTCCTGTGAAGCTCCCTGCACTGCACACTTGTCAGTGGGCTGTTCCTGGAGAGAGCTTTGTGACTCAGTTTTTAAAACAAATGGCAAAACCTGGCCAATTTGGGTTTGTGGCTGTTGTTCAAGCCTGATGTGGTGATGGTTTCCTTGTGTAGGATCTGACGGAGTTGGGCGTCGGCTTCCTCTCTCCTTCCCTCACCAGTATGGGTTGAACCCCTCCTTGCCTGTGTCGCTTTGCACTAACCCTGAGCTCCAGAGAGCCAGCAAAGTTGGCTGCTCCCCTCTCACTGCAGGCCAAGACAGGGGAGGGCCAGCTACTACTCTGCTCTTCTGGAAGGAGCAGGGCTTGGGCCTTCCAGCCCATGGGTTTTTATCCTATCTGAGTACTTGTGCCCACATCCTCTGGTTTCTGCCCACTGCTGCCCCAAGCCCTGGCCTGGCTCCCAGCTGCAGTGGGGCTGAGGAGGGGGCAGCCCCTTGCTGCTGTTGGCTCTGTGGTACCCTGCAGCATGCACACTGGGGACTGCAGATGGGTGCTACTCTCCTGCTCTCTATTTTTCCCTTCATTTCTCAAGAATTTCCATTAAACTTTTGCACATGGCTGTTCTTGTGCCCTCTCTTTCTCATCACACCTGGTGGCCCCTTCCGTGGTGAGGGTACATTGGGTGCTTGGCTGGAGTGCCCTGTGGCTGAGGCTTGCAGAAAGCCCTTCCCTCTGCTTTCCCTGCAGCCCCCCATGCCCGCAGCAGGCCCTGTTTTCTGGTCTCCTTGGTGACAATCTCATCGCTCCTCGGCTTCTCTCCAGCACCTGAAAATAGCCACCGAAAGTGGAGATGCCTGCTGCCAGCACCGCCGTCATGGCCAGGCTGGAGTCAGGCTGCCCCGCTTGGGGCTGGACACTTACATCTGCAGGCCAGTATCACACGGTAGTGAGGCAGCCTGGGGGAACCCTTGTGTCACCCCAACACCGCTGGCTCGTGCCCAGCCCTCATACCTCCTCTTTTTCTCCCTGCCTTTGGGTAATGCCTTTGCTATAGCTCTCAGTGTAGTTCTCTCTGCTCCTCGCAACCCATACAACGTGCATGGGGGTGCTTGTGGCCGCCCCTGCATCCCATGGGTATTTTGGGAAGCTGTCGGCTGTGATTTAAAACCATCTGCCTGGCACCTATGTGGGGGCCTACAGCCCTGCTCCCTTCTTTGACCAGGGTCCAGCTGTCTCCTAGGGTGAGCTGGAGCCACCCTGTCCCTATGGCCGGCCATGGGTCCGCTCGCCCACGGCTGCTCTGGGTCTGGCCCGGCAGTGGGCCAGGCGATATTTGAACCTTCCTGAAATAGAAGTGGAGCTGGGAGCTGGGAGCAAGCATGGAGTGGGAGGGGGTAGACCAGTGGGGTAAAGGAAGAGGTTTTGGGGCTGGGGACTTGAGATCTGGGGGCTGGGAATAGGTTGGATGGCAGCAGGACCCCAGGATGGGCCATGGCATGGGGACAGAGTGCCCAGCCAAGCTGTCCCTGTGTCCCACACTGTGCTGGCTGCCATTGGGGCCACCTATCCAACATCCTGCGGTACGTGTGGTGCTGTACCCCTGCTCCTGCTGCAGCAGCCACATCCTGGTGGTGGTGAGTCGTGCTCTGGATAAAAAAGGTTGGTGGGCTGGGGATAGCTTTTCCTCCTCTGGCTATCCATCCATCCCCTGTGTCCTCAGGTGCAGCAGGTGCTGCAGGCTGAGATGAAGGAGTGACACTAAGAGTGCTGCCTGGTGGCAGTGCCCCCCCCCTCCCCCCCGTTGGAGGGGGCATGGCTGGCATTGCTGAGTGACACCCTATCTGCCAGGCCCCAGCCAGCCGCGGGCCCAGAATAGCAGCGCTGCCCTGCAGTCAGCATGGAGCAACTCTCCAGCCCTGCCGCTCCCCAGGTACCCTCAGAACGGGTGGGGGGCCAGGCTTGGTAGCCCCCACTTGGGACCAGCTATGCCGGGTGGGGGGTTGGTGGCACCTCTTCTATGGCTGGATTGGTGGGGACAAAGACGCACGGCACAGCATGACAAGCCTGCCTGCCTTCCCCCACTGTCCCCAGCTGCTGGGGAATGATTGGGGTGGGGGGCATTTGTGTAAGGTCACCTCCCTGCCAGGGTAGCTCTGGCCTCCTTAGAGAGCAATCAGTGTGGCTTTGTTGTTGTAGGGTGGCATGTAAACATTGGCTCTGCTGCCAGCTCTGCCCATGGTCTGTGCTGCTTTGTTATGGTAGGGTCTCCTGGGGGCTGACGGGGGCACAGGGCCAACCGGCTGGTTCTGATTGTCCCCCCCTCCTGCCTAGGCTGCCCCTTTGTTATAGTAAGATCTTTCATCGTGAGGCTGGGCATACCTAGACCCGTGTGGCAGGTGGGGCTGGCAGGACTCTCAGCATCAGAGGAAGCTGGAGTGGGATTTACACCTTGGGGACCAGGGGAGGGAGAGGAAGGGCACGGGGTTGCCTCAGCTCAGACAGTGAAGGGAGCACTGTGTGTTCTGGTATCCCATGCCCTGCACATGGGATCCTCCAGGAGTAGACAAGCTCTGTCCCAATGGGGCCTATACTGGCAGGGAGCTCTCTGGGGGCTGCAGCCTGGGTTGGGGTGAAGTGGGGGCAAGGTGGGTAGCTGCTGCTGACCCACCTGTCTCTGCATGCCCCTGCAGATGGTGCTGCTGGATGCTGCTGCCCGCCCCATGGAGGAAGGTGGGTAGCAGGCAGGGGGACAAGCAGCGTATATATGGATAGTAGGTGGGGCTGGCTCACTCATGCAATGAGTGCATAAGCCCTTGGCCTGCTTGGGAAGCCCATGTCACCCCACTCAACTCCTTCCAGGCTGAACAGCTGCTGTGCTCTGCACTGCCTCTGTCCCTGCAGAGTGGGGTATGAGGGCTCTGCTGCACTGAGACCCAGCAGCTCAGCTCATTGCTGGGGTAGGTGTGCCCACAGGATTCCCAGAGGCACTACAACCCAGGGGGGAAGAGGAAGAGGAGGAAAAGCAGAAGGGCTCCGGGCCCATCACTTTCACTCTGGGCAATGAGATCCTGGGGCTGGAACCTGACAACAATTTCCAGAGCCCTGATGCTGAGGTCTACATGCACTTCATGAGAAGTCACTGCTGCTATGATGCCGTCCCCACCAGCTGCAAGCTTGTTGTCTTCGACACCACACTGGAGGTGAGGCCACGAGGATCTCTGGGGACAGACTGGGCAGTCCTCAGTGTCCTGACCCTGCCCTTCTCTGCTGGCAGATCAAGAAGGCTTTTGTAGCACTGGTGGCCAACGGGGTGCGGGCAGCCCCACTGTGGGACAGCAAGATGCAGAGCTTTGTGGGTAAGTTCCAGGGCAGCCAGGGCAGCACAGGGACTGCTATGGGATGTGGGCAGAGTGGGCAGCCCCATGTCTCTGCAGGGATGCTCACCATCACTGACTTCATCAACATCCTGCACCGCTACTACCGCTCGCCTCTGGTGAGTGCCCCAGACTGTGATGGGCATGATCCTGCACCCAGGGTGATGGGAGGGATGTGGGCGAATGAGGCAGCCCTTAGCCATGCCACCCTGAGTAGGGCATCTCCCTGCCCTCAGGTCCAGATCTACGAGGTGGAGGAGCACAAGATTGAGACGTGGAGAGGTAGAAGCTGGAGGTGACGGGGAGTGTCTGGGCTGGGGACGTCTGTCATGTTCAATGTGGGGGTGGCTTTAGGACTGTGGGACACGACTTGCAGCTGTCTCCCTTTGCAGAGGTGTACTTGCAGGGCTCCTTCAAGCCACTGGTCTACATCTCCCCAAGTGATAGGTGAGCTCCTGCCCAGGGGGGAGATCTGGCAAGACCCCCACCCGAGGGTGGGCACCAACTCAGGGCACTGGGGGGCCTCTGGGCACAGCCACATCCCCCCACCTGCAGCCTCTTCGACGCCGTCTACTCCTTGATCAAGCACAAGATCCATCGCCTGCCTGTCATTGAGCCCATCTCAGGCAACGTGCTGCACATCCTCACCCACAAACGCATCCTCAAGTTCCTCCACATCTTCGTGAGTACAAGGTGGAACAGGATGGGGCAGTCTGTCACCGCAGGGTAGGGTATGTGCACAATGTGTGCTCACGTGCACTGCCTGCTTCAGGGCTCCACCATCCCCAAGCCGCGTTTCCTAAAGAAAACAGTGCAGGAGCTGTGTGTCGGCACCTTCCGTGACGTGGCTGTCGTACCTGAGAATGCTCCTGTGTATGCTGCTCTGGAGATCTTTGTGGACCGCCGTGTCTCTGCGCTGCCCGTTGTTAATGCTGCAGGTATCCTATAGCTCCTACCCTATGCGCACCCCCACATCCCCTCTTGCCATCCCCTCCTCACCCCCTCTTCTATCTCCCTACAGGTCAAGTAGTTGGGCTCTACTCCAGGTTTGATGTCATTGTGAGTATTGAGCATGTTGGCACGGCCGTGGTGGCAGTGGATGCACATTCTGAGCATCATCATTCCTCCCAGCACCTGGCAGCCCAGAAGACCTACAACAACCTGGACATCAGTGTGCGGGAGGCACTGCGGCAGCGCACCGTGTGCCTGGAGGGCGTCCTCACCTGCTACCCCCATGAAACCATGGAGGACATCATCGACCGCATCGCCGAGGAGCAGGTGAGTGGCGGGAGCACATCCCTTCCATTCACCCATGCCATTCCTTGCTCGCTGCCCACCTGTGATACTGTGCACCCACAGGTCCATCGTCTGGTTCTGGTGGATGAGAACCGGTACCCGCGGGGCATCGTCTCCCTCTCTGACATCCTCCAGGCCCTGGTGCTCACTCCCGCAGGTATCGATGCTCTTAACTCTTAGCCCGCGACGCTCCATCTTTCTCCATTCGCACCCTCCATTTCTCTCCACTTCAGGTAGGCGCTGCCCCTCTGCCACTGCAGAGCTGGCCAGGGAGGGGGGTCTGGGGGCACTGGGGGTGCCCAGGTGGTCACAGCGGGACCAAGGTGATGGTTGTCCCAGGGTCTCTAGGTGGGATGCAGGTTGCACACTTCTTTGGGCTGGGTGATGGTTTGGGGACATGATGTAGCCCAAGACAAAATCCATCCTTTTGGCATTGCCTCCTGGTCTTCATGCCCACCTGGTCCCCAGCAGTGCCCCGTACATAATGCAGCCCTGTTACCTTAAGCAGGCATGGGACCTGCACAGTGGCCACGTGGGTAGCAGTGTCAGGGGGAGACCAGCAGTATATCCCCCTCCAGACCAACCCCATCTCCTTCGCCAGTGCTTGCACACAAGTCCGGGATGAAGGTTGTCCTTGTGCTCTGTGTCCTGTGGCTGCAGGGCAGGACGCAGTGCTATGCTGCAGGGTGCCCAACCTGGTGTCATGCCCACAGGGGGGTTATGGCCTTGCACACTCTCTCGCCCTGCAGGCATTGACCGACACTCGCTCTGAGGACACCAGGGAAGTGCCACAGGCTCATCCAACACAGGGCCTCTTGCTTGAGTACCGCAGGGCCATGGAAGGAGGCTTGGGGCCCAGGGGCTCTCCATGGGGGGGGCTGCCCACCTGCCCTGGCCCTGGGATTCACTCTGAGCCTGGGGCCAACTCCTGCCAAGCTTGGGGAGGAACAGAGCGGGGGAAAAAGGGTCCAAGGGTGCCTCCAGACTGTGAGCACACAGGGATGCTCAGTAGGCACTGTGCTACCAGGAGCTGTGCAGCTGGACGCAGGGACACCTGCATGGCCCTGTGGGACCTGCAACATCCCCCCCCTCCCAGCGACTGCTGTCCCCTCCTGCTGCGAGACCCCAGTGCTTCAGGTCCCACTGGTTGTGCCGGGTGCCTGGGAGGAGCGCATGGCTCAGCTGCACGCACAGGCTTGTTTTTTGTAGGGTCTCCAGGGCTGGAGCACCCTGGTAGAGGTGTTCGCAAGGGGACCCTGTACACTGATAGGGGGGTGGGGGGATATTTATTTATTTACCAGTCTCTTCAGCCTTGCTGGAATAAAGCAGCCTGCCCTAGGCACCGCGTTGTAGCCTTTCTGGGCACGCAGCCTGGCAGCTCTTTGGGATAGGGCTGGGGATGGGGTGCCCACATCAGCACAGCCAGAGGGATGGGGATGTTGGCTCACTCTGGGGTGTGCAGCTCAATGGCTTCACTGGTGCTGAGATGATCCTTGAGCCCATCCTTCCCCCACTACTTTGCCCACGCCCCCATAACCACATTTCTGGGGAAGGACAGTTGACAGCAGAAGATCCCCTGTGCTCTGTAGTCCTGGTGCTGCCAGGAGACACGGTGCCAGCACCCATCCCTGTAGGGTCACCTGGCTCCATCCCTTGGGACTGCACACAAACCCTAAAACCCCACCACTCAACCCCAAACCCTGCTGGCAGCTCAGCCCTGCACTGCAAGGAGAGGGGAAACTGAAGCACGGAGAAGGGGCTGGGGCCAAGGTCAGTTATTCAGGCAGGACCCCAGGCACAGCTCCACACGCAGCAACACAATCACAGGACGAAGAACACCCACCCAATGGCTGCAAACCCCTCCCTGTGCCCCCTGGTTCCTGGGCATGGGGCGGATGGGGGCACTCCCGGTGGCATGTGAAAGGCACAACGATGCCCTGAGCTCAGGGGGCCCCTGGGCGAGCGATGAACTCCAGGTTGATGGGTTTGTCAGCCACCAGGACGATGCGGGACACAGACGTCACCTCCACGCCGCGGGGGTCCGGCCGCACCTCAAAGGCTTGGATGATCTGTTGGGGCAGACAGAAGGGCAGCAGTGCCTCGGGACCACCCCAGACCATCCAGTATAGCTCATGGTGAGCTTCCCAGGATGGGAGACCCCACTCACCCTGGCGAGGGCCAGGTGCATCTCCAGCTCAGCGATGCGGCGACCAACGCAGGCACGGACCCCGTAGCCAAAAGGGATGGAGCTGAAGGGGTGGTGGGGGGAACCGTGTCCCCGGAGCCAGCGCTGGGGCAGGAAGCGCTCCGGCTCGGGAAAGTAGGTCTCATCGTGGGACATGGCATAGTGCGCCAGGACAAAGAGGGTCTGTGGGGTGAGAAGGGGTTAATGTCCTTGGATGCAGTGGGGTACCCCCAGCACAGCCCCCACTCACGTTCTTGGGGAAGAGGTAGTCTCCAATGATGATGTCCTTCTCGTAGAAGACCCTGGCGTTGGTGGGCACCACGGGGTACACCCTGAGCCAGGACAGGGGGAAAGGTGCTGTGGGAGATGGACCCAGCCAAGCCCAAGGCAGGAATCAGGGGGAATATCTCTTGTTGCTCAGCGGCTCCATCTCCCTTTCCAGGGAGGAAATGGGCGGCTGAATGCGGCCCCAAGGGGCTGTAAGCCAGCTCTGCACCCCAGCCAATGCTCCTATGTCCCACTCCCTGGGTCCCCTGCTAAGCACATACCCTCATGTGGAGGAACAGGCTGTGCCAATCCACAATCCAACTACTCATCCCAACCCAAGAGGTAACAAGGGGCTATACCTCAGTGTCTCCTTGATAACAGCCCGGAGCATTGGCATCTTGGGGATATCCTCAGCACCAGGAAACCGGTCTGGGGGCACGACGGCTTTCAGCTCCTGATACAGGGTCTCCTGGATGCCCAAGTCCCGGGAGAGGTGGTAGAGGGCCCAGCATAACGTGTTGGAGGTCTGGGGGTGCAGAGGGAAAATGGGTGAGAAGCACTGAGAATGGGGAAAGTGAGGCGTGGAGCAAACAGGTGGCAGAGGGGGTCATGGGGTCTCCACTGACTACTTCCCTGCCCGTGCCCCTAGCACTGAGATTTCTTGGGACACCCTGGTGGCCCTCACCGTGTCCACGCCGGCCAGCAGCAGCTCGGCCACACTGCCATACACCTCGTCCAGGCTGAGGTGGCCGCTGGCCAGCAGGTAGCTCAGGTAGCCCTGAGACACCTCCTTGCCCTTCTCCACGTGCCCCTCCAGCTCCTTCATCTTCCGATCGATCAGCCTCTTGCCTGCAAGGATGGACACCCGATGCTGACATAGCGGGTGGTGAACCCCAGGTGGCCAAAATCACTGCTCCCCATTCATGATCACAGGGATCCAATCCCATCTCCATGGCTCACCAAAGGCAAAAATGGTGTCCCAGCTGTCCAGGTAGCGGTCCCAGAAGGGCAGCACCTTGCGGCTCCAGCGGGGCAGGACAGTGGCAAAGATAGAGTTCTTGAACATGAGGTTGATGGAGTCGATGAAGTGCTGGGTCTCAGCGGGGACCTGCTGCTTCAGGCACCCAATGCGGGTCTCGAAAAGGATATAGGAGATCCCTGCGGGGGACAGGCAGCATCCAGAGCCCCGTGGGGATGGGGGGAGCAGAGTGGGGCTGAGGACCCCCTACCTTCCAGGGCGAAGCGGTACAGCAGGTTGGCCACATCTCCCACCAGCACCCCTGAGGGGCTGCGGCTCCGCTCGTCCCGCAGCCGCACCATCAGGTCAGACACCACCTCGCCGATGGCATCCGCGTACAGCACCGCCTCCGAGGGCTTCAGCAGCCGCTTGTTGAGGACCTGCCGCAGGCGGTACCAGCGCTCCCCTTCCCTGCATGGGGATGGGACCCCAGTGTTGCATCCCCAATCCATGGGAGCGTCCTGTACCACGCCACCCCGATCTCTGGCAATCTGTCCACCCTCCGTGGCCGTGCCCCTCTGCTCGGGGTAGAAGGAGCAAAGGGAGCTCCTATCCACATCCCCACATCACTGTGGGGCCAGACTCACTCAGTGAAGGGTCCATAGGGCAGGTGTCGTGTGTCCCGGTGCTCCTTCCATAGGGCCATGTCGCTCCGCATCGGGTACTTGCCCTCCTGCCGCAGCAGCTGCTCCAGCACCACCGGGCTCCCGATGTTGATGTTCTGGTAGTGTCCAAAGGTTGACTTCCAGATGGGTCCATAGATGCGCCGGGACATCAGCTGCAATGGATACACAGGACAAGGTAAGGGTGAGTGGTACATCAGGGCAGGGGGCAGCACTCAGCACTGAGCACAGACTGGTGCATGGCACAGAGTGGTGCATCCATCATCCATCCCAGGATGCGTAGAGAGCCTTGGCAAGACCCAGAGAGGATAGCAGGGGACAACTGCCATGCACATGGCAGGAAGATGCAGGCCCATTGCGGTGGCTGTCAGCAGATCCACAGAATCACCCAATCCACACTCTGTTAAACCCAAGGACAGCCCTTGAACCCACTGCCGATAAGGGTGGTTAATGATCAGCGCTGGGCACAGCACTGGGGCCACACAAGGCCTTGGGGACGTACCATCGAGGGAACATCCACCAGCACTGAGGGGTCCTTCTCTGAGCTCAAAGTTCGTCTGTGCTCATACCCTAAATCTAACCCTAACCCCACACCTACCAAAGCCATGGTCCTCTCAGAGCACTACTACCCCAGGCACTCTGGGGTCAGCTGAGCACCCCCTTGCCATCCACAGGGACATTTCCAGGGGGTATGTGACACCTTGCTGGGCACCAAGAGGCCCCTCTGGAGCTGGGCTGAGCCTGGGAAACTGTGAGCACCCTACAGGGAAGCCCCAGTCCCCATTCCCCCTGGCTGCTGGGATGCACGTGGTACAATCTCCCTTGGTGACTGCGTCGCAGTCTGAGCCCAGATTCATCTGGATTCGTCACCGCCAGGAGACAGACATTCCTCGTGCATGGTGACAGCAGGAGGGGGAGGGACAGCCACCCCAGTGTTGCAGGCAGCACCCTAGGAAGAGGGGCCTCAGAGTTAGGGTCACCCAGGCTGTGGGTTAGGGTCAAAGCCTCTCTGCCATCGGGTGCTCACAACCACAACCCAACACAACGCAGGCCCTGTGCAGCAGGGCTGGGAGAAGCTGCTGGGATCCAAGGAAGGCACCTCCGAAGCTGTCTGCGAAGCCGGGCCTTGCTCGGAGCCCTGTGGAGCAGCAGGGACCTGTGCCCACTCCCTGACCTCTGCTGCCCTGTGACAGTCCCTTCCCCAACAGCAGTGCCAGCCGCTTCGTGGTGTAGGGAGGGTCCATCCTGCGCTCCGCCTGTTCCCATCCTGCACTCAGCTCCCAGACGTGGCAGGTCGGAGCTCCCAGCCGCTGGAGGATGGATGCCTCCTGGCTCATGGCCAGCCAAGCCCATGGCTTGCTTCATCTGATGTATGAGGAAATGTTTGGAGAAGAAAACAAACACCTCTGCCTGTTTCTATTCTGCCTTCCCAGGCACCACTTGCCCCACATGTAACACCAGTGTTTCTGGTTTGGGGTGCCAGGACTCTGCACACAGCCCCCAGACCATCGGAGAAGGTTGCCGTGCCCAGGTCAGGGACTGGGGGCAGCTGGAAGAACCCTTCGGTGCCCCTCTCTGTGCATCACCCCAGGGGCAGCGGGGTGCTCCGTCCCTCAACGCTGCCCACCGCCATCACCCCACAGTCACTCAGCGCTCACCCCAGCCGGTCCCCAGCACACCTCTGCCGCAGCATCACTCCCCCCCGCGCCACCAGAGAATCCCTTCGTCTCCACACCCCCCGGGACCCCCCGGGCACCTGGAGGCGGTGCGTGTGCAGCAGGTAGCCGCGCAGGAAGAGCCAGACGAAAGTCCTGAGCAGCCCCGGCCCCGGCAGCTCCGCCGGTCCTTTCAGCCGCGCCGGCCCCGCCGCCGCCGCCGCCGAACTGCCGGTCCTGTGCGGCGGCCCCGGGCTGATCGGCGGCGGCGGGTGGAGGCGTAGGGGCAGCAGCAGCCGCCGAGCCCCGCCGCTCGGGCCCGCCATGCTCCGTCGGCAGCGCACGGGACGGGGCGGTGCGGAGCGGTGCGGGAGGCGGCACCGGGGGCGGTGCGGGGGGCGGTGAGGGGGCGGCACCGGAGCTGGGAAGCGGCAACGCGAACCGAGTGCCGGGTACCGGGAGATGCACAGAGGGTACCGGGTGCGGTGTGTGCCTCGTGCTTCAGGCAACGGGCACTACGTGATGGCTGCTGCGCACCGAGCGCCGTGCGGGAAACACTGAGTGCCGTGCACTGATTGGGATGGCTGTCCCTCTTGGCCTGCCCTGTCCTTGCCCTTGTCCTAGACACGGCAATCTCACCCATCGTTCCCTGTTCCCGCCTGGCTCCCATCACCATATTTCTCTTTGTTCCTATTTCTGCCCCATTTTTCTTCCCATCTTTGCCACTGCCCATCCTTGTCCCTATTGCTCCCCCCACAGCAGTGCATCTCTTGCAGTAGCCTGGAACCTCTTGTGAACCCCGGAGGGTCCCTTGGGAAGGTTTCCAGGACACAGGGACAGTGACAGGGGTGTTGTCAAGCTGAGATTGCCCCGAGCGTCCATCCCTCCCTCCCTGGGGTAGGGTTTGGGAGCTCAGGGAGGGCACAGCCACACCGCAGGGGAGCTGATGGGGCTGTCAGCTGGGAGAGCCTAGCATGCCCATTTTGGCTTCGGGCACCTTGCTGGAGGTGGCTTTGGTTTGTTACAGTGATGAGGGAACACGGCACAAGCCCCAACCCACAAGCCCACACTGCAGAACACGGCCGGTCTGGCGCTGCCACCAGGGCCATGGGCCACTGCTGTGCTCAGGTACCTGCCCTGCTCCAGGCTGCTGTGCCTCTGGCTGGAACATCCCGGGGTTAATCATTAACCACCCTTATCACGCGGTTGGTTCAATGTCCTGGAGGGAGATACTCTGTCCCCAGGACAGGCGGACACTTCGGAACCCAATAGATGACCATGTCCCTGTCCCACCACGTCCTGGCTGCGGGAACAGGGGATGTCCCAGGCCGGGCTCCAGGCTTCTGATGTGCTCCATTCAGGGACTGGAGATGCTGCGAGCAGGGAGCTGCGTGCCTGCCGGCACCGGGAAGACGGGTCACACAAGTGTGAGCGCCTGCCGCCATCTGATGGCGGCTCCCAGCCATCTCACTACTAGGAAGCCCCCCAGGGCCCCGTCTGTCCAATTCTGCTGGGGATGCGTTGCCCTTTGCTGGGGAGCACTTAGCGCCCACCTTTTCTCTTGAGCAATCCCATCCCGCGGGGAGATCCCAGCGCCGGGGCTGGGTGTAGAGGACCCCGGCAGCCGCTAGGCTGTGCTCCCGCATCTCCCACCGCCGCGCTCAGCCCCGTTCCCCGTTCCCCGCTGCAGGACCCGGTCCCGCTCCGCAGCCCGAGCCGTGATACCCCCGGGTGGCAGCACCCAGCGCTGCTCCTCCTCTCGCCCCGCTCCCATCCCGGGGGTGCACTGTGAGTCACCAGCGGGCAGCGGTGGCAGCGGGAGGCCCGAGGCCACGGGGATGGCTGCCAGGGCTGCGGGGGAGGCCGTGCGGGAAGGAGAGGGGCGGTGAGTCAGGCTGCCCGGTGGGGACTTCCAAAAGGAAGTGGCTGGGCTGTGACACATCTTCAGCAGGAGGATGCTGTGAGGGTCCTGGGGCAGCTCCAGCTGTGGGACAGCTCGCTGGATGGGTAGGGGCTGCAGGTGAGGTGAGTGTCACTGCACTGGAGGGGCTCTGGGAAGGGGCATGCAAGGCAGAGGTAGGAGAGCCAACCTGGTGTTAATCTGTGGGGATGGACCTGTGGGACCGCTGCCCTTCTCAGTCCCCCTGCAAGCATCCCTTACCCCACCCACCAGACACAGTGCACTGGGTGCTGCTTGCAACGTGGTGGGTCCTGGCTGCAGCTTCTTTCCGTGACTCGTGCAGTATCACCCATTGGCTGCAAGCTTTTCCCAGGGCTGCATCCGCTGACCTCGCTTTACAGTCGCACAGATGGGGATGTCTCATGGGAGGGCATCCCCTGAGTCACCCCCAGGAAAGCCCAGGCTGAAAGAAAGGGTCCCAGGACCATCAATAGTCTGTATGTGGAGATGGCCAACACGCCAGCTGTGTGTCACCACACTGTCACTGCCTGAGTCACAGTCTGTGTCAGGGTCAGTGGGGCTGTGCAGCTGGCAATGGGGACATGGCATATCCAGAAAGAAGGGGACATGTCCCAGATCTGGGTCAGCTGCTCTAGAGCTGAGTTTTGCACCAACCACTGGGATAGCCCAGCTGTGTAGAACTCAGCACCCTCATTGACCTCCGTGCCCCAAAGGCTGTGGGGCCAGAGGCTGGAGCAGAGCTGGAGCCGGCAGCGGGCACACAGGCAGGTTGTTATCGGGGAGACGGGAGGCAGCCTGGGCTGCTCTTAAGTGGGCCAGGCTGATTAGTGCCTTCAAGTGCCTACGGAGTTATTCTAAGTCAAGTGGGCGTGAAGGGATCCGAGCTCGCCAGCCTGGGACCGGCGTCGGGCGAGGGACTTGGTTCCCCATCACCTCTGCTCCCCACGGCTCCCAGTGGCCCTATGAGGGGCTCCCTGCTCCAGCTGCCTCTCTCTGTCCCTCACTCCCGCTGCAAAAGGCTGTTTGCTCCAGCCCAGAGCAAACCTGATTTTATCTCCTGACTGCAGTTCCCTTGGCTGTGGGCCATAGTTGATTCCTCCTACGCAGGACTTGTAAAGCCCACTGGGGGACCCGTGCACAGAGCGAGCTGTGTACACTGCCACATGACATCATGTTTACGGCCCGCAGGGGCCCAAGGACATCCCCTCCCAGCGGCACTGCTCCCAGCCTGCCCAAGCCATGTGCTTCCTTGCTGGCCTGATGTTGGGCAGCATCTTGTGCCCTCTGTGATGGGCAGAATGGCACACAGGGAGCTGGGGGAGCGGGACCAGCCCCAGCACTGTGTTTGTCTGGGAAGAGGTGTTTTCGGCTCTGCTGGACCCTCCAGGCTTGGTTTTTCCCTATGGAGTGTGAAGAATAGAGGCTGTGCTAGCACTGAGTGTGGGCTGCTCAGCAGCACAAGGTCAGGCCCTCCTCAAGTTGTTGCTCAGAGTGAAAGACAAATTTTCTCCCTCTGGGACATGGATGTTCCTGTCTCTCCCAAGACAGAACTGTTTTGTGCTGTTGCACGAAACTGAGGCTCTTGGGAAAAAGAACAGCATCCAGAGCCACAGGGCTCTCTAAAGAGTGTTGAGCCCACCATCCTTTCCTTCCTTCCTTCCTTCCTTCCTTCCTTCCTTCCTTCCTTCCTTCCTTCCTTCCTTCCTTCCATCCATCCATCCATCCATCCATCCATCCATCCATCCATCCATATATCCCTCCCTTCCTCAATCCATCCATCCATCCTTTTATCCACCTATCCCTCCATTCATCCCTCCATCCCTCCATCATTCCATCCATCATTGTCCCCTCTGTCTGACATCCAGCTGCTCTCACACTTTTGGGGTGCAGGAATCCCTGAGGCTGGCAATGGAGGGTCAGAAACATCTTGAAACCCAGCAGTGAGGATCTCTGGGGCCTCCCAAGGCCACAGCAGGAGTCTGTGAGAATCTCTGTGCCCATGGGTGCCCAAAATGTTGTCACATGGAGATGAGATGCCCTCATTGAGGTATTCTTAGGGGTATGTATGCACAGATGTGAAGGCGTGGACTGGGCTCTGTCTCTATGCAGCCCCTGTGTCCCCCCAGCACCTGCCTGCCCCTCCACACCATTACTCCGCATCCGCAGAAGGGGACCTTGTTGTTTTAATAAGATCATTCTCCTCCCGCCGTGAGGTCGCAACCCCGGGCTGATGACATCACATGGCGCTGCCATGGGGATGCCGGGATGTCACAAACACAGCGCGATGACCTCACTGCAGGAGTGGGAGATGGGGCCAGGCCGGGTTTGATCACCGATGTCCTCGGGAGCGAAGGCGGGGAGGGATGCTGGGAAAAGTATGCGGCTGCTGCGCGCCGCGCTGTTTGGGTTGGAAATGGCCACACTTTCTCCTCAGCAGGGAGGGCCAGTGCCCTCCGTTCCCCCCCATGGGCCCCCTGGTTGTGGATGGGGGGCCCTGATGTCAACACCCTACAGCTGGACACTGAAGCACCCATGTGCCTCTGCAGCCCACGGCATCACCGCTTGGGGACCCACAGCCAACAGGGGGGGAGCACCTGGGCTCCCCATCTCTGCTGTGTCCCCCCCAGCACCTCCCATCATTAATTTCCATCAGTGGCCAAGAGGGTCCAGGGCGGGGGGGTGGGGGGGTGGCCGAGAAACACAGCGCTTTCCCCCTGATAGCAAAAATAAATACATTAAAATTCTTGCAGGAGGCAGAAGAATGCAGGACGGCAGGAAAAAATTGTTTTATAATTTGTAATAACACAAAAGCCAGAGGGGGGGGGAGGAACGATGAGCTGTGAGAGGCGAGGGAAGGCTGAGACAAAGGGCTGGCTGTGGCAAAGAGGGCTGCTTCTTGGTGGCGGTCCCCCAGAGGATGGGGTCCTTTGGGTCCCAGTACAGAGGAGGTGGCCTGTGGTTGCATGGTGCCACGGCTCCCTGCGTGGGTCTCAGCATCACTGTGCCTCAGTTTCCCTTTCTGAATGGTGAGTCATCAGCCCCATACCCCCACAGGGGACAGACAGTTCACCCCATGTCTGACATGGCAGTGGGGACGTGACAAGGCGAGTCACTGTGTGCCAGGCACGCACCTGCTGTCGGGGTGGGCCCCCCCTTTTCGGGATGAAATCAAAGGGATTTTTCTGCCCTTAGGAAATCAGATAAAGGCTTCTCACCTGCCCCGTGCTCCCTTTGCGGTGCAGATGAAGGCAGCAGGGAGCTCAGGGAGGGGGACAACAGACGTTTTCAACACAGTGGCAGATGAGCTGTGTGTCACTGCAGCACAGTGTCAGCCCAACAGGGATGTCCCCTCCCCAGGAGCTGCCTATCCATGTGTCCCCCCTAAACTCAAGGCAACAAGGAACTCACGGGACAGATGGGATAGAAGTTGGTGGCTGAAAGTGAAAGACTCCAGGAGGTGGACACGGTGCTGAAGTGCAGACGTATTCCCCAGCTCAGGACCCTGTGTCCCCATGGATGGAGGGAGGAGAACTCGAGGCTGGTCACCACCCCAGGGGTGCAGAGCTGGAGGCAAAAGGACAGGGGGAGCCTGGGCTGAACCCCGGGTAACTGTTCCCAAGGCTGTTTAGGGGAGTTAAAATTGAGGTGGCAGCCTATGGGCATTGATCATCCCATCTCCAGCCCTGTTGTGCACCCCTGCTCCCTCCCCAACCCCTCACCTCCCCCTGGGTAGGTCCTGCTGCCTGCTTGGAGCCATGCTGGGGCTGCCTTCCTCCCAGCCCCAGCTGCACCTAAAATGAGATCACCTTAACCAAGCTGCTCCCCCCCACGCTCCTCTCCTGCACCTTCTCTGCACTATTTGCTCCTGGGGAGCTCCTTGCCCTGTCACCCCTTTACCCCAGGGGTGGCTCTGCAGAGGAGTGGATCTGGGTGCTGAGAGGCGCTTGGAGGTGTCTCTTGTCATGGTCCCCAGATGAGACAGCCTGATGCAATGCCAGTAGTGCCAGGTTTGTGACAGGCAGACCCCACAGGAGAGAGGAAACCAGGCCACCGCAGGGTTGCCAGGTGTGGGCAGTAGGCACCAGGAACGGGTGCAGGTGGCAGCGGGCACCTCGAGGGCAGGCTGAACAAGGCAGGGCAGTTCTAGGAGCCCGGGCAGGGCTGTGCCGAGCACGGCAGCAGGGACGTGGTGACAGGCAAGCCGCTGCCACCGTCCGTGCCCACGCCGTGCCGAAGGTCTGCGTGCACGGATCTGCGCTTGGCATCCCGGAGTCCCCCCGCCCGGCCCGCCCTGTCCGTCCCCCCGGGCTCCGGTTTCCCTGTTGGAGGCAGATGCTTTCGCAGCCCTGTCCCTCCTCCTCCTCCTTCTGCGGAGCAGCCTCCTCGCCGCGCTCCAGCCGCCCGGAGGTGCCTGCCCAGCCCGGCCCCCCCCCGGCCCCGCTGCGCCGGGCTGGCGGAGGGAGGCAGCGGGCAGCCCCGCAGCCCTCCGGGGGGCTCGGAGGGGGCTCGGCTCTCCCGACTGGCCCCCAACCTTGGCAGAATGTTGCACCGCTCTCGGACCCAGCTGGGGCTCTTCTTCATCCTCCTCTGCCCCGCCAACATCATCGGGCTCTGGTGGTGAGTATAGGGCATCCTGGGGGGGCGGACGGGGAGGGGGATTGCCGAAGGTTTCGCTGGTTCGGGGACTGAGCCCTCGGGTAACCGCTTCGGTGGAGACAGCGGTGGGACAGAGCCAGCCTATGGGGTGTGCGCTGCCTGGTTTGGGATCCCCAAAACCGGTGTTGGGGTCAGAACTGCGGAGGCTTTGGGGACGAGGCCTCTCCCCCACAGCCTCTCCCCGCACCCCGAGCACTGAGTGCCTTCGGGGCAGGGAGGGGCCTCCAGACCCCTCCAGTAAGTCAACTTTAATTAAAAGCCCGAGGGTCCCCACGGCGTCCCCTGGCCGCAGCGGGGACAAAACCCCCGTTTGTAATGGTGCCTTCATCAAAGGCAGCAGGGACGGTGCCTCGCAGGATCCCGGAGGGGGTGGGGGATTCATTACAGAGCTGGGACCCAGCCTCGGAAAACCCAGGTATCTGTCGAAACATGAACTATTTAAATCTATTAAGAATTTCACCCAGCCTGTCTTTATCCGGTTTTAAGTGCTTAGATTCCAGCTCCCCGGCGTGCCGTCCGGGCTATCATTCATTATCTGAGGCTATTCGTCTCCACATTGTCACACTCTTTTGACCCCTAAAATAAAGCTCTCCGTAAGCCTTTCCCCTCCCGTTCCCCCGCACGCCCGGCACTGATTTATTCCGCAGCTCCATCCCCTCCACCAGCGCGGGGCAAAGCGGGGGGGGGCTCGGTGGGTACGGATGGTGCCGGCGCTGTGCTGGCAGAGTTGCTGGGGAAGGGGTTAAATCGGGTCGTGGCGTTTCGGTGCAGAAAGCCCCGGCAGGGTACGGTGCGTGCCGCGCTCCCTGCTCCCCACCGCTCGCCTCCGGACATCTGCGCCATCCCGGAGCACGCTCCCTCCCGCCGGCTGAGAGCTGCGTTATTTCCTTGGCTCGCTCTCAGCCCGCTGCTTTGCGCACGCAAAAGGCTGTCCCTCCATCCGTCCCGGGGGCTGGTGGCGGCGGGAGAGCTTCTCTTTGCTGTCCCCCGTGCGTGGGGGTCTCGGCGTTATGCCTTGGCACAAGAACTCTTAGAGCTGAGAAAGAGCATCCTTACTGCAGTCGGGTGTCCTCAGAGGGATCGCTGAAGATACAGGAACGCTCATCCCCTGTGCCCTGCACCCCTGTGTCTGAGGAGAGGCAGGGGACAGAGGGACAGGCAGACACACAGACCTTCCGCATTCAGAGGGGAGAGTGGTGTCAACAGGGAAGCTGTGCCATCGTGCTGCAGGGCACTCAGTTTGCACCAGGCTGTGGTCTTAGGAACCGAAGGCATATTCAGGGCAAGATTTTGGCTGAGGGGATTTGTGGTTGTTTCCAGTCTGTGCGCTTGCCCCCGGCCACTCTCACAGCTGTTCCTGCTGATGTGTCACCATTGCTGCTAGCTCCTGCTCACCTGCAGCCCCCCCAGCCTGACCAAGCTGTTCATAGAGGCACTTTGGGGTAAACAAAGTCAAGAGATAAAAGAAACAGCCCCAGCATCAGAGCAAGGAAGAAAAGAATCCCTGCAGTGCCTTGATCTGTCTGGCACCCATGGGCTCCCCCTGTTACACCCTACCAAGGGATTTGTGGTCCCTCTCCCCAGAGCCACACACTGTGGGCTCCGTGCACCAGCAGCCTCCTGTTTTGCTCAGCCACCTGACCAGCACCACACTGGTACAGAGCACGGCCGAGCCTGTAAGGGCAGGCTGCTGGACTGGCAGTGCTTTGAGTGAGCACTGTGAGTCACTTGCTGAGCTCAATGGACCCACAGCCGCCACCCGGCTGCCCTCAGCCCCCCAGTGCCTGCAGGCCATCCCGGGCATGCCCCAACCCTGGCACGGCCAGCGTGGGTGCCCTGTCCTGTGGGGCAGTCACACTGAGCAAACATCCCTTTCTTCCCATCCCAAGGTATTCCAGGCTTGGACACAGTTTTGTGGCCACCACCTCCATGGGTGCGTGCTCCAGGAGCTCAGCTCTCAGTGCTCATATCCCACAGCTCTTTTCTCCGCAAACAGGTGCAGCAACACCTCTGGGCTCAGGGGCTTGTCTGGGCACCACAGGTTGCTGCAGCCTTTAGCTGGGATGGAGACATGGGTGCAAGGCGAACTGTGCCTTCATCACCCTGCAGAAGGGTCCCACGTTTCCTCCATGGAAAAGCACATTATCTGGTGCACTGAAACCCAAAGCACAGCCAGCATTGCTAGAAGACATCCCTATGCCCCTGCTCCATACTGCATGTCAGCAGCACAGCCCCAGGCCAGTGGGATGGAAATATGCCCTTTTGGAAAGGAGCAGGGAAGCCAAATGCAACACTGAGATGCACCTTAGCATCCCTGGAGCATCCCTCCATCACCTGCATGCAAACAAAGACCCTATGGGCTCTCCTTGTGCATAGTGCCCTGCACAGGAGCCCTGCTCCATGCTGCCCAGGGTGCCTGAGGGTGAGCGGGATTTGTGCCAGGTCCTTCAGTCTAAGATTTTGGCTCGGAACTGGGCTGGAGTCTCCGTCACCCTGAGGACAGGGCTTGCACCAGAAGCTGCAACTTGGGCTTCCTGATGCCAACAGGGTGGCAGCTGCATGTCAATGGAGGAAAGGTTTTTAGGGCAGGTCCAGGTCCTCTGCCATGCCTCATTTTCCCCTTTTGGCGATGGGGGCTGAATCCCTTGCTAGGAAGCACTGCAGAAATCACTGCAGTCCGCATTCTGAGGGGCTGCCACTATGTGCCATTCCAGTAGTGGGCGCAGGAATGCTATGGGGGTACCGAGCTCAGCAAGGGGCTGCAGAACTGAAGTGCCCTGGGTGGGCTGGGGGGGCACGCTGGCGACCCAGCTTCATCGCCAGGGCAGGGGGAGGAGTGCCCGGCGGCAGAGGTGGGGCACCTTAATTGTAGATGCGGGAGGCCTTGGAGCAGGACAAGCTCAGGCAGATCTGGGCCCCGCGCCGGAGCCCTTGCCAAAGCAGTAGCAGTTTGGCAGCATTTTTCTTGCCCTCGTCTCCCCCCCCCCCCCCCCCCCCCAGCCCCACATAGGAAAACAGCTCTCGGGCTCCCAGAAGCCTCCCCTCACGAAAAAGCAGAGCCCAGCGGAAATTAATATTGCACCGGACTTAGGCAGCCCACCCCACGCCTCGCCGGGTCGGCCGGGGCTGATGGCCAGGGGTGGGGACCCCCGCGGTGCCGCTGGGGCTGAGCGCTCCCCATCCTGCCGGCCCCTCTGATCCGGCACGGCCGGGGTGAGCCGCAGTTCAGCATTTGATCTGAGGGCCCGAGGGCTCGTGCATCGTTTTTATAAGATGTACAAAGAGTCCTCGCTTAATGAAAGTCCCATCCCCAGCTCCCCTTCTTCCCCACCCCGTTGGATCAGCCAGGCGAGCCTTCCCAGCCTGGGATGAGAGTTTGAATGGCCACATGGATATCATGGGGTGGGACGGGATGGGACGAGATGGGATTGGATGGTATGAGACGGGGTGGGATTGGATGAGACAGGCTGCCCACATGCCTCAGTTTCCCCATCTGCAGATGACTTAGAAGGGAACTGGGCGTTTTTTGTCCCATGATGCTCCTCCAGTTGCCCACCAAAAGGACACCAAACTGTGGGCTGCAAGCTCCTCCACAGGCCCATGGACTTGCCTCAGTTTCTCTGCTGGCAGCCAGATTCACAGACTGTACATTGCTTTAGTCCTTTAAACGTTCAGCTGAACTGTCAGGGCCCATTTTCCTGACTGAGAGGACATGTCAACCCACACCCAGCCCTGCTCGCAATGTCCCCATCCCAACCTCTGTCCCTATCTGTTCCAGGGATGGGTCAGCCTGGTCCAGAGTAGGTGTGGGGCAAGGGCAGCCTGCGCAGAGCTTGCACCCCAAAATTAGGCTTTAGGAGGGACTCTGTGGTTCCTGCAGCCTCGTGTCCCATACACAGCCCCCAAGCTGAGAGAGGGAGAGAAAAAAGGAAACCCAGGACATACTTAAACACAGAGATTCATCTTGTGATTTTTGAGCCCCTGGGGCTTGGCCAGACTATAAAGGCTTGTCTGGGTTTGGAAGAAGCACTCAGCAGCAAGCGGGGCTGCACCCAAAAACATGGCCTGGGAGCTTCCACACCAGGAGGGGATGGGAATGGCACACAGTGCCTGGGATGGGACACTGCTGGCACAAGGCTGAGAGGATCTGGCTTGCAGCACTGGGGCACAGCACCTTCCCTTTGCAATTCAGGTGGCCCAGGGCCACGTGCTGGCCAGAGGTACCCGGCACTGCGGGACAGGCAGCGTGGGCAGGAGGCTGTCAGCACACGGCATGCCCGCCCTGTGCCCGAGGCACTGCTGGGCCATTGCCCACCCCGGCACGGGGCACGGGGCACGGTGCCGGCAGCTGTGCAGCTGCGTGAGGGCACTCTGGGCAAAATGTGTGGGGAAAGTACAGGAATTTCTGTAGCCGGCGGCGTGCCGTTGTGCTCAGGCTTTGCCTTCCAGCCTGAGATGCGTGCACGGCTCTCCAGCTGTGCTGGCGAGGAGCTGCTTTTGGCAGGGCCCCAGCTGAGACTTGCCCTCCCGCGCTGGGATCAGCAGAGCCAGCACCACCCTCCAGCCCCACAGCTTGGGCTCTGCCCCATCCCTGGCCCGCTCTGCAGGGCACGGCATCCCCCACATGCTGGGTATCCCCGGTGGTGGATCCGGCCATGCCTGGTGCTGGTTTTGCTCTGCTCGCTGTCCCTCCTGCAGGGCAGTGGGGAGCCCCCTGGTCATGGACCCCAACAGCATCTGCCGCAAGACGAAGCGGCTGGCAGGGAAGCAGGCGGAGCTGTGCCAGCTGGAGCCAGAGATCGTGCAAGAGGTGGCCAAGGGCACCAAGCTGGGCGTGCGGGAATGCCAGTACCAATTCCGCTTCCGCCGCTGGAACTGCACCAGCCACAGCAAGTACTTCGGCAAGATCCTGCAGCAGGGTAAGGTCCAGCCTCACAACTCTTAAAAAACTGCAGCCCCTGGGCTTTGCACCTCCTGGCACAGCTGGGGCAGAGCCGGAGCGTGCGGACGTGTGTACACGCAGAGGGGGTTGCTCAGAGCTCTGTGGTGCAGCCAGGCTGCCGGGACATGTCTCCCTGTGTTGTAATGAAGCAATTAGCGATGCTCCCAGACAGCGCGGGGCTGCACACAGCCCAAGAATGCACCCTCGTCTGGCAGTGATTTACTGCTCCCTCAGGACCCTGCTATGTGGGGAGGGGAGGGGGCCTGGGTGGGAGGTGGCCCCGCAGGTGCCTAGACCATGCAAACCCCTTGTCCTGCCCCTGGGGCATCACCTCTGTGTGCACTTCCCGTGCCTGAGGCATGGCTGTAGGGCAGGATGAGCCAAACCCATCCATTGGTCCAACCCAACGCCAGTGCAACACCAGGGTGGGGGGCTGAGAGATCAAGCGGAGGGGAGAGTGCTGTGCTAGCAGGATCACTTCCATGGGCACCAGTTCCACATCAGTCCCTGTGCTGGGGAGAACATGGGTGCTAGTGCAAGACCAGGAATCTGCCCCTGGAGCTGATTGCTGGGGAGAGGAGGGACAGCTGTTTCCTAGGTGGTGCAGCTGGAAAAGCATCAATGTGCCCAGTTCCCTTTCTTCCCACAGACTCCCCCAATTCTGAGAGCATTTCAGGGCGTGGGATGTGGAAACAGCCCTCCTGCAGGCCACGTGTGCTGTCCTTCCCTCCCTGGCCCATCCTTGGCACCACACAGCACTCCCCTGCAGCACTGCAAGGACACATCCCCTGGCCAGCTGTGTCCCAGCTGTAGGGAATGAGTGACAGTGCAGGGCTGAGGGGCAACCTGAGAGCTGCAGTGAGCAAGCAGCTGTGCATGTGTGCAGGGATGGGGTCACTGTGAGAACGTGTGACACATCTCTATCACATGTGTGATATGTTGGTGGGTCAGGACACGTGTGGGGCATGGTGCAGCCATGGTGCTGGGGCTGCTCCTGGCAAGATGAGGCTCCCAAATTTTGCCACAGATATGAAGAGACACTGTGTTCCTGCTTCTGTTATCAGAGTTGACTCCAGTGACCAAACCGATGCACCTCCCCAAGTCCCCTTTCCCTCTCTATATGGATTGCAAAAAGAGTTACATCTGCCATTGATCTTCCCCTCTGTCCCCATGCCACCCTAATTAAATGTGTCCCCACCCCCTGCCAGCCCTGTCCTGGCACCCACCTGGCACAGGGTAAGCCATGAGCCCCCCAGCATGGTGCTGCACCCCCGCTGCCAGAATCCCCCGCTGGCTGCGGCTGCGAGCGGCAGGTCCGGGCAGGGGAAGGATGCTTGGAATTTGTGTCCCGGAGCAGAGAGAGACAAGAGCAAATACTAATAATAAATAATCCTGCGGGGTGGAGGCTGTGCTGGAGCAGGGAGGAGGGCGGGCAGAGCCCCATGGCAAAGCGAGTAGGCAGGATGGCATCCTCACTGTCACCTCGCACCTTGTCCTCCTCTGTCTCCCTGCAGACATCCGGGAGACAGCCTTCGTGTATGCCATCACAGCGGCCGGTGTCAGCCACGCCATCACACAGGCCTGCAGCATGGGCGAGCTGCTGCAATGTGGCTGTGAGCTGACACGGAGTCGGGCACCCCCATCACCCACAGCTGGGCCGGGCACCGAGGGCACAGCCTGGGAATGGGGGGGCTGTGGGGACGACGTGCAGTTTGGCTATGAGAAGTCGCAGCAGTTCATGGACGCCAAGAGCAAGAAGGGGAAAAATGACATCCGTGCACTCATTGATCTGCACAACAACGAGGCTGGGCGCTTGGTAAGGTTCTATGCACTCCCTGCTCCCTTTAGCATCACCTTACACTCCTTTGGGTGAAGAACAGAGCATCAAGAGCATCATCCCTACAGACCCCAGTATGGTTTGGAAGTCCTTTGGGACTTCTGTCCATCCTTCCCTGGGTGATACCACTAGACTGGGTATGCAGGGAGGCAGGGATGAAGGAATACAAGGGTGTTGGATTCAGAGATGCAGGGATGTAGGAATGCTGAGATGCAGGGATGCTGGGATGCCAGGATGCTGTGATACTGAGATGCAGTGATACTGGGATGTAGAGAGGTGGGTACCAGGGGAATAATGGGGACTCAGCACTGCCGTCTGTCTGCAGGCAGTGCGCAGCTACATGAGGACAGAGTGCAAATGCCACGGGCTCTCGGGCTCCTGCACGCTGCGCACCTGCTGGCGCAAGATGCCCCATTTCCGCGAGGTGGGCGACCGCCTGCTCGAGCGCTTCAACGGCGCCTTCAAGGTGATGGGGGGCAATGATGGGAAGACCCTCATCCCGGTGGGCGACAACATCAAACCTCCCGATAAGCAGGACCTCATCTACTCGGCCGACTCGCCCGATTTCTGCTCTGCCAACCGGAAGACGGGCTCGCTGGGCACAAGGGGCCGCGTCTGCAACAGCACGGCCATGGACACGAGCGGCTGCGACCTGCTGTGCTGCGGGCGTGGGCACCGCGATGAGACCGTGGTGCTGGAGGAGAACTGCCTGTGCCGCTTCCACTGGTGCTGCGTGGTGCAGTGCCGCAAGTGCTCCGTCCGCCAGGAGCTCAGCCTCTGCATCTGACGGCCTCTCCGTGGGGCGGGGACACTTGGGGAGCCGCCCCCAGGATGGTGCCGAGGGCACAGGGACACAGAGAGGTGACGCAGTGGGACCTTATGGGATGGAGGACTGTGAGCCCAGCTCTGCGGTTGGATGTCCCTGCAGCGTGGGGACGCTACCCAGCATCCCCACGGCCCTGCAGTGGGGCTGCAGTTCGGAGCTTCGTCTAATAAAGCTATTTAAAGCCGGTGTGCCCTCTGCTCGCCTCTCCGCAGCAGGCACTGCCACCCGCCCCAACACGGTGGTGATGGGCTTTGTGCATGTTGCCGGCATCCCCTGTTTTTCTCACTCTGTCTCCAGTCACCTCTGCTGCAGGGCCTGGCATGGCAGAGCCCCATGCAGTGCCGCTGGCACCTGGGGTTGGTGGCATGCGAGGCATTTGCTTGGCATGCCATTGGCCACGTGCAGCCTCATCTGGGCGGCACAGTGCCAGGCGGGGAACCTGAGCAGCCCATACCCTGCTGGGCAAACGCGGGGCGAGGAGTAGCAGCAATGCCCATCAGCAGATCCTGGCGGCACGCTCCTTGTCTGCCCCATCCATCAAGCAGAAATCAGGGTGCCGACGAACCATTAAATTGGCCCAGGGAGCGCTGGGGCGGGAGCATCTACATGTCAACTGCAGCTTTAGAGTTGGAAATTCCCTCCTGGCTCCAGGAGAGGGGCGGCACACGGGGCTCCCGGGAACTCCCGGCCGCACGCACGGCCCTGGAGCACATGGGTGTGTGTGCCAAGATGCGTGTGTGAGCAGGCAGCTGCAGTGTGCACGCTCAGGTTGCACGCCCACACATGGTCATGCCTGCACGTGGGCATCCGATTCCATGCATTCACCCTTTGCTCTGTGTGTGAGAATCTTGTGTGTGTGCGAAAGGTTCTCCCATGTGGCTCCATGCATGTCCGTCAGTGCATGGCAAATTGTCAGCATGCATTTGTCGGTGACCCCATGTGTTTGTTTGCATGTATCTTAGCTCTGTGTCACCACTGTTCTCCCTCTACACTGTCCCAGTTGCTCTGAATCTGACTCGCTGGGAGATGTCAGAGTGCAGAGGCTGTGCTGGGGCTGGGAGCACTGTTCCTTGGCTCCATCCCAGTCTTCCACAATCTGCTTCCTTGGGGGCTGCCTCAGTTTCCCCACAGTGGGCTGAACATGCATGGCACCGGAAGACTGGATGCCACCTAAAGCCTGGGGAAGGCAGGAAATTGTTGTATGGGGTCTGACCTGTGTCCTTCCTGCCATTTCCCCAGAGGCTGAAAACCCCAAAAGCCAGAAGAAGAGGAACCTGGAAAACAGAGATCCCAGCGTCCTGGGAAACCTAATTTCCCTAGCAGCCCCCAGACGCCTAGCAGTGCCCCGGGGCTCTTTAGATCCTCTCCTCTCCAGACCCTCCTTAGAGACCCCCAATAGCCCCCATAGCCCCCGCAGCATCCCTGCCGTAGCCGTGGCAACGCGGGATGCGCGGTGCGGGACGGGGCGCGTTGCGGGGCGCCGGACGGCCGCTAGGGGGAGCCACGGCACGGCGGGGGGGGCTGGGGTGCGTGGGGGCTTATGAGGGTGGGCACGGGCTGGTTGTGTATGGAGGGACATGGTGAGGTGTGGGGGGGAATGATCCCAGATCTTGGTGCTGGGCAGTGTAACTACAAAGCTTCCCAAGGGAAAAAGGGAAGTTGACAGTATTTTGGTTAAAAATAATAACAACAATGCCCAAATGCTGTAATGTTAATGGCTTCATTTTTATTTATTTGTTTTTCAAATGGGATGAGAACAATTTTCCCTTCAATTGCTTGAGCTGAAAACAGCCAGACAGATTAATTCAATCAAACTTGGGGGAAAAAAATCCCCTCTGGATAGAGACCAAAAAATAGAATGTTTTGGCCAAAAAAAAAAAAAAAAAGGCTTTTTAGGAAAGTTCGTAGTAATACAGATAGGGGGAGGATGGGAAACCCGGATACTGGCTTGGCTGAGGGAAAGCTCAGATGGCAGCACCCAAAACCATCCATCCACAACCTCTGAGAAGTCCCAGCCAGGGCTCCCACCACCCTGGCACTGCTCTCCTGGGGGTCCCCACATCCTCCCAGCCCCTCCAGGCAGCTGCTCCCACCACCCTGCTCTGTCCCTGCTCTCTCCAGGGACAGATGTCACCTGTACAGCCATGGGATCCCATCCGTTCTGAGCTGCCCAGCACATGCCCAGCCCTATGTCCCCATCACCACCCCAGCCACCAGTATGGCCCTTTGGGACGTGCTCTCCCTGCCAGAAGCAGGGCTCTGGGCTCACCGCCACATGGGTCCTCTTCCCAGCCACACCAACACCCCAACTTGCAGGCTGTCCCAGCCCCTGGCAGCTGGGCAGACAGGCTGGGCTGGCTGTGTGACCGGGTGGCTCGCACTTGAGTCATGGCAAGCAGCCCCAGGCAGGTCGCCGGCCATGAGCCAGGGGGTGGGCAGTGATGCTGGAGGCTCTGTGGTGAGTAATGCCACTGCCAGGGGCATGGTCATCCTGTTCCCACCCCAAACATTGACTCATGCAGCCGTCACTCCAGTCCCATAGGCAGGGGAAGTAGGAAGATGCTGAGGAGCTGCATGGGTTCCTTCCTCCTCCTCCTGCTCCAGGTCCCCGTGCTGCTGGCATCAGGCTGGTGCTTCTTCACCACCATCCATCCACACTCAGGGATTCCCTGGTGCTCCCTCCTGCACTGACCTCCATGAGATTGTCCATGGACATCCCAAATCCCCATGGGTTCCACAGAGTCCAGTGCCAGAACATGGAATGGTTCTGGTTTCTGAGCTGTACGGCTTGGGGATAGATTGTCCCAAAGTAGAAGGGGCTAAAGAGTATGAGGTTGCACAGAAGAGCTGTGGATGTACATCCCTGCAGTGCTCAAGGCCAGGCTGGATGTGGCTCTGGGCAAGCTGATCTATTGAGAGATGCTCCCCATGGCATTGAGGTTGGATGAGATTTTCATAGTCCCTTCCAAAGGGGAAAGAGAAAGAAGCAGGGAAGGAGGGGACAGCTTGACTGGGCAGGAGGATGGGAAGGACAGAAAGGGATGGAGGGAGGGAGGGAGGAAAGGAGGGAGGGCGGTTTGTGTGTGGTGAGGGGAGGATAGCTGTTTCCAAGCCCCTGCATAGAGCACCTGTTCATGTACCACAAAAATTGCTGAAGTGTTTTAGCCCAGGCAGTGCAGCCCACAATGCCCTGTGCCAGCAATCCACCACATTTCTTGCCAGCCCTGTGCCCTCTGCATACAGCCCTGCTCAGAGAGGCCCGATCCAGTTCCATGGGCTCTTATCCATGATTCCCAAGCCAATGACAAATGCTTAATTCTGTGTTTAAGGGGTTTGCTGGCTCACCTGGCTCTCTCTCAGCCCAGGGACATTGTTGGGACAGGAGGATCAACCTTCCCCCCCGTCCACCTCTGCTGCCAGCACTGAGTTGGTGGGACGTGGGGCTCCTCCCGCAGTCAGTGGGAACATGTGGGTGAGACGCTCACTCTTGGAAGCAGTTATGTCGTTAGGGGCTGGAGGAGGATGAAAGCGTTCCCCCCTCTGGTTTGCCTTGGCATTGATTTGTGTGCAGGATCCCAGCGAGCGCACAAACATCTGCGCCACCGCAGCCCATGCACTGGGGACCCTGGAACTGCGGGAGACGCTTTCTACAGGCTCTGCCGCTGCAGTACGGACCTCGGTGGGGATGCCACCCCTGGTTCCCACAGTCCCCACGGGAAACGGCACGGCCTTGGGGCCCAGCACCAGCTCGCAACTCATTGCCCAAAGGAAATGCGTTTTCCTCCCCGGTGCAAACAGGAACCGACACGCCGGCGAAGCTGGCAGCCCCCGCCAGCGCAGCTGTGCCGGCACAGAGACACGCGGTGCCCGCCTGGGGGAAGCATGCAGCCTGCTGCCGGCGTGGCGTGGGCTGTGGTGGCTGGGGACAGCGGGAGCTGCGGGGCACTGCCCGCCCCTCCCGGCGACCCGCACCTGCTGGCTCCCAAGGGGCTTCGTGGCAGGGAACTGAGCTCAGGGGACAGCACTGTCTCTACTGCCAGGATTGAGACGCGCTAAAGCAGACGGTGCCCACTGACAGCCCACTGTGTGTAGCTCTCTCTGTGCGTGCTTACTCCATGGCCCAGTTGTTTACCCTCTGCCACACACGCTCCCCCATGCAACACACACCCAACTCACACTGCACTCACCAATACTCTGCACGAACAGCATGCCCCACACATGCACATTCACACCAAGCACACGCTCACCCCACCAGCTGTGCACAGCTGCCATACACTCCACACACATTCACCCCCATTGCTCCCATTTTCTCCACGCTCCTTGCACACTCACCATGCACACTAACTGCACCATGCACAATCCATGCAGCATACACACTTCTTGCCATGCACTCACTCGTGCTGTGTACACTCCCCCCACACCCTATGCATGTTCACTCTGTGTTACACACACTCCTCTGTACTCATGAAATCACTGCTCGTGCCCCATGCATACCCACCCACACCCCGTGTACTCACATGCATTTTGTGCACACTCACACCGTGCACACTCATCCCACACTCTGCATACATTCATCCCAAGCCACGCACACTCTGCCACGCTCTATGCACACCCTCTGCACACTCACCTAACTCCTCGTGCACTCACCCATGCCCACAGCTTCCTGCCCTATGCGCACTCCCCGATCCCCTCGCACCGTGCACACTCACCTTGCACCCCGTTCACCAACGTCTGTGCACACGACCCCCGCACCCCTCACGCCCCGCTCGCTCCCCACGCACCCTTCCCCATCCCGCACTCCCCATCCTGGCTCCCCGCACGCTCTTCCCCGCTCCGTGCCCGCTCCCCCCGCTCCCTCCCCGCCAGGCTGCGTGCGACACGCCGCCTCCCCGCCCCGCTGCCACCCTCTCTGCCCCGTCCTTCCCCCGCGGGCTCCTGTCTGGACGTGTCGGGACTCGGGCTCCGGGCGCTGAGTAATGCTCGGCGCAGCGCGATCCCAGGCAGAGCCGCCGCCGCCGCCGCTCCGCGCCCAGCGCTGCCGGGGCGCTCCGGCCGCGACCCTGCCCGCTCGGCCCGGCGACACCGGCGGGGGGCGGCGGGGGGGCCCGCGGCTCCCCATGTGCCTGCGGGCCCCGAGGGAGCCCCCGCGCCGCTCGCCCGGCCACCCCCCCCGGGCGCCCTGCCCACGCCCGCCGCGGCCCCGGAGCCTCGGGGCGCCCTGGGGAGCGGCGGCCGAGGGCCCCCCCGGCCCCCCGGGCCGCGCCGCTATGGGGGGCTGAGGCGGGAGGCTGAGCGCGGCGGGGCGGCGGTGGGCAGGGCGGGGGGCACGCAGCCCTCGCCGGGCTCGGAGGGCGCTGGGGCGGCGGGAGGCGGCGGGGGGGGCATCCCGGGAGGATGGCAGAGCCGCCCCGGCGAGCCGAGCCCCGGCGCGCAGGGAGCCAGTGAGAGGGAGGAGAGGGGAAAACACAAACAAGCAAACAACCCACAACAAACAAAGCGGGCAGAGAGCAGCGCCGAGCCCCGCCGCCCCTGCCCCAAAGGCGCCCGCCCGCCCGCAGCCCGCACAGCCGCTGCCCCAGCGAAGATGCGCCCGGCCCTGGCCCACGGACTCTGCTCGCTGCTGCTCAGCCTCTGGGTACCCAGGTAGGAGCTGCCCCCACCCCCAGCGCCCCGACCCCCGGCAAGCCCCCGCGCACAGTCCCGCTCCGGGGTCGAGCCGCGGAGGGGGCTCCACGGGTCCTCCCCGTGCTGCGGTCCTCCCCCCGGTGCGGTCCCCCCCGCCGCCCCACGCGCCCCGCCGCCCCGCTCCCCGCGCTCCGGGCGCTGTCAGGGCCGCTGCTACCCCCGCTCCGGGTGCTTCTCGTTATCCTCCCGGCACGAGCCGCCCCAGCGGCTGCCCGGCTTGCCTCAGTTTCCCCGCTCTGCCCCGCGGGAGGTCGGGGGATGCGGAAGCGGCGCTGGGGGCCGCTGCCGCCGTCGAGGGAGAGGTGCCGCCGGCATCGGTGCCTTCGGACCCTGCACCCGGGGACCGCGCACCGGGGCGGGGGAAAAGGCCGGTTTCCCCCCCAACCCGGCTCTGCCGATCCCGAAGGCGAACTGGGACGGCTGGGGGCCGCCTGCCTTCCAGAACGCGGCCCCCCCCAGCACTCACCGCCCCCGTCCGGCTCCATCTCCCTCGGGGTGAGTGGGAGCTCCCCTCTGCCCGCTCCGAAACTTGTGCGCTGCAGGCAGCCAGGGGTTAACGCTGCTGCTGGTGGGGGGGAGTCCCCCGCCCTTCCCCCTCCCTCCAGCCCCTTTAAATATAATTTGTTAACGTTGGGCCTTGTATTAATTAAAGCAGCAGCCGCTGCAGCCTGTGACCCGGGGGCTTGTCACCGTGAAATCAAGTTTAAATCCTGATTTCAAGGGGAGAGAGAGCTGGGGGGAGCGCTGTGTCCTCCTAGGGACGGTGACAGTGACAGCCCCGTGCGGGTCCCTCGCTCCCATGAGCTCTGGGAGGAGCGAGAGGCAGCAGGACCTGCCCTCCTCTCCTGATGCCCTACAGAAGGGCCCCTGCCTCAGTTTCCCCTTTGTGCTATGGGGAGAGTGACAACATTATCCGTCCTCCAGGGTGCTGCTGGACGAAGGTGGCAGGCATTGGGGCTGGCTCAGGACACCAGGGGATAAGGTCCTTGCTGTGCTTGGGGAAGAAGTTGCTGGGCCTGGGGATGGTGCTGGCCACAGATGTGCTCACAGCTGGTGTCAGCCAGGGAGTGTGCATGGAAGCTAGAGCCAAGCAGAGGGTCCTTCTTGTGTGCTATGGACAAATGTGCTCCCTTGTGTTCCTCTCTGCTCCCACCTGCCCTATATCTCCCTGTTGGAGTCAGTGTGGATTTGTGCTGGGGCAGACCCATGGATCACTCCATGGCAGTGGTGGGATGGGAAACTGCAGACAGCAACAGCCTGATGCTGACAGCTCCCTTTCTCCTGACCAAGCTTTAATTCTGCAGGGACACCAGGCTGAGCCCTTCCTCCTTGGCTGGGGGAGTCAGCCTCTGCCTCCAATGCTGCTTCTCTCCCTCACCTGGAGGGTTTGAGGGAGCAGAGGGAGAGCAGCCCTCCATCCCAGGGCCTGGCTGCTTCATGTGGGAACTGCAGTCCCTCCTGCAGCGCTTCCCCTCCAAGTCTCACTTCTGTAACCGAGCTTCAAAGGGCTCCTGCACCCTGCTCCTCCTAAGATCCCAACTCCTGGTTGTTCTGGGGGACAGGGATCCCTGTCTGGAGACTTAAGCTGTCCTGAGTGAGGAGAAGTGCTGAACCCTGGTGCAAGGTGCAGGGTGCTCCTTGGCATCCTGCCACCTGCTGTGCACCCTGCAGGTCCTTAGCTTGAACACTATGGGTCCTACCCATCTTCTCCACATCTGCCTGTGCTGGCCATACCACCCTCATCTCCTGTCTCCCACACTTCATCCACCTCCCTGTCTCCCAAGACAGCATCTCTGCTTGGAGAAGTACCTGCACCCCACTACCTTGTCCCCATTCCACCTGCCAGTGCTTTCTGCTCTGGCAGTGACTGCCATCATGGTCAGTGGGGCTGGGATATGACTATGGAAAGGTTTGGAATGACTGCTGGAAGTTTGTGAGTAATGCATCAGGGTTCTCATCTCCGATTTTCCCAGCCAAGAAAAGGCTAGTCCCTCTGGTCACCTCCCTTGTGAAGAGCATCAGTGCCATATGGGGTGCAGCATGGACAGAGACAGATCTGGGATGGATCTTGTGCTCTGGAGTCTCTGTGGATGGACAAGCCTGGGGAAAAACCTGCAGCTTGCTGATTTGCTGTCACCCGCAGGCAGCAGGCACTGTGTGGGGAGAGGAGCATCTCCCCTCCCATGTGTCCCCGCAAGGTGTCCGCCCTCCCCAAGCTCTCAGTACCTTGCTCACCCCATGCTCACACATTTCCCTTTTCCCCCAAGCTCCTGTTCCAATGAGATCCTGGGCCTGAAGCTGCCATCGGAGCCGGTGCTGAACGCCAACACGGTGTGTCTGACCCTGCCGGGGCTGACGCGGAGGCAGCTGGAGGTGTGCGTGCGGCATCCTGACGTGACAGCCTCAGCCATCCAGGGCATTCAGATCGCCATCCACGAGTGCCAGCACCAGTTCCGGGACCAGCGCTGGAACTGCTCCAGCCTCGAGACCAAGAACAAGATCCCCTATGAGAGCATCATCTTCAGCAGAGGTAAGGGCCAAGGGGACTCTCTCCTTTTCCTCATTCTTTGCCCAGAAACTGCTCTCAGGAGCCTCATAGACTCCCCATGGGCACTCCACATCTCCTCTGTAGCCCAGGGGACCAGGTCAGCATCCTGCAGGTGAAAGCAGGGATATGAAGAAGCATGAAGGTCTGCCAGTGCAAGCAGCAGCAAATCTGGGCTCTTCTGCACGTGTCTTCATTCTTGCCCTTGTCCTGAGCTGCCCAAAACTTTCCAGCTTCCACCCCCCCCATAGATGTAGGTGGATGCCTCACTCTGGGATTCGGTTCGGTGGATGGACTGAGTGTCCTGTCTCACTCCCACTCCTATACAGGAACAGTGTTTTGGTGCATCATGGTGAGCAGAAGCAATGAGATGTAGGTCTGTAAGCCTATCATCTTGGTGTCCTGCCTTGGCATTGGCTGCCCAGAGCGAGGGCTCTCTGTCTGTAGGACTGTGGGGCATGGAGGTTGGATCACTGGGGACAGGCAGGCTCCTCTGGGAGCTCTGCTGCCTGCACAGTGCAGCTCAGGCTGGTGGCCTGACGGTGGGACCATCTGTAGGACTTAAGTGTGTCTTCTTGCTGTACATGGGGGCTGGTGCTCAGCACACAGCAGGGTGCTCGTTGGTCCATGCCATGGATGGGAGAGACCAAGGCAGAACTGGTGGCAGTGCCAGTGCCTCAGTGAGCAGTGCCTAGGTTAGCACCTGGCAGGGAGGGTGGGGACCAGCAATCCTGATAAGCATCATGGTTTTTCCAGGTCTTGGAGGAATGCATATGCTTCTGCTCTTCTCAGGAGGCAGAGACACAGGCTCACTGGCTTGAGCTGCTCCTGCACCCAGGTGAGGTGCCACTAGCATCCCACCAGGGTGGTGAGAATCTCCAGCAGAAAGTGGCAAAGAGGCACCACAAGGTCCTCAGCCCCAGGACACCATCTGTGAAGGCATGGAGATGTTTCTGTCTCCTGCTACCAGCATTTTGCTGTGATCCAGGAGAAAGATGGAGATAAGGATGCTGGGAGGTGGGCACCTCTTTGGGATGCAGGATGAGCTCTGAGCACCATCCTATGTGGTTGCTCAGAATCATTTTGGCACAGAGCAAGTCTCAAGGCTGATGCCCTGATCTGCTTCCAGCCCACTCAGATCCCTCATACTGGAGCTGGAGCTCTGGGCTCTGCCTTGCAGAGACACACAGGAATGGAGCAGCCATTGGAGCAGGGATGTAGGGTGCATCTCCCACCTGCAGCTGGGAGGAGAGGCGAAGCGAGGTGTGCAGCTCCGTGCCGCAGGCATTAATGCATCTGGTCTGCAGGGATCAGGTCTCTGCCCCATCCCTGCCGTGCCTGGGAACGCAGCGCGCTCGAAGGATCGTTGTTTGTAACCTGAAGTGACAGACCCCTTTAATCTTTCATTCCTTTTCCCACTTCTTCTGCCATCAGTTCAGCCGTGCGTGAACCTCACTTTAAATTATTTGTAGCTGCCTTCTCCTCCTGCTCTCCCCGCTTCTCCCTGCTCCGCCCTGTCCTCCCACATCTCACGCATCTCCCCAGCACTCAGCACCATACATCCAGCCCAGTTCAGTCCCACAGAGCTGGAGCTTGGTCCCATAGACTTGATGCAAGTCCTGGGGAGCTGGGAAGGAGCAGGGAGGCTTCACATTGGGCATGGTGGGAATCCTATTCTGGACAGAATAGTGGGGAAAAGGATGCTGATGGCCAGCAGGGGCAGATGTACAGAGATGTGCCATGGGCTGTGGGTTGTCCCTGGTACCCAGGGGCTGTTGGCTGGGCTGCACCATGCATGGTTGTATGCCAGAAGCTTCACTGCAGGTGACCCTTGTCCTGGTCCTGCACATGCCAATGCACCCATGGCGCAGTGCTACACTGGCATTGCCTGGCTGTGGGGCAGAGGCTACTTGAGGGGTGCTGAGGAGTCCAGTATTTCTCTGTGCTCTTGGCTCATCCCAATCCCATCTATTTACAGCTCTGAAAGAAGTGGGAACCACACCCTGAGTGTCCTGGAGCGCAGTGTCCCTCTGATTTCCTTTGCAGCCTTTGGAGGCTTGGTGAGGTTTGCAAGCCTGTGTCCTCCCTGGAAAGACATCCAGGTGCCAAGGGGGCTGTGGGGCCCAGCCAAAGCCTGATTCACCCAGCAAGGAGGGGAGAACTCCCTGCCAGGCTGGGAGAGCCAGGTGCTGGGGAACAGCCAGCTGTGAGCCGCACTTGGTGCAGGCAGCGTGCGGCAGGCAGGTGCTGTTATGGCCATCCAGAGCTTGGGACCCCGGCGCCCGGCCACGCAGAGCCCCAGCCAAGCACCAGTGCCCGCAGACCACAGTGCCTGGCCAGGCACAGCTGCAGCTGGGTTCTTGGCTGGGTTTTCACTACCCTCAAGCAAGCTGAGGACTTTGCCCACCTGGCCCTAAAGCACACTCAGGTGCTATGGTTGCTCAGCCGCATCTGTGTGGGTGCCCACAGTCCCTGGATCTTCCCCCAAGGAGATGGGCATGATCAATGACCTTGGCAATGGGCAGCATCTCTTCTTCCCGCAGCCCATGGAGCTCCTGGCTGGCAGTGCCACGGGCGGATGGGAGCTGCATGCTCGGAGCGAGGGCTCCAGGCTGTCCCTGGCACGCTTGGGAGGTGCAGGGAGGCAAGTCGCGATCTGCAGGGAGCCGTTTAGCACCTGGCGAGGGGCCAGAGCCTGGCAGGTTCACCTGCAGTTTAATTAGGGAAAGGGGAGGGAGGGAGGGAGCGGGACTGGGGGAGAGGCGGCATGTTGGGACCAGCCGGCTCTTGTGGGAGGTGGTGGGAGAAGAGCTAGGAAGAGTTTTATGGTGTACAGCGTCCAGCTCTCGTTGCCCCAGGAGCCCATGGAGCCCATGGCCACTTCTGGGCTGTGACCACCTCCTTGGTCCCACACCCTCCTGAGAGATGGAGCAGCTGCTGTGCTCATGGCGGAGTGCATCTTGGGGTCCCACTAAATGCCCCCCATCTCTGAGGTGCCCAGAGGCAGAGAGCCATGATGGAGAATTTTCCCTGCTAAGGAAGCCACTTTGGGATTTGACATGGAGACCCATCCCAGGTCTGAACTTTTTGGACCCATCATTTGCACATTGTAAAGAAAGATCTCTTAGTGGGTGCCCAACAGTCCTTTAAGTACATGGCAGGCTGGGTCCTGGTCGTGCTGTCAGGGTCTTGACCTCCATTCTCTCTTCCCAGAAGGATACAATGCTTCCCACAGCCATTCTCCCTGCTTCTCCTATGGCTACAGCCTCTTCTGCAGTTCCTGGAGGGATCTGGTGGCTTTGTTACCATCAAGGTCTTAGGTGGCTTGGGCAGCTGGAGAGCCTCCCTCTGAAGGGCTGATGCACACCACGCTTGGCTGTGGTTCCTGGAAAATCCTCCCTAGCCCAGATTGTGGTGTCTGTGGTTGTCACCTTCAGCCACCTTGCTCACTGCTTTGCTGCCACATCTGGGCTCTTAGAGCAAGGACCATGAGATGACCCTGGATGCAGAAACATATTGGTTCAGCTGCTGCCTGGGGACCAGAGCATTGACTATCCAGGGCCTGGGGGATGGATGCTCTGGAGACAGAGACCCCCCCAGCCTCGTCCGTCAGCTCCTGCATGGCTGGAGGGCAGCAAGGGATGGAGAAGAGCTGGGGCTCAACCCCATGGGTTTCCCAGCTGTGGAGGTCACTGAACCAACTCAGCCTCTTCACCAGCAAGGAGACAGGCTTGGTAGACAAAATGGGTGGGGTAGTGCTTCTGTCTGGTCTCCAGAAGGCATTTTAAGGAGATGCTGCATGGGAAATTGGGAGTTAGGTTGGGGGAACTTGAGAATGGGGCTAACGGAAAGGCAAGGCTGGGGTGGAGAGCGTGGTGCTAGGTGGAGGAGCTGGGCATGGGCAGGGGCAGGCAGGAGCACAGAGTGGGGAGGAGGCAGAGGGGCTGGGGGATGGAGAGGGGCACAGGGCTGTTCGGGTGTGGATGTGTTACCAGCACTGCCTCCCTGGGAGCTGCACCATTACCTGCCTGATGAAAAATGTTGTTCAACTTGTGCATTGGAAGGGACTGGCTCAGAGCAAGCTTGTCCGACTGAAGAGAAGCTGGGAGAGGCTCCCGGTTGCTTTTAAGCAGCACCTCGTTAATTTTTTAAATGCAGCGGTGTCAAATTAGCACACAAAAGAGCAGCACGACTTTAAATGCAGGTTTCCGAGATGCGTTTCATTTCCCTTTAATAAGATTATAGCGTTTGCTCAGCAGTCGGCCACGAACCACGGAGGAGGCATGCGTGCTGGCGAGCATCACCAGCAACGAGCTCACACGTTGGGCAGTGTCCCTGTCCCTGGCCGCCCCATCTGCAGCTAATGACATGTGGACGTCCTCACTCCCCGGCGTGTAATGACAACCAGCTGCCTGCCCTGGCAGGGCATGGTGTGGTCACGGCACGTTCTAAAAGTGGGGATGCGCAATTTTTCCAGCGTTGTATCACATTTATAAGAGATTTCTGCAGCTGGGAGGGGGGTGACCATCCTTTCGGGTCCATCCCTTCCTCGCTTCCCAGTGCTGGGGCTCAGGGATGGGCCACGAGCACACCCAGAGGGGTTCTGCTGGTGCTCCATGAGCCCACCCTGAGCCCCACTCTCTCCATCCGTGCAGGTTTCCGGGAGAGCGCCTTCGCTTACGCCATCGCGGCCGCTGGTGTGGTGCATGCTGTCTCCAATGCCTGCGCCCTCGGCAAGCTGCAGGCATGTGGCTGTGACCAGAAGCGACGGGGCGACGAGGAGGCTTTCCGCCGCAAGCTGCACCGGCTCCAGCTGGAGGCCATGAACCGTGGCAAAGGCATGGTGCACGGTGTGCACATGGAGCACATGCCGGCTGAGACCCCCGGCCTCCAGGACTCCTGGGAGTGGGGCGGGTGCAGCCCTGACGTGGACTATGGGGAGAAGTTTTCCAAGGATTTCCTTGACTCTCGGGAAACCTACAGGGACATCCACTCACGCATGAGGCTGCACAACAACCGCGTGGGGCGGCAGGTGAGCGGCATCAGGGCGATGGTGGCGGGGACAGCAATCCCAGGTTCCGGTTCCCGACCTGGGCATTCATCCTCACTGCCAGAGGAGATGCCCACAGACAGGAGAGACACCATACAGCACCTCAGGGATCTGGGCTGTAGGGTCTGCTTGTCTCCAGATGCAAGCAGATGGTGGCACGGGACTGGCAATGGCCTTATCACTCACTTCATGGCTTCAGAGACATGAGCTGGGTGGGCAGGAGAAGGCTGGAGCTGAAAGAAGAGGAAGAGGAGGGCTGAAGGGATGAAGGAAGGGAAGGCAGTGAGGCAGCATTGGTCAGGCAGGGTGCCCAGCTCCAGATCTTTGGAGAAATAAGGGTGCAGGCCCTTCAGAGATTGAGTTTAATGACTGTGGGAGCTGTGCATGGGAGCCATGAACGGGAGCAGGATGGTGATGCCATGCCTGGCCACTGCCCCTGGGTGCCACAGCTCCTGCTGGGGTTGAGTCTAGCCAAGTGCACTGCTTGGGGATGGATTCTGCACACTGACCTCCACAAAGCCATGCCATGCCCTCACTCCTAGGAATATCTTTCTGCACAAATAAGGAGCAATCTGCTGGGAATTCCCCAGGAAGGAGTGGCAGTGCTGGGTGCAGCAGCTCTGCGGTCTTCTCTCCTGGGGTGGGAACACTGAGCTCTGATCCCTCGAGCAGTGCTTGGCCATCATGTGCAGAGTACTGTCCCTTTCCATGCACCAGCCTTAACCACTGCATCTTCACCACTGAGGATGCTCAGCACGTGCATCACAAGGGTTCTCTGCATGTAGAGAGGGTCAGCATATGTCTGGCTACCAGCTCACACCCTGCACTGCCTGGGTAGATGACAATCCACAGAAGGCCACTGTCAGTGGCAGTGGCATGTGGGTTTCTGTAGTGTAGAGGTTATCACATTTGCCTGACATGCGGAAGATCCCTGGTTCAAAACCAGGCAGAAACACTCCTATTCATTTTTCAAATCCAGCAGTGAAGCACAGCATCCTCCAAGCCATATGGGCACTGGTCATCATGCCCTTGAGTTTGTATAGAGAGCCCAAGGGAAACTGGTTGCTTTGGAGCTTCCTGTGCAAACTGAAGAGCCCATAACATGCAGGAGGCTCTGCAAGCCCTCCTAACCCGCCAGATCACAGAGCAAGAGGATGAAAGGCAGCCTGGAACTACCCATTACCCTCACAACAAAGGGCTACGATAAAGCTCTTATGAGCGTGTCTGGGAGGAGCTGGGAATGTGTGAAAGAAAGCACCAGCGAGTCTGGGCATGTGCTGAACGCGGGTGTCTGTGAGATGGAAGAAGGACCTGGCCAGGGTAGGGGTGTGTGATGGAGAGATGGTGGCAGAGGTGTTCCTGGGACTTATAAGTGCAGTGGGCTTTTGCTCCCCATGCAGAAGGAGGAGCAGCTGTCTGCAGGTTGTGATGCTGCCGTGCAGGGTTTGGGATGCCCGGCATGGTGGCTTGGATGGTCCATGGTGGGTCATCCACGCTCCTTCCCCACGAGGACCACAGCTTTACATATGGCTTTTCCTGGTTCAGCCACGGGAAAGGAGGTGGAAAGAGAGGGAAGGGATCATGATGACAGCATGTTCCCGGGATGGCAGAAGCAGCTGGTGTTCCCTGCTGGCACACCCAGGGCATGGCAAGCGAATGGGCACAGCTCATGGCCTGCGAGGCAGAGGCTGTTCTCAGCAGGAGACAGGTCTCTCTGCAGGATGAAAGCCAACCTCCAGCCCAGCCCAGACCTCTGTGCCATGTGCCCCGAGCTCCAGGCGTGTTTCCCTGACCTACCTTCATTACCATAAGTGCTTAGCAACGGGGAGATTTACTCAAAAACAAGAAAACAAGCTGCAAAAAATACCCACCCCTACCAAAACAAGGCACTCCTTGTGCACGCATCTCCCCCAGGGATGGAGCAGGAACAGACAAAGTGCACCTAGCACAAAGCAGGGTGGCCAGGACATAGCTGGGACATCAGGGGATGTGGCCTCGCATGGGGCCATGTGTCCCCTCAAGCCCCTGTGGAGCATAAACATGTGATCCTATTAGCATGTGTGGGATGCTGTGTGGCAGCCTCAGCGTGGCTTGGGCACCCAGAGGAGTTGGGATGTCCCCGTGGGAGGGGGATTTGCTGGGGCTGGGGGCAGGCAACCCCATAGGGAAACTCTTTCTCCGCATGCTGAGGTTGAGGTGGTGCAGGAAATTGCCTCCCAACCACGACAAAGCTGGTGGCAAAGTGCTTCAAAGTGCCTTCCATCTCTCTGTGCTTTGTAATTTGGAGCTAATTTCCCTTATTATGTAGTTACTTCTGGGCCAAGGGGTGCAAAGTGGGGCATGGGGACTGGCTTGCTAACTTCCTCACTGCTTCTGAGGTAGCAGCAGGAGATGTTCCGTCCCCGAGCCAGGGATGGAGCCTATGGAGCCTAGGGCGGCACAAGCTGCTTCTATCTGAGGTTTGCAGCAGCTCTGTGCCCATGGATTACTGGGCATGAGCTGTTTGTCTTGGCGTGGCCAAAGCAGCATCCCTGTCTGGGATGGCAGACCCTGGCTGCTGGCACTGTCCCCTCCTCCTGGCACAGCTACCGTGGTCCTCCTTGTCTCTTGGTTAGCCACATTCCTCAACCAACACAACTGTATAGAATCATAGAATCATCAGGGTTGGAAAAGACCACGAAGATCATTTAGTCCAACTATCAACCCATCCCCACTGTACCCACTAACCATGTCCTCAGTGCCACATCTCCACTGTTCTTCAGCACCTCAGGAACAGTGACTTCGTCACCTTCCTGGGCAGTCTGTGCCAGTGCATCACCGTTCTTTCTGAGAAGTGTTTTTTCCTAGAGTGCTGACTTTTGTGGGAGCAGACACATGGCAATGGCCTCCCCAAATCATAGGCTGGGACCGTGATCATCTCTGGCTTCTGCTTGAAATTTGGTTCTTGGTGTGACATGGTACTCCCACATCGCCCATCCCCAAGGAGCTCTGTGTTGCTTTCTCCATCCCCCAAATGCCACATCTTCCCTGCTAACCCCTCTGCCTTCCCGTCCATCCTGCAGGTGGTGATGGACAACATGAGGAGGAAGTGCAAATGCCACGGCACCTCAGGGAGCTGCCAGCTGAAGACCTGCTGGCAGGTGACACCCGAATTCCGCCTGGTGGGATCCCTCCTCAAGGACCGGTTCTACGGGGCCACTCTCATCCGGCCTCACAACCGCAATGCGGGGCAGCTGGAGCCGGGCCATGCACGGCATCGCCGCCGCGCCGGCATTAGCGAGCTGGTCTACTTTGAGAAGTCACCCGACTTCTGTGAGCGGGAGCCAGCGCTGGACTCGTTGGGCACCCAAGGCCGCCTGTGCAACAAGACCAGCCCGGGCATGGACAACTGCGAGAGCCTGTGCTGCGGCCGCGGGCACAACATCCTGCGGCAAACCCGCAGCGAGCGCTGCAACTGCAAGTTCCACTGGTGCTGCTTCGTGGCGTGCGAGGAGTGCCGCATCACCGAGTGGGTCAGCGTCTGCAAGTAGCTGCCCACTCGCCCCAGGGTGCCTGGGACGAGCTCGCCCTGGCGCTGGGGAGTGATGGATCTGCCGCTTCCCTCCGCTCCGGAGACGCTCAGCACGAGGGCCCTCCGAAACCAGCACTTTGTCATTGTCACCCAGGGTGGGGGCTGCTTGTGCCCACCCAGCCCCGCAGCACCGGGAGCGCACAGCCACGCTGTACAGACTGCCGACACCAGCACCGCTCGGGGGGCACAGGGTGGGCGCTGGGATGGGGTGGGGTGGGATGGGAATGGCGGGGCATGGGGTGGGAGGGCAGGGGGATGCACCGGCATCGCACACAGGCTCCTCTGGCTGTGTGCAGGGCTGCGCACCAAGTGGGATGGAGATGGAGCATCCCTGGGATGGAGATGGAAGCATTCCATGGGATGGAGACGGAGCATCCCTGGGATGGAGATGGAGCATCCTATGGGATGGAGGGGGCACAGCCCCCCAGATTGGTCTTGCCTCTTCTAGTGCAGTGGCAGCCAGAGGGGAGGGTGCCCGGGACTGTGCTGTGCGTGCCTGTGTTATTGTATGGTAAGTTATTTCCTGATTGTGAATAAAAGTGGATTGGAGACAGTGCTGAATGCTCTTCCTCCTGTCCAGGGCTTTGCTCCTGCGTGTGCCAACAGGATGGTTGGGGCCCTCAGGACTGCCCCCCACGGTGCCCTGCTGGCATCACAGCCCTGGGAGTTGTTTGGGCAAATGCTGGACTCCATCCAGCCATGGAAATCTCTGATAATGGCGCCATAGCCCTGCTACTGCTCCCGTGCTGCTGGGAGATGCCTGGGGCAGGGTCGGGACAGAAGCGAGGCTCTGCAGACTTGCAGCCATCCCTCCTGTAGGCACCCCGCTGCAGTGGCAGGGAGGGCACCCATCCAGCCTGCTGAATCACACCGCTGGTATCTCCCGGCTGATAGCTTCCCTGCTCCTCCCATAGCTTTGCGCCCCTTGAGGCTATGCAAAATAATAAATGAAGGGGAAAAAATAGAAAAAAAATCGAGGGGGAAAATACCAGGCTGGGAGGAAGCTTGTGCCCCGGGTGCAGCAGGGAGGAGCCCTATGTTCTAGTTTCATAATGCTGCTGCGGGCACCCTGAGCCCTGCTGCTGGCTGGGCATGAAATGTGTCATGGGACAAGATGTGTTTAAAGATGCAGAGAGGGGTTGCAGGTGTGGACCATTCTCCCAAGGACATAACTCGTACCCCAGCTCAGGGTGCAGGTAGCTCCAACGCGTGTGCTGCCTTATCACAGAAGCTCCTTTTCTCATGGGACCATCCCATGAGCAATACCAACACTCAGGATCTGCTTTGCAGTTTCCCTTGCTGTGCATCTGGGATCCACAGGCAAGATGCCAGAGAGCCTGTGGTTGCAAAGACAGTGTCCCTGTGTTTCCCTAATTGGTAAACCAGCCGCCAAGCACCCATCCTTCCAACCACACAAGAAGCCTGCAGGACACCTCCTCTCCCATGATAACTATTGAGCCCCCAGAGCCATTTTCTAGACAGGACTGGGCTCCCTGGGCACTGTGTATCTCAAACCCAATCTCTTTCAGGTTGAGTGCAGCCTTCTTCCTTCTCCGGGACAGAAATGCAATCCTCCCTTGACTTGGGGAACTCAATGTGGTTGACTTGTCACGGGGGGCTCTCCCCATGTCCCTCTGCCCAATTTGCTTCATTCTTGGCTGGCAGATAGGATTGGTCCCAGTCCCACCAAAGAGTCAGATTTCCTCACATTTGCATGGAGGGACTGTTCCCAACCAACCATATGAACAGGTGGAACTTACCCAGTGCTGTATGTATTACAGAGATTCCTCCACCTGCAGGGGTCATTGCTGCAGAAGGACCATCAGCTGGGTGGCTTTGCTGGAGTCATGCAAAGGCTGGTGGCTTTCTCAAAGTTTGAACTCCCCATTTCCAGAATCAGGAAAGCCTTCCAGTGCCTTTAAACAAACTGAAAGTAAATCTCAGTTCTTGTCCACGCAACTGTGGAGAGCAATGGGAAACCTGACCTTAGCGTGACCACCAACAAGGCAATCGAGAGACCTGAGCTGATCACTCTGCACTTCTGCCAGGTCTGGAGCTGGATGTGTGGCTGCCCAGGTGTGGGTACCCCATGCTGATGTTATCTCAGAGCTTGGCTTTGTGCCCATTGCCAGACAAAACATGCAAGAGCCATGGGGGCAGCACGGCAGGCTGAGCTGATCCTTTCCTCTCTCCCCAAACCCCAGCATGTCTCCTGATTCTGGAAAGCTCCATCAAGGGTGGGGAAGGTCTCGGGGGGTGGCAGGAGAGAATGGGGGGGCTGGGACTTTCCCCAGGAGATCACAGGAGGAACTTTGGCTGGAGGGTGGGGGGAACCAGCGAGGAGTTGCTACATCATGCCCCAGTGAGTCGTGAGTAACTCCTCTGGTATTTATTCCCTGCACAGAACAGTCATCACAGCCAGATCCTGCCTGGGGGAATCACTACGTGGGAACGCCCAGCCCCATCGAAATTCCACTGCTGCTCCCAGCAGAGCCTACATGAAGCAGAGCCACGATGGAATGGCCCTCTGGCACCCCTGCACCATCCCGTCCCCTCACTGAGGTGGCATAAGCAGGGACACCAGCACCTGCTGCTGGCAGGTAGAGCATGCTGGGCTGCCAACCCTCACCAGAGCTATGGAAGCAAGCAGAGAATAAATCCTGGCTGCTAGTCTGCTGTTCTGAGGGGAGCAACTTCTTCCTTGCCTTGCTCTGGACAGCTTGCCCCCAGCAAGCTCTCTGGGTGGGAGGCAGGTGGCCACAGTCTGAGAACTCTCCTGAGAGCCTGGCTGGCACCATGCTGCAACTTGAGCTGCAGAGAAGTGCTCCGAGGCTTTCCTGGAGTTCAGCCTCAACATGTCGTGCTTGGCACTAGCACCCGTGCAACTCCCCCCCCCAGCAACCCCCCCCCCAAAAAAAAAAAAAAAAAAAAATTGGCCCTAGTTGACCTGCTTGGCAAGGCAAAGTACCTACAGCAAGGCAGCTGCTGGCTCAGGAGAGGAACCCAGGAGCCCTGTGCTCACCACTCCAGGTCCAGCCACCCCCTTGCATGGTGTCCTAGTGACACTGCCTACAAGGTGAGAGCAGGAGGCATGCCCAACACAAAGACTCTGGTTTAGTGACCAGGGAGGCCGGCAGCTGCCTGACTCTACTGCCCCTACTCCCTGGGAGTACTTCAACCACACTCAGTCCTCATGGCACAAGATCATGACAGAGTGGCCTGGGACATAGGGCTGTGTCACACATTCACAACACAGGCAGTTTGTGGACTCAAAGACAATGCCCTATGCATTGCACCACCTTGTTATGTGCTCCCATTGCCATGGTTGTGGGGAGATGCTTTCAATCTTGTACATCCCATCATCCAACACCAGAAGAACACAACAGTCTCCAGTACAGACCTGTGACCCTTGAGAATAGAGCACCCTCTTTTTTTCTTATCTGTTGACCCGAGATTTGCCTTGGTTGGGCAACACTGGCTTTTCTTGGTCCACCATCCAGAGTTTAAGAAGAGGAAGGCAGGTGCCATGGACAGGGAAGTATGTCAGGGTCCCCCAGAATCTCCAGTGCCCTCCTTTCATGAGGCAGGTGGAAGGGGCAAGAGGATGTGACAGTGTGGGGCACACATGGAATGGGGGTAGCCCTGCAGGGACAGGTGGGAGAAAGGAGAAAAGATTTTCTGATACGAATGGAGAACACCAGGGGGGACTCCACCTGTGCCACTGCCATCCTTCCCACCATGGCAAGGTGAGAGAGTTTGGGGATGGAGACGGAGATCACACGGGGCAGAACTGGCACAGGAGAGGGCAGCCAGTGCTGGGGAGGTGGGAGCAGGTGACTGCAGCTGGGGGATGAAAGTACAGGGTCCGGGGAGGAGGACACGGAAGAGGTGCGGAGGCAGCCAGCCAGGTGAACAGAGAAGGAGTGGGGGGAAGGCAGGGAAAAGAGGCCAAGTGCAAAGAGAGCAAAGGCGGTAGAGAGAAAGAGAGCATGTCCAGAGAGGCAGACATGAAAGGGGGAGTGAGGCAGGGGAGAGATGAAAGAGCAACGGCACGGGTGCTCCTGCCTACTCCCTGGGGCTCCCGGGGCTCTGTAATCCCCGGGGAGCTGCCTCCTCTCATGTGGTGGCCCGCAGCTGTGTGCGGTCGGCTCAGCCCCACTGCTCCGCACAGAGGGACTTTCCAGGAGGGGGAGAAACCAACACAAAACACATGACTTAACCATCGCCTGCGAAATTTGGCGCATGCAGGGTCTGAGGGCACCCCAGTGTGCATCCCACTGGGTTTGGGGCCAGCCGCAGGGGTGTTGTCTTCTGCCCTAGGGAGCATCCTGACAGGCAGTGCTCCAAGGTGGTTACGCACATGTCAAGCAGGTGGGATGCGCCTGGATCAAGCATCACTCATGGCTCCATAGAGGCCCCATAGAGGCATCCTAGGGCACAGGTGTGGGTGTGGGGGCCACATGTCCCTCTCTCTTCATCGAGTGCTGGATTGCACCTCCTGGCCACCAGGCTTGGCATGGGGTACCAAGTGTGCAGCAGGACTTAACAGACAAAGCAAGCACCCATCCCACTGGGTCACTTACTTTGTGGAAGCAGCCCTCCCAGTAAATACATGACCTGGGATATCTCCATTCTCTGTGCCCAGTTCAGGCCACTGGAGTGGGGCACTTAGTTGTAAGGATGGTGCTGCTGGACAGCCTCCCGTTGAACGCTGCGGGCAGTGAGGATGTATGTCTCCTTAGAGATGACGAACTCTCCAGTTTGGGGCATGCAGGGCAACAGAGTTCATTCCCGTGGCAGTCCGCTCCCTTTGTTTAAGGTTTGCTGTGCCAATCCTCTTTGTGTGCCTGTGTGACTTGAGTGGGCTCATCTAGAGGGGACCTTGGGCATGGGGAGCACCAGAACCCACCTCCGCCCTCTGACCTCTGCACTCTTCCCTTCTTCAAGACAAAAGCAGATGGATGCCTGGCAGCACATCTCCCCTGAGTCCCTTGAGAGAATTGCACTCTCAGTAGGACCCTTTCCTTCCAAAGCCTCTCACAGAGCTCTGTCATCTCAGCTCCATGGGTATCACATCTCCATGGAGATCCCAACAACCCCCATCTATTTCAGTACCTCTGAAAGTGCACTGGCTTTCTGTAGAATGTCTGTCCTCCAGCAAAAAAAAGGGACATGCTGTGGGGCACCAAGGTCCTGCCCGACCCTAATACACCATCCCTACATGCTCTGCACCTGTCATGGAGTCTCAACCATTGGCTCCATGCACATGAAAGGAAGTGTGCAGCTTCCTGGGCACTTCCTATACTTGCATAGGAGTCCCAGTATCGCTGCCAGCTGTCAGTGGTGAAATGCCAGCCCCTGTAGTGGGAAGAGGTATGCCATGGTAGGGATGAGCAGAGCACCCATGGAGCAGGGGGTGACCTTGGGTAGCCAGCCCTCCCCAGTTCAATGCTCTGCAGCTGCAGGGAGGGGAGGTGCTTGGAGTGCCATGGCACAGTGGCATGATAGGGCATGCTCCACTGGACCACGAATACCTGTCCCAGGCAGTTGGAGGCACCCAAGGCGTGTTCAGGTGGCGCGGGAGCACACGCCCCATCAAGTCTGGGCGGTGGTGCTGCAGCAGAGCTCATCCCATTTCACCCTCCCACCCCTGCTGGGAATGGTGAGCTCCCCCAGGCCACAGCCCCCTTCCCCATCACACCCTGCACACAACGCGTGGCCTCACTGGAGGAATGCTCCTTTTCTCCCTGGCGAATGGGTGTCACTGGCCTGGCACAAAGCAGCAGGCTGGGCTGGGTGGCCTCACTGGGTCCCTCCAGACTTAGCATCTCTGCTTGAATGAATTGCCATGGGGCTGCTGAGATAGGAGCAGAAAGCAGGTGTGTGTGGCAGCACTAAGACAGAGCAGCACAAATAGCAGTGCTGGGTAACTTGCCTTGCTGCATATAAAAGTTTCTGGGCACCATGGACAGCATGCTTGTCACAAGCATGGGGACACATCCATGTGACACCCACCCATGCAACCTGCATTCCTGCTGCCCACCCACAGCTCACTGCTGTTGCAGGATCCTGCTGGATGTGACAGTCTGCAGCCCTCTGCCGCTGTTCATTCATACCATTTGCACCGGATCATGAGCATATTGTCCCAAGAGGCCCCAGGCTCTCTGCTCACTTGCAGTTTCAGTCCAGGAATATATCCCTGGAGGCATCCTAAAGGCATGTTCCCAGCAATGAGAACGATGGAGTGCATTCAGCCAGCAATTGGGAGCTTGCAGTACTGGTGGGGTTTGAGTCAATGGAGGTGACAGCCTTTCAGGAGACAGTCCCAGCCCTTCCAGTTACTCCGTGCCAGTATTGCTTTTCTCCTCGTGCCCGACTCCAGCCATGTCCTTCCGACATATCCTTGCCCACTCTGGGTACCCATGATGGGATGCCACCAGTCAGCAGTTGGAACTCCTTAGGATTTCGTGACTCAGCTCCTCCCCGTCCCTGTGTGGTGATGCCCTTTCCATGTGGCACCTCTCTTTGCAGCCACAGCTTCTGTGAAGCCCCAGGCTGGCTTGTTGGCACTGTCCATGGACCACAGCATCCCTCAGCCAAGCAGCACGCTGCGTGAGCGAGCCCAGCTCCAGCTGCTGGCTCAGTGGGCTCCTTCGCCAGCTGCCTGTGTCAGGCTGCAAACAAACAAACCACCACCCAAGCACTGAGCCGCAGCAACTCATCCCCTCCTCATGGCGATAATTACAGTGAGGCAGCTGGTTAGCCATGCCATGTAAACACGGCACTCTCCTCCACCACAGAAACAACCTCCTTCAGGGGAGCAGTAATTTCGGGAGGGGGTCCGCATTGTTGTAGTAAGGGCTGTGGCCAGAGGCTTTCATCTCGGTCTTTTGATGCAGAGCAGGGTAGAAGATGGCAGACAGCAGCAACACACCTTTCCATATTCCAACCCCTCAGTGGGGAGTGAAGCCTCTCTGCCCTTCCCAGCCCCTAGGCCAGCCTCTGGCTCCCTCTCCCTAGCTGAGATGGGTGAAGGTGCGGCAAAAGATGGTGAAGGTTGGAGCTCCAGGGGTGACCTTGCACCATCCCTTCCAATGCTGTGGCTGCTCTAGAGCTAGTGGAGCAGGTGTCCATCACATACCTCTGTGATGGGCACCATTTGGAACCAACTAGAAAGGTCTGGTTGCCCATGTAAGGTGACCTCCTCACTGGTGTCACCTCTTGCAGAGAAAGCCCAGACCATCACATTCAGAATGTTTCACCTCTCCCACAGGCATGATACCGTGTCCCCCACCCTGTCCTCTGCTCCCATTCCAACTCTACCTGGATGTCCCTTGGGTACCAGAGGAGGGGTAAGCCATTCCCTCTGGGGAAGGAGGTGACATGAATCCTGCCTGGCTAGGAATATGGTTGATTCTCCTGTGATGCCAGCAGAGGCCAAGGGATAAGACAGCCACAGCCAGCCATGGTACTGCTCTCATGCATCCATCAGTGTTAAATCCACAGCTCAGGACTAGCTTGGGCACCTGCACCTGTCAGAATCCCTTCTTTGCTATTCATCATCTAGGGAGACAAGAGAAGCTGGTGCCCCCCAGGAATGCCCACCCATGCACACTGAGGAGGTGCTGGCTGTATCTGGGTGCCACCACCAGGTGCTGTGGGGAGGATATGCCCGGCACCCCACTGACGTCAGTGCTGGGAGCTGCCAGCGGGGAATTGGCCCGCAGAACTGGGAGCACTTGGGAACTGCACGGAGAGGAGGTAATTGTTAAATGCAGGCTGAGATAGGCTGAGTGCAGAGGGCAGAAGGCCAGGAAGGTGGCAGACACCTCACCAAGGTTGGCGTGGTTTACACAAGCTGGGCTTTGTTCATTATCTCCCCAGGCTTTTGTGGCAATGAGTTAACAGCCCATGCTGCCCTGATTAAAGGGTGCTGTGCAGAGCCTTGCAAAACCTTCCCCAGTGCTTTTGCCTCAGTCAGACTGTGGCAGGGGGAGGGGCACAGTCGGGCTGCAGCTGTCCATCACAACCTGGTGTGTCCTGGGCTGCTTTCTCCTTGGGGCAGAAGTACCACGCTGTGAGATGTCACCTTGGTTACAGTCCTGGCTGCAGCATGAACATCACCTAGGGCAGAAGTTTTGGTCTACACTGGCTTCCCACACAGGGCTCCTGAGGACTCACAACATCCCCACCACTGCCGAAAAGAGAAGGTTCCTTGCATCAGATCTCAGCCAGCAGACACCCAGGCTATATACAAGTGCACAGGTGACTCCAGGGTCACCATTCCAAGCCTTCACCTTTCCAACAACACTGTCCACAGGCAGACCCACAGCACCGCACTGGTTCCCAGGCACCCAGAGCCTCATACCATGAGGCAGAACCTCCTGTCCCACAGGTAGAACCTGCCCTCATCCTCACCCCCAGCACTGATGCACACACGCCATGCTTGTCTGCTCACTGTTGCTCACTGCCAGCAGCTGCCAGCCTGCACGTCACCTACTTGACTTGGCTGTCACCTTCCTGCATGTAAGCTCATATGTGTCCCTGGGACACACTAGCAAGGGGTCCATGCACTGCCTTGCTGACCTCCTGCTGCAAGCTGCAGTCACATCCCCAGCGCACCCCTGCCATGAACCAGACACAATCCTCTGTGCTAAAACCCTACAAAAAAAAAGAAAAAAGGACAAGGAAGGGGCCAGCTCACACAGTTGCCCCCGCCAAGCCAGGCTGGGACACAGCTTTCACCATAGGACCTTTCTGCCAGCACAGTCCCCATCTGCTCCTCAGCTGTGGCTGCATAGGGGAGGTCCTGGTGCAGGGGAGCTGCTGTGGGCTCTGTGCTCGGTGTTGGTATAAGCCTGGCTCCTTGTATGGCTGCAGAGCAGTGCAGAAGCTCCTCCAAGTCCCCCTGATCCATGACATTGCTAGCTCACATGGAATAGAGAAGCAGAAAGGAGTGGCCTGTGTTATGCAATGTCCTCTCAAGTTGCAAGAGGCTGCATAGCATCTCATGGCATCTGTATGCCTTGCACCCTGGGGTCTGTGACCAACTCTGCTCCTGTGGTGCAGCCCCTTGTACTCATCCACTGCATTTTCTTTCTAATTTGAGACAACTTCCCCATCTCCAACACAGTGAAGTTCCCATGGGAACCCAAAACACATGTGAGAATGGAAGCATCTTGCACTTTCTGAGGCCCAGCAGCATCTGCAGGAGCAGAGCCTGGCTGTGGCCAGCTTCCTCCAGCTGCCTCCCCCATCTCACCAGCCCTGGGGCGCGCGGGCAGAGACAGGTGAGTTGGCAGCAGCCTCGGCTTCAACTTCTCGTACAGTGAAGAGCTGGCAGACATCAAGGAGAAGCAATTTGCTGGGATTCTTCTGGCCAGGTGTGCCCCACCACCCACACACCGCTCTCGCCTGTGCGGACAGGAGACACGTGCTCTGATGTTTCCCGACACCCAGCGCTGCCACTGGTTGTGGTCTCTGGGCAGGGGCTGGCTTTGTTCTTCCCCGCACACCAGCTGGGAGCTGCGTCCACCTGCGGGACTGATGTAAGGGTTTGCCCTTCACAGGGTGAGACACCAAACACGTGGGGCTTTCACAAAGAGCACCGAGGCAGCTTTGATTCATACAGGACCAAACCGGCTCCAGGAGAGCAGCGATGCTCTGCCCTTCCCTGTCCCACAGCTCTCTAGCATCCTTTGGCTGTAGGCAATCCCTTGGGTGTACAGGAGTGCTTGTGTAGCCAAGCTTCCCTTCCTCGTTGGTGCTCTGAATCTCTGTCCCATCTCTCACATCCCATGCAGGGCAAACGCCCCATCTCCACACAGCTTCAAACAGTCCCCCAAGCCCAGCTGGGGGGCAGCTTTCTTCCCTGCCCCATTGTCCCTTAGCTGAAAAAATTAATCTTGGAGGCTCATGCCCATTGCCAAAGAGCTACCAGCACGGTGCAGCCAGCGCAGGCATGCACAGCCAGCATCTGGCATTGCTCCGGTGCACTCCGCCTGCCTGGGCTTAGTGACAGCCCTAAGTGCTGAGTCAGCCGAAATGGGAAAGGGTGGCTCCTGCCCTCACAGTCAGCAGAGAGGCTGTCAAGGATGGGATGGCACAGGCAGCATCCCTGGCCCAAGGAGGGGGGCTGGGAACACCCTCCCTGTGGCTTCCCTCTCAGTAAGGAGGGAATGACGCCATGCATGCAAGCTGTTCCTCAGGGAGGAATGTCCTTTCTTCCTGTGCCATGTTGTGGCTGGATAAGTACAGCTCTTGGGCTCAGTGGTCTCTGCAATGCAAAGTGTGTCTGGCACATCTGGGTTGGATGCTCCACAGCTGCCAGGGCTGCCCACTCCCTCTCCTCAGTACATCTGGGCCAGGATGCTGGGACTGTTGGGGGAGAGGTTGAGTGCAGGGCTGGGGGTCCCAGGGCACTGTGCACCCTCATGCAGGCAGCATACAAAGCACCAAGTGCCTATAGTCATGCAGGGTGTGCAGGGTGGTCACAGTCCTGAAGAACTGCCCCCAAGGGGGATAAAGTGCCTGAAACCTGTCAGCTCTCTGACAGCGAGGGGACTCCATGCTCCTTCTCTCCCTTTTCCTTGTTGCCCCCTGGCACTGATTGGGATGGGGTCCCAGCCTAATCTCCCTGCTGTGGCTGCAGGGTGGCTGCAGCACAGAGTGTCACTGTGCTGGTGGCATGGCACAAGATGTGGCTGCACGTGTGACAAATCGTAGGAGGGTCCTTTGTGCCTGCATGCACATGCAGGTGCAGGAGTGCACAAGTGTTCAAGGATGTGCACATATATGTGCATGTGTATGTACATTCACTGCCCACTGCTGAGTTTGCCCGAGCAGCTCAGCCCCCATTGGTGCTCTGCCTCCCTCTGGCCCAGGCTCCATCACTGCCTCCTTTCACTGTGCCATCTATCCCACATGGGGGTACTGATACACCCCAGCTGTCTTCTGTCCCCACATCCCTGCAGCCAGGCAAGGCCCCATGTGCTGGGAACAGGGTGCTGCATGGATAGGCGTAGGGTAGCACTGTGTCCCTGCAGTTGGGTCCAGCCTCTCTGCAGCACCCCTGTCTACCCAGAGCTGTGAGCAAGTGTTCTGCTCCCCATGGACCCTCCACAGGGTCTGAGATACATCCAGATGTGCTGGGGAGGAGATCCCCATCCCCACCATGCCTTTTATTCTACTCCCTCATGGCCAGCCTGTAAATGGGCTGCTTAATTCAGAGCCTCTGGAAGGAAGGAGGGGGAAATCTCTGGTTACGTCTGCGCTTTTAAAGCAAACAGTCCCAGGGCATTCCCAGACACGGCAACGTGACTGTCCGCGTGGGATTGTTAGCACTGCCTTGTGTCATTTCAGTGTGGGCAAGATTTTGCTCCTGGTTTGGGAGCTAGCCCAGGTCAGGGACAGTGCCAGCAGAGCTTAGTGGACAGGCCACCCATTTGCAGGATGTGTCTAACAGCCTGGAGGGGGTCTGCTCTGCTCCGTGGCACAGGTCCTCAGGGTCAGAGGGCCGTGCTGGGTTCATCTCATTCGTTGTACTGCGATAGCTTTTGTGCCTGGAGCATCCTGCAGAGCACCTGGCAACAGGCACTGCAGACACAGCCACGCTGCTTTGGGGGCTGCATTTGCACAAAGGACAGAGCACAGATGTGTGTGCATGCGTGCATGCATGCACGCAGCTGTGCCGGCACCCTTGGCGCTCCGTGCACCTGTGTTTGCATTGTGCTTGCCATGTGCATGGCAGGGCACGTGTGCGAGCTGGCGGCCCAGTGTGGTGCGTGTGCTCTGCGTGGGCTGGGCGTGTTTTGCTCAACACATGCCTTCATCTGCAGCTGCGGTTTTGATTCAGAGAAAGGCCGTGCTTTTGATGTCTGCGTGCACGCGGGTGCATGCTGAGCTCTGCAGGTATTTCACGCACGCTGCATCTGTGTGTGTGTGTGTGTGTGTGTGTGTGTGCTCACATGCATGTGTGCACGTGTGTGCATGGTGAGATCAGTGTCTCAGCTGGAATCCCTGCCTCCCAGGCCGTGTTATAGATGAATACACTTGAAAGCATTTTTTTCCCCTTAGCCACCAGATTTCACTCGGAGAAGAAAAAGGAACTGGGCACTTTATCTTCATTAGCAGCTGGGAGCCTCTTGGGGCGGCTTTTGTCTGGGCGAAGCTTCCTCCGCCCCTGCTCTTATCCCCTGTCCTCACTCATTAGCTCTTTGGAGAGGGGAAGGGAAAGAGGCTGGCTGGTGGTGTCCTGTACCTCTGCCACATCCCCAGGCCTGCTGCCTCTGTGTCCCCAGCCCCATGACTGGGAGAGGACAGGACAAGTCCCTCTCTTTATTCCCTCTGGAAGACCTCAGAGTCATTTTAAGGCCCTGAGAAGCCTGCTGAGAGGCAAGTTGATGACACAACTGGGTTCAGAGCAGGCTTTGGTTTTGGGGAGGGGGATGAAGGCAGCCCCATGGCAGAGCCCCCTGGGAGGGGCAGCTCTTCCCTTCTGGGGCTGCTCATCACTGCAGAGCGTTCATGCCTGCATCCCTTAATACCCAGTAACCATGACAACTGGAGCAGAGCTGTCATCCTGTCCCCAGGCCAGCCACCACAGGGGTCCTGGTGGAGGTGTCTTGGGCCAGCATCACTCTTTGAATCACTGTTGTACACCCCATAATGCTGCTGCTGGGCCTTGGGGTAGGGGCAGTGCCACTCCCCAAAGGGTAGAAGGGCATCCTGGGGCAGGGATGGGGCAGGATGCTATAGGAAGTCTCCATGAGAAGATAAGGGCAGATTGTCTCTTCCCACTAGCCTAGATGCTGGGGGTTCAGTGAGACGGTGAGGCAGGGGTGTCAGGGGGCGGACTGCCTTAGGTAACATTCCTTCCCACTTAAAAGGAGTCATAAATCACTCACTCTTTATTAAAAGCCCTGCTCGACCGGGAGAGAAATGTCAGGAGCATAAATCACCTCCACTGCTCTCACAAGGGTCCTGGCTCACCAGAGGGTGTGAGGCAGGGACCTGTCTTCCCTGGGGAGGGCACAGCCTCATGTCTATCCCCATGAATGCATTACCATCCCAATGTATGGTAATAGGAGCTCCCAAAAATCAAACCTCCGTCTGCAAACCTCTTTGCCTAGGGGGGTAGCAAAGAATGAAAGCAAAAGGAGGGTATTTTAGCCCAGTTTTTCCCTCTTGCCAGGCCAGGGCACCCCGAAATGCTGGGCGCCCCGAATGCTGGGATGCTGTGGGGACAGAGCACCCTCTCCTGGGGGAAGAGAGCCCCTTCTCCCTCCTGTGCCCATCCCTTACTCAGAACCCAGCTGAAGCCAAATCCCCGCCCAAGGGCTGTGACATCTTGTTGCCAGGCAGGAGTTCGCCCTAAAGGATGGGGACGGTCCCCATTTTGCATGAGGCAGAGCAGGGAGAGGACTGCTCATGCAGCACTACAGAAGCATGCACAGAGGTAGCCATGCTCGCCTCACTGTCTCCTGTTTTTCCAGTTGAATGTATGGCTTAATATAGCAGCACTTACGTTGTAAAACATCGCTCATAAAACACACAGGATATGCTGTGTGGGAGCACTCACAAGCCAATCCCCAGCTGCTTTTTGATGTCAGCTTGGAAATTGCAGCATCCTGGCAACGGTTGCGTCCTGGGGTGTGTGTGCAGTGGGGCCAAACCTTCCCCAGGTGTTGTGGGAGACACCAGGGGAGTTTTTAGGATTTCCACCCATCTCAGGAACCCCGCCTGGAGTAGAGGGGCAGACAGGCTGGGGGCAGTCACCAGCAACTATTGGTGCTGCCAGCATGGGCTGCACAGTCCGAGGCTCAGCTCTGTTGAGTACCTCAAGGCTGGAAGAGGGGAGGCAGCCAAGGATGGCTGATGTTCCCATCTCAGCCTCAGCTGGAGGGGAGTGGGCTGGTGCAGGGAAGAAAGGAGGTGAGGGGGAAGGAGCTGGGATATTCTAGCTTGGGAAAGCACTGGGGCTTTTCCATCAAAGGGAAGGAAGCCCTAGGAGAAGGGCTGCAGGCTTTTATGAGCCACTCGCTGCAAACCCTGGCCCCCGTGGGTCTGTTTATCCTGGCACGGGGGAGCCCATAAACTGCAGTCCTGAGCCAGCCTGCAGAGTGCGGCTTTTCTCCACTGCCGCCCCAGCAGCGGGGCTGGGAGGGCAGCCTGTAAGGAGGGGAGTGGGGCTCCCAGGCCTGGTCACAGCCAGCAGGGCTGCAGGGAAGGTGTCCCCGTCCCCCCATCTGCTTCTCACAGCCCCACTTGGAACTTATACAGCATGCTTAGAGGGGAAGAGGACAGCTTGGCTCTGGGGTCTCAGCCACTTCAGGCTGCAAAGGAGGTCCCAGTCCAAGGACAAGGAGTGGTGCTGGGAGCTGTCACCACAGCTGGCATCCCTGATGTGTCTCTGACCCAAGGTGCCCTGCAGTTTCCCACGTTCCCTCCCGCCCGGCACCCGTCATATTTTGCATTTCTCCCTCTATCTTATCTCCCTGCCGGCTCACCCCCTTGCAGCTGGTCTCTTATTTTCTCCCTGTCCGCTGCCTCACTTCCCAGCCCCACCTGCTGCAGCCCCAGCACGGCTCCCATGCTGAAGGACCCCAAGGATCCCTGATAAGGGCCAGACCAAACAAGAACCTTTTTGTGCCACATTGAGCTCATTTGGAGGAGCCGGGCAAAAGCCTGGCCAGGGCAAAGCAGGATTTCAGTGTCTCCAAGGCACACGGTGCACTTGTGCCATATGCTGCCTCAGTTTCTCTGCTGCTCCCACAACCCTCCCCTGCAGCTCTCCTTCCAGTCCTCCCTCATCCCTGTGCCGGGGCTGAGCCGCGCATCCCGCTGAGAGCTGCTGTCAGCACACACTGTGGGGTTGGCAGGCAGCAAGCATAGGGAATAAAATTCTTCCCCCTCCCAGTTTGCTGCCGGGTTAATATTCCCTCTAACGACAGACGGTTCCTTTTATCCCCTCACACACTCCCGCCAGTGATTTAATCTTGAACAAGCCATGATTATTTCCTGTACAGCTGCCTCCCTCGTACTAAAGGCCTGGCCTGACAGCATCGCACCAGGCAGGGAGCAGACCTGCAGGCTGGCTGAGACCAAGGGAGCTTCAGCAGATCCTGCACTGCCTGGGGCCGTGGCCCCTCATGACAGGACTCCTGACTGGGGATGGCAGATATCAGGGGAGAAAAGAATCTGGGGAAGGCATTGGGTTGCTCAACCAGGGGGCTTTCCAAGACCCAGCTTCATGGGGTTCTGTCAAATTCTGGAGGTTACACTGGCAGTGTAGGATCCACCAGGTGCCAACTGTTACTTCTGCTTCCTCCAAACACAGCTCTGACCCCAAACAGATGTGATGCAAGCTTGAGGAAGCAGCATGTTACCAAAGGGACATAGGGCAGCAGGGAACCCCGGGTACTGGGAAAATTAAAGGCCAGAAGAGCACCAAGGCCATTCTCTTGCTGCTCACTCCCCTTGTCCAGGTTGTTGGGGAGAAGGTTCCCATAATACTGAGCCAGTGGAACTGGACGACTTCACTGTGCTGCTCAGCTGTTGGAGATAATGAGGTGTGCACTGGGGGCTTGTCTCCAGAACATCCGTACAGGACACGCATGTCCTTCATCCACGCACTACCCAGACGGCCGGGGAAGGCCAGGGTAGGGAAAAACATCGGGAGAGAGGAGCTGATCCGGAGCCACCTCAGCAGCAGCAAAACGCGGGGTGCAGCTCCACCTGGTGGGCAGCGATCCTCCCCGCGTGTGTCGCTGGGTCCCCACGGTCACCAGCACCGGGACTCAATAAGTGAAGCCTATGGCTTTGCCTTCCCCATCAGTGGGGAATCTCTGGGAACTGGGGCCAGTGGCCGGCGGCCTCACTCCAGGGCTCGAACTGTTCCAGTGTTTGGAGGTGCCTGGGGCAGGGTCAGCCTGCGGATGAGCAGCCCTTCTCCGGGGTTCTCCTCGGACACAGCGCCTGGCAGCAGCCCTTCCCCCGCCGGGACTCCGCGATCTGCCCCCCGCACAGTGCAGCCTCCGGGGCCGCCAGAGGGCAGCACCGGCACGGGGTGCAGCTCGGAGGCCGAGCCCGTGGAGCCCCACACTTCCTAATTGCCTGCGGAGGGGGGAAGGGGGGAAGTAATTAGCCCATTCATTAAGCTCTCCCGAATTTTTAGCTGCTGCAGGACTACATGGATACCCTAACAAGGAACGACTCGTGCTTGGGTCGTCCCGCAAACAGCTGAAACCTTTTCCCAGTGCTGGCTTTAGCAGCAGCCCTGAAAAGGACAGGTGCTGCAGTAATCCCCATTCTCGCTCTGTATCGGCAAAGCGGAGCCTGGGCACTGCCCTCTGCCACTCCGTGCTGCTCCAGGACCCCTCTCTCTGCCCAGCAATCTGGATCCTCTGATGTTTTTCCCTGTCAGTTCTCTCTACTGTGGTTTCCACTTGGAAGAGCAGTCTTTCTCAGGGTCCCTGAACTTTTTCTACCTTTGCTATTTGGCAAACAGCAGGACAGAAATAGCTGTTCCCTGGGGGCTGTGCTCTGCTTTGTGATTCCATGACTGACCTCAGAGCAGGGGCTGCACGAGGCCCTCCCGGTACCTGCTGCTGTCCCCACCCTGGACTGTACTATGCTGTCTTTGCCAGTGCAGACAGACCACGGCACAGCAAGTGAGCCATTAGAGACCAGCTCCAGCCAGCCAGTCGCTCATTCATCACTGTGAAGCAGGCAGGGGGACGTGCCAACTGCCTTCTGTCGGGACGCATAGGAAAGCTCGTGCCTGGTAGCTCTGCAGCCTGGAGCAGGGGACTACATCACAGTGGGGCTGCCAGTGTGCTCCAGCTCCCCATCCAGATCATCCCTGGTTTGGAATAGGGGTACTTCTAACACAGTTAAAATTAGGGGCCTGGGCAAGCAAACATCCCTTTTTTGGCACAGGCACATAGCTGATGTATGTGTTGTCCTAACTGGGGTGACCTTTTGGAGCAGGGGGTCTGTTAATGCCTTCTGTTTCTGTTCTGTGCCTTCCTTACTGCCCAAAACCGCTGGGAGGTGACCAGCCATGGTGTGTGGTTTGTGCTGTATCATTGCCTGTCAGTCTCAGGCCTGAAGCTTGAAGAATAAAACTGGAGAGGGGGAAAAGGATTCTCCTCTTTCACGTGGAAGAGCAGCTGCCTCCCAAGTAAGCTGCAAAGCCGCTTCTTTACCTGCATGAGAAATGTCCCTCTGTTCTTGCAGGGTAATTCCCTGGTGTTTGCGTGACACATGGGATGGGAAAGGACAAGGTCTCACCAACCACCTGCATCTCAGAGCTGTTCCTCTGGGAGCTGGTTCCATAGCATGATGCTGCAGCTGCAGGGAAGGGGAACAGCTGGCCCTAGGCTGGGGTTTGTACGGGCTTCAGCCCCATTTCCTCTCCTGGGAAGCTCATGCATTGCTGCTTGGGGCCAATGACTGCAGACCTGGCTGAGGGAGCCTCTGCCTGCTTCTCTGTGGAGAGGCTGCAGAGCCTGGCTCATGGCTGCCGAATACAAATAGCCCTGCTTAATGAGTTCAGGGATGCCAATTTGGGAGAGTGCATGGAGGGTGGGGGCGGCTTCATGTATTTCAGATGAAGCAATCTGGGAGCGATTTTGCTCCAGGAGGAGAGAACAGCATGCAGGAAGGGCTCTGCTGCTTCACCTGCAAAATTCAGCTGTGGTTTCTGATGAGTTTGTGCAATTGGAAAATCAGTCCATCCTCAAGCATGGAAAGAGGACAAGGAATGATCCCTTCCATAGGCCTGGAGCCCTTCCATCCTTGCTAGGCTGAAGCTGGAGAATCTAATCTTCTTCAGAAACCTTGTCCTGGCTTTGTTCCTTCTCATTTGTATCCCGTATTCCCTTTTTGACACCAAATTATCCAAATTTGTTTGTCTGTTTTCAGTAGGCCTTGGGTAGGCAATGCTGACCCAGATCTAATTGGGTTCTGGCTGCTCCTGAAGCAGGTCTGTGTGTCTGTGTACACGTGCATGTTTTTGCATAGGCCACCAAGGCACATGGCTGGCCACAGCAGGGGATACGTAGGAATGGGACTTTACCCCTCTTTCTGCTCTGGCAGAGGGTCACAAGTGTGGCACATCAGCCCTAGGCATGTGGAGGCCCCGCTGGGAGGATGAAGCCAGCTCTGAGCCTGTGCTTCCATTTCAAACACCTCCAGCATCAGCACTGCAGGAAGAAGGGGGAGCTGCTTTAGCTCCTCCTGGTTGATAATTCATTACTGCCTGTTAGCCTGGATCTATCTGGCAAGAGCTACATCCTGGCACTGACGTGTTAATTTCACGGATAAAATGCTATATCAAAATGCATCATCGATACATTCTCCCTGAACCATTTCTCAGCCGTCGCTCCTGGGCAATTTACATGCAGGAGCAGTCCAGGCAATTGGGGCGTTGTGTTCCTAATGGATGCCTGGCACCAGCTGGAGCCATCAGAGCCGCAGGATCTGTCCTCCAGCTCCAGAGAAACACAGCAGGATCCAGCCGCGATGGGCAGGGAGGCAGGGGGTGCAGGCTCCATCCGTGCCGTGCTCAGATCTAGAAGGGGGGAAGCAGGCTGTGTGCACACGGCTGGTTGATCGCACACCATTTTGCAGTGATGCAGAAGTGCAGCATTCTCCCCCTCCATCCTCTATCTCTAAGCACCCTGACTTTTGTCTGATGCTGGTGATGGTCAGAGAGGTTGAAAATCTCCCCTCTGTGGCTGAAAAGGCAGAATGGGGATAGGACAGGCAGACAGAAGATGTACTGTGTTGTTGCGCAGCTGGTGCAGGGGGACTCTCGCCAGCCTGGAGCAGGCAGTGAGGAGCAGCACCCTACAGAGATACCCAGGGGGTAGGTTGGCTCTCACTGAGCCTGGGGCTTTCCCACCGCATCCCCCAACCCCTCCATGATGGTTCTATGTGGGCAGCCATTCCCCATTCCCAAACCTAATCCATCTGCCTTCAAGCATGCATCTCCCATCTTCCTCTCCCCTTGGCATCGCACAGGGCTCTTCCCCACTCTTGTGGCCAGCTGCATCTCCACCCAGCACCACTTCTGGGTGCTCAGCTGAGCTGGGCTGGGCTGGGCTGGTCCATCCTGCCTTCTCGAGCAAGGAGCAGGACCCGGGGGGGGCGACCGCATCCTGGAGGGCTTCCAACACCTTCTCGTTCTCCCATCCCTGCATCCCAGCCATCTCCCCACGGCTCCAGAACACAGTCTGGAACCCGCGGGACCCGTCGTGGCGGCGATGAAGGTCACGGCGGGACGGCCGCCGCCCAAAGGAAACGCGCCGGTCCAGCCAACCCCCCCGCCACCGCCCACCGGCGAGGGGGCGGGCCGTACCGGAGCCCCGTGCGGAGCCCATTGGCTGTCGGAGGGGAGGCGGGGAGCGGCGGGGCGGTGGCTGGGCTGCAGCGGAGGGCGCGGAGCCCAGAGCGGGCGCGGCGAAGCATCCTTCGGGCACCGCGGCCCTGGTACGGGCCGCTTCCCCCGCAGACCCCGGCCTCCTATGGGCGGTGCCGGCGTCCCGGCCCCCACACGCCCGTCCCGCTCGGCGTTAGCATGGGCACGGTGCTCTCCCTGTCCCCCGCCGCCTCCTCGGGCAAGGGCGGCGGCGGCGGGGGGCTGCTGGCCGATAAGGCTCCGGGCAGACTGCCGGGAAAGGGCGAGAGCCGGCTGAAGAGGCCCGGGGTGCTTATCTCGGCGCTCACCTGGAAGCGGCTGGTGGCCGCCTCGGCCAAGAAGAAGAAGAGCACCAAGAAGGTGACGCCGAAGCCCGGCGGAGGGCCCCCTCCCGGGACCCAGCCCGACCCGCTGGTGGTGCAGCGCAACCGCGAGAACTTGCGCAAATCGCTGGGAGGGCCGTCCGAAGGAGCCAAGCAGGGCCCGCTGGCCGTGCCGGTGCCCACCGTGCCCTCGGCGCCCCAGGAGCTGCACCCCGGCTCCGGTGGGGGAAAACCGCCGCCGCCCCCCGGTAGCCGCGCCCCGGGCTCGCCGCGCCGCGTGGTCGTGCAGGCGTCCACCGGAGAGCTGCTGCGCTGCCTGGGGGACTTCGTGTGCCGCCGCTGCTACCGCCTGAAGGAGCTGAGCCCCGGCGAGCTCATCTCCTGGTTCCGCAGCGTGGACCGCTCGCTGCTGCTGCAGGGCTGGCAGGACCAGGGCTTCATCACCCCGGCCAACCTGGTGTTCGTGTACCTGCTGTGCCGGGAGGCTCTGCGGGGAGAAGACATCGGGAGCCAGGCCGAGCTGCAGGCCGCCTTCCTCACCTGCCTCTATCTCGCCTACTCCTACATGGGCAACGAGATCTCCTACCCGCTGAAGCCCTTCCTGGTGGAGGGCGACAAGGGCCGCTTCTGGGAGCGCTGCCTGGGCATCATCCAGCGCCTGAGCGCCAAGATGCTGCGAATCAACGCGGACCCGCACTACTTCACGCAACTCTTCCAGGACCTCAAGAGCGAGGGCGAGGGCGGAGACGGGTCCAAGCACTGGACGATCAGCCTGGACCGCTAGGGAGGTACCGGGCCCCCGGGGACGGAAGGGGCCGCGCACCGAGGGGCGGGGGAGGCGAAAGACTGCTGGATCCCCCCCCCAACCCCAATCTTCCTCGCCTAACCCCCTTCGCGGAGACGCTGCCTGTACCCTCCCCGCTCCGGATCCGGCCGCTTCCCCACCCTCCCCCCTTCTGCCCTCCGGGACACCGAGACAGCGACGAAGACCGGGGGGAGGGGGTTGGCCTTCCGCCTGCACGACGGGGAGGGGGGGGGCTGCCAAGGTGCGGAGGCTCTTGGATATGTTTTCTTTAGGGAAAAAAGGAGAGGAAAGCAAAACAAAAACAAAAACAACAACAACGCCGCCCGGAAGGGAGGAGGGCGTGGGGGCTGCGGAGCCGCTGCGTGTCCCCGCGTTCCCCCTCAGCCACGAGCAGCGCACGGCCCCGCGCTGCTGGAGCTGTCCGTGGTGCTGAATCCGCCGCCGAGGCAGAGCCGAGCAGACAAAGGGCGGCGGGGAAGGAGGGGGGCGGGTTGGGGGGTGGAGGGGGGGGGGGGGGCGCGGGCCTTTGTGTCACCGGCGCTGTTCGCTGCCCGGTTATGGGGAGGGGGGGGGTCCTCCAAGGGAGTGGGAGTCCCCCGGGTGTGGTGGGTCCTTCAGCTGGGTGGCCACCTGCTCGTCCCTTTGTTTGAGCGGCTGGGAGGGGACGCTTCCTGCTCCCTTCCCCCCAACTCCCCAAGGTATAGCCCCGTAAGAAGGGCACCTGTGGGGTGAGCAGCGTCCCCCTTTACCCTTATTATCCCCCTCCCCACCTCGACTTGCTGTGGGGAATGGTGTATGTGCCAGAGGAGGCCTAGGGGGCTGGGGTGGGGGTTCTGGGTTTGGGGAGGGAGGGGTCCTCTCCTCTTGCTTTGCTTCACTGGAGAATAAAGAGGTGGCCTGGATGGGCCTGGTGCTGCCTCCCTGGACTTGCTGGGCTGTGGGGTGCAAAGGGGAGCTGGGGGTGTCCCCTCTCTTCCCCATGGGGATGTGGGAGGTTGATTCTCAGAGGGAGCCTTCCTCCCCATTGCAATTTGGGGAGGGGGGGTCAAAATTTCACCACTGTTTGCCGTGTCTGCCCTTGGCTCCCTGTGAGCAATCCTGGCCTCCTCCATTGCAGATGGAATGCCTGCTGTCTGCTGCAATGAATGTAACCAGGAGCCCACAGCTCACGTCACCTCCTTTTTTTTTTTTTTTTTTTTTTTTTGCCTAAAGATACCCCACCCTCCCTCCTTCCTGCCTGTGCTCTGCAGGGCTAGACTGCTCTCTCTGGCAGCAGCAGGCTGTGGGAGCTGTGTTGCTAGCCCGATTAACAGCCCTGTACTTCTGCAGACCCCAGGGAGCAGGGTGGAGTTTCTCAGAGCTGGTTGCTATGCCTCCAGTTGCTCAGTTTTCTGGAGGCTCCTCAAGCAGGATCCCTTGCGTGTGCCCTTGTATCAGGGTCTGCATCTAGCACTTCCTCTGAGCCAGACCCTTGGGTTCTCCTCAGCTAGGAAGAGCTGTGCTGGCTCTGCAGGTCATGGAGGGTAAGCTGGATTCCCTACCTTTGTGTGCATCAGCAGAGCTGCTAATTAGGCCCAATCTGGCTCATTCAGGCAAAGCTGTGCAGCCAGGAAGACAGCACAGATGTCCCTGTGACGGGGTCTGAGCTGGCAGGGTGCTGTGCAAAGCTTTTCTGTGCTGCATGCACCCACTGAGACCTCTGCTGCTCCCATCCTCCCTGTCCCTACTATGTGCTCTGATCCCTTCTTTATACTGACATTTGTGTGACCTTGTGGGGGGCTGTCTTGGCCAAAATGTACTCACAACCTCATCTAACCCTGAATTTGGCTATACCCCTTTTTTGTGTTGAGGAGGGGGGCAGCTCTGACCTGCTCTGTCTCAAACTGACCTGGAATCAGATCCATTAGAGCTCCTATGGGGCTGCAGGGGGAATTCTGATGCTTCTCTACCGGTATTTTACAGAGAGGGAAACTGAGGTACAGTGTGATGAAGCAGCATGTGATGAAGTCTAGCAAGAAGGGTTTTCAACCACATGGGAGATGCAATCCAAGGGTACCAGCCATCTCTATCCTCAGCCAAGGCTGTTTGCAGACCTTAGGGCACCTACCCTGACTGCAGAGCTTCAGAGCTGCACAAGGTGCCAGTGCTCACCAAGGTTTCCCACCCTACAGATCCCCCATAGGGCCACTAACAGAGTCCTTTCAGCCTCAAGTCCTGGCATGTAAAATGCTCCCAGCTGCGGAGAGGCTGTGTCCTTCTCCTCCTCCCTTGTGTTTCATTGATTAAGAGTGCTGGGCCTCATTGGGGGATTTAGGAAGAGCTAATTGCAGACTGGTAATTGAAGACAGCTTGGAGTCTCTGGAAATGTCAAGGAATGGGAGACAAGCTCAGATGCTCCTGTGCATTTAAATACGCATCACCGGCTCAGCCTCAGCCTTGCTGACAGGAGATGTCTGGTTTTCCCTTCCCCCAGAGCAACCTGTGTGGCTGCTGGGAGAACAGGGAATGCAGATACCACCTTGCTCCCACTGGGATAGAGGTGAGACCAGCACGGGGGTGTTACTGGGAAGGGACAGGCTGCTGGGTGCAGCTCCTCCTGAGACTGCAGCATATTTCTGTTGCTTCCCACTAGTGTGCAACGTGTCCCCTCCAAGCTGTGTAATCACCAACGAAGGTTTTTTTTTTTCTGCCTACCGCTCACAAAGCAACAGCTCTGTGTGCTCCCCCAGCCCTGCTGCTCTGCCTGTGGTGCATGCTCCGTGTGCTTGATGTGCTCATGGCAATGACACAGGGTACAGAGGAGGGGTGCTGTGGCAGCAGCCAGCCTGGTGAGCTATGCCTCCTGATGGACAGACAGCAAAGAAAATGTGCTCTAGCTATTAAAAGCTGGCAGCATTCCTCAGAGCTGCTCTATTGGGAGAAACCATCTCTAGCCTGTGTGGCTGGGTAGGGACCAGTACTCTGCAACACCTGCTGCCTTGCAGCCTTGGGTTGCAACGATGGATGATGGATAATGTGTTCCTCAAGGCAGATGGAAATGGGATCTATCTCTCCTGCCTCTGTGGGAGCTGTCTGGACACTGGATTCACTGTGGCTCTGAATTGCTGCTGCTCCACTGAGTGGGGAGGGTTTATGGGTTCAGGTGAGGCTAGGTCACAGCTGCAGGAGTCTAGGGGGTCTGCTAGATGCTGCTGCCTCCCTGTCTGTGTCACTCAGCTGCTGGATGCACAGCCAGGGGTACTCAGCTCTGTCTCAGGGCAGGACCCTGGGTTGTGGGGGGAGCACAGGGCTGGGCTCCCTCGTCAGAAGTCCTGTATTACAGCTTAATCTGGCATTAGCGCATTAATCCAGTCCTCCCCACAGCCCAGCCTGTGCCCTCTGCAGCATCCGGCCCAAGGTCTCAGTGCTCAGCTGGGCAGGAGATGCTCTCCTAGCCTGGACACCTGGGGGCTGGCTGGCTCCTTCCTTTCCTCAGGGTGTCTGCAGAACAGGTGCATGGAGACATCGCTTGGCCAGGCTCAAAAGGTGTCCTTGGCATGCAGGGTGGCTTTGGCAGCAGGGCACAGCCCTAGATCTGCTGCCAGGGCTTGAGCCCCCTAAGCAATGATAGGAGTAATGCAGTCCATGCAGAGAGCAAGGCTGAAGGAAGGCTGTGTGTCTGGAGGGAGGATGTGAGTCAACAGCTCAGCACAGGAGTGCTGGCAGAGCAGTTGGCATGTGGAGAGGGGAAAAAAGGTGGGAAGAGGGAGAGCTAGAGGAGGTGAAGGTGTGGGCAGGAAGGCAGACGTCACCTAGCTGTGCTGCAAAGGCTCTTCCCAGCATGAGAAATGAGACACGTGGTGATGAGTCTAAAATGGGAGAGGGATCCTCCATCCCTTACAGAGGGGCTGTGAGAATGTGGGGGAGCTGGGGCAGGGGGGGTCCACATCCTATACTGCCAAGGACAGGGCTCAGTCCCTCCTTCTTGCTGCTTAAGCAGAAGGAAGAAAAAACAGACGAAAAAAATGATAGCAGAATAAAACCCTCCTCCTGCCTTTAATGATGAGGCAGCACCAACAGCTCTGAGACTATGTGCAGACTGAGGCCTTTTGGGACCCTGTTCCCCACCTCATTCCTCACAGGGCACCCAGGGTTGGGGCTGCATTTGGTGAGCAGCAGAGCATGGACTGCAGCTGTGTTTCCCTCCAGCTCCTCTTCAACCTCATGGATGCAGGCAGTACTCATTCTCCTTCTGCTGTGTGTGAATGAAAGGGGCAGCATGGCAGCTGAGGCAGCAGGTAAGTCTGGAGCCTGCAGCCCATTGCTGGGAATGATGCTTCCACGTCACTCCCCTGGGCTGAGCACCCCCGGTCAGGGCTGGGGACGGTCGGTGCCACGTGTTGGGCTCAGCCCCGCTCAGCCATTGGTAGGATTTTGCTGCAGTCTGCTCTGAACCGATGGTTTTGGAGACGGAAAGGAGCAATGCTATTGCAGGGCTGGGGCAGGGGGATGCAGAGTGAAGAGCAGCTGTGCTGGGTGGGGGGCAATGCTCTGGACCTCTCCATTGAGCATCACATGGAGTGAACTGTGCCCAGTGGGGTCTGTGGATGGGAGCATTCCAGGTTGCCACGGTGACAGCACTGTATCCTCCATAGCTGGAGAGTCCTGCATGGGTACTCCACCTCCCTCCTGTCTGCCCCCCTCTGTGCATGATCCCTGCTTGTAGGGGGAATCCAAACAAGGGGATCCTGGGTGAGCTCAGAGCGGAGCCAAGCACACCCTCAGCCTGTCACATAGGGTGGGTAGTGTTTTCTTCATTTCCCAGCACACTTAGGTCCAGCAGGGTCCTTGTAGGGCTGGGAATGAGCAAGGAGCTGGGCTCACCTGGGCTTCCCTGCTGCAGGTGCTGGCAGAGGGACAGGAGTAGTATGGTGGCGAGGAGCTACTAGTGACCCACATCCCTTAATCCCAGTCCTGCCCCTGCGTCATGCCTCTTCCTAAGCCCTGACGTCCGCTCCCCTAGTGAGGACTCATATCCTTGCTCTGGCTATGATGAAGCCAGCTATGTCCAGTTGCCCCTCCCTACCATTTACCTTTGTGAGGCCAAAATTGGAGAGGAGGGGGGAGTCTCCAGCATGAGTTCTTCTTGCTTCTGGAATGGAGGGAGCTTCTTTTCTTCCCCCTGTTCACTTCTTTGGACCAGCCTGTGCAAGGCTCAGGGACAGCAGAGGAAGGTCTCCCCTCGACCCCTCTAGGCATGGGCTCCCTGCATCACGACCCCAAGGCTCCCCACACTGCAGCCTGAGCCCTCCCTGGAAGATACACTACTGTCAGATCCCCTCTCTTAAGCTGATTAGAGGAGAGAGGATATGGCTGAGCAGATGCTACCAGGAGAGTGACTGGACCCTGGAGGAATGCAGAGGGCAGCACAGCCATCCCTCCTGTGTCTGCTGTGACCTGGGGGGCACAGGGAGAAGGACTGGCCACTCCCCCATGTGCTTGCATGGCATCAATCTGGCCTCAGCCCTGGCTCCATGAACACTGCAACCTTCCCAGAGACCCCTTATGGCACTGAGGACCCCCAGGTTTGGCTTGCTCCACCTGCAGCTGCCCCAGAGGGGTGTTCAAAGAAACCAGTTGTTCCCTCTATCTCTTGTATGTAAGAGCCAGAGGTGGTGATTGAGGAAAGCAAGGATTGCAGGATGAGTCAGGGTGGCTGCATTCCAGCCCCACAGTGCTCTAGTTTCAGATGGGGGGGGGTTCTGCTGGCTAGTGCCCCCTGTTGCAGCCCCCTGCACACAGAAGCAGACACAGCTCACAGCACCTCTCCATTTTATTGAAGACAAATCCCTCCCCAGCTGGCAGAGCCCAGCACCTCTCCATCCACTGGGCCAAAGTCCTGCTCTGGAGGGTGGGGGCACTTCCTTGGACACCAGGCCTGCCCCTTGGTGCCCTGGGCTCCCAGCATTGCTGTCACTCCTGCTTTACCCAGCCTTTACCCAGCCTTACCTTGAGGTAAGGATGAAGGCAGGAAGCAAGGAGCTGCAAGGAGGATCCCTCGCCCTTGGGCAAGGCTTTCTGGGGTCTCCAGCTCCTGACCCCTCTCCTTTCGGAGATGGGTGGGCTAGAGGCTGAGCTGAGCACGAGGGGGCTTTGTGGGATGGGGCATGATTTCTCCTCCCATTTACCTCCACTTTAAGCATCCCTGTGCATTCCCTCATGAAAGATCCTTCCTCAATCTAAATGTAGATAGACACCTTCTGCCCTCCAACCACCCATACCAGGGAATCACTGCTCTTTAAACCTCAGCAGGGGCAGCTGGAGCAGGGCAGCATCCCACCCCCCACCCTTCCCCACCAAACTCCCCAACCCCACACCAACGGGATGGATCTGCCAAGCCTTAATGGTAGTGGTTGTTCATGTTGTTGAGGTGGGAGGCTGCCATGGCGCTGAACGGGGCTGAGGGCTGGAGGCTGTGCCCAGGGTAAAGAGATGGGCTGGAGCCAGGCCAGTAGGAGAAACCAGCCGGCGTCACCCCAGAGGTCATGAGGTTGAGTTTGGAGATGCCCGAGAAGGGCAGTGGGGCCAGATTGCCCTGGAATTTGTAGAGGGTGTGATCAGGGGCAGCTGGCTGGCAGACCTGTGCCAGCCCATGGAAGTCGAACTTGTAGGCATAGCGCTTGCCGTGCACCTTGGTCATGATGTTCTTGTCGTAGTAGTAGCGCAGCGCCCGGCTCAGCTTGTCGTAATTCATGTTGGGCTTGCTCTTCCGCTCGCCCCAGCGCCGTGCCACCTCATCGGGGTCGATCAGCTTGAACTCGCCATTGGTGCCCTCCCAGGCGATGCAGTTGAGGTTGGCCCGGTCCGAGAGCAGCTCCAGCAGGAATTGCCACAGCTGGATCTGCCCACTGCCTGCCCCAGAGAGGTCAGAGCTCCCGGTCAGAGCAGGGGGAGCAGGAAATGTCCCAACCACTTTCACTGCTGCCTTGCTGTCCCTTCCCATTTCCCAGTGGGTACCTGCTTGCTTGGATATTCAGCTCCTATCCCATATTTCTCACTTGTACTCTGCCCCAAAATGAGGCTGGTGCCATAGCACAGCCCTGCCCATCTCCAGGGACAGAGATCCCTGCAGGGCGAGTGATGTCATGGTGCAACAGCGCTCTGAGCTGAACCCTGGCACATGAAAAGAGAGACCAGAGAACCCAGCACAGGGTAGTACATATTGTGGGTTTGTCAGGTACAAACATTCCTTGTTTCCAAGTAAAAACTGTCCTCTCTGAGGATGTTGCACCTCCAGGCTGCACTGAGGATACCCAATATGCCCCTGTGCCAGGCTGAGGATGCCGGTGCCCAAAAGAGCCTGGCACACCTGGGTGTGCCCACAGTGAGGCACACAGGCAGCTGCACTGAGGGAGGACAGAAAGGGTCCCAGAGCCCTAGGGTGATGAGCAGGAACAGCCACCCTGCAGATCCACACCCCATTTCCCCCACACTCACACCCATGCAGTTCCCCCTGCACATTCCTGCTCCCATCCTCAGATCCAGGGAGAAACTGTTCCTCTTCTACCCTTGCCCGTCAGACCCCACTCAGACATCCTGACCCAAGCAACTGAGTTCAGGTTTTCCCAAGGCTGTGTTTTTGGCACAAGATATTCCACACCTCTGCTCTCTGCACTCCTTTGTGTTCCTCCTTCCCCTGCATCCTGGCACTCACATCTCACACAGTGCACATGGTGGCCCTGGCTCAGCCCTGCAGACACCCAGAGCCCAGTGCAGGGACTGTGTTGTTCCAGACCCCTCTGCCATCACCAGCAGAACAAAATGGGTGATTTCTCATCTCCATGCCGTATTCACAGTCCTCACCCCATCTCCACAGCCCTCTCTGCAGACTTCTGAGCAAAGCTGATATGTGAACCCCACAGTGTGCCCCACCCCACACAAGCAGCCAGATGGTGTGGCAGGGCTTCATCCTTTGTGCCTCCCCAGGGAAACGTCCAGTGACCCCAAAAGGTTCCTTCTCACGCAGTGCGGTGTGCAGAGCACAGCTGCGCAGAGTCCACAATGCAGAGGCAAAAGGACACCCTCAGCCCCAGCTTTACTGATCTCCCACCCCTCCAAATCATGATATCCATCTCCTTGCCAGGAGGGTGAAACATGTCCCAAACACTTGTTTCACATCAGCCCTATGTCCAGTGACTCTGGGGCTGCTCCCCTGCATCCCTGGATGGCTTTTCCCAAAGGATGGGTGGACCCCATGAAATCCATCCTCTCCTGGTTATCCCATGCCCTAGCCCCAGCAGCTCCCTCCCTGGTGGTTCCCCCATTTCCCCACTCCCCAAATGGGCTCCACACACCCATCGGGTGTCCCCAAAGTGCTGTGTGGACCCAAGCTGGGATTCCACGCCTGTGCATTGGGATAGCCATTGGGAGCTCAGCTCCCCGTGAAGTAGCTCCAATCTGAGGCAGCAAGCACCAGGGCATCATGTACCATACGGGAAACCCCAGTGGATGGGACATGCAGAGGGGAAAGTGTCCCAGGGATCCCTGCTGCAAGAGGATGCCAGGGAGAGAGGCAGGTTCTTGGGACAAGGAGTAGGGAAAGGGTTGGGGGTTCTTACCTTTCTGCACACCCGGGTTGAGGGATCCCCACGCCTGGCTCTTGCCGTCTTTGAATAAAGTTTCCCCCACTGGATCTGTGGGAAAAAAAGGGGTGCGGGTGTGGGGAGGGCTGGGGCCAGGCGGGACTGTGACCCCTCAGCCGCTCCCCCTCGCCCACCTCACCGCTGTGGTGAAGCCAGGAAACGCGTCCAGGAAAAAGGAAATCCGATTTCTGACAGAGCTGGGGAAGCTTTTATATAGGAATAGAAAATCCCACAGGCTGAGGTAGGGAGATGGGAGGGAGAGAGGGGAGGGTGAAAGGAGTGGATGGGATGGAAGGATGGGTGAATGGATGGAATAGCGGAGGGTCGGGTGGATGGGAGTGAAGGAAGGGTGTTGGGGAGTGGGGAAAGGGAAAGAAAGAAAGAAAGAAAGAGGTGGATGGAAAGAAGGAGTGGTGGGTGGGTGAATGAATGGATGGGTGGTTGGATGGAGGGGTGCGTGGTTGGATGAATGGGTGGATGAATGGGTGAATGGATAGATGGCTGTATGGAGGGAGGGAGGTAAGGGAAGATGAGAGCCAGATGAAGGGGCAGCTAATGGATAAGAGTGGGAAAATGGGCTGATGGAAGGGATGGTGAATAGACAGAGGCAACAGAAAGAGGGACGAGTGGGTGGGGTGGGTGGGTGAATGGAAGGATGGGTTGGAAAGGTGAGCTGGAAGGACAGAAAGGTGGCTGGCTGGATGGAAGGGCAGCAGTATGGCAGGTGGGTGAAGGATGGAAGAAAGGAAGGAAGGAAGGAAGGAAGGAAGAAAGAAAGGAAGGGTGTGCAGGTGTGAAAAGCTGCAAGAGCAGAAGGGACGGTACGTGAGGAAGGCAGGGTTGGTGCCGCAGGGGCCGGGGCAGGGCGGGGGCCGGGGTGCGCTGTGTTGCGGGGGGGTCCGCCCGTACCTGGCAGGTACATGTTGAGCAGCAGTGGCACCGCTCCGGCGCCGTGTCTCATGGCAGCTGTGGGGGCGGCCCGCGGGCTGCATGTTTTAATATTCCTGCCCCTATTATTATTATTATTATTCCACTTTATCAGGGAGCAGCTGATGGCGAATAAATGGCAGCGGGACGGGCAGGGGACGGGCAGGGGCCGAGGGAGGCGGGGAGGAGGGGGAGTTTCCAGGCAACTCGCAGGGGCTCGGGGCCCCGGCTCCAGCAATTTCCTCCGCTGTAATTAAAGCGGGCGCTGTCGTCCCCCCCCCACATCCCCTCCCAACCCAGCCCGCTATCTGGCCCGCATCAGACTTTAATCACGGCCGCGGGTTTCTATGGAGAGAGGCTCGGGCCGCTTCCTGCCTCTTCCGCCTCCTTAACTCTTCGCAAACACGGCGCTGCCATCCCGGTTGCGAGCGGGGCTCGGACACTGCCTGGAGACCGCCGGGCCACGGCCCTCCCCGGGCTCCCCTCGCTGCACCACCCCATGCCCCCGCGGCGTGGGTAAGCGGGGTCCCACCGTGTCCTCCCCCTTGGGACCCTTGTGCAGCTGGGGGGGTCCCAGAGCCCTGGGGAGGATGAGCTCAGTGCGAGGCACTCGTGGCACCGGGATGTGGCTCGGCTCTGGCACCCCTCTGCTGCACGGATCTGTTCCCATCTTCATTAGGTTCTGAGCAGTTGGGGGGCTCTGTGCACCCACCCAACCTGCACGGCCGTGTCTCCATCAGCCTGTGGGAGTCTCTGCTGGCTGCTGAATCCCAGAGCTGGTGCTGCCCAGTTTGGCACTGGGAGACAGGTGTTCCAGGTGCCTTCAATCTCTGCAAGCATTGTGAAGACTGGAGGGAGATTCAGGGCAAGGAGGGAAAGGGCTTGAAAGTGGGGAAGGAGCTGGGGCAACTTCAATCCCAAAGAACTCCTCTGGGCAGATCAGCCCCACCACCCACAGCCACAGGTGCTGCATCCAAGTGCCATCTCTGTCCCCTCAGCCAAGAATGGACCTTCCTTCCCAACAGACCCAGAGGTGCTGCTGTCCATCCTGTCCCAGCGTTGCACAGCCACCTAGCAAGCTGCTCATCTGCCACAACCTCTCCTCTGCTGTTCCATTGATGTCTATTAAAGCTCTCACTCTGGACCCAGTAGCATTTCTTCATCACGAGGTGTAAATCCAATGGAAACCAGGATGTGTTAGTGCCAGACCTGTGGTTTTTATTCATACTGCAGTCCAAATGTGCCATTTAGGAGGAGACACCACAGTCCAGCCATGCAGCCCATGGGGAGGGTGGGATTAGGCTGGGACATCCTACAGCTGGTGGCCAATAGCTCCTCCTGGCTGAGGGTGCCCAAAGCATAGGCTGAAATGGGGACTGTGTATTCTCAGCTATCTCTTACCCTCCACCCTCACTGTCCACCTCGATCCACCGCACAACCCACGAAACTCCCCCAGCCACAGGGGGCCGCTGGGATGCAACAGCCCTTAAAAAGTGCCTCCATCCCCAAACAACTTTGGTTGTTCACCCAGCCCACCACAGCCCCTCTGCCTGCCCTGCAGCCTTTCCACAGCCTCCCAGACTTGCTTTCGCTGCCTGAGTCACTGCAACACACCGCAGGCAACAGAAAACAAGCCCGGGACACAGCAGGGTGGGGGGAAGAGCCATGAGCCTCTCTCTCCTGGCAGCCTCCCTGGTGGTGAAGATCCTGCAGCCATGAACCTGCATCACAAAAGGCATGTGGCAGGCAGCGTTAGGGTTGTGTGAGCAGGAGGTGCAGGGGGAGGTAGATGGGATGGGGGAAGACAGTGAGCATGGGGCTGAAGGTGTGATGGAACTGGAGAGTCCCGAGGGGTGCAGAAGGGCAGGGGGATTGGCGTGCCAGGGTTTAGGGAGCTCTGTGTCCTTGGGGAAGCCAAGGGATGGCAGGCTTTGGGGACTCAAGAGGCATTGTCCTGAGTTTATGGTGGAGCAGGGACAAATATGAGCTGAGACAGACCCATGGGATGAGGAGGAATAAAGGGGATGGGGCCCAAGTTCATGGGGCAATCAGGGGACGGGGGATGTCTGGAGGAGATAAGGGCTCGGGTCCATAGGGTTCCTGGTGAGGGATCTGGGACCCCTGGAGCACCCCACTGGCAATAGCAGATGGCTCACCCCCCAACCCCAATCCAGCAATCTCACCCCTTCAGGTTAGGGCAGAGCAGTCCCCACATCTTCCGTGACCCTGCAGTTCCCCCCATCACAGCCCTGTGGGTCGGTGCCCAGAAGGTCTTCACCTGCAGGTGAGCAGCGTGGAAAGCAGTGGCAAGCTGACGTGGCCTTGGGCTCCCTGCAGCCCGGCTGCTGTGCAGGAATGTGTTTGTGCAGGGGGAGAGGCCGAGCAGCCGTGGGGCCGTGGTGGGGTGGGGACAAAAGAGGGCTGGGAGAGGCTCAGTGGGGACACCCTGCAGCATGGCACTGGGAGACTGCATGGGTGCAGGGGGTATTTACATGGGTCTTACTGCTGTGGAATGAGAGGAGTGTGGAATTGTAAGGTTTGAACGTGTACATTGGGTGCAAGCTCCTGTTCAGTGCACATGCGCACACACATAGACCCCAGGGCTAGGGTTTTTGGGTGCAGGGTTTGCACACAGACAGGTGTGGCCCCATTCTAGACTCCCCACCAGCCTCCCAGCCCCAACGCCAGCTGTGCTGGGGACCCAACACCCAGTGCCCCACCTTTCTGAGGCTTTGCAGTGGACATTCCACAGGCAGGGAGCACCTCAGCATGCCCCCCGGGCAGGGAGAACTTTGGCATGCCCCCCAGGAGAGCTGGGGGTGCTGGAGCAGGATGCAGGAGGATGAGGAGGCTTGGAAAGGGTGCAGGAGGAGGAGGCAGGGTGGGGCTCGTGGTGTGCCCAGGCGGAGCTGGAGCCGGATGCTGGCACGGATGTGCTGGCGTGGCCAGACCTGGGGGGGGGAGGAATGGGAAACCCCACCCAGGACTTTGGGCTGCGTGATGCTGGGGAACAGTGGGGCTGAGGCAAGTGTCTTGCCCTGTGGCAGAGCGGAGAGGGGAGCAGTCATTTTTTGACAAATGCCTTTATTTGCTACCAGGTACAGGTCTATGGCACGGCAGCCCGCAGGCTGCGAGGGCACGCACTTTGCCCCCGCTCAGTGCTGGATGCGGCGGATGGATTGGATCTGGTTGGTGTGGGCCTGGCTGCTGTATTCGCTGTACTTCTTGAACTCGCCGTTCTGTCTGTCCCGCTCCAGCACGTACTGGTAGCCCCGGTATCCTGGGTACTGGTATGCCACCCACCTGCAGGGACATCTCTGGCTCAGAGCCTAAACCCCTGCTTCCCATCCTCTCCTCCTGTTGGCCCCATGGTGAGCATGGCACAGATTTCCAAGGGAAGGACTCCCCTACATTTTGGGGTCCCCTATCCTCTGGGCTGGAAGTGTCCCACAACACCCATCTTGTGCCTCTGCCACCCCCAGGCAGTGGGACTCACGCTCCAGCGTTCACTTTGATGGATGCCACCTCCTTGTTGCCCCAGCCCATGGCCTGCAGAGAGGGGTAGTCGTCGCTCAGCTCAAACTTGTGCCCCTGGAAGTTCTCCGCTTCATACAGGATGACCTTGCTGTCATTGTGGTTCTGTGGGATGAGTGGGCTGGGGTCAGCAGCTAGCATGGGGAGGGAATGTGGCATGGGGGAGCAGGGTGCAGGGCTGTGAGCCATGAAGTATCCTTCAGCCTCACTGGGGCTGACCAGAGGATGCTGCTTTCTTGTCTCTGTGGTTCTCCTGCTCAGCATCCTCACCCTCCCTGAGGCTGCAGGGCAAGATAGGCTGCTGGAAGTGCCTCTCCATCTCTGTGGGGCTCAGTTAGATGCTGGGCACTGAGGGGTTAATATCTGGGACACAGCCCGATGCGGCACTGTCCCCCCCTCCATGCCCAGCCCCCATGCACATCCATCTGCACTGTAGAGCGGTCCTGCCAGCGAGGAGCGATCTTATCGTGTCCTCTTTATTAAAGCCCGAGCATATCTGCCTGGTGATTATTAAAAGTTGTGGGGGGGCACATGGAGGCACAGACGTGCCGGCACTGCAAGCACCCACAGCCCCGCGATGGAGTGATAGTGGCTGCGGCTGTGCTGAGGCTGGGTACTGGCAGGGAGGGGATGAACCTCACTCCTGACAATCTCCCTGAATCTGCTTCCCTATCCCAGGCTAATGGGATAAGTCTTGGGGTACCCAGTCTGGGGGTGGCTCTGCAATGCACAGAGCAGGAGTTGAGGCAGTGTTTGGGGCTAAACATGAGCCCAGTGCACACCTCAGGATGCCTGCAGGGAGGTGAGAGCCACCCCTCCATCCCACATCCCCATGTAATCCATCCACCCATGCATCCCACGTCCACCCTCAATCCCCGCTGTCCTTTGCTGGCCCAAACGTCTGTCCCCATAACTCACCGCGCACTTGACGGGTCGGAAGGAGAGGAGGTGCTCGGTGCGGTATCCACTGTTCCCACTCCAAGCCTCCCACCGTGGATAGTCACCCTTCTCCAGGATGAACTGCTGCCCCTGGTATTCGGGGTACTCAAAGCCCACCCAGCTGCGGGAGAGGAGGGGGTGGGTACTCAGGGTGCAGGTCCTTGCCAGCATCAAACATCTCTTCTGCAGGCAAAGCCTCTCCCTACCAACACCTTGGCTTTGCAGGGCTTCTCTCCCTGCTTTGCAGATGGGGAAAATAAGGCACAACGCAAGGGATGCAGAGGAAGGACCTGGGTGTCACATCTCTCAGGCAGCCCCTGCGAAAGGGGTGGTGAAGAGGGCTCTGGGGGGCACTTACGGGCCGGACTCCACTTTGATGGAGCGGATCTTGCGGAAGCCGCGTTCCATGATGCTGGGGCACTCCATGAGGAACTCGCAGCGCTTGCCCTGGAAGCTCTCCTCCTCCCACACCGTGATCTTGTATTGTCCCAGAGTGTCCATGGCTTCGCTGGTCATGCGGGGAGCTCAGCTGCGGGCAGAGCTCCGGTGTCACCCAGCTGTCATCCCATCCCGTGTCACCAGCCCATTCCAGGCTGGTCAGGAGACACCTCCCATCCCATTCCCTTACAGCTGCGGGGTCTCTGGTGACCTCAAGGCCCCTCCAGCTGCAATTCCCTCTCTCTCCATGTGATATGCCCACTGTGTGGGGCTGCTCCCAAGCCCCTTGCCCTGCCTGCTGAGGGGACTGGGTGCCTGTTGGACCCGCGTGGGATGGCACATCTCTTGCAAGGATGAACCCCACACCCTCCTGCTGTCCATGGGGGCTTCACGCGAGGGGCGAAGACAGCAGCGGTGCATTGGGGTTCGGGGGCTCACAGCCTGGTACTTACTTGGTCGCAGGGCAGAGAGGCGAAGGTGGTGGTGCTGGTGCTGGCTTTCCCCAGCCCTATATAGGCGGGCGGTGAAGCGGGGCTGTGCCGGGGGGCTATGCGCTGTGTCAGCGGGGGGGCCAGGGCACCCACCGGGCAGGCTGCCGCTGTCCATTCCACTCAGGCAGTGTGGCGAGAGCGGCCCCCCCGCACCCCCCGCCGCCGACAATGAAAACGCTGGGCTGTGTTTGCACAGGGGCTCAGGGCACAATGGGCAAAGGGCCTGACGCGTCGCTTTGCTTTCTGCCCCCGGACAATGTCCCCGCTTGGCCTGGGGATTAGGGGCACTGCCTTTCCCAGGGCACCCGCAGCCTGTGCCAGGGATGGTAGTGGCGGGCAGCAGCAGCGTTGGTATGGCTGGGGCTCAGCCATCTGGGGAGATGGGCAGCACCCCCAACTGATGTCCCCACAGTGCTCCACGCTCTTTGCTCACGATTGCCCCAGCATGGCAAAAGGCCTTCCATCCTGGGAGAGGCTGGGTGAGGACAACACGGAGCCTCCCAGTGGCCTTGTTCTTGCAGCATCCCTGTCTCTCTGGGCAAGAACTGGGGTCTGAGGGGTGGCAGCACCCAGCATGCTTTTCTTGTCCCCCTCCGTGCATCGGCAGTGCGGAGCCCCCGCGGAGCCTCGTTGTCCCCTGCGGCCGCCTTGTGGAGCGTGGACAGCGTTGTCCCCATCGTGCCGTGCCGATGCCTCCAGGTCCCAGCAGAGGGTGCAGCCTGGCAGCGCTTGGAGCCGGCTCCTGCCCAGCGACAGCGTTGTACAGCAGTTCTTTTGGCTGTATAAAGCACTGCTGACTCTATGCAGGGCACAGTGGGGTGACAGCGTTCCACCTGCTCAGGTGGCCTGGGGACATTCCTCGAAGTGTTTGAGCCTGGGTATGAGCAGCCCCATCGCTCTATGTCAGGATACAGCGTGGAGCACTGATTGTTTGGGATGGGGTGGGATGAGATGGGATTGTAGAACAGCCTGGGGCTATGGAGTGCTGTGGGGTATATGATGGAGTCCCTGCCCCTGCGCTGGAGTGTATGGAATGCAGGCTGAACATCCCATATGGGATGAGGTGTGTAGGGAGTAATGAATGTTGTGCTATAGGATCTGTTGAGCACTGATGCGATCTTATGGGCATGTAACCGTAACAGGAAGCCTGGTGCAACCTCTCAGACAAAAGCATCCAGGGGGAGGAGGAGGGAACTGGGGAGAAACTGACCCCTAGGTAGGGGCTGTGCCACATCCCTGCTTCTCTGCTCCCTCCCACATCCCTGCACACTGGGACAGCAATATGTGAGCCCCACATGGGAACAGCAGATTGAGCGGATCCCCATGGTCAGAGCCCTTCCCCATTGCACCCCAGGGTTCTGACACTGCCTGACGTTCCCCCCCCCCCCCCTCCCTGCCCCAGGCATCCTCTGTGGCCCTAGTCGGTCCCTGCCACTAGCATCCCCACATGTCATTTGGTCACCTGCAACATCTATTGGGATGGGGATATGGGCAGGGGGAGGCAGGCGGGGGCAGACAGTGAGCCTGCTCAAGGGCAGCTGCTAATATTGGTTCTGCGAGCTGCTGAACACTCGCTCAGGGCCTGCTGCATAGGCTAATTTAATAAGGGCCCCGTGTCCCTCCCGGCTCATCCTGTTCCCTGCAGGAGCAAAACAGATCGGGTTTCTCCGGACCAGCCCCAGCACGGGGTCGCTCCCCCACTGTGCTCCCCATCCGCGTGGGCACAGCCCGTGCCCTGTATCGGCTGCCTGCCAAGGGAGGGGACATGGCTCTGCCTGGGTATCTGCCACATCTGGTGCACATCTGAGGCTCATGGCAGCCTTTCCCACTGTTATTTTAAGAAACCAGGCTAGTGGACCAGGACAGTCCCCCCAGGCTCCCCTTGCCCCATCACTGTGGGGGCTGCACTGTCACGCCTGGGGATAGAGGTCCAGGACTGGAACTGTGAGGGAGCAGATGGAGCTGGTGCCAGCCCCTGTTTGCCTTTCTCCCAGTTGCCTGGTGCTCTGTTTGTTCTGGAGATGGCTTCCTGCTGCCAGGGCTGAAACAGGTGGCTTTTATTTGCAGGGGCTGGCTGATGAGATCGGGGGCAACATATCATCTGCCCACCCAGCCTCCCTGCTCCCTTTTCCTCATTTTTTCCCACAGACTCATTTCTCTGGGAAGGATGCATATAACGTCCTGCTGTCCTCAAGCATCTTCCTGAACAAGGAGGATGGGTAAACCCCAACCAAGGTCCAAAGACACCCAGACCCCATAGCTGAGGCTCATTATTCCTCAGTGCCATTTGTTGCCTCTCTGCTTCTTGCTGGCTGTGGATGGCACCTGCGCCAGCACACAATTGGCTGGCCAATAGGTGCTGCAGGCTCCCCTGCCAGCAGGAGCCCTCACACACGTGTTCCCTGCACAGCCATCCTGCTCCCTGCCCACAGCCGGAAACATGGCAAGCAGTCTGGCAGATGTTACTGGGATTAGCTCCCACACACAGCTTGCACACACACTGCCCCAAGGTACTGGGGTCCCCGGAGCACTGCCAGGTTGTGCTGGTCCCCGTGTGTGCCCCAGATCCTCTGCAGTGCTCTGAGTGTGGAATGGGTCTTGGGGTGAACACACAATGGAGATGGAGCCCAATAGTGAGAGTGCACCTGGCACTGGGAATGGACCCCAACAGCAGGGGTCCGGCTGTGCCTTTTGTGGGTGATGTCCAGTCACCCTGCAGCCTTGCTGGGTCCCCACACTGCTGCAGGAGCAGTGGCCTCACCTGCCTGCTCCCTGCTGTTCCCATGGGGACTAATCCCACCTGAAGGTCAGGGAGGCTCCGCCAGCTGCTCGCCTCCTGCCTGTGGATTACAGCCTGGGTGTGAGCAGGTGGCAAGTGCTGCATCTCCGCACCAGCTCTGTCCTATGGGAGAATGACAATGACCAACAGGTGAGTTCCAAAAGGGTGACAGGTCCTTCCAGCCTCAGGCGTACCCCAAACCTATCCCACCCTGCCTGCATGGGGATGCCAGGCAGTGAGGCAGGAGAATTGGTTGTCCTCATGTGCAGAGCCTGACCTGAAGCACAGCCCGCTGGTATCAGCCTCCTGCCCACTGCCCCATATGTCCCCAGCCTGGAATCCTCAGGGCTCCCCATAGTTACATGTCCTGGAGGAAGGTACTGGTTCCCTTAGTGTGCACCTCCTACATTAATCCAATCTCAGGGACACAACAGCCTCAGCCTCCTTAGCTCAGCCCTTGTGCCAGCTGTTTGGGTACCCGCAGCAGTGCCAGTTCAGGGGCATGGTGACCTTCATGGATCAGGGAGCCCCTGCTCAGCCTCAGTGTCTCGTCCAGGCATGGCAGAACCACACAGCCCCAATGGCTCTGTACAAAGCAGCAGGTCCTTGGGCTTGTCCCCCTTTGTCACACTGGCATGCACAGGGCAGCAGCCAGCTGCCACATCCTGCAGCAAAGTGGTACCTGCCCTGGGATGACACAAAGCATCCGGGCTGGGCAGGACATGTAGTGCGCTGGCAGCACCCCATGGGGAAACAGCAGCAGTGCACACCCACACCTGCACTCTGGGCACTTGAAGCAGAGAGTGTGGCAGGGGAATCACCAGGTCCACAGCTTTAGGTCAGCAAGAATGCATACACACACACTGAGCTGTGCATATACTCATACATATGCAAATGAACATGAATGCATATATGCACACACATCTGAATGCAAACACACCTGTATGCAAATGCACGCTGAAGCACACATTGTTCCCCAGTGCTCCCCCTGCACCCTGCCCTCCCCATGCAAATTGGCCCTGTGCAGAGCTGCACCATGCAAATCCCCAGCACAAGGCCCCAAGAGCCCAACGTGATGTAAATGGGGCTGTGGGACAGTGGTGGTGACACTGGACTCTTGTGCTTTGTCCCCTGCCAGCCTGATTCACCACTGCTGGCTTGGACATGGAGCTGGGCACAGAGCATAAGCAGCTTGAGCTGCTTTATTCACCCAGAAGCAAGGTGACAGCACAGAGGCCAGATCCCTACTCCATGGGACTCAGGGAGCAGCTCACTCCAGGGCTCATCTGGATGCTGCTCCTGCTGATGCTTCAGGTGTCCCCTTTTCCCACTGGGACATGTGCACAAAGTCTGCCTCCAGCTCTTGCTGGGACAAAACCAAAGGCTTTTTGTAGTACCTGAGCCACCTGCAGAGTGCAAGGAGGGTCTCACAGGCTCAAATAGCCCCAGGCTGTGCTATGGGAGCACGTGTCGTTATGGTACATGGAGACACCGGGGTGAGCATTTCCAGTGCATACAGTGCCTCACTGTGCCAGATAGCATCTGCATCGGAGGACATGTGCAGCGGCTGGAGCATGCGGGCAGCAGGGTCTGGCTTTGCTCAGCACCATTAATCACACTCTGTTTGATCCCAGGTTGGGTGGCTGCAAGGGGCTGTGCACATCGGGTTGTGTGTAGTGCTTTCTTGGCTTTTGCACTTGGCCATGTTTGGCAGCAGCAGACAGAGCACAGGGCTGCAGGGCTGTGCTGGCCAGGCTCTGTGTAGTGTCACACACTGTGTGCGGCTGTCCCCAAGCCAGGGTTGGCACTTGGCTCCAGGGGGGCCCAGGAGCAGTGTAGGGGACTTGGCTCCAGGGGGGCTCTTTGCTCTGAGCTTTTGGTTCGTCCCCACACCATGTGATGGAAACTTTCCAAGCTCACTCAGGAAGCCCAGTATGTGCCTTTGCTCCATCCAGTGCAGGGATGTAGCCGACCTGCGCTGGAGCACAGGGTGCTGAGCCTATATGCATGGGGATGGGGGAAGCAGCAGGAATCACAGCATCTCTGAGCACTCAATTGCTACCGTTCCCTCTGGAGCTGCACAGGTACAGCTCTGAGGTCTGGTTTTGCCCTTTTCCTGGGCTCTCACACTGCCTCATCTCTCATCTCTCCAGGACTCCGTACTGTCTGAATGAGGCAAGGAGCAGCCCGGGGCTCTGTGCTGGCCTGCAGGAGAAATCCCAGTTCCTCCCCAAGACCCTTCCACAACACATGGCCAGAGGGACTGCAGCAGCAACACCACATGCAGATGTACAGGCAGGGAAAAGATGCAATCCCCCAGTCCTCTGCCCTGCGCCTGCTGTCTTTCCCCATTTCCAGCAGTGGCTTTGCTTGGTGTCAGCAGACCACTGAGACCTACCTGCAGCTGCACCCGACTGTGCAGGGCAGCCAGCCCTGTGCCTGTGTGCCACAGTGCCATAGACACACGTACTGTGCATCCTGTTTGTCACTGCCTGCAGTGCTGAGTGCCATCAGTGCCATGTGTCCTGCACATGTGCATGGTCTCACACACGCATTCAACTTGCACCTTCTATACACTGATAGTTTTGTGTGAGCTCCATTCATGGCTTGAACGCTGTGCATTTGTGCGAGGACTGTGTGTCGTGTGCACATCGTCCCATGTGCACTCATCACGCTACATGTGCTGCAAACCAGCACATTTATCCTGCACAGATATTGCCTGCCAGGAGTGCGCTTTTGGTGGGCTGCAGGTGCCCGTGTTGCAGACAGGCTGGACCTGCCTAACGCGAGCCGAACGAACAAAACGTTCAGGTCAGGTCTTGCACGTGGGGCTCGACGCCAGGCAAGTGCAGAGTCGCTCTGGGCTGGGAGGTTCCATGCTGCAGGCTGCAGAATGCCCCTTTCCCATCCTTCCTTCCCGGCCAAGTCCCTCTAGGCTGGGAGCCGGTGTCCTCATTGCAGCCGCTGCTCGGGGGTAAAGTCCAAGAGGTGGCTGGATGCTTGACACCTGCTGCCTGGGAAAGCCAAACAGAGTGGGGCGGGTTAAGCTGGCACCGTAGGGTGGGGAGAGATGGTGGAAAAACAGAAAGAAAAAAGAAAGGAAGAAAGTAAAGGGAGGAGGGGAGGGGATCAGAAAGGAATAGAAAATACAGGTGGGAGAGAAGAGATGAGTTAAGGGACAGCCAGGAGAGTGCCCCCGAGCCCATCTCCTCCCCTTGCGGGGGTTCCTCTGGGCTTGTCTCCTGCTGTCTCCAACAGGACCCCATGCCCAGCACCTGCTCCCGCCAGGCAGGCAGCACCCGGCCCAGTGCTGGGCTGCAGCTCCTCACCTGGTTCCGTTGACACGCTGGCAGCTCGCAGGTGAGTGGCTTCTCCTTCTCCTGCTGGCTCACAAGCAGAAAATGAGGGTGACGCCGGCAGGATGGGGCTTTTATAGCCCTGATAAAAATAGCGCTGCTGGCTGTCGGTCGGGGGGCCGGAGAGATGGGGTTGAGCAGAGACAGGCGAGAGGGCTGGGCTGGCCGTGGCGAGCCTTCTCCCAGCACACCTGTCACAGCTCTGTGTTTGCTCAGAGCAAATATTGACCCAGGGAAGGCAGGCTGGGCAAGGGAGGCGATTAGCCCACCTCGATTAGAGGCAGAGCAGGTCTCTATGCAAACTCTCCAGGGCTGCCTTTGTTAATGGGAGCCTGATGGTCTGATAGGAGCCAGGAGCCTGGGTGCTGGGGCGGGCGGTGGGGAGGAGGAGGTGTGGGGGGGGAGAGGAGGAGACATTCATTAACCTGCACTGGAACAACACCAGCTGTCACTTTTCCACCCACCTGCCCTGCTCACTTTGCAGCCGGGGGTGAGGGGAGTGCAGGCTGGCAGAGCAGGGGGGGCAGGGGAAGGTGTGAGGATACCCTGCCCTGGGATGGGACGATATACAACGCGTGTACAGGAGGCAGAGCTCAGCAGCAACACCTCTGCTCTCTCTCTCTGGCAGCCAGCCCTCAAGGTGCAGCGCTGGGAACAGGATGTGTTTCATTCCCTCCCTGTGCATATGCCTTACCCTGGGGTCACTCCATTCCAGAGCTGCACTAGCTTCCTGCATCCATCAGCCTGCAAGGCATCCCCAGTGGGGAACCTGCACCGACATCCCCATACAGAGCCCACAGGAGCAGCGTAGGTGTGCTCTCTGGCCTCAGCAGCCTCTGTTGATCTCACTCCAAGCCAGCAGGAGCCAGGATAGATCTGAGTTTCTCTGGCACTCGCAGCTCCCTGGATAACAGAGCATGAAGTACAACTGTGGTGAAAGGAGAAGCTCCATTGTGCGGGTGCACTGGGCTGTTTGTGCAGATGGGGGCATTTGTGGGTGCTGCTTTAATCCCCACAACAGACACCCACAGATATCCTATCTCCCGGCAGTGCGTTAGAAACCACCACTCTCGCCCTTTCCATACCAAGAGTTTACTTGGAGGTTGCAGTAAATGGATTCTCACATGTAAATGGATAGCAGCAGATCCCTATCAGCTGCTGCCATCCAGCTCTTCATCCTTGTCCCTGGCAGCCAGATTTGAAAGGAGGGCTCCATCCATCCCTCCTGCCTGGGGCTCTGATCCTACAGGCTGCCAGACCAGCCCTCTGCCCAGCCCTCTGCCTGGCCCAGCCTGGCACGGCCAGGAGCTGGAGAAATTCCAGAGCACTGGCATTGGTGGCCCTCACCCCTTTCCCAGTAGTTTTGCCAGAAAAGGAAATGCAGAACCATCACTGCCCTGGGTATGATGCTAAGAGACGAGGCAATGCTCCCTCTCCTCCTGACACTGTATGGAGCTTGCTTGCCTCTCCTGTCTTGGTGTGGGAAAGGCAGCAAGCAGGGCTCCCACCGGAGTCAGAGTGACTGGCTTACATGGCAGCTTCTTTCTTGTCCCACAGGAGCCACCTTCGGTGTCCTGACCTGACCTCACTGTGGACTGAAAAGTCCCCAGTGACTGAGGGGACAGAGCTGAGCCAGCAAAGCCTGGTATCTCAAACACGTGAAAGGAGAGGTGAAGGGTCCCTACCCTGCTTTGCCAAGTGCTGTGAGAATCATAGGATCATTAGAGTTGGAAAAGACCTCTATGATTCTTAAGCCCAGCTGTCAACCTGTCACTATCATGCCCACTTTTCTCTCCGGCTGTGCAGGCTGCTCACGGCAGAACCTGCCCAGGTTCCTCATACTCAATGTTAGGAGCAGGGGACACAAGGGACTGTTCTCCAGCACTGTTCCTGTCTGGATGTGGGGTCACACGAGGTGGAATTCAGGGAAATGGGATAACCGTGCCTTGCAGGCACCGCAGCAGGGAAGACCAACAGCAGCTTTGTTCCCCTCCCTTTATCTCCCAGACAAAGGCACGATTCAGCAGGTGTTAAATGTTTTAATGGGATTCAGGATGGCTTCTGTCGCCCACTTGCCCCAAGGCCATTCCACCCTTCCCAGGATGAACAGCCAAGAAGAAAAGGGCTGTTGTGTGTTGCACAAACTGCCTACCCATGGAGCACTCCCGATAACCGGGGAACCCGTGGTTTGCCAAACTTTCCCTCTGACCACATCCTTACAGTCAGCCTGGCGGCCAGCCCCAGCATCCCAGCCATGGGGAACACACAACCATCTCACTGCAAGGGGAAGAGACATTTCTCTTGCAGATGTGTAGACAGCTCCCAGACCTCATCATCACGCAGTGGGCCCAGGGACGTATGCAGTCACCTACCCCATCCCCACTGCTCCGGGCAGTGCCGGGGCTCTGCAGGCAGCTGGATCCCATCTGCTTTAGGAGGACGGTGAGACTGCTGCTCACGCCGCCCATTTGGCAAGCCAGCGTGGGACCTGTATTCAGAAGATCCTAGTGAGGGGCCTATACCTGGCAGATTCACCACAAACGGACCGAACAGCTGCTGCTGCCTTGTTGGGCTGCAGGGATGTGGCACCCAGCCCCTGCTCGGCACCGGCCCGGAAAACAGAGAAGCTACCGTGGAAGATCTGGCACCCAGCTTGCTGGGGAGGGAGGAGGAGGTGTGCTCTCTGAGCTGGCAGCGCAGTATCTCCGACAGCGGGAACAGCTTGGCCCTGGGGCTCAGTACGCGTTACGCACGCAGGGCTCCTGCAGCGAGCAGAGCTCTGGGAGAGCTGCAGCACCTCCGGGCACAGCCGGCATCTGCCTTCTGCCAAGCAGGGCTGAAGCACCCCGCAGTGAGTGGCTTTCCTGGGGACGGCGAAGGGAGAAGGAGCGGCTCCAGTCCTGTGCCGGCACCGGAGCTTTCTGAGAACTCACAGTGCCACCTCCCGGCTGTGACAATGCGACATGTGGGAAGGGACAGTCACAGCCATACGGGAAGCCAAAGCTGAGAGGCACCCTGTTCCCCCAGTGAGAACCTCGTAGATTTATAAGGGGAGAACTCGTCCAGGGCACAACTAAACCCAGACGCGCTGATTACATCCTATTGCACACCAATGTCTGTGCCTGCAGAGGCTGAGCTCCTTTTATTGGGCTGCTGGGTGGATGGGAACGCTGCAGCCCTTGTCTGCAGGAGCTGCAGTGCAGCCATCAGAGTTGCTGGAAGATTCAAAGTGGAGCTGGGGACATGGTCAGGATGCACAGCCTTGGAGGCAGGCAGCGTGCTGGCATCGAGTCCTGGGGTGAGAGGGTTGGAGCGGCTCTGCCCATCACGGGGATGGGATGAAGAGTGGAGATGCGATGTGCTTGCAGAGCTCAAGCAGAATGCTGTGCCACAGCTGTGCTCTTGAAGGTTAGGGTGCTGGACTGGCAATTCTGAAAGAGAAGAGATTGCCTTTGGGCTAAGGAGAGTGCAGTCTGCTGCCACCTACCCCCAGACAACCATCCATCTCTGGGAGATCACAGGGAATATCCCACCTCCATTTGCACAAGAATTTTGCAGCTCTGGAGATGACATCTCCATTCAGTAATGCCCTTGATCCCAAATCCCTGTAGTTATCCCCAGGACTGAACAAACCCTCATTCTTTGCCCTCAGCCCCACATCTTCCTATTCAACTGTGGCCATTCCCTCCACCTAACTGGATCCCACACTATCTCAGACCAGGAGAGCTTGGCCTGCTTTCTGCTCCTTGAGCTGTTTGAGCATGCTGCCAAGGAAGATCTGGGCTCACAGGAGGCTTGGGATAGAACAACAGGCAGAGGCTTTGCGGTTGGATTCCACCTTCTGCACAGGCAGCCTTGGCACTGAGACTTCAACCTGGCTAAATTAGAACATGGGTTGTGCCTCAGCCTGACAGATTAAGGACAGGTCCTTTACCTTCGGGAGGGGCTGGGGGGCAGAGCAATGACCCTGGGCCGGGCTGTCAGCACCACTTCCCCACAGCTGGCTTCCACCAGGATGTTCTGCAGTGTGTTTTCCAGCACCATCTCCACCAGACTCCTGAAGGCTGGCTGCCTGGGGGTTATCAGACAGTCGATAAGGAAGGATGCTTGTTGCAGCTCCTCCCAGCACACAACAGGCACAGCAGCAGAGCACACAGTTTTATACATGCTGAGGCCAACAAACAGTTGCTCTGTGTGTGCAGATCTTCCTCACCCTTTCATCATCGCCTTCTGCTCCCTCAGCTGCTCATGATGAAAAACCTCACTCAGCCCCTCCCAGGAGCCCAGAAAATCATTGCTGGGAGAGGATTCTTGGCTCATTTCTTTTTTCTCTCCATTCTCCTCGGTGAAAAGATCTGGAGAAGCAGAGAGCCTGGAGGAGATGGTGGAGCACTGTCCTCTATGTTGGGTCTTTGCCATTTCTTCACACTGAAACTGGGAGAAATATGGGATGGGCTCCTGCAGGCATTTCCTCACTGCATCATGGAACTGGGTGTTCTCCAAGAGGCCCCTGGGGGGAGGAAAAGAATGAGTCCCAGAAAATCAGGTATCCGAGTGACCCCAGAGGGTCATTGTAAGCCAGAGCAAGCCAGAGGGAGAATGTGGAATATAGGGGCTGCAAAATGGGTGAGGATGAAGGGGAACACACCTGATAACACCCATCAGCATGTCCATCACTATCTGCAACTCCTCTTTGGAAGCAGTAGCTAGGGACAGCCATTTGTGGTCCATCTCCATCCTCTCTCTGTCCACACTCCCATCCACAAATGGCAGCTGGTGGATGCTGGGGCTGAGAACCAGGGAGATGTTCCATCAGTGCCACGCTTCCTAAGTGAGCTCCTGCAGGCCTGCAGCCTCCTGGCTGAACAGCAGCACCACAGGAAGCAGGGAGCTTCTTCTGGGGAGGCACTTTCCCAGAGGAGCACTATGCTCTGACCGTATCTCCCAGTGGGCCACTTCTCATCCCAGTCCCTTACCGGGGCAAGAAGTATTTGGGGAATTCCGAGGCAAAGTTGCTGAAGAAGTCCTCAGTAGAGTGGGACCTTGCTGTCACATCAAGGTGTAAAAGGATGGGCCTAGGAGGCTCTGGCTTGACCCACACATGGCTGGCTTCTTTGTCTGACAGCAGCTTCCTCTGCAAGTGTCCTGCAGGCAGGTTGGCCACAGGGTGGTTCTTAATGGGGGGCAGCGTCTGTCAGAGAGCAAGAAATACAGATTCTTACTGCTCCTCCAGCCACGGGACTGGGTTAAGTGGAACCACTTTCATGTCTCCCCAGCCATCTTTATGCTTGTTCCAGAGAATGCCCTGATCTTATAGCCTTGCTGCCCCAATGTGACAGCAGTTCAGGTGCTGCCTGCCCTGCCCACATGCAGCTCTTCTGCTTATTCAAAACCTTCTAAATCTATTCAAAAAGGGTTGCTGCAGCTGTGGGTGCATACAGGGTTCCAAGTTCCCTTCCCATTCCCCTCAGTTGGAAAGTTACAGTCCATGGGGCACAGCCAGACAGTCTGATTCTCCTGGCTCTTCCAAACAGTCTGTGTCCCAAAGCCTTGAATCTACAAATCCTGTGCTTTCTGCCCGGGCTCCCACACAGCATCTGCCTCTGTGCTAACACAGCCAGTTTGATTCTGCAGCTGCTGAGCCGGGCCTGACTTACCTTGAATTTCCTGACCACTGCTGAGGGCTCACGGAAATTTTCTGTCTCAGCAGAATCTGGTGATTTCTAAAAAGAAAAAAGAAGACAAAAGGAAAGAAAGAGAGAGAAATCACAGTGTATGGAAAGATAAGGAGTTGAATGAGACTTCAGGATTCTCTTTTACCTTGCCCCAGCTGAAAGCCAATGACCCAGTCCTCCCATTCTGCACTGGCCACATTCTTCATGGTAGTTACATGCTTTATGCCACTGTTTACCCATGTTTACAAATTCAACTACCAATTTCCAGAGTTGCAGGTTTTGTTTTTTTTCCTAAAGCTGCTCATACACCTCCAAATTTCAGATGATTGTTAGCAAATGCAGAGTTTGCAGTGCGTTTAGAAAAGTAATTTTCAAGCTCCTCCCTTTGCAATACTTACCCCAGCGGATGGCCTGGGCTTCCTCTCAGCCCTGAGGTCCTGCTCTGTGATGGTGAACTCCACTGCCTGACGTTCTTTTTCCCTTTCCCACTCTTGCAGGTCCCTCTCGTACTGAACCAGGGACTCCTGGATGTACACCTACAGAGCACACCACGATTGAGGAGCAGGGAAAGGAGCTGCAAATGACAGAGCCTGAAGGTGGAGACTGTTGGGCTAGCTCAGGTGACAGGAGCACACGGGCTCCTGGTTCTCACCTCACACACCAGGTCTGTGCTGTAGAAGGACACTCTCCCTGAAGGCTGCAGAGTGATGAAACAGGGGGTGCTCCCTCCAGGCTGCACAACTCCCTGCTCTGGGGCAACCTGCAATACCTGTGGGGAAAATAAAAAAAGCCACAGAGGATTTGTTTCTTTGTCCTGTGCCCTTGTTATGTGCCTCTCCCTGCAGGAAATTCAGATCTGTGGGGTTCCTCATGCTATTCTAGGTAAGGTAGGGTAGAGGAAGGGTAAAGAAGGGTAGAGAAGGGTAGAGGAAAAAGAAGAAAGGACTCGCCTCACTGTCTTTCACGCTGCCTGTCCTCCAGGTGAACACAACTGCCTTGTTCTCTGAGATATTATTGAGAAAGACCAGTCGGCTGGCTCTGGTGCAGTTTGGGATATTCCCAATGCAAATCCTGTGGTGTGATAAGGAGGCAGCCTGCAGGAAGCAGAGTGAAACGGACCTATTGCAGTGGATTTGAGGAAGCAAGGAGCAGGACATTCTGCTGGTGTTGGGGAAGCGGATCTTTCACATGTTTTTGGTTTGACCATATTGCTCATATCAGCACTTGGACTTACCTGCCCAGTCACAGTTAGTTTGGTGGAACCCAGAAGGACTGAAGGGGACATAACTTCTCCAAAAGTGGCACTCTCTTCTGTGGCTTTTGGATCGTAGCCTTCTCCCTGGAAGGTGATCAGAGCTGACTCACCCCCCAGGATGTGGATGGGAACATCAACCTGCCGTGGACAAAATAAGAGCATGAAGTCCATAGCTGTGATCAGAAAAGATATGCAAAAAGGCAGTGCTCTGGCTAACAGACTACAATTGGTTTATGTAAATCACACTCATACGTGAAGAGAAATCCAGGTTCTTTTACTTTCTTTTCAGTAGTGCACACTGTAGGGATGAAATATTTCAGCTTCAGTCTCTTTTGTGGGAGTTATTGGAAGCCAGCAGTGAACCACAAATCCGACCAGATACTGTTTATACCCTTTAGGTACTGTTAGATCCTTGAAAAAATATATATTGTGATGCCTCTGGCTGTGGAAGAAATGTGCTCTTTGGGATGGAGATGCTTATGAGACTATCTACCTGCTCTCAGATTCTGCTTCTTGGAGGGATGGAGCTCAATTCAGCTGTAGCATTGCACAGACCAAAAATCAGTACAAAATCTAAAGAATGTGAGGTGTAGGACAGCAGAAAGGTACTTGGCAGTTATGAGAAAGGCCTTACCAAGTATTTTCTGGCTTCCAGTGGTGAGAAGATCCACTCAATATGACCTGTAGTGCCAGGGGCGATTTCTCCTCTGGGAGTCAAGCAGATAAATACACAATGCTGATAATTGTCCTTCTGCACCCTCATGATGCTGTCCAGCTGAACCTCAAACATCACTGTCATGGAGCTCCCGTTGTAAAGTTCATAAATCTAATGTGAATCACAGAGTGGAATGCTCATGAAAACCCTGCACAAGTTAAACCAGTTAACACTTCCCCAGAGGACTCTGATAAGAATTAGTAATTAATTAGTCAGCCCATCTCCTAAGAATGAGGGACTTCGTAACATCAGGAGTTATCACAGAGGCTCTAATATGCTCTGTGCTGAAGGTTTATCACTGCACATGTATGCTGATGACTACAATGCCTCTCCAAGTGGTGCCCTGTGAATTTAGTCTAGGAAAAAATTAATACAAGTTAGCTAAAGGAATCACTGTAAAGGGGATTATTTGAAATGCAAGAACACTCTTACTAAAGTGATTTTAATTCAATTCAGTCTTGCTCATTTCCCAAACAAATTAGGCAGAACAGAATCAAAGCTCCTCCTTTTTTTTTTTTTTTTTTTTTTTTTTTTTTGCTGAATAAGTATTTAAGGAAGTTTAATTAATTTACTAAGAAACTAATTAGGATTTATTTCCAGAGTGCCTGGAGCAGCTAGGCAAGTCATCACTCAGATCCAACACAAAAGAACAGGGGAAGAGTCCAACACACTCTATAAGCATTCTGATTGAAGCCAATGCCAAATCTCATAGAACTGGAGGTAAGGAGAGACGCCTCCCCTGCAACCGTCTCAGCACCCAGTTCCAGGCAACTGCTGCTGGGTTTGGCCCCAGAATACTCACCTGTATGGGGGGGTGGGATGTCCCAATGGCAATGGGCATGAAGAGATGTTTGGAGGAAGCAAAATGAACGTACCGCTGCTCCCTCTCCACCGTCACACCTCTGAAGTTCAGCTATGGCAGAAAGAAATGCAGTCACACAAAGCTTTGGCCCCATCAGCATTGATGACACAAATACTTTGCAAGCTGAGGGCAATCCATTCACAGCCTGACATTGGTAACACCAGGACAGTGAGCAAAGGCAAGGAGCTGAAGAGATTGCTCAACTGTTGACTTTTCTCTGAAAGGCTTGCAGGTTGTATCACATATGACGCGTTTCTTTTTCTTACATCAGGTACCAACATGGAGCCCAAAGGTTGCTGAAGTTCCCAGCTGAATTTCAGGTGATTGAGTAATGACTCAATCCTGTTCGTAAAGCGGCCACCACATCGTGCAAAGCAGATGGAGTTACAGAGCTGGTTCATGGAAAGGAAAAGACATGGGTTCTGCATATTGAGAAAGCTGTGGCTAGGCTCACATGAGTCATGGTGCAAGGTTTCCAGCAGGATCACCTCAAAGCACCCCCAAGCTGTCTGCTGCCTGGAGACGGGCTGAGATGGAATCACAGAGCTCATAATGTCTCTGCATGGACAAAGGGAGATAAGTCACTGCAATTTGCCATTAGCCTAAAGCACGGCTACTTTCCAAGTGCACGCACAGAAGATAAGGAAGACACTAGAGATGATAGCTGGAAGGCTTGGATGGACATCCGAGGGAGATGCTGTGCATATCAGCAGCTTAAACAAGAGCAGAGAATGCTGATTCTTCCAGAAGAGCTCCTTCCAGTTCAGATCCATAAGCAAAGTAAGAAAGGAGAGAGGACTAGAAATACAAAGCTAACAAAAACCTGCATGGGATTTCATTATTTCATCTTTTCAAAGCACTACATGAGCATTCATCCTCCCAGGGCCCTCAACAAGCCAGATACCGTGCAAGTAAAAGGAGAACGTAAGCTGTTGTTTCCAAACTGCAAAGGGGAAATGGATCAGAAACCCTCCTGCACTTTGGGAGCGAAGCACCCATTTATATTACTTGAAGGTGGATAACATCATTACTCTGAGGTGAAGCAGTCTGAAATTTGACAAAGGACCAGGCAGTATGCTAGCCTGAAGGTCTCCACCTCTGTGTCACTGCTATATCAGATTTCCAAATCCTAACTTCTGGGGTGACTTGACAGCGTTTGCTTCCCTTAAGGTTAGCATATATTCTGTAAGATTCTCTTGAGTTCCAGATGAGAATCAGAACAGCAATGGCAAGGGTGATTTCAGTGGGTGTATGGGAACTGTTGATCACTGCCTGAACCTCTAATTGACCATCTGAGGCAAGCAATGAGTCAGCCTTGGGAGCACAGGTGAAGGCAATTCAGCTGTGCTACCAAAAGGGGTGGAGCCTGGCCAGGCTCTCCTAGATCCCATTTAAGTGCCAACTGCCACTAAAGAAGGATCTCTTTCTGGAAATTGTTTCTTGTGGAGTTTATTGGGAGCCTACAACATTGGTGAGCATTTTTCATTTATTATCTTTCCACTGCAGTAATCCTACTTAGACTAACCTCTGTACACTTATTGATTGTACACCTCTGTACACTTATTGATTGTACAAATGGATTATGGTGATTTCTGCCCTGGGGGTGGTGGCTCTACACTCCATATCCATGCAAGGAAGGAGAACACTCTGCATTCAGCCCCTCAGCTGCCCTCTCTGTGGAAGGAAGAGCCTTTCCCACTCCTGTGTTCAGATATTGGCACTCTGGCGCTGTGCATCTTTTGGTTGTTGCAGTCACCTGTACTGCTTCAGGTCTCTGCTGCTGTCACAAAATTAGAGAATCACTTAAGAGGACCTCAAAGGCCATCTGGTCCACCACCCTGCAATGAACAGGGACACCCACAGATCCATCAGGGGCTTAGAGCCCCTCCAGCCTGACCTTGAGCATCTCTAGGGACTGAGCTCCCACTGCTGCTCTGGGCAGCCTGAGCCAGTGCCTCACTACCCTTTCTGTAAACAACTTCCTTCTATCCAACCTAAAGGCACCTGTTCCCCCCAAAGCCTAATGGCTCAGTAGCCAGCTGGTGAAATGCTCATTGCCACTCTCTGTGCCAGGCAGGCAGAACACAGGGAGCCCGTCCAAGGGCTTTAAGGGAAGGCACAGTTAAGCCACTGTTTGAACAGCTTGGTCAAAGGGTTGGATTTTCAGCTAACAATAGTCCTGAAAGAAAAGAAAAATAAAAGAGATGTGTGAACACAATGGTCTCACAGGAAACTTCAGAGGCAGACAGGAAGGCTCAGATGGGCATGAGCTGTGCCTAGCAGAGCACAAGGTGACTCTGACTCTAACTGACAGTCTGAGACAGGGGGAGAGAGAAAAACTCATTCCAAGCCTGAGGAAATGCCATGGGATAACACACAACAGATCAGCTCTGGGATGTTTTAGCGAGTGGCAAAGCAGGAGGAATGAGTGGGAGGCTCCTCAGCTGTTGGCAAGGAGGAAGAAGTGGGTGGACTAAGGCTGGGACTGCAGCAGGAACAGCCAACCAGGAGTGCAGAGAATGCCTACTGGGTTGGAGTTTGTCACGATGCTGGCTTCATGTCTCTGTTTTGTCTGGTTCAGAGTGCAGGAGAAAGCCCCAGGCTCCTGGCCCATGCAGCTCCTGGAGGAATGCCCTCCTACCTGATGCTGTTCTGCAAACACACACAGCAGACACCTGCTGCCTTACCAGAATCTCATGGCCATAGGAAGCTTTCAGCAACACAGGCAGGTGATCAGTGCCAATGAAATCGTGTCTAGCAGTGTAAGAAGAATAGGGAAAAAAAAAAAAATTAGAAACCAACGTTAAGCCCAGGGTGGTAGAATCAGGGTCACACAGTACATTAGAGACAATTCATTTCCCTGCTAAAGAATCACTGTTGCGTAAGGGCCTCTGAGAAAGGGAGGGGGGCAGTTGTGCTTGGGTGGGAACAAGCGGTGCAGTGTTGGTTTTAATCATACACCAGTGCAGGGACCTGAGATTCTAGGCCATATGAAGCACCAGTGCTTCTCAGATCAGGTCTGTTATAGAAGGAGAGCTGGCCAACTGCCTGCAAACCTCCCACAGGCACAGAAGGCTCTAGCTCATGGCAAAGACAAGAATATCACTGTGTAGTCATCACTGCAGAAAGTACAGCTTAGGGACTTTGCACTTGCCCAATGTCTGCTGGGCAAGAGGCATATGAAGGGAAAGGATCTGGCATGGAAAAGGAGGGCATTCTGCCAGCAGGTGCTGTCCTGGCATGCAGGATGATGCCATCACCTGTGTGAGAGCTGGACAGCTTCCTCTTGTCCTGGAAGAAGCTTCCCTGACTTAGGGGAAATGCTGAAGAGCTGGTTATCCTGAATTCTCATCTGATGCAGCTCCTGCGGGCTGAGATCTGCATCCTCTGCCCAGTGCTCCATATCCATCTTCTGGTCAGAAGGAAAGAGGAAGGCCCTAGGAACGCAATGAGCTGGTCAGTGGCAGGAACGGACAGCTTGCCCAGGTCAGTGTGTTCAGTCCAGCCAGGCTTCTTCACCCAGACCCACTAACAGGCCTCATTCACAGCCTCACAACACAAACTACATAATTCCATTCATTCTCTAATATCTCATGGCCCCTGTGAGCATTCCCATCTCCACATGCAGAGCCCAAGAGAAGGATGAGCTCCATCCAGCACCGCTTACCACTCCACAGGCACCACACCGTTGTTCACCAGCAGGAGCATCACAAGGGCGGGCTCCGAGCCTACGGGGGCAGCTCCAAAGTTGAAATCAAGCAGGAGAGGTGTGTATATGGGGGGGATCAAGCACGTGCTGATCAGCAGGGAGAAAGAAAAGGTTAAATTGAGACAGCGGGGTTGGAACCAGATGGTTTAAGGTTCCTTCCAACACAAACCCTTCTATGATTCTGTGCTATCTACCTTCCTTATAATTCTTCTTTAATCCTTCAGCTCTTTTTGGAGAAAGAATGCTGTGCGTAAGGAACGCCTTTGGATTTTTCTCTGATCTTTTATGTATGGGACACATGGAGGATCTGTGAGTACTGCTTGGCTTACCCCTCACCTCACCTGTGCCTGGTGGGAACACTGCAGGTGAGCTCACTGGGAGCTGGGTCTCGCTGCAGGTATTCATTCAGTGTGTCCAGGGAAAGCAGCCTCCAGAGGAGCAGCCTGCTGATGCCGCTGGCACTCCCTGCTGAGCAGGCGTCAGCAATGCGGAACGTTGGGTGGACGCCTGTTGCTTCTATGCAGCAAAGGAGTTGCTGCTCTGCTTTTGTACTTGCAAGATCTGGAACTTGGGGGACAAAAGTAAAGCAAAAGGGAGAGAGTGTGCAGGAGAGGATGGACTGCTCAGCAGAGGGATTTCTGCTGTCAGGACGGTTACAGTCCTGCAGTTTGGTCTATTATAGCATAGACTGCTTGGCTGGGAGGGAACACCTTCTCTCCCTTCCCCCAAGCACCCATTTCTCACCTGCGGGGGTGCAGATTGCACAGCTGATGGACCAGGTGTAGTGCAGCTGCCGGGCTGGCCTGACTGTTACTCGCACAAAAGCTTTTGACCTTGCAGGGATTGTCCCTCTGGAGTGTTCCAGTTCCAAAGCTGTAGGAGAAAGGAGATGGTATGGGCTCTGGGCATCACCAGTGTATCCTAAAGCATACAAATATTTTGTACACAGCTTATGAGAATGGTTGCAAGTTAGCCAGCAAGCAGTTCAACCTCTGAGCACATGCTAGCACCGTTTTGCAGAAAAGTGGGGAAGAACAAGGCCCCATCCCAGGCTAATTTCCCCCAGTACCTATCGGATCACTGCAGACTTCCTTGGGGTCACAAAGCCCAGTGATCAGCTGTTCCACACTGAGGATATACTGCAGAGAACAGACCCCATCATTCAGAAGTACCATGCTGCAGTCTTTCAGGTTGCCAACCAGAACATTTCCAAGGTCCAGGTGTTCCTTTTGTGCCTGAAACACAAGTCCATCATGCAAAGGTCACCATTAAATGTAGAGCATAGCAGTGAATGTAGCCACCGCTTTGGATCTTGGCCACCACGTTGGACCATGTGCAGAACAAACAGAGGAGAGCAGGCAATGGGAGGAGAGAGCTGGGAGTGTTAGAGGAGCCAAAGACCCACATCTCACCACAGCCCCCGCTATAGGCCCCATTTCCTTACCCTGATGGTGCCCAGTGCCCCCTCTCCAACAATCCTTAAGTTATAATGGATGCTTTGGGGTGACACGGGTGCTGGGCTTTCCCAACCCACAAACACTGCAGCTCGCAGGAGATACTTGGTCACATTGTCAGGGGTAAAAGTCCATGCTTGAGCCTGAAACCACAAAGGGAAGGATAACACTGATGAGAGTTCCAGAGCTGTATTATAGAGATTACAATGCTATTTTGATAGAACCTGAGCTTACCATGGCTTCATAGGGCTGGAGGAGCCCTGCTGCTGGTCTGACAGACAGAAGCTTGCTGTCAGAGTGGTGGATCTTCCATGTGAAGGCCATGGGCAGCCTTGTGCAGTTCTTTATGGTATACCTTTGTGTTGAGGAGGTCCCTATGCAAACAGGCTTGAAGTATAGATTCCCATTACCTTCTAAGAGCAAGAGAAGGGACTCTGCACAACTCTGGAGCATGATCTCCTGTGGTGTTTAAGGAAAAACAATAGATGTTAGCCAGAAGTCTCAGCTGACCTTTGGATGGACCTTGAAAAGGGTTGCTTCTTCCAAGATGGAATCCAGAACAAATGGGCTGAAGGAGGAGGGAAGGACCCTGGAAAGAGCTCTGAGCATCGTATAATGCTTTCCAGGAGACAGAGACACAAGAAAAGAGGAGATATAGAGTATCTGGCATCATGAGCATCTTCCATCTGTAGTGTGGATGAAGAACTGAGAAGAAGATGAGTACAGTGGAAGAAATCATCCTCAGAAGCTTATCCTACCCTCTGCTTACCTTGGTGTACCCTGGATAGGAGTTCAGCTGCAAGGACAGGGTGTGCTGCTGTGATTGAGTGTTAAGTGGGCGAGTTGAAAGAAAGAAAATCTGGTGGCCTCCTGGCATGATGTGTCCTGAGTTGGGCTTGACCAAAACAGTGGGACAAGCAACTTGGTTCATGCTGAAGGTTATCATTGAGGTGCCAGTGTTTGAGAGCAGAGCACTGCAGTAGGTGTCCGTGTCAGAAGCTACAGGAGGAAAAGTCTGGAGGAAACAAACAAGAAGGACTGTTTGATCTTATGGGATCACTGTTTGACCTTATGGGATTTATTTTGATACAAATGCAGCAGGGAGAAGCAGGAAAACTTCCACTCCACCTTGCAAGCCTCTTACAAAACTATGGATTCTGTGCTCCGCTCTCCATTTGTCTAAGTGCGTGTGGAGTGCCTAAGGCACCTGAGAGGGGACTAAGCACTCTTGTCAGTGCCTACACCCACTTAAACAGGCAAGAAGGAGATTCCAAGAGCTTTCCACTCAGAGCTGACGAGATGCTGCATGCAACCTGTCATGTTGAAGTTTGGGAAAGTAACACAGGACAAAAGACTTCCAATTTTTTCCCAAACCAGGAGTCTCCCCATCATAGTAAATCATCCAAGACATGCCTTAGGATGTTGCAATGGGGGCAAAGCAAAAGTTCATGAGTAAACACTGAGCATCTATGCAAAATTCCAATTTCTTTAAGTCCACACACCTTGGGGACATCTAGGAGGTACTGTGGGATGAAATGCTCCCGTTTTGCTTCATATGTGTGCGCCCTCAGCCTGATGGTCAGGCACCAGGGTGGGCAGATGGTAGCATCCTCCTCAATATTGCTGTATTGTCTCAGAACCTACAGGCATGGAGGAGACAAAGCTGAGTGCATGAGGGAGAGGAGCATAGCAAGGTACCTCCTGGCCATTGCTACTAACCTTGTAGAAGGCAAAACCTTCCAGCTCTGCGGCGTAAAGGCTGTTGAGCTGGGTGGGCTGAAAAAGGACACGGAAGGCTGAAGACTTCAAAGGTGGGATGTCACAGCTTTCGGGGGTCACTTGGAAAGCACTGCCGTGGCTTGGAGTCCAGACAACGGTGATCTTTCCTTTGGTGTGGTTGGTGACACAGAGCGGAAGTGGTTCTGCCTTGTGGAGTGGCACACAGCACCCAAAATCATGCTCCCTGGGGCTGACACTAACGTGAGGTGGAAACAAGGCCAAGTCGCTGTTTATGCCATCACAGAAATATTCACTCATGGAGCTGGCTTCAGTGTATTCCTTGGGGGGTTCGTCCAGAGGGATCTACAAGATAGGAGTATCTTAGTGTGTGCAGGGTTGCACCTTGGACTTCAGGGAGGGCAGCTCATACCTCAGGAAGGAGCATGAGGGCCCTCTTCTCATCCATCTGCAACTTCCCATCCTTCAGCATCGCGCTCAGGATATCAGGGGGATAGAAGGTCAGCCCCCTTACTGTGTTGGTTCGGTACCAGGAGAGGTGTCTCGCCTGCAGGATGGCTGGCTTAGTGGTGTCTGAATGGCAGGTACCAAAGAAGTCCACATACAGGGGTCCCTAGGGAAAACAACAGGAATTCTTGTACAAAGTAAGCTGCCCTTCTATGATTACCTTGAAAGTTACCTTATAGATTACAGAGACATACGGATTTCCTACTAGCTTCAAGAGCCCTGGTGGGTTACACTGCAAAAACCCTCTGAGCTCTCACAGTGGTGATACTGCCCGCTGCTCCCTTACCTGGTGATGAACAAGGCACACCACTCTTCTGTGGTAGCTGATGGGGTGAGCAGGGCAAAAGATCACCTTCAGCACTAGGGTTGTTGTGCCCTCCAAGACCCCACAGGGACGATCCAAAGTGAAGACGCTCCCCCTGCCATCAATATCAAACTGGTAGTACGCAGGGACATCTGAGACATTGCTGATTTTCAGTGTCTGCATTGAGCTTTCCCCAAGGTTGATCCAGTCGAAGTCTACAGAGGATTGGTGCAGGGACACCAAAGGGCCTAGAACAACAACAAGACACAACCAATCTTTTCCAGCCAGCATGGCTTCACCAGCAAACCTACCAGTCCCAGTAAACAGCTTCACATTCACCTCCAACTATCTCCCATCTGTCTCAAGACAGTGTAAACTTAAATCAGTGCCCCAGAAATGGCATGGATGGCAATAGAAGGTACATCTACGAGGGCTGGGACAGTCCCTAGCTCTTCCCCAGGCACTAGTACTTCCCCTGCAGAGCTGAGAGGAAGTCAGAAACGTGGGAAGCTTTCACCTTTACATGAGCCAACCATCTTTAGAACGGTCTGCTGGAGGCACCCAGTGGGTGTGACAGTGAAATAATCCGTGCTGTGCTCTCCTACTGCCTGTGGCTGAAACCGTATGCACAAGGCCAGCTTCCCTTTGGCAGGGACAACAGCATGGGACATGTTGCAGGAGAAGACGTGATCTTGGAGCAAAGGGTCTTTTGCTCTTTCTATCATACATGGTGCATCAACCTGCAAGCAGACAAGAAACAGGCTCATCATGTTTTATTCACACTCCCACCTAGGCTATTTTCACAGCATTATAGGAAATTCCCAAACCACATCCCCCAGGGACACGTGCCAACTTGTCATCCTCTTACAAGAAGCAGTCTCCCTCTTCACATACCGCAGACATGTTGAGGATTTCTACACACTTCTCCACTCTTGTGCCCACTGGCACCGATCCAAAGTACAGCACATCCTGTAATTTGCCAGGCTGTCCACCTTTGTGCTGTTCCCCTGGCACATTCACTTGCAGATGGGGGTATTTGGCTGTTAAAGAGGATAATACGCAGCATCACCTCCAAGCACAGCACCTCTGTGTATCCCTGTGGGATGCTGCCCTAAGGTTAGAGACAATATATGTTAATGAGCATTAAACACAAGAATGACTAACCCTGGGCTCTAAGCTGCATGGTTCTCTTTTGCTTCTCTTCAACACCAAACCAACACGTTGCTATTACGTTGCACACTGCAGCTGCCTTGGGTTGGAAGAGCACCTTAATGGTGCACTCAGCACCTGCGCTCAGCACACCGTATTCAGGAATCATGTAGAAGGGGCTGGGTGTCTCCCAGGCAAACACCGTGATGAGATCACTAGGAAGCAAGGACGTTTGGAGAAGATGAATGGAGCCATTCTGCCTGTGCAGTCGTGCATAGGATGGCCTTTCCCTATGGGTTGCTCAGTTAGGATGTGAAACAAGCAATGGTGAACGTCAGAACATCTAATGCATCTGGCCAAACACATCGGGGAGTTGTACTCAATGGGAAGAGCGAGAAGGTGGTCATATATCTGACCAAACCAAGAGGGACAGCTCAGCCACACAGCACTCACCCCACATTGCGCACAGTGAATGTCGTCTCCGCGGCGCTGTGCACAGCACAGAGAGGCAACCGGACAGCATCTGGGAAGGACAGGCAGGGGCGTGGGAGCACAGCGCGCAGGGCAACAGAGAACTCACCCTCAGCCTTCTGAAAGCAGATGCTGTCTTCGTAATCCCTCTGCATAGAGAAGTGAGGGGAGACAGCAGTCAGATGGGCTCCCTCGAGCTGAGTTCTGAACTGAATTCATCCCATTGATCCCTGGGATCAAGCCAGGGACAAGTAGTTCAAATGCCTTATTTTATTGACATTGGTGAGAGGCAGTATGGGAAAACTGGGAATACTTTATGCAAGGAGCCCTCTCCTAACTGCCAGTCATAACCACAGGCAAACTGCTCCCCCAGCTGTTGGAGGCATAGAGATTGCAGGAGGGTTATGCTGTCCTACACTAGAACCTCCCAAAAGGACAGGTTCCCTCCCTGAAAGCCAAGCAGGGCACTGAGAGCAGATGTGATGCTGCCACTTTACCTTTTCAGTGGGCCGGAAAATGATGGGCAGGGTTAAGGACATGCCAGGGCTCAGGGCAATTGGCTGGGGAAAAACAGTGATGAAGAACCGTGTGGAAGGACATCTGGATAACGAGATTAAAACAGGACATTTTGTTTGATGCCATACAGTTCTATTGAACATTCTGTTTGTTCTATTAGGTAGCAGAAAAGACAATGAAGTATTAAAAGGTTCCAAAGCCCCACCGTTAGAAGTGACTTAGAACCTGACCCCAAAGTCACTCAGCAAATAGAGGCAGAACCCAGGTGTCCTGAAAATCTATTCCCAGCTCTAAATACCTGCCCCTTCCTTAAACAGTATTTTCCATTCCCAGGCCACACAGTGTGAGCCAAACTCTTACTAAGGGCAGAAACATTTGAGTCTGAGAGCAGGCAGGGTCACAGGGAGTGCTGGCATGGCCTGACATTCAGCAGGACTCCCTGGAGCCATGGTTTCAGGACACACCAGTGGCTGGCTGGCATACATCCACAATTCAAATCTCACTAGACTGGAAATGCCTCACAGACAGAAGTATCAGCAAAACCGAATTTTAAAAAGGCATTTCATTTTAAATACTCCTGCTGGGAACAAGGGCTGTGCATCTGAATTAGTGGGTTTCTGCCCTGCTGCGCCAGCGTGCACACAGCCTGCAGTGCATAGCCCAGGGGAAGAGGGGCAGATGTATCGGAGAGCAGGTGCTGAAGTGATGGATGGAGTAGAGGGATGAAGATACAGCGAGAGAGTGAGGAGGAAAAGGAGAAGAAACTTCCCACACACCTGTAGCTCAGCTTCTGGGTTTTCTCATGAACGTTTTTCAGAACCAGATGTTTGATCACCTCTTTTCCGAGCTCCCAGCCACGCCATTGGAGTGTTTCTGCCACTTCAATGCCCCAGAATACGCCTTTCTTCTTTGCCTTTCTTGAGGATGGCTTAGGAATTTGCAAGGGGAACATCAGCAGCTTGTGAAAGGGGGAGAAGTCACCCCCACAGCTGTTGCCTTGCTCTAAAAGCTTGTGACCCTGGCAAGGGATGTAGAGCCACCCCGTGGCAGGGTCCCAGGAGTCCCCAAAGCTCTGTAGGGTCCTCCTGGATGTCAGAAACTAAAGCAGCAGGGGTTAAAGAGACGGTAGCTGTCTCCCTTCCCCTGCCGTTCTGGTAAATCCACCCATGGCAACGACACCCTTTGTTCCAGCACTCACCTTCCTGACACAGCCGCAGCACCGCCTCTGAAGAGGGTCCGGGTTGGGAGGTTCCTCCTGCACCTGAGCCGGCATCTGAGGAATGATAGGAAAGCATCCTTGCACACACTGCTCCTCTGCCAGGCTCCTTGCTGCCAGCACCCGGGAGCCCCCGGGGCCCAACCACCCCTCCTCGGGGATCCCCGACACCCCCCATTTCCCAGCTGGGCCCCTCTCAGCTTGGAAAGCAGGCTTTTATACTGCTTCTATAGTCCTGTCTAGTGCTCTGCAGCAGGGCCCCACTCCCTACAGCTCGGGAGCACAGCTCGGCTCCCTCTGCCTGAGCCCACCTCGCCTCCCAGTTCCGGCTCAGAGCCACGTAGCATCACTCCCGTTGCCATGGCAACCGGACGCGGCGTCGTCGTCTCCCGTAGCAACGACGGCGGCCGCCCCGGATCAAATTGCGCGCGTCTGCGGCCGCCAGGGGGCAGCAGTGGGACAAGGAGAGGGTACGGAGTGCGGGGGGGGTCGGACGGGTGAGGGGGGTCGGATGGGGGGTGCGTGGGACATGTAGGGGGCCCGGGTAGGGGTGTATGGGGGCAAATATAGGGGTTCAGGGTGCAGATGGAATGCATGGGGACAAATAGGAGGTGCAGAGGGCAGATAGGGGATGCATGGGGGCAACTAGGGGGGTGCAGATAGGAGGATGCAGGAAGCGTATCTGGGAGCCCAGGTGGTTTAGGGGGCATACACGGAAATGCAAAGTGTGCAGGGGCAGATAAGGAAGTGCAAATGTGGGATGTGGTGCAGAGGGGAGGTGGTGCAGAGGGGAGATGGAGGCCAGGAGATAGGACAGGAAGATGGAGATGGAGGGGGTCACAATGCATATGGTGGCAGACGGGGGTGCAGGTGGTGCAGAGTGCAGATGGGGAGAACAGGGAGCAGATGGGAGCGAGGATAGATGAAGGGGTGCTGAGGTGAAGGGAGGGTGGAGGGGCGTCCAAGAGAGCCTAAGGGAAAGAGAAGATGAGGGTAGGTGCTGGAGAGGGGGCAAAGATGGAATGAAGCTGAAAGCAGAGGTGCAGTGAAGAAGTGTGGATGCACAGGAGGAGTGGGAGAGAGGGCTGTGGGGTTCAGGTGTGGAAGTACCTCGTTTGTGTGGGATGCAATAGGCTGGAGGGCACTGGCGTGGGGATGGGACTGCACTTCAGTGGGGCAGAGCCAACCCTGTGGTCCAAGCAACAAGTTGTGACCGCTGCCAAAAGCAGTTCCGGAATTGGATGAAAATGGGTGAAGGGACAGAGGAGACCTTCATGTCCCCATCAGGAACACCTGTACAACCCCTCAGGGTGTAGCATGGCAGAGAGCAGGGCTGCTGGATCTGGGGCATAGGCAGGGAGGAGATGCAGCTTTAATGGCATTTGTCGGTGTTTACACCGTGAGTCATCCGAGTGAGTAGCTGTAAATCAGCACCCCAACCCCTCCTGCAGCCGCAACCCCTCCTCTGTCCCCCAGCACTGGATGAGTGCCTGGCTCCTGCAAAAACAATCTCATAAATAACAGCAGCAAAACAACCCCTCCTGCAGCCACCGAGTCCCTGCGTGTGGCAGGCGCGGGACAGACGCCTCCCATCCATCACTTTAATGGTTGTACTCTGGAAATTAAAGCTGTCACAGCCCATCAAGGTGAACGTTTTAAGCTTGTGACATCCCTCCAGCTCCCCTCCTCCTTGCTTCCCGTTCTCCCTTTTCTCCTTTCCCTCTCTACCCCCCACCTTTGGACAGGGCTCCCAGGATGCCTGGCACCCAGGGAGAGCTGCCGAGCTGCCAGCAGCCACTGAGGGTCACTGTGCCCCCACACAGCACAGCTGTCCACTCCTGCACTCCTCTTATCCTTCCCTCTGTTCCCAGCCCCTGGTTCTCCGCCTGTGATGCCATCACAGCATCTCCAAAGGAAGTACTGATGGGTATATAAGGGAAGGATTACATATATACATGTATACATACACACTCCTGTCAGAACCCTTCAGCATCCCAAGGATAAGGGGAGCCTTGTTTGCTTATGTGTCATGGCTTAACCCATGGCTCCTAGGGAAGCATTAGAGGGTGGCTGTTGTCATCCCATTACCATGAGCTGATCCAAGCCTAGAACAAGCACAGTCCTCAGGGAATCATAGAATGGGGCTGAGAGTGGGTCAGACATCACCATGGGACAAGTGCAGTGCCACACAGGGAGGCTGGGTGCCCTGAGAGCTGCTTGTGCCAGTGCTGCTCTGCCCACAGGCTGCCCAGAAGAGCACAGACCACAGTGGAGAAGCGACAGGCATGCATGCTGCACACCCTCCTTCCCTACCACCCAGGGGAAGGGCAGAATGGGGGGGGGGGGGTCATGTCCCCGCCCTCAGGAAGGGGCAGTTTGCAGCTAAAGAAGGCCCTGGGACTGTTCCCAAGCAAGACACTGACAGGGCAGCACAGGGGCAGGAGATGCAGTGCTCCATCCCCTAAGAAAAAGCTGAGGCATCCGGATAACAGCTTTATAGGGGAAGGATGTGGGGATACCCCCGAATACACACAGGAATAATTACACATTAAATAGACTCCAAACACACATAAGTTAAAGGGGGGGCAGGCTCCTCTCAGCCCCCATGCTGTACATGGGCACAGTCTGTGTCTGCCAGCCGAGAGGCCTCCAACCCCTCAGCCTGGACCCTCTTCACAACACAGAGCCCATCTTCCTCTCCGTAGCGCCCATCTCATCGTCCTCCTCTTCCTCATCCTCCTCTCCCCCTGAACAAGAGGAGTCGGGGCCGTAGCCCAGCTCAGCACTGCGGTGCAGGAAGGCCGATCCGGGGCTGCACCCCACAAACTCGGGGCTGTCACCAGCCTGTCCCTGGGGCTGGCTGGGCAGCAGGCTCTCGTCAGCTTTGCCAAGCCCCTGTGGCTTCTCGGGCTCCACTGCCATCCCCTGCTCCTTGGCTTTGCGGCTCCGCTTCCACTTCATGCGGCGGTTCTGGAACCAGATCTTCACCTGCTCAGGAGGGAGCAGCCATCACACCACAGCCATGGGTACCCATCAGCCCCCCTCCCACCCCAACCCATCCCCACTCACCCCGTGGCCTTCCCTGCATCGAAGCACCCCCAGACTGCCCTTGCTTGTAGCATCCTGCAGTGCTTTGGCTCTGCAGGAGGCCCTGGGGGTCTCAGGGGCTGTCCCTGTCCCACACTGGCATGGGGGAGTTGGGGACAGAGGGGACCAAATCCTCAGAATGTCACCACATATGCACAGGGACATTAAAAGAGGACTTTTAACTCCATGAGAAGCCACAGTGCAGGGAGAGATGGGAAGACTCTGCAGTGCAGGCTGGGGGTGGTGGGTGGAATGAGGTTTCTGGGGTGGCCTTAGCAAGGGAAGGGCCTGGATCTCATCAGACAGCTCTGCCCAGGAAAGGGGTGCCAGTGGGGCTGCTGGCAGCCAAGGGAGAGACATCAGCACTGCCCTGACTTCCCACCCCACATCCCCAGCAGTCCTCTGCCCCCATCCCAAGGTACCTGCGTCTCAGTGAGCATCAGCGATGTGGCCACCTCAAAGCGCTTGGGCCTGGACAGATACTTGTTGAGCTTGAACTGGTTCTCCAGCTCCAGCAGCTGCTGGCTGGTGAAGGCGGTGCGGGGCCTGCGGCACTTCCCCATCAAGGCAGACTGCGGGGTGGCTGCGGGGCACACGCACACACAGGGTCAGGGGACAGCGGGGAACAGCCCTCTGCCAGCCCTCCTCCATCACCTCCCACCCAACTACGGCTTTATTGTCACCAAGATATGTTATCAGCCCTTGGTGTGCAAGCAGGATCAGTCCCGTGGCTGAAATTAACGCTGCTTTTTATTGCCAGGACTCACAGGTGTCTGCCCAACCGCCGAGGGTTCCCTCACCGGGCTGCTGCTATCATCGCCGGCCCGGAGCAGGAGGAACAAAGGGGCCTTTGAGCAGCCCGCGAGGGGTGGCTCTGCGCCGTGTTTGATCCCTGCTTATCTCCTGTCTGCTCGCTTTGTTGTCCCCAGCGCGTTCAGCTTTACTGTTTCTCCCAGCACTGCAGCAGCAACCAAACACACAGATTCGCAGCTGGAGAGGCACAGAGAGACATTAATAGAGAAGATCCTTGGCACATCCCTGCTGCAAAGCCCCACCACATCCCACACTCCAGCTGCAGAATCCTGCTGCTCTCCAGCTCATCTGAACAGGGAATTGCTCCCCAGACAGAACATATGGAAGACAGAGTGTGTGGGGTGAGATGGAGCCGCACAGCCATGCCGCACTTGGGGACAGCACAGGGCAGGGCTGTCGGAGAGGCTCGCCCTCACTGCAGGGCACAGTGCACCCACCAACGTTATCTCCCACAGATTCCAGCTTTGATCCAGACCTGCCCATCTCAGAGTGCCCCCCAAGCCCTGCACAAACACGGCGGTGACGCACGGCGCAGGAATTTATGAAGGGGCATTAACCGAGCGCCATCTGGGTTTGATCCTGGGTACCTGGGCGCTGGGTGGGACGGGTCAAACAGGCAGAGCCAGGGCTCATAAACACCAGTGGAATGTAACCCAAATGACCATGCGTGCAGAGGACTGCCTGCTGGAATATGGTCCCTCTGTCAGCCCTGGGTTCTCCACCTTAGTGTCTCCAATCCACGCTCTGCACAATGGTGACCATCACAGACCATAACATCCCTAGAAATCCATGCTGCCTCCTACCCCACTCACTGCTGGTGAAACCAAACCCAACTCAGCCCTAAAATCCTTCTGTTGTTGTTGACATGCACTCCAAGCCACCAACCAGACCACAGCTCAGCCCACTCTGGGATGTCCTCCACAGCATCCTCCAGGGCTCTGCCAGCTGAGCTGTGAATATCTCCATCCCCACCACCATCCCATAGGAAAAGGAACGCTTCAGGGAGGCTCTCCCCCTTAGCTAGCTCCCACCAAAAGAACAACAACTGCCTCAGCATCACACATTTGCTTGAAAAGGGATTCTCTCTGCCCAGACATCTCCCCAAGGATCAGAGATTGCCTCAATCCCCCTTCAGCCTGGCTGGACCAGAACCCGCTGATGGGTGTCCAGCATCTGGCTGCAACATCAATGAAGAAATTGATTGCCCTGGAGCAATGTCCCCAAGCCCAGTTCTGTGAGATAGCTACCTCCTGGCTAGTTAGATAAAGCTTATAAAGAATTATTGGTTTATTTGTTACAGTTCTATCTACCTGATAACAAGGCTAATCCAAGGTTGCTATTAACCCACTTGGTTTTAATTTGTTTTGTTTAGCTATACCTCACTTAGCTTTGTGGGCTGGCAGATAAAGGAGAGGAAATGAGCACCAGCCAGCATTGGAGGTGTTCCTCCAGATGTCAGAGCTGGGAGGACAGGTGGTCCCACCAGTATCACAGCCACTGCCAGCAGCTCTGCCTGCTTTCTGTGGGACAGCATAAGGGCACATCCCAAACCTGCTGCTCCCTGTTCCCCCATTGCTGACACAAGAGCCTTGAGTGGAGCAGTCCCACAGCCCCAGTATGCAGTCTGTCCCCAGGCAGACACCCAAGCACCAGTCCCAGCAGGCAGCCCTATGCTCTTCCTGCATCTCCCATCCTGTAGCTGTGCATCACTGCACTCTGCTCCTACAAATCTCTGCCAGAGCAGCTGTCTGCTCTCTGCTTCCACCACTCCACAAGCCATGGCAAATAAACCACAGCTTCCATTGATACTGATGCATGCAGCACACTGGTATCTAATGCTTCCCCTGTGCAATTTGGGGGGACGGACAAGCACCTACAGTGGGTCTGAGCCCTGGGAGCAGGGGCCCAGGCTGGCAGCAGAGGACCTAAGACCTTCCTGCTCCTGCATGCAGAGCTTCCCCACCAGCATCTTGCTCTGCATTGCAGTAGTAGAGGCCCCCGCAGCAGTGGCTGGTAGGGAAGGCACCACAGATACAACAGCAGGAGTGCTTCTCTGAGCAGCGCCAAGCAGGGACCTGCTGCCTCAAGCCACCTACCCAGTGCCTTGCACCCCCAACCCCACAACATATGCAGATGAGAGTGGAGCAAGCCACAGCTGCTCCAGTTTAGGGGCTGTCCTGCTCCTTCTCCAGGAACCAAACCACACCATGCTTGCAGAACACCTCCACATGCAGACAAAGGAGGAAATCATTCATGGTTCAGGCCTGGAATCTCCTAAGAATACAGGACAAGGTGACCTCCCTTGGAGTACCCCAGAACAAGCCCAAGGCTTCCAGATGGGTCTCTCCCAGGTGTCTGCCACTGCTACCCAGAGAGATACACAAGGCCACAAGCAGCAGCATGGAAATCCGTGCTCAGCCTCTGGAAGCATCAGCCAGGCAGGTACGTCTGTCCATCCATGGGCTGAGTGCTTGGGCAGGGATCCAGGAACAGGAGAAGGCATGCTGGAAAGAGACCTCCTTTTGAAACTTGCAGCAAGCCCTTAAGAGCTGGAGAAAACCTTGAGATCTTATATGATCCCAATGGAATGAGACAAGGAGAAGATGAATGAGCTAGTAGAGAATGAGGGCCAGGCTCTTGCTACAGTGCCTATATGGCAGAAAGAACAGAACACAGGGACCAAGGGGGCAGGATGCCCAGAACCCCAAGATGAGCACAGGTCAGGAGCAATGTCTGTAGGGAGGCATAGGCATGTAGACTGGCTGCAGACTCAGTACTTCATACCTCTCCTACAGGGAGGCTTCAGCTCCTAATCTGCATCCAGCCTTGGTCTCCATGCTCTGACAGAGGGGCTGCATGGAAGGAATTCAGAAGAAAACCTGAAAGCACTCAGGATGGAAACTGCCCATGTTATCCCAGGCAGAAGCTGAGCTCAGAGCGCAGGGACAGTGTGGGAACCTACTCTGGTGAAACACAGCCATGCATGATTCTATGTGGATGCTGAGATGCACCGACTTGGACTCTGTAGAGGAGCAGGAAGGTGCAGGAAGGTGAAGGTGCTTCACTCAGCAATGACAGATTATTTTTCCTTCTCTCACTAACAGTCCTAGGGGACACGCAGCCCATAGAACCAAAGGCACACCTTTGCTCTCCTGAGAGTCATGACCACTTCAGAATCAGCCCCATCCCACAGCCCGGGGCAGAACATGGGGTAAGGGAGAACCACTGCAGGAAGGGAACAGCCTTTTTCCCTTCAACCTGATGTAACTTGAGGAAGCAGCAAAGAATGGGTCGATTCATTATATTTCTCCACTTTTGTGCTATTATTCACCCAGCCAGCTTATTAATTAACAGACTTATCTGGTCATACTTTTTTTCTCCTTTTCTCATTCCTTTTTCCCTGCCTATAAACGGCTCCCAGGTTTTTAAGAACCCGACAAACCCGTGGCCTTTCTGCTGGCAGCCCACTGCCAAGTGTCCCCTTGCCCCATCTGGGTGCCCGGACACCCACTCACCCAGCGCAAGGCAGCACCGAATGACCCCATTGTGGTGCCAATGACAGAACCCCGCTCTGCCGAGGGACAGAGCACGCAGCGGCTCCCAGTGCTGCCTGTGGCCGCTCCGGCTGCTTCCAGCCGCTCATCCCTCCCTACCGCTACCGCACCAGAAAGCGGGGGTTCGTTCCCAACCACACCGGATGACATTTATTCGTTTCGCGGTGCAGGCTGCTCTCCTCGATTTCGTCTTTTCGTTTCCATCTCTCAGCGGCGGAGCCCAACGAGCCCGCGGCTGTCGGGAGGCGTCCCGGAAACCCCCCTCGAAACTCCCCCAAGAGCAGCCGCTTTCTGCGGGCACCGGGATGGGCACGGTCCCGGGGTAGGTCTGGTGCTCCTGATCCACGCCGGTGTGTCCCCGGGGAGCCTCAGCCCCCAGCCCCGTCCCGCCCGACGGGAGGGTCGCTCCCCACTCCCGGCTCACTCACCGTGGAAGTCGGAGAGCCTCGGCACCAGCATCCCGGCTCGGATCCACTGCTCCAGCGGGAAGGAACCGGTCACTGCCGTCTTCAGGTGATCGGCGCCGGGCGGCGGCAGCTGTGGGAAGGCGGTGTAGGTGAAAGTGGGGTGCTGACCCCCCAGCGCCGGCAGCGGGTACACGGCAGGCGGGTAGAGGGCCGGCAGGGTGCCCAGCCCAGGGCCGGGGAGGTGCAGCAAGCCGGGTTTGGGGACGAAGCCGGCCGGGCCGAAGGGGGCGGCAGCCTGGGGAGCTCGAGGTGAGGGGGTGTCGGAGCGGCCGGCGGGGCCGGGGCTGCCTGCGGGGCTGAGCCCCGGAGGAGAGGCGCTCCGCGGCGGCTCCTCAGCCAGGAGCGCCTCGATGCGGAAGTTTTGGGACTTCTCCATGGGTTTGTGCATGGCCCGGCCGGCCCCCCCCCGCAAAACACAGCGTGTCTCCTCCCGCCTCTCTGCTGCCAGGGCAGCGCCCGGCCGGGCAGCCCCGGACCACCCCGGCACCGGCGGGCATTCACTCGCGGGGTCCCGCCGCGCCGCGCTCCGCGGGGCTGCCCTCAGGGGCAGCCCTCCTCTCCGCTCCTCCTCCCGGGCACTCGCTTGCCCGCCGCCACTGGGGGGGTTTTAACCCCCCCCTCCACCTGCCCCAGCTCCCTATTGGCTCCCCGCCGGCCCCCCCCGTCGGCCCGGCCTCCGTTCCCCGGCTTCCGCAGCCCCTCGGCACACCCCGGGGCCCGATCCTGCTCTTCACACTTCGTGCCGTTCCTCTTTGCACTCCTTTGGCACAAGGACATCAGCGGACCCGAGCTGGCTGCACAGAGAGGCAACCGCCCTGCATCATCTATCTGCCCGAGAAGCTCGTGGAGCGGGTGCCTACGGGCAGATTTTTATTTATTTGCCCAGTTTGGTCTTCTCCAGATGAAGGCACCAGAGACAGGTAGAGACGAAAGCCTTGGTTGCTCTTGGACAGGTGGGTGAGCAGGAGCAGAGCTGGCCCAGACCCACTGGCTCTGGACTTTGGGGAGAGGCAGAACATCTGTGAGCAGATCTGTGCCTGTCTATCCCTGGGTCCCACCCTTATACCTGGGTCCCACCCTTTGCATCAAACCCATGCAGTAAGACAAGCTTGGGTCCAGCCAAGGGTCCTTTGGAAGGTAGAAGAGGCAGCTAAAGGGAGCTCCCATCTCTGTGTTTCTTTCCCCTTCACCTTTTTCTCTACCGCTGTTGAATCCTCCCAGATTTTAGAGCAAGAGATGGGCCTGCACTCCTGCATCCTGTGTCCAAGGCTCCATAGAGCAGGAAGACAGGGGCACAAGGGACTTCCCCCACCCTCCTCTGCTCAGCAGCCCCATGGGTTTCTCTTCTTGAGCCCCTCCTGCCTGGACTGGAGCCCACTGAGCTCCCTGCTCCCACACCACCAAGGTCCAAAGGTCCCATGATGGATGGGACAACTTCCTCCTCCTGTTGCACAAGATCACTCCATACCCAAATCCCTGTACGGGAACAGCTACACAACAGCCATTCCCAGGAGGGCATGCAGCACACGGGGAGGAAAGCAGAGCCAGGAGAGCCCAGCAGAAGGGGCGGGATATAGGCAGTGATAGATGCGGGGGTGCTGATGAGTTCACAGTCTTTAGGGGCATTAATCAGATCAGAGCTGGATTAAGGTGTCCGAGCTCTGATTAGCTTCATTTCCCACCTCAGGAAGGAGGGAACTCACTTCCCCATCCATCAGCTCCTCTGGTGACAGCTCACCTGGTTGCTAACTAGATCTGAGGATTGCAATAAGAGAACGGAGCTGTGGCCTGGCCCTTTTCCTCTGCCCCATGCCCTCCCTAGGCAGGAGGTCTTCACACAGGAACTGTGGCAGCCTGAGCACCAAGCTCAGGTCACAGACCCTAGGATCTCAGCCACAGACATCTTGACCTCACGCTCTGTGTGTAGGGAGCTGCAGAGGAGCACTGCCCGGGGAAATAGCCCCAGTTCAAGAGATTATCTCCATGCAACTTCCTCCTGAGAGAGGTCAAGCAGCAAACCAAAAACTAGAAGAGCAAACAGCCATATGGACACCCAGCTCTGGTGCTCATGAGCATTAAAATCTGTAGGAACCCACAATGTTGCGGAGAGCAGCTCGCATCCAACCATGTGCCATCGGTGCTGTAGCTCTCAGAAGCAAGCCACAGGGGCCAGGGGAGCATCTAGGAGCGTAGTTCAGTTTTACAGCCCTGCCATTTCCTTGCCATCACCTTGGGCAGCAACGTAACACCCCTCTGCAAGATCAAAGCCAAGGGAGCCGAGGAAAATCCACAGCCCGATAAAGAACTGCCAGTGGAGACCACACTCCCACCTTCCCAGGATCAAGTCTATCCCAGACACCAAGCACAGACAAGACTGTGTCTCAATTTGCACCTAACCTGCTGTTTTGGTTGGCTATAGACCACCAAGCCCTGCTAGCAGGGCTGTGTGGTTGACTGGGTTGCCCTTGGTTTCATGGGAGCCCTGACCATCAACGGCTGCCCCTATCTCTGGGCTCTGGGAAGCTGCAGGAAGCCGATGGGGAATGTAAACAAACCGCCATCCCCACAGTGATTTGTGACAAAATGAACAGACCAGAAGTCACCTGTGGGTGGCCTAGGCACATTAACCAAGGGGATAATAGCTCTTAATCAACACTGCAGCAGTGGGAGCCCTAGCATGGGCAGCTCAGGGTCCCCATCAGCTCGGTAGCTGTCCGCCAGGATTTGGTTTCTAGGAGGAAGGCTTTGTATCTAACAGCCCAGCATCAGTTAGGAAGGTGGGAAGTATCCTGTCAGTTCCAGGATCCTCTGCTTCACTCCTGTGGGGTTGGAGCTGCTCACTCAGAGAGAAGGGAGCCAGGACTGGGCTGTGGGTGAAGCACAGTGTGACCCCCCCAGTGCAACCTCACCTCCTCCCCTCTAATGGGCTTTCCATGGAGTCAGCTCCTAACCTGCTCACAGGGTGACTGGATAAATCAGCTGCTCCTCCCAGGACCTTGGGCTCTAATTAATGTCAGCTCATTAACAAGATAACGGCTATTTATTACCTTGTCTCGCTGGCTGCTGATTAACCCTTCCCCAAAGCAGGGGGTGGCGATGGCACAGGGCAGGGATGGCAGGGATGGCAGGAATGGGTGATGTCTCTGCAATGACATCCAGGGCACCTCAATAAAGGGGGACAGATGAAAGGACAAGGGCAAGAAGGACCTTTCAAGGTCTGCAGAAGTGGCTGAGTGAGGAATGGATGGGACAAAGTGGTGTGGCAGAGGGTCCGCAGATTAAAGCTGCCAAGCACCTGGGTTGTCACCATCCCTGTGCCTCAGTGTCCCCAAGTGGCCTCAGAGAAGAGCATGGCCAAAACCCATCGCTCAGCCACGCAGTCCCAAAGCCTGGCCTGGCAGAGCAGTGGGGTGGGGGGGATCTGCCCCAGGGAGGTGGAAGCCATCTCTGCCCTTGACCTGTGCCTGGGTAGGAGCAAGGGGCTGAGGCACAGCACCTCCTCGCAGCAGCATGCTGCTGGGGTAATGTTCTCTTACATCAATCACGCCTCTCGGCGGCTCCCTATTAGCGGGAGCAGCGGCTGGTTAATCAGGCTGAGGGCTTCGGCTCGTTAAGCTGACACCTCCGTTGCGAGAGTGAGCCATGGGGGCACGCAAGGTGCCACTTATTTATTTTCTTCTTTCCCAGGGAATATATTAAACAAATTAAATTCCTGGAGTGTTGGCTCAGCATAGATTGCTCTGCGCCTGTGCCCAGCAGTGAGGGACTGCCCCCATCACTGCTGCAGAGCCCTCCTTGCAATAAGGCACAGCCCCTCCATTCCCACATTGCCCCCATTCTGTGCTGGGACCACTATGTGCACGGTCTCTGTGCCCAAACATCCCCTTCACCTTCTTCAGGATCAGTCACCTCAAAACCCAATGCCCTGGAGGCTTCAGATGCCAGTTCCTTACTGCTGGCTGCATTTCAGCCCTGCTTTAGCTCTCTTTGGGATGATGAGCACGGATGGGGGGCTTGGACCAAGATCATCATTTGATTACTTATTGACCATTTGCAGCTCTTCCCTCTGCCACCACCTTTGCCTTCCCTGTCCTCCCTGCAAAACCTGTGGCAGCCCACTCCATTCCACTTCATCTCATCCCAACCCATTGCATCCAACCCATCGCATCCATCCCATTGCATCCTGTACCATCTCATTGCAATCCATCCCACAACATCCATCCTATCCTATTGTATCCCGTCTCATTGCAACCCACCTCATCCCACTCCACCATCCCCATCCCTTCACAGACTCTGATCCTTTCCCCTCAGGCATGGTCTGTCAGCACCTCCTCAGCTCAGGAGCAGTCCCACCCTTTGCTGGTGAGGGGGAGGTGGGATGGCTCCCTAGAGGTTAGCAAAGAATTAGAAATAATTTAATTTACCTCCCTGTTTGGGCACATTTGATGAGCTGAAAGGCCTCTTGTCAAGCAGCAAATCCATCTTCCTCCAGCTTTACATCAAATTTCATTCACTAATTAGAAACTCCTGCCCCAGAGCGTGCTGCCTCCACCCTGGCCACCCCTTCTCCCCACCAGCACCATTATGAAAATAAATCGTTCCATTAGGTGCATTGTTGTGGTTGGTGGGGCCCAGTTATTAGAGTGGGAGGGAGGGCATGGGGTGATTTATTAAGGAAAGGGTCCTGATTAAAGCCTTCCTCATCCTGCATGCTCGCACAGTGCGTCCCACTGTCCTGGGTACCCCACAGCCATGGGGAAAATAACAGCATGGCACGAACAGTGCTGCAGAGATCGGGGTCCTGCCCTTGGAGCTGCAGCGCTCCAAAAAGTCATTAAGAGAAATTAAGCTAATGGAAGTGAGATTGGAGGCTGGAGCAGACTGAGCACCCGGTGGTTCTGGGAGGGTGGATGGGGGGGGGGGTGATGAACCCCTTCTGGCCCTGAGATCCCCCTGCATGGGAGCTTGGCTCCGCTCTCATCCCACAAGCAGAAGATGCTTCTGGGGTGCTCCCTTCTTCCCTATGGCAATGGCTCCCGAACTCCACTGGGAGCCCAGTGCCGGGCTGGGACGGGAGCACGGCCGCAGCAGAAGGCTCTGGAGAGAGGGACAGACGGGAGGGCCGGGGAAGGGGCTGCCCCCCACTCTTGTTAACATCGCCGGGCCATGTATACTTTTCAAGGCTTTGAATAGGGGGTGGGACTTCTCCTCCCCTGATGTGGGGCCGGGAGGGGGTTAAGGCGCTCAGTCAGTGCTGGATGGGTGTGGATCGACCGTGATGTCCCAGATGGCGACGTGTGGGGGGGTTCCCCCGCCGCCACATGCTCTTCCTCTCTCCCCCGCCCACAATTCATATGGTAATGAGGACAAATTGATGGGGAGACAGCCATTGTGGTACCCTCCCCGACCCGGCCCTTCTGCCGGCCACCCACCGGCATCCCCATCCATCACCACGCAGTGGCATGGAATGGGACAGGGCACCGGTGGGAACCCCCACCGGGACTGGCATCATTTTGTTCTCACTGTCCTTGCCATGGGGCTATATGGGGCTATGGAGGGCTTCAGGAGGAGAAACAATACAAAATCTTATTTCTGAAGCCCCTCTCTTCCCCTTGCTGCCATGATCTGGGACCCCCCCTTCCACCCTGTACTCACAGCATCCTCTAATGGGGCAAAGACCATTTCCTTCATGCCCACCGATACCCATCTGGTCTGGCAATGCCCACAACACCACAGGGCACAACTGGCACAGGAGGAGTCAGGCTCAGCACTGGGCTGGTGCTGAGATGGGGGGGGAGCACGGCCAGGGTGTCCCCTCTGCCCCACAACTCCCGCCTCAGGCTCCCGTCATGCAGCCCCTGATTGAAATCTCACTCCATAAAGCGCTTCTCCAAGGCCTGACCCCAGGGCCCTCCGGGGACCAATTTGTCCTTCCCTGTAATAAGAACCTAATTAAATTAGCCATGCTGCCTCATAGAGCCCTTAAATTAGACGCTGCCATTGGATTGCTGTACACTCACTGTGCTATGGGATCTCGGGAAAAGCCCTGCTCCAGCTCCACTATCGGATTGAGGCAGGGATGGGGTGGATATGGGGCAGGGGTGCACAGACAGACAGGCGTGAGCAGGGCAGGAATGAGGGACTGCGGGGATGGTCCCCACACTGGGCATGGGGCATGGGATGGGATGGAGAGGGGACCCCAACAGCATAGGTGTACCCTAAGTAGAGCATCTCTCTCCCAAAGCTGCCGGCCCAGCTCAGCATGCTCTGTTCATTCTGGGGGCTGTAGGCTGACCGCACTGCACCCATCATGGGGCTGGCTCCCCCCACACCACAGCTCACAGCACCCGCCTGGAAGATGACAGATTTATTGGGCCATGTCCCCGACCAGGAAAGGTACATCCAGTGAAGAGACAAAAGTACACCTGCTGTCAGCTTGCTTCATCCTGGACAACAATCACCATCAAAACTGTGCTTTAAAATAATCTTTAAATAATTTCTGCTTTTCATTAAAAAAAGAAAAAAATCCCCCCTTCCAAATAAACCAGCTTGCCCAACCCTCCCATTGCCCTCTTACCCTGCACGCGTCCATGGTGCCTCTCGGCTATGGTACATACAAAGAGCAGATAAATAAATAAAGAAAGACGTGTGACTGTGGCTGCGGCTCTGATGGGACCCCCCCAGGCCGCCAGAGTGGGTGAGCAGCAATGAGATACCCTGAGGGTGTGGGGTGCTGGGGTGGGAGGGCAGCACCTGGGGGGTTTATAGCACTGGGTGCAAATGCAGGGATTTGGGGCTGAGCCTGGGGGAGGCAATGAGGGAGATTCTTCCTCTGTGCTGCTCCTGCAGGGCTGCATCCCCAGGGAGCAATACCAGAGCAGCTCCCCCATGCTGTTACACTGTCCCTGCAGTCAGGATGGCTGCGGTGCTGCCTTTGGGTGCAAGCCTGCTGCCCTGGCAGCACCCATGCAACCAAGTCATGGGTCTCATGCCACATCCATGCCATCCCTTCCATACAAGGCACTGATTTGAGTGTGCCTCTCTTTTGGTCCCAGTACCCACATTCCCTTCTTTCCAGCTGCCACAATCCAGGGCTGGGAATGGCATCACCCCACAAAGCACCCAGAGCTCCCTCCCCAAGCCTCTCCATAGGGCTGCAGATACTGGGAGCTCTGGGTACAACCTCTGGTCCCCGCTCCCCAGCCCTGCACACATACACGCACATTGCACGCACACACACAAATAGCAGCATGTGGATCCCACCAGCAAAGGGGCGAAGAGGGGGTGTGCGGGGCGAAGCCCCCACGGCTTGGGTGTGGATTCAGCCCCCCAGCCCAATGTGGGCACAGCCGGGGGTGGGTCACCGCACTGCCACCTCCTCTGCCGGCACACCCTCAGCTCTGGGCCCGGGGCACCCCCAGCGGGTGGAAGCTGTCAGGGGGCAGCAGCATCCTGCCCAGGCGGTAGAGCAGCCCCGAGTACCAGTGCACGCCGTCACCCTGCACCCCCGGCCCCCCCAGCAGGCTGTGGTAGAGCCGCAGCGGCCAGAACGCCATCTGTGCCAGCTGCTGCTCCCGCACCAGGGCAAAGCACGAGGCCACCACGTCGTCCACCACCAGCGTCCCGTGTCGCGTCAGCGGAGCGTAAGCCCCCACGTCCGTTCGGCCCCGCACCCCCACCACTTCAGCGGGCTGCAGCCCCCCTGAGCCCACCGCCACCAGCACGAAGTGTCCGGGCTGCACGTGGCTGGCGAAGATGGGGCGGAATTGGGTGGCGGGCGCCGAGGCGTTGTTGGCCACGAAGAGCAGGTGGGTGGGCGTCAGGGCCAGGCGCCGGGGTGGGTGCCGCGTCTCGATGACGTGGAAGGAGGTGAGGGCACGCGGCTCCTTGTCCAGGAAGGCCAGGAAGTCGCTGTAGGTGGGCCGGCCCGCCCCGTCCATCGCCAGCACCCGCTGGCCCGGCCGCAGTGCCCACAGTGGGGTCCGGGCACCGTTCTCCAGCGTCGCCAGTGCCCGCCCAGGGAAGCAGCCGCCCGTCTTCGCAGCAGCCGAGTGCTCTGCACGGGGAGAGAGCAAAGGAGAGGGTTACCTGTCTGCAAGACCCCTAGCATCACCCCACAATGCATGGCTGTGCTGCCCAGCAAGGATAACACTGCCCCAGCATTGCCGATGCACACAGCTCCCTGCAAACATCTGCCACCATGCTGCCAAGAGTACCGAGCTGTGCCTGCCAGTACCTGCGACCCACTGCAGTGCTGCTCTGCAAAGCAGGGCCCCCAAACCTGCTGGCACAGGGAGCGCCTGGGGCAAAGGGCAGCCCCAGGGCAAAGGGCAGCCCCAGGGCATAGGGCAGCGTGAACACACAAGGCAGCGGGGGAGGCACCCGAAGCTGCAAGCCCTGCACTACGTGCTCAGGGTGTGTGGGAACTGCCCCCTGCCTGCCTGGGTACCACTCAGGAATGCAGCAAGGAGCAGTGGTGGGGTGCAGCACCCAGCCCTATATATTGTCCCCATCCCATGTTGCAGCCCCCTCCTCCCTCCTGCTGCTCACTCCACTCTCCCTGCACCCCCTCTCTGAGCTGCAGGGAGGTGTCACAGCCCACAGCCAGGACAAGTCACCAGGGTGTCAGACAGGGAATGCTGTCTGACCCAGTTAGGGAACGCTGGCTTTCCAAGGAGTGGTGTTCAGCACCCCTAGCAGCCCTGTTTCTCCCAGTCCTCTCATATTCTATGTGATATCCTCCCACCGCTGGGACACCTTGCCCAGGATCCAGACCCAACCCATCCCACTCCCAACCTAACCCAGCAGTCTTCCCCCAAGATCGCACAGCCCCCAGCCCCCAGCCCCATGAAGAGAGTCACCCATCTGTGGGACAGAATCCTTTTATTGCTCAGATGAGGTGCAGTGTGTGCCCTGTGCCTGTTCCCAGCAAGGGACAGGTCCCCAGTCCTGCACCCCACATCCCCAGGCAGGGGCTGGCAGGAGGGGGGCACCTGGCAGGAGCGGAGGCACAGGCCCTGGACACGGAGGGGTGTGCGGATGCAGGGGGACCCAAAGGGACACAATACATTCACCAGGCCATGCGGCCATCCATACAAAAATAAAAGCCATTTACTACGAGGCAGCCCGGCTGCCCTCTGTACACAGCGCTGGGGGGCTGGGATCTGCACTGCACAGCCTCCGCCACACAGCCCCAGGGTTCCCCTGGTTTTAGGGATAAATACAGGGGATCCACATTCATGGGAGATTGCTGCTGTGAGCAATGAGGCTCCGACCTGTCCCCAAAAGCCTTCCAGGAGCTTGGGGCCCCGCTCGCGGCATCTGTCTTCCATCAGTCCTGGGGGCACTGGGAGCCTCGGTCCTTTTCTAGGGGCACAGCCCCACTCCTCAGGCCATCCCCCACGCACCGGGGTCACGGTCCTCGCTCCGGAGCCCGGCCCGGCTCCTGCGGCCAGCCCCACCGGGTACCCCGGGATGGGAGAACCCCGGCGCTTCGCCCACGCTTCGTCCCTCTGCTGCGGGGCCGCGTCGCTCCCTCTCTGCGCCGCGGTCGCCCCACGTCCATCGCGGGCCGTCCTGGCATCGGGGATGGGATCAGCGCGGGGGGACCGGCTGCCGTCGGGGGGTGTCGGGCCGCTGGGCGCGGGCTAGGGCGGTACGACAGGCACAGTGCGCTGGGAGCCCGGTTCCGCAGGTATGCGCGGCCGTGGGCGGGCTCGGCGCTGCAGCTGTCCCCACACACGCGCAAGCCCACGAGCGGTGCGGAGCTCTCCCGACGCGCCCCGGCAGCCCGCATGGGCGCCCCGCGCCGTGCGTGGGCCGCTGCTGCCCTCTGCCGCACGCAGCCAGCGCGGCCGGGAGGGGCCGGGGCACTGTGCAGGACCCCGGGCACTGCTCCTGTTCCCACGGCGGTTCACCCCACACCGTCATAGCCTGCAGAATCGCTTCTCACGGCACCGCCCGAAAAGCGAGCAACGCCAGCGAGCGCAGCGCTCAGTCCCGTTCCCAGTGTCCCGCAGCCCCCAGAACCCCTGCACAGCAGGGGCCTGACTGCAGGACACATTTCTGGAGTGTCCTTGTCCCGCAATGGCCATGGACAAAGGACAACCTGGGGTTGGCTGAGGGCTGTTGCAGAGAGCAGGGCTGGATGGGGACTAAGGGATTGCAAGGGTAGGGAAGGCAGCAATGATGGGTACATGGGGAGAAAAGGGTGTGTAGGGTGAGGAAAGGGTGGAGAGAGTGGGCTTTGTGGGGGATACATAGAGAATTTGCCCCATGGCACTGCTGGATGCAGAACTGTGCCTCACACCTGGTCCCACTGCCTGGCACAGCAGTCCCCTAGCAGCACCACATCAGCCAGCCAGGCCCACAGCATGCTGCAGCACGGGGTTGCCCCCCAACCCCTCCATCCCCTCCATCCTTACCTGACTTGACGGAGCAGTGGATGTGTGCCTTGGACTCGTAGTAGACCCAGTCAAAGCCGGCCTCCACAGCCAGGCGGGCCAGCATGCCGTACTTGTTGCGGTCCCTGTCTGACGTTGTGATGTCCACGGCTCGGCCCTCGTAATGCAGCGACTCCTCCGAGTGGTGGCCGTCCTCATCCCAGCCCTCTGTCACCCGCAGCTTTACCCCCGGCCACTGGTTCATGACAGAGATGGCCAGGGAGTTCAGGCGGTCCTTGCAGCGCTGCAGGGTGGGGGGCACAATCAGTAAAGGGCTTTGGGGTGGGGGTTCTGCCCAAGTCGCACTGTGCTTCCATTGCCCCAGGGGCACAGCGGCCTCACAACCTCATCCATCCCCTGCCCACATGGGGTGAACCCATTTCCACATGTCCCTGACACAAGGGCTGAGGAACAACAGCAGGTCCTCAAAGACCCACAGCTGGTAGCCATAGGGGCCAGACAAGCGAGCTGTCTGGCTTTGTCCTGTCTTTTTCTCACCCCAAAGCACCCCTCAGAGATGCAGCCCTGTCCACTTCCATCAGCACAGCAGCTCCACCTGCAGCTGTGTCATGGTGGGGACCAAACCTGGTCCAGCTCTGCAGGTACAGCCTGTACTTTAGGTCCCTTCTCTGCCTGTAATAGGGATGAAAGTCAGATGGAAAAGGTGCAGAGAAAGTGATATGGATGGTACTGAGATGCTTCTCAGATAAAACAGGGTGGGTGGGCTATGACTGCACAGTGGGGGGTATAGGGAAAAAAAAAAAAAAAGGACCAGTTGTGGTTCCATATGGGGTAAGTCCTGGGAAGCATGAAATGACACAACAGGGTAGCAGGCTAAAAGCAGACACTGTGGGGGATGCCCGGTGCTGGATCTCCTGCTGCAGAATGCCACGCTGGCAGCAATACACGCAGGTCAAGAGACAGAGCCATGGAGAGTGTGAAGCAGGGCCACAGACCTGCTGCTGGGTGCCGAGCGGTTAGAAAGGCCCTCACACTGCAGGAGCTACCCCAGTAGGTTTGCCCTCTCCCCGTCCCCCATCACCTGTCCCTATCCTGGGGTGCTGCTCCAGGGGAACTCCACTTGCTCTTGGCACGGTGTGAGCCCCAGGGAGGGCAGTGCCCGGCAGGCCTTTGCTCCACATGGGGCAGGGGAGCGCCTCTACCCTCGTCTCGTGGCTCCCTGGGTGTGGGGAGATAAGGCAGGAAGGTGTTGGACAAACAGTGCCCAGGGGAGGGGAGGAGAAGGGAGGGGAGCGACTTTTGTCCTCAGCAAGCACCCGCGCGGTGCCACTCTGCGCAGGCACGAGGACTCCAAGGACCCCAATGAGAGGGTTTGAGGCCGTGCCCCGCAGAAGTGAGGTGCCACACTGCGTTGCTCCACGTGTCCCCTCACCGCCCCGCTCCGGGACCCCCTAGTCCTATTCCCTGTGCTCCCTGCAGGGGACGGTCGCGCACACCGAGACCCTCCAACTTCCGTCCCCCGCCGGGACGCCGCCTGCCACCATCCCAGGGACGGGCCACCTTGTCCCCAGCAGTGTCCCCGCGGCGCAGCACCAGGCTGGCGGCGTCCCCGAACCCCGAGCCGGCCGGCCCTGCCTTTGCCCTCGGTGGCCAGCAGGTGTCAGAGCGGGTAGGGAGCAGGAGGAGACCGGAGGGCCGCAGGTACCGGCGGCGAGAAGGACGAGAGGTGACAAATAGTGAGAGAAAGGGAGAGCAGGTGGGATGTGCAGGGAGCGGGCAGGGACGGGCAAGACAAGAGAAGACCCTGGGGATGTCAGACTGTGCTGAGCGGAGAGCTGCTCTCTGCCACCCGGCACTGGCTTCACTCCTTTCTCATGCCCAGACTGTGGGCAGGACAGCGTCCCATAGCAGAAGTCAAACGTTTTGGGAAGGACTGGAGGAAGGACACAGTTCCATGGCAGGGCAGAGCCATCGGAAAACCCGGGACACTCTGCTGTGCCCATCGCCTCAGCACTGGGGTGCAATGGGCCACAGCTGCCCCAAAGCACAGAGCACTGCCAGGAGAACGGTCACCCTACATCTGCCCCTAGGTGAGGTTTATCCCAGAGAAAGCCAAAAGTTCCACCGTGAGCTCCCCATGAGCAATTCATCACCTCTGCAAGGATGGTCTCCACACCATGAGGGACTGCGAGGGGTGATGGGGAGAGGTGTGGGGTGGGGACACTGGTGGGGGCAGGGGGCCAGGGACATTCCTGGGCCAGGCTGTGGGGAGAGGTGAGGCGAGCTCTGCCTCCAGCCTTATCTCAGCACCTCCGAGTGGGACCAGCAAGAGCAAACACACTGGAATTCTTGAGGAAGATGAAACGATAAAGTAAAGGCAGGCAGAGAGCAGCATTACCCACCCCCCTAAGCGGGCGGCATCTTCCGGCTGCCTGGGACACCCAGACCCTTGGACTTGGGGAAAGAAAACAGGTTTGAAGTGAGTCAACAGCAGTAAAAGCCAGGGCACTGGGGGAAGGGATGAGGAGTTGGGTCAATGGCTTTTCCCAGCCCATGGCAGGGCACAGTGCCCGACCTGTTACATCTGGGAGCATCTCCCACAGCCAGGGGCACAGGATGAGGGCTGTGGGATGGAAGTGAGCTACCAGAAATCATGCCATCTCCTCGGCAATGGAGACAACCCTCAGGACACTGCGGTACCCACAGTACCCTCAGGTCGCAAAGAGTGGCAGAGCTCACTGCTTCCTCAGCAGCCTTGGGCACGAAGCTGTTCTGCGTCACGGCTGCAGGCTCCAGGGATTAGCAACTTACAGGGGGGACTCAACCCCTCAGCTACATTCCCTGGTCTGAAAACTTCCCTGTGCCATAGCCCTTGGGGACCTGCCGTTGGGGCACACAGGGTAACAGAACTGTCAAGCCAGCAACCATGCCATTCTCCTTTTCTTGTCACCAGCACCTCGGGCAGAGTCCATGGCCAGAGCCCGGCTCAGCTGCTGCCACCAGGGCCATCCCACTCACACACCCATCCCCAGCCCTGGGGTGCAGCAGGCACCCGACTGTTCCCCGCCTCCCCCAGCAGCTCACTCGGGCTGTAACCCCGCACTGAGGCCGATGACCAGGTTTCTTATAGCAAGGCCGTGTGGCTCCTTATCTGCATTCCTGAAACCCTCAGGCATTCTCCTGGCAATATTAAAACACAGAGTAACCTTCGTCCAGCATCACCCCCTCCACCCGCTACCGTCCTCTGTCCACCCCCCTCCTTTCCACCGGCTCAGAGCACTTTGAAGCTGAATACAACAGCAGAGCATTTGCAACAACAGGTTGTTCCCTTCTCCATACCCAGGAAGGGCAGCCCCATGCCAGGCACCCTTTACCATCCTACTCTGAACACGAGGAAACAGGGGACACTGGGGACAAGGACAGTGAATGGGATAAACTTTCTGCTCTGCCCACTCGTCGCCAGCACGCTGGGCTCCACAAGCTCCCGCTGTGCCCCCCAATACGCAGAGCAGAGGTGCACAGATAGGATGGGCACAGCGGGGCAGGGGACTGCCAGCTCGGGGGACTGTGGGACTCGGTTCAGGGGATAGCAGCGCAGCGCGCGAGCAGCTCGGGAGTACCAGGCACACCTTGCGGTGTAGCAGCCGTTGGTGCTGCCACCTCGGGGGCCGGGGTGCTGCCGGTTCCGGCTCCGACGCGCCCAGCCCCGCCGAAGGGGCAGAGCAGTGCGGCGGAGCAGGGAGATGGATGCTCGTGCGGCACCGGGATGCCCGGGGCAGGATGGGGCGGCCGCAGCGCCGGTCTCCGCCTCCCGCCCGAACGAACGGGCCGTGCCGGTAGCCCGGTGCCCGCAGGTACCCGGCGCGGGGGGAGAAGCGGGCGGCGGCGGGGCCGTACCTGGGTCATGAGCCGGTCGGCGCCGGTGTTCTCCTCGTCCTTGAAGATGATGTCGGGGTTGTAGTTGGGCGTGAGCTCCTTGAAGCGCTCCGAGTTCCGCGCGATCTTTCCCTCGTAGCGACCGCTGGCCCCCAGCGTCTTCTCGGGCACGTTGGGGCTGAACTGCTTGTAGGCGAGCGGGATGAGCTTGCGGGGCGGCCGGCGGCGGCTGCCCACCACCCTGCCCGGCCCGCAGCCGCGCACGGCCGGCGCCAGCAGCAGCGCGCACCCGCTCAGCAGCAGCAGCAGCCGCGCCGGCTTCATGGCGCGCCCGGCGGCCCCGGGGCGGCCCGAATGGGGACCGGCGGCTCCGGGGGCCCCGCTAGGCTCGGCCGCCGCTCCCGCCGCCCGCCCCGGGGCTCCCCATGCGGCGCGCAGGTGCCGGTGCGGGTGCGGGCGCGGCGGCTGCCCGGCGCGCTCCGGCTGCCCGGTGCGGCGGCCGCCCGCTGTCGTGCCGCTCTGAGCTGCCGTGCCCCAGCGGCGGCAATAAATAGCGAAGGGCCGTTTGTTTTGGCAGGAGAGCGGCCGCTTGCGGGGCGCGGGGCGCGGGGAGCGGGGCTCGGCGCTGCCGGAGCCCCCCGCGGTTTGCGCCCTGGCGGTCAGCGCTGCGGGGCCGGAGCCGGAGCCGGAGCAGGAGCCGCCGCTGCCTCCGCTCCCCGGGCAGGAGTGAGAGGGGAAATTGAAGAGATCCGGGACCGGGAACCGCCAGGACCGCACCCTGCCCGTGTCCCAGCCTCCCAGCGCCCTCCCTCCCTCTCCTCCTCCCCGCGGAACCTGCCCCGGGCCGCCCGCAGCCTCCTCCCACCGGCCGAGCCCCGCAGCCCACCCTGCCACCTGCCCCTCGGGGCCGCCCCCGCCGCCCGCCCGGCCCGTTGCCCCCCGCCCCGGGACGCCCCCGGGCACGAGGTGGCACCCCCGGGGCTCCGGCCCCTGCCGCGCCGCCTGCTCGCCAGGGGCCCGGGCCTGCGGGCGGGGATCAAACAGAGCAGGGAGGCAGCTGGTTGAAATTTAACCACAATATTCTCGCTCCCCATTGTTTCCAGGGAGGCCCGATATTTCCACAACAGGATTATGGCATCTGATTAACTCGCTGAGACAACAATGAGGGGCTGGGATGGGCTTCCCCTTCTAGCTGCCAAAAGGGGAAAGTAAATACAACACCCTGATTTCAGGAGCGAGGGTTCGCGGGGCCCCCCTGGTTCTCCCCCAGCTGCATGCTGGGGAGGGGTCCAGCCGCACTCTGCTTGCATCCCTACAAGTTCCCTATGTCCTCCCCAGGTGAGGCAGCGCCTCAGGATGGCCCTACACACACTGCCTTGGAGGGGACAGCCCCTCACATCCCTTGGGTGGGCACACAGGAGGGCTAGGCTGGAATAGCTGCAGGTCTGTGCTGGGTGATGGAGACAGAGTCGTCCAGGCATTTGGATGCAGCCAGCAGCAACCGTGCACTTGGGATGCTGCTACCCAGCAGTCCCAGAGGACCGTTTCCTTTGCAGGACATACAGACAGAGCAAAGCTGCCAAGAGGTGTCTGCATCAGGGTCAGAGCTTGCACGAAGCCCTGCAACAGCCTGGGATGCGTGGTGTCCTGCTGCTCCCGCATGTGAAGGAACAAGAAGCTCTGCCTGCGGTCCCCAGCCCTAACACTTGCACATCTCAGCTTACTCTTCCAGAAGAGCATCCTACAGGAGTCAGCAGGAAGAGCAGAGAGCTGTCATAGCACCTCTCCTTGTCCCTTCCTCTGGGGCTGCAGGAAGGGCACAACTCCATGCATCACAGGCACAGGAGGAGCAGAGCCTTGAGCTAAGTTTGCAGGCTGCTCTGCACTCCTGCTGGAGCTCCCTGCCTCTCTAATCCAAAGCCAGACTCAAACAGACTCTGCAGCATGCATATTACACGTCCCTGTCCCCTATCCAGATCCAAACTGGCAGCAGCCTGGCTCTGTCCTCGCTGGAACAAAATCTGTGCCCCCTGGAGATCCAGAGCTGCAAACAGGGAACTAGCTTTGGTTGTGACCATGGCACCACTGACCCCAGCACCCTCATCAGCTCTGGGCATGGCAAGAAGTGACAGACTTCTGCCCCTGGATGCAGAGCCTGCTGTATCTCCATGCAGCAGTGATCTATGGGGATGGCCCAACTCCTGCATGGGAAGTGGGACATGGGAGGGCTACCTGCTCATTAACACTGATTGGATATGAAGAGCAGCCCACCAGGAAGCACCTCAGGAGTGGCTGGGGACACTGCCAAGCTCTCCGCAACCCTTTCCAGTGGGACTGATGTAGACTGGGCTCAGCACTGACCACAGCATCCATATCTCGGTGCCAGCCTGTATCCCTGCTGGCACATTGGGCAGGACTCCAGGTGTGGCTGGGCAGCCAGTGTAGGGGGCTGTCTGCCCAGGAACTGGTGGAAAAGGGCGTTTGCAGCCGCAGCACTGTGGCATGGGGAGGAATTACCTTCCAGCATCTCCTGCAGCACACAGCCACTCTTAGGCACTGTCAGGACCAACCCCACGCACTGCTCCTGGCTGTGTCCTCACCTCACCCAAGTCCCTCATACCTCCACTCTCTGGCTTCACCCCCTCAACCAATGGCACTGCAGCCTCCAGGTCATCAGCGTCCTGTGGACACCAGGCTGGTACCAGGCTGGCAGTGGGCTGGCACCAGGCCCCGCAGGGCTGCCCGGAGCAGAGCGCAGTGCAGGGCGAGCAGGCGGCGGAGCCGGGAGATGCAGTCTAGGTGGTGCTATTTCTCTATTTTTGCACTGGTTGGGTTTGGGATTTTCCTCTCCCTATTCGCTGCCTTGGTCGTCTTCTTCTCCTCTCTCTCTCTCTTTTTTTTTTCTTTTCCTTTTCTAAAAATACTTGACAGCGATTGAAAGGTCCCTTTAATCGAGGCCACAGAGCCCTTATTAAGGGCACGGGTCGGGGTGCTGGGCCGTGCCCGGCATAACGGCTTCATTAAACCCTGCGAAAACTAATATTTATGGAATCAAATTTATGGAGGCCGAGGCCGAACTTGTGGCCTTTAATGTGTGTCGGAAGCTCAAATCCAGCCGGCTCCAGGGAGGAGGGGGTGGGGACAGGGAAGGAGACCCCAGCGGGCCAGGCTGGGACAATGCGAGGTGACACTCCCCACAGTTGGCGTCAACCTGGGCCAGGAAGGCACCTCGTCCCCATTCTGGAGCCAGGGGGCTGGGGGTATTGGCAGAGCTCTTTTTCCCACTGACAGTTCCGATCTGCTTTCATCTCTGTTTCTGCAGCCCATCCTTCCCATGTCCTGGGACAGGATATGTCTCAGCAGCAGGTCCTTGCCTGCAGCCCATGCTCTCCATGACCCATGTTGGAGATGGGGCACACCCCCAACTCTTTCACCCAGGAGGAAGCAATGTGGTTGGGAAAGCCCAGAGAGCTCCAGAGCCCCCAATGCCCTACAGCCCACAGGCGCCTGTTCCAAAGGTTCCTGGGTTGTACTGAGACAGGAGAATGCAGGACACAAGGGTATAGGCACACGATCCCCACTCCATGGCTTCCCCTTCCCATCACCCCCTCTGCCCTGCATACTGCTCCCTTGGAGAGGAAGTATAAAAACCTCTCGCCCTGGGACTGGCCGGCCATGGCCCTGCAAAGGCCCTTTCATTCCCCTTCTACAGACACAGGGGCTGCTCCGGATGTTTTTGTTTCCCCCTTGCCGCCCTTGAGAGAAAGCAGTGAGCCTGTGGCCAGCCCTGCCCTGGGGAGACAGGGGCAGGCAGGGGCACGGGACCCTGCTGCTATTTTAGGAGCTGGATTGGATATGGGAGTGGCTTCCCAGCTTCAAAGGGAAGCACACGGAGACAAGAGCTGGGAGAGGAGAGGAAGGGTTAATGCATACATGGAGGGATGGACGGACGGATGGATGGATGGATGGATGGGTGGGTGGATGGGTGGGTGGGTGGACGGATGGCGGGAGGGAAGGAGGGAGGAAGGGAGGGATGATCGAGGGATGCAAGGAAGGATGGAAGAAAGAATGGATGGAAGGAGGAATGGATGATGAAGGGATGTGGGAAGGATGGAGGGAAGAACAGATGGATGGAAGGAAGGATGGATAGATGGATGAATGGATGGACGATGCGTGAAGGGGCAGAAATTATACTTTGAATACAGAGAGCATCTATAATATGCTGCCCCAGGGGTTGCACCCCTGTCTCAGCACAGAGGGCTGAGAAGGGGCAGAGCAGAGGGAGAAGGAACATCACACCAGACCTTTATTGCAAACTGACACAGGGGCAGGAAACATTGTCTTCCAGCCAAAGGCACACCCCACTGGAGCCCTGCAGTTTCTGTCCAGGCACTAACACGGCAGCATCCCTCCCACTACCCCCAGGTCCAGCACGAGCTCCATGTAGGCAGCCTGGGATCTGCATCTGGGCAGAAGCACAAAGAATTCCCTGAGATATCAGCAGGCGGACAAGAAACTCCATCTCCTCGGCAGTGAGGAATGACCCCAGAAGGATCCACAGGGAGATGCAGATGAGGCACAGGACATGTGGTGATCCTTTCTTAGGTGCTGTGGGAGCAGAGACCCTCAGGACAGCAGCAGCAACCCCTCAGCTGAAGAGCCCTTTTGCCTTCTTCGGCTTGGCCTTGGCCACAGGTAGCCGGGGCTTCTGCACCGGGGAGGAGGTTGGCTGTGAGCAAAGGGGAGGAAATGTCAGCCCCCTGGAGGGGTTGATGCAGGATAGGTGCAAATGGGAGCAGTGACACCCCATGGACCAGTGCAACAACATGTGTGTGCAACAAGCCCATGTGTCTCCCAGTCAGTGGGGCACAGGGCTGGGCTGCACAGTGCAGAGCACAAAGGCTGGGCACTGAGGGAAGCAGAGCATGCAGCAGCTGGCTTCAACCCCCTGCCAGTCCATGAAGCCCCATCCCTCTGCTGGCAAGAACAGGCTGTTCCCAGCTGCTCACCGTGGCTTCCTCACTCAAAGATGCTGTTTCATCTGCTGGTGACTGGGGCGCCGGGTCGGGGTGCCCTGAGGTTTCTGCAATAGGCGCCAGGTCCTCAGTGTCCTCTGGTGTCAGAAGGGAGAGATGCAATTTGGGGTTTAGCTGAGGGAGCACAGAGCATCACCCAAACCCACACTGGGAACAAAAGGACCTCAGCTCAAAGCAAAGGGGAGTGGGCTGCATCCAGGATCTCATTCCCATTCCTCTGGGAAGGGGGCTTGACCCAGGAGTTTTCCACATTCCCCCACTTCCCAGCCAGGAGCTCCTCACCTGGGTGATGCCGTTTCCGAGCCTGCTTGGCCTCCTGCAGCGTCACCGCCACGTAGAGCTGCCGCAGAGCGGAGGTGAATGCGTGTCCATCTCCTGCGCTGCAGATTTGGGGCAGGCTCTGTGGAGAGGCCAGAGACAGTCACCCCACTGCCAGCATCAGGGTCTGGAACAGCCCCGGGGAGCAGCCAGCTCCAGCCAGACCACCCTGCCTTGTGCTGGACAGCAGGGAAGGGGCTGTGTGTGCCCACCTGCAGGGCTCTGTGCTTCACCATGGAGACAACAGCATGGTTCTGCTCTGGTGCTGCACCAGCACTTGCAGGGATGCAAATGCTCCCTAGTTGTGCATGCACATGATCACATGATCACATGGGCGCACACACACATACACACACACACACACTGCTGCACACCTGCTCTGCCTTCCCACTAGGAGAAAGATGGCAGAGGTCAGGGCAGCCACTCGCATGTCATTCATGAACTGCTGAAGATAACATGGGAAGGGCTGTGGCTTCCCCAGAAGAAGCAGCGTGGAGGCATGCTGATAAGGAACAAAAGCTTTGGGCACGGGCAGGACCCCAGGCACACTGTGGGGGCAAGGAGCCCCTGCCTTGTCACAGCCTCCTGCAGCGATGCCTGCACAAGCAGCATAAACCACATCCAGTGCTGATGCAGAGAAGTCCCCCTCATGCCCGTGCCCTCTGAGGGATGGTGCTCTCAGCCTAAGGGCTGTGTCAACACGTGCAGGGACCTTGGAGGATGCCTAGGGCACAATGGCTATGAAGGGGTGCAGGAAAGGAGGTATGCGTGCAGGGCTCGGGAAATGCATCTGAGGGGGTTGTTGAGTGATGTGCAGCTGTACACATGTGCAGGTGTATGAATGTGTGATGAGTGTAGCTACAGATGCACGTGGGGCTGTTTGTGTCTCCATGTATGTGTGTGTGTCAAAGGTCCGACAGTAACCTCTGCTCTGCTCCACACCCAGACAGCAGGAGAACAAAGTGTAACAGATAAGGCTGATTCCTCCCCAGGATGGGGAAGCGGGGAAGGGATGGGGACACTCAGACCCACACAAGGCCAGAGCCCAGAGCCTGGGACAGCATCCCAAGGACAGAGAGGGCAGGCAAAGACCCTCGGCACTCTGTGCTGGGAAGGGAGGGCAGTGATAATGTCCAGAAGGGCACCTTCTCCACAGCTCTCAGCCTTCCTGCTGGAGGAGAAAGCATGGAAGACCTCTTAGCTGCAGGACAGACATGCCACTGTGGTCTGCTTTTTTGGCTGGCATCTGTGTCCCGCTCCACTGCCAAAGGAGATAGCAGTGCTCTGGTCCAAGCCCTACAGCATCCTTGGGGCTGCTCACCACCCTGCATTGCCACCTCTGGGCTTTGTGCAACGCTGGCACAGCATGAGATCCAGGGGAGGATGAGGGATGCTGAGTGCCTTGGACATCTCTGGGAGCTCTCGCACTGGATGCTTCCCAGGCCAGGGTTGCTCCTGAGGCTGCAAAAGTGGTGTCCAATGCTGGGAAGGGGATTGACTGTACTTCAAAGGCAGCAGAGGGGCTGGCATCGGGTGGCCGACACAGCCTAGATCAAAGGCACAAACTGGAGTCATAATTCAGAGAAAAGCAAACAGCAGCTCCCAGAAAAGCCAGGAACGGCGGCAGAGTGAGCAAAGTGTACCAGATAGCACTGTGCGGGTCAGTGCCCTTGTGGGGCAGGGGAGTCCCTGCACAGCCACTTGGTGCCGGTGCCAGTACCCTGCTGCTGTCCCCTGCCACCGAGCAATCCCTGGGAGCAGACAGGGGCTGCAGGTACAGGGCACCCACTGCCCGTGGCTCTGGGAAGGGGCTGCTGAAAGCCTGGGCTGGAATTTGGGAATCAGCAGGCAGCTCTGAGCCATCGGGCAGGATGGGATGGGAGGGTCCTAGGCACGGATCCGAAGGGAAATCAATGGGTTATGAGTGGAGCTGGAAGTTTCCCTATAGAGCTGTGACTCAGCAGGGAGCAGAGTGTGCTGTGCCAGCCGGTGGCCACCTGATGGCCCTGGAGGATGTGAGGGACAAGAAGGTCTCCACAGAGGGGCGGGTAGAGAGACAAGATGTGGCTGTGGGTGACATTTCCTTTCTACTTGCCCCATGGCTTCAGTACATTGCAGAACCAAACCCTGCTGCAGCCAGTCTATTGTCCCCAGTATGGCTTCAGCCCTAGCTGCTGGAGCCTCTTGTTTTTCTCTGATTACTTCTCTGTGGGAACTGGGACACAAGGGGTGCTGGCCAGGTTCCCCCACCGCAGTGCCTGGAGAGCTGGCAGGGGGGGGTCACCCCATGTTATGACTACCTGCCCACAAGGCCAAGCGCCATGCCCCAGTATCAGGAGCTGCTCAAGGCTGCGGCACCGGCACGGGATGCTCAGTAGCACAGCCTGAACACTGCGATTAGCCAAGCTGGGGAGGCTGCCCGGGAAGGGGGGGCTAGGGCACAGCACCTGTGCTTAGCAAGGACAGCTCACAAGGAGATGCAGCCCAGACACAGCATTCATCCCCATCGCCCTGCTTTCACCCATCCCTGCCCACATTCCCTTTGCAAGGCCTGTAAGAGATGGGATGGATGTCTCCTTGGCCATGTCACCCGTGGGTGAAGCAGCGTCACCATCCCCTGGCACAGGGCTGCAGGATGGAGGGACCGTGCTGGGCCCCTGCACTCGTGCCAAGCACCAGAGTCTAAATCGGTCGCGCTCAAAGCTGGGGACTGACCCTTTCATTATCACACCAGACGTTCGAAGCGGTTACCAACATTCTTCACTGCAAACCCCACATTCCTATTTTTTAATATATTTTTAACTGGAAAACAGAGCGAACAGGGCCTGTTTGGAAATTACAGCCTGGCTGCTGTGGCTTGTATGTCAGATCTGCCCACATTCCCGTGGCCAGCCTCAGCACATGCTCCACAGGGGCACACTTAATAATTCCTACAGAGGCCAGGAGCCAAGGGGTGTGTGCCGGGGGAGTAGGTGACGGGGGGGGGGATGGAAGGCTTCCCCGGCTTGGCCCCAACAGCAGATCTGCAGAAGTGGCGTGGTGGAGCAGTGGCCTGGGAGCAGGATGAGCATGGCAGCTGGCACTGCGCTGACACAGCAAAGCCTGGCGATACTGCAGCAAGCAGCCTGTGGTGGGCAGGAGAATGGCTTCATTGCTGGGGCGTTGCTGTGCCTCATGGCTTGGCTGCTGCCACCCTCCCCTGTCACAGGGTTTGTGCTGCCAACAGCTCAGGGATTCACCCTGGGACGAGCAGAGAGGAGCACAGGTCTGTGCCACCAGCAAAGGGTCCTACCTGTGGGAGGACACATTTGAGCTGTTGCCTTCTGGTTGGGATCAAGGGTAGGGACAGCAGAAGGATGTGTCCAAATTTTGACCCTGCAATGTCCCCAACACCTCATCCCATGCAGGCATGCAGCAGCAGCAGCCAGGAGAGGTGCTGGCACGGTGCAGGAAGGGTAGGATGGCCAGGGCTTCCCCGGCACGGAGCCAGCACCGCACACACCTGGCAGGAAGCGGCTGTGCCGGCTGGAGAAGGCAGCCCAGAGCTGAGAGAGGTGATAGAGGTGATGGGGTCACCCCAGGGAACAGCAGGCGGTGAAGCCAGGGCGGCCAAGAGGCACAGCTTGGCACAGCTTGGCACAGCTTGGCACAGCACGGCACAGCCTGGCACGGCCCCACACTCCTCCCGGCAATGCTCATGGCCCTGCTGAGGGTGATGTTTTCCTTTCCCCCTACATCCAAGGCCTTTCCAGCGAGCAAATGTCAGGCGCATAAAGAGCGGCACTGTGAGCGGAAGATGGAGCGAGAATGCCTGCCCGCGTCCCTCCGTAAGTGCCGTCTCACACTTCATCAAGGCGGCCTTTGCGAGCGAGGCACCCGCTTAACAACCAGCAGTCTATGCAGCCCGGTGACCGCAGCAGCCCGCTGCTCAATACTCTTTTCTTTTCCCCTTGTGCTGTTCCCGCGGGTTGGATTACAGCATGCAGCGCATTGTGCTGCTGCACGGTAGCGGGGATGCCAGGGTCCTGCCCTGCCCTGCCCTCCTGCTGCTCTTCCAGCTCCCAGGGACCAATCCAGGGAAAAGGAGAGTTGGCGAGGCGATGGTACAGCTGCACCAGGGACAATGGGCTGCTGTGGCACACCCAGCTCCATGCTGGCTGCAGGCATGTGCCAGCCCTGAGCCCAGCATCCAGCTTTTCCTGGGGACCCCTCTTGGCAAGGAAGCTAGGTGGCTCGTGCCAGCTTGCCACTGTGTAGGGTGGACACATCACCCAGCTCCATTATTGCAGGGTTGTGCTGCGAGGCATGCCAGCTCATGCTGGTTTATTATTGTCCATCCAGGAAAGCTGGACGCATAGTGCTGGTTTGTTATTGTAGGGTTTCTCAGGAAGGTCGGCCAGCTCATCCTGGCTTGTTATTGCTCAGGGCACCTAGGGGGCTGGCCAAGAAACTTCCTGCAAAGTGGGGTGACGGAAATGAAACCACACCTGATGAATCACATGGGTGCCACGCAGCAATAAGGGACAGTGGCAGTGGGATGCTGTGCCCCAGCTCCACCCGGCACAGACAAGCTCATGGGAACAAACACTCATGGCTCCCCTGGGGCAGTGATGCTGGCTGAGAAGTGAGAACACGGGGCAGGGAGGGGAGAAATGGGGCTTGTGCCGTGCCAGCAGCAGAGGAAGGGCAGAGCAGCACTCTCAAGCAAACCCTGAGAGTGGTGGGGGGATGCTGGACCTAGCGTGACCCTGAGCCAACTGGGGATTAGCTGTGCCACCAAGGCTCCAAGCAGAAGAAGCCTGGGGCTGAGCCAAGTGAGATTAGGAGCTCTGGGGGAAATCTGGGTGCGCTCAGGACAAAGCTGAGCTGCTCCTCCCTGGTGGCTTTGCAGTTCCTTCCTGGCATGGGTGCACCCGGCCAGTGGGGCAGCCCCTGGGACACTGTCCCATCCTCACCCGAAACTGCAGCAGGAAATGCAGAGGGGACAGCAGGGCTAATCCCTGAGCTGACACAGGCATCTTGCTGGCAGAGTGGGTTGGCAGTACAGGGTCTGACATGCCCCAGAAGCACTGGCACCACTGCTGGCACCACCACTGAGTCACTGTCACCTCCCCTTGCTGGTGACAACCCATGTTTCCTATTTCCTGCAGCCAGCACCATCCCTGGCATGGTACCACTTGCCCAGAGAATGGAGGGGCACACATCCCCTTCATCACCTGTGCCCTGGTGATGCAGATGTTCCTTCTGGGTGGTTACCAGGTGAGTCTGGTGGCCAGTGTTCCTGCAGGCACTGATCAACTGTGCCCATGCCTAGGTACCCCCCATGGTGCCTTATTTTTCCCCTAGTGCCCAGATGTCCACCTGAGCAGAACCCACCTGTGGCAGTGCCCAGGTGTCCCTGCAATGCCCAGCTGTCCCACGGGCAGTGCCCAGCTGCTCAGCACAGATGTTGGGTCTTGGCCAGGCAGCAGATTGAGTGTCAGGCTTGCTCTCAGCACAGCAGCAGTGGCAGGAGGCTAGGCTGCCTGGCGAGCACACAGCCCCTTCATTCATGGCAAAAATAGCCCCCCGGGGTGTGGTCCAGCTTGGAAAAGCCCCCTCCAGCCTGGCCAGCCCATGTTTATTCAGCAGGGGACGCGCTGCTCTCCCCCTGACCGTGGCCCCGTGCCGTCTCCGTGCCAGAGCAGACGTTCTTGGATGCGGTTCCCCAGGTCCCCCCTGGCCAAAACACACAGGCTGGGGCATAGGGTGGCAAAGCCCTAAAAAGCACTGGGTTTGTCTCCAGGAGGAGCAGCTCCCAGTGATGTCATGAGAGTTTGCGAGCGGCTACATGAAAGGGGCTCACTGCCTAGGAAATCCATGGGCCTGTGCTCTGCCAGACAAGCCAGTGATTCTTCAGCAAGCAGGGAAGGAAATCTCGGAGAGCCCATGCCAAGCCCTGGGGACAACCCCCCTTCTTCATAGTCCCCCAGGCCCTCCCCCCTGGTCTGCCTTCCTTCCGTACCCAAATCTTAGCCCCAAAGATGCATCCCAATGGCGGGAGCATCCATCAGGCTGGGTGCAGGGGGTGATTTAGGGCCAGGGTGTTTGCAGGGATGAAGCAGAGTAGAGGATTCTCTTTCAGGAGGGATTACGACAGGGACAGCTGGGAACACACAGACTCAGTCCTCTACCCCCTCCCCAAGAGCTGGCTGGGATGTCAACCTGCTCCAGCACGCACTGAAGACATGACCACAGACCCCTTGCTGCATGAGCACTGGGGATGGAGATCTCACCCATCCCTGACCCAGGGAAGGAGGGGAGCTCAGGCTTTGGGACTGCCAATCACCAGCATTACAAATGTGCCCTCAGAAAGAAAACAAAATAAAAACAAAATAAAAACAGAGAGGTGAAAAATTCCTTGACATTTCTCTCCTGTGAGTCCCCAGGGCCAGCAGAGAGGCGAGAGCCTCCGGCGTTTGTCAAGCAAACACTTTCACACCCCAGGCCGCGCTCGGCAAGCTGCCGCTGGAATGCCAAATATATATTTAAGCCCTGCTCATCAAAGGAGCCTGTTCGGAGTCGGTCTCGGGCAATGTGCATGTGGGTTTGGCCCAGAGCAAAAACCAGAGGCACTGAGAACACTGCTTGGGGATGAGAGACAGCGTGCGCGCACGGAGGAGATAAGTGACAGCCTCCAAGGCCATGCGCCTGTAGGTCGCAGGCTGGGCACGAGATACCTGCTGCATTATCAGCTCGTGTCGCACCACGGGGTGGGGATGTTTAGGCTGGAGGACAGCCAGCGGCAGCTCTGCATTCCATGCTGTAAGTCCGGTCAGAGCTGAATGAGCTCAGCCAGCAGTGCAGAGTGCAGGGGGATGAGCAGGAAGTGGCGCTGGGAGAGAACAATTGTGGAAAGGAGGGCTGGCTGAGGACATCATGGTACCCATATCGGGAGGTGACAAGTGTCCTTGGGCTGCAGGTCGGGGTTGGCCAGGAAAGCAGATCATTGCCACAAGCAAGCCCGGCACGCTGGTGCTGTGAAATCAGGCATTACACGCTTGTTGCCCACAGCAGGAGCAGTTCATTGGTGTTACACGGGGACAACCCTGGCCAGGGGGAGCCCATAGGGGTCTGACCCTGTGCAGCCGTGCCCCCACCCGGGTTCATCCCCAGGTGAGGGGAAGGAGCGCAGGGCAGTGGGTTGGATTTCAGGCACCTGCTGCAAATAAAACATCCTGTCAGGAGCGTCCCCTCTTGAGAAAGAGACGGAGTCCCAGCAGGGCTGTGGGGACACAGAGGGACCACATCCCCATCTATCTCTACCCCGTAAGGTTTAGCTTTGGGAGCTGAGCAGCTCCTGCAGGGCTGGGGCAGGGTGAAGGATGCTCCCAGCCATTTCCCACAGCTCTCATGGCTGCCATGCTGTCAAAGACTATGCAACCCAAATTCTGAACTCCGTGACAGCAGCATTGCTCTGCCCCATGCTCACCCAGAGTAGGGATGCTGGCCAGCTCTTCATGCATGGCGAAGAGGAAATCACACCCAGCCCGGCAGCATGCCTGGACTGCTGCCAGTCTCTCTTCCTCCTGCTGCACGGATGTTTCCTCCTGCTCCTCCATTCGTCCACCTTGGTGCCTGCTGTGCTAAGGCTCTGTGCGCTCTGCTCTCATCCCCACGCTTCAGCCCTTGCCTGCTCCATGCAGCAATGCCTTGCACTGATGGGTTTGCCCACCCGTTTTTAAAAGCCTTGCCATTTCCATTCTATATTTTTCTACTTCCTTTTTGTTCAGTGTAGGATTATTTATCAACAGCCCCAAAACAGTGTGGCCAAGATCCCCTCAAACCCCCTGGCTCCAGAAGCTGAGGATGTGAGCCTCTCTGACCACCTCAAAACACAAAAAAACACGTCTCTTCAGTGGATGCCAGCACATCTACAGACCAAGCAAGAGAACAGGAATCAATTACAGGCCTGGCAAAAGCAGGGCTGCTCTGGGGCTCTGGCGCCAGCTCTGTGCCTACGTGGCACCGCACTGGGTGCACTGGGGCTGAGAGCAGCCCACCTTTTGTCGGCACACCCCACAGCCCCCAGGGTGCAGATGTGCCAGAAGCTGGCAGGGACACACAGGGGAACCACTTGAAAGCCATAGTAGGAACGTGCTGGTAAACCAAGGCCACTCCTCTGCTTCTCTAGAGCACTGCTCCGCATGTTATTTATAGACTGTGCTCCGGGTGCCCACCCAAAGGGAGTTCAACCCGTAAGGTGCACACTCTTCGCCTGCTCTGCAGCTCCCAGCAGTCCCAGTCAGAACTGCCCCAGACCTACCCACTTGGGAGCTGGGATGCTCATGGCATGGTCTCACAGCCTGCACAGTGGGACTGCTGCCTTGCTCTGGCCACCTGCACGCAGCACAGGAACACAGAGATGGGCTTGGAGAAGGGCACGGGGACTCCTAGCATCTCCCAAGGGCCATGGGATGAGGATGCTCCTGCAGCAACATGTGCCCCCAGCACCAATCAGGAGCAGGTTGCTGAATGTATTCCACAAGTGTGTGGACAGTGTGGGGGACACGTCTCCTGCAGCTCACCCCTCATGCTATGCATGTCCCACTGACACCGGTGATGGGAATAGAGCCCTCTGGACCGTCTCCTCAGCACCCGCAGATCGTGATTACTGGCCCTGAGTGGACCTGAGTCTTTCCACCCCAACCACAGAGGGGAAAGTTTCCCAATTAAAAACCTAAAACTGGCAACAAGGTGCCCATGGCAGCAACCTTTTAAACTGGCCATTAAACTTTATAAGTTAGACGGGCACCGGGAGCAAGCGGCAGAGCTGCAGGAAAACAAGCCGCCCCTCCTCAGGCAGCCTAACCACGGCTGTCCCCAAAGCCACAGGGCTGACGTCACGGCATGACCTCACCCCGTCACCCACTGCCTGGCCAGCCTCAGCCCCGTGTTTACCCCTGCCTGGCCCCAGTGCTGTCCCTCGCAGCCTGCTTTCCCTTTGAGGTCAGCAGCCCCAGGGCCTGGCGAGGAAGAGGAAAAGAGCAGAAAGACGGAAACCAAACCTCATTGCCCACAAAGGCGGGCTGCAAAACACGGAGCCCTGGCAGCTCCCTCCCAGCCCTACTTCTCCCGGCCATGTGCTCCGTCCTGCCCTAAGTGAGGTAGTCTTGAGGGACCATGGTGCACAGCTCTCATCCCAGCTGTGGCTCACAGATCCTGCCCTGGCCATGCCTATATCTGTTCTCCCATTTTCCTGCAGATGGGCTGAGAGTGAGTAGCAGAGTCAGGCAGGGATGCTCCGCAGGTACACTTGAGGAACTGCATCCCAAGGGGCTACATGCCTGCCCCCAGCCCTGCTGGGATAAAGCTGGGGACATGTGGCCAGCCCCATGACACTGGATTTTGGCTGGAGGAGCAGAAAGACAGAGCACCAAGGCACCAGGACATCTGCCTCTGGATCTCTCCAAATTGCCACCAAGTTTAGCCAGGCACAGGTGTGCCTGCGGTGCCAGATTACCCTGCTTGGCAAGGTGAAAGCTCAGCCAGAGAGGGATGAAACTGGTCTGGCAGTGATGCTGGAAGAACACCATGACATTTTTTGGAGCATGGGAGCAGCCAGGGGACAGCACTGGGAGCCCAAGCCCTGCACAAAGCCCGACCGATGCGCTCAGCTTGGAGCTGCATGATGCCAGAAAATGAGTGAGAGCCACAAAACCCACAGGGGCTCACGAGGGGATAGTGAGGGAAAGAGCAGGGGCAGCTGCAGCAAGCACACGGCACTGGTCAGAACAGGCTGGGAAGCCACTGTCCCTATGTGCTGCTGTGCAGAGCCACATGGGGCACATTTTGCCCGCTGTCACCTCCACCAGAGGTCTGTGGGTTGCATTTATAGCCTCAGCCGCAGACCCTGTCCTCATAGCATCCATGTCCTCTGGACCGCATGGCGCTGGCCTCCATCCCTCAGCCCGCAGCATTGTGGAGAGCGGGCACCCACTGCACCCACTGCCAACCCTCAGTGCCTGGCACATGGGTGCATGCACGCACGCACACTGCTTGCACCCTGTGAGCATCGATCAGTGGGGAAGCACATACACGCGCTCACAAACAGGGCAGCCTCTGCAAACAACTGCTTGTTAAGTTAAAATTAAACTCTGCACAAATATTGACCTTTGGAGGGGACACAAACCCTGCCGATATATTTACCAGCTTTATAAATGGGCCTGACCACAGTGCCCTATACACTGGGCTGCAGGAGACGAAGATTGTGGAGGTGCCCAGATGCCATCCCACCATCATGGGGCTCTGCCTGGACAACACCACCATGACCCTCAACTGCCTTCCTGCCCCAAAGTGGGGCTCACCCTGGGAAAGGTCTGATCCCAAGGATGCATAGAGCAACTTGGTTGTCACAGGACAAGCGATGAGTTCTTCTCCTAGGGGGAGAGTTCCCCTAGGACTCCTGTTGGGCATCCAGTTGGTCATCTAGCAAACAAAAGGGCTCTGCACATCCAAGGAGCCCGACATGATGGTGCTCAGTCCCAGGATGCAGAGGGAGGGGAGAGCACGGCACATACAGCAGGGGATGCCCGAGTTCCAGCTCTCGGAAACACTGAATAAAGTCTTATTCAGGCTGATGTAAAACACTGTTAAAACACACAAAAATCCTTTGAGTAATGGGCGAGCGGGAAAGAGGCATCTATAATTAACAGTAACTGTTCGAGACGGTCGCTGCCCAGAGATGTGTACTGTGCAAAACCACTTGAAAAGGCCCCGTCTGAAAGGCGAAGCCTGGGGTTTTTCAAGAAGCCCGTCATGTAACCATCCTGGCCCTTCCAAAATAATTCTGCCATATTAAAAAAACCCAAAACCTCAGCTTAATCGCCCTGCAGCACTGGGACCAGAGAGCTCTGAGGAGAGGGGAAGGGAAGCACCACCGGCTTCCAATTAGAGCCTCGTTAGAAAGGAAAGCTGGAGAGCTATTAGAGAACAAGCCGGGAGTGAGCCCAGCCTTGGAAGCTGGAAGGGACATCCCCACCTCCCTGCCCCATTGGTGGGCACAGTGGGACGTGGGGGTGGCAGGGTCCCAGCTGCGGGCACTGAGCAGAAAGATGGGAGACACCCTTGGGGGAATGCTGCAGGAGCAGGGGTCAAAGCCCCCTGGGATGCACTGACACTGCATGGGGCAGGGTTTGGGGATGCTCAAGGGGGAGCTGGGGACAGAGAAGAGGGAGAAGATGGGGAACTGGGGGCTGTAGTCTTTGCTGCGTCCTCCCACCTGCAGAAATACAAGGACCAGAGATCGCACATCTGCATGGCACATGATCTGCAAAGCCACAGCTTTGCCCAGCCCTGGCTGGCAGCTGCATGGGGAGAGAAACCTCACAGTAAGCGCATCCCTCCCCTCCTTGCCCCTCAAGTCCCCATCTCTCCCACACAGTGCCTTCCCATTCCCTGAGCTCGGTGCAGCAGCCACAGCCAGACACCAGAACTCCAAAGCACGGCCAGCTTGCCGCAGGTGCCAGGGCATCGCCCGCACTGCAGATTTGGCCGCAGCATCCGCTTGCTTCATCGGCTCACAGTTTAATTGCACCCAGCAGCCCTGCCGGCCGGGGCAGGCAGTGGGCACCCGCTCTTCGGCTGCAGCCTGGCCCAGGGCTGGGCAGGAGGCACATTGCCCGAAGCAGCCTCCCCTTCCCATCCCACAGCCTGGGACCCATCCAACACAAAGTTAATTTCTAACCATGGGTAACCACCAATGCCCAAGCAGGGATGATTTATCCCCTATCTGCCTGGGTCGGATTTATGAGCCACACATCCCCTAGGCTGCGATAAAGGCCATGTCTGTGCTCCTCCATCCCCCCCCTGCCCATAGCCCCTCCGTGTGGACCTGCCGCCCCCCCACCCCATTTACAAGCCTTTCCCCAGTGCGGAAACCTGACAGCCCACAGAAGAACAGTAAACAGCACAGAAAATAACACCCGCTGGAGGCCAAGCAGAGACGCTCTGGCCGGGGAAGCCACAAATGGTTCCTGCTTTCGGGACCTGCTCAAGAAAACAGAGTGGGATGGACCCCAGGCTTTTAGCAGCCTTTGAAAGGGGCGAGAGGAGATGCTATGAAAGCTGAGGCCATGCTGGGGATAGCGGGACAATGAGGACCAGTCCCCATAGCATCAGACAGAGGCAGCCCCAAGTGGGAGCAAGCGTTTCCCTTGCAAACAGAACCACTGATAAATGGTGGAAAATTCCTTGATGCATCATCAGCATGGTGTGAAGATAGTGGAATCAGGAGCCCGAAACAGGGCCAGGTACTGTTTATACTTACCCCTGCATCTGGGGCTGAGCAGAGGGTAACAAGGGAAGGCAGCCCCCAACTGCACAGCACAGGGCAGAGCCCTGCAAGAAGCAGGATGGAAGGAGGGACCATGTCACAGCTCTCAGGGCAGGACTTTGGCAGCCCCTCACCATCCCCAAGCCCTCTGTGGAGCTGATAGCGGCAGCTCTGGCAAGAGAGAGAAGAGAGCCTTGTTCTGAGGCCAAGACTAAGGCGATTCAGTGCTCTGGTCCCCTGAGGTTTCTCAGGTGAAACCTGTCTCTGTAATGGCTGTGTCTGTAAAATGTATGGAAATGCCCATAAAACCTGTATCAAATGCTGCATGGATATATATGGACATATGAAATTAGGAGTGCATGGGGAATTGGGGCAGGACGGCTCCCTCCGAGCCATAAACATGCACCAGAAAGAGGCAGGAGGGCAGCAGCTCCAGGAGCTGCACAGACGGGTCGGCACTCCATGGAGCTGGGGCACGGGCACCACGGCTCCAGCCACTGGCACGATAGGATGCCACCAGGACACAGAGACCTCACCATGGGGCAGCATGGGAACAGAGCCCTGAAGCAGGCTTGGCATCCCTTGTCCTGACAACCCAGCCGCTCGCATGGAGTGGGAGGTCCTGGCATCTGCTGAGGGAAGATGCATGTCAGTACCTACAGCCATCCCCTGGTGTATGCCCAGCATACACCTGGCAAAATCAGGATGATAGCAGCAGAAGTAACTCCAGACTCAGTAACCTCACTACCTCTGTGCAGCTCTGCTCTCTCCTACACTGTTCACCTCAGGGTGCATCGCACTGTAGCTCCAAAGCACAAGAGTTGCAGCCTGTGCATGGGGAATGAAGGATGTATTTGACTCCTCAGCAATGGGATCACCTAAATTCCCCAGACAGCAGCAGTTCTTAGTGTTATCAATATCTGAGAGCCATCAGGAGCCTGAAGTGAGGGATCTGAGGATAGAGGAGAGGTGCAGGGACAGTGGGAAGACAACCGCCAGTCCCCATCGGGAAAAAGAGGTGCTCAAACAGTGCTGTGGGGTGCATAAATCAACACACTGCAAACCCTGCTGGGTTTGATAGCAGCCCTGGGAATGCAGCAACCCCTATGCCCCATCCCCAAGGGGAAGCGGGGGCATGAGAATACAACAGGGTACCATTCAGAGCAAGCAACTTCTATTTTTACTCCGAGGGCGTTTGCACCAAATGTGCAGCACATGTGCAACCCCAAACATGCAGAGATACTGAAGTGTACCTACAGCACAGGAAACTCTTGGGGTCTCTCTGCTTGCCTGCTGGTCTTCACATCCACTTCAGTGAGCAGAGCCTTACCACCATCAATATCCCACTGTATGAACCTGCCATGAGCCAGGTGAGAGACCTTATGACCCTCTGCAGCAGATTTGCCTTTTCCTACAATTCCATGACTTCAAGAGCTGAGGTTTATATGAAAACTCCAAATATCAACGTGCTTTGCAGCAAAATCATAAATAAATAGGCAAATCCCTGCCAAGGATTAAGCAATACATCACAAGAGCAGCTGAGCCATGTCAGGCTGCTGTTTGCTCCTTGCACCGCACTGGGCAGAACCCAGTTGGCTCCCTTCCTTCTTCCCTTGCCCTAGCAGAGACCGGCAGCTGGACCCCAAACCCAGCCCTCCACAACTCCCAGAAACGCTTCCAATCCTAGTAGCCTTCCTAAAGCAAAAAAATGGGCTGAGAACCCCCAGATCTGGGGCTTAACCCTGCTGATCCATCTGATCACCCAAGAGAGCTCAGCACAGTGGGACCTGTATGCCCTCAGAGCCCTTGTGCTGCAGGAAAGCCCAGGGCAGGGACAAGCCCCAGGCATGTCCCAGTTAAAAACCCACACCTGGCAAGGCACAGGCTGCGTCCCGGCTGCCATCAGTGTGGGGCTGTGCTCAGAGATCGGGGTAAAGCCCGCCGGTCACTCCACCCCACATCCCTGCTGCGTGGCAGCTGCCACGTGGCTCTCATTAAGGGGACAAAGTGCCTCTGCGAGGCACAGCCCTGCTGCTTGGGAGCATCCCTGCGTGAGGGCAGCAATAGGGCGATGCAGAAATGCAAAGCTAAGGACACGGAGAAACAGCGTGGGCAGTGCCAGGGCTGCAGGGGTGCAGAGCAGACGTGCAAAGCCAGGATGCAGAACCGCAGCTCCGACACTGCGGCAACACAGTGCCCAGGATGCAGCGAGGCGGTGCTGGGATGCGGAGCTGCAGTGCCATGCTGCAGAGCTGCACAGCCGCGGCAGCACGCAGCCGGGAGCTGAGGGCCACCAGCCTTCTGCAGCTGGTGACAGGGCGCCATCTGCCGTGTCCTTGTCACACACTGCTGTCCCCAAAGCACCAGCGCTGAGCCAACATTACACTTGGCCGCGCAAACGCAGCGTTAGCCTCACGACAATTCTGGCTGCCCGCTGCCAGGGCCAGCAGCAGGGTGGCATGCCCGTCTCCAGCCCTGTCCCTTGTCCTCAGCCTCTCCAGCAGCCTGGGATGTGCACACGTGCAATGCACCTGCACATTGCATGTGCAGACGTGGCACTCCACCGGACAGCCCAGGGATGCTGCCCAGGGAGCAGAGGGCACACAGGGCCACCTGCAGTCCCCTCGCACAGCTTGGGGACAATGCACAGGTCCCCGGGCACGGCAGCAGGCTCCTGTGCTCAGCCAGTGCAGTGTGAGGTCACACCCAGGCCTGTGAACCCAGGCAGGCACAGGAGGAACCTTCAAGTCGCACAATTCCTATATTATGTAGTACTAATAAAAAAAAAAAAGGGGGGGGGGGGAGTAGGGCTTGAAGTTTTCTTAGTGCCACATAGTAAAGTATTTATAGCAATCCAGGCGTGAATGGGCTGCTCACAGGCCACACTCCTCCTCGGCGTCAGGATCTCCAGGAATTATTCTGTGCAGTCACATTGTTGTATTCACCCCGAGATTGAGTTTAATTACAGACAGGCGGGCAAACAGGCTGTCAGTGTTCCAGCCTCGCCGGCAGAAGGGCGACTGAGCTGCCTTTAATGAACGGATTTTAAAAAGACCCAGGGCTGAAAGAGTGAGGGGGGGAAGGAAGGAGGGGGGGGACGTGAGGCTCTGGAAAAGGCATGGGGTGAGCAGGGGGACAGGGCTGGGATGCAGACAACAGGATGATGGTGGGCACATAGAGGGAGAGGTGCATGGCTGAGCTCTGCCCAGATGTAGCACGGCTGCTCCAGCTGCAGGAATGTGCACTTAGTGCAGGATGGCAGATCTGTTCGGAGACCCAAAGAAAAAGGGGTTGGGGAAGGCTCCCAACTTATTACAGAGCAGGGTATAAACAGAACAAATAAATATAGAGCTGCTTTATTACAAGGCCGACCATCTCTGGTGGCTGGCTGATTACAGGGCAGGCTGCTCCAGTGCTACCCAAGCCCGGACCTCAATAAAGGCCAGATTGGAGCTGCCTTCTGCTCATTTACAACTCTGCCATGCCGCTCAGCCCCGCGTGTGCCCACTGCTCTGCATCCCATCACCGGGATGCAGCAGTGAGGGAGAATGAAAGTTTAAACAAATAGTGAGTAAGCGACGAGTAGGGCAGGCGGGATCAGCAGCCTGGCAGACACGCTCTAAAAATACCGTTTATTTTCCTAAGGACTTCCAAAACCGGTGATTTACAAAATAAAAATAAAGGAATAAAAACTATAAGAATTATAGATGCATCGTGGGGGTGGGAGGGGGGAAGACCCAAGAACAAGGAAAGAAAAACACCCTGATGAGTAAGGCGCACGCATGACGTACATAAATCCACCGGGACGGAAAGGCACACACGGGAGCAGCACACGTGCGGGGTTGCTCCACAGGCTGCACACAGCCAGCTCTCTGCTCTCTGCTCCCCCGGGCCGAGGGCATTCACCTCCATGCACACACACACGCATCTTTCCAGGGCTGAAAAGGCACTTTGTCTCCCAGTCCCCAGCTGGGATCCCAAGCCATCCCGCAGCCCCAAGGGCTCCCGCGACCACCTTGGTGCTGAATCCCTGTGCCTGGCGCCAAGCCCCCAGCATGCCCACAGCTGATGGGGGAAAGGGAGAGTGGCACGTCCGTGGGGCTGTGGGCCGGGAGGCTTCAAAGGAGTTGATTTAGTATTGTTTCACCTGCCCTGAAATGGGCGCTTGAGTGAGGGATGGAGGTTGCCTAGGGTCATCCTGGCTCTGAACAGAGCCCTTATAGCGTGAGGAACGAGAAAGTGGCTGCCCTAGTAGGAGATGGTCCTCTGGGCACAGTTTGTGGGACAAGTCTCATATGTCCTCCATGCACTGTTGTGCCAAGGGCACACTTCCCCAGACAGCTCCCCGCTGTGATGGACACGTCACCCCGACCACCAGCTCCACTGGGGTCCCCGTGATGCCTCAGCACTGCTGCACTGCTAGGGTGAAGAGGCAGAGATGAAAAAGAGAGCAGGCAGTGCCAGCGCTGCTCCCAGTTCTTCAGCACTTGGTAAGCCTCCCAGCTCCAAATGCACCACCACATTCCCAGGGTCCCCACCCCACATGCTGCCCACCATGCCCAGCAACCCCATCTGGCCACAGAACTCTGACTGCCCTTTCATCGCAGCACCAACCTGCCCTGACAACAGTGAAGATACAAACGGCAAAGCAAGGCACAGCAGAACCCCAAATCTCCTATGGGATGGCAACACCCGTGCACACCAGGGCACCTGTATCCTTTCTGCCCTTTCACCACTGCTGCCCTCCACTCTCACCTGCACTGCTCAGGACCGGAGCTGTCACACAGTCAGCCCCCCCTCACCCCCCAGCCCAGAAAGCGGAAAGCAGATCCTTGCAAAGGGCAGCTAATGCGGAAGCTGATCGCATCCCGTAGTGCGATCCCGGCGGGTGAGGAGCAGGGCAGCTCCTGGGTCGTCAGGTTATCGGATGATAACAAGGCAGCACAGCCCGAGCACGCGACTTCCAGCAATGCAAGGCTGCTTCCTTTGTTTTGGGAAAACAAGAGGGGAACCAGACCTTTTCTGGCACGTTCTTGCCCGGTCTGAAACTGTCCCCCGTGTGCACCGGCTCTGTCCCCCTGCCCCATCCCAGCGCTGTGGCCACAGGATGATGGGGACAGAGCCAGCCTTGGCCCTTTCCACCTCTCCCAGACCCAGTGATGGGGCTCAGAGAGGCCAGGACACCGTGCTCTGTGCCATGGGGACCCTGCCTGGGCCAGCTTAGCTCACTGCTGTCCCCAACCCCAAAGGTGGGGTGAGCCCCCTGCCCATGCAGGGAGCAGCACGGGCCTCAGCAACTGTCCCCTCATCCCTTGCAGCTATAGCCCCACTCCCCAGAGAGCTGCGGGTTGGATGGGGGTATGGGAGCCCCCCTTCCCCTTCCCCAGAGGAGGAGGAGGAGGAAACATAATAAGAAAAATAAAATTTATAAGCCAGGCAGTAATTACAGCGTGGCTACAAAAGGCTGCCTCGTCAGGGCCATCATTATGTGGCTAAATTTAACGCCCCGTGGCTGCTCGCGGGGGGAGCCGCGTCCCGGGGCTCTGAGCATCCACACAGACGCCGGCCCCGCTACCTTCTCTCCGTGCCGGCAGGGCAGCGCAGCTGAACGGCAGCCAAGAAAGCCATAAAGCAGGTCAGAATTTTTTTAATAGTCTATTTACCAAGATGCTGTTTTTACTGCCGAGGTTTCTCTCGTTTTATCTCTGGCTTTTTTTTTTTTCTTCTCTCTCTTTTTCCCCTGACTCCTGAACAGACTGGGCTGTATTTTCTGGTTTAGGTTCCTCTCTCTCACTTGCTCTAAATACTATTTTCAGAACTCTAATTTTATATGGTATGTCCCTTTTTTTTTTTTTCTTTCCTCTTTTTTTTTTTTTTTTTTTGGTAAATATTTGCCATGACTAAGCCAGGACACATCCCGTTTAAAAGGCTCCCATCCCACAAAACATCAGCCCTTTAATGACATGAATCTCATTAGCTCTCCCATGAAAAGAGGTATAGAAAGGGAGCATCACTCGGTCCCTCTGAGTTCCTGTATCTGCACAGACGTATATTTAGCCGTGTGTACTGTACAGTCACAGAAGAAGACAGTCTGGGCACACGCACACCACCCCATTCACATAGAGGGACCAAAAACAGGGGCCCCTGGGATGGGCTCTGTGGCCAGTGGGTTTTGGGATATCCGTCTGTCTGGGATGGGTTTGGGAAGGGCTCTGAGCCCCACAAAAGCCAGGCCGGGCCCTGGGAGCCTGTGGCCAAACACAGAGGAGCCTCAGAGCCCCTCCAGACTGGGCTTTGGGATCTTCTGGGGCCAAGCACGGGGCAGGCAGAGCCCATCCAGATCCATGCATGGGCTACTCCAGCCTTCTCCCAGCAAGACCCACTAACTGAGTCTCACTCTGTGTCTCCATCCATAGCAGCATCCTCAGTCGGCAGTCCCTTCCACTCTAAAGTTCCTTACTGGGCATGGTCAACCCTACTATAGCATGGTCATTACTTCCTCAGCATGACCATCTTCCTTGGTGTGGTCTTTCCTTCCTCACCACGGCCAGCCCTTCCTTGATATCGTAATTACTCCCATGCCATGGTTACCCTTCCTCTTGACTCATGCTCTCAATTGCCAACTGGTACCAGAGGTGGAATCCTCAGGAGATGCCATGGGCTTCTCCATGGCTGAGATGTCACCCACACAGCCTGAAGTCAAAAGCAGCAGGAGACATCCATGGAGAAGAAAGGAAATGTCCACAGCGAAGAGCGGTGACGTCCTTGGAGAAGAGTGAAGATTTCCATGGAGAAGAATTTGCTCTTTCTTTCCCAGGTCCTGTCTGTTTGTTCCCCATTTCTAGTCTAACCAGGTTATGATGCTACTCTTAAGCTCCATTGCACCCCTTGCATTTTGATACTGGCTCCTCGAGAGCCATCCCCAACAAGCTGGGAGTGCATGCTACAAACATCTCTGAGCCCGCGTCCAGCTGAAGCTGTGCTCCCACATCTATGTGAGCGCTCCTTCACACTTTGGGGGAGACAGTAAGAGAATTAACCCCACATCTGGCTGCAGACAAGCAGCACTGCTGCAGGCAGTTCCACAATCCAGAACACCGGAGGAGCTAAGGTGCACAAGGAGAGCCCCACCTGGCCGAGCAAGCGGCTTCAGAGCTGGGGCTTTCTGGAAAAGTGCAGCCATCCTATGCGTGAGCCATAGCCAGACTTCAGCACGTGTACCAGGAAGGGCTGTGCGCTCCCCCCTTGCACACGGCAGCCAACATTAATTCATTAACAGTCCCATTAACACCCAGCTGTGGTTTCCCCCCAAACTCAGGCAGGGACCCGCTCCCCTGTGACAGCTGCTGACAGGCCAAGTTTCCACATTCAGTCCTTCTGGAGTTCTGTATAAAAATAAGTGGTGCTTTTTTAAAAAGGAAAACTGTATTTCCCCTCTACGCACACCCGCACGCGCGCACACACGTGCTGCGCTCACAGCAGGAATTTGCTCACATTTCCCCCACCCACAAACACATCTTCTTTGGCCAGAGACCAAATGTGGGCATTTTGAGCCCGAAATATCAGGCTTTTCAGCACCCGGGTCACAAAAAGCTGGCACTGCCCTGAGCTGGGCTGAAACACGTGCCCACTCCCACATCACCAGGCTTTGCCATGCCCCTTCCCTCACTGTGTCATGGGTGTCACACAGGGTCTGATCTTCTCCAGTCAGCCCAGCTCAGCCTCAGCATCCTTCCCATTGTCACCCCTGGGGGTGGGAAGCCCTCCGAGTTGCTGGTCCTGGCCAGGGCTTCACCCAGCATCCCCAACAAGGCAGCCATCAGTACATCCCCAGGAGATGCCCTCAGCATCCTACTTGGGGAATGGTGCCCAATTTCTGGCACCTAGTTTCTATTTTCTCCTTTTTCTCCTTTTTATTGCCTTTTCTTGGCAGCTGTGAGCACCAGCTACTCCAGTGCTTCCTGAGAAGATGCCCAGACAAGCACCCATCAGGACCTGGTACCCAATGCCTGTTTTGCCCCTTGCACATCCTCATCTTTCCTAGGCAGCCATGAGCACCATGTTGGGGAGACAACACCTGGCCCTCCAAAAGCCCTAGACACCCAAGTGCCCCCAAACCCTTTCCCTAACACATTGAAGGCACCACAGCCTGCACTAGGGGAACTGGAGCTGGCCACTGCTTCAGTTCCCTAGGGAGGGCAGGGCAAGGGCCATATATCTCCCAAACACCAGGCCGCTAGCAAAACGCCCCACATCCCTTTGATACAGAGGTGTTGGGCTCGCTGAGAGCCCTATAACTACTCGTGTCTTTAAATAGCAAAACTCACAAATGCCCCCATAGGGCTCGGTGTCTATAAGTTGTCTATATATTTGTGTACACACATGCACACAACACACAGAGATTTATTCGTGTTTTCAGAGCGGTTCAGGAGACATTCCAGGACGAAATTCCAGCCAGCGCTGGAGCCAAGAACATCAGTCGCCCCGGCGCACGCTGCCCCCTCTGCCTGCGCACACACTAAATACGGAAAGGGAGAGGTATAAATAGGCAGAGAAATACATGAATGGCTCTGTTTCCTCACACAGATAAATAGTACACAAAGGTCCGAGCCGAGAGGGAGCAGGCGGCCTCAGGAATGCCATGGCTTTGCCAGGGCGTGCGCCCGGAGGGCAGGATGTGCCCCTGGGTGCGCAGCAGCCAGCGCAGATGTGCACAGCTGGATGGAGCCTATCCTCTGCATAGCAGAGCACAGGGGCACTGGGCAGGCAGGGAGCGGCTCCCAAAATGACAAGAAAGTAATATTCTCATCCAGACCCCAGCACAGGGGATGGAGAAGCTGCCACCATCCTATACTGACACAGAGCAGTTCCTAAGGGCCCCATCACAGTTCATCTTGTTCTCTTCCCCAGATCCCTCTTTGCTCACAGTAGCTGCTGCCACATCCCAAGATGCAGGGCTGGGACAGCCACTGCCCTGCACAGAGGAGAGGGGCAGATGACACCAATGCACTGTCCTCTCACCCACTCTTTTCCCTCCTCTGTCCTCAGTACAGTTCAGGCCAGGCTGGGTTGCAGGGCTGGGAGAAGCCTGTAAACCATGGGGCTGAGAGCCCCAGCCCAAGGGAGCGGGCTGTCGGGGCAGCAAGATTGTCCCTCACAAGGCCCTGCAGTTGCTCTGCTTTCCGGAGGGGGAAGGGGCTCTCCCCCTTCAATGCCGCCATTTGAGCTGAGGCCTGGCACTGGCTCAAACCACTGCTTACTGACGCAAGATCAATCATCCCCTGCGTGGTCGGTGCCCATGCATGGGCTGGGGCCACTGCTGCATCAGAGGGGCTCTAGGCCCTGCTGCCAGAATGCCTATGACACCCCTTTGCTTGAGTGCAGTAACAACCAAAACATGGCACAGTATCCTGGCACAGCATAGCATTATGTGGCACTGCATGATACAGAATTGCATGACACAGCATGGCAGAGTACAGCACAGTGTGTCATAGCATAGCATGGCATAGCATAGCATCACATGGCACCTCATAGCATAGTATGGCATGACATGGCACACCATGATGGTACAGCATGGCATGGCACATTGTATGGCAAAGCACAGCATAGCACGGCATGGCACAGAGTGGATGAGAAAGCCCTCAAATGCAAAGAAGGGCTCCCTGTTTGTGCCTGTACATCCCTGTACATGCACACTGGTGCATCTCCATGGGTTATGCCATAATCCAGGGAGAATCACCACAATGACCAACTCCACCTCTCCACCCCCAAAAAAGCCTCCAGGTGGAACAGGCTGCCTGTGTCCAGCTTGTGTTACATGCTCTCCAGGTCATGCAGTGCAAGGACTGTGGCTGAGTGCAGACACAGCCACTGGGGTCAGGCTACAAGCCCCACACTGCAGCAGGCACCCTACGGTGTGCATCCTTAGCCCTAACAGGGCAGGACGGGCAGCTGTGATGGAGCAATCACAGTCAGCAGGCAGGCAGCCAGCACGGCCCCAGCTGTGCCAGAGGGGGTTTGTTCCTTGCCCACGGTCTGGGCGCTATTTTGGGCAGCCCACTGCCCCGCAGTGCCCATGCCAAGTCTGGTTTTAGCAGTGTGCAGCTCCACTGACTCACCGCTTGTATAAGCGGCCTGTGGTCGCCGGCGGTGGCCCAGAAAGTGCGGCCCAGTCGGGGCCCCCCTCACCTGATGGTGCCTGAGCAAATAAATAAATAAAGCCACACTGCACCCACCACGCGCCTCAGTGGCAAACACACAGGGCGGGCCCGGCGCCCACGCAGCGGTCAGCCCCCATGCAGCAGTGGGTACCCACACTCACCCCAAACTGCCCCTCTCCCCACAACCTGCAGACGGGTGCACAGAAATGAGTGTAGTGTACAGAAATGGGATGCTGCGTTCTGCCCAATGCACACGTCAGTGCTGGGACGCACACGTGTGCTTTTGCTCAATGATGAGTACAGCACTGAGGCCTGGATGCATACGTGGGCTTGCTCCTCTCAGCCAAGCATCCCCAAGAGTCAGCCCCATGTTCCTCATCTGCCCTGACCCCCAGTCAGCCTTGAGGACTTGTGGCTTGTCCCTGCTAGCGCAGAGCTGTGGCCCTTCCCAGTGCCATGCATATGGAGCTCAGTGCAGATGAGCACCCGCAGCTTCACCCTGTGCCACAGACCATGTGTGTCCCACATCACGCCTGTGCCACTGGCCCAGAGGCAGCTGCAAAGCCACAGCTACCTTGCACTAATTAAAACCATTTGTCATCAGAAGGAGCCAAAAGGCTGTTTCCTCCTCTGCCACCCTGCCACAGCGGGCTGGGTTTGCAGGATGGACATGGTCCCTGCCCTGCCCAACACATTGCCAGAGTCACCCATGGGCAGCCAGCAGCAGCTCCAGTCCCCAGGCTTATTTTTAGCACCTATTAAAAAGGAGAGGCAGAATGGTGCGGGCAAGCAGAGCCTGAGCAGGTGGCTGGCTGCACGTGCTGGCACTGGGCAGGTGAAAGCCAGCAGTACCAGTGAGAGCCCTCCACCTGCCCGCATGCCCCTGTGCCCTGTGGGATGGGGACGGACGCCTGGCCCTGTCCCAGCCCTGCTGCAGAACAATGGGATGGGGCTCTGACCCCCGCACTCCCTGACGTCAGTCCTGCAGCCCCACCAGCCCCAGCCCAGAGTTCCCACTTGCCCTCAGCTGGGGCCACGCTGGAAGCTGGTGTTTGTTTATCTTCCTCTCCAGCATTGCTTGTTTTGATGGCACATCCTCCTCCTCGCTGGGCCAGGTCAACCCGTGAACCCTCCACGTCCTGTTTGCCGGGGCCCTGCACCACAAGCCAAGTGCACAGGGCGGCCGGAGGTGCGGAGCATCCACCCCAGCGTGCACCGGCCACAGGAGATAAAAATATGCAGGGTGAAGCATCCTGGGGCACAGGGGCTATATTTGAACTGATCATATCTGTGAGTTTATCCCAGTGGTTTTGACTGCTCTGTGGCTGGGCCAGTGCAGGAGAAATGACCCTCATCACCACGGGGCTCTCCAGCAGTGCCTGCTGTAGATGTGTCCCTGGACCTACAGCCCCAAGGTGCTCAGCCCTGCAGCTGACCGCTTTCCCCCTCCCCATGTGAGCCCCTGGGCTTGCCAATAAAAGCTGCCGCCTTCACCTTGCCATACGCGTGGCTGCTGCTCTCCCTTAGTTCTGCCTGAGTGCAGGCAGCTGCTAAGCAGTGAACACTTGCCAAAAACTGCGTGTGTGAAAGCGTCGTTTCCTAAACGTATAAATATTCCCAGGGCTTTGCTGGAAAACTCCCCACGATTAGTTACAACACCCTGGCCAGCAGATCCTTGTGAAAGGGCATGCTTAGCAGTGTGCTCCCGTGCAGCTCTGCCTTTGGGGCTGGCAGGTCCTTTCCTCTCCATGGGGCATGTACCATCAGTTTGGGAAGTTGAGGCTTCAAAGCTGCCACAGGCAAAGCTATGGAGTGCATTCCTGCATCCTGCGGCCCCGCACCCCATCACGTTGCCCTCATCATTAAACATCTGCAATCTACAGTCTCATTGCACATGGGACCATCAGAGCTCTCCATCTGACCTCTCAGCCACTGATGTTTAACCACGCACAGCCCGATACTGAGCCCAGCATCTTGGTTTGCTTCCCAGCAGGCTCCCAGCCCGCTTTTGGAGACATCAAGAGATGGAGACTCAACCACTGCCCTTGGGAACATATCCCAGTTGCTAATCACCCTCAGGAACAAAACCATGTGCCTTTGTCCTAGCTGGGAATCGCCTGGCTCTGACTCCCTGTGCCTGGCTCACATCCTGCTGCTCTTTGCTAGATTAAAGGGAGCCCTTTGCTAACCAGCATCTTCTCCTTGTAAAGACCCTCATGCGCTGCAATCAAGGCACCTCTCAATTTTCTTTCTGATAAGCTAGACAGAGCTCTTGCCTTCCAAGTCACTCAATGCCGGGCTCTCTCTAGCCCTCAATGAATTCCTGTGACTCCGCATTGATTGCCCAGTATCTTTTTTACAACCCAGGCATGGGAGCTGGTGGCAGCATTCCCAGCATCCTGCAGTGTGCCCAGAGGGACCCTCTGCCCCTCCTGCACCTCTTGCTGCTCCTATTATAATGCTACACAGTGCTGAAATACCTGCCCATTTTGCAGAGATAACTAGATTGTCTAAACTACTCCAATTAGCCTCACATTCCCAGAGCAGAGCACTGCAGCAGCTCCTGCCAAGGATGGAGATGCCCTGCTGATGCCATGAGGTGTCTGGAAACCCCAGCTTCACAGCCAGAAGGGCAGAAGGAAATCAGGAGTGATGAGGGAACAAGAGAAAAGACAGCAGCAAATATCATGGTGCTCCTTGGGGTGAATCCATCCCAGGCACATGCAGACCTGGTGCCACCTCTCCAAAAGGATGTAGTAGAAATGAAAAGACACAGAGGTATGCAGAAGTCTTTAACAGCTTCTCTGCAGCAGAAGGCTAAAAACCCAAAGAATGCTCAGCCTCAGAAAAGGGCAGCTCAGAAATCCTGATAGAGATTCTATAAAATTCACAGTGGGAGTTCTCCATGGAATTGTACAGAGAAACTGAGCAGCTCCCTCCTCCCTCCAGCACAAGCAGCCTCCCAGCACCACCGAGCAGCTTCTCCCATGCCCTACGCCATAGACCCCAAGCTTCCACCCCACATTCATCTTTAGCAGATGTTGTGCATCCATGCCTTGGACACAGACATACTTCATCATCTCCTAGTACCGGCACGTCCACCTGCATCCTTCCAGCAGCAGCACAGAAACATTTGCCCAGCACTTCTGCCATGTCTGCTTCACTATCAATCATCTTACCACCTCCACCTACTAACAGGCTTAGCCCGTCGCTGGGACTTTGGGGTTTTCTCCTAACACACTAAATAAAACCTTTTCCTTCTGTCCTTCGCCATGATTTTTTCTCTGATGTCTTTAGCTTCTGTTACCCATTTTCTACACTTCATAATTTCTAATTTATATGGATTGCTATCTACTCCTGCTCTCCCATTTGTTATAAACTGCTCTTTTATTTCTAATTGCTGCCTTCACTTTGCTGCTGAACCAGAACGGGCTTTCGGCCAGCACTGCCCTCTTTCTTGATTGTGGAATTGTGGCTTTTTGTGGCTTCTGAGACTCTTCTGAAAGAGCTCACAATTTTCATTCACATTTTTCTATCTAAATGTTTCCTCCTAGCTGATTTCACTCATAATTTCCCCCTGCTTTGGGAAATTAGCCCTTTCAGAGCATGAAGGATATAAATTACTGTTTAGGAATGTCCTTTCTTTGCCCAGGGTGAATGTAATCTGGTCGTGATCATCGGTCCCTAGGCAACCTCTAAGTTTCAGTCCAGCAATGAATTCATCTCTATCCATCATAACCAGGGGGAAACGAAAGCTGCCTGTGCTGGATGCAATGCCTCCTATGTAAAGGAGGATCGCCTCTAATTTTTAGAAGCTCTGCAGATGGTTTATAGCCAGCTGTACAAGAACATCAGCATGTGTCCCACAGAGCAATGTGCTCTCTATGCAGCATGTGTGACACCACACTCTGTGTTCCCAGCTGATACCAGGGTCCCCTGCTACTGCTACTGCTCCCCACTCCTGCACAGCTGGCAAGCAGAAGCTCCGGAGTCTTTTTGCGCTCATTGGTATCAAATAATTTCTGACATTTCCACATTGCTTTGAACCATTTTAGTGGTTCTGTGATAAAAAGGGAGCAGAGGAAAGCTTCTGCTTCCAACCTCACTTTCTCCAAAACACATATCTGATTTCAGAGCCAAGCGTGCCATGGGGTGAGGGGTGAGCGTGACACCAAGAACAGGCTGCACAATCAGCCACTGCAAAGCCGCTCCTAAAAGCCAAAGATGAACCAGAGCAGATGGCATCTCCTCATTCATCTGCTTTCTGCCTGCTGTCAACATCAAGCTTTTGGGTCCACAGGAAGGTGCCCTCAGAGCAGCCAGCTCGGCTCACAGCCCTGGCAATTCCAGCAGCTAGGCAGCGGTGAGAGGATAACAAAACTCAGTGCCATATCCCCAATGGAAGACACGTCCCCAGCCCAGCTTGTCCTTCAGACCAGACAAAAGGGCTCAAGGAGGGACACATGAGAGCACAATGAGCATTACCCCTCTCTAGCCAGGTCCAGCCATCCCTACCAGAGCTCCCCATCCAGCCCAGCAGACCACAAACTGGGGCCTCTAGTTTTCACTCCTCACAACACCTCGGTTGGAGGAAGGAGAAGGACTGGCACCACTCCTTACCTCAGCCATGAAGTTCTGCAGAAATGTCTCCTCGCGGAAGGGCTCTGTTCGCAGGCGATCTGCAAGGGGGAGCAGGAATCAGTCTGAGAGGGACAGACAGACCTCCCAGCCCAGTTTCACATTCTCCTGCCTGTTGGGACTGCAGCTTCCAGGGGAACAGCACTCATCCCCTGAGCCAGCCACACCACCTAGCAGGTCCTTGCTCTGGGGACACATCTTTCAGCTACCCGAAGGTGCAAGTGCTCCTCTGCAGCAGCCCATGGGCTGGTTTCTCCCCTAGCAAGAGGTGTCCATTATATTTTGATGCCTTACCCCAGCTTCAAGAAGAGCCCAGATTGGGGTCTGTGGAGATGCCATGACTTGTCCACATGTGAAGAATCTTGGAAGCACTGCCCCAGTCTGCACATTGCTCAGCCATGCGCCCAAGGGATCCGGAGCTGCTCATCTCCAGCTGCCTTTCTGGGGTGAACCTGACTGCGTCCTCGTGTTGCAGGATAGGGACAAACCCCCATTATACCTCATTCTGCACTAAGTTTCTCTCATCATTGCAAAGGTGTTGCCTGAAGAAGTACTTGGCCAGCTTTGCTCAGGTATACTGAGCAATGCAAGGGAAACCCACCAGTATCACTCCCTGGACCCCAGACAGGTTTTCCAGCTGCTCCAAGCTCTGTAGAACAGGGCAGGTGAGCACAGCTGGCTGGGCAGATTGGGTGCATTCAGCCACTCTCAGGGACAGGGAGCACACTTCAAGAGTCCCCTCAGCAGGACCTAACCCTTGTCCTCTCCAGGGGGCTTCCACCTTCCTATCTTCCACACCAGGCTGCATGCTGGACAGGGGCCGATGCACACAGCTGCACTTCCACCAAAGTCAAGCCAGGAGCTACTGGTTGCCCTCCAAGAGCTCTGCAGGAAGGAACCAGACTCGGCTCCAGGACCAGCCCCTGCTGGCATCAGCACGGACTCCTGGGGAGCAGCCAGGTGCTCTCAGCAAAGCGGAGAGCCCCTTGGCGATTCCCCAAGTCTTCCAGCTACCAGCCAAGGGCTGTTCCTCCCCTCACTGTCCCCAAGGGGCTGCTCCCCAGCCTCCCGACTACCGTCTTGCCGCTGGAGCGGCTGAACATGAAACGCAAGCCTGGCTGGGTGATAGCCAGGGGGAACAGAGCATGCCAGCTCGCTGCTTGAGCCTCCTCACCTCTGCTCAGAGTGGCCCCGCTCTCCCTGTAGTCTTCAATCTCAGCATCCTTTCGGAGCAGCAGGGAGGTCAGCTCTTGCACCTGGTGCTGCAAAGCCAGGCTCATCCCTATCAGGGGGCGCACCAGGTGACGGCACACCTAAGATGTGAGCAAGGAAAAGGGAGCAAGAATGCTGCAGGACACATCCCTCCACCCTATCCCTGCCACTTCACAGCTGGGGACTGCAGCACGAGTGGGAGCCCAGTGGGGACAGGGTACGGCGGCCGTGCTGCCTGTGCCACCTGGAGTCCAGCAGGAGGCGAAGAGCCAACTATGTGCCCCCAGACCTCAGTGGGCCCACCCAGACCCTCCCCGCGGATCTGTGCACTGCTATACAGGAAAACGGCTACACTAGGTGAAAAATCAGAAGGATCTCAGGCGTCCAAACACAGCTGGAGGAAAAGGAGAGCAGAAGCAGGCTGCAGCTCCCCACGGCAGAGTCCTGGGCACGCAAATCCTCAGCCCGGCCACTCCGCCGAGCGCAGAGAAAACGCTCCGCACCTCCTCCGCGCGGACTCGGAGCTGTCAGCGGGGCCGGCACCACGAGCCTTAGAGCGAGCGCAGGGCGCCCTCTGGTGCCTTACAGCCCGCCCGCACCCGCAGCCCCGCACCGCCCCGACGGGGTCCGCCTCACCGTCGCCACGGGAGCGGGGCGGCAGCGGAAGTCCCAGTAGAAGGGCAGCCCCGAGAGCTCGCTCCTCACGCGCAGGCTGAGCCCTCCGGCCGGGCGCTGGCAGGAGAAGGAGGTGGCGGCGTGCGGCTGCCCTGCCAGCACGGGGCTCAGGAGGCCGTGCAGGCGCTGCAAGACCGAGGAGACGTGGGCCGTCAGCCGCTTGTTCAGCTCCTGGGGAAAAGCAAGGGAGGGCCGTCAGGGGTCGGCTCTAGCTAGCTCTGCTCAGCCCTGAGGTTGGGGCTGTGGGCTTCCAGAGGTCTCTTCCACCTCAGGCGGTGTTTCTGGGAGCAAAACTAGCGGGAACCCCAGCATGCAGTGAGACAGATCAGACAGATCGCTGCTGTGCATCCCGGTGCTGGGAAAAGCCACCCTTAGGCTGTGAATCCCAGCCCCACGACGTTCCCCCTCACCCCCCCCACCCAACCTACCCAGGAAGCGGGGGGCACAGCAGCAGCAGGACTGCTTAGGTGGGAGTTTGTACCCCAGCCTTGCTGTTGTACCCCATCAGCTGTTGTGTCACCCAGTAGTTTGTGCTGGGACATCAGCTGGCACGAAGAGGATCAGACATCCCTGGACTCTCCAGACACTCACCTTGGACCTTTGCCCCACAGCCTCCGCGTCGGCACTCTCGCACCAGACACTGCTGAGGTCGGAGATCAGCAGCATGTAGCTTGTATCCCCAAAGCAAGCTTTGGCAATAAAAGTGGACTTGTCAAAGCAAACAGAAGCCCAAGGCTGGGTCAGGAGCCTGCTCTCCAGCTCCTCGGAGCACTCCATCTGCAAGAGAGCAAACAGGTCTCTGCCTCATCCCCAGCCCAGCAAGGCTCTGTGGGACAACCTCACAGAGACCCTTGGTCCCCCGCAGCCCCTCTGTGCTGCCCAGGGTGAGGCTGCTCAGGCAGCTCCACGCACCCCTGCATGGGCACACAGCTCTGCTGGGACCAGCACGGGGCAGATCCCAGCCCGGCTCAGCGCAGCCCCTTTGCCCACCAGGCAGGGGCCCAGGTGCCGTGCCCAGCAGGATGGGGCTCTGCGGGTACAATTACCCAAGGAGTGAAGCAGTGGGCAGCCCAAGGCTGCGGGCAGCCGGCTTTGCAGCAGCCAGCCGGAGGTGAGGGCCAGACTACGGCTCCCAGCATGCTGTTCTCTTCCGTGCTGCGCAAAGGCACCGGTGCACACTGGGATGGGCAGTGCCACACGTCACCAGCACGGGGAAACAATTTGGTGCAAGCGTTTGGGATGTGGGGGAAGCCTTGCCTGCATCACAGTGCTGGCAGATGGCAAATGGCAGCCTTGGGCTCACTGCTCACCCCAGCTACTGTGGGGGTGTCCATGGGGGTGTGGCCCAACGCATGCACTCGTGATCCTGCTATTCCGGGGTGCTTTGGGGCACAGCAAGGTTGCAGGTCCCCACAAACTCCCCACTCAGCAGCTAGGTTCAGGGTACAATGCACATGGGAAGCAGTCCCAGAAGGTTTGCATGGCTAAAATATGGCCTTGAGCTGCAGAAGAGTTAGGGGTGCATGGCCAAATTAGGTGCAGGAAGAGCTGTAGTGCAAGAGTTTGGGACACAGGGTGCAGCCTGAGTGAGTCCCTGCTCTGTGCCCTGTGTGTGCACATATGAGACAGCAAAATGGCTGGCACTTAGGAAGCTGCACCCACACTCTCTTCCCTTCCTGCAGCCACCTTTGGGTGCTCCTGAGTATCACGGTGCCCTTTGGGACCAGACTAGGGGGAACCACAACAATGGCACTGTAACCCAGCCTGGTGATAACACTCTGGTAGTCCGGCTCCTTTGTCCTCCCAGCCCAAGACCTTCTGTCCTTGTACCCTGGTTTGCAGTACACTGGAACTGCAGGGATTCCTCCCCAGCTGGGCTGTCACGAGCCAGTTCGAACTGGTGGAGGCAGCACTGGAGTGAGGGCCATGCTCCTGAACTCTGATCTGTGAATGCTGCAACCGGAGCATAGCTGATGCAGACCTCACTGCTGCTAGTGTAACTGGACGGCTCCTCAGAGGATTCCTGTGCCTTTCTGCTGCCTTGGGAGATGAACAGCAAAACGCTTATCCACCATATGAAGCCCAGCACTCTGGGACTGCCAGACAAGGGACAATATCTCACTCCTGGGCATCATTTCCTGCCCTTATACATTGCCAGTACAGAAAGGCCGGTACCTACAGTTCTTTTGGAGTACTCAAAGCATCGAGCCCTGCCCCAGCAGGTGGGAGGTGATAGCACCCAAGGGGTGAAGATGGGGTTTTAGGGGCACCCACCTTACCAGCTGCAGCAAAGCATGGTATGGTTGTGTCCTCTGCAGGCACAGTCATAGACTGGCACCTCCCAGACAAATCCTGTCCAGAAAAGAAAGCCCAAGGACAGAGGTGGTTGAAAGTTTTTATAACTCCCCTCCGAAGCAGGGAAATGAGGTCCACAATGAGTGTGAAAGAGCAGGTCCCTTCTGAAGGTTTGAGAAGTGAGGAGAAGAGGCTTACAAGCTGCCTTGGAGGGCTGGTTCACGTCCCCTGTGAGATGTCCCCACCTGTTCAGGCTCCTGTGTGCCATGCAAGAATCTCTGCTTGGCTTGGCTGCCTGTCGGCCTGCATCTCCCCCGTGCCAGGCTTCAGGAGCAGGTGTGTCCCTTCCCCTGCAGCAGCCATCCCCTCCTCAGCTACACGGCCACCATCCTCCTCTTCCTCCTTTTCATCCTCACTTCCCGGGCAGAGGAAGCAGCAGGGGAAGGCTTTGCAGGAAGAGGGGAGCAGCCTCCTCAGCCTGGTGGGGAGCCCATATACAGTGCTGGCTTTGCTCCCCTCTCTCCTGGGCTGACCAGAACTGGTCCCAGGTTTCCGCTGCACCCTGTCAGCAGGCAGACCTCTCTCCTCCAGAGTGCCTGCAACCAGGGTGATGGGAGAACTGACCCCTTGCTCTCCACAGCCAGGTCCAGAGAACAGGGGCTCATGGGGCCACACTGCAGCACCCAGAGCATCCCCTTACCTGAGACTGTGTTCTCCAGAAAGAAGGACAAGAAGCCAGTTAAAAAGACAGGCATCACAAGCAGGGAGAGGAAGAGGAGGTCCAAGGGAACCCAGCCTGGAGTGACAGGACCCGACCTGAAATGTCTCAAGCCAGCAACAGGCAAGGGGCAGAAACTGCTGTAAGACCAGCCTCCCATGACAGCAGGGACAGGTAGCTGCCATGCCATGCCACGGGACTGAGGTTTTGCCATCCCTATGGAGCATCCCCACTACCTGTGACCAGGCGAGCTGGAGACACGCTGAGCCACCGTGGCACCAGCAGTGCCATGAACATGGTAAAGCCAACGATGAAGATGTTCCTCCCAGAGTCAATGTCTGCGTACTGAAAGTACGAGATCCCCGTGCCCACGGCCACAGCATAGGTGACGCAGAGCATACCACCTGCATGGGGCAGGAGTCTTGCAGGATGTGGGCTCACATTGCTGCTTTGCAGCACAGGGGGAGGAGAAAACACCTACCATGAACTGCCAGAGGGATGTGAGCGAGGAGCCCCACCAGCCTTGGGGACATGCCCAGCATCACACACACCAACGCGTTGAGTTGCACCGAGAGGCGAGAGCCATCCTGTCATCAAGGAGGAAGGGAGGGATGAGGAGCACCACCCTGCCATGCAGACTTGCCATTCAGCCCCTTGTTTCCAGCAGCCAGAGCCCAGAACCACAGCAGTAGGTTTCCCATACCCTCCATGCTCCCACCCTCACCAGTCTCCCCCCAGCTGTACCTGCGTGAGGCCACCGGCACAGGCATTGGCGATGCTGGCAGCCGTGCCCCCTGCAGAACCCAGCAGCCCTGCCAGCAGGCTGCCCAGCCCCTCGATGCACAGCCCTCGATTGCAGGTGTGTGGGGGCAGCTGGGGGGCTTGCAGCAGCCTCCCACAGAGCACGTAGCAGCCCACAGAGTTAATGCTGCAGCCGAAGGCCATAGCGATGCCCACTGCCAGCGCCCGGGGGGTGAGTAGCGGCCACTCACCTGCAGCAGAGGACAGGGGACAAGTGACATTGCCTTGGGGTGACAGCCACACACAGCCCTGCAACCCCACCTGCATAAGGCAGCTGAAGCCATGGGGTGTGAAGGGTGCTGTTGACCCAGGAAAGCTGTGCTGTCGCCAGGTCTGGCAAGTCCCAGGAGACGTGGAAGTGGTGGACGATAGAACAGATGGTGCAGACAACAGCAAATGGGAGGAGAACCTGTAAGGTAGCACAAACCTGAGGAGAGGTCCTCCAGCCTGCTCTCCTTGACTGTAACCCTGCTTATTGTGCTAGCACCCCATCACTTCTCCCAAGGAGCTGTTCCACATCTCCCATTAGCCCACAGGGAGCACCCCAAGCTCAGTTGCCCCAAGCACCCTCTTGCATAGGTCCCCAATGCTCCCATGGCCCCCGGTGCTGCCCCAGGACTCACCCACTTCAGCCCCCAGCAGCCAGTTTGACCCCAGGACCACCAAGTTTCCTTTAACCCTACCAGGACCCCAAAGGAGCCCATGTGCAGCATGCTGAGCAGTATGTGAGCAGTGATACCGAGAGAGTGCGCAAGGTGGGGACAGACGACTCCATGGAGACCCCTGGGGCATAGGGCCAGACACAGAAGGGCAGGCGGCAGGATCCCAGGTGCTGGGAGAAGGTGATGGTGAGGAGCATGAGCCTGGGAAGAGGCACAGGTCACCATGCAACATCATGGATATGAGGCCCCAAACGTGTGCCTTGCACCATGGGGACGCCTCTTTCCCTATGACAGGGAAGCACACAGAGCTGCACGCCAGCTTGGCTCCCAAACTGACGTACAGCAGCGCTACACCCCAGTTGGCAGAGCAGAAGAAAGCAGCCTCCTTGTAGGCAGACAGCCCGATGATAGAGAGGCTGGGGGCTAGGACCATGGGCCCACAACGCTGCACTGCCCAGCCGCACACACCCACAGCTCCCAGCACCAGCTGGACCAGCCCGGAGATCAGCACAGCCCCAGACACCTGCAGGGGAAAGAATGAAATACACAGAGAGCATCCCAGTCTCTCCCAGTCACCCTCAAATGAACACCTGTTCCTTATGCTCCAGCCTTGTGCTCACCCCAAGCCCAGGGGAACCCATGTGCACCATCATTCCCCCTATCTCTTCACATCTCCTTGTGCGCCCCTACTCATAGCAATCCCCTGAAGAGCTGTGGGAGAGATGGGACAGGGGCTGAGGGGCACAGACAGCAACAGGAGCACAAGAGGAGCACCCACCTCTCGCAGTGAGGTGGTTCTGCTCTCCATGATGGTGCAATGTGGTTCAGGGCACATGGTGGCCATAGCCATGCCTGGAATGGAATTTCGGAAGGATGCAAGACTCACAGACACTGAGCCCGCCTGGGGAGAAGCTTGCAGATCATCAGATCTGAAGGCATGCAGCATAGGACTGCAGGCTGGAGAAGGGCACAACAAGAACATCCCAGAAAGCACTGCCTCTGGCTCTGGGCATGGTATAAGCCACAAATTATGCATTTGTGGCTCCAGACACATTGTCTTTGTAACCAGAGGTGAGCAGGGTGCCCAGAATTCTGTGTTTCATCACCAGAAGAGCCAGCCAGCAGACCCTTTAGTATCCCTCACCCTACCCAGATGCACTGGCATGGCCTAGGACCCCACAGGATACAGGGGAGAGGTTCCAGGGCTGCACTCACCATTCCCATCTTCACTGACTCCAGGGGACAAGTGGGAGCTCAGCACCAAGGCAGGGACCAGGTACTCAAATGATGGGATTTGAACCAGTGGCAGCCTGGGGAGGGGAACAGCGAGGGCAGGTTAGGGAGAAAAAGGGGCTTTGAGATCTCTCAAAACTCTAGGAGCTGGAGGAGTGACAGGTAGGAAGGGGAAGATGTGAGATCCCCATATACCAAATGTGCCTTAGCACATCCTGAGTGACAGCACTTGGCAAAGCCTCTGGATACACCCCAAAAGCACATGCCCAGCCCCTACACCACAGCTGTGCGTGATGCTGGAGCAAGGCAGCCAGGAGCTGCAAAGCACAGCAGTATGCTGGAGGGAGAGGTGAGAGGAGGATTCAGCAGTGGCAGGGAGGGGACAGTCTGTTCCATGATGTAGGGCAAGGGGTCATTTTGGAAAACCCAGCCCTTGTGCCTCTTCGTACCTCCATCCAAACCTATCCAAACCCAGGCTCAAAGGGTGCAGAGCCATGTCCTGGCCCAGTATCACTCCATTTGCTCACCGACTTCCCAGGGTGGTCTGCAATAATGTGGAGACGCCACAGGCAAAGAGGCTGCGTGCCAGCAGCACACTGGCAGCTGGAGTGCGGAACTGCTCCTCAGACAGGGCAGGTAGCAGTAACAGGTGGAAAATGCAGAGCAGGGAAGCCTGCATCGCAAGATGCTGCAGAGGGGAAAGGGTACATGGTCATGACATCCCATGGCACCCAGTGCCATCACTCCCATGCCCAACACCTTGCGTGGGTGCAGCATTACTCCTGCTGTCCTCTCTCTTTCCAGCACACCCTGACCAGAGCTACAAGGACACCTGCCGTAGCAGGATGCAGCCTCCTCCTGCATCTGACAAGGATCCAGCCCAGCCCTCTCCCATCACCCCATCTCGCTGCAGTCCCTTCTTACCTGCAGGGCTAAGCAGCAGCTCAGCATCCAGGAACACACCTTTGGCCAGGAGCAGGATGTGAGTGCCGGGCTCCCAGCACCAGTCACTGGATGGCGGCCCCCATTCATGCTGCTTCCTTCCCTCATTGCCACCCAGTTTGCAGGGCAGGGTCTCACCTCCCCAAGGAATCCACGCAGTCCCTACAGAGGGCTGAACTTCCACCTTCTGCAGAAGCTGCCCTAGGGTTAGCCATTAACCTGAGTTGGTGAGTAACCTGCCCTTACAGCCAGGAATGCAAGTGTCACTATGGGTGTCACCATAAGGGCCAGGTGATAACCGCCCCTGGCTAGGAACTGGACATTGCCACAGTACCAACTGCCTGTAGCCTGGGTCTCACTCAGCCCCTGCATCCATCCCTGCTTCTTTTAGTACACAGAGCAGGGACTGTGCCAGAGCTCAGAAGACACCTCTCCACATGTGCTTGAAGCTCAGAAGACACCTCTCCACCCACATCCCCACCCACAGCATCCTCAAGGTCCAGCCTGGCTAACTGACAGTTTAATCCCATGAAATCTCTGTTGAATTATTAGCTGGGCCTCCAACTTCCAGAACTGCATGCTGCCCCTCCTCAAGCAAACTGAAGATTTCCTGGTGTCCAGTTCAGACAGAGAGGATTCTGCAACCATTAAGTCCTGCTCAGAAGTCCAAACTGACTTTCAATGCAGGATTTTCTACACATATTCACCACTATTCCAAGCCCTCAGCTAAAAGAACATAATTGCCCAGTCCTTCATGTGATTAGAACTGGGTTGTGTCCATAATAATTAACTGTTGCAAAATGCCAGAATTTGCTGTAAGGAACGGCTGAGAATGACTGCAGAGGAATTACTTGATAAAAAGATTTTGGTTGAAAGCAATGTGTGGAAGTCACCTAGTCCAAATACCCTTTCCACACAGTGCTAACTTCACTTCATGTTTTGAGATCCTGGGCCTTGTCTCTCTGAGTTCCAGTGTGCAAGGTCTGCTCTGAAAGTAATGCCTCCTGTTTTACAGCAGTGGACCTTTACATGTACAAGAACAAAGAGACATTAGCACCACAGGAAACAGCTGCGGTTCTACAGATTGAGGGCAGCTAGAAATTTAGCCAAGAGCCTCACTTAATGAGCTCATATTGCACTTCAGGGCTCTCGTGCACATGTAGTTGACTGACAACACTGCACAACCCTGCATCCACAACACTGCTGAGACTGCTTAAGGGAAGATCTTAAAGGACAGGGAAAACAGGAAAATCAGAGGAGGATGAAGAATAAGCTTATTCACTGAGCATGTACCATACAAAATATTTCTTCCTTTCGTGAGTGGCAGATAAAGTTCCACATCCATCCACCTACTACCAGTGTTGCTTACAGTACAGTAAATCATGTTCCTTACTATCACATCTACGCATTTCTTGAACACCTCCAGGGACAGTGACTACCCGGGCATCCTTGGGCACAACTCACGGCTGTTTCCTCTAGTTCTATCGCTAGTTGCCCAGGAGAATAGGAGAGACTGAGACCTGTTGGTGGGCATCCAGAGAAGGGCCACAAAAAAGCATTCCAAGGGACAGAACACCTCCTCTATGAGGACAGGCTGAAAGCTGGGGCTGTTCAACCTGGAGAAGGCTTTGGGTAGATCCGATAGCAGCCTTTCAATATCAAAAGGGAGGTGATAAAAAAGCAGGGGACAGACTTTTCTTTAGCAGGGTCTGTTGTCCAGGGTCTGGAGAAGGTGAAGTTGTTTCAAACCATGTTGGAATTCAATGATACACCTTTGCTTCATACACAATTCCATGTAAGGTGCCATTTTGTCAGACTGCCCTGCTGCCATCTGTCATATGGCAACAAAGTGTAATGGAATACTGGTAGGAAGGTTCTTCTGTCATACCACCAACATCCACCATGGGCCAACTTCTGGAGCAGCCCTTGCATATTGCTATTATCTAGTTATACCACAGTACCTTTGAAAAGATGCTAGCTAAGCTCAGTGTTGTATTAGGCACTGTATATATACATACATGTTAGTGCATATATTTATGCATATATTAATTAAGCTCTAGCTGCTCTTGTCTCTGTAAGAACATGCTACCAAGGACTGTCTTTTCATTGTGAATGTTTGACTTGTAGCAGCCACTGCAATCTCTCGTTATTGCACAAGCCATCCATAGACAATGAATACCAGAAGCACCGCAGCCATTTTATGCACAGGGGGCTGAAAATGCCAAATGCATTTGTAGTGAAGAATCAAAAATTTTTTTTTTGCCATTTCCATTTTACCAATGTTTCATGATCTCTCACGATCATGAGAGATTAAACTGACGTTCTGTAACATAATGCTTTCCTATCAATGATCTCAATGCAGGCTTCCCTTTGTTACACTTTGAAAGCAAGTTTTCATTTCCTAATATAGCAGAAATGCTGTCAGGGCTTGAAACAGTGATTGAGCACCTGGTGGGAAGGCAGGGCCAACCCAGGGATCTCAGGTGCATCTAATGCCACTGAGTGAAGGAAGGGATGGAGCCAGAATCCACCCCTTCCTAGACCTCATTTAAGGGCTGGCAGTGGAAGTGTGGACATCTTGGTGGAGATTCCTGCCTGCTGGAGGCCTTCTGTAGGTAAGCAGTTTTTCTTGCTTTGTGTCTGTGGCAGCTGCTGCATTTGGGTTTGTGCCACTCTGCTCTTACTGCTGCGCTTTTTCACATTATAGTGTTACACATATGCATGTGAATATCTGCCTGTATGGGTGAGTGTGAGTAGGAAAGTCCTTGGGAGAATTTAATATTTATCCTGTACTTTCAATTGATTTGCTTCCAATTTGCTTGTTAATCTTTTTCAAGAGAAACCTCTGAGATTTTTTAAATTGACATATTATAAAGACTTCTTACGGATGTGAAGCATAGTGTAACATCTACATTCTAATGGATGGCTGAGGACAAGGAAAAAAATCATAACAAAGAGGGTTATGTCTTAATTTTCTTCCCTAGCAATATTTTTAAGTCTTGAGAGTGTGCCTGTGCTTTTGTACAAAAAAGAAAGAAATACACAATGTGGACTTCTTGTGGACCAAAAAAAATAAAAAAGACTTAATTTTAAATTCTACTTCAGTATTAGAACATAAACCCAGAGTAACAACAATTCCTGTGACTTTTTGTAGGAGCCAGTTATGACAATTGCCTTGAAGAGCATTTGGCTTTATTATATTGCCCTCTACCAGCACTGCAGGAGATTGCAGACTGATGCTTAGCACACGGAGGAGTAAGTCTGGCAGGAGAACCACGAGATCAATAGAAGTAAGTTGCTTCACACTGCTTAGCAGTATTGCAGAATAAAATGTTCCTGGCTTTGGAATCCAAAGAGGGGCCTGGGTTTTCTTCAGCCTTGCTGAAGGGTTATTCATTTCTTTAGAGAAGAATCATGTATTTAGGAGAGAGATCCAGTGTTATAAACTTGCCATACCGTTGCAGTGATATCCTTGGAATTAATGGGGAAAAACCATCTGAGTTCTGTAGATACGAGCTGGTGAGAGAACTGTTGTGTGAAACTGTGAAGAAAGTTTCTTTAGCTCCTGTGCCAAAGGTTGTTATTATTTCTAATTTTTGTCGACATTCTAAAAGAATACATAGTTTTTTCCCCACTGAAATATTACTATGATTAGAATTTATTATCATTCAGCATCTGATTTAAACTATTTTCCCCTTCTAAGTTTTAGATTATTCAGTGTCACTGAGGTCAATGGGAGAAATGGATCCCATGAATTTCTCTTCTTAGCTTGAGAAAGGGCTTGAAATATCTGGCTTATCTTGAATCCACAGTGGAATCTTCAGTGTTTCTCCAGTGTAGGTACCTAAATAACACTGTTATACCTCGACTGTTATTGCTGTTGTCACAGCTTTTGTTGACTGATGTGGTCTCTTCTCACTGGTGACAGGGCGAGGAAATGCCTTCAAGTTGCGCCAGGGTAAGTTTAGGTTGGATATCAGGAAAATCTTCTTCACAGAAACGGTCGTTAAGCACTGGAATGGGCTCCCCAGGGAGGCGGTTGAGTATCCCTGAATGTGTTTAAAGTCTGTTTAGATGCGGTGCTCAGGGACGTGATTTAGTGGTGGGCTGTTAGAATTAGGGTAGTATGGTTAGTTGGACTCGATGATCTTTAAGGTCTCTTCCAACCTGAGTGATTCTGTTTGAACTTTTAAACTAACACAGAAAAAAAGTCATAAATATTTCCAAGATGAAAACTTATCTTGATGCAGTTCCTTCAAGGGAAGATTGACCCAATGCAGTGGTTGAAGAAAGTTCTTCATGAAGCTTTGGCAGGATTTCATTCTTTTGTAGTTGAATTTGCCCATCTCACGTGCTGGAATAATCCTTTAAGAGAGCCATCTTTCTGTACAAAGAACTGGAGTACGTGTGAATTACTCATGGCAGCAAGCTGAAGATCTGACTCCTTGTGTGTGAAAGATGAAAGGTCAGGTCAGGACTCTTGGCCCTGTAAGATGCACCAGCTGTAGCTTCATCCCACCCATTTAATTCACAGATCTTGTACTCCTGTCTAGTTTTAGCAAGGTCATCCAAGCTTTCAAAACGACAAGAGAGGACAGTGTTTGAGAGCCAAGCTGATAAAGTTTTTTTTTTTCTCTGGCTTTATCAGAAATAAGCCACCAGAACACTTCCAAGGAAACCAATCTGTTTAGGTATTCTTTCTTCTAAAGGCTATTTAGCAGTCCTATACTACTGTCCGTGGTTTGCTGTGACATCCCTGCTGGAGCAGAGGATTGACAAGCTTCCCATTGCTTGTCTTGGCTGAAGTGCTCAACTCTGCGTTTTGTGACCTTGAATGGATGAGGTTAAAGTTAGGAGGACTCACCTGTATTTTTAAGGAAGCTGTACTGATTGTTTCTACCTTATTTCGTGAAGTGTATTTTGATTGCTGAAGTGGCAGCGAGATCACCCTCAATAGGAGTGTTAGTGTGCAGCACTTATTTCTGTGGTGTATCAAAGTTGGAGGTACGCTTGAGAGTTCTTCAAATAGCTCTGTGAGGATGATGTAAAAAGGCACATGTAGAGAATTTACTCTAGTGAACTGTTCACAGAAACAAAGGGCTCCTGCGAAACTGTGGTTTGAGGCTGAAATACAGAATGATGTTGATAACCCTCATTATGTAGCTGGAGGCTTTCATAGGTGTCTCTTAAAATGCAGTGGGGAAACAAAGATCTATTCTGTCTCTGTTTCTTGATTAAGCAATGAGACTTTGCTGGTGATAAACTGATGTGTAAGAGAACACCAACCTCATTAGACTAAGAGGTGATGTTACTCTATTTTAGGTCCCTACATTTTTTTTTTTGTGAAACAAATGTGAAGTAAACTGTGTCACAAGGAACACTTAGTGTAAAACACAGTGAGAATGAGGAAAAGAACACAAAATATTTAACAAAGTCTATATATTTATATATAATATATTTGATGATCCACAATAAAATGTATTTTATTTTTTTGGATGCTGTTGTTTTTAGAGTCAAACCCTGGAAATAATGTTTTCACTGAAGTAACTTTCTGCTGGAGTCTGAGAAGGTGGTAGAACTGTATGCAGATAACTTAATAAAATATGAAACTTTGTTTTTGTAACTTTATTTTGAAAAATGTGTTGTCCAGTTCACCTGTATTCCACTTGGCCTTATAGTGATATGTATGTATAAAATACATCTGAATTTGCCTTTAAGAAGGAAGATGACAGAATTAATGTCTTGAATGAAGCACTCTGTACCATATCTATGCATAACTGGGAAAGCCTCTAGTGATTTCCAGCATCACAGGTCATCCTTTCTCCTGGTAGCTTAGGGGCCTTTCCATTAATGTCCTATTTTATGTGATGCCAATTTTTTTTTTTTGCTTGTTTGGTTAAATGCTGGTAACAAAGTTCACAAAAGACTGGATTTTGTAAAATGTGGTTTTGTTTTTCTGGTATTAATGAAGCTGTTTGTCAAAGCATCTGCTACCTGTGTTTTCAGGATAGTGAAAATGGCAAGATGCCTCTTATAGTAAGAGCATTCATTCCACAGTATTTCTAAATTCTGTAGTAGTAAATAAGCAGTAAAATAGATATTACCAGGAATAAAACTAAAGCAAATTATATTTGTAGTGCTTTTACAGACTTTGCTAAGAGGAAAAAACATGATAAACAAAAGAAAGGTGTGTTAAGATGCTGAAGAGAATAGACTGTGATTAGTGCATGTTTTAGATATGCTGCCAGGTGGATGAGATGAAGGTGTGCATTTGCCAGCATTACTGCTCTTGAGTTTTGATTGTTCCAGCAATTTTAAGAAGCTGTTTTAGAAGGGATGTGCACACTTGGCACTCCTTTGACTGTCTAAAGAAGCTGTCTAGATCAGAGGAAAAGATGTTGTTTTCCTCATGTTCTTGAAAGTAACCTTTTGTTCTTTGAAATTCTATGTGCTCTGTCCCACTGCTCCTCCTGTACTTGAGCTCAACTCCAAATTCTTGAAGGCAGTAACAAATTTTCCAGACAGTTGAAAGATTGGCTGACCTCTTGTTTCTGGGATCCAGTTGTTATCCATTTTTTTGGGGGGGAGGAGGGGTAATTTACATTGTTTACAGTATATATTTGTGGGTAATGTGATTCCTTTATGAATTGTGCAAACTTAAAGATATTGGGGTGACACTTTCTGCCAAGAAGCAGTTCCTGAATCTCACCAGTGTAGGTGGGAGATAAAGTTCAGCAGTTTTCTCTCTCATAAAGACACTGTGACTGTAGGTTATATGTGGCTTCAGAGAGGTACCCAGTGCCAGCAGAATCTCAGTCTTGTAACACAAGGTTTAGACAGCAAACTTTAGACTGCAGATTGTTGGAAATATTTCCACAGGGGACCGTTACTGAAAAATGTTCTGCTAAGACCATCTTCTTCCTTTCTCTTCTTATTTTCAACTTGTAAAAATGAATGTTTTCAAATGACTTTCAGTGGTAACCTTTCCTTCATCCAATATGTAAGTTCTCATCTAAATGAAGAGAGCCACTCAAATCTAGCCTACTTCAGACAGGTACTTGAGTCTGTTTTACTTGGAATCCAGTTAACAAAACTAAATTCAGCATGGCTGACCTACACTAACATGCTGGTGGTATTTTTGAGGGTTTGAGGTTTTTTACAAGTGGAGATGCTTGGTTCATCTCAACATGAGAGATGAACCATGCAGCGATGAAACCATTCACCACTCTCCTGAAGAGATTCTGAGAACAAGAGGATAGAAAAAAAGGACAGCTTAAAACACTAGTAGAACTGATAATTCATTTCTAAATGTGGGTTTTCTCTTTTTTGGTTATAAAATTATCTTTCATTTAAAAAAGGCTGGTTAAAGCATTTTCATCTTCTCCATCCCCAACAAGGTGATGTTTATTTCACTGCCTTCAGGAAACTGCACCCAGTACCTTTTTTTATTTTATTTTTATGGATGTAGATCAGAAAACCTATGTGCTGATGCCGCCTTTTCTTTGAAGATGACCTTGTTTCCCTCTGCTTTTAATCTGCTTGAGTAAACTGCTGCTTTAAGAATTTCAGAAGGCATTCCATAAATCTGTAGTGAAGTGTGAAGTTAAAACAGATAGGACAAGCATAATGGTGCTTCGCTCATGAAAGTGGGAATTAAATTATTGAAGAGAGGAAAATATGGATGGGCCATGGAGAGGGAACTGAGGAAACAAATATAAAATTTCATGAAGAGGAAAAAAAGGAAAAGCTGAGAAGCCTTAGGCAGATATTAAATTTGCCAAATGAAATGCCCAACAGACTTCACTACAGTATTAATTAGTGATCTATATGATTACCTATGTCCTGCGTTCTGGTTGGGCTTTGATTATTTCTAACGTTACAACTTAAGGATAAATAACTTCATTTGTACAGCGATAAGCTGAAAATTTCTGACTAAAACTGAATTTTAACTCTTCCAGGTTTTCCCAGTCTCAGTGCATCTGTGCTGGATGCAGTGATCTGTGTAAAAGACCATCATTTGCTTTGGAGTGCTGATGTACATGTGAAGACTTAAATCTAGTTATTTACTTGTTCACTTGTGGGATTTGGTTGAATGACCTGACTTAAAAGCAGATGGATAATTAAGGGATTCTTTGCAGAATCGTGCCACATTCTAAATGGTTCTCTGTGTAGCACAGAACATCCCTTACTCTTTTCTTCTGAATCCTCAGTTTCATATGTCTTCCTAGAATAGTTTTATTCTTTCTCACCATCAAGTAATCAATACTAACTGTTTAAAGGTGCTGTTACTGAACTTTCTACTCTCTTACATGAATTAAGTTTTTATTTTGCCAACTAGTATAAGAACTCTAAATGTTTCTTTTCACTTTCTGTTGTGTTGTTGCTTTCTGTCATTTCAAGTGACTCCATGTGTTGCTTTCATCACCCTGAAAGCACAATCTATAACTGAAAAATGGGCTCTGAATTTGTGTGGTTGGCAAAAGCTGTGGTCTAAAAAAGACATCAGAGCCCTTTCAAAACGTTATGATGTTCCACAGAGGATTTCATTTCATGTTGTACTGTAGAACATAAAATTAATATAATGGCAAGAGATGTTAGGCATGCTCATCTCTAATAATGGCTTAGCAAGATACAGCCTGAAAGTGTATTTTCCCATTGAAACTGCATTTATATTGAAAACTATATATAATATGTAATGTATTACAAAGTGAACTTTATCAGGTGGTTGCAAATGATGACTGACATCCTTTGTTATCTACAGAATTGAAGTAATATTAATAAAAGTACTAAGGGCTGAGCTCTCCCTGCACCCTGTGTGCACTGCAGGTAATAAGCTAAGTATCATCAGAAGTCTACAACACAACGACTTCAGTAACTGGAAGTCAGGTGTTTCATAAGTGTGTGAATTAATTGTGTCCATGATGTCAGCCAAAAATTGGAGCGTGCTGGTGATTCTTGAGGTTCTCCTTTATGTGGTCATGAGCAAAATGGTAAGATGAGAAATAATTCAGTTAATGATGTGGGCTGAGTTCTCACAGGTAGAGTCCAGAGATGAACTGTGGTCTTTGCAGCCATTGTACCCATGAATGCTTCTCTGCTCAGTGTCTGCATTTCTGTCCTGCAGCTTTCTTTGGTCCCATTTCAAACCCAGCACAGGATTTATGAGATGACAATTGGCTCCATCGTGTTCCAGGTGGCTGCTGGTGATATTACCAAGGAAAGTGGAGATGTCATCATAGACATATCAAACCAAACTTTCAACCTCTAAACAGGTACTTCAGTCACTATTATGTGTGGAAATAGGACTATTTCCACATGTAATAGGAAGCACTAAGAAGGTGAGTGGGAAGCTTTCTTGTTATTCTATGCTACTGGATAATGCATTTAAGACTTGCAGGAAAGTGAAATTATTAACTTCAATTTTTCGATAATATCTTTTAACACAACATCTCTTATATTAAAGGAGAGGAATGTTATTGTGGCTTTTACTTCAGTGAAACTTCTTAGGTTTCTCAAGATGTCTTTTGACTTGAAATGCATAAGCCTAATATTTAAATGATACTGTCCAATTATAATTTGTGCTTTTACCAAAAATGAGAGTATGGAGTATCTGATTCTGCCTTCAAGACAAAAGAGCATCTAAACCTTTGTAAAGAACAAGATCTACCTATGATTGCATCCTCTTATTCTGGTAAAGCTTTAAATGATATAGACAAGTCCACAGACTTGAACACAGGTATGAGCTGGGGATGATGTTAGCAGAACTCTTAATAGAGAAGCTGTGTCTCATTAGGAGCAACTCTCTGCCTGCAACTTTTTTTTATTCTGGAGTGAATAACATTTGCTGTTGTCTTCAATAGCAACCTACTACTGTACCCTGCATGACTAAGAGGGGAAAATCCTTGCATCTGGGTTCCTGCCTTAGAGGCATTTGTAGACCAAACTGAGCTAGTGAATGGCAAACACAATGAGGAGTAAGGATGGAGAAGGATTTGGCTTAAAAGCCTGTTTGCAGGCTTCCTTTATTTTGATAACAGAAGTGGGAAAGTCTCTGGTGTGGAAGTCAGCTCACAAGAGCAATGGGAGGGAAGGATTACATGGAGGAGCTGAGCAGTCTTGTGGAAAGACTGACTGTAGTACTTAGTCTGCATGAAGTTTTCTACATCTGCAGAGCAAGCTTGGAAAAGAAAGGTGCACAACACTTTATTTGGTAAATAATTCACAATCATGAACTGCATCCCAGAAAGTAAAAAGAGGGGGTATTTATCAGCATGTGAAAAGAGACTTGAAGCTTATCCTGGGATGTATCTATTGTTCTTTCTTATCTCCTAATGATGATGACTGTATGTGTTGTAAATAATTGTTGATTGTTTACTTACCCCTGCTTATGTTTCATCCTTGCAGGCTAATGATGGCTATATAACCACCAAAGCAGGTGTGTGAAGCCTGCTGTGCAAAAATAAAAATAATTCATTTTGTTGCCCAAGATGATATCCAAGTGTCAGTCTCCAGAATGCTTCAAGAATGTGGATTACAGCAGTACACCTGTTATCTTCCCAGTGATTGAAACAGGTTTGTGTTGTCATCTTGAACTGGTTCAGTACATGCAATTCTGTAGATCTCAGAGCTGAAACAATTAGTGTGTCTGGAAAGGTAGTTCTTTAGTGGAAACATATTCAAAAACTGTCAGGAAACTTATGAAGAGACTGGAGACTTGATCTTTACAGTTTGATAGTAGGTAATGAGTATGAGTGCTCTAGAGCTGACTCTTTCTTGATAATAGGGGTTCAAACTTATTTATATTTATAATATATGCATCCTCCGAAGGAAATATGCAAAGCAGTTTTGGCAAATAAAGTTGATCAGGCTTGTTTAGATTTGTGGTGAGAGTGAGAAGCAAGTGGAAAAAGCAGAAACCTGGCTGAAGAGTACAATTCTGAAAGAACAGTTTCAAAGAGAAATCAAGGGTGGCTCCATCTTGGATTTTGATGAGGCAGAGAATGAGGAACTGCATGACCTACAAATGAGGTTAAATATTGCTCTGTTTTTAGGAGACAACTCTATTCAAATTACAGGACTTAGCCAGGATGTCTGGTTTGCTTACTCAAGTATCCAAGACATGATCCACAGTGTTAAAACTGCTACATATGAAGCGATCTAAGAAGATCTTTTTCAAAAATTGAGTGGAAATACTTGGAAAAAAGATTCCTATGTATCCTTCAACAGTATGACAAATTTTCTTGGAAAGTGCTTTTATAAGAAAGCAGAAAGATGTTTCAGTTTTCATTAACAAGAAAAAGTACACAGTGAACATAGAAGTGTGCTACACGTTATCTTTCCTTATCTGTAGCACTTGTACTAATAAATCTGCAGGTTAGCAAAAGCATCTTGATGAGTTGAGGGATATTCACACACTAAGCTGGGTTGCATCTAGCTGAGTCAGTAAGAAATAGGAAGAATACATAGAATATTGTTAGATGCCATTTCTGGAGAAGGTGTTAGAGTGGGGAATGACAGTAAGAGGATTGTGCAGTTATTTAAAACTGTTGGAAATAGAGGTATGCATTCAGAAGTTCTTAACAAGCTTACCAGCAATAATTAGACATGCTTGTAGAAGTTGCCATTCTAAACCATTTCTGTTCTCAAGATGAGCCCTCTTCTATTTATTTCAATGATTTTTCTTATAAAAAACTTGTTTCTCTGGTCCTTACAGGACTTTTCCTGGTTGTTTCCATTGTGTGCAAGAACATACACTGACCAACATTGCTGATGCATTTAGTTCTCCTAAGTGGTCACTGAAGTAAGTTGGGATAAGACAGAAAATAAAAATTTTACTGGTGATTAATTTTGGGGTCACAATAGGGGGGCTGATGAGATGGAAATAGCATTAAAAGTAATAACTGCATCTCTATTTCAAGAATTTTGAAATTCTAGGCTTGCATGGACTTGTACATTTGACACACATCTTAGCAGTGTTACCTTCCATCTTGCTCAGAGTGCTAGATGACCATCCTCGGCCCCCCAGGTACCTCTGCATAATAGGTTTGAGGCCCTGGAACTTGAGGGAGAGGTGAGTGGGGGTGTGGAGGGAAAAGCAGTTGACCCCATGCCTCAAGACTGCCTCCACCTGGAAGGATAGAAGGGTGGCTGTTGTGGGAGACTCCCTGCTGAGAGGAACAGAAGATCCTGTATGTTGGCCTGACCCTACCCATAGGGAAGTGTGCTGCCTCCTGGGGCATGGGACAGAGACATTTCTAGGAGACTGGTCTGATTTGCCCTTCTGGTCTGATTATCACCCATTATTGATAGTCCAGGCTAGCAATGACGAAGTTGCTGAGAAGTCTCAGAGCTATCAAGAAAGACTTCAGGGGACTGGGGCAGGTAGCCAAGGGAGCGGGTGTGCATGTGGTGTTTTCTTCTATACCTTCAGTGGCAGGGTAGGATACTGAGAGGTACCAAAAAACCCACCTCGTAAATAAGTGGCTTAAAAGTTGGTGCAAATCCAGGAATTTTGGGTTTTTGACCATGGGGAAACTTGGCGCCTGGCATGATGGCAGCAAATGGAAGTAGCCTGTCTCTGAGGGGGGGGGAGGATCTTAGCTGAGAAACTAGCAGGACTCATTGACAGGTCTTTACCCTAGGTATGTGGGGGAAAGGGGGCAAAATTGGGGCCGCTGGGGTTGAGCAGGTCATTTGAGGGCTCGTACTGAACCTGATGGGTTCTACCTTTTAAAAGGGTAGATAACAGCAGGACGAGGGGAAATGGTTTTGAGGGAGGGAAGATTCAGGTTGGATGTCAGGGGAAATTCTTTACCAAGAGAGGTGAGGTACTGGAACAGGCTGCCCAGAGAGGTTGTGGATGCCCCATCCCTGGAGGTGTTCAAGGCCAGATCGGATGGGGCCCTGGGCAGCCTGGTCTAGCATTAAATGAGGAGGTTGGTGGCCCTGTATGTGGCAGGGGGGTTGGAGATTCATGATCCTTGAGGTCCCTTCCAACCCTGGCCATTTTGTGATGACAGTTTTAGTTAAGTTACCAATAAAAAAAAAAAGTGGTACAGAACTCAAGAGCAGACTTGCTTGAATGGCTTGTCCCTACCTGGTTCTCCCCACTTGCTGTGGATCTCCTTATTTCCACGAGGATATTTGCCTGAAATCTGTATGAACCGTTTAACCAGTTCTCTTGCTTATATAAAATTCTCTTTATGGCTACTCTTTCTTTTCTTATGCTAAGAAAAAGGGAAGAAAGAAAAATCAAAGCTTAAAGTAAACTACAACGTTTTATTTTTCCATTGTCTGCTAAGCAGCCTGGTTCAAACGCAGTTCCTGACTTCTGCCAGCAGCTTGCGCCGTTTATCTTCCTCGCACCCAGGAACACAAGACTTCCAACAGAAATCTCTGAGGCTGCACTAGAGCTGGTGTGACAAACAAGAGGGACAGCACAAAAGCTGTAAAGGAGAAGCATCCCTACTTTTGATCCACCTCTGGGTCATGTATAAGAGCAAAATGTGAAGGGAAGGCATGAGATGTAAGGAGAAGGCTGAGGTCCTCAATGCCTTCTTTACATCTGCATTAATAGGCAGATCAGTTATCCTCAGGGCACTTTACGTCCTGAGTCTGGAAGCCTGGAATGCTATGCAGAATACACCCCTGGTGATTCACGTGGAGATGGTTAGAAAGCACCTTCTCCATCTGGACTGTCACAGGTCCATGGGACTGGATGGGCCCCATCCTGGGGTGCTGAGGGAGCTGGTGGGGGTGATTGCTGAGCCACTCTCAGCCAGTGCTCCTGGTTATCTGGAAAGGTCCTAGAGGATTGGAGGCTTGCCAATGTGACTCCCATCTACAAGAAAGGCCATAGGGAGGATCTGAGGAACTACAGACCTGTCAGCCTGGTCTCAGTACCAGGGAAAGTTATGGAGCAAATCGCCTTGTGTGAGATCACACAGCACGTGTGTGGCATCCAGGGGCTAGGGCCCAGCCAGCACAGGTTTGTGAAAGGCAGGTGGTGCTTGACCAACCTCATCTCCTTCTCTGACTTGTTGATCAGCCTGGTAGGCGAGGGAAAGACTGTTGATGTAATCTACCTAGACTTCAGCAAAGCCTTTGACATGGTCTCTTGCAGTATTCCTCTGGGGAAACTGGCTGCCCATGGCCTGGACAGGTATACCCTTCTTTGGATAAGGAACTGGCCATGCCCAGCAGGTAGTGGTCAATGGAGCTAAATCCAGGTGGTGACCTGTTTCAACTGGTGTCCCCCAGGGGTTGGTACTGGGGCCTATCTTGTTTAATATCTTTATTGATGACCTAGACGAGGGGATTGAGTGTACCCTCAGTAAGTTTGCAGATGACACCAAGCTGGGAGGTGGTGTTGATCTGCCTGAGGGTAGGGAGGCCCTTCAGAGGGATTTAGATAAGCTGGATTGCTGGGCTGAGGTAAATGGGATGAGGTTACCAAGGTCAACTGCTGGGTCCTGCACTTTGGCCACAACAACCCCATGCAGTGCTATAGGCTGGGGGATGAGTGGCTGGATGACTGTGAATAGGAAAGGGACCTGGGGGTGTTGGTTGATGCTCGACTGAACATGAGCTGACAGTGTGCCCAGCTGGCCAAGAGGGCCAACGGCATCCTGGCCTGCATTAGAAATAGTGTGGGCAGCAGGAGCAGGGAGGTGATCATCCCCTGTACTCAGCACTGGTGAGGCCGCACCTCGAGTACTGTGTTCAGTTTTGGGCCCCTCACTACAGGAAAGACACTGAGGCCCTGGAGCGTGTCCAGAGAAGGGCAGTGAGACTGGTGAGGGGTCTGGAGCACAAGTCTTATGAGGAGCGGCTGAGGGAGCTGGGATTGTTCAGTCTGGAGAAGAGGAGGCTCAGGGGAGACCACACTGCACTCTGCAACTTCCTGAAGGGAGGTTGTGGTGAGGAGGGGTTTGGCCTCTTCTCCCAGGCAGCGAACAGGACCCAGGGAAATGGCTGCAAGCTGCACCAGAGGAGGTTTAGGTTAGACTTAAGGAAGAACTTTTTCTCTTAGAGCGTGGTCAGGCACTGGAATGGCTGCACAGGGAGGTGGTGGTGTCGCCATCCCTGGCAGTGTTCAAGAGGCATCTGGGTGAGGAGCTGCGAGATGTGGGTTGTGCTTGTGGTAGCAGTGGTAATGGGAGGATGGTTGGACTAGATCTGATAGGTTGTTTCTGACTTTGTGATTCTATGACACTATCAATGTAGGCACCTCTATGTAACAGTGCTGCATTCCCTAAGCAGAGCTGCAAGAGTTAATGTGGCCCCAAAGACATCTTAGACATGCAGCTGCATATACCATCAATTATAGAAGCAGCCTAAATAGTTCTTAGCCTCAAAAATCATAAGAAATGGTGACTTGTGGGGGGGAAAAAAGCTTTTGAAATATGTTATAAAGTACAGTAAAAAAACATCTTGTTATTGGCACACCCCAGTCTCATTGTGAGGCTTTTCTTTTTAATAACACTGCTCTCAACTGTATGTGACACTGTCAAGCTCTCCATGCACACACACTTGTCTGTTCAACTGATAGACAGAGTCTTTATTTTGAACACCTATGATGCCTCTGCAAGCACTGCTTTCTGTAAACAAAGCGTGGCTGTTGCCTGGAAAATAGTTCATACAGGCAACTTGGAGACATTGCAACTGTCTGGCTTCTGAAGTATGACAGGAGTCAACAAATAATAATCATTTCATACCAAAATCCAACTGATATCCAAAAAGCTTAGAAGCTGACTTAGAAGCTGAAACAGGTATATTTAAGCTGTCTTCAGATGTTCAGTATCTAAAAGCAGTATTCAGTATGTGAGTTTAAAGTGGTAGTTTGTTAAAGTTTCTTTTCTTGCCAAACATCAGTCTGTTCCTGTCCATTCACCAGTTTGTGAGCTGACCCTAATGCTTCTAATGAGAACAAGAGGATACAAATCAATCTTTGAGTCAGTATTACTACTAGCATGGAAGCATCCTATGAAAGAAATATTGCACAGAAGGTGTCTGTACTGTTTGCCATGTCTTATCCACTGTGTACAAGCAGAGCTTAAAAAGAGAGCTTAACATTACAGATGGAAATACATGCAATACTTTCACTTTTCTTCCTGTTGTGATATTTTTTTTTTTCCCTCTTTTTGTGCAAGAGAACAAGGGGGAATTGCTTTTTATTAAGTTCAGGACATATATTCATTGAGCGTGATGTTAACGAGTTATGATCTAGTCCACTGCCACTGAATGTTGAACAGGATCAGAAGAGCAATGTATTTTCACTGGCAGCAGCATTATGCTGAGAGCCGAGTGGGGAAACTGGTCTGAGCTGTGGTTGTGCTAGCTGAATGAGAGAGATCCCTGGTGGAATTTCTCACTAAAGCTAGATTGAGGACAAAAGAAAAAAATACTTCAGAGAAAAGTCTTACTGAACTTTGCGTACAGCTAAATTCAGCTTCAACTTTAATAAATTGACATTTATGAACTAAAATCAGGCCTGCCCAAAAAGCTGCCTATCTCTGATTCACACCAACCAAGTAAAAACCATGAAGAGTGCTGAGTGATCACAAGCTTATGAGATCTATTGAAACAGCAGCTGTGCACTTCCATGTCTGTCTCACAAAAGCAGAGGTGACAGACTCTTGCCGGTACTCCAAAGGCATTGAAGGCTAGGAAACATCAAATGCAGTCACAGCAAAGATAATCCATCTCTGTGGTATCAATACGTGTTAGACCTTTACTGGCTTGTAAGGGAAAACCTGGAAAAGAATATGGAAACACAGTACTGTGGTAGCTCTGTAAATATTGCCTCCTATTTATTTATACTGTTTATCCTGTTTGTTTCCATGGAAATTACAACAGAGTGAATAACACAAGTTGAGAGAGCAAATTCTCAGCTACAAAGTACTCTTTTTCAACTTAGTCACCATCAGTAGCTATTTATTTTTGCCACCTATGAACAAGAGCCTGCATGCCATGCTCATAAAAACCTGCACAAGTGGAGGTGATCCACTGTGGCAGTTGCTGAAACGCAGCACCCCCCACCTCAGTGTCCTCATGTCTGCTGGCTGGTCTACGGGAATGCTCAGCAAGTGTCAATCAATGTCCACGGGTGCTGTTTGTTCTGCAGGGGGATATGTACTTCTACCTCCCTTTCTCTTCCTCTCTCTGTGTTGGGTACCATTTTGTCCAGCTGCCCCTCTGCTGCTATCTATTGCACAGCAACAAAATGTAAGGGAATATTGGTGGGAAGGTTCAGCCTCTATTGCCATACCATCACTGTACGCCTCTACTGTCTCTGGCCGAGGTCGTAAAATAGGAGGTGTTTCTTTTGGATCATCATTCATATGGAGAAGGTGCATGCATCAAATTGAACCACTTATTCAGCTCCTCCTGCAACGTGCTTTTGTCTGTCAGTGCTGCAGTTACTAGAGAGTCTATGAGACTCCAAATGCAATTAAGTCTTGGCAGAAATGCAGTTGGAGGCTGCGGTAGTTTCTATAGCAACCTGAAAGGCTCAAGACTTGTAACAGATTAACTTTAAGGCAAGATAAGTATATAAATATTGTTCTCGCTGACCATTTCCTTTGCCTGTTGTGATCCATTTTCCATCTAAACAATATAGAAATACAGCCAGATGTCCAACTCATTGTTAGCTGGGGTAAAAATAATTTTTACAAACGTTCTGTTTGAAAAATTTTAACAATTTCACAGTTGGGAGAATCATCAGAATTTCTCTGGTTAATTCAGTCAAAATGGAAAGCACCAAACTTGCATGCTGCCAGAAGACTTAGAACAAGGCTCCAAAATATGTAACATGAGAATCATAATAAGAGAGCACTGATGCTGACACACTGCACACTTATGAACAAATTATCTCAACGCATTTTTTGGGACTATGCTTCAGATCAAGTTTTAAGTCTCCAGAAGGTAAAATAAAGAAGAATTTTTGTAAGCATCATTGACTTTGGGTTTTTTTTTAAATGCTCTCTGTTCAGTAAGAAAGACAATGCTGAAGAAACTTCCTCCGGTGTTTCCCCTGGCACTTAAAAGCTGTTATTCAAAAGCTCAGTTGAGACTGCAGTCATTCTTTCTGGACTCCTATCCACTTTACATAACAAGCCCATAAAATACAAAACAAACATGAAAGGGATGCTCTGACTACTCTGTTGTTCCAGTTGCTGTGAACTTGTTTTATTTCATAATTTAAAAGCAAATGATAAATGCAAAAGTTGTTCAGGTAACACAAGCATATCCTTGTACTGCCTACGTTCCCTTTTGAAGTGTATAAGGTAGAGCTAACTCAAACACCTTTGCATTGCATTGGGTTTTCCTTCATAGCATTTGCTAGCATCAGGCTAATGAAAGAAAAATATGACTGTGCCACCAGTGAAATAATTAAGCACATAGTTAATTTACAGTGTGTTCCAAAAATTACAGTGGTTTATCTATCTCAGGTGACCCAGATTCCCTAGTGCTGACCCAAAGAGTCAAAACTGTGCTTTCTATAGAATTTATTATACAAACAACTAGCTATTTTTTCCGCCCCAAATAACATCAAGGCTCGATCAACTGATGAAATGGGGAGAACCATACTTACTTTCTGGAAAACTCTAGATGTACTACTCATAGCCTGATTCAACACAGTGTCTGCTTTGATGTGGAGATTTGGAGACCACCCAGCCTAGCCTGAGCACAAAGTAAATGTGATCAATGGATCAGGAAAGATATTCAGACTTAGATAAGGTTGCGCCAACCTTTTTCTCTCTATTCTATTCTATGAAAAGGATGTCAAAACTGTGGGGGAAGATGTGACTGTGAGTGAGTCACCAAAGAGCTTATCAGACCCTTTAATAGACCTTATCACTGTAAAGCCTTGGGAGACCGGAGTGTAAGACAGAGAGCAAACAGTCTAATGGTAAACAGAAGGTTCTTTTGTGTGCGTTGTTAATCTTGTCACACTGGAGAAACCTTTCATCCTTTATCGCTGTTGTTTGGGAAAAACTAGGGCCAATTAACTGATTAGAGGAACTATTAGAGGAACACGAACTTCTTGTTTGTAAGTGAGTGGTGCATAAGATGTATGTTGAATACAATAAAGAACTATTCCGAGGCTACAAGAAACTGAGAGAGCTCTCTAACTTGACTGAGCGCCCACAAAAAAAAAACACTTTCCCTGTAAGGATGTCCCACCATTACCATTTGCCTGAGGGTTTATAACGCATGCTACCAGACAGTTCTTCCTGGGGTTCACTTTGAATCTCAGACCATATTTCTTAAAGATGTTAAGGTCCTCCTAGAAAAGCTAGCGAAAATGTAGCTCGGTTCACAGGCTTCATCACCAAAAACAGCTTTTATCTCGACTTCTAGCAGTCTTTACTAGCCAGACATCCACTTCAAACACCCAGCAATTACGCCTTCAAAATATATGTGTGTTTTTTTCACACCTACTGGGGTTTTTTTCTGAAATTCGATGAGTTGTTGCCTTTTTGAGTAAAAAATGAAGATTCTCGTGAAAATGTCAAGAAGTCGTTATTATGCAATTCAGAATGCTTACACCGCTTCACATAAGATACTCTGAAGTTCCCGTGATTATATCCAAGCACCACCTAGAGTAGAGACTGGCATAGCAGTAGAGTTCTCTTCTCCTGTGGTGGGAGATCACCAATCATAGATGTGGAACATAAGAAACCAATCGGCTGGTATTTTTTCTCAAAAGCACAATATCTTCTCGCCACAAGTAAAATATCTCATCTTGCAAAATGTCATGAAAGCACTGCAGCTCAGAAATAGCATTCTCTTCTCCACAAAATCAGTCCAAGCTTCAAAGGTCTGCCACACCAATTATACAAACCAAAATAGAGGTGACACAGGAATAACCTGTTCATTGACAAAGCTGGGCACTGATCCATTGAAGGCTTCTAACACTTGGGTTAAGGTTTTCATTCTCTATCCAAAGTAACTGACAAGCAGTGAAGAGTCTGAAACGTGCTAGAATTTCATCCAGTACTTTCCCTTCCTAAGAAAAAGCCTCTGCAACAAGAGCCATGCTACCAGACTGTTGGCTGAAGAATCTGCTCGAAAGTCTGGCAGTCGCTCGGGAAAGGCTCTGGCTCAAAGCCCCCTTTGGGTGTTCTTTGAAGCATTTTGAGAGGCACTGACAGCTGTCAGCCCACAGTGCTGTCTAGGCTCCGCTGCTCTGGGGTCACGGTGGCAGTGGGCTGCAGCTCCTGGGCCATGGGGAAGGTCTCCCTGTTAATGACTGGGAAGCTGCAGCTCCGATCTTCATGGCAGAGGCTGTGTTGTTCTTCTCATTATGAAGAGATCTGTCTGCTCCTTCCTCTCCCGACTCCCACCACAGCAGCCCCATCCACACGCTAGATCCTACGAGCAGTTATTTCTCTTAGCGCTGCGTCTGTGTCTTCTCAGTCAGTACGCTAAACTTCAGTGTGTCGAGTTTAGGTACAATAAAGTTCATCAGGAAAGTTGCTTTATAAGCTAAAGCCAGAAACTCTGACATTTTGTTCTCCCACAGGACTCATCAGAATGCATCAGATGAAGAGGGAGCCCCAGGTGTAACAAGGCAAACTTTGCTGAGGCTTGTCCCCTGGTAGGACAGACTGACCCTGAAAGAGGGATGAGACAGACGGAAGGCAGCCACAGATAAACCGGCCTGCACTGCAGCTGATTAACTCATGTTGTTGTGGAGGAAGGTTGCTTGTGGTGACTTAGGTTCTCAGACAAAGGATAAAAGCCACCAGCCTACCCAGAAAGATCTCTCAAGCACGAGCCTCATGCTCTCTCAAGCAGAGTCAGCGTTCCCTTCAGCTGTCTGTTTTCGCCTGGGTAGTTGAACTACAAATAAAAGCAAACTACTGGAGGGGTGCAGAAAAGCTGGAGTTTGTCCAGGTAAATATCGGCACATAACATTTGCAAGTGATCTTGTGTTTCTTTCTCTGGGAATGGTTCACAAAGTGTGTTTGCAGGCTTCACCTCACTCACCTCTTAAATGCAGCTGTCTGCCGAATGCAAAAAGTGAGGATTGGTTCATAGATCCGGTTTGGGATAAAGTAGCTGTCTCATCATCCAGTGGGAACCCATCCCAGACCTCCCTGGTTCTCCTCAGTATGGGGCTATCTGCACAAGCTGAAGGAGGATGCCCTAAGATCACATCTCTGGCCTTTTTCGTCCCATTAGCACATGAAGGCCCACAGGCCCCTTCTGTACTTTCTCAGTAGCTTGCCTGTTCTGTTTTATGCACCACAGCTTTCAGCAGCTTTAGATCCCCGGTGATTTGTAGGCACAAAGGTTTGAGAGGAACCCACCGGCAACTTCTTCGGGCCTCTCGGTCAGATTCGATACCTGGGACCTCTTTCCTTTGAGTGCCCATCCACAGACAGCAGGTTCTCAAAGCAAGGGACGTGTGTAAATAATTGCTTTATAAGCCGAGGAGTTGTACTGTACAGAACCATTTGTGAAGCTCCGCTTCCAATTTCACTGGTCGGCAATTTTCTCGCATGCATCATTCACCCATTTGGGTGTTTGTCACATCGCCACTCCCACATTTCCACTGCCACCTTCAGTCACGTGTTCTCCATCAGGTACAAAGGTTGTACAGGCTTAACAAACTTTTTTTTTCCTCTTTTTTTTTTTCCTTTTCTTTTTTTGGACGAGGGGAGAGGGAAAGCAGAGCAGAGACAGCACACAGCAGGGGCCTCTGGAAACTGTTAAGGCTGGAGACGTTCTTCAAAAGGGTGTCGTGTGAGATGCAAAGCGATCCGTTTGAATTAGGCACAATTATTTAACTTATTAGTGAATCCCGCAATGAGGCGAGGAGAAGCGCGTAACAAACTTTAATTGAAAGTGCAGTTTAAGTCCTTAATTCAGATCTAGAGCCCACGTGTCCAACTGTCAGATTCCCGGCCGGCCCTAACGAGCCCCACCGGCGCTAACGAGGCAACGACTCCCAGCTGCCGAGGGGCGCGGCCGCCCGGGCACAGCTGCGCCTCGTCCGCAGCGCGGGGCGGGTCCGGCCCAAAGCCTCTTAAGCTTCGCCGGAGGCCGCTGGGAGTCACGGCAGAGCTGCCGGAGCTCATTCCCTGCGGAGCCGGAGCGGGCTGCGCTTCTTTGTCCGGTCCTTGCGCCGCCGGGGCTGCTCTTAAAACGAGACCTTGGGATTCTTTGTAATGTTCTCTGCGTGTTGTGTTGTTTTGTTTCAGGTTGCGGCGAGACGTCTCCCGAGGAAGATCAGCCCGAACCGGTGAGTCGTTCTGGTGTCGACGGGACCGCGGAGGCGGCCAGCGCTCGGGTCCGTCCGCCCTCCGCGGCAGGAGGCCGCCGGGCTCCGTTCGGGGCCGGCGCGGGGCTCCCAGCGGGCTGCCTCGGCTTCTCGGAGCCGGTGTAACGTCGCTGCCCGGCTGTCGTTGCGTTTTCGGAGGGGACTGCCGCTCGGTTTCCAGAGCGCTAACGTGGTCCTGAGGGCTCTCAGTCCCTCCGGGTCTTTACTTTCTCCCGGTCGCATCGGTAGGAGCGAGCGGGATGGGCCGTTCCTACCATCCTCCTCCAGCCTCTGTGCTGCTGGGAATGAGAAGCAACGCAAGGGGCTGCTGAAACAAGTTTTCTCCTATTGCAGGCTGAGCGAAGGTTGCAGCAGAGCCTCCCGTCATCCCGACCCGGTGAGATGGTGAAAGCGGTGAGTGTTTGGGAGTCACTAGGTAAGCTTTCTATTGTTGGGGCTTGTGTAGGGCTGCTGATTGGATGCTTCTTTGGGATCAGCACGGTGCTGCTGCTGAAGTGCCTGAGATGTGTTTTGCAGGTGCTTCCGCCCCTTCTGCTTCCAGTGGTGGGAGTGAGCTGGATGAGACGGCCAATGGCATTCTGGGGTGCATTAAAAAGAGTGTGACCAGCAGGTCGAGGGAGGTGATCCTCCCCCTCTACTCTGCCCTGGTAAGGCCTCATCTGGAGTACTGTGTCCAGTTCTGGGTTCCCCAGTACAAAAAGACAGGGATCTCTTGGAAAGAGTCCAGCAGAGAGCCACAAAGATGGTGAAGGGCCTGGAGCATCTCCCCTATGAAGAAAGGCTGAGTGAACTGGGTCTGTTTAGCCTTGAGAAGAGAAGACTGAGTGGGGAACTGATCCAGGTCTGTAAATATCTAAGGTGTGGGGGGCAAAGTGGCAAGGCCAGACTCTTTTCAGCAGTGTGCAGAAAGGGGACAAGGGGAAATGGCCAGAAGCTGGAGCATAGGAAGTTCCGCACCAATGTGTGCAAGAACTTCTTTACGGTGAGGGTGACGGAGCACTGGAACAGGCTGCCCAGGGAGGTTGTGGAGTCTCCTTCTCTGGAGATATTCAAGACCCGCCTGGACGCCTACCTGTGTGACCTGGTGTAGGGAACCTGCTTTGGCAGGGGGGTTGGACTCTGATCTCTGGAGGTCCCTTCCAACCCCTACGATTCTGTGAGATGATATATTTTTTCCCCCTCTTATTTGTAACCTCAGGAGCATGATCTTGTTCCCGTTGTGGAGATGTGGTGGGACAGCTTGCATGACTGGAATGCTGTTGTGGATGGCTGCGTTCCTTGTAGGAGAGACAGGCAGCTGAGGTGGTGAAGTTTCTCTTCTGGTGGGAGAACTGGAATGTGCCGAGCCTCACCTCCCTCCACAGCAAGGTGATGGGACAGCTGTAAGTGACCTGGTGAGCAAAAATTTCTAAGTAGTCACGGTGGGTTTGGTGAGGGGAAATGATGCTGGACCAAGGCTGTAGCCTTCTGTGTTGTGACTAGTTAGATGAGAGAAGGGCAGTGGATGGTATGGGGGGAATATCTTACTGTCAGTAATTATCTGAAGTGCAGGAGTTTTGTTGATGATGTGCTTGTTCAGGCATTGATGGGGGGTGTGAGGTGGAAACATTCACAGACTGGAATGTTAGTGCTTGTTGTGAGTGATGGAATAGGCTGTGGAGTTGCTTTCTCTGGGGGTCTGTGGGTTGTGTCTGGATATGTTGTTGCAGGGTGAGTGCTGCAATGGAGCATTTAGCAGTGAGGATCTGCCTGAGCGTGGTTTCATTGAAGGTGAGATGAAGGAGGTGAGTGACCTGAGGGCTGCCCACCCTGTGTCCTCTGAGAAGTGGTTCATGGAGCTCTTCTGCAGGTCCAGGGCTGGAGTGGGGATTGTGCTGTCCTTTGGTCCCTGAACTGTGTGTGTGCTGCCCCTGGGCTGGAGTTTCCATTTGGGATTGGGTGCCAGGGGACACAAGTTGTTTTTGTTTGAGGGTGATGGTGTGTGGCAGGTCTGCTCCTGGAAGAATGGAATTGACAGTGTGAGGGGAGAAGTGCAGCCTGCAGGACTCTGGCAACCAGACAGCCTGTGAGCCTGGGACTTGGGTTCCTCCATCTCAAGGTGAAGCTTTACTGCAGTATGTGGATGCCATGGAAACAAAAGAGGACTGTTTGGACTGTGAGTTTGCTGAATTTCTTGGTTTAAATGATCAAGTTTCTCAATGGAAATCAAAAGAAGAAAGCAATTTGCTGAATGCCTGGAAAACCAACATGGATGTATCTCTGTTCCTGGGGGGACCTTGGTGAGGTCCAGCCTGGCCAAGGTATGTTCTTACTTTAGGTTGTGGTGTGGCTGGCATCCTGAGGGGAAAGTCCTCATCCTAGGCTTGTGGGTGTGCTGAATCCATGGAAGAAGCAGAAGAGAGCTCCAGGTAGGCATGTGTCTGGTGTAGTCCTTTGACCTGGGATCCTCTTAGTGGGTGTAGAGGTTGGTTAGTGCATGGGAACTGCTCAATCAGCCTGAACTTCTGATTGACCACCTGAGGTGAGCAATGTATCCCCTGGGGTCACAGGTGAAGGTAATTTACCTGCCCTACTGGAAGGGGTGGAGTCTGGCTCTACCTCTCTGGTTTCCTGTTTAAGAGCTGACTAGTGGGGAAGGATCTCTGGAGTCTTAGTGAGCCTGGAACAAGGGTAAGTTGTTTTTAGCTATTCATCTTTTGGTATGATAACTTGTCTGGCCTAAGTTTCCTGTATATTTCTTAATTATGGCTTGTTAGTATGGGGGGCTGTATGTGGTTGCTTGGCTTAGAGGTTTTTAAGGGGGGAGAGGTGGCCTCTGCACCAAGTGCAGAGGCCACCTCTCCCCCCTTAAAATGGGGCTGTTGTCTGGATTTTGCACTATCTCGAAGAGATTATTTTTTTTTTGGTGGGGGGGTGGGTGCAGGTCAGTAACGGATTTTTTTCTCTCTTGCTGGATTGTGGCCCCCCTGAGGGAGGGGGTGTGGAGGTGCCCTCCTGCCTATTGGGGCTCCCTCTGGGGAGGGGCAGAGAGGCCTCCCTGGTGAAGGGGTCTTGTCCCTGGGTCCTGGTGTGGGTCCTATGTGGTGATGGCTGCTCTGTGGTGGTGCTCCCAGTCTTGAAAGTAGGAAATGGAGTTGGGTTCTGTGTTCTACTGAAGGAGAAAACTCAGTTTATTTCAAATCTCAGGTGAAGCTTGTTTGAAGCTCTGGCATGAGGGTGCTTGCTCTATGTTAATTTAATGTGTCTGGGGGGTGTGGGGGCAACTCTACCTCCATCCACTTACCCAAACCCTATAAGAGGAAGTGGTCCTGTGGTGTCTCAAATATGCTCTGCATATGCTATGGCTGGCCTACAGTATCAACAAGCTAAATAGGCTGAGGTGGTTAGGAAGGAGGAAGGCTGCTGTTCTGTGACTTCTTTGCTATCTCTTCCTGGGGGAAATGAATTGGTCTAAAAGGAAAATAAAAAATGGAGTTGCTTGTGAAAGCTCTTTTTGTGAGAGATCTGAGGTTGACTTTATTATATGAGTAAATGTAGAAAACTTTCTTGTGGGTAAGGTTTTACTCAGTACTTAGCAGCATGCCTCTTGTATAATGTGCCCCACTGAATCACTGGACAGGTGACTTTAATTTGTCTCCTGCTTTGAGAAGTCTATCACTTCAGTTTCACTTTGGAAAGAATTGAGATCTTTTAGATATAATTCTGTTCTCATTTCAACATGTGCCCCCAAAATGCTGGTAACTAAACTTTCTTCTGTGAGTTGGGAAGCTGGTGATAACTTCCTTTTGTGGAAGAATTATTGGCTTCTAATGGCTTTTTGCAAAGACTTTCTACCACAGGTGTGAATGCCCTGTGTTGTGTGCAAGAACTGGAATGCTTATGAATGTCTGTACTAAAATGGAATGGCTAGGCTCAGCTAGATCAAGCTTTTTGTGGTGAAGTGGATACTTGCCTGTCTCTGACTTAAAACAACAGTAAATCCTTGCTTACCCCCCAAAAAGATATGGTGTCTATTTCTGTGCTTGAGCCTCATTCCCTTGTTGCTGATGTTATTTCTTGGGTAACACAAGAAGAGAGAGAAATGATCCCATAAGCAGTCAGCTGGTTGTATGGCATGCTCTGAAAGAAAAAGTGGGACTAACAAATACTTAAGTTATTTACTGCAAAACTGTAAATGTAGGAAATATCCAAACAATTTTCTAGGATGGTATCTCTAAAGCAGATTTTATTCACAATTGCAATGGTGGGCCTCCTGCAAGCAGGAGGGCATGCAGAAAACAGTTACATCTTTTATTCCCTGTTCCTTGATGCTTCTCTCTTACTCCCCTGGTTCCTCATTGGCTGAGTACTTCAGGTTCACAATCTTCTTGATGCTTCACTAAACATGGAAGCACTGGACAACATAAATTTTGCTGCATAAGCAAAAACCTGTAGTTAATTAACTATTCCACATCTGATCATTATTTTGCAGATATCTGCTCGTCCTTCTTTCTACAAAGATAAGCTTGGGAGAGAGGCAGGGGAGGATCCTAGTGCCTGCCTTCACACCCCGATCTTCTCATGGACTGAGACAGTTCAGCCTTGTGTAGAGGCCCTAACTTCTTTGTTTGCTAAATCTGTCTGTCTTTTGCTGAGAGTTTCTTATCCTAACAGAACAGCTCTACAATGTGTTTTCCAATCCTTAGCATGCTATACTTGCATTGTTTGGAACATTTAACAACTATTACAGTTTTGCAAGAAAGAATCATGTAATTCAGAAATAATGTTTCTAAAACATGCCACTAACATACTGTATTTTAGTACTTAGATTAACTATTTCTAAGAATAAGTTACAAAATACAAATGCATTATGTTCTACTTCTTCAAACCAATTGCTACTTTAATATCAAATGCAGAAGCAACATTCCATTACCACATAAGTGTCAGACTTACTTTACACACTGAATGAGATCACCCGCTGTGTTGCCAGTGTTTGTATCTTCGCAGCTGTACTTCTGGATAGAAGTTTTTTGAGCTTCCTGAGCTCAAAGGCAGGTGAGCTGGCTGGAGAGCAGAGTGGCAGCAACTGTCTTGCAGGGAAAAACAAACCTCCTTTCCTTTAAGTTCACTGAGAACTCTCTGGTTTCTTCCAAGGTAACCTGAAAAATGTGCTTCTTGGCAAAACCCTTTTGTGTTGAATCTTGGGAAGTTAATTACTATGAACCTTTGTCCCCTTTACCTTTGAGGCTGAGCTCTAACACATGACAAATACTTTGCTCACTGCTTGAACTTGTCTGGGTCTCTTTGGATTGCATCCTGTCCCTCAAATGCACTGACTGCATCAGACGCCATGGTGTCATCCTCAAACTTGTCAGGATATAATTGATCCTCCTGTTGATGTTAATGAAGGTATTAAGAGCATTAGTCCCAGTACTGACCCCTGAGGAACACCAGTCATCACTGATCAGCTTCCAGACATTGATTTGTTTTCCTCTCATTGAACAACCTGGCTGTCAAATACATATCTCTGCAATTGTGGAGGACAGTGTTAAAACATTACTGAAATCCAGACAGTTGACAGCAGCAGCTCTTACCTGGTCCCTTCATGCCATTGTAGAAAGAAAGGCCAGTAGGTTGTTCAGATGGGATCCACCCTTGTTGAAGCAGGTTGGTTGTCTCATTTCACTTCTCTTCCATGTGCCCCAGCACGGCTTCCAGGAGGATTGGTTCCACCACATCTTCCAGCACACAGCTGAGGCTGGCAGGTTGGCAGTTTCTTAAGTCATACTTTATACCCTTCTTTAAAATCAGCATGACATCACCCTCTTTCCAGCCACCATAGATTTCACTTAAGTGCCTGGACTTCTGGAATATCAACAAGAATGGCTTGGCAGCTATGTATGCCAATTCCCTCAAAGCTCTGGGATATGTTTCATTGGGGCCCACCAGGTTCTTCAAGCGTCTGCAGACCTGATCTTTGCTTTCAGCAGGAGGGATGCAGTCCTCACCTTTCAGCCACTCAAGGGGTGGGTGAAGAGCAGCTGACAATAAAGAATGAGGCAGAAATGTTAAGTACCTCAGCCTTCTCCTCCATTATTAACAGCCTACCTGTATTGCTCATTGGTATGCCTGCTTGGACTTTCTTTTTCTGTCTCATTTACTTCACTCTGCATGAATATACAATACTCAAGACTGTTCAAGTCTTTAACTATCACATAGATTAGCTCAACTTCTGCTCAGAAAACTTTTAGAATATGTTGCTGCTTTAACCAGTAACCTAGCTCTTAAAGGTATGTTTGGACACAGTCTTGTAGCACTCATTGCCTACTTACCAGAGATGCCTTTTGTGAAGGGCAAGCCCCAGCCTTATTTCCACTTCAAAGCAGAGAAATCATTCTCAGAGTTGTAGTATCATTAATTCACTCAAATGACCCTTACCTGAGCTCAAGTAAAAGAGTTTTATGGAAAAGTCACAAGAAAAGACCGTACTAACCCCTTTTCATCCACAGTTTGATACTGAAGAACAGTCCCCTTATTTCTCATTACCCCACTTTAGATACTTGAAAGGCTGCTATCAGGTCCACCTTGGAGCTTTCCCTTCTCCAGAATTAACAGCCCCAGCTCTCTCAGCCGGTCCTTGTAGTAGAGGTGTTCCATCCCTTGGATTGTTTCTGTGGCCCTTCTCTGGATGTGCTTCAACTGGTTCATTTCTCTCCTGTACTGAGGATTCCTCATCTGGATGCAGAACTCCTAGAGAGGTCTCACCAGTACAGAGCAGAGGGGCAGGACCACCTCCCTTGCTCTGCTGGTCACGCTTCTTTGGATGCAGCCCAGGATACAGTTGGCCTTCCAGGCTGTGAGGGCACATTGCGGGCTCACGTTCAGCTTGCTGTGCAGCAGTACCCCCAAATCCTTTTCCACAGGGCTGTGCACAATCCTTTAGTTCCCTAGCATTTAGGGATAGCAAGAGTCGGCATGATCATGGTCCAAAACCTTGCACTTGACTTGGTGAATCTCATGAGATTCACCCGGTCCTGCTGCTCAAACCTGTTTATGCTCTGAAAATAGAGTAGTTGGGTTACTCACCTTTAAAGAGGTTTTCAGTAAACACAAAATGTCACAAGACATTTGTGGTCCTCCTAAGACTGCTCAAATTATGGGCAAGAAGAACAAGGCATTTCAAAACCACAGTGCTATTATCTGCTGTGCAATACAAGTACATCTTCAGATGAATCTTCAGGGAATGATAAATTCGGTTGCTAAAGATAGGATATTTTGCCTTAAGCATAACTAAGAGCGATTTAGAAAAATGATAAAATCCTTTTACATCTCTTCTTTGTCCCTTTCCTGTGAACTGTCTGGCTTGCAAGACTCAACAAGTAACGAGGGCAATGTAATCAGGCTTCTTATAGTAGCAGTGAGATTTCCCATTGGAATCAATAGAGTTTAAAGAGTCTGTCTTAAGACAATTCATAGCTTCTGGCAGCAAAGACTCTAGATGTTTGGTAGGAACAATTTGCTGGTTTTTCTAACATCCAGAGTCAAAAGTCACATCAGAGTTGCAGGGTTTTTTTGTTCTTACAGCTAAACGAATAATAGAAAGTAAGTGACAAAATGAAGTGCTTAGTTATTATTCCTGATGATTACAGATTGAGGCAGAAGGTCACTTTCACCTGATTGGTCTTCCCCGACAGGGACACCTGCTCAACAACAAGCATGAGCCGCAGCTGAACCTGCTGCATCTGTCTGGGAGCTGCACTGCACACTGTGTTTATGTACAGGTCTCTCTAGCACCAAATGAAAGGCTGCTCAAGCCTCCTGAATAAGGGCCAAGCTGCACTGATAGCAGCAAGCACCTTGGGGTCAATAGCAGCTAACCAAACTGTTAGAAGCTCCTAGAGATCTCTTTGGCCCAAACCCTTTTTGGTTCCCCCTTACCTTGACCTTATCTAGCATTAAGGCCAAAAATTATAGAAACTTCCTTGACAATTTATTCTATAGCTTACCTGTTTACAGAAGAAAAGCCATATGATTTGTAAGTGCCATTTAAAAGTACAAGCTGTATATAAGATTCCTTGCCCTATGCAAAATGTTTTTCTTCCTTTAAGCAGTGCACCTTCATAGCACAGAGCATGATTTCAGAAGCTATAATTACTACAAAAGCCAAAACCCCTGGAATCTGTGGTGCAAAAGCAATTTATATATCTGTATAAACAGATCAAAATTGGAAAACTGTAGGTGTTTCTTAAAGGTAGCACAAGTATCTCCCCTAAGAGAGAGAAAAACATGCAGAAACATCTCCAGATATGACACTTACAAAACTGTACACAGATTTTGTTAAATGATGTTATTCAGCTTAAGATAAAGGATGTGGTGCATTCCTAAAGCTTAGCATATGGCAATTCTTATATTATTTTCAAATAATTAGCATCACCCTCCTGTCATTTTACCTGCAAACTGCAACATTGAACAGGTTTTCTCTGACAATATCAATTCTCCCAAGGGGATATAAAAATCACAAAATCATCAACTGTCAATGCCACTACTATGTGAAATCCACATAAATGCTTTTTTTTTTTTTTAATAAAGAAGAACAAGACTTGTTAGAACAAATAGACTGGATCTTCACTGCTCAGGGCAATTACACACCAAAGGAAAACAATGGGCCAGCAAAATCACGGTACTCTACAGTCTTAACTTAATTAAAAAATAGCAGAATCCACTGGAGTAGCGTGACATTCAAAAGCCTTTTGTCAGACTGGAACATTGTACGCTGGCTGGCACCTGACTGGAAAGGTACTAAAACCTAACTCCTGTAGTCCACAGAATTTGCTGTTAAACACTTTCAAGATACAAAGTGACAGCCAGCGAGATGAATAGGAAAGTTTGTAAACACTCAGAAGTAACAGATAGCTGGGCTTGGATTAGGCACTGAGAGAAAGTTCAGACAGTGTTTATACATGCTTTTAATATTCAAATTAATTTCCATGGGGACATGACTTAGTTAAGGTGAGCTGTAGAAAAGTCATCTCATTTCCTCAAGACTGTTCAAGTCTTTAACTGTCACATATTTCATGCCACATTTAATACCTGTTAATTAAAGCTGTTCCAGGAGAGACACTGCACTGTGCTTCACTATTTTAATCACTGTCCTGCCCTACTGTAGTTTAACAATACATGCAAGTGCACTAATCTTGTTAGAGGCAAGGTCCAGAGAAGAACACCATTTCTATTTCAGCTGCTGAAGCATCCAGTAACTTTGGATGTCACCTAAATATTCAGACACAATACTTCCAGGCATGCTTATAGGGGTCAGTAAGTAGTTGTATGCTGTAACTGCCATTGCTAGTTTGGGGCAAGCACTTCAAAGTGCATATACAAAGGAACGTATTCAATACAGTATGCATGAAAAGTTTATTTTAATATTTTAGTACAGTGATTTACATTTAGAAGAAACATAGATCGTTATGTTCTTAAAATGAATCTTGTTGGTACCAGCAGGTTATTCAACAAGGTCTGCTTTCACTCTGCATGAATATACAATACTCAAGACTGTTCAAGTCTTTAACTATCACATAGATTAGCTCAACTTCTGCTCAGAAAACTTTTAGAATATGTTGCTGCTTTAACCAGTAACCTAGCTCTTAAAGGTATGTTTGGACACAGTCTTGTAGCACTCATTGCCTACTTACCAGAGATGCCTTTTGTGAAGGGCAAGCCCCAGCCTTATTTCCACTTCAAAGCAGAGAAATCATTCTCAGAGTTGTAGTATCATTAATAAACTCAAATGACCCTTACCTGAGCTCAAGTAAAAGAGCTTTATGGAAAAGTCACAAGAAAAGACCGTACTAACCCCTTTTCATCCACAGTTTGATACTGAAGAACAGTCCCCTTATTTCTCATTACCCCACTTTAGATACTGAAAGGCTGCTATCAGGTCCACCTTGGAGCTTTCCCTTCTCCAGAATTAACAGCCCCAGCTCTCTCAGCCGGTCCTTGTAGTAGAGGTGTTCCATCCCTTGGATTGTTTCTGTGGCCCTTCTCTGGATGTGCTTCAACTGGTTCATTTCTCTCCTGTACTGAGGATTCCTCATCTGGATGCAGAACTCCTAGAGAGGTCTCACCAGTACAGAGCAAAGGGGCAGGACCACCTCCCTTGCTCTGCTGGTCACGCTTCTTTGGATGCAGCCCAGGATACAGTTGGCCTTCCAGGCTGTGAGGGCACATTGCGGGCTCACGTTCAGCTTGCTGTGCAGCAGTACCCCCAAATCCTTTTCCACAGGGCTGTGCACAATCCTTTAGTTCCCTAGCATTTAGGGATAGCAAGAGTCGGCATGATCATGGTCCAAAACCTTGCACTTGACTTGGTTGAACCTCATGAGATTCACCCGGTCCTGCTGCTCAAACCTGTTTATGCTCTGAAAATAGAGTAGTTGGGTTACTCACCTTTAAAGAGGTTTTCAGTAAACACAAAATGTCACAAGACATTTGTGGTCCTCCTAAGACTGCTTAAATTACGGGCAAGAAGAACAAGGCATTTCAAAACCACAGTGCTATTATCTGCTGTGCAATACAAGTACATCTTCAGATGAATCTTCAGGGAATGATAAATTTGGTTGCTAAAGATAGGATATTTTGCCTTAAGCATAACTAAGAGCGATTTAGAAAAATGATAAAATCCTTTTACATCTCTTCTTTGTCCCTTTCCTGTGAACTGTCTGGCTTGCAAGACTCAACAAGTAACGAGGGCGATGTAATCAGGCTTCTTATAGTAGCAGTGAGATTTCCCATTGGAATCAATAGAGTTTAAAGAGTCTGTCTTAAGACAATTCATAGCTTCTGGCAGCAAAGACTCTAGATGTTTGGTAGGAACAATTTGCTGGTTTTTCTAACATCCAGAGTCAAAAGTCACATCAGAGTTGCAGGGTTTTTTTGTTCTTACAGCTAAACGAATAATAGAAAGTAAGTGACAAAATGAAGTGCTTAGTTATTATTCCTGATGATTACAGATTGAGGCAGAAGGTCACTTTCACCTGATTGTTCCCAAGACCTGGTAGACAGTTATATCCTTGATATTTGTAAGAAAGATTAACATCCTAATGATTATTGCACTAATGATTAGTTTCAGAGCTCCAGCAATGTCTTTTGGACAATGTCTATTTTCAATTGTACAGGTGTCTCGATGTTGCTGCTGTTTGATTTTGTTTGTTTTTCAGTTCTGTATGCATTACAGTCAGAAACAAAAATGCAACATTTATTACTATTATTTTACTCCAAAGTTCACTCATTCACGCTCTGACGAGACCCCGAGAGTTTGTCTCCTAGTTTAACTTCATCCTAAATGAATCCAATTCCAGACATACTGACCAAAGCACAATAAGTACCATAAATTAAGTAGTACTCTGTCTGCTTTTTTTCTCTCCAACAATAAAGTTATTTTAAGGTTTAACTATGCAAGGCAACTTTGAGCAATTTCTACCCATGTTAATTCTGTCGCGTATGACTGTTAATGCTCATGCAACTTATAATATATATTATAATAATATATATATAATAAGATAATATTTCAGCATCTGCAACCAACATAATAAAAAATCTCACTGATTGGTATTTTTTATCAGACAAGTCTAAAGGACTTCGTAAAGTAATCACAGTGACTGAATAAAGTATGTATATGCATCACCAAAGCAGTAACTCATCGGTGGCATTTCAAGAGCATAGCAGGGCACCGAGCTACATTTCAAAAATTAAAACTTCCTGAGAATTCTTTGGCAGATCACTAAATTGTAAACAACCTGTACAAAACCAATATACTCTCTCAACACCACTGCTTTAAGGGCATTCCTCTCTGAGAGGATCCGAATGATTCTTAGGATAAAAGGTGCTGTAAGGATATATTCAGCATACTGCACGTACTCAGAATATAAACACTGTGTCTGTAATGTCACTTGTGCACTGATCTGAGAGCATACTGAGATAAATTATTTCATTTCAAGACTAATTCGGGAAAAAAAAAGCTGCACAACGCATAGAATGAGCAAATTATCTATAATGAAAATTAGGTCCAAGTTTTCAAATAAAAATCCCATTTGTTCAACAATCTAGTAGGTCCATAACTACCACTGCACACATGAAGGCAATATGGAGGAAGCACCAAGAAGTCCAGCAGGTCCCAGCCAGCATACAGTCCTATCAAAACACAGAAAGAGAAGACCATCACCATACTGAGATTGTTTGTACTACTATGCAGTCCTCTGCTTAGCATTCAAAGTCATATCTGTCAAGACAAATGCTACATGGTCCAGCACATCTCAATCTTACACATTTAAGTGGAGGCAATTTCTGCACTACCTCAGCAAGTGGTGATGTGTGCCACTGATGGGTATCCACAACACACCAGTTCTCAACCAATTTACTAATTTGTAATTACATAAATTGATTGAAAAGGACTGCAACGCAGAAAAGTCTTCTAAGCTTCAGCAATAATACTTCAACAGCAGTAAGTAGATACTGTGAAACAGCCCTTTGTCAGAATTAGCATAGACAGATTTTCTTCAAGCTGACATTGACTGATTACGAGTATAGGAGTCTGCTGAAGATTATTCAAACTCATCAAGACATTATTAACAGATGCATACAGAAACTCGATGCAAAATACTGGATACATAGGTTCTATTGCAAAATCCAAAATAATCTCAAATTGGTCTCAGAAACTTCAAACATACCTGGGGAAGAAGCCTCACACCTTCTGCAATTCACACATCACTGTCTCACCTGATGTCTTCAATCACAGAACTGTAGGGGTTGGAAGGGACCTCTAGAGATTGTGTCCAAACCCCCTGCCAAAGCAGGCTTCCTACAGCAGACTGCACAAATACACCTCCAGAGGAGACTCCACCACCTCTCTGCTTAGCCCATTCCAGTGCTCCATCACCCTCCACCTTTCACATATTGACACAGAACTTCCTACGCTCCTGTTAATGCCATTTCCCCTTCTTCTGTTCCCACAGACCACTGAAAAGAGGTTGGCTATGTCCGTTTGTCTCTCACACTTCAGATATTTATAAACATTAATCAGATCCCCTCTCAGTCTTCTTTTCTCAAGGCTGAACAGACCCAGGTCACCCATCCTTTCCTCATAAGGAAAAAAAAAAGTGCACCAGGCACTTTTATCATCTTTGTGGCCCTCTGCTGGACTCTTTCCAGGAGACTCTTTTTCTGTCTTTCTTGTACTGGGGAGCCTGGAACTGGATGCAAGACTCCGGGTGAGGCCTCACCAGGGCAGAGTAGCCTCTCTTGACCTGCTGACCATGCTCCTTTTAATGCATTCCAGGATTCCACTGGCACTCTTGGCCACAAGGGCATACACAAGGGCTCATGGCCAAACTTTTGTCCACCAGGACCCCCAGGTCCTTCTCCACAGAGCTCCTCTCCAGCAGGTCATGCAACAACCTGTACTGATACTTGCAGTTATTTCTTCCCAGGTGCAGGACTCTACACCTGCTTTTGTCAGACCTCCTCTGGTTTCTTACTGCCCAGCTCTCCAGCCTGTCCAGGTCTTGCTGAATGGCAGCACAGCCATCAGGTGTCAGCCACTCCTCCCAGCTTTGTATCATCGGCATACTTGCTGAGAGTGGACGCTATCTCCTCATCAAGGTCGTCCATGAATATATTGAACAAGACCAGATCCATCATTGACTCCCAGGGGAGCACTGCTAGTCACAGGTCTGCAACTGGACTCTGAGTCACTGATCACCACCCTTTCAGCTCAGCCAGTCAGCCAGTTCCCAACCCACCTCACTGTCCACTCAACTATCCCACATTTTCTCAGCTTTGTTATCAGAATGACATGGGAGAGAGTTGCAAAAGCCTTGCTGAAGTCAACGTAGACAACAACCACAGCTCTCCCCTCATCTACCCAGCCAGAGATGCCATCATAAAAGGATACGAGGTTGGTTGAGCATGATTTCCCCTCGGTGAATCCATGCTGACTACACCTGATAACTTTTTCTTCCAATTGCTTGGAGGTGCATCCAGAACAAGCAGTTCTGTCACTTTCCCAGGGACAGAGGTGAGACTGACTGGCCTGTAGTTTCCCAGATCCTCCTTCTTGCCCTTTCCATAGTGACACTTCCTATCTTCCAGTCTTCAGATACCTCTTCTGTTCTCCAAGACCTGTCAGAGATGACAGAGAGCAGTTCAGCAATCACCTGTCAGCTCCCTCAGCATACATGCACATACCTGTACCCACAACAGCCCTCTCCTCTCTCAGGACTCAAGGGGAACTCCAGATACCGGAGCTCCCCCCAGTCAGCAGTCTGGAGTGTCCTTCCTCCCTTAGGATGTCCGCCCAGGTGCTCACTACTCACAGATCAGAGAGGCTGTGTCCCCTTGGTCTGGGTTGCTGCCTCAGCCCGGCTGCTGTGACCAGTGCCCACCATGGTAATTGTAAGAGGCAGCAGCACCTTAAAGTTCTCAAAGGAGTAGAGAGGAGGGGAGAAGAAGAGGCAAAGAGAGGAGAGTACTCTCTCTACTCGCCCTCCCTGCCCCATGAGAACTGCCTGTGCTAACTGCCAAGAACACCCTGTTTGCACAGCCTGCTTGTAATGCTCCTGTGTTGCTGTGCTCCATAAGGGGAGCTGCTTTTATACAGGCAGGGCACTGGCTGCCATCACTCCCAGCTCCGCTCACACCACAGCAGCACAAGCACAGCTCCTGCATAACCAGGATGGGGTGGGAGGGGATCCAGGGGCTGTCATGCTGACCCATCACCGCAGTTTTGGGGGTTGGTTCTGTTTGCCTTTCTCCAGGATCCCTTGTTGCAGTTGATCCATGTGAGGTCCTCACTAAAACAGCCATTACTTTTGGGGTAGCCCTTGTGTTTTCACTGTTTCTGTATAGATTAGCAGCAATGTAATTTTGCAACTGAAAAAAATTGAAAGCGTTATCTTCAATTTGCAGATTTAATTATCTACGCATAAGATTTAAGAACACGTCATCAATCCCATTTACTGCATTTCCAGTAATGTCATAGGAAGTTTGTCCTGTTTGACAAGCATTTGCTGTATGTTGTTAGGCATAGGACACTGGGCTAGCTGAACTTTGGAACTTCATACAGACAGTTGTCCAATTTTCACTGTTGGCTCAAGGATCTCTCCCAGTACACCATACATTGTGCCTTTGTTTTTGTATGAATTGATGTGTCCAGACACAGTATTACATTCCTCTAAAACTGCATACTCAGTACTTTATGCAGACAATCCAACTTTAGCTTTTCTCTCACTGCATACCTAGTATTACCTAACAAGCAGAAAACCATCTAGAAGCACCTCCTGCATTTGCTTGGCTTCTCCCTTCACAAAGTGGTGATCAGATGTCCAAAACAAGTAGTTTGCAGTTGTGTTTATTGATTTTTGGGGACAACTTACACACATCCCTTTCCCTCAGCAGCTCCTCCACTGAAAGCCAAAACAAACTGCAGAGAATCATTCGCTCTCAGGATGGTTCAGCTTTCAACCCTCTGCTTTTTCAAGCAGCACACCAAGGTAGAAATCCCCCATTAGCTATCTGAAAACACCACACAGGCAAAGAATACTTACATTTGCCACTGTATTTGTAGTATTTGCACACTGTCCCAGCAACTGGCGAGTAAAAAGGAGAAAGTTTTTTAGTCTGCCTTTCAAGCCTTGTAGCAGCGAATGGAAGGCTTCTTTCTGAAAGCGACTGATTTTCTATATGCTGTACTCTGCTTGCTTCCCGTGTGCACACAACACAGCTGCCAGATTTAATAACCACATCAGCCTGCTTTCCCTGTAGAGCAGCAGAGAGGTGGCAGGATGCAGATGCTCCCAGTGTGTTAATCTGTAGCTATGGTCACATTAAGCTCCGAACGAACATCATTTTACTGCTCTTTAAGGAAAAAAATGAAATCAGTCAACATCATTTGCAAAGAAATGTGCAAAAGGATTTCAGAAATGTGAATCCATAATTTCCTTCAGTGACATTAAAGTACATTAAAGAAATGACTCTTTCTATCGTCAGCTAACAAATCCTAGGGTTTGAGTTCATTCTTCCTCAAAACATCCTGACCTTTAATTACATATTTTGCCAAGCAACATGTGCTTGTACCCCAATAGAACAGAATCATTAGCTGACAAATCAGTTGAGAACACTCCAGAAGAATTATTTCCATACCTGTCTCTGCTGACTTCTTTCAGAAAAGCAGAGTTTATGAAAGGGGGAAATTCTCACTTACCATTTAAATCCTCCCATATACAGCAGTTCCTAGAGCTCCAAGATTCCTTATCAGATGTGGTCGCTTCACTGCTAACGCAGAGCATTTCCATACCCCCATCTGCACATCCAGCTCTGTGGAAGGGAGGGGCATACAGAACTAACATGCCAAGAGAAGGGGCCAGTCATACTGTCCAAATCCACAAGCTTAACATAAGCCCAGAAACGTATGGCTGAATTTGCAACAGTGCAGGGATGCTGCAGAGATCATATGACAACATGCACACCTCTCTCTCTCTCTCTCTCATTTCTATTCTCTTCACTTCCCCTGAGGCACCTGTCTCAGCTGGGAGTGGTTTCTGCAGTAACTACAGTAGGTTTTCCCCTCAGATAAAGTGTTACTGTGTAGGAAGTGAGGAGGAAGGAAGGCATTCAGCTGACATTATGGCACAGTGCAGCAAGCAATAGTGCATACTGAAGTGCAGAGGATTTTTCAGACTCGTTATTCTTCCAGCAACAGGGATCTCACTACATCTTCTCTGTTCAAAACTGAACTATCAGTCTGAGTTCCATACATATTATGGAAATGGTGTCACATTAAAACTTGAGGAAGTGCCTGAAAGGAGCTGTACAAGTCAGTGAGGCATGGTGTGCAGTGAAGCAAAACCTTGAAAGGCAAATTGCTGCCTATATGGCTTTCCTCTCAGGTCAGAGAAGACAAACCTATCTACAACCACTGCAGGGAGAGCAGATCTATCAGATCCTATCTTTTACAAGGGTGGATAGTGATAGGACAAGGGGAAATGGTTTTAAACTAAGACAGGGGAGGTCTAGGTTAGATATTATGAGGAAGTTGTTCACTCAGAGGGTGGTGAAGCACTGAAACAGGTTGCCCAAGGAGGCTGTGGATGCCCCATCCCTGAATACATTCAAGGCCAGGCTGGATGTGGCTCTGGGCAGCCTGGTCTGGTAGTTGGCAACCCTGCATGTAGCAGGGGGGTGGAAATGGAAACTAGATGATCTTTATGGTCCTTTTCAATCCAGGCCATTCTATGATTCTATCTGGGAGATGGGAAGATGAGGTCCCTGGTACTGGGGCTGTGCAGGCTGAGAAGGGCTCAGCCTTCTGAGCCAGCAGCTGAAGACATGCATGGCTGGGAATGACATGAAGTGGTGGTCATGTAACAGAATTAGTGAGCCCTGTGAAACAGGAAGGGACTATGTCTCCCTGCCAGCCACACCTACAGATAGCCTCTTTACTGGCAAAAGAAATCACAAGTCAAATGGTTAAGAAATCAGAGCTACCTGTTTACGCAAAAAATCAGTGATTTCAGTTTGAAAAATATTGCTGGGTAAGTGCTGTGGTTTAACCCAGCAGGTGGCTAAGCACCACACAGTTTCACTCCCCTCGCCTCCCAACGGGAGGAGTGAGAGAATCAGGAAAAAATAAAGTAGAACTCCCAGGTTGAGACAAACCTATTTACTTAGAGAATAGTAAAAGGATAACAATTAAGAATTTATGGATATATATATATGAATGAATATAACAAGTGACGCACAAAGCAATTGCTCACCACCCCCAGTCTATACCCAGCCAGCTCCTCAAGCAGCAGAAGAGAGCCCAATGAACTCCCTACTTCAAAAGTCCTTCCACATGTCATATGATATGGAATATCCCTCTGGCCAGTTTCAGTTGGCTCTCCTAACTCTATTCCCTCCCAGCTGCTTGAGCCCTTTGATGAGAATGGCCTTGGCTCCATACAATGCTGCTTTGCAGCAACTATAAATATCAGTGTGTTATCAACATTGTTTTTCTTCTAGAGCCACAACATACCAATACACCAGATACTCTGAAGAATACAATTCCATCCCAGCTGATACAAAGACAGGAAAACGAGTACAGCTCTACCTTTGAGGTATCTGTGTTCTGACTCAGTGGGTCACTCTCTTCAGACCTGCTGATCTCACAACTTATATTAGCACAATATGCATTAATACACGTGGGCACTAATTTTTCTCTTCTATACGTACTCAAAAGACGAACAAGAGAGAACAGCCTGCCTACAGAATATTTTCCAAAAGCTTAACTAAGATTCTCCTGTACTGAACTGTGCAAAGGGACGCTCACTGTAGATGGGCAACGGAGGCAGGAAGCATTGCTTCAAACCACACAACCTTTACATTCTTGTCCTGTGTACAAGGACAACTCATGCTGCCTGAAAGCAGATATTGATTGGGATGTTGCTTCTCCAAGCAGCTCTTCAGGAACCAAGTCCAGGGGGTCACAAAAAAAAAGCAGTAGCTGACTCAAGTGGCTGAAATATGCTCTAAGCCAAGCCCCCCACAACAGGAATTCTCTAACTGGGAACTCTCATGTTCTACGCAGAGGACATCCACACCATAGTATATTACAAACTATCCTTTGCTTTCTAAAATAAAAAAGCAATTAGAAATAACTTTCTTCCCCCTCTGAATTAATCCTACGTACAAATTACATAGTAATTAGACAGCATCTACTGAAACATTTAGTGTCCTAGGAAAGACAACATACTCAAAAAAAAAAAAAAAGCAATAAAATGAAAAGATTCTGTGATCAGGTTAGAAAGAGCTAAGCTGATCCCTAAATTCATGTACTTCTGACATTTTGCTGTGTAAAATCTTGAACTTCAGAGTATATTCTACAAAGACAGCAAAATGGATAAATTAAGAAATGAATATTATAACAAAAGATGGGAAAGAAGTGAAGCTAATAACTTTTTTTTTTTTAAGGCAAACATTTGACATAACTATGAGAATGATGTGAGCTTTCTCATCTTGTATCAGTTCTCCCAGCATGGATTATCAGCTTAAGCACAGCAATAGACCAAGTTAAGTTCCAGCTCAGCATGGAAGCAGCATGAATTTGGATCCATCTCCACTTACCTATGCTAATATTTAATTTGTGGTCACTCGCTGCTTCCTCAAGCATATAATAGGGTGTAGGGGCATTAGGCATCTCACTACCACCAGTGTACTTTATTTAGTTACCTGGGGATTTCAAGCTACACAGATTTCTGATCTCACAAGTAACCTGGCTGAGATACTGCTAAGAAGACAGCTAGACTAACAAAAGACAGATTTGCATATACAGCAGGAGTCAAGCATACAGAGATGCAGCTGTCACTTGCAAACTTGCTGTTTCCATCCAGCACAGAGTTATCTCACCCCAGGAGTACAAGCTTACTTGACAGCTCAGGATGTGCAATAATGGTCTGTCAGAGACTAAGCTCAGAAAACATGGAATTGAGCTATTGTGACCTGGATGTTGTTTGGCACACGTCACTGAACATGATAGCTATCTTACAGCTGAGAAAGGCAGATTTCCAGTGGTTATCTAAAATGGTATATCAGCAGTATTTATTATACATTTCCCATATCTTTTCCCATGACATTACATCAGCCCTATGAAAAAATAACAATATTACAAATAATAAAGTATTACAAATGGCCTTGCTCAAAGGTAGGGAGAAGCATCAATAGAAATGCTTGTACAAAATTACATTCCTTATTCCACATACATCTCTATTTCACATGCCATCTAAATTCATTTCATGCTAGGCTTTTACATAGACAAGCAACATATAATCCCAGAACACTGACCATTTATCAGATGTACTGCTTTTGATACAACTGTTTCTTTCCTCCCATTGTCCTCTTATCAAGAAAAGGTCCTTTTTCTATCTACCTGGATTGACATGATTTGGATAGGGAAAAAAATCTTAACAGAAAATAGAGGGAGAGAGAGATTCACAGAGAAACAGGCAGGGGGGTCAGGGTGTCAATTCCTAACTGCATGACTTGCAGCCTGCAGATCCCCTTGTCTAGACTTCTGTGCTTAAGTAATTCATTGCAATGACACTCACAAAAGCCACCACATTAGCAGAGAGCTGTCTGATTTGCTAGTGGGGAATACCAAGAATGAAATCTTGACATCCCTCCATGAACTTGGCATCCTCATCTGGGTTACAAGAAAATACTCTCCCCAAATGAAATTCAATATACCCATTATCTTGAATTCACTGCCTACACCTATCCTTTCTCACAAAGGCTGACTGGCAAAGCGACAAGAGGCAACTTCAGTACTCAAAGATTCAATAATCAACTCTACTTAGCAAGGGCTCCTGAACACCAGCCTACCCCAGAGAGCAGGTAGGTCCTGTGTCTGATCTCAGTCCCAGCATGGATCTTGCCCAAGTTCAGCCAAGGAAATGGTCATTATGGGAATTAAAACCAATCTGGCCGCATCTAGCCTAGAACACACAGGATACAGATCAAAGGTGGATTTCTGTCTGAGTGTCCCATAGATTTCAATTTCAATCAACACTCCCAGCTGAAGGCCTATATTTTCCTTGTTTTGGAAGCAGAAATATTTGCCAAAGCTCAGGCAGCCAGGCCAGAAAACAGTGACAAACAGTGTAAGCTGATCTGGCAGGCTTCGTTAAGGGCAGATTAAACAACAATCCCCAAGGCTTTTGTGATATGATCGCATGGCACAGCCAATGAACTACTCACTCCCTAGGGTGAGATGCAGCTAGTAGCTTAGCGGAAAGTAATGGTGACAGGAGGATGGTTGGACTAGATGATCATGCAGGTCCTTTCCAACCTTGTGATTCTATGATTCTACGCAGAGATGACATTCAACTGCCCGCAGAGTGGAACATAGACTGCTGTGTGAAATTACACATTGCAATAACGTAACATGCAAAGTGCCATCTCAAAACAAGGCTCTTCACCTCAAAAAAACCCCACCATGATTACCTAAATACAAGCCCGCCTATACCTAAGGGTATAGGGATGATACCTAAGGGTATAAGGGATGATGTAGGAAGAAATGAAAAAGACACCTGCATAAGTTTTAAGCAAGAACTCAATTTCTGAGCTCTGAACTTAAGATATTTTGCTTTTTTCCCCAGTGCAAAGTCCATCATTCTCATGATTTGAGATTTTTTTTCCCCCCCAATAAATATTTGAAGTCAGTCTCCTCTCCTTTCCTGGATCAAGTAGTACTATATCAGAATGTCAATAATTAGGTTTCCCTGATTTCTTTGTTCTTGGTGCAAGATTGTCTTGCCTTGGACCTAAAACTGCCTCTTAGTTGTACTGCCTACTTGCAACCTGATGGTTTTCCTTGTTCCACAGGTGATGGATACAGAGTTTCTAATCAAAGGCTGCAGGATAGTATTCCCATTTTCAATCCAAAATACTTTAAAGGCTGCCCAGTTTTCTCTTCTATCACTGGACCAGATAAAAGTTCCCAATCCCAAATATTGCCACTTTACACTGTTTTATTTGATTCTTTCTGTACTCATTCTAGCCAAATCAAATGCATATGGAACCAAATGTTTTACAGCGAGTTTTTTTTGTGTTTTTCTTTTTAAAGCCACACAACATCATCATTAGTATGTTAGCTAATGATCTTGATCTGATTTGTAGATACAGAGTGGATACAGTAGAAAGAGGCTGCACTGAGTTCATACAGCTCAAGTAAAGGAGGCTACATTAAGGTGACAACAAACAGAAGAGTAGATTTTGACATTTACCATCTGAAATTGTAGAGTTCTAGATTCATCCATGCTTCACTATTTTATCTAGAGAGGCAGGAAGAACAGATACATAACCATTAACATTATAATTGAAGAGGGGAAAACAGTTATGCAAGATTCCATAGAAGGGAGGATTCCTAAAGCAGTCAGAAAACTGTCCAAGTTCCCTTCTTTCTCTGCTAAGATCTGGATTGTACTGATTAGCAAAAGTTCAGAAGACAAAAAGGAACTGTTGATGCTGTCTCATACCCAGAGAGCACCACAACTAAAAGGCAGAACAGAACTTGTTCCACAGCTTTAGCCTCATCTAAGACTTCCACTGTTGCAGGTTCTGCCTTTGACATTCTCAAACACATCTGAAAATGTTTTTAACAAGATTACCTCCAGCAAGGAAATCTTGAACACAGTACGTGCAGCATCCCATTGCCAGGAGTCTACTCAGCCTTTATTATTAAATAGTGCTTGGTTTGCTTACCATTACTAAAGGACAGCAAGTAGAACTGAGTTATTAGTGTACACACACACTGGTGAAACAAGTTGTCCACTCAGGGAGAAAGTCTAGCTCGCCTCAGTCTCTACTGACAAGAGGCCCATATGGGGGCCTATTGCAGTAATACAAGGCTCCATCAGCAATAGAAGCAACAGTGACTGAGGGATAAACAGTTACTGGCATTCTAGAAATAGCAAAGCACTGGAGCAAGTTACCAGTCTTGCAGTTCTTTTGAAGGTGCTACAATTTAAACATCTGATAGAAAAAATCCAATAATTAAAAAGTCAATATTAACCATGCTGTGGCATTTGCTTAAAACAAGGTGTGTCATAAAACATAGAACTGTACATAAATGCTGAAAAGAATGTAAGTATTAAAAAAATGGTGGTTCAGTGCTGAGTGGTAGTGATTTTCTGCTGCTCAGAAAATGGTTATGCAGCAGTGCTCCATGCTTCCAGGAACGCTGCAAAAAGCAGTGGCTCCAACTGAATTTCAGAGATACTAAGAAATAAATTTCACTCTCCTCAGAAGGAGGTGTGGTGTATGCTTAAGAAGGCTGTGCCATTTTGAGTGCTGTAAAAAGTCCTTTGTACAACAAAGCAGAAGATCCACCAGCAGTTCAACACTGTCAAGGACAAAATGAAAAGGAAATGTTTCCAGCGGGATGCCAAGACAAAATAAATAGCCACCATAAACCCAGTACCAAAAGCTGCCTTTAAGCAGGTAGTTGAAAAGGGACAGCTCTTATTATTTATTTTTTACCCTTTCTGTCTATAATGTGTTACTCCAAACTTAAACACATAAAAAGTGATTTCATATATTCATGTGATAGAGTGCTTTTTAAATAATGGCTTGTGACCTGAAAGAATAGCATCACATAAAATGTAGTACAGATGAGGACAAGGCAAAACATACTTGTAGAACAACATCAGCCTTTTACATACATTAAACTAGGTGAAGCATTGCCTGTGGCACGCAAAACCAAGTGATATTTTCATAAAAATCACTGAGTGCTGCCCATTGGTTATGAACAGGATTTCACGTAACAGTCACATTCACATCTAAATTAATACAGCATAAAACTGAAGTTGCTTGAGTAACCTCAGTTATTGTGATTATGTGTTTCTGATTGAATAACTGCCCTTAAGCATGTGATTAGCAGTGAGAGCTAATTCAAGATCTACATATATTTGAGATTACTGCAGTGCTCAAACAGCAGGCAGGCTTCCTAGATGCCAGGACACCTGCATACAATCTGTACTTCAAAGAAAACCTTAGACACAAAATTCCATGAGGGATGAGCCTTCTTGCTGTGCGTGCTCTGGGTTAAATTACTCATTCCTTGTAAACATCCACATTGCTACCAGAGATGAATAGTAGCACTTACTGTTCAGGGTAGTGTTGACTGTTTGCAAAAGTTCACTTTTCAGATAAGCTGTCACAGACATACAAAAAAAAAAATCCTCCTAAGATGGGATTTTCATCAATCCCACAGTACTCTGTACTTATCTGAAGTTTATGTAACTTAAAGGATATGCCAGTAGAGCACAACATATTTTGGAGTATATAGCATAGCAGAGTAGGAAGTTTTCTTGGCTCAGACAGTATTAAGAGAGAAGGCAGATTATTGCTTAACAACATTATAATTACAATAAATAATATTATTCCATAATAAAAGGTGGGTTTTTTGTGCCTTATCCATTGGATTTTCAGTATCTGCCCTTCAAAGTAGCTTTATTTCTGCCCTTAGCATTTTTTCTTTTTTACATAATCTTGGGCACTTTTATCTTAAAAAAAAAAAAAGCAAAGGAAGCATTTAATGCTTGACACCCAGTTGTACCCAGCTTAACCCTCGTTAAAAATTAACTCTTTATGTCCTTAAGCCACAATATTGCAAACAGAAAATAAATACCATTTTAGTAGCTGTGATGCTGATGTGAAGTTATCTTTATTTACTGTTTTATCCAATAACATAACACTTGCAATATTATGTTTGCACTCATACGGGTTTTGCACACTTCTCGACTTCACTGACATGTTTAATCAACCTCAGTAAATGCCTTGATGTTTCTTCCTACCATAAATATTGTAAAATTCAAAGCTGGTAGTTCAGCTTTTTTCTCTCTACAGCTCAGTTATCTGAAATAAGCCTCACCTGAAAATGGAGTAAGAGATGTTCCTCGCTGGTGCTCGCAACACGTTCCTTGTGCTTACTCCATTGTTTCTTTGCATTTGTAGTTGGTTTTCTGAAGCGTACTTCTTGTTTTTCCCCACGCCCACAGTCCAGAGCAACATCACTACATGTTGTGTAAATTCAGTGGCCAGTTTGGGTTTTCAACATACACACGACAATGGAAGTATATTGAAAGATGTAGGTGGGACTAATGATGCAGTTGGAATTAAAGCCCACACTACATCTCTAATTTACTGATACCAAACCTTCATTTGCACTGGAAAGCACGCAGAGCTACGTGTACTCTTTTGAAATCTTTACACTAGTAGGTTTTAGGAAAGGCAAGGCTGCTGTGGCTACTTGTGAAATCTATCAGTTTTAACATTCTGAAGTTCTCCAAGAGACTGGCACTATCTTCTCAACAGAAAAGCAGCCAAAACTCCAGTGGATTTGTGTTAGGATGACAGTGTGTTAAAGACATGAGGACAATTACTGTTGCTCATTTTCAGCCTTGCATATGTATTAGTATTATTTCAGGAGAAGCCTATAAATTCATACTATTGAAGTAAAGACAGTGAATGAGAAAGCTGAGTTAAAAAATGAGCAACATTCCCATTACCGAGAAGGGAAAGACTCCTCAGAAAAATCCTAGTTGCTTTCTAAGTACTATCTCTGCCAACTCAGACCACCCCTAGTATAGGCTGCATTACATGAAGAATTGCCTTCAGCATCCACTCATTTCCCAGCTTGTCTTCTGAAGCTGCTCCTAACCATGCAGAGTCCAGAAACTAATGCTTTTAAACCTCTGCCTGTATCCTTCTTGTTGGCCTTGAAACTTCAGTGACTGAAGTGTTGATCTTTGCTGTGTTGAACTGCTGACCACTTGCTTTCTTGAACTCAAGAAACATTTCTCACAATGCTCTTCTTGTAGCTTCATCTAGCATTGACTGATCTAATTCCTTTTAATGGGGTTTAATTCACCCCTTATGTGCAGTATGGGGTCTGTGTGCTAAGCTAGATGAGGTTGGTCTCCTCCTTAAGTTACGAGCATGTAGTTTGTTGAATTTCATTGTATACCAACTACTGTGTAGTTGTGCTACTGATTTGCATTAAAAAAAAAAGTGAAAATGAGCCACGTGTAGAAGAGCTCAACATAAAATTAATTCGTAAGCTTGAATAAAATGTTATTTTTCAAACACAGGTAATCACTTCTCATATTATCTAGGATGTATGAAAGCAAAGTCCATAGGAAAAGATAAAAACCTATTTAAGCAGCACTTACCTTCAACATTGTGGCAATTTTCTCTAAAGAAAATATTTTTTCCTAATTTAGAAATGAAGCTCAAAAAATCCAAACAAAATACAAGTAACATAAAAAAAAAAAAAAGCCTGAAAATATTATTTAATCCAGGTTGAAACACCCGTAACTCTGTAAAACGGGACGTGACTTCACTAGAAAGACAATCTGGATTCCCTCTGTTCCCTCTCAGTCAACAAGCGAGTTCTATAGCAGGCAGCCCCTTCCTACCTCAGTCATTTTACGCTTGCAGTTGAGGTAAAGATCCTGTCAACTGCTAATCTTAACCGAAGGTAGCAATCTGTCTGTTGTCTTTGACTTTTTTTTTTCTCTCAAGGAAATTGTTCTGTCAAAGACAAACTGAAGACTCAGTTTGGACTATCCAAATCTGAGTACACCCATGCTCCCGTTGCAGGACTTGTATATTTACCTCTAAGGTGACTTTCACTTTGGAAGGTGGAAAACAAATCAGTACCTTCCATTTGTAGAAGGCAGTCTATACATAAACTTGGCCTGATGATTTGCTTCACCCTCTGAATATCCCTATGTTTTTGTTGTTCCAGCAATGACATGGATATTAAATCATTATCAAAATTGCAGGGAAACTTGTAGCATCTGAATGATTGACTTGCTAAAAGATGCAAACAAATTTATCCTTTTCTTCTATGAAAAAGAGACAGAAGAAGTGGCATGAATGCGTGCCCTGGGCTGATGCTTCTGGAGTTCTAATAAGTTTTAGCTGGCACAGCTGAAAAGTATAGAACCCAAGAAACTCAAGAAAGAGGCAGCTAGTAATATGCACTCACCATTCTGCAACAACCAAACCACGTGTATACTACTAATACTGTCTCAGCTAGCATTATAATTGTTATTTACTAACGTCATAATTGAAACGAATAGAAAGAAAATTCAATGCAAAATAGCATAACTGATATCTACATCTCAAACCCAATTCTCCTTTCTCTTTTGAAATGAAGGTATGCTTACCTCCAGAAGGCCTGTAAGGTCTTGAGACAAGCAGGGAGCTCTGCGTTTGAAACCCTCACCTCCCCTGCCAACCCTTAAATGAAATCTGGTACATTGGTTGCACCTGAGCTCCTCTGGGTTGGCCCTGCCTTCCCAGCAGGTGTTTCATCACTGGTTCAGGCTGTGACTCAGCATTTCCACTACAACTAGATTATTTCAGGCAGTAAGCAGTAAAGTGTGCGTGACTTGAACACACTGGCTTCCATAACTGAAACACTAGCGACTTTGAAGAATCTATCTATCTATCTAAAATATATACAGGCTGCTCTAAAAGTAATGCTTCCTATTTATTGCCATGGGAACTACGGTGGATACAAACACAATAACACTGTTTGATAGAGCGCATTCTCAGCTACAAAACCCTATTTTTTAACATAGTTGCCACCATTAGCTGAGCATTTTCACCAGCAATGAGCAAGAGCCTGTGTGCCACGCTAGTCAAAATCTGCACCAGCACATTCCAGAGCAGCCCTTGCGTGTGTATATGCACACATGAACTCACAGTATCAAACTCTACAGCAATCAGAGACAGTCGATACTTGCACAAACATTTTTTAAGTTCTCCGGTGCCAGAAGCCACAAACAAGTCTCTTTGATTGACTGGCCCCTCCTTCATAGGAATATTTGATGCAGACACTTACACAGCTAAAACAAGTAACACAGGAAATAAATTGGTGACTACCTCAGTAAAAGAAAAAGCCAACAGAGCAGAGGATGCATAATGCAACTTATGTCTTCTGAGGTAGATACAAAAATAAAAAGAAAGTATTTTTAATATTTTAAAGCATGGCATTCTGCTAGGCTTTCACTGCTATTTCTCTTAACCTTAAGCAAATATACTTGCAGTGCAGGATTACTTTCAATGTACTGATGGATTTATACCAAACACTTCCTCCCCTTTGAACGCCAGTAATGTTTCCACTGGCAACAACTCACCAAGTGGAAAAGAACCCATCCTAGAGGAAAAACAGAGAAGAAAAAAACTAACAACATGTTGAGAAAAGCAGAGCTATTAACCGAACATATTAAGATTACACAGAAACGTGCTATTAAAGCACTAAAGCATAGGATGAATACTTCTGCAATCTTTGCCAATCTTTCCTCCTTGAAAATCATTTTCTAAAATGGACTATTTGGACATTTTGAGTGACATCATGAGTTTTCGGTGGGGGGAAAAGAAAAGGTAAATGTGCTCAAGACAGCTGACTTAGCAAACACTTCCATCACATCAAGATAAATGAGATGAAAAAAAAAAAAAAAAAAAGACAAACAGGACAGTAAGGAGCCAGAAATGATATTGTATTAAGCTGATTTCTGATGAGTGGCAAACAATAATTAGCAATGCTGAAAACAGATCAACCTGAGACAAGCTAACTTCGTAACCCCCACTTCAGGTATGTGCTTTCTTCTTGGAAGAGATGGCAAAATCAGACTATGGAATCCTCCGCTGTGTCATGTTTAATTCAAATTATTTCACTACTAAATTCAAGAGCTTAGTACCTTAAAAAGAAAACAAATATATTTTCTTACAACATAGCTCTACCACACAATCAGCACCTAGTTGTTCTGCTGTGGTTTTCTATCTTTGAGAGATCATTTGGCATGAAAATTTCCTAAAAAAATAGAAAGGAGACAGGTTTTAAGTTGGCTTGAGTTGTTTTCCCGGCTAAAATACATTTATGTTTAGGATTTAAACAGAACTATGTGTACCACTGAAATATGATAGTCACTATACAGGATGTTACTGTATAAATATAGGCACTGAAAAGACACCTTAAAAATAGTAATTGAGAGGGGAACTCTTCTCAACAACAAATAATTAACTTGAAAAGCCAGTGAAGAAAAGGATGACCTGATAATGAGATCACAGAAGCATATAATCATAGAATTGTTTGGGTTGAAAGGGATCTCAAGGATCATCGAGCTCCAATCCCCCTGCTAAAGCCTGTTAATGGAAAGTTTATCGTGAGCACTGTGTAATGCTCACTGTAAATGTCTTCAGAAAGACAGTACCCTACTAATAAAAGTAGAAAATAAACAAGAGAAAAGAAAGCCGCAAAGGAATGAAAAGTAGTGGACTTTACGCACTAGAACATAATGGAATTCCTTAGCAGACTGACATCCCCTTTAAAATTGGTTAGTTTTCTCTGCACTTGGATATGCTAAGCATTTTTCAGTATTAAAGATGATCGCGCTTTTGATGGGGAATAAAAATCATCAACAGAATCAAAACATTTTAGGTGCTTCCAACAATGATACCACATGTCTCCGTTTCATTTAGAAATGCTAAGAAGATGGATACCTTTAAAATATGTTAATAAAAATTAACTTACGTGCTTGTCACGGAGTTAACTAGATCGATCTGTGCCTGTGACAGGGGGACAGTAGGCCCCTGCCCCCCACTCCTCCTGGACCAAAAAAATGCAAAGGAAGGAAGGGAGGGAAACAAAAAACAAACAGCAGCAACAATCTATGGAGGAAAACTTATTTTACTAACTATGATATTGGAATGCAAGATAACACAATATAATACAATCTAATCGAAATTGAGACTAATAAATCAAATAAGATAGGAGAGTTCCTGAGACCGAGTCAAACCTGAAAAAGCTTGGAACGGCTAGGAAAGCACCTCCAGCACCCACTGCCAGGCAGTAAGAGACCACCCCACCCGGAAGGGTCAGATCCCATGACTTCCGTAATGTACAGGGGACAGGTCCCTGGAATTGGAGCATTAACACTTTAACTCCCAGTGCACTACATGATGTTATGATGCGGAATACTGAAAACTAAAAAAATTAAAACCATGACAGTGCTGAAGTGAATGGTTTCGACTTTTTTTTTCTCCCCCATTTAAATAGCTCAGGACTGAGATTCAGTAATCACTACAGAGGAATGAGTGGTGAGTTTTACTATTCAGAAAAGAAGACTGTATTTCAAAGCACTGAATGGAGCAGGGAAAACTTTTCCAAAGGCACTGTTTCAAGAACAGTCATGGATTTTTCTGCTTGAAAATATATAGGATGGATAAGATAACCAGACTTGGTCATAGCAAAAGTAGAAAAGATTCCTAAATGATGAGAAACCTTGACAATAACCAGCAGAATAACTGTGGTTTAAGAGATGGGATCTAAGTGGTCTTACAGAAGACGATAAGTTAAAGTTCACAAATTTGCAAACTGCTCTAAATTTTTTGTTTAGTTTTAACATTTCAATTCAAAACTTCAGAACTCCAGAAGGCTACATCCAGTGAAACTAACAGAGAATAACATTAAAACGAAGCGGTTATCAGCATGAACCTAATTAGCTTTTGGAAATCTTTTTCAAAAGGTATAACCGAGGCCAAGAGCTTAAAAGGATTACAAGTACTAAAGCAAATGTAAATAGATAATGAATGAATCCAGAATCACAACAGCAAGTTAGTTCACATGTGCTGATTTCATAACTACAAGGAATTTTTCACCTTTTACAAGCGTGTGGCATGGGTCACTTCCTGGCAATCATTTCCACATAAACAGAAAAACAGCATTTCTCTTGTTTATGTGATGAAGAAATAGTAAATCCAGCATTTGAAATCCAACAAGAAACAACAACAAAAAAACTATCAATAGCTCTAATTTAATGATCCATTATGGCTTCATAAATATATATGGGAGGATGACTGCAAGGATTTTGCCTTCCCAACTCCCAGCACATTTTACTGCAGACCTACAAGGAACAGAGGATTTTTTCTCCTTTCCCTTATCTTTAATTGTATGTATGGGCAGGAGACTGTAAGAGAGTTCTTTCTGACTTTTGACAAGCTGTACTATGAAACGTTTGAGAGGGGATGTGCCAAGTACAGCAACGTTAAAGAACACTTAACAAGCTTAATTTAGAAAACATATATGTTCCATAAATACATGAGATAAATGAGAAGTATTAGGCAGTATGAATCGACATTCTCAGAAGGGACCTATTTTGGAACTTTTTTTGTGTATTTGGCAAACTAACAACCTTTTATTATTATTATTATTCTTTTTAAAAATATTGAGAATATTAGGCAAGAGCCACAAGTGCTTAGTACTGATGTCTAGACTTCTGCAGCTTTTAATTCAATTTTATTATCTAATAATAGGTACAAGTGAATTTAATCGCAATTCCAAAAATTGAAACAAAGCAGGATGACCCAATGATGAAGAACAGCCAGGTTGCAGCCTCTGCAGTCCTGTGGTTGCTCCAGCAGCTGCAACGGGTTCTGCTTCTGCTCCAACCCTTGCAACACTCCTGTAGCTGCTCCAGTCTCTGCAACAGGCCCTGTAATTGCTTCAGTCCTTATAATGGACCTGTGGGTACCGTAACCCTTCTAAAGTGCCCTGCAGCCACCATGACCCTCACAGTGAGCCTTGTGGTCGCTCCAATCCCTATCATAAGTCCCACAGTTCAACCAAAGAACCAACCAGTGTCTGTAAGAAAAAATGTCTACAAAAGCCAGAATGTTTAACAAGGAGAGAAGCTCCTAAGATGAAGGTGGAGCGAGGCCATGACTAAAATGGGAGGAGGAGAAAGAAACTGTCTGACTCCCAACATTAAGTGAACTATAAGATGTGTGAAAAGATAACAGCTGTTGGCCAGCTGAGCACCACATGCATACAAAGGTGGAAGCAACCATTGGATGGCTGGAAACAGACCCCGTGCACATTCCTACTGCCCAAAGTACTATCCTGGGCCCTGAAAAGCAAGCTTTCTCGTGACATGGCACCCCAGGAAGAACTGTGTCAGACAACAGGAATCATTTCTGAAGCAATCTCATAATCCCCTGGGCAAAAGAACACAGCATTGAGTTGATATATCACATCTCCTACCGTACACAGCATCTGGAAAAATCAGATGATACACTGGCCTATTAAAGACTACTAAGAGCCATGGGTGCATGCCAGTCAAACGCTGGGACACGTATTTAGCAAAAGCCGCCTGCTCAGTCAACACTCAGGGATCTGCCAGTGGGGGGCTGGTCCTATCCAATGAGACATTCTGTGTACCATAGAAGGGGGATAAAGACCCAGTGGTGCACGTAAAGAACATGCTGAGCAAGACAGTCTGGATTATTCCTGCCTCAAGCAAAGGCAAGGTTATTTGTAGGATTACTTTTTCTAAAGGATCTGCGGGCACGTGGTGGGTAAAGCAGGATGGTGGGTGTCTGTTGTGTACCTCAAAGGGATTTGATGCTGTGTAAGAATAAACAAAGATACATATGGTATATCAATTGCTACACAGTACTGCATGCCATCATCACTACGGTTGTTATAGGCTTCAATAACACTGCTACAATTAGAACCACCCCAACTAAAGAATGAATTTTGATGAAGTCAGAACTAGCTTAGCAAGCAGAAATCCAACAATGGATCCTCCCTCATGTACTGAAGGACCGCTATGACAGATAAGAGCCCAAAATCATGAGTTAGTTCACGGACAGACAATTTACATGGATAGACAATAGGCTATGGGAATTAGATGTGTGTATACATCAAAAAGTGACACAGGAGATAGTATATAGTTAGGATGTATAAGATTATGAGACCCCAGCATAAGATGAATGGGACAGGACAAGGGGTGGAAGTTGCCTTAGTTTCATCAGGGATAGAGTACTTCTTCAAAGTGGCAGGTACGATGATATGTTTTGGAGAAGTACAATGCTGATAACACACCCAAGTTTTCAGTTGTTACAGAGTACTTCTGAACAGAGTTAACAGTGTTTCTTTTCTCAGCTTCTCCTGCTGTACAGGAAGAGGGCTAGGAGCAGCACAGGGAGCTGGGACAAAATCAGCATATCTGACCTAAACCTGGCCAAGGCAATATTCCATACCCGATGCCATAATATGTAAGGAAAGTTTGAAAAATAGGAGGAAGTTCAAGAGGGCAACTGATGTGTGGGGACTGGCTGGGCGTCAGTGGGGCTGAGCAATTGTGTGGGCATCAGTTGTTATTCATAAATACACGAGTGTATGTATCATAGCCATTATCCCCTTTTCCCTTTCTTTACTCTACATTAGTAAATTATTTTTAACCTCAGTCCACTACTTCTACTGGATCCCCTCCCACCCGTCTCTACTCCTACCCCGTGGGAAGCTGGGGAGGGGGCCAAAAACTGCATAGGGCTAAAGTACCTGCCAAATTAAACCACACTTCAGAGAAGCGAAATTACCAACCGCACTGACCAGGGCCACATTACTGCAGAATGTGCAATAAGATCACTTTCAAAGAAAGAGGAGGGATAAAGCACCAGCAGAGACAAACACACTAAAGGTTGGTGGGGAACCAGAACCATATAACCACCCACGAGCACATCCCACCCATCCCATAAATCGAAAACAATGCCTAGTATTTGGGAGACACCAATGAAAACATACAAAGGAAAAAGAGCTCAGCACAAGTCTCCCTGGAAGTGAGGCAGCTTGCTTGACAGAAAACCTAACCCTGAGCCTGCTTGCCATAGGACACGGGTGAGATTAAGGGAAGAGCTGTGCCATATCAATCACTACTAAATCCCCAAAAAAGACCACAAAAACCTCAGCTCAGATGAAAGGACTGTCCGTATGGGCGGAGGAAAGAAACAAATGGCTGGCTAGCAATTCAGCCAGTAAGAAGCAGCTTCATGCTAGCAGCGGTATAACATAATACAAAGATACAATGCACACCGGAAATTAAAAGCAGATATCACTGAAACAAGAAAAGGCAGCGTTTATTCTCAAAGGCCTATGGAGGCAATAATGTACTAAGAAGAGCAATACAAACATTTCAACTGTGGATTCAAAAGACAGCTTAATCGAATGAGAATGACAGTCAACACCACTCTGTCCTTGCTTCCTCCTGCCTCCCGCGTTCCCACGCCGCTTCTTCTTCTTTCTTCTGCAGCAGCTCCTGAAACATCAGCGGGGACACCATTAGACCTGCGGAGCGGCAAGCCCCCCACCTGAACAAAAAGGGAAACCCAACATCACAAAGGAACTCGGCACACCACCACCCAGCCAAGGAAGGCCTTGCATCCCCCCTCCCCAGTTCAGCCCAGAAAAATAAACAAACTTAGAGCAGCTTGTCTCACCTCACTGACGCACGACGTGCGTCCAGCCGGTGCTGCGGGGGATCACAGAGGCGGGCAGACTGGGCAAATGGAGCTGGGCACGCACACAGCAGCGGCCAAAGAGTCAGCTTCCCTGATTACAGGGGACCCCCAGCCACTGCGTCCATTGCAAAGGGCCGGGGACTCCGGGGCACTGTTGCTCCCTGGCTTACAGGGCTGCCCCCATCCCTAGCGGCCGAGGGAGGCTCCTTCTCTCCCAGTCAGGGGCACCTTGACCCGCACCCCGCTAACGGGGCGGTCACCCCACACAGGCTGCCAACTGAGCACAAACGTTCGCGCACCCAGACCCTGATTACAGGCGGGTGGACAACACCCCTGGAGCCACAGAGCTCGGTTTCCCCCCCAGCGGCGGGAGCGACTCTCAGCCGCCAGGCAGCGGGGCGACACGGCCAAATGCCGCGGTCGGGATCCCAGCCCCGATTCCAGGGAGGGCGCAAGCCCAACCCCGCATCTCGCGGCCCCGTGCCTCTGAAAGGCCAGGGCCACATTCCCGCCTGAGTACAGGGGGTCTCTCAGAACCCAGCTCACCAAGCACACACGGGGGGCACGCACAGCCCTGCCTACAGGACGGTACCCCCACACCCCACCCTCACCAAGAAGCCCCGCGGAGCACGAGGCTCCCGCCAACGCCTGAGCTACAGGCTGGCCCGCCCGGCAGCAGCAGAACATCACCAAACTCTCGTCTTTGGGAACCCAGGGAGCAACCTCGACCCACCGAGCGGGGAGGTCACCCCACACACAAAACGAGCACCTCAACCTGCACCCTCTGACGGGACAGGGAGGGGTCATTCCCACCAGCTGGATGACTAAAGCAGCCGGCTGCAATGCTGCAGCCTCCCCACACCTGATTACAGGGCGGGCGGGCCGCTCGGGGGACAGAGGGCTCCGCAGCTTGGGACACACGCCCCGAGTACGGGGCTGTCACGCCGCCAGCGGAACAGGCGCCCACGTAAGGACAGGCCCAAGCCCTGGCTACAGGGCGGCCCTCAGCCACAGAACTACCACGTGGCTCTGATCAACACTAAATAATATTTAGGAAGACAGGACACTCGCTGCGCTCGCGGGACTAAGAGGGAACACCCCTTTTGCGGCGTGCACCAAAGTCCTCCGTTCCCCCCAGGGAAGTTGAAGCTAAGCTGCAGCCATCTTTGTGGGGGCCTAAAGGGAACGCTCAGTCGCTCCGTCACTCCACAAACACAAACAAGGAAAGGAAGGGGAACGCGCACACACAGGCGCGACTTTCCAGAAGGGAAGGACAACGCAGCGCAGCCAAACCCTGGGAATGAACCCACCACCGCGAGCAACAGACAAGAGCCTGTGACCTGTCCCTAGCCTGCACGGAGGCCACAGACCTCAACGTGCCAAGGGGGCTTCCCAGCTAAAGCCAAAGGTCAGATGCCATGACGCACACCCCGAGTACGGGGCCGTCGCATCGACAGGCCACCACCAGGCAACGATGCCGAGGGGCCGGAGGAGGAAGAGGGGCGGGGAAACAGCACTACCCTGCCTACAGGGTGGCCTCGGGGTCCGGCGAGCTCCATTTCCCACTCAGGTGCGGAGAGGTGGCTCTCGCCCTCCGTTACAGGGGGCCACGCTCCCCAGGCAGCCAAAGGAGCAGCAAGGCAAAAGGCCAACTACAGCAAAAGCAAAGACCCGAGCCCTGCTTACAGGGAGGTCGCCCAGCACAAAGCCGGCCTGGTCACCCAAGGCACCGGCAACGCTCAAACTCTAACGGGACTGGGGCTTTGCCCAGGGTGCCTCTCTCCTTCCCCCCCGCATCTGCACGCTTCGGCATCCTCTTCCAGCTCGCTCCTGCCTCCCGCGTTCCCACGCCGCTTCTTCTTCTTTCTTCTGCAGCAGCTCCTGAAACATCAGCGGGGACACCATTAGACCTGCGGAGCGGCAAGCCCCCCACCTGAACAAAAAGGGAAACCCAACATCACAAAGGAACTCGGCACACCACCACCCAGCCAAGGAAGGCCTTGCATCCCCCCTCCCCAGTTCAGCCCAGAAAAATAAACAAACTTAGAGCAGCTTGTCTCACCTCACTGACGCACGACGTGCGTCCAGCCGGTGCTGCGGGGGATCACAGAGGCGGGCAGACTGGGCAAATGGAGCTGGGCACGCACACAGCAGCGGCCAAAGAGTCAGCTTCCCTGATTACAGGGGACCCCCAGCCACTGCGTCCATTGCAAAGGGCCGGGGACTCCGGGGCACTGTTGCTCCCTGGCTTACAGGGCTGCCCCCATCCCTAGCGGCCGAGGGAGGCTCCTTCTCTCCCAGTCAGGGGCACCTTGACCCGCACCCCGCTAACGGGGCGGTCACCCCACACAGGCTGCCAACTGAGCACAAACGCTCGCGCACCCAGACCCTGATTACAGGCGGGTGGACAACACCCCTGGAGCCACAGAGCTCGGTTTCCCCCCCAGCGGCGGGAGCGACTCTCAGCCGCCAGGCAGCGGGGCGACACGGCCAAATGCCGCGGTCGGGATCCCAGCCCCGATTCCAGGGAGGGCGCAAGCCCAACCCCGCATCTCGCGGCCCCGTGCCTCTGAAAGGCCAGGGCCACATTCCCGCCTGAGTACAGGGGGTCTCTCAGAACCCAGCTCACCAAGCACACACGGGGGGCACGCACAGCCCTGCCTACAGGACGGTACCCCCACACCCCACCCTCACCAAGAAGCCCCGCGGAGCACGAGGCTCCCGCCAACGCCTGAGCTACAGGCTGGCCCGCCTGGCAGCAGCAGAACATCACCAAACTCTCGTCTTTGGGAACCCAGGGAGCAACCTCGACCCACCGAGCGGGGAGGTCACCCCACACACAAAACGAGCACCTCAACCTGCACCCTCTGACGGGACAGGGAGGGGTCATTCCCACCAGCTGGATGACTAAAGCAGCCGGCTGCAATGCTGCAGCCTCCCCACACCTGATTACAGGGCGGGCGGGCCGCTCGGGGGACAGAGGGCTCCGCAGCTTGGGACACACGCCCCGAGTACGGGGCTGTCACGCCGCCAGCGGAACAGGCGCCCACGTAAGGACAGGCCCAAGCCCTGGCTACAGGGCGGCCTCGGCCACAGAACTACCCTGCCTACAGGGTGGCCTCGGGGTCCGGCGAGCTCCATTTCCCACTCAGGTGCGGAGAGGTGGCTCTCGCCCTCCGTTACAGGGGGCCACGCTCCCCAGGCAGCCAAAGGAGCAGCAAGGCAAAAGGCCAACTACAGCAAAAGCAAAGACCCGAGCCCTGCTTACAGGGAGGTCGCCCAGCACAAAGCCGGCCTGGTCACCCAAGGCACCGGCAACGCTCAAACTCTAACGGGACTGGGGCTTTGCCCAGGGTGCCTCTCTCCTTCCCCCCCGCATCTGCACGCTTCGGCATCCTCTTCCAGCTCGCTCCTGCCTCCCGCGTTCCCACGCCGCTTCTTCTTCTTTCTTCTGCAGCAGCTCCTGAAACATCAGCGGGGACACCATTAGACCTGCGGAACGGCAAGCCCCCCACCTGAACAAAAAGGGAAACCCAACATCACAAAGGAACTCGGCACACCACCACCCAGCCAAGGAAGGCCTTGCATCCCCCCTCCCCAGTTCAGCCCAGAAAAATAAACAAACTTAGAGCAGCTTGTCTCACCTCACTGACGCACGACGTGCGTCCAGCCGGTGCTGCGGGGGATCACAGAGGCGGGCAGACTGGGCAAATGGAGCTGGGCACGCACACAGCAGCGGCCAAAGAGTCAGCTTCCCTGATTACAGGGGACCCCCAGCCACTGCGTCCATTGCAAAGGGCCGGGGACTGCGGGGCACTATTGCTCCCTGGCTTACAGGGCTGCCCCCATCCCTAGCGGCCGAGGGAGGCTCCTTCTCTCCCAGTCAGGGGCACCTTGACCCGCACCCCGCTAACGGGGCGGTCACCCCACACAGGCTGCCAACTGAGCACAAACGCTCGCGCACCCAGACCCTGATTACAGGCGGGTGGACAACACCCCTGGAGCCACAGAGCTCGGTTTCCCCCCCAGCGGCGGGAGCGACTCTCAGCCGCCAGGCAGCGGGGCGACACGGCCAAATGCCGCGGTCGGGATCCCAGCCCCGATTCCAGGGAGGGCGCAAGCCCAACCCCGCATCTCGCGGCCCCGTGCCTCTGAAAGGCCAGGGCCACATTCCCGCCTGAGTACAGGGGGTCTCTCAGAACCCAGCTCACCAAGCACACACGGGGGGCACGCACAGCCCTGCCTACAGGACGGTACCCCCACATCCCACCCTCACCAAGAAGCCCCGCGGAGCACGAGGCTCCCGCCAACGCCTGAGCTACAGGCTGGCCCGCCCGGCAGCAGCAGAACATCACCAAACTCTCGTCTTTGGGAACCCAGGGAGCAACCTCGACCCACCGAGCGGGGAGGTCACCCCACACACACAACGAGCACCTCAACCTGCACCCTCTGACGGGACAGGGAGGGGTCATTCCCACCAGCTGGATGACTAAAGCAGCCGGCTGCAATGCTGCAGCCTCCCAACACCTGATTACAGGGCGGGCGGGCCGCTCGGGGGACAGGGGGCTCCGCAGCTTGGGACACACGCCCCGAGTACGGGGCTGTCACGCCGCCAGCGGAACAGGCGCCCACGTAAGGACAGGCCCAAGCCCTGGCTACAGGGCGGCCCTCAGCCACAGAACTACCACGTGGCTCTGATCAACACTAAATAATATTTAGGAAGACAGGACACTCGCTGCGCTCGCGGGACTAAGAGGGAACACCCCTTTTGCGGCGTGCACCAAAGTCCTCCGTTCCCCCCAGGGAAGTCGAAGCTAAGCTGCAGCCATCTTTGTGGGGGCCTAAAGGGAACGCTCAGTCGCTCCGTCACTCCACAAACACAAACAAGGAAAGGAAGGGGAACGCGCACACACAGGCGCGACTTTCCAGAAGGGAAGGACAACGCAGCGCAGCCAAACCCTGGGAATAAACCCACCACCGCGAGCAACAGACAAGAGCCTGTGACCTGTCCCTAGCCTGCACGGAGGCCACAGACCTCAACGTGCCAAGGGGGCTTCCCAGCTAAAGCCAAAGGTCAGATGCCATGACGCACACCCCGAGTACGGGGCCGTCGCATCGACAGGCCACCACCAGGCAACGATGCCGAGGGGCCGGAGGAGGAAGAGGGGCGGGGAAACAGCACTACCCTGCCTACAGGGTGGCCTCGGGGTCCGGCGAGCTCCATTTCCCACTCAGGTGCGGAGAGGTGGCTCTCGCCCTCCGTTACAGGGGGCCACGCTCCCCAGGCAGCCAAAGGAGCAGCAAGGCAAAAGGCCAACTACAGCAAAAGCAAAGACCCGAGCCCTGCTTACAGGGAGGTCGCCCAGCACAAAGCCGGCCTGGTCACCCAAGGCACCGGCAACGCTCAAACTCTAACGGGACTGGGGCTTTGCCCAGGGTGCCTCTCTCCTTCCCCCCCGCATCTGCACGCTTCGGCATCCTCTTCCAGCTCGCTCCTGCCTCCCGCGTTCCCACGCCGCTTCTTCTTCTTTCTTCTGCAGCAGCTCCTGAAACATCAGCGGGGACACCATTAGACCTGCGGAGCGGCAAGCCCCCCACCTGAACAAAAAGGGAAACCCAACATCACAAAGGAACTCGGCACACCACCACCCAGCCAAGGAAGGCCTTGCATCCCCCCTCCCCAGTTCAGCCCAGAAAAATAAACAAACTTAGAGCAGCTTGTCTCACCTCACTGACGCACGACGTGCGTCCAGCCGGTGCTGCGGGGGATCACAGAGGCGGGCAGACTGGGCAAATGGAGCTGGGCACGCACACAGCAGCGGCCAAAGAGTCAGCTTCCCTGATTACAGGGGACCCCCAGCCACTGCGTCCATTGCAAAGGGCCGGGGACTCCGGGGCACTGTTGCTCCCTGGCTTACAGGGCTGCCCCCATCCCTAGCGGCCGAGGGAGGCTCCTTCTCTCCCAGTCAGGGGCACCTTGACCCGCACCCCGCTAACGGGGCGGTCACCCCACACAGGCTGCCAACTGAGCACAAACGCTCGCGCACCCAGACCCTGATTACAGGCGGGTGGACAACACCCCTGGAGCCACAGAGCTCGGTTTCCCCCCCAGCGGCGGGAGCGACTCTCAGCCGCCAGGCAGCGGGGCGACACGGCCAAATGCCGCGGTCGGGATCCCAGCCCCGATTCCAGGGAGGGCGCAAGCCCAACCCCGCATCTCGCGGCCCCGTGCCTCTGAAAGGCCAGGGCCACATTCCCGCCTGAGTACAGGGGGTCTCTCAGAACCCAGCTCACCAAGCACACACGGGGGGCACGCACAGCCCTGCCTACAGGACGGTACCCCCACACCCCACCCTCACCAAGAAGCCCCGCGGAGCACGAGGCTCCCGCCAACGCCTGAGCTACAGGCTGGCCCGCCTGGCAGCAGCAGAACATCACCAAACTCTCGTCTTTGGGAACCCAGGGAGCAACCTCGACCCACCGAGCGGGGAGGTCACCCCACACACAAAACGAGCACCTCAACCTGCACCCTCTGACGGGACAGGGAGGGGTCATTCCCACCAGCTGGATGACTAAAGCAGCCGGCTGCAATGCTGCAGCCTCCCCACACCTGATTACAGGGCGGGCGGGCCGCTCGGGGGACAGAGGGCTCCGCAGCTTGGGACACACGCCCCGAGTACGGGGCTGTCACGCCGCCAGCGGAACAGGCGCCCACGTAAGGACAGGCCCAAGCCCTGGCTACAGGGCGGCCCTCAGCCACAGAACTACCACGTGGCTCTGATCAACACTAAATAATATTTAGGAAGACAGGACACTCGCTGCGCTCGCGGGACTAAGAGGGAACACCCCTTTTGCGGCGTGCACCAAAGTCCTCCGTTCCCCCCAGGGAAGTCGAAGCTAAGCTGCAGCCATCTTTGTGGGGGCCTAAAGGGAACGCTCAGTCGCTCCGTCACTCCACAAACACAAACAAGGAAAGGAAGGGGAACGCGCACACACAGGCGCGACTTTCCAGAAGGGAAGGACAACGCAGCGCAGCCAAACCCTGGGAATAAACCCACCACCGCGAGCAACAGACAAGAGCCTGTGACCTGTCCCTAGCCTGCACGGAGGCCACAGACCTCAACGTGCCAAGGGGGCTTCCCAGCTAAAGCCAAAGGTCAGATGCCATGACGCACACCCCGAGTACGGGGCCGTCGCATCGACAGGCCACCACCAGGCAACGATGCCGAGGGGCCGGAGGAGGAAGAGGGGCGGGGAAACAGCACTACCCTGCCTACAGGGTGGCCTCGGGGTCCGGCGAGCTCCATTTCCCACTCAGGTGCGGAGAGGTGGCTCTCGCCCTCCGTTACAGGGGGCCACGCTCCCCAGGCAGCCAAAGGAGCAGCAAGGCAAAAGGCCAACTACAGCAAAAGCAAAGACCCGAGCCCTGCTTACAGGGAGGTCGCCCAGCACAAAGCCGGCCTGGTCACCCAAGGCACCGGCAACGCTCAAACTCTAACGGGACTGGGGCTTTGCCCAGGGTGCCTCTCTCCTTCCCCCCCGCATCTGCACGCTTCGGCATCCTCTTCCAGCTCGCTCCTGCCTCCCGCGTTCCCACGCCGCTTCTTCTTCTTTCTTCTGCAGCAGCTCCTGAAACATCAGCGGGGACACCATTAGACCTGCGGAACGGCAAGCCCCCCACCTGAACAAAAAGGGAAACCCAACATCACAAAGGAACTCGGCACACCACCACCCAGCCAAGGAAGGCCTTGCATCCCCCCTCCCCAGTTCAGCCCAGAAAAATAAACAAACTTAGAGCAGCTTGTCTCACCTCACTGACGCACGACGTGCGTCCAGCCGGTGCTGCGGGGGATCACAGAGGCGGGCAGACTGGGCAAATGGAGCTGGGCACGCACACAGCAGCGGCCAAAGAGTCAGCTTCCCTGATTACAGGGGACCCCCAGCCACTGCGTCCATTGCAAAGGGCCGGGGACTGCGGGGCACTATTGCTCCCTGGCTTACAGGGCTGCCCCCATCCCTAGCGGCCGAGGGAGGCTCCTTCTCTCCCAGTCAGGGGCACCTTGACCCGCACCCCGCTAACGGGGCGGTCACCCCACACAGGCTGCCAACTGAGCACAAACGCTCGCGCACCCAGACCCTGATTACAGGCGGGTGGACAACACCCCTGGAGCCACAGAGCTCGGTTTCCCCCCCAGCGGCGGGAGCGACTCTCAGCCGCCAGGCAGCGGGGCGACACGGCCAAATGCCGCGGTCGGGATCCCAGCCCCGATTCCAGGGAGGGCGCAAGCCCAACCCCGCATCTCGCGGCCCCGTGCCTCTGAAAGGCCAGGGCCACATTCCCGCCTGAGTACAGGGGGTCTCTCAGAACCCAGCTCACCAAGCACACACGGGGGGCACGCACAGCCCTGCCTACAGGACGGTACCCCCACATCCCACCCTCACCAAGAAGCCCCGCGGAGCACGAGGCTCCCGCCAACGCCTGAGCTACAGGCTGGCCCGCCCGGCAGCAGCAGAACATCACCAAACTCTCGTCTTTGGGAACCCAGGGAGCAACCTCGACCCACCGAGCGGGGAGGTCACCCCACACACACAACGAGCACCTCAACCTGCACCCTCTGACGGGACAGGGAGGGGTCATTCCCACCAGCTGGATGACTAAAGCAGCCGGCTGCAATGCTGCAGCCTCCCCACACCTGATTACAGGGCGGGCGGGCCGCTCGGGGGACAGGGGGCTCCGCAGCTTGGGACACACGCCCCGAGTACGGGGCTGTCACGCCGCCAGCGGAACAGGCGCCCACGTAAGGACAGGCCCAAACCCTGGCTACAGGGCGGCCTCGGCCACAGAACTACCCTGCCTACAGGGTGGCCTCGGGGTCCGGCGAGCTCCATTTCCCACTCAGGTGCGGAGAGGTGGCTCTCGCCCTCCGTTACAGGGGGCCACGCTCCCCAGGCAGCCAAAGGAGCAGCAAAGCAAAAGGCCAACTACAGCAAAAGCAAAGACCCGAGCCCTGCTTACAGGGAGGTCGCCCAGCACAAAGCCGGCCTGGTCACCCAAGGCACCGGCAACGCTCAAACTCTAACGGGACTGGGGCTTTGCCCAGGGTGCCTCTCTCCTTCCCCCCCGCATCTGCACGCTTCGGCATCCTCTTCCAGCTCGCTCCTGCCTCCCGCGTTCCCACGCCGCTTCTTCTTCTTTCTTCTGCAGCAGCTCCTGAAACATCAGCGGGGACACCATTAGACCTGCGGAGCGGCAAGCCCCCCACCTGAACAAAAAGGGAAACCCAACATCACAAAGGAACTCGGCACACCACCACCCAGCCAAGGAAGGCCTTGCATCCCCCCTCCCCAGTTCAGCCCAGAAAAATAAACAAACTTAGAGCAGCTTGTCTCACCTCACTGACGCACGACGTGCGTCCAGCCGGTGCTGCGGGGGATCACAGAGGCGGGCAGACTGGGCAAATGGAGCTGGGCACGCACACAGCAGCGGCCAAAGAGTCAGCTTCCCTGATTACAGGGGACCCCCAGCCACTGCGTCCATTGCAAAGGGCCGGGGACTCCGGGGCACTGTTGCTCCCTGGCTTACAGGGCTGCCCCCATCCCTAGCGGCCGAGGGAGGCTCCTTCTCTCCCAGTCAGGGGCACCTTGACCCGCACCCCGCTAACGGGGCGGTCACCCCACACAGGCTGCCAACTGAGCACAAACGCTCGCGCACCCAGACCCTGATTACAGGCGGGTGGACAACACCCCTGGAGCCACAGAGCTCGGTTTCCCCCCCAGCGGCGGGAGCGACTCTCAGCCGCCAGGCAGCGGGGCGACACGGCCAAATGCCGCGGTCGGGATCCCAGCCCCGATTCCAGGGAGGGCGCAAGCCCAACCCCGCATCTCGCGGCCCCGTGCCTCTGAAAGGCCAGGGCCACATTCCCGCCTGAGTACAGGGGGTCTCTCAGAACCCAGCTCACCAAGCACACACGGGGGGCACGCACAGCCCTGCCTACAGGACGGTACCCCCACACCCCACCCTCACCAAGAAGCCCCGCGGAGCACGAGGCTCCCGCCAACGCCTGAGCTACAGGCTGGCCCGCCTGGCAGCAGCAGAACATCACCAAACTCTCGTCTTTGGGAACCCAGGGAGCAACCTCGACCCACCGAGCGGGGAGGTCACCCCACACACAAAACGAGCACCTCAACCTGCACCCTCTGACGGGACAGGGAGGGGTCATTCCCACCAGCTGGATGACTAAAGCAGCCGGCTGCAATGCTGCAGCCTCCCCACACCTGATTACAGGGCGGGCGGGCCGCTCGGGGGACAGAGGGCTCCGCAGCTTGGGACACACGCCCCGAGTACGGGGCTGTCACGCCGCCAGCGGAACAGGCGCCCACGTAAGGACAGGCCCAAGCCCTGGCTACAGGGCGGCCCTCAGCCACAGAACTACCACGTGGCTCTGATCAACACTAAATAATATTTAGGAAGACAGGACACTCGCTGCGCTCGCGGGACTAAGAGGGAACACCCCTTTTGCGGCGTGCACCAAAGTCCTCCGTTCCCCCCAGGGAAGTCGAAGCTAAGCTGCAGCCATCTTTGTGGGGGCCTAAAGGGAACGCTCAGTCGCTCCGTCACTCCACAAACACAAACAAGGAAAGGAAGGGGAACGCGCACACACAGGCGCGACTTTCCAGAAGGGAAGGACAACGCAGCGCAGCCAAACCCTGGGAATAAACCCACCACCGCGAGCAACAGACAAGAGCCTGTGACCTGTCCCTAGCCTGCACGGAGGCCACAGACCTCAACGTGCCAAGGGGGCTTCCCAGCTAAAGCCAAAGGTCAGATGCCATGACGCACACCCCGAGTACGGGGCCGTCGCATCGACAGGCCACCACCAGGCAACGATGCCGAGGGGCCGGAGGAGGAAGAGGGGCGGGGAAACAGCACTACCCTACCTACAGGGTGGCCTCGGGGTCCGGCGAGCTCCATTTCCCACTCAGGTGCGGAGAGGTGGCTCTCGCCCTCCGTTACAGGGGGCCACGCTCCCCAGGCAGCCAAAGGAGCAGCAAGGCAAAAGGCCAACTACAGCAAAAGCAAAGACCCGAGCCCTGCTTACAGGGAGGTCGCCCAGCACAAAGCCGGCCTGGTCACCCAAGGCACCGGCAACGCTCAAACTCTAACGGGACTGGGGCTTTGCCCAGGGTGCCTCTCTCCTTCCCCCCCGCATCTGCACGCTTCGGCATCCTCTTCCAGCTCGCTCCTGCCTCCCGCGTTCCCACGCCGCTTCTTCTTCTTTCTTCTGCAGCAGCTCCTGAAACATCAGCGGGGACACCATTAGACCTGCGGAGCGGCAAGCCCCCCACCTGAACAAAAAGGGAAACCCAACATCACAAAGGAACTCGGCACACCACCACCCAGCCAAGGAAGGCCTTGCATCCCCCCTCCCCAGTTCAGCCCAGAAAAATAAACAAACTTAGAGCAGCTTGTCTCACCTCACTGACGCACGACGTGCGTCCAGCCGGTGCTGCGGGGGATCACAGAGGCGGGCAGACTGGGCAAATGGAGCTGGGCACGCACACAGCAGCGGCCAAAGAGTCAGCTTCCCTGATTACAGGGGACCCCCAGCCACTGCGTCCATTGCAAAGGGCCGGGGACTCCGGGGCACTGTTGCTCCCTGGCTTACAGGGCTGCCCCCATCCCTAGCGGCCGAGGGAGGCTCCTTCTCTCCCAGTCAGGGGCACCTTGACCCGCACCCCGCTAACGGGGCGGTCACCCCACACAGGCTGCCAACTGAGCACAAACGCTCGCGCACCCAGACCCTGATTACAGGCGGGTGGACAACACCCCTGGAGCCACAGAGCTCGGTTTCCCCCCCAGCGGCGGGAGCGACTCTCAGCCGCCAGGCAGCGGGGCGACACGGCCAAATGCCGCGGTCGGGATCCCAGCCCCGATTCCAGGGAGGGCGCAAGCCCAACCCCGCATCTCGCGGCCCCGTGCCTCTGAAAGGCCAGGGCCACATTCCCGCCTGAGTACAGGGGGTCTCTCAGAACCCAGCTCACCAAGCACACACGGGGGGCACGCACAGCCCTGCCTACAGGACGGTACCCCCACACCCCACCCTCACCAAGAAGCCCCGCGGAGCACGAGGCTCCCGCCAACGCCTGAGCTACAGGCTGGCCCGCCTGGCAGCAGCAGAACATCACCAAACTCTCGTCTTTGGGAACCCAGGGAGCAACCTCGACCCACCGAGCGGGGAGGTCACCCCACACACAAAACGAGCACCTCAACCTGCACCCTCTGACGGGACAGGGAGGGGTCATTCCCACCAGCTGGATGACTAAAGCAGCCGGCTGCAATGCTGCAGCCTCCCCACACCTGATTACAGGGCGGGCGGGCCGCTCGGGGGACAGAGGGCTCCGCAGCTTGGGACACACGCCCCGAGTACGGGGCTGTCACGCCGCCAGCGGAACAGGCGCCCACGTAAGGACAGGCCCAAGCCCTGGCTACAGGGCGGCCCTCAGCCACAGAACTACCACGTGGCTCTGATCAACACTAAATAATATTTAGGAAGACAGGACACTCGCTGCGCTCGCGGGACTAAGAGGGAACACCCCTTTTGCGGCGTGCACCAAAGTCCTCCGTTCCCCCCAGGGAAGTCGAAGCTAAGCTGCAGCCATCTTTGTGGGGGCCTAAAGGGAACGCTCAGTCGCTCCGTCACTCCACAAACACAAACAAGGAAAGGAAGGGGAACGCGCACACACAGGCGCGACTTTCCAGAAGGGAAGGACAACGCAGCGCAGCCAAACCCTGGGAATAAACCCACCACCGCGAGCAACAGACAAGAGCCTGTGACCTGTCCCTAGCCTGCACGGAGGCCACAGACCTCAACGTGCCAAGGGGGCTTCCCAGCTAAAGCCAAAGGTCAGATGCCATGACGCACACCCCGAGTACGGGGCCGTCGCATCGACAGGCCACCACCAGGCAACGATGCCGAGGGGCCGGAGGAGGAAGAGGGGCGGGGAAACAGCACTACCCTACCTACAGGGTGGCCTCGGGGTCCGGCGAGCTCCATTTCCCACTCAGGTGCGGAGAGGTGGCTCTCGCCCTCCGTTACAGGGGGCCACGCTCCCCAGGCAGCCAAAGGAGCAGCAAGGCAAAAGGCCAACTACAGCAAAAGCAAAGACCCGAGCCCTGCTTACAGGGAGGTCGCCCAGCACAAAGCCGGCCTGGTCACCCAAGGCACCGGCAACGCTCAAACTCTAACGGGACTGGGGCTTTGCCCAGGGTGCCTCTCTCCTTCCCCCCCGCATCTGCACGCTTCGGCATCCTCTTCCAGCTCGCTCCTGCCTCCCGCGTTCCCACGCCGCTTCTTCTTCTTTCTTCTGCAGCAGCTCCTGAAACATCAGCGGGGACACCATTAGACCTGCGGAGCGGCAAGCCCCCCACCTGAACAAAAAGGGAAACCCAACATCACAAAGGAACTCGGCACACCACCACCCAGCCAAGGAAGGCCTTGCATCCCCCCTCCCCAGTTCAGCCCAGAAAAATAAACAAACTTAGAGCAGCTTGTCTCACCTCACTGACGCACGACGTGCGTCCAGCCGGTGCTGCGGGGGATCACAGAGGCGGGCAGACTGGGCAAATGGAGCTGGGCACGCACACAGCAGCGGCCAAAGAGTCAGCTTCCCTGATTACAGGGGACCCCCAGCCACTGCGTCCATTGCAAAGGGCCGGGGACTCCGGGGCACTGTTGCTCCCTGGCTTACAGGGCTGCCCCCATCCCTAGCGGCCGAGGGAGGCTCCTTCTCTCCCAGTCAGGGGCACCTTGACCCGCACCCCGCTAACGGGGCGGTCACCCCACACAGGCTGCCAACTGAGCACAAACGCTCGCGCACCCAGACCCTGATTACAGGCGGGTGGACAACACCCCTGGAGCCACAGAGCTCGGTTTCCCCCCCAGCGGCGGGAGCGACTCTCAGCCGCCAGGCAGCGGGGCGACACGGCCAAATGCCGCGGTCGGGATCCCAGCCCCGATTCCAGGGAGGGCGCAAGCCCAACCCCGCATCTCGCGGCCCCGTGCCTCTGAAAGGCCAGGGCCACATTCCCGCCTGAGTACAGGGGGTCTCTCAGAACCCAGCTCACCAAGCACACACGGGGGGCACGCACAGCCCTGCCTACAGGACGGTACCCCCACACCCCACCCTCACCAAGAAGCCCCGCGGAGCACGAGGCTCCCGCCAACGCCTGAGCTACAGGCTGGCCCGCCTGGCAGCAGCAGAACATCACCAAACTCTCGTCTTTGGGAACCCAGGGAGCAACCTCGACCCACCGAGCGGGGAGGTCACCCCACACACAAAACGAGCACCTCAACCTGCACCCTCTGACGGGACAGGGAGGGGTCATTCCCACCAGCTGGATGACTAAAGCAGCCGGCTGCAATGCTGCAGCCTCCCCACACCTGATTACAGGGCGGGCGGGCCGCTCGGGGGACAGAGGGCTCCGCAGCTTGGGACACACGCCCCGAGTACGGGGCTGTCACGCCGCCAGCGGAACAGGCGCCCACGTAAGGACAGGCCCAAGCCCTGGCTACAGGGCGGCCCTCAGCCACAGAACTACCACGTGGCTCTGATCAACACTAAATAATATTTAGGAAGACAGGACACTCGCTGCGCTCGCGGGACTAAGAGGGAACACCCCTTTTGCGGCGTGCACCAAAGTCCTCCGTTCCCCCCAGGGAAGTCGAAGCTAAGCTGCAGCCATCTTTGTGGGGGCCTAAAGGGAACGCTCAGTCGCTCCGTCACTCCACAAACACAAACAAGGAAAGGAAGGGGAACGCGCACACACAGGCGCGACTTTCCAGAAGGGAAGGACAACGCAGCGCAGCCAAACCCTGGGAATAAACCCACCACCGCGAGCAACAGACAAGAGCCTGTGACCTGTCCCTAGCCTGCACGGAGGCCACAGACCTCAACGTGCCAAGGGGGCTTCCCAGCTAAAGCCAAAGGTCAGATGCCATGACGCACACCCCGAGTACGGGGCCGTCGCATCGACAGGCCACCACCAGGCAACGATGCCGAGGGGCCGGAGGAGGAAGAGGGGCGGGGAAACAGCACTACCCTGCCTACAGGGTGGCCTCGGGGTCCGGCGAGCTCCATTTCCCACTCAGGTGCGGAGAGGTGGCTCTCGCCCTCCGTTACAGGGGGCCACGCTCCCCAGGCAGCCAAAGGAGCAGCAAGGCAAAAGGCCAACTACAGCAAAAGCAAAGACCCGAGCCCTGCTTACAGGGAGGTCGCCCAGCACAAAGCCGGCCTGGTCACCCAAGGCACCGGCAACGCTCAAACTCTAACGGGACTGGGGCTTTGCCCAGGGTGCCTCTCTCCTTCCCCCCCGCATCTGCACGCTTCGGCATCCTCTTCCAGCTCGCTCCTGCCTCCCGCGTTCCCACGCCGCTTCTTCTTCTTTCTTCTGCAGCAGCTCCTGAAACATCAGCGGGGACACCATTAGACCTGCGGAGCGGCAAGCCCCCCACCTGAACAAAAAGGGAAACCCAACATCACAAAGGAACTCGGCACACCACCACCCAGCCAAGGAAGGCCTTGCATCCCCCCTCCCCAGTTCAGCCCAGAAAAATAAACAAACTTAGAGCAGCTTGTCTCACCTCACTGACGCACGACGTGCGTCCAGCCGGTGCTGCGGGGGATCACAGAGGCGGGCAGACTGGGCAAATGGAGCTGGGCACGCACACAGCAGCGGCCAAAGAGTCAGCTTCCCTGATTACAGGGGACCCCCAGCCACTGCGTCCATTGCAAAGGGCCGGGGACTCCGGGGCACTGTTGCTCCCTGGCTTACAGGGCTGCCCCCATCCCTAGCGGCCGAGGGAGGCTCCTTCTCTCCCAGTCAGGGGCACCTTGACCCGCACCCCGCTAACGGGGCGGTCACCCCACACAGGCTGCCAACTGAGCACAAACGCTCGCGCACCCAGACCCTGATTACAGGCGGGTGGACAACACCCCTGGAGCCACAGAGCTCGGTTTCCCCCCCAGCGGCGGGAACGACTCTCAGCCGCCAGGCAGCAGGGCGACACGGCCAAATGCCGCGGTCAGGATCCCAGCCCCGATTCCAGGGAGGGCGCAAGCCCAACCCCGCATCTCGCGGCCCCGTGCCTCTGAAAGGCCAGGGCCACATTCCCGCCTGAGTACAGGGGGTCTCTCAGAACCCAGCTCACCAAGCACACACGGGGGGCACGCACAGCCCTGCCTACAGGACGGCACCCCCACACCCCACCCTCACCAAGAAGCCCCGCGGAGCACGAGGCTCCCGCCAACGCCTGAGCTACAGGCTGGCCCGCCCGGCAGCAGCAGAACATCACCAAACTCTCGTCTTTGGGAACCCAGGGAGCAACCTCGACCCACCGAGCGGGGAGGTCACCCCACACACACAACGAGCACCTCAACCTGCACCCTCTGACGGGACAGGGAGGGGTCATTCCCACCAGCTGGATGACTAAAGCAGCCGGCTGCAATGCTGCAGCCTCCCCACACCTGATTACAGGGCGGGCGGGCCGCTCGGGGGACAGAGGGCTCCGCAGCTTGGGACACACGCCCCGAGTACGGGGCTGTCACGCCGCCAGCGGAACAGGCGCCCACGTAAGGACAGGCCCAAGCCCTGGCTACAGGGCGGCCCTCAGCCACAGAACTACCACGTGGCTCTGATCAACACTAAATAATATTTAGGAAGACAGGACACTCGCTGCGCTCGCGGGACTAAGAGGGAACACCCCTTTTGCGGCGTGCACCAAAGTCCTCCGTTCCCCCCAGGGAAGTCGAAGCTAAGCTGCAGCCATCTTTGTGGGGGCCTAAAGGGAACGCTCAGTCGCTCCGTCACTCCACAAACACAAACAAGGAAAGGAAGGGGAACGCGCACACACAGGCGCGACTTTCCAGAAGGGAAGGACAACGCAGCGCAGCCAAACCCTGGGAATAAACCCACCACCGCGAGCAACAGACAAGAGCCTGTGACCTGTCCCTAAGCCTGCACGGAGGCCACAGACCTCAACGTGCCAAGGGGGCTTCCCAGCTAAAGCCAAAGGTCAGATGCCATGACGCACACCCCGAGTACGGGGCCGTCGCATCGACAGGCCACCACCAGGCAACGATGCCGAGGGGCCGGAGGAGGAAGAGGGGCGGGGAAACAGCACTACCCTGCTTACAGGGTGGCCTCGGGGTCCGGCGAGCTCCATTTCCCACTCAGGTGCGGAGAGGTGGCTCTCGCCCTCCGTTACAGGGGGCCACGCTCCCCAGGCAGCCAAAGGAGCAGCAAGGCAAAAGGCCAACTACAGCAAAAGCAAAGACCCGAGCCCTGCTTACAGGGAGGTCGCCCAGCACAAAGCCGGCCTGGTCACCCAAGGCACCGGCAACGCTCAAACTCTAACGGGACTGGGGCTTTGCCCAGGGTGCCTCTCTCCTTCCCCCCCGCATCTGCACGCTTCGGTATCCTCTTCCAGCTCGCTCCTCTTCTCGTTGATTTAAGATTCTGGTTCATATGAATTCATTTCATTGGTCATTCACCAGTTCATAGCAATAACACAGTGTGAAGTTACAAGACAAATTTCCAACTTGTACCATCTACTCCCATGGATTATCTTAAAGTAGAATACAAAATTTGGCATTGAAGCATAGTTTTTTCTCTTAGCTTCCCCCCTTTCCCTCCTATAGAGCTTCTTTAGCAGTCTTATAGTATTAAACACTACAGCATTGCTTTACTACTTCCCCCTTTTCAGTGCAGTACAACTCCCATGTCCTCGCCCATTCCGCGCACCCTCTTGGTGAGAAGAGAAAAAAAGCCGCACGTTTCAACACTGCGATAGCCGTTTCTATTGCTTTATTATTGCCGCTCGCTGTTGCCTCGGAGCGTCTTCTTCCACACGTCAACTGCGCTTGTCGCGCCTCCGCCCTCCTCTGGGAGCCCGCTCGGAGACCCCGGCTCCGTCCGCCCGCCATCGGAGCATAAGAGGCGGTTCCAGGCCCGGCTCCCTCCTCCCGCCATCGGAGCGCAACGAGCGGCTCCAGCCCCGGTTCGGTCCGCCCGCTACCGGTGCCCGCGCGGCAGCCCCGGCTTCGGCTGTCATCTGTTGGAGCCCGCGCGGCAGCGTCCCGCGCCGCGCCGCGCCGCTCCGCACCCCCCCCCGCCCCGGCCCCAGCCCCGCCACGCCTTGCCTCGGATCCGTCGCACCGCGGCCCCGCCGCACCTCGGCCCCAGCCCCGCCACGCCTTGCCTCGGATCCGTCGCACCGCGGCCCCGCCGCACCTCGGCTCTGGAGACCGCTTGCCGTCGCCATCGTTGTCGCCGCCTTTCCCTCACAGCACCCCGCTTCTCCTCACACGCTGTGGAGAACGTCTCACTCACCTGCCCGTGCGCGCACCTTTTATAGCTGTCCCCGCAGCCCTCCAGCCAATAGGAGCCCTGAACGCCGCTGTGGCTTCCCGCGCTTTTCTTCCTGCCGCTCTCTCTCCAGTCCCCTCAACGTTCCCGCCCTTTCTTCCTAAGGACGGCCGGGCCGGGGTCATCTAAAGGTCACGGCCGGGGTCACCTGTCGGTCACGGCCCGCTCACAGGTGTTGCCGCCCGCCCCCTCAGGGCAGAGCCCCCCCACAGGTGATCTCAGCTCGCAGCCCCAGAGCCCGGCAGAGCGGGCTGTGCAGAACTCCTTCCTTTCATTTCAGTCTTTCTTTTAACAGTCTAATGCATATTAGCTGTTCCTTCCTGAGTTACTGATGTCCACAAACGTAATTAAAAGTATATATTTATGTCTTTTTAAGGAATTCTTCCCAGTGACACCTCCATCTCTGCCCTTACAGCAAAAATCCCTCAGAAATACCATTTCTAAGGGAAAAGGGTGAAACAAGCTGGCAGCTGCTGCATGAAGGATATCATTTATTTGTCAATTCAGGCCACTCTTGTTTTGTAGAGCTGCTTGTATTTGATAACTCATTGACACACCGTGGTGGCAAATGCTCACCTCATCACTACGCACTGCAGTTTGCTCAGTTCCTTTCCTTCTGTCCTCAGCTACATTCTTTCTCATTGCAGCAATGTTACAAACTAGGACTGTGGGAGAGACAAAACGGAGAGTACAGAATATACCTTGCTTCCACCAAAGCCAAAACACAATGTAGCAGCAGCAGCCATGACTCAGCTGTGAGTAAGAGGTTCCCTCCAGGGACTCTTTTCCTGGCATGTAACCCAGGCAAACCGAACACCCTGAAGGAGAAAGACACCCAGGACCTGAGGGACCTTGTGTATAGCACCACCGTCCAGCCTGTTGGTTTGCCTAGGTCACACTGAGTGAAGGCAAATTGTCCCGGGCCACCTATATTTGCTGTAAAAGTAATGCCTCCTATTCATTTTCATGGAAACTGCAACAGGTAAAATGAGCACAGTAACTCTGTTTGATAGGGCAAATCCTCAGCTGCATAGCGCCGTTCTCCAACATAGCCACCACCGTCAGCTATGCCTTTTTGCATAGTTGGCAATGAATATGAGACTGCATGTTGTGCTCACCAAAATCTGTGCCAGCACAGGTGACCCACAGGCACTGACATCACTGCTGACATGCACTGCACACTGCCCCTCTGTGATCACACCCACCTAGCATTGCATTGCTTGCATTCAGCAAGCACCTAGTGGGTGCCATTTTCTCCACACAGAGGAATTCAGTGACACACCTTTGCTTCATACAGACTTCCTGGATGCCAGGTGCCATTTCGTCAGAGTGCTTTTCTGCTGCCATCTGTCACATGGCAACAACACGTAATATATACAGTACTCAGACAGACTCTTACTGGCACTATTAAATCAATTCGATCAATGTGAATACGGTGTGTTTTTCCTCATCTACTTAATTTCATATCCAATTGAAAACATTCACAGAAATTCTGCACAGCTTGAGACAAGAGTGTATATACATAACAGCTAAACATTATTTTGTGTTTGTGAAATAAGTTGTAAAGGAAGGCTTGCAACAGACAGCATTTTACTAGAGCAACACCACCGTGTATAAAGAAATATGGAAGAGGTTTACTTTTTCTCTTCCCCGTTTACTCCCGTTGAGATCATTTCTAGAGGTCTGCCTTGCAAAGTAAAAAGCTGAGTGAAGAAAGCATTCAGTACTCAGCCATTTCTCTGTCCTGCGTTACAAGGGCCCCACATCAATTAGTAACAGAGCCACATTTCACTTGGTCTTCCTTTTGGGTCCCTTTTTGGTCTTCCCCGACAGGGACACCTGCTCAACAACAAGCATGAGCTGCAGCTGAACCTGCTGCATCTGTCTGGGAGCTGCACTGCACACTGTGTTTATGTACAGGCCTCTCTAGCACCAAATGAAAGGCTGTTCAAGCCTCCTGAATAAGGGCCAAGCTGCACTGATAGCAGCAAGCACCTTGGGGTCAATAGCAGCTAACCAAACTGTTAGAAGCTCCTAGAGATCTCTTTGGCCCAAACCCTTTTTGGTTCCCACTTACCTTGACCTTATCTAGCATTAAGGCCAAAAATTATAGAAACTTCCTTGACAATTTATTCTATAGCTTACCTGTTTACAGAAGAAAAGCCATATGATTTGTAAGTGCCATTTAAAAGTACAAGCTGTATATAAGATTCCTTGCCCTATGCAAAATGTTTTTCTTCCTTTAAGCAGTGCACCTTCATAGCACAGAGCATGATTTCAGAAGCTATAATTACTACAAAAGCCAAAACCCCTGGAATCTGTGGTGCAAAAGCAATTTATATATCTGTATAAACAGATCAAAATTGGAAAACTGTAGGTGTTTCTTAAAGGTAGCACAAGTATCTCCCCTAAGAGAGAGAAAAACATGCAGAAACATCTCCAGATATGACACTTACAAAACTGTACACAGATTTTGTTAAATGATGTTATTCAGCTTAAGATAAAGGATGTGGTGCATTCCTAAAGCTTAGCATATGGCAATTCTTATATTATTTTCAAATAATTAGCATCACCCTCCTGTCATTTTACCTGCAAACTGCAACATTGAACAGGTTTTCTCTGACAATATCAATTCTCCCAAGGGGATATAAAAATCACAAAATCATCAACTGTCAATGCCACTACTATGTGAAATCCACATAAATGCTTTTTTTTTTTTTTAATAAAGAAGAACAAGACTTGTTAGAACAAATAGACTGGATCTTCACTGCTCAGGGCAATTACACACCAAAGGAAAACAATGGGCCAGCAAAATCACGGTACTCTACAGTCTTAACTTAATTAAAAAATAGCAGAATCCACTGGAGTAGCGTGACATTCAAAAGCCTTTTGTCAGACTGGAACATTGTACGCTGGCTGGCACCTGACTGGAAAGGTACTAAAACCTAACTCCTGTAGTCCACAGAATTTGCTGTTAAACACTTTCAAGATACAAAGTGACAGCCAGCGAGATGAATAGGAAAGTTTGTAAACACTCAGAAGTAACAGATAGCTGGGCTTGGATTAGGCACTGAGAGAAAGTTCAGACAGTGTTTATACATGCTTTTAATATTCAAATTAATTTCCATGGGGACATGACTTAGTTAAGGTGAGCTGTAGAAAAGTCATCTCATTTCCTCAAGACTGTTCAAGTCTTTAACTGTCACATATTTCATGCCACATTTAATACCTGTTAATTAAAGCTGTTCCAGGAGAGACACTGCACTGTGCTTCACTATTTTAATCACTGTCCTGCCCTACTGTAGTTTAACAATACATGCAAGTGCACTAATCTTGTTAGAGGCAAGGTCCAGAGAAGAACACCATTTCTATTTCAGCTGCTGAAGCATCCAGTAACTTTGGATGTCACCTAAATATTCAGACACAATACTTCCAGGCATGCTTATAGGGGTCAGTAAGTAGTTGTATGCTGTAACTGCCATTGCTAGTTTGGGGCAAGCACTTCAAAGTGCATATACAAAGGAACGTATTCAATACAGTATGCATGAAAAGTTTATTTTAATATTTTAGTACAGTGATTTACATTTAGAAGAAACATAGATCGTTATGTTCTTAAAATGAATCTTGTTGGTACCAGCAGGTTATTCAACAAGGTCTGCTTTCACTCTGCATGAATATACAATACTCAAGACTGTTCAAGTCTTTAACTATCACATAGATTAGCTCAACTTCTGCTCAGAAAACTTTTAGAATATGTTGCTGCTTTAACCAGTAACCTAGCTCTTAAAGGTATGTTTGGACACAGTCTTGTAGCACTCATTGCCTACTTACCAGAGATGCCTTTTGTGAAGGGCAAGCCCCAGCCTTATTTCCACTTCAAAGCAGAGAAATCATTCTCAGAGTTGTAGTATCATTAATTCACTCAAATGACCCTTACCTGAGCTCAAGTAAAAGAGCTTTATGGAAAAGTCACAAGAAAAGACCGTACTAATCCCTTTTCATCCACAGTTTGATACTGAAGAACAGTCCCCTTATTTCTCATTACCCCACTTTAGATACTTGAAAGGCTGCTATCAGGTCCACCTTGGAGCTTTCCCTTCTCCAGAATTAACAGCCCCAGCTCTCTCAGCCTGTCCTTGTAGTAGAGGTGTTCCATCCCTTGGATTGTTTCTGTGGCCCTTCTCTGGATGTGCTTCAACTGGTTCATTTCTCTCCTGTACTGAGGATTCCTCATCTGGATGCAGAACTCCTAGAGAGGTCTCACCAGTACAGAGCAGAGGGGCAGGACCACCTCCCTTGCTCTGCTGGTCACACTTCTTTGGATGCAGCCCAGGATACAGTTGGCCTTCCAGGCTGTGAGGGCACATTGCGGGCTCACGTTCAGCTTGCTGTGCAGCAGTACCCCCAAATCCTTTTCCACAGGGCTGTGCACAATCCTTTAGTTCCCTAGCATTTAGGGATAGCAAGAGTCGGCATGATCATGGTCCAAAACCTTGCACTTGACTTGGTGAATCTCATGAGATTCACCCGGTCCTGCTGCTCAAACCTGTTTATGCTCTGAAAATAGAGTAGTTGGGTTACTCACCTTTAAAGAGGTTTTCAGTAAACACAAAATGTCACAAGACATTTGTGGTCCTCCTAAGACTGCTCAAATTATGGGCAAGAAGAACAAGGCATTTCAAAACCACAGTGCTATTATCTGCTGTGCAATACAAGTACATCTTCAGATGAATCTTCAGGGAATGATAAATTCGGTTGCTAAAGATAGGATATTTTGCCTTAAGCATAACTAAGAGCGATTTAGAAAAATGATAAAATCCTTTTACATCTCTTCTTTGTCCCTTTCCTGTGAACTGTCTGGCTTGCAAGACTCAACAAGTAACGAGGGCGATGTAATCAGGCTTCTTATAGTAGCAGTGAGATTTCCCATTGGAATCAATAGAGTTTAAAGAGTCTGTCTTAAGACAATTCATAGCTTCTGGCAGCAAAGACTCTAGATGTTTGGTAGGAACAATTTGCTGGTTTTTCTAACATCCAGAGTCAAAAGTCACATCAGAGTTGCAGGGTTTTTTTGTTCTTACAGCTAAACGAATAATAGAAAGTAAGTGACAAAATGAAGTGCTTAGTTATTATTCCTGATGATTACAGATTGAGGCAGAAGGTCACTTTCACCTGATTGTTCCCAAGACCTGGTAGACAGTTATATCCTTGATAATTGTAAGAAAGATTAACATCCTAATGATTATTGCACTAATGATTAGTTTCAGAGCTCCAGCAATGTCTTTTGGACAATGTCTATTTTCAATTGTACAGGTGTCTCGATGTTGCTGCTGTTTGATTTTGTTTGTTTTTCAGTTCTGTATGCATTACAGTCAGAAACAAAAATGCAACATTTATTACTATTATTTTACTCCAAAGTTCACTCATTCACGCTCTGACGAGACCCCGAGAGTTTGTCTCCTAGTTTAACTTCATCCTAAATGAATCCAATTCCAGACATACTGACCAAAGCACAATAAGTACCATAAATTAAGTAGTACTCTGTCTGCTTTTTTTCTCTCCAGCAATAAAGTTATTTTAAGGTTTAACTATGCAAGGCAACTTTGAGCAATTTCTACCCATGTTAATTCTGTCGCGTATGACTGTTAATGCTCATGCAACTTATAATATATATTATAATAATATATATATAATAAGATAATATTTCAGCATCTGCAACCAACATAATAAAAAATCTCACTGATTGGTATTTTTTATCAGACAAGTCTAAAGGACTTTGTAAAGTAATCACAGTGACTGAATAAAGTATGTATATGCATCACCAAAGCAGTAACTCATCGGTGGCATTTCAAGAGCATAGCAGGGCACCGAGCTACATTTCAAAAATTAAAACTTCCTGAGAATTCTTTGGCAGATCACTAAATTGTAAACAACCTGTACAAAACCAATATACTCTCTCAACACCACTGCTTTAAGGGCATTCCTCTCTGAGAAGATCCGAATGATTCTTAGGATAAAAGGTGCTGTAAGGATATATTCAGCATACTGCACGTACTCAGAATATAAACACTGTGTCTGTAATGTCACTTGTGCACTGATCTGAGAGCATACTGAGATAAATTATTTCATTTCAAGACTAATTCGGGAAAAAAAAAAAGCTGCACAACACATAGAATGAGCAAATTATCTATAATGAAAATTAGGTCCAAGTTTTCAAATAAAAATCCCATTTGTTCAACAATCTAGTAGGTCCATAACTACCACTGCACACATGAAGGCAATATGGAGGAAGCACCAAGAAGTCCAGCAGGTCCCAGCCAGCATACAGTCCTATCAAAACACAGAAAGAGAAGACCATCACCATACTGAGATTGTTTGTACTACTATGCAGTCCTCTGCTTAGCATTCAAAGTCATATCTGTCAAGACAAATGCTACCTGGTCCAGCACATCTCAATCTTACACATTTAAGTGGAGGCAATTTCTGCACTACCTCAGCAAGTGGTGATGTGTGCCACTGATGGGTATCCACAACACACCAGTTCTCAACCAATTTACTAATTTGTAATTACATAAATTGATTGAAAAGGACTGCAACGCAGAAAAGTCTTCTAAGCTTCAGCAATAATACTTCAACAGCAGTAAGTAGATACTGTGAAACAGCCCTTTGTCAGAATTAGTATAGACAGATTTTCTTCAAGCTGACATTGACTGATTACGAGTATAGGAGTCTGCTGAAGATTATTCAAACTCATGAAGACATTATTAACAGATGCATACAGAAACTCGATGCAAAATACTGGATACATAGGTTCTATTGCAAAATCCAAAATAATCTCAAATTGGTCTCAGAAACTTCAAACATACCTGGGAAAGAAGCCTCACACCTTCTGCAATTCACACATCACTGTCTCACCTGATGTCTTCAATCACAGAACTGTAGGGGTTGGAAGGGACCTCTAGAGATTGTGTCCAAACCCCCTGCCAAAGCAGGCTTCCTACAGCAGACTGCACAAATACACCTCCAGAGGAGACTCCACAACCTCTCTGTTTAGCCCATTCCAGTGCTCCATCACCCTCCATCTTTCACATGTTGACACAGAACTTCCTACGCTCCTGTTAATGCCATTTCCCCTTCTTCTGTTCCCACAGACCACTGAAAAGAGGTTGGCTATGTCCGTTTGTCTCTCACACTTCAGATATTTATAAACATTAATCAGATCCCCTCTCAGTCTTCTTTTCTCAAGGCTGAACAGACCCAGGTCACCCATCCTTTCCTCATAAGGAATAAAAAAAGTGCACCAGGCACTTTTATCATCTTTGTGGCCCTCTGCTGGACTCTTTCCAGGAGACTCTTTCTCTGTCTTTCTTGTACTGGGGAGCCTGGAACTGGATGCAAGACTCCGGGTGAGGCCTCACCAGGGCAGAGTAGCCTCTCTTGACCTGCTGACCATGCTCCTTTTAATGCATTCCAGGATTCCACTGGCACTCTTGGCCACAAGGGCATACACAAGGGCTCATGGCCAAACTTTTGTCCACCAGGACCCCCAGGTCCTTCTCCACAGAGCTCCTCTCCAGCAGGTCATGCAACAACCTGTACTGATACTTGCAGTTATTTCTTCCCAGGTGCAGGACTCTACACCTGCTTTTGTCAGACCTCCTCTGGTTTCTTACTGCCCAGCTCTCCAGCCTGTCCAGGTCTTGCTGAATGGCAGCACAGCCATCAGGTGTCAGCCACTCCTCCCAGCTTTGTATCATCGGCATACTTGCTGAGAGTGGACGCTATCTCCTCATCAAGGTCGTCCATGAATATATTGAACAAGACCAGATCCATCATTGACTCCCAGGGGAGCACTGCTAGTCACAGGTCTGCAACTGGACTCTGAGTCACTGATCACCACCCTTTCAGCTCAGCCAGTCAGCCAGTTCCCAACCCACCTCACTGTCCACTCAACTATCCCACATTTTCTCAGCTTTGTTATCAGAATGACATGGGAGAGAGTTGCAAAAGCCTTGCTGAAGTCAACGTAGACAACAACCACAGCTCTCCCCTCATCTACCCAGCCAGAGATGCCATCATAAAAGGATACGAGGTTGGTTGAGCATGATTTCCCCTCGGTGAATCCATGCTGACTACACCTGATAACTTTTTCTTCCAATTGCTTGGAGGTGCATCCAGAACAAGCAGTTCTGTCACTTTCCCAGGGACAGAGGTGAGACTGACTGGCCTGTAGTTTCCCAGATCCTCCTTCTTGCCCTTTCCATAGTGACACTTCCTATCTTCCAGTCTTCAGATACCTCTTCTGTTCTCCAAGACCTGTCAGAGATGACAGAGAGCAGTTCAGCAATCACCTGTCAGCTCCCTCAGCATACATGCACATACCTGTACCCACGACAGCCCTCTCCTCTCTCAGGACTCAAGGGGAACTCCAGATACCGGAGCTCCCCCCAGTCAGCAGTCTGGAGTGTCCTTCCTCCCTTAGGATGTCCACCCAGGTGCTCACTACTCACAGATCAGAGAGGCTGTGTCCCCTTGGTCTGGGTTGCTGCCTCAGCCCGGCTGCTGTGACCAGTGCCCACCATGGTAATTGTAAGAGGCAGCAGCACCTTAAAGTTCTCAAAGGAGTAGAGAGGAGGGGAGAAGAAGAGGCAAAGAGAGGAGAGTACTCTCTCTACTCGCCCTCCCTGCCCCATGAGAACTGCCTGTGCTAACTGCCAAGAACACCCTGTTTGCACAGCCTGCTTGTAATGCTCCTGTGTTGCTGTGCTCCATAAGGGGAGCTGCTTTTATACAGGCAGGGCACTGGCTGCCATCACTCCCAGCTCCGCTCACACCACAGCAGCACAAGCACAGCTCCTGCATAACCAGGATGGGGTGGGAGGGGATCCAGGGGCTGTCATGCTGACCCATCACCGCAGTTTTGGGGGTTGGTTCTGTTTACCTTTCTCCAGGATCCCTTGTTGCAGTTGATCCATGTGAGGTCCTCACTAAAACAGCCATTACTTTTGGGGTAGCCCTTGTGTTTTCACTGTTTCTGTATAGATTAGCAGCAATGTAATTTTGCAACTGAAAAAAATTGAAAGCGTTATCTTCAATTTGCAGATTTAATTATCTACGCATAAGATTTAAGAACACGTCATCAATCCCATTTACAGTATTTCCAGTAATGTCATAGGAAGTTTGTCCTGTTTGACAAGCATTTGCTGTATGTTGTTAGGCATAGGACACTGGGCTAGCTGAACTTTGGAACTTCATACAGACAGTTGTCCAATTTTCACTGTTGGCTCAAGGATCTCTCCCAGTACACCATACATTGTGCCTTTGTTTTTGTATGAATTGATGTGTCCAGACACAGTATTACATTCCTCTAAAACTGCATACTCAGTACTTTATGCAGACAATCCAACTTTAGCTTTTCTCTCACTGCATACCTAGTATTACCTAACAAGCAGAAAACCATCTAGAAGCACCTCCTGCATTTGCTTGGCTTCTCCCTTCACAAAGTGGTGATCAGATGTCCAAAACAAGTAGTTTGCCGTTGTGTTTATTGATTTTTGGGGACAACTTACACACATCCCTTTCCCTCAGCAGCTCCTCCACTGAAAGCCAAAACAAACTGCAGAGAATCATTCGCTCTCAGGATGGTTCAGCTTTCAACCCTCTGCTTTTTCAAGCAGCACACCAAGGTAGAAATCCCCCATTAGCTATCTGAAAACACCACACAGGCAAAGAATACTTACATTTGCCACTGTATTTGTAGTATTTGCACACTGTCCCAGCAACTGGCGAGTAAAAAGGAGAAAGTTTTTTAGTCTGCCTTTCAAGCCTTGTAGCAGCGAATGGAAGGCTTCTTTCTGAAAGCGACTGATTTTCTATATGCTGTACTCTGCTTGCTTCCCGTGTGCACACAACACAGCTGCCAGATTTAATAACCACATCAGCCTGCTTTCCCTGTAGAGCAGCAGAGAGGTGGCAGGATGCAGATGCTCCCAGTGTGTTAATCCGTAGCTATGGTCACATTAAGCTCCGAACGAACATCATTTTACTGCTCTTTAAGGAAAAAAATGAAATCAGTCAACATCATTTGCAAAGAAATGTGCAAAAGGATTTCAGAAATGTCAATCCATAATTTCCTTCAGTGACATTAAAGTACATGATAGAAAGAGTCATTTCTTTAATCAGCTAACAAATCCTAGGGTTTGAGTTAATTCTTCCTCAAAACATCCTGACCTTTAATTACATATTTTGCCAAGCAACATGTGCTTGTACCCCAATAGAACAGAATCATTAGCTGACAAATCAGTTGAGAACACTCCAGAAGAATTATTTCCATACCTGTCTCTGCTGACTTCTTTCAGAAAAGCAGAGTTTATAAAAGGGGGAAATTCTCACTTACCATTTAAATCCTCCCATATACAGCAGTTCCTAGAGCTCCAAGATTCCTTATCAGATGTGGTCGCTTCACTGCTAATGCAGAGCATTTCCATACCCCCATCTGCACATCCAGCTCTGTGGAAGGGAGGGGCATACAGAACTAACATGCCAAGAGAAGGGGCCAGTCATACTGTCCAAATCCACAAGCTTAACATAAGCCCAGAAACGTATGGCTGAATTTGCAACAGTGCAGGGATGCTGCAGAGATCATATGACAACATGCACACCTCTCTCTCTCTCTCTCTCATTTCTATTCTCTTCACTTCCCCTGAGGCACCTGTCTCAGCTGGGAGTGGTTTCTGCAGTAACTACAGTAGGTTTTCCCCTCAGATAAAGTGTTACTGTGTAGGAAGTGAGGAGGAAGGAAGGCATTCAGCTGACATTATGGCACAGTGCAGCAAGCAATAGTGCATACTGAAGTGCAGAGGATTTTTCAGACTCGTTATTCTTCCAGCAACAGGGATCTCACTACATCTTCTCTGTTCAAAACTGAACTATCAGTCTGAGTTCCATACATATTATGGAAATGGTGTCACATTAAAACTTGAGGAAGTGCCTGAAAGGAGCTGTACAAGTCAGTGAGGCATGGTGTGCAGCGAAGCAAAACCTTGAAAGGCAAGTTGCTGCCTATATGGCTTTCCTCTCAGGTCAGAGAAGACAAACCTATCTACAACCACTGCAGGGAGAGCAGATCTATCAGATCCTATCTTTTACAAGGGTGGATAGTGATAGGACAAGGGGAAATGGTTTTAAACTAAGACAGGGGAGGTCTAGGTTAGATATTATGAGGAAGTTGTTCACTCAGAGGGTGGTGAAGCACTGAAACAGGTTGCCCAAGGAGGCTGTGGATGCCCCATCCCTGAATACATTCAAGGCCAGGCTGGATGTGGCTCTGGGCAGCCTGGTCTGGTAGTTGGCAACCCTGCATGTAGCAGGGGGGTGGAAATGGAAACTAGATGATCTTTATGGTCCTTTTCAATCCAGGCCATTCTATGATTCTATCTGGGAGATGGGAAGATGAGGTCCCTGGTACTGGGGCTGTGCAGGCTGAGAAGGGCTCAGCCTTCTGAGCCAGCAGCTGAAGACATGCATGGCTGGGAATGACATGAAGTGGTGGTCATGTAACAGAATTAGTGAGCCCTGTGAAACAGGAAGGGACTATGTCTCCCTGCCAGCCACACCTACAGATAGCCTCTTTACTGGCAAAAGAAATCACAAGTCAAATGGTTAAGAAATCAGAGCTACCTGTTTACGCAAAAAATCAGTGATTTCAGTTTGAAAAATATTGCTGGGTAAGTGCTGTGGTTTAACCCAGCAGGTGGCTAAGCACCACACAGTTTCACTCCCCTCGCCTCCCAACGGGAGGAGTGAGAGAATCAGGAAAAAATAAAGTAGAACTCCCAGGTTGAGACAAACCTATTTACTTAGAGAATAGTAAAAGGATAACAATTAAGAATTTATGGATATATATATATGAATGAATATAACAAGTGACGCACAAAGCAATTGCTCACCACCCCCAGTCTATACCCAGCCAGCTCCTCAAGCAGCAGAAGAGAGCCCAATGAACTCCCTACTTCAAAAGTCTTTCCACATGTCATATGATATGGAATATCCCTCTGGCCAGTTTCAGTTGGCTCTCCTAACTCTATTCCCTCCCAGCTGCTTGAGCCCTTTGATGAGAATGGCCTTGGCTCCATACAATGCTGCTTTGCAGCAACTATAAATATCAGTGTGTTATCAACATTGTTTTTCTTCTAGAGCCACAACATACCAATACACCAGATACTCTGAAGAATACAATTCCATCCCAGTTGATACAAAGACAGGAAAACGAGTACAGCTCTACCTTTGAGGTATCTGTGTTCTGACTCAGTGGGTCACTCTCTTCAGACCTGCTGATCTCACAACTTATATTAGCACAATATGCATTAATACACGTGGGCACTAATTTTTCTCTTCTATACGTACTCAAAAGACGAACAAGAGAGAACAGCCTGCCTACAGAATATTTTCCAAAAGCTTAACTAAGATTCTCCTGTACTGAACTGTGCAAAGGGACGCTCACTGTAGATGGGCAACGGAGGCAGGAAGCATTGCTTCAAACCACACAACCTTTACATTCTTGTCTTGTGTACAAGGACAACTCATGCTGCCTGAAAGCAGATATTGATTGGGATGTTGCTTCTCCAAGCAGCTCTTCAGGAACCAAGTCCAGGGGGTCACAAAAAAAAAGCAGTAGCTGACTCAAGTGGCTGAAATATGCTCTAAGCCAAGCCCCCCACAACAGGAATTCTCTAACTGGGAACTCTCATGTTCTACGCAGAGGACATCCACACCATAGTATATTACAAACTATCCTTTGCTTTCTAAAATAAAAAAGCAATTAGAAATAACTTTCTTCCCCCTCTGAATTAATCCTATGTACAAATTACATAGTAATTAGACAGCATCTACTGAAACACTTAGTGTCCTAGGAAAGACAACATACTCAAAAAAAAAAAGCAATAAAATGAAAAGATTCTGTGATCAGGTTAGAAAGAGCTAAGCTGATCCCTAAATTCATGTACTTCTGACATTTTGCTGTGTAAAATCTTGAACTTCAGAGTATATTCTACAAAGACAGCAAAATGGATAAATTAAGAAATGAATATTATAACAAAAGATGGGAAAGAAGTGAAGCTAATAACTTTTTTTTTTTTTTAAGGCAAACATTTGACATAACTATGAGAATGATGTGAGCTTTCTCATCTTGTATCAGTTCTCCCAGCATGGATTATCAGCTTAAGCACAGCAATAGACCAAGTTAAGTTCCAGCTCAGCATGGAAGCAGCATGAATTTGGATCCATCTCCACTTACCTATGCTAATATTTAATTTGTGGTCACTCGCTGCTTCCTCAAGCATATAATAGGGTGTAGGGGCATTAGGCATCTCACTACCACCAGTGTACTTTATTTAGTTACCTGGGGATTTCAAGCTACACAGATTTCTGATCTCACAAGTAACCTGGCTGAGATACTGCTAAGAAGACAGCTAGACTAACAAAAGACAGATTTGCATATACAGCAGGAGTCAAGCATACAGAGATGCAGCTGTCACTTGCAAACTTGCTGTTTCCATCCAGCACAGAGTTATCTCACCCCAGGAGTACAAGCTTACTTGACAGCTCAGGATGTGCAATAATGGTCTGTCAGAGACTAAGCTCAGAAAACATGGAATTGAGCTATTGTGACCTGGATGTTGTTTGGCACACGTCACTGAACATGATAGCTATCTTACAGCTGAGAAAGGCAGATTTCCAGTGGTTATCTAAAATGGTATATCAGCAGTATTTATTATACATTTCCCATATCCTTTCCCATGACATTACATCAGCCCTATGAAAAAATAACAATATTACAAATAATAAAGTATTACAAATGGCCTTGCTCAAAGGTAGGGAGAAGCATCAATAGAAATGCTTGTACAAAATTACATTCCTTATTCCACATACATCTCTATTTCACATGCCATCTAAATTCATTTCATGCTAGGCTTTTACATAGACAAGCAACATATAATCCCAGAACACTGACCATTTATCAGATGTACTGCTTTTGATACAACTGTTTCTTTCCTCCCATTGTCCTCTTATCAAGAAAAGGTCCTTTTTCTATCTACCTGGATTGACATGATTTGGATAGGGAAAAAAATCTTAACAGAAAATAGAGGGAGAGAGAGATTCACAGAGAAACAGGCAGGGGGGTCAGGGTGTCAATTCCTAACTGCATGACTTGCAGCCTGCAGATCCCCTTGTCTAGACTTCTGTGCTTAAGTAATTCATTGCAATGACACTCACAAAAGCCACCACATTAGCAGAGAGCTGTCTGATTTGCTAGTGGGGAATACCAAGAATGAAATCTTGACATCCCTCCATGAACTTGGCATCCTCATCTGGGTTACAAGAAAATACTCTCCCCAAATGAAATTCAATATACCCATTATCTTGAATTCACTGCCTACACCTATCCTTTCTCACAAAGGCTGACTGGCAAAGCGACAAGAGGCAACTTCAGTACTCAAAGATTCAATAATCAACTCTACTTAGCAAGGGCTCCTGAACACCAGCCTACCCCAGAGAGCAGGTAGGTCCTGTGTCTGATCTCAGTCCCAGCATGGATCTTGCCCAAGTTCAGCCAAGGAAATGGTCATTATGGGAATTAAAACCAATCTGGCCGCATCTAGCCTAGAACACACAGGATACAGATCAAAGGTGGATTTCTGTCTGAGTGTCCCATAGATTTCAATTTCAATCAACACTCCCAGCTGAAGGCCTATATTTTCCTTGTTTTGGAAGCAGAAATATTTGCCAAAGCTCAGGCAGCCAGGCCAGAAAACAGTGACAAACAGTGTAAGCTGATCTGGCAGGCTTCGTTAAGGGCAGATTAAACAACAATCCCCAAGGCTTTTGTGATATGATCGCATGGCACAGCCAATGAACTACTCACTCCCTAGGGTGAGATGCAGCTAGTAGCTTAGCGGAAAGTAATGGTGACAGGAGGATGGTTGGACTAGATGATCATGCAGGTCCTTTCCAACCTTGTGATTCTATGATTCTACGCAGAGATGACATTCAACTGCCCGCAGAGTGGAACATAGACTGCTGTGTGAAATTACACATTGCAATAACGTAACATGCAAAGTGCCATCTCAAAACAAGGCTCTTCACCTCAAAAAAACCCCACCATGATTACCTAAATACAAGTCCGCCTATACCTAAGGGAATAGGGATGATACCTAAGGGTATAAGGGATGATGTAGGAAGAAAAAAAAAAGACACCTGCATAAGTTTTAAGCAAGAACTCAATTTCTGAGCTCTGAACATAAGATATTTTGCTTTTTTCCCCAGTGCAAAGTCCATCATTCTCATGATTTGAGATTTTTTTTCCCCCCAATAAATATTTGAAGTCAGTCTCCTCTCCTTTCCTGGATCAAGTAGTACTATATCAGAATGTCAATAATTAGGTTTCCCTGATTTCTTTGTTCTTGGTGCAAGATTGTCTTGCCTTGGACCTAAAACTGCCTCTTAGTTGTACTGCCTACTTGCAACCTGATGGTTTTCCTTGTTCCACAGGTGATGGATACAGAGTTTCTAATCAAAGGCTGCAGGATAGTATTCCCATTTTCAATCCAAAATACTTTAAAGGCTGCCCAATTTTCTCTTCTATCACTGGACCAGATAAAAGTTCCCAATCCCAAATATTGCCACTTTACACTGTTTTATTTGATTCTTTCTGTACTCATTCTAGCCAAATCAAATGCATATGGAACCAAATGTTTTACAGCAAGTTGTTTTTTTTTTTTTTTTTTAAAGCCACACAACATCATCATTAGTATGTTAGCTAATGATCTTGATCTGATTTGTAGATACAGAGTGGATACAGTAGAAAGAGGCTGCACTGAGTTCATACAGCTCAAGTAAAGGAGGCTACATTAAGGTGACAACAAACAGAAGAGTAGATTTTGACATTTACCATCTGAAATTCTAGATTCATCCATGCTTCACTATTTTATCTAGAGAGGCAGGAAGAACAGATACATAACCATTAACATTATAATTGAAGAGGGGAAAACAGTTATGCAAGATTCCATAGAAGGGAGGATTCCTAAAGCAGTCAGAAAACTGTCCAAGTTCCCTTCTTTCTCTGCTAAGATCTGGATTGTACTGATTAGCAAAAGTTCAGAAGACAAAAAGGAACTGTTGATGCTGTCTCATACCCAGAGAGCACCACAACTAAAAGGCAGAACAGAACTTGTTCCACAGCTTTAGCCTCATCTAAGACTTCCACTGTTGCAGGTTCTGCCTTTGACATTCTCAAACACATCTGAAAATGTTTTTAACAAGATTACCTCCAGCAAGGAAATCTTGAACACAGTACGTGCAGCATCCCATTGCCAGGAGTCTACTCAGCCTTTATTATTAAATAGTGCTTGGTTTGCTTACCATTACTAAAGGACAGCAAGTAGAACTGAGTTATTAGTGTACACACACACTGGTGAAACAAGTTGTCCACTCAGGGAGAAAGTCTAGCTCGCCTCAGTCTCTACTGACAAGAGGCCCATATGGGGGCCTATTGCAGTAATACAAGGCTCCATCAGCAATAGAAGCAACAGTGACTGAGGGATAAACAGTTACTGGCATTCTAGAAATAGCAAAGCACTGGAGCAAGTTACCAGTCTTGCAGTTCTTTTGAAGGTGCTACAATTTAAACATCTGATAGAAAAAATCCAATAATTAAAAAGTCAATATTAACCATGCTGTGGCATTTGCTTAAAACAAGGTGTGTCATAAAACATAGAACTGTACATAAATGCTGAAAAGAATGTAAGTATTAAAAAAATGGTGGTTCAGTGCTGAGTGGTAGTGATTTTCTGCTGCTCAGAAAATGGTTATGCAGCAGTGCTCCATGCTTCCAGGAACGCTGCAAAAAGCAGTGGCTCCAACTGAATTTCAGAGATACTAAGAAATAAATTTCACTCTCCTCAGAAGGAGGTGTGGTGTATGCTTAAGAAGGCTGTGCCATTTTGAGTGCTGTAAAAAGTCCTTTGTACAACAAAGCAGAAGATCCACCAGCAGTTCAACACTGTCAAGGACAAAATGAAAAGGAAATGTTTCCAGCGGGATGCCAAGACAAAATAAATAGCCACCATAAACCCAGTACCAAAAGCTGCCTTTAAGCAGGTAGTTGAAAAGGGACAGCTCTTATTATTTATTTTTTACCCTTTCTGTCTATAATGTGTTACTCCAAACTTAAACACATACAAAGTGATTTCATATATTCATGTGATAGAGTGCTTTTTAAATACTGGCTTGTGACCTGAAAGAATAGCATCACATAAAATGTAGTACAGATGAGGGCAAGGCAAAACATACTTGTAGAACAACATCAGCCTTTTACATACATTAAACTAGGTGAAGCATTGCCTGTGGCACGCAAAACCAAGTGATATTTTCATAAAAATCACTGAGTGCTGCCCATTGGTTATGAACAGGATTTCACGTAACAGTCACATTCACATCTAAATTAATACAGCATAAAACTGAAGTTGCTTGAGTAACCTCAGTTATTGTGATTATGTGTTTCTGATTGAATAACTGCCCTTAAGCATTTGATTAGCAGTGAGAGCTAATTCAAGATCTACATATATTTGAGATTACTGCAGTGCTCAAACAGCAGGCAGGCTTCCTAGATGCCAGGACACCTGCATACAATCTGTACTTCAAAGAAAACCTTAGACACAAAATTCCATGAGGGATGAGCCTTCTTGCTGTGCGTGCTCTGGGTTAAATTACTCATTCCTTGTAAACATCCACATTGCTACCAGAGATGAATAGTAGCACTTACTGTTCAGGGTAGTGTTGACTGTTTGCAAAAGTTCACTTTTCAGATAAGCTGTCACAGACATACAAAAAAAAAAAAAAAGCAAAGGAAGCATTTAATGCTTGACACCCAGTTGTACCCAGCTTAACCCTCGTTAAAAATTAACTCTTTATGTCCTTAAGCCACAATATTGCAAACAGAAAATAAATACCATTTTAGTAGCTGTGATGCTGATGTGAAGTTATCTTTATTTACTGTTTTATCCAATAACATAACACTTGCAATATTATGTTTGCACTCATATGGGTTTTGCACACTTCTCGACTTCACTGACATGTTTAATCAACCTCAGTAAATGCCTTAATGTTTCTTCCTACCATAAATATTGTAAAATTCAAAGCTGGTAGTTCAGCTTTTTTCTCTCTACAGCTCAGTTATCTGAAATAAGCCTCACCTGAAAATGGAGTAAGAGATGTTCCTCGCTGGTGCTCGCAACACGTTCCTTGTGCTTACTCCATTGTTTCTTTGCATTTGTAGTTGGTTTTCTGAAGCGTACTTCTTGTTTTTCCCCACGCCCACAGTCCAGAGCAACATCACTACATGTTGTGTAAATTCAGTGGCCAGTTTGGGTTTTCAACATACACACGACAATGGAAGTATATTGAAAGATGTAGGTGGGACTAATGATGCAGTTGGAATTAAAGCCCACACTACATCTCTAATTTACTGATACCAAACCTTCATTTGCACTGGAAAGCACGCAGAGCTACGTGTACTCTTTTGAAATCTTTACACTAGTAGGTTTTAGGAAAGGCAAGGCTGCTGTGGCTACTTGTGAAATCTATCAGTTTTAACATTCTGAAGTTCTCCAAGAGACTGGCACTATCTTCTCAACAGAAAAGCAGCCAAAACTCCAGTGGATTTGTGTTAGGATGACAGTGTGTTAAAGACATGAGGACAATTACTGTTGCTCATTTTCAGCCTTGCATATGTATTAGTATTATTTCAGGAGAAGCCTATAAATTCATACTATTGAAGTAAAGACAGTGAATGAGAAAGCTGAGTTAAAAAATGAGCAACATTCCCATTACCGAGAAGGGAAAGACTCCTCAGAAAAATCCTAGTTGCTTTCTAAGTACTATCTCTGCCAACTCAGACCACCCCTAGTATAGGCTGCATTACATGAAGAATTGCCTTCAGCATCCACTCATTTCCCAGCTTGTCTTCTGAAGCTGCTCCTAACCATGCAGAGTCCAGAAACTAATGCTTTTAAACCTCTGCCTGTATCCTTCTTGTTGGCCTTGAAACTTCAGTGACTGAAGTGTTGATCTTTGCTGTGTTGAACTGCTGACCACTTGCTTTCTTGAACTCAAGAAACATTTCTCACAATGCTCTTCTTGTAGCTTCATCTAGCATTGACTGATCTAATTCCTTTTAATGGGGTTTAATTCACCCCTTATGTGCAGTATGGGGTCTGTGTGCTAAGCTAGATGAGGTTGGTCTCCTCCTTAAGTTACGAGCATGTAGTTTGTTGAATTTCATTGTATACCAACTACTGTGTAGTTGTGCTACTGATTTGCATTAAAAAAAAAAGTGAAAATGAGCCACGTGTAGAAGAGCTCAACATAAAATTAATTCGTAAGCGTGAATAAAATGTTATTTTTCAAACACAGGTAATCACTTCTCATATTATCTAGGATGTATGAAAGCAAAGTCCATAGGAAAAGATAAAAACCTATTTAAGCAGCACTTACCTTCAACATTGTGGCAATTTTCTCTAAAGAAAATATTTTTTCCTAATTTAGAAATGAAGCTCAAAAAATCCAAACAAAATACAAGTAACATAAAAAAAAAAAGCCTGAAAATATTATGTAATCCAGGTTGAAACACCCGTAACTCTGTAAAACGGGACGTGACTTCACTAGAAAGACAATCTGGATTCCCTCTGTTCCCTCTCAGTCAACAAGCAAGTTCTATAGCAGGCAGCCCCTTCCTACCTCAGTCATTTTATGCTTGCAGTTGAGGTAAAGATCCTGTCAACTGCTAATCTTAACTGAAGGTAGCAATCTGTCTGTTGTCTTTGACTTTTTTTTTCTCTCAAGGAAATTGTTCTGTCAAAGACAAACTGAAGACTCAGTTTGGACTATCCAAATCTGAGTACACCCATGCTCCAGGTGCAGGACTTGTATATTTATCTCTAAGGTGACTTTCACTTTGGAAGGTGGAAAACAAATCAGTACCTTCCATTTGTAGAAGGCAGTCTATACATAAACTTGGCCTGATGATTTGCTTCACCCTCTGAATATCCCTATGTTTTTGTTGTTCCAGCAATGACATGGATATTAAATCATTATCAAAATTGCAGGGAAACTTGTAGCATCTGAATGATTGACTTGCTAAAAGATGCAAACAAATTTATCCTTTTCTTCTATGAAAAAGAGACAGAAGAAGTGGCATGAATGCGTGCCCTGGGCTGATGCTTCTGGAGTTCTAATAAGTTTTAGCTGGCACAGCTGAAAAGTATAGAACCCAAGAAACTCAAGAAAGAGGCAGCTAGTAATATGCACTCACCATTCTGCAACAACCAAACCACGTGTATACTACTAATACTGTCTCAGCTAGCATTATAATTGTTATTTACTAACGTCATAATTGAAACGAATAGAAAGAAAATTCAATGCAAAATAGCATAACTGATATCTACATCTCAAACCCAATTCTCCTTTCTCTTTTGAAATGAAGGTATGCTTACCTCCAGAAGGCCTGTAAGGTCTTGAGACAAGCAGGGAGCTCTGCGTTTGAAACCCTCACCTCCCCTGCCAACCCTTAAATGAAATCTGGTACATTGGTTGCACCTGAGCTCCTCTGGGTTGGCCCTGCCTTCCCAGCAGGTGTTTCATCACTGGTTCAGGCTGTGACTCAGCATTTCCACTACAACTAGATTATTTCAGGCAGTAAGCAGTAAAGTGTGCGTGACTTGAACACACTGGCTTCCATAACTGAAACACTAGCGACTTTGAAGAATCTATCTATCTATCTAAAATATATACAGGCTGCTCTAAAAGTAATGCTTCCTATTTATTGCCATGGGAACTACGGTGGATACAAACACAATAACACTGATAGAGCGCATTCTCAGCTACAAAACCCTATTTTTTAACATAGTTGCCACCATTAGCTGAGCATTTTCACCAGCAATGAGCAAGAGCCTGTGTGCCACGCTAGTCAAAATCTGCACCAGCACATTCCAGAGCAGCCCTTGCGTGTGTATATGCACACATGAACTCACAGTATCAAACTCTACAGCAATCAGAGACAGTCGATACTTGCACAAACATTTTTTAAGTTCTCCGGTGCCAGAAGCCACAAACAAGTCTCTTTGATTGACTGGCCCCTCCTTCATAGGAATATTTGATGCAGACACTTACACAGCTAAAACAAGTAACACAGGAAATAAATTGGTGACTACCTCAGTAAAAGAAAAAGCCAACAGAGCAGAGGATGCATAATGCAACTTATGTCTTCTGAGGTAGATACAAAAATAAAAAGAAAGTATTTTTAATATTTTAAAGCCTGGCATTCTGCTAGGCTTTCACTGCTATTTCTCTTAACCTTAAGCAAATATACTTGCAGTGCAGGATTACTTTCAATGTACTGATGGATTTATACCAAACACTTCCTCCCCTTTGAACGCCAGTAATGTTTCCACTGGCAACAACTGACCAAGTGGAAAAGAACCCATCCTAGAGGAAAAACAGAGAAGAAAAAAACTAACAACATGTTGAGAAAAGCAGAGCTATTAACCGAACATATTAAGATTACACAGAAACGTGCTATTAAAGCACTAAAGCATAGGATGAATACTTCTGCAATCTTTGCCAATCTTTCCTCCTTGAAAATCATTTTCTAAAATGGACTATTTGGACATTTTGAGTGACATCATGAGTTTTCGGTGGGGGGAAAAGAAAGGGTAAATGTGCTCAAGACAGCTGACTTAGCAAACACTTCCATCACATCAAGATAAATGAGATGAAAAAAAAAAAAAAAAAAAAAGACAAACAGGACAGTAAGGAGCCAGAAATGATATTGTATTAAGCTGATTTCTGATGAGTGGCAAACAATAATTAGCAATGCTGAAAACAGATCAACCTGAGACAAGCTAACTTCGTAACCCCCACTTCAGGTATGTGCTTTCTTCTTGGAAGAGATGGCAAAATCAGACTATGGAATCCTCCGCTGTGTCATGTTTAATTCAAATTATTTCACTACTAAATTCAAGAGCTTAGTACCTTAAAAAGAAAACAAATATATTTTCTTACAACATAGCTCTACCACACAATCAGCACCTAGTTGTTCTGCTGTGGTTTTCTATCTTTGAGAGATCATTTGGCATGAAAATTTCCTAAAAAAATAGAAAGGAGACAGGTTTTAAGTTGGCTTGAGTTGTTTTCCCGGATAAAATACATTTATGTTTAGGATTTAAACAGAACTATGTGTACCACTGAAATATGATAGTCACTATACAGGATGTTACTGTATAAATATAGGCACTGAAAAGACACCTTAAAAATAGTAATTGAGAGGGGAACTCTTCTCAACAACAAATAATTAACTTGAAAAGCCAGTGAAGAAAAGGATGACCTGATAATGAGATCACAGAAGCATATAATCATAGAATTGTTTGGGTTGAAAGGGATCTCAAGGATCATCGAGCTCCAATCCCCCTGCTAAAGCCTGTTAATGGAAAGTTTATCGTGAGCACTGTGTAATGCTCACTGTAAATGTCTTCAGAAAGACAGTACCCTACTAATAAAAGTAGAAAATAAACAAGAGAAAAGAAAGCCGCAAAGGAATGAAAAGTAGTGGACTTTACGCACTAGAACATAATGGAATTCCTTAGCAGACTGACATCCCCTTTAAAATTGGTTAGTTTTCTCTGCACTTGGATATGCTAAGCATTTTTCAGTATTAAAGATGATCGCGCTTTTGATGGGGAATAAAAATCATCAACAGAATCAAAACATTTTAGGTGCTTCCAACAATGATACCACATGTCTCCGTTTCATTTAGAAATGCTAAGAAGATGGATACCTTTAAAATATGTTAATAAAAATTAACTTACGTGCTTGTCACGGAGTTAACTAGATCGATCTGTGCCTGTGACAGGGGGACAGTAGGCCCCTGCCCCCCACTCCTCCTGGACCAAAAAAATGCAAAGGAAGGAAGGGAGGGAAACAAAAAACAAACAGCAGCAACAATCTATGGAGGAAAACTTATTTTACTAACTATGATATTGGAATGCAAGATAACACAATATAATACAATCTAATCGAAATTGAGACTAATAAATCAAATAAGATAGGAGAGTTCCTGAGACCGAGTCAAACCTGAAAAAGCTTGGAACGGCTAGGAAAGCACCTCCAGCACCCACTGCCAGGCAGTAAGAGACCACCCCACCCGGAAGGGTCAGATCCCGTGACTTCCGCAATGTACAGGGGACAGGTCCCTGGAATTGGAGCATTAACACTTTAACTCCCAGTGCACTACATGATGTTATGATGCGGAATACTGAAAACTAAAAAAATTAAAACCATGACAGTGCTGAAGTGAATGGTTTCGACTTTTTTTTTCTCCCCCATTTAAATAGCTCAGGACTGAGATTCAGTAATCACTACAGAGGAATGAGTGGTGAGTTTTACTATTCAGAAAAGAAAACTGTATTTCAAAGCACTGAATGGAGCAGGGAAAACTTTTCCAAAGGCACTGTTTCAAGAACAGTCATGGATTTTTCTGCTTGAAAATATATAGGATGGATAAGATAACCAGACTTGGTCATAGCAAAAGTAGAAAAGATTCCTAAATGATGAGAAACCTTGACAATAACCAGCAGAATAACTGTGGTTTAAGAGATGGGATCTAAGTGGTCTTACAGAAGACGATAAGTTAAAGTTCACAAATTTGCAAACTGCTCTAAATTTTTTGTTTAGTTTTAACATTTCAATTCAAAACTTCAGAACTCCAGAAGGCTACATCCAGTGAAACTAACAGAGAATAACATTAAAACGAAGCGGTTATCAGCATGAACCTAATTAGCTTTTGGAAATCTTTTTCAAAAGGTATAACCGAGGCCAAGAGCTTAAAAGGATTACAAGTACTAAAGCAAATGGAAATAGATAATGAATGAATCCAGAATCACAACAGCAAGTTAGTTCACTGTGCCGATTTCATAACTACAAGGAATTTTTCATCTTTTACAAGCATGTGGCATGGGTCACTTCCTGGCAATCATTTCCACGTAAACAGAAAAACAGCATTTCTCTTGTTTATGTGATGAAGAAATAGTAAATCCAGCATTTGAAATCCAACAAGAAACAACAACAAAAAAACTATCAATAGCTCTAATTTAATGATCCATTATGGCTTCATAAATATATATGGGAGGATGACTGCAAGGATTTTGCCTTCCCAACTCCCAGCACATTTTACTGCAGACCTACAAGGAACAGAGGATTTTTTCTCCTTTCCCTTATCTTTAATTGTATGTATGGGCAGGAGACTGTAAGAGAGTTCTTTCTGACTTTTGACAAGCTGTACTATGAAACGTTTGAGAGGGGATGTGCCAAGTACAGCAACGTTAAAGAACACTTAACAAGCTTAATTTAGAAAACATATATGTTCCATAAATACATGAGATAAATGAGAAGTATTAGGCAGTATGAATCGACATTCTCAGAAGGGACCTATTTTGGAACTTTTTTTGTGTATTTGGCAAACTAACAACCTTTTATTATTATTATTATTCTTTTTAAAAATATTGAGAATATTAGGCAAGAGCCACAAGTGCTTAGTACTGATGTCTAGACTTCTGCAGCTTTTAATTCAATTTTATTATCTAATAATAGGTACAAGTGAATTTAATCGCAATTCCAAAAATTGAAACAAAGCAGGATGACCCAATGATGAAGAACAGCCAGGTTGCAGCCTCTGCAGTCCTGTGGTTGCTCCAGCAGCTGCAACGGGTTCTGCTTCTGCTCCAACCCTTGCAACACTCCTGTAGCTGCTCCAGTCTCTGCAACAGGCCCTGTAATTGCTTCAGTCCTTATAATGGACCTGTGGGTACCGTAACCCTTCTAAAGTGCCCTGCAGCCACCATGACCCTCACAGTGAGCCTTGTGGTCGCTCCAATCCCTATCATAAGTCCCACAGTTCAACCAAAGAACCAACCAGTGTCTGTAAGAAAAAATGTCTACAAAAGCCAGAATGTTTAACAAGGAGAGAAGCTCCTAAGATGAAGGTGGAGCGAGGCCATGACTAAAATGGGAGGAGGAGAAAGAAACTGTCTGACTCCCAACATTAAGTGAACTATAAGATGTGTGAAAAGATAACAGCTGTTGGCCAGCTGAGCACCACATGCATACAAAGGTGGAAGCAACCATTGGATGGCTGGAAACAGACCCCGTGCACATTCCTACTGCCCAAAGTACTATCCTGGGCCCTGAAAAGCAAGCTTTCTCGTGACATGGCACCCCAGGAAGAACTGTGTCAGACAACAGGAATCATTTCTGAAGCAATCTCATAATCCCCTGGGCAAAAGAACACAGCATTGAGTTGATATATCACATCTCCTACCGTACACAGCATCTGGAAAAATCAGATGATACACTGGCCTATTAAAGACTACTAAGAGCCATGGGTGCATGCCAGTCAAACGCTGGGACACGTATTTAGCAAAAGCCGCCTGCTCAGTCAACACTCAGGGATCTGCCAGTGGGGGGCTGGTCCTATCCAATGAGACATTCTGTGTACCATAGAAGGGGGATAAAGACCCAGTGGTGCACGTAAAGAACATGCTGAGCAAGACAGTCTGGATTATTCCTGCCTCAAGCAAAGGCAAGGTTATTTGTAGGATTACTTTTTCTAAAGGATCTGCGGGCACGTGGTGGGTAAAGCAGGATGGTGGGTGTCTGTTGTGTACCTCAAAGGGATTTGATGCTGTGTAAGAATAAACAAAGATACATATGGTATATCAATTGCTACACAGTACTGCATGCCATCATCACTACGGTTGTTATAGGCTTCAATAACACTGCTACAATTAGAACCACCCCAACTAAAGAATGAATTTTGATGAAGTCAGAACTAGCTTAGCAAGCAGAAATCCAACAATGGATCCTCCCTCATGTACTGAAGGACCGCTATGACAGATAAGAGCCCAAAATCATGAGTTAGTTCACGGACAGACAATTTACATGGATAGACAATAGGCTATGGGAATTAGATGTGTGTATACATCAAAAAGTGACACAGGAGATAGTATATAGTTAGGATGTATAAGATTATGAGACCCCAGCATAAGATGAATGGGACAGGACAAGGGGTGGAAGTTGCCTTAGTTTCATCAGGGATAGAGTACTTCTTCAAAGTGGCAGGTACGATGATATGTTTTGGAGAAGTACAATGCTGATAACACACCCAAGTTTTCAGTTGTTACAGAGTACTTCTGAACAGAGTTAACAGTGTTTCTTTTCTCAGCTTCTCCTGCTGTACAGGAAGAGGGCTAGGAGCAGCACAGGGAGCTGGGACAAAATCAGCATATCTGACCTAAACCTGGCCAAGGCAATATTCCATACCCGATGCCATAATATGTAAGGAAAGTTTGAAAAATAGGAGGAAGTTCAAGAGGGCAACTGATGTGTGGGGACTGGCTGGGCGTCAGTGGGGCTGAGCAATTGTGTGGGCGTCAGTTGTTATTCATAAATACACGAGTGTATGTATCATAGCCATTATCCCCTTTTCCCTTTCTTTACTCTACATTAGTAAATTATTTTTAACCTCAGTCCACTACTTCTACTGGATCCCCTCCCACCCGTCTCTACTCCTACCCCGTGGGAAGCTGGGGAGGGGGCCAAAAACTGCATAGGGCTAAAGTACCTGCCAAATTAAACCACACTTCAGAGAAGCGAAATTACCAACCGCACTGACCAGGGCCACATTACTGCAGAATGTGCAATAAGATCACTTTCAAAGAAAGAGGAGGGATAAAGCACCAGCAGAGACAAACACACTAAAGGTTGGTGGGGAACCAGAACCATATAACCACCCACGAGCACATCCCACCCATCCCATAAATCGAAAACAATGCCTAGTATTTGGGAGACACCAATGAAAACATACAAAGGAAAAAGAGCTCAGCACAAGTCTCCCTGGAAGTGAGGCAGCTTGCTTGACAGAAAACCTAACCCTGAGCCTGCTTGCCATAGGACACGGGTGAGATTAAGGGAAGAGCTGTGCCATATCAATCACTACTAAATCCCCCAAAAAGACCACAAAAACCTCAGCTCAGATGAAAGGACTGTCCGTATGGGCGGAGGAAAGAAACAAATGGCTGGCTAGCAATTCAGCCAGTAAGAAGCAGCTTCATGCTAGCAGCGGTATAACGTAATACAAAGATACAATGCACACCGGAAATTAAAAGCAGATATCACTGAAACAAGAAAAGGCAGCGTTTATTCTCAAAGGCCTATGGAGGCAATAATGTACTAAGAAGAGCAATACAAACATTTCAACTGTGGATTCAAAAGACAGCTTAATCGAATGAGAATGACAGTCAACACCACTCTGTCCTTGCTTCCTCCTGCCTCCCGCGTTCCCACGCCGCTTCTTCTTCTTTCTTCTGCAGCAGCTCCTGAAACATCAGCGGGGACACCATTAGACCTGCGGAGTGGCAAGCCCCCCACCTGAACAAAAAGGGAAACCCAACATCACAAAGGAACTCGGCACACCACCACCCAGCCAAGGAAGGCCTTGCATCCCCCCTCCCCAGTTCAGCCCAGAAAAATAAACAAACTTAGAGCAGCTTGTCTCACCTCACTGACGCACGACGTGCGTCCAGCCGGTGCTGCGGGGGATCACAGAGGCGGGCAGACTGGGCAAATGGAGCTGGGCACGCACACAGCAGCGGCCAAAGAGTCAGCTTCCCTGATTACAGGGGACCCCCAGCCACTGCGTCCATTGCAAAGGGCCGGGGACTCCGGGGCACTCTTGCTCCCTGGCTTACAGGGCTGCCCCCATCCCTAGCGGCCGAGGGAGGCTCCTTCTCTCCCAGTCAGGGGCACCTTGACCCGCACCCCGCTAACGGGGCGGTCACCCCACACAGGCTGCCAACTGAGCACAAACGCTCGCGCACCCAGACCCTGATTACAGGCGGGTGGACAACACCCCTGGAGCCACAGAGCTCGGTTTCCCCTCCAGCGGCGGGAGCGACTCTCAGCCGCCAGGCAGCGGGGCGACACGGCCAAATGCCGCGGTCGGGATCCCAGCCCCGATTCCAGGGAGGGCGCAAGCCCAACCCCGCATCTCGCGGCCCCGTGCCTCTGAAAGGCCAGGGCCACATTCCCGCCTGAGTACAGGGGGTCTCTCAGAACCCAGCTCACCAAGCACACACGGGGGGGCACGCACAGCCCTGCCTACAGGACGGTACCCCCACACCCCACCCTCACCAAGAAGCCCCGCGGAGCATGAGGCTCCCGCCAACGCCTGAGCTACAGGCTGGCCCGCCCGGCAGCAGCAGAACATCACCAAACTCTCGTCTTTGGGAACCCAGGGAGCAACCTCGACCCACCGAGCGGGGAGGTCACCCCACACACAAAACGAGCACCTCAACCTGCACCCTCTGACGGGACAGGGAGGGGTCATTCCCACCAGCTGGATGACTAAAGCAGCCGGCTGCAATGCTGCAGCCTCCCCACACCTGATTACAGGGCGGGCGGGCCGCTCGGGGGACAGGGGGCTCCGCAGCTTGGGACACACGCCCCGAGTACGGGGCTGTCACGCCGCCAGCGGAACAGGCGCCCACGCAAGGACAGGCCCAAGCCCTGGCTACAGGGCGGCCCTCAGCCACAGAACTACCACGTGGCTCTGATCAACACTAAATAATATTTAGGAAGACAGGACACTCGCTGCGCTCGCGGGACTAAGAGGGAACACCCCTTTTGCGGCATGCACCAAAGTCCTCCGTTCCCCCCAGGGAAGTCGAAGCTAAGCTGCAGCCATCTTTGTGGGGGCCTAAAGGGAACGCTCAGTCGCTCCGTCACTCCACAAACACAAACAAGGAAAGGAAGGGGAACGCGCACACACAGGCGCGACTTTCCAGAAGGGAAGGACAACGCAGCGCAGCCAAACCCTGGGAATAAACCCACCACCGCGAGCAACAGACAAGAGCCTGTGACCTGTCCCTAGCCTGCACGGAGGCCACAGACCTCAACGTGCCAAGGGGGCTTCCCAGCTAAAGCCAAAGGTCAGATGCCATGACGCACACCCCGAGTACGGGGCCGTCGCATCGACAGGCCACCACCAGGCAACGATGCCGAGGGGCCGGAGGAGGAAGAGGGGCGGGGAAACAGCACTACCCTGCCTACAGGGTGGCCTCGGGGTCCGGCGAGCTCCATTTCCCACTCAGGTGCGGAGAGGTGGCTCTCGCCCTCCGTTACAGGGGGCCACGCTCCCCAGGCAGCCAAAGGAGCAGCAAGGCAAAAGGCCAACTACAGCAAAAGCAAAGACCCGAGCCCTGCTTACAGGGAGGTCGCCCAGCACAAAGCCGGCCTGGTCACCCAAGGCACCGGCAACGCTCAAACTCTAACGGGACTGGGGCTTTGCCCAGGGTGCCTCTCTCCTTCCCCCCCGCATCTGCACGCTTCGGCATCCTCTTCCAGCTCGCTCCTGCCTCCCGCGTTCCCACGCCGCTTCTTCTTCTTTCTTCTGCAGCAGCTCCTGAAACATCAGCGGGGACACCATTAGACCTGCGGAGCGGCAAGCCCCCCACCTGAACAAAAAGGGAAACCCAACATCACAAAGGAACTCGGCACACCACCACCCAGCCAAGGAAGGCCTTGCATCCCCCCTCCCCAGTTCAGCCCAGAAAAATAAACAAACTTAGAGCAGCTTGTCTCACCTCACTGACGCACGACGTGCGTCCAGCCGGTGCTGCGGGGGATCACAGAGGCGGGCAGACTGGGCAAATGGAGCTGGGCACGCACACAGCAGCAGCCAAAGAGTCAGCTTCCCTGATTACAGGGGACCCCCAGCCACTGCGTCCATTGCAAAGGGCCGGGGACTCCGGGGCACTCTTGCTCCCTGGCTTACAGGGCTGCCCCCATCCCTAGCGGCCGAGGGAGGCTCCTTCTCTCCCAGTCAGGGGCACCTTGACCCGCACCCCGCTAACGGGGCGGTCACCCCACACAGGCTGCCAACTGAGCACAAACGCTCGCGCACCCAGACCCTGATTACAGGCGGGTGGACAACACCCCTGGAGCCACAGAGCTCGGTTTCCCCCCCAGCGGCGGGAGCGACTCTCAGCCGCCAGGCAGCGGGGCGACACGGCCAAATGCCGCGGTCGGGATCCCAGCCCCGATTCCAGGGAGGGCGCAAGCCCAACCCCGCATCTCGCGGCCCCGTGCCTCTGAAAGGCCAGGGCCACATTCCCGCCTGAGTACAGGGGGTCTCTCAGAACCCAGCTCACCAAGCACACACGGGGGGGCACGCACAGCCCTGCCTACAGGACGGTACCCCCACACCCCACCCTCACCAAGAAGCCCCGCGGAGCACGAGGCTCCCGCCAACGCCTGAGCTACAGGCTGGCCCGCCCGGCAGCAGCAGAACATCACCAAACTCTCGTCTTTGGGAACCCAGGGAGCAACCTCGACCCACCGAGCGGGGAGGTCACCCCACACACAAAACGAGCACCTCAACCTGCACCCTCTGACGGGACAGGGAGGGGTCATTCCCACCAGCTGGATGACTAAAGCAGCCGGCTGCAATGCTGCAGCCTCCCCACACCTGATTACAGGGCGGGCGGGCCGCTCGGGGGACAGGGGGCTCCGCAGCTTGGGACACACACCCCGAGTACGGGGCTGTCACGCCGCCAGCGGAACAGGCGCCCACGCAAGGACAGGCCCAAGCCCTGGCTACAGGGCGGCCCTCAGCCACAGAACTACCACGTGGCTCTGATCAACACTAAATAATATTTAGGAAGACAGGACACTCGCTGCGCTCGCGGGACTAAGAGGGAACACCCCTTTTGCGGCATGCACCAAAGTCCTCCGTTCCCCCCAGGGAAGTCGAAGCTAAGCTGCAGCCATCTTTGTGGGGGCCTAAAGGGAACGCTCAGTCGCTCCGTCACTCCACAAACACAAACAAGGAAAGGAAGGGGAACGCGCACACACAGGCGCGACTTTCCAGAAGGGAAGGACAACGCAGCGCAGCCAAACCCTGGGAATAAACCCACCACCGCGAGCAACAGACAAGAGCCTGTGACCTGTCCCTAGCCTGCACGGAGGCCACAGACCTCAACGTGCCAAGGGGGCTTCCCAGCTAAAGCCAAAGGTCAGATGCCATGACGCACACCCCGAGTACGGGGCCGTCGCATCGACAGGCCACCACCAGGCAACGATGCCGAGGGGCCGGAGGAGGAAGAGGGGCGGGGAAACAGCACTACCCTGCCTACAGGGTGGCCTCGGGGTCCGGCGAGCTCCATTTCCCACTCAGGTGCGGAGAGGTGGCTCTCGCCCTCCGTTACAGGGGGCCACGCTCCCCAGGCAGCCAAAGGAGCAGCAAGGCAAAAGGCCAACTACAGCAAAAGCAAAGACCCGAGCCCTGCTTACAGGGAGGTCGCCCAGCACAAAGCCGGCCTGGTCACCCAAGGCACCGGCAACGCTCAAACTCTAACGGGACTGGGGCTTTGCCCAGGGTGCCTCTCTCCTTCCCCCCCGCATCTGCACGCTTCGGCATCCTCTTCCAGCTCGCTCCTGCCTCCCGCGTTCCCACGCCGCTTCTTCTTCTTTCTTCTGCAGCAGCTCCTGAAACATCAGCGGGGACACCATTAGACCTGCGGAGCGGCAAGCCCCCCACCTGAACAAAAAGGGAAACCCAACATCACAAAGGAACTCGGCACACCACCACCCAGCCAAGGAAGGCCTTGCATCCCCCCTCCCCAGTTCAGCCCAGAAAAATAAACAAACTTAGAGCAGCTTGTCTCACCTCACTGACGCACGACGTGCGTCCAGCCGGTGCTGCGGGGGATCACAGAGGCGGGCAGACTGGGCAAATGGAGCTGGGCACGCACACAGCAGCAGCCAAAGAGTCAGCTTCCCTGATTACAGGGGACCCCCAGCCACTGCGTCCATTGCAAAGGGCCGGGGACTCCGGGGCACTCTTGCTCCCTGGCTTACAGGGCTGCCCCCATCCCTAGCGGCCGAGGGAGGCTCCTTCTCTCCCAGTCAGGGGCACCTTGACCCGCACCCCGCTAACGGGGCGGTCACCCCACACAGGCTGCCAACTGAGCACAAACGCTCGCGCACCCAGACCCTGATTACAGGCGGGTGGACAACACCCCTGGAGCCACAGAGCTCGGTTTCCCCCCCAGCGGCGGGAGCGACTCTCAGCCGCCAGGCAGCGGGGCGACACGGCCAAATGCCGCGGTCGGGATCCCAGCCCCGATTCCAGGGAGGGCGCAAGCCCAACCCCGCATCTCGCGGCCCCGTGCCTCTGAAAGGCCAGGGCCACATTCCCGCCTGAGTACAGGGGGTCTCTCAGAACCCAGCTCACCAAGCACACACGGGGGGGCACGCACAGCCCTGCCTACAGGACGGTACCCCCACACCCCACCCTCACCAAGAAGCCCCGCGGAGCACGAGGCTCCCGCCAACGCCTGAGCTACAGGCTGGCCCGCCCGGCAGCAGCAGAACATCACCAAACTCTCGTCTTTGGGAACCCAGGGAGCAACCTCGACCCACCGAGCGGGGAGGTCACCCCACACACAAAACGAGCACCTCAACCTGCACCCTCTGACGGGACAGGGAGGGGTCATTCCCACCAGCTGGATGACTAAAGCAGCCGGCTGCAATGCTGCAGCCTCCCCACACCTGATTACAGGGCGGGCGGGCCGCTCGGGGGACAGGGGGCTCCGCAGCTTGGGACACACACCCCGAGTACGGGGCTGTCACGCCGCCAGCGGAACAGGCGCCCACGCAAGGACAGGCCCAAGCCCTGGCTACAGGGCGGCCCTCAGCCACAGAACTACCACGTGGCTCTGATCAACACTAAATAATATTTAGGAAGACAGGACACTCGCTGCGCTCGCGGGACTAAGAGGGAACACCCCTTTTGCGGCATGCACCAAAGTCCTCCGTTCCCCCCAGGGAAGTCGAAGCTAAGCTGCAGCCATCTTTGTGGGGGCCTAAAGGGAACGCTCAGTCGCTCCGTCACTCCACAAACACAAACAAGGAAAGGAAGGGGAACGCGCACACACAGGCGCGACTTTCCAGAAGGGAAGGACAACGCAGCGCAGCCAAACCCTGGGAATAAACCCACCACCGCGAGCAACAGACAAGAGCCTGTGACCTGTCCCTAGCCTGCACGGAGGCCACAGACCTCAACGTGCCAAGGGGGCTTCCCAGCTAAAGCCAAAGGTCAGATGCCATGACGCACACCCCGAGTACGGGGCCGTCGCATCGACAGGCCACCACCAGGCAACGATGCCGAGGGGCCGGAGGAGGAAGAGGGGCGGGGAAACAGCACTACCCTGCTTACAGGGTGGCCTCGGGGTCCGGCGAGCTCCATTTCCCACTCAGGTGCGGAGAGGTGGCTCTCGCCCTCCGTTACAGGGGGCCACGCTCCCCAGGCAGCCAAAGGAGCAGCAAGGCAAAAGGCCAACTACAGCAAAAGCAAAGACCCGAGCCCTGCTTACAGGGAGGTCGCCCAGCACAAAGCCGGCCTGGTCACCCAAGGCACCGGCAACGCTCAAACTCTAACGGGACTGGGGCTTTGCCCAGGGTGCCTCTCTCCTTCCCCCCCGCATCTGCACGCTTCGGCATCCTCTTCCAGCTCGCTCCTGCCTCCCGCGTTCCCACGCCGCTTCTTCTTCTTTCTTCTGCAGCAGCTCCTGAAACATCAGCGGGGACACCATTAGACCTGCGGAGCGGCAAGCCCCCCACCTGAACAAAAAGGGAAACCCAACATCACAAAGGAACTCGGCACACCACCACCCAGCCAAGGAAGGCCTTGCATCCCCCCTCCCCAGTTCAGCCCAGAAAAATAAACAAACTTAGAGCAGCTTGTCTCACCTCACTGACGCACGACGTGCGTCCAGCCGGTGCTGCGGGGGATCACAGAGGCGGGCAGACTGGGCAAATGGAGCTGGGCACGCACACAGCAGCGGCCAAAGAGTCAGCTTCCCTGATTACAGGGGACCCCCAGCCACTGCGTCCACCGCAAAGGGCCGGGGACTCCGGGGCACTGTTGCTCCCTGGCTTACAGGGCTGCCCCCATCCCTAGCGGCCGAGGGAGGCTCCTTCTCTCCCAGTCAGGGGCACCTTGACCCGCACCCCGCTAACGGGGCGGTCACCCCAAACAAGCTGCCAACTGAGCACAAACGCTCGCACACCCAGACCCTGATTACAGGCGGGTGGACAACACCCCTGGAGCCACAGAGCTCGGTTTCCCCCCCAGCGGCGGGAGCGACTCTCAGCCGCCAGGCAGCGGGGCGACACGGCCAAATGCCGCGGTCGGGATCCCAGCCCCGATTCCAGGGAGGGCGCAAGCCCAACCCCGCATCTCGCGGCCCAGTGCCTCTGAAAGGCCAGGGCCACATTCCCGCCTGAGTACAGGGGGTCTCTCAGAACCCAGCTCACCAAGCACACACGGGGGGCACGCACAGCCCTGCCTACAGGACGGTACCCCCACACCCCACCCTCACCAAGAAGCCCCGCGGAGCACGAGGCTCCCGCCAACGCCTGAGCTACAGGCTGGCCCGCCCGGCAGCAGCAGAACATCACCAAACTCTCGTCTTTGGGAACCCAGGGAGCAACCTCGACCCACCGAGCGGGGAGGTCACCCCACACACAAAACGAGCACCTCAACCTGCACCCTCTGACTGGACAGGGAGGGGTCATTCCCACCAGCTGGATGACTAAAGCAGCCGGCTGCAATGCTGCAGCCTCCCCACACCTGATTACAGGGCGGGCGGGCCGCTCGGGGGACAGAGGGCTCCGCAGCTTGGGACACACGCCCCGAGTACGGGGCTGTCACGCCGCCAGCGGAACAGGCGCCCACGTAAGGACAGGCCCAAGCCCTGGCTACAGGGCGGCCTCGGCCACAGAACTACCCTGCCTATAGGGTGGCCTCGGGGTCCGGCGAGCTCCATTTCCCACTCAGGTGCGGAGAGGTGGCTCTCGCCCTCCGTTACAGGGGGCCACGCTCCCCAGGCAGCCAAAGGAGCAGCAAGGCAAAAGGCCAACTACAGCAAAAGCAAAGACCCGAGCCCTGCTTACAGGGAGGTCGCCCAGCACAAAGCCGGCCTGGTCACCCAAGGCACCGGCAACGCTCAAACTCTAACGGGACTGGGGCTTTGCCCAGGGTGCCTCTCTCCTTCCCCCCCGCATCTGCACGCTTCGGCATCCTCTTCCAGCTCGCTCCTGCCTCCCGCGTTCCCACGCCGCTTCTTCTTCTTTCTTCTGCAGCAGCTCCTGAAACATCAGCGGGGACACCATTAGACCTGCGGAGCGGCAAGCCCCCCACCTGAACAAAAAGGGAAACCCAACATCACAAAGGAACTCGGCACACCACCACCCAGCCAAGGAAGGCCTTGCATCCCCCCTCCCCAGTTCAGCCCAGAAAAATAAACAAACTTAGAGCAGCTTGTCTCACCTCACTGACGCACGACGTGCGTCCAGCCGGTGCTGCGGGGGATCACAGAGGCGGGCAGACTGGGCAAATGGAGCTGGGCACGCACACAGCAGCAGCCAAAGAGTCAGCTTCCCTGATTACAGGGGACCCCCAGCCACTGCGTCCATTGCAAAGGGCCGGGGACTCCGGGGCACTCTTGCTCCCTGGCTTACAGGGCTGCCCCCATCCCTAGCGGCCGAGGGAGGCTCCTTCTCTCCCAGTCAGGGGCACCTTGACCCGCAACCCGCTAACGGGGCGGTCACCCCACACAGGCTGCCAACTGAGCACAAACGCTCGCGCACCCAGACCCTGATTACAGGCGGGTGGACAACACCCCTGGAGCCACAGAGCTCGGTTTCCCCCCCAGCGGCGGGAGCGACTCGCAGCCGCCAGGCAGCGGGGCGACACGGCCAAATGCCGCGGTCGGGATCCCAGCCCCGATTCCAGGGAGGGCGCAAGCCCAACCCCGCATCTCGCGGCCCCGTGCCTCTGAAAGGCCAGGGCCACATTCCCGCCTGAGTACAGGGGGTCTCTCAGAACCCAGCTCACTAAGCACACACGGGGGGCACGCACAGCCCTGCCTACAGGACGGTACCCCCACACCCCACCCTCACCAAGAAGCCCCGCGGAGCACGAGGCTCCCGCCAACGCCTGAGCTACAGGCTGGCCCGCCCGGCAGCAGCAGAACATCACCAAACTCTCGTCTTTGGGAACCCAGGGAGCAACCTCGACCCACCGAGCGGGGAGGTCACCCCACACACAAAACGAGCACCTCAACCTGCACCCTCTGACGGGACAGGGAGGGGTCATTCCCACCAGCTGGATGACTAAAGCAGCCGGCTGCAATGCTGCAGCCTCCCCACACCTGATTACAGGGCGGGCGGGCCGCTCGGGGGACAGAGGGCTCCGCAGCTTGGGACACACGCCCCGAGTACGGGGCTGTCACGCCGCCAGCGGAACAGGCGCCCACGTAAGGACAGGCCCAAGCCCTGGCTACAGGGCGGCCCTCAGCCACAGAACTACCACGTGGCTCTGATCAACACTAAATAATATTTAGGAAGACAGGACACTCGCTGCGCTCGCGGGACTAAGAGGGAACACCCCTTTTGCGGCGTGCACCAAAGTCCTCCGTTCCCCCCAGGGAAGTCGAAGCTAAGCTGCAGCCATCTTTGTGGGGGCCTAAAGGGAACGCTCAGTCGCTCCGTCACTCCACAAACACAAACAAGGAAAGGAAGGGGAACGCGCACACACAGGCGCGACTTTCCAGAAGGGAAGGACAACGCAGCGCAGCCAAACCCTGGGAATAAACCCACCACCGCGAGCAACAGACAAGAGCCTGTGACCTGTCCCTAGCCTGCACGGAGGCCACAGACCTCAACGTGCCAAGGGGGCTTCCCAGCTAAAGCCAAAGGTCAGATGCCATGACGCACACCCCGAGTACGGGGCCGTCGCATCGACAGGCCACCACCAGGCAACGATGCCGAGGGGCCGGAGGAGGAAGAGGGGCGGGGAAACAGCACTACCCTGCTTACAGGGTGGCCTCGGGGTCCGGCGAGCTCCATTTCCCACTCAGGTGCGGAGAGGTGGCTCTCGCCCTCCGTTACAGGGGGCCACGCTCCCCAGGCAGCCAAAGGAGCAGCAAGGCAAAAGGCCAACTACAGCAAAAGCAAAGACCCGAGCCCTGCTTACAGGGAGGTCGCCCAGCACAAAGCCGGCCTGGTCACCCAAGGCACCGGCAACGCTCAAACTCTAACGGGACTGGGGCTTTGCCCAGGGTGCCTCTCTCCTTCCCCCCCGCATCTGCACGCTTCGGCATCCTCTTCCAGCTCGCTCCTGCCTCCCGCGTTCCCACGCCGCTTCTTCTTCTTTCTTCTGCAGCAGCTCCTGAAACATCAGCGGGGACACCATTAGACCTGCGGAGCGGCAAGCCCCCCACCTGAACAAAAAGGGAAACCCAACATCACAAAGGAACTCGGCACACCACCACCCAGCCAAGGAAGGCCTTGCATCCCCCCTCCCCAGTTCAGCCCAGAAAAATAAACAAACTTAGAGCAGCTTGTCTCACCTCACTGACGCACGACGTGCGTCCAGCCGGTGCTGCGGGGGATCACAGAGGCGGGCAGACTGGGCAAATGGAGCTGGGCACGCACACAGCAGCAGCCAAAGAGTCAGCTTCCCTGATTACAGGGGACCCCCAGCCACTGCGTCCATTGCAAAGGGCCGGGGACTCCGGGGCACTCTTGCTCCCTGGCTTACAGGGCTGCCCCCATCCCTAGCGGCCGAGGGAGGCTCCTTCTCTCCCAGTCAGGGGCACCTTGACCCGCACCCCGCTAACGGGGCGGTCACCCCACACAGGCTGCCAACTGAGCACAAACGCTCGCGCACCCAGACCCTGATTACAGGCGGGTGGACAACACCCCTGGAGCCACAGAGCTCGGTTTCCCCCCCAGCGGCGGGAGCGACTCTCAGCCGCCAGGCAGCGGGGCGACACGGCCAAATGCCGCGGTCGGGATCCCAGCCCCGATTCCAGGGAGGGCGCAAGCCCAACCCCGCATCTCGCGGCCCCGTGCCTCTGAAAGGCCAGAGCCACATTCCCGCCTGAGTACAGGGGGTCTCTCAGAACCCAGCTCACTAAGCACACACGGGGGGCACGCACAGCCCTGCCTACAGGACGGTACCCCCATACCCCACCCTCACCAAGAAGCCCCGCGGAGCACGAGGCTCCCGCCAACGCCTGAGCTACAGGCTGGCCCGCCCGGCAGCAGCAGAACATCACCAAACTCTCGTCTTTGGGAACCCAGGGAGCAACCTCGACCCACCGAGCGGGGAGGTCACCCCACACACAAAACGAGCACCTCAACCTGCACCCTCTGACGGGACAGGGAGGGGTCATTCCCACCAGCTGGATGACTAAAGCAGCCGGCTGCAATGCTGCAGCCTCCCCACACCTGATTACAGGGCGGGCGGGCCGCTCGGGGGACAGAGGGCTCCGCAGCTTGGGACACACGCCCCGAGTACGGGGCTGTCACGCCGCCAGCGGAACAGGCGCCCACGTAAGGACAGGCCCAAGCCCTGGCTACAGGGCGGCCCTCAGCCACAGAACTACCACGTGGCTCTGATCAACACTAAATAATATTTAGGAAGACAGGACACTCGCTGCGCTCGCGGGACTAAGAGGGAACACCCCTTTTGCGGCGTGCACCAAAGTCCTCCGTTCCCCCCAGGGAAGTCGAAGCTAAGCTGCAGCCATCTTTGTGGGGGCCTAAAGGGAACGCTCAGTCGCTCCGTCACTCCACAAACACAAACAAGGAAAGGAAGGGGAACGCGCACACACAGGCGCGACTTTCCAGAAGGGAAGGACAACGCAGCGCAGCCAAACCCTGGGAATAAACCCACCACCGCGAGCAACAGACAAGAGCCTGTGACCTGTCCCTAGCCTGCACGGAGGCCACAGACCTCAACGTGCCAAGGGGGCTTCCCAGCTAAAGCCAAAGGTCAGATGCCATGACGCACACCCCGAGTACGGGGCCGTCGCATCGACAGGCCACCACCAGGCAACGATGCCGAGGGGCCGGAGGAGGAAGAGGGGCGGGGAAACAGCACTACCCTGCTTACAGGGTGGCCTCGGGGTCCGGCGAGCTCCATTTCCCACTCAGGTGCGGAGAGGTGGCTCTCGCCCTCCGTTACAGGGGGCCACGCTCCCCAGGCAGCCAAAGGAGCAGCAAGGCAAAAGGCCAACTACAGCAAAAGCAAAGACCCGAGCCCTGCTTACAGGGAGGTCGCCCAGCACAAAGCCGGCCTGGTCACCCAAGGCACCGGCAACGCTCAAACTCTAACGGGACTGGGGCTTTGCCCAGGGTGCCTCTCTCCTTCCCCCCCGCATCTGCACGCTTCGGCATCCTCTTCCAGCTCGCTCCTGCCTCCCGCGTTCCCACGCCGCTTCTTCTTCTTTCTTCTGCAGCAGCTCCTGAAACATCAGCGGGGACACCATTAGACCTGCGGAGCGGCAAGCCCCCCACCTGAACAAAAAGGGAAACCCAACATCACAAAGGAACTCGGCACACCACCACCCAGCCAAGGAAGGCCTTGCATCCCCCCTCCCCAGTTCAGCCCAGAAAAATAAACAAACTTAGAGCAGCTTGTCTCACCTCACTGACGCACGACGTGCGTCCAGCCGGTGCTGCGGGGGATCACAGAGGCGGGCAGACTGGGCAAATGGAGCTGGGCACGCACACAGCAGCAGCCAAAGAGTCAGCTTCCCTGATTACAGGGGACCCCCAGCCACTGCGTCCATTGCAAAGGGCCGGGGACTCCGGGGCACTCTTGCTCCCTGGCTTACAGGGCTGCCCCCATCCCTAGCGGCCGAGGGAGGCTCCTTCTCTCCCAGTCAGGGGCACCTTGACCCGCACCCCGCTAACGGGGCGGTCACCCCACACAGGCTGCCAACTGAGCACAAACGCTCGCGCACCCAGACCCTGATTACAGGCGGGTGGACAACACCCCTGGAGCCACAGAGCTCGGTTTCCCCCCCAGCGGCGGGAGCGACTCGCAGCCGCCAGGCAGCGGGGCGACACGGCCAAATGCCGCGGTCGGGATCCCAGCCCCGATTCCAGGGAGGGCGCAAGCCCAACCCCGCATCTCGCGGCCCCGTGCCTCTGAAAGGCCAGGGCCACATTCCCGCCTGAGTACAGGGGGTCTCTCAGAACCCAGCTCACTAAGCACACACGGGGGGCACGCACAGCCCTGCCTACAGGACGGTACCCCCACACCCCACCCTCACCAAGAAGCCCCGCGGAGCACGAGGCTCCCGCCAACGCCTGAGCTACAGGCTGGCCCGCCCGGCAGCAGCAGAACATCACCAAACTCTCGTCTTTGGGAACCCAGGGAGCAACCTCGACCCACCGAGCGGGGAGGTCACCCCACACACAAAACGAGCACCTCAACCTGCACCCTCTGACGGGACAGGGAGGGGTCATTCCCACCAGCTGGATGACTAAAGCAGCCGGCTGCAATGCTGCAGCCTCCCCACACCTGATTACAGGGCGGGCGGGCCGCTCGGGGGACAGAGGGCTCCGCAGCTTGGGACACACGCCCCGAGTACGGGGCTGTCACGCCGCCAGCGGAACAGGCGCCCACGTAAGGACAGGCCCAAGCCCTGGCTACAGGGCGGCCCTCAGCCACAGAACTACCACGTGGCTCTGATCAACACTAAATAATATTTAGGAAGACAGGACACTCGCTGCGCTCGCGGGACTAAGAGGGAACACCCCTTTTGCGGCGTGCACCAAAGTCCTCCGTTCCCCCCAGGGAAGTCGAAGCTAAGCTGCAGCCATCTTTGTGGGGGCCTAAAGGGAACGCTCAGTCGCTCCGTCACTCCACAAACACAAACAAGGAAAGGAAGGGGAACGCGCACACACAGGCGCGACTTTCCAGAAGGGAAGGACAACGCAGCGCAGCCAAACCCTGGGAATAAACCCACCACCGCGAGCAACAGACAAGAGCCTGTGACCTGTCCCTAGCCTGCACGGAGGCCACAGACCTCAACGTGCCAAGGGGGCTTCCCAGCTAAAGCCAAAGGTCAGATGCCATGACGCACACCCCGAGTACGGGGCCGTCGCATCGACAGGCCACCACCAGGCAACGATGCCGAGGGGCCGGAGGAGGAAGAGGGGCGGGGAAACAGCACTACCCTGCTTACAGGGTGGCCTCGGGGTCCGGCGAGCTCCATTTCCCACTCAGGTGCGGAGAGGTGGCTCTCGCCCTCCGTTACAGGGGGCCACGCTCCCCAGGCAGCCAAAGGAGCAGCAAGGCAAAAGGCCAACTACAGCAAAAGCAAAGACCCGAGCCCTGCTTACAGGGAGGTCGCCCAGCACAAAGCCGGCCTGGTCACCCAAGGCACCGGCAACGCTCAAACTCTAACGGGACTGGGGCTTTGCCCAGGGTGCCTCTCTCCTTCCCCCCCGCATCTGCACGCTTCGGCATCCTCTTCCAGCTCGCTCCTGCCTCCCGCGTTCCCACGCCGCTTCTTCTTCTTTCTTCTGCAGCAGCTCCTGAAACATCAGCGGGGACACCATTAGACCTGCGGAGCGGCAAGCCCCCCACCTGAACAAAAAGGGAAACCCAACATCACAAAGGAACTCGGCACACCACCACCCAGCCAAGGAAGGCCTTGCATCCCCCCTCCCCAGTTCAGCCCAGAAAAATAAACAAACTTAGAGCAGCTTGTCTCACCTCACTGACGCACGACGTGCGTCCAGCCGGTGCTGCGGGGGATCACAGAGGCGGGCAGACTGGGCAAATGGAGCTGGGCACGCACACAGCAGCAGCCAAAGAGTCAGCTTCCCTGATTACAGGGGACCCCCAGCCACTGCGTCCATTGCAAAGGGCCGGGGACTCCGGGGCACTCTTGCTCCCTGGCTTACAGGGCTGCCCCCATCCCTAGCGGCCGAGGGAGGCTCCTTCTCTCCCAGTCAGGGGCACCTTGACCCGCACCCCGCTAACGGGGCGGTCACCCCACACAGGCTGCCAACTGAGCACAAACGCTCGCGCACCCAGACCCTGATTACAGGCGGGTGGACAACACCCCTGGAGCCACAGAGCTCGGTTTCCCCCCCAGCGGCGGGAGCGACTCGCAGCCGCCAGGCAGCGGGGCGACACGGCCAAATGCCGCGGTCGGGATCCCAGCCCCGATTCCAGGGAGGGCGCAAGCCCAACCCCGCATCTCGCGGCCCCGTGCCTCTGAAAGGCCAGGGCCACATTCCCGCCTGAGTACAGGGGGTCTCTCAGAACCCAGCTCACTAAGCACACACGGGGGGCACGCACAGCCCTGCCTACAGGACGGTACCCCCACACCCCACCCTCACCAAGAAGCCCCGCGGAGCACGAGGCTCCCGCCAACGCCTGAGCTACAGGCTGGCCCGCCCGGCAGCAGCAGAACATCACCAAACTCTCGTCTTTGGGAACCCAGGGAGCAACCTCGACCCACCGAGCGGGGAGGTCACCCCACACACAAAACGAGCACCTCAACCTGCACCCTCTGACGGGACAGGGAGGGGTCATTCCCACCAGCTGGATGACTAAAGCAGCCGGCTGCAATGCTGCAGCCTCCCCACACCTGATTACAGGGCGGGCGGGCCGCTCGGGGGACAGAGGGCTCCGCAGCTTGGGACACACGCCCCGAGTACGGGGCTGTCACGCCGCCAGCGGAACAGGCGCCCACGTAAGGACAGGCCCAAGCCCTGGCTACAGGGCGGCCCTCAGCCACAGAACTACCACGTGGCTCTGATCAACACTAAATAATATTTAGGAAGACAGGACACTCGCTGCGCTCGCGGGACTAAGAGGGAACACCCCTTTTGCGGCGTGCACCAAAGTCCTCCGTTCCCCCCAGGGAAGTCGAAGCTAAGCTGCAGCCATCTTTGTGGGGGCCTAAAGGGAACGCTCAGTCGCTCCGTCACTCCACAAACACAAACAAGGAAAGGAAGGGGAACGCGCACACACAGGCGCGACTTTCCAGAAGGGAAGGACAACGCAGCGCAGCCAAACCCTGGGAATAAACCCACCACCGCGAGCAACAGACAAGAGCCTGTGACCTGTCCCTAGCCTGCACGGAGGCCACAGACCTCAACGTGCCAAGGGGGCTTCCCAGCTAAAGCCAAAGGTCAGATGCCATGACGCACACCCCGAGTACGGGGCCGTCGCATCGACAGGCCACCACCAGGCAACGATGCCGAGGGGCCGGAGGAGGAAGAGGGGCGGGGAAACAGCACTACCCTGCTTACAGGGTGGCCTCGGGGTCCGGCGAGCTCCATTTCCCACTCAGGTGCGGAGAGGTGGCTCTCGCCCTCCGTTACAGGGGGCCACGCTCCCCAGGCAGCCAAAGGAGCAGCAAGGCAAAAGGCCAACTACAGCAAAAGCAAAGACCCGAGCCCTGCTTACAGGGAGGTCGCCCAGCACAAAGCCGGCCTGGTCACCCAAGGCACCGGCAACGCTCAAACTCTAACGGGACTGGGGCTTTGCCCAGGGTGCCTCTCTCCTTCCCCCCCGCATCTGCACGCTTCGGCATCCTCTTCCAGCTCGCTCCTGCCTCCCGCGTTCCCACGCCGCTTCTTCTTCTTTCTTCTGCAGCAGCTCCTGAAACATCAGCGGGGACACCATTAGACCTGCGGAGCGGCAAGCCCCCCACCTGAACAAAAAGGGAAACCCAACATCACAAAGGAACTCGGCACACCACCACCCAGCCAAGGAAGGCCTTGCATCCCCCCTCCCCAGTTCAGCCCAGAAAAATAAACAAACTTAGAGCAGCTTGTCTCACCTCACTGACGCACGACGTGCGTCCAGCCGGTGCTGCGGGGGATCACAGAGGCGGGCAGACTGGGCAAATGGAGCTGGGCACGCACACAGCAGCAGCCAAAGAGTCAGCTTCCCTGATTACAGGGGACCCCCAGCCACTGCGTCCATTGCAAAGGGCCGGGGACTCCGGGGCACTCTTGCTCCCTGGCTTACAGGGCTGCCCCCATCCCTAGCGGCCGAGGGAGGCTCCTTCTCTCCCAGTCAGGGGCACCTTGACCCGCACCCCGCTAACGGGGCGGTCACCCCACACAGGCTGCCAACTGAGCACAAACGCTCGCGCACCCAGACCCTGATTACAGGCGGGTGGACAACACCCCTGGAGCCACAGAGCTCGGTTTCCCCCCCAGCGGCGGGAGCGACTCGCAGCCGCCAGGCAGCGGGGCGACACGGCCAAATGCCGCGGTCGGGATCCCAGCCCCGATTCCAGGGAGGGCGCAAGCCCAACCCCGCATCTCGCGGCCCCGTGCCTCTGAAAGGCCAGGGCCACATTCCCGCCTGAGTACAGGGGGTCTCTCAGAACCCAGCTCACTAAGCACACACGGGGGGCACGCACAGCCCTGCCTACAGGACGGTACCCCCACACCCCACCCTCACCAAGAAGCCCCGCGGAGCACGAGGCTCCCGCCAACGCCTGAGCTACAGGCTGGCCCGCCCGGCAGCAGCAGAACATCACCAAACTCTCGTCTTTGGGAACCCAGGGAGCAACCTCGACCCACCGAGCGGGGAGGTCACCCCACACACAAAACGAGCACCTCAACCTGCACCCTCTGACGGGACAGGGAGGGGTCATTCCCACCAGCTGGATGACTAAAGCAGCCGGCTGCAATGCTGCAGCCTCCCCACACCTGATTACAGGGCGGGCGGGCCGCTCGGGGGACAGAGGGCTCCGCAGCTTGGGACACACGCCCCGAGTACGGGGCTGTCACGCCGCCAGCGGAACAGGCGCCCACGTAAGGACAGGCCCAAGCCCTGGCTACAGGGCGGCCCTCAGCCACAGAACTACCACGTGGCTCTGATCAACACTAAATAATATTTAGGAAGACAGGACACTCGCTGCGCTCGCGGGACTAAGAGGGAACACCCCTTTTGCGGCGTGCACCAAAGTCCTCCGTTCCCCCCAGGGAAGTCGAAGCTAAGCTGCAGCCATCTTTGTGGGGGCCTAAAGGGAACGCTCAGTCGCTCCGTCACTCCACAAACACAAACAAGGAAAGGAAGGGGAACGCGCACACACAGGCGCGACTTTCCAGAAGGGAAGGACAACGCAGCGCAGCCAAACCCTGGGAATAAACCCACCACCGCGAGCAACAGACAAGAGCCTGTGACCTGTCCCTAGCCTGCACGGAGGCCACAGACCTCAACGTGCCAAGGGGGCTTCCCAGCTAAAGCCAAAGGTCAGATGCCATGACGCACACCCCGAGTACGGGGCCGTCGCATCGACAGGCCACCACCAGGCAACGATGCCGAGGGGCCGGAGGAGGAAGAGGGGCGGGGAAACAGCACTACCCTGCTTACAGGGTGGCCTCGGGGTCCGGCGAGCTCCATTTCCCACTCAGGTGCGGAGAGGTGGCTCTCGCCCTCCGTTACAGGGGGCCACGCTCCCCAGGCAGCCAAAGGAGCAGCAAGGCAAAAGGCCAACTACAGCAAAAGCAAAGACCCGAGCCCTGCTTACAGGGAGGTCGCCCAGCACAAAGCCGGCCTGGTCACCCAAGGCACCGGCAACGCTCAAACTCTAACGGGACTGGGGCTTTGCCCAGGGTGCCTCTCTCCTTCCCCCCCGCATCTGCACGCTTCGGCATCCTCTTCCAGCTCGCTCCTGCCTCCCGCGTTCCCACGCCGCTTCTTCTTCTTTCTTCTGCAGCAGCTCCTGAAACATCAGCGGGGACACCATTAGACCTGCGGAGCGGCAAGCCCCCCACCTGAACAAAAAGGGAAACCCAACATCACAAAGGAACTCGGCACACCACCACCCAGCCAAGGAAGGCCTTGCATCCCCCCTCCCCAGTTCAGCCCAGAAAAATAAACAAACTTAGAGCAGCTTGTCTCACCTCACTGACGCACGACGTGCGTCCAGCCGGTGCTGCGGGGGATCACAGAGGCGGGCAGACTGGGCAAATGGAGCTGGGCACGCACACAGCAGCAGCCAAAGAGTCAGCTTCCCTGATTACAGGGGACCCCCAGCCACTGCGTCCATTGCAAAGGGCCGGGGACTCCGGGGCACTCTTGCTCCCTGGCTTACAGGGCTGCCCCCATCCCTAGCGGCCGAGGGAGGCTCCTTCTCTCCCAGTCAGGGGCACCTTGACCCGCACCCCGCTAACGGGGCGGTCACCCCACACAGGCTGCCAACTGAGCACAAACGCTCGCGCACCCAGACCCTGATTACAGGCGGGTGGACAACACCCCTGGAGCCACAGAGCTCGGTTTCCCCCCCAGCGGCGGGAGCGACTCGCAGCCGCCAGGCAGCGGGGCGACACGGCCAAATGCCGCGGTCGGGATCCCAGCCCCGATTCCAGGGAGGGCGCAAGCCCAACCCCGCATCTCGCGGCCCCGTGCCTCTGAAAGGCCAGGGCCACATTCCCGCCTGAGTACAGGGGGTCTCTCAGAACCCAGCTCACTAAGCACACACGGGGGGCACGCACAGCCCTGCCTACAGGACGGTACCCCCACACCCCACCCTCACCAAGAAGCCCCGCGGAGCACGAGGCTCCCGCCAACGCCTGAGCTACAGGCTGGCCCGCCCGGCAGCAGCAGAACATCACCAAACTCTCGTCTTTGGGAACCCAGGGAGCAACCTCGACCCACCGAGCGGGGAGGTCACCCCACACACAAAACGAGCACCTCAACCTGCACCCTCTGACGGGACAGGGAGGGGTCATTCCCACCAGCTGGATGACTAAAGCAGCCGGCTGCAATGCTGCAGCCTCCCCACACCTGATTACAGGGCGGGCGGGCCGCTCGGGGGACAGAGGGCTCCGCAGCTTGGGACACACGCCCCGAGTACGGGGCTGTCACGCCGCCAGCGGAACAGGCGCCCACGTAAGGACAGGCCCAAGCCCTGGCTACAGGGCGGCCCTCAGCCACAGAACTACCACGTGGCTCTGATCAACACTAAATAATATTTAGGAAGACAGGACACTCGCTGCGCTCGCGGGACTAAGAGGGAACACCCCTTTTGCGGCGTGCACCAAAGTCCTCCGTTCCCCCCAGGGAAGTCGAAGCTAAGCTGCAGCCATCTTTGTGGGGGCCTAAAGGGAACGCTCAGTCGCTCCGTCACTCCACAAACACAAACAAGGAAAGGAAGGGGAACGCGCACACACAGGCGCGACTTTCCAGAAGGGAAGGACAACGCAGCGCAGCCAAACCCTGGGAATAAACCCACCACCGCGAGCAACAGACAAGAGCCTGTGACCTGTCCCTAGCCTGCACGGAGGCCACAGACCTCAACGTGCCAAGGGGGCTTCCCAGCTAAAGCCAAAGGTCAGATGCCATGACGCACACCCCGAGTACGGGGCCGTCGCATCGACAGGCCACCACCAGGCAACGATGCCGAGGGGCCGGAGGAGGAAGAGGGGCGGGGAAACAGCACTACCCTGCTTACAGGGTGGCCTCGGGGTCCGGCGAGCTCCATTTCCCACTCAGGTGCGGAGAGGTGGCTCTCGCCCTCCGTTACAGGGGGCCACGCTCCCCAGGCAGCCAAAGGAGCAGCAAGGCAAAAGGCCAACTACAGCAAAAGCAAAGACCCGAGCCCTGCTTACAGGGAGGTCGCCCAGCACAAAGCCGGCCTGGTCACCCAAGGCACCGGCAACGCTCAAACTCTAACGGGACTGGGGCTTTGCCCAGGGTGCCTCTCTCCTTCCCCCCCGCATCTGCACGCTTCGGCATCCTCTTCCAGCTCGCTCCTGCCTCCCGCGTTCCCACGCCGCTTCTTCTTCTTTCTTCTGCAGCAGCTCCTGAAACATCAGCGGGGACACCATTAGACCTGCGGAGCGGCAAGCCCCCCACCTGAACAAAAAGGGAAACCCAACATCACAAAGGAACTCGGCACACCACCACCCAGCCAAGGAAGGCCTTGCATCCCCCCTCCCCAGTTCAGCCCAGAAAAATAAACAAACTTAGAGCAGCTTGTCTCACCTCACTGACGCACGACGTGCGTCCAGCCGGTGCTGCGGGGGATCACAGAGGCGGGCAGACTGGGCAAATGGAGCTGGGCACGCACACAGCAGCAGCCAAAGAGTCAGCTTCCCTGATTACAGGGGACCCCCAGCCACTGCGTCCATTGCAAAGGGCCGGGGACTCCGGGGCACTCTTGCTCCCTGGCTTACAGGGCTGCCCCCATCCCTAGCGGCCGAGGGAGGCTCCTTCTCTCCCAGTCAGGGGCACCTTGACCCGCACCCCGCTAACGGGGCGGTCACCCCACACAGGCTGCCAACTGAGCACAAACGCTCGCGCACCCAGACCCTGATTACAGGCGGGTGGACAACACCCCTGGAGCCACAGAGCTCGGTTTCCCCCCCAGCGGCGGGAGCGACTCGCAGCCGCCAGGCAGCGGGGCGACACGGCCAAATGCCGCGGTCGGGATCCCAGCCCCGATTCCAGGGAGGGCGCAAGCCCAACCCCGCATCTCGCGGCCCCGTGCCTCTGAAAGGCCAGGGCCACATTCCCGCCTGAGTACAGGGGGTCTCTCAGAACCCAGCTCACTAAGCACACACGGGGGGCACGCACAGCCCTGCCTACAGGACGGTACCCCCACACCCCACCCTCACCAAGAAGCCCCGCGGAGCACGAGGCTCCCGCCAACGCCTGAGCTACAGGCTGGCCCGCCCGGCAGCAGCAGAACATCACCAAACTCTCGTCTTTGGGAACCCAGGGAGCAACCTCGACCCACCGAGCGGGGAGGTCACCCCACACACAAAACGAGCACCTCAACCTGCACCCTCTGACGGGACAGGGAGGGGTCATTCCCACCAGCTGGATGACTAAAGCAGCCGGCTGCAATGCTGCAGCCTCCCCACACCTGATTACAGGGCGGGCGGGCCGCTCGGGGGACAGAGGGCTCCGCAGCTTGGGACACACGCCCCGAGTACGGGGCTGTCACGCCGCCAGCGGAACAGGCGCCCACGTAAGGACAGGCCCAAGCGCTGGCTACAGGGCGGCCCTCAGCCACAGAACTACCACGTGGCTCTGATCAACACTAAATAATATTTAGGAAGACAGGACACTCGCTGCGCTCGCGGGACTAAGAGGGAACACCCCTTTTGCGGCGTGCACCAAAGTCCTCCGTTCCCCCCAGGGAAGTCGAAGCTAAGCTGCAGCCATCTTTGTGGGGGCCTAAAGGGAACGCTCAGTCGCTCCGTCACTCCACAAACACAAACAAGGAAAGGAAGGGGAACGCGCACACACAGGCGCGACTTTCCAGAAGGGAAGGACAACGCAGCGCAGCCAAACCCTGGGAATAAACCCACCACCGCGAGCAACAGACAAGAGCCTGTGACCTGTCCCTAGCCTGCACGGAGGCCACAGACCTCAACGTGCCAAGGGGGCTTCCCAGCTAAAGCCAAAGGTCAGATGCCATGACGCACACCCCGAGTACGGGGCCGTCGCATCGACAGGCCACCACCAGGCAACGATGCCGAGGGGCCGGAGGAGGAAGAGGGGCGGGGAAACAGCACTACCCTGCTTACAGGGTGGCCTCGGGGTCCGGCGAGCTCCATTTCCCACTCAGGTGCGGAGAGGTGGCTCTCGCCCTCCGTTACAGGGGGCCACGCTCCCCAGGCAGCCAAAGGAGCAGCAAGGCAAAAGGCCAACTACAGCAAAAGCAAAGACCCGAGCCCTGCTTACAGGGAGGTCGCCCAGCACAAAGCCGGCCTGGTCACCCAAGGCACCGGCAACGCTCAAACTCTAACGGGACTGGGGCTTTGCCCAGGGTGCCTCTCTCCTTCCCCCCCGCATCTGCACGCTTCGGCATCCTCTTCCAGCTCGCTCCTGCCTCCCGCGTTCCCACGCCGCTTCTTCTTCTTTCTTCTGCAGCAGCTCCTGAAACATCAGCGGGGACACCATTAGACCTGCGGAGCGGCAAGCCCCCCACCTGAACAAAAAGGGAAACCCAACATCACAAAGGAACTCGGCACACCACCACCCAGCCAAGGAAGGCCTTGCATCCCCCCTCCCCAGTTCAGCCCAGAAAAATAAACAAACTTAGAGCAGCTTGTCTCACCTCACTGACGCACGACGTGCGTCCAGCCGGTGCTGCGGGGGATCACAGAGGCGGGCAGACTGGGCAAATGGAGCTGGGCACGCACACAGCAGCAGCCAAAGAGTCAGCTTCCCTGATTACAGGGGACCCCCAGCCACTGCGTCCATTGCAAAGGGCCGGGGACTCCGGGGCACTCTTGCTCCCTGGCTTACAGGGCTGCCCCCATCCCTAGCGGCCGAGGGAGGCTCCTTCTCTCCCAGTCAGGGGCACCTTGACCCGCACCCCGCTAACGGGGCGGTCACCCCACACAGGCTGCCAACTGAGCACAAACGCTCGCGCACCCAGACCCTGATTACAGGCGGGTGGACAACACCCCTGGAGCCACAGAGCTCGGTTTCCCCCCCAGCGGCGGGAGCGACTCGCAGCCGCCAGGCAGCGGGGCGACACGGCCAAATGCCGCGGTCGGGATCCCAGCCCCGATTCCAGGGAGGGCGCAAGCCCAACCCCGCATCTCGCGGCCCCGTGCCTCTGAAAGGCCAGGGCCACATTCCCGCCTGAGTACAGGGGGTCTCTCAGAACCCAGCTCACTAAGCACACACGGGGGGCACGCACAGCCCTGCCTACAGGACGGTACCCCCACACCCCACCCTCACCAAGAAGCCCCGCGGAGCACGAGGCTCCCGCCAACGCCTGAGCTACAGGCTGGCCCGCCCGGCAGCAGCAGAACATCACCAAACTCTCGTCTTTGGGAACCCAGGGAGCAACCTCGACCCACCGAGCGGGGAGGTCACCCCACACACAAAACGAGCACCTCAACCTGCACCCTCTGACGGGACAGGGAGGGGTCATTCCCACCAGCTGGATGACTAAAGCAGCCGGCTGCAATGCTGCAGCCTCCCCACACCTGATTACAGGGCGGGCGGGCCGCTCGGGGGACAGAGGGCTCCGCAGCTTGGGACACACGCCCCGAGTACGGGGCTGTCACGCCGCCAGCGGAACAGGCGCCCACGTAAGGACAGGCCCAAGCCCTGGCTACAGGGCGGCCCTCAGCCACAGAACTACCACGTGGCTCTGATCAACACTAAATAATATTTAGGAAGACAGGACACTCGCTGCGCTCGCGGGACTAAGAGGGAACACCCCTTTTGCGGCGTGCACCAAAGTCCTCCGTTCCCCCCAGGGAAGTCGAAGCTAAGCTGCAGCCATCTTTGTGGGGGCCTAAAGGGAACGCTCAGTCGCTCCGTCACTCCACAAACACAAACAAGGAAAGGAAGGGGAACGCGCACACACAGGCGCGACTTTCCAGAAGGGAAGGACAACGCAGCGCAGCCAAACCCTGGGAATAAACCCACCACCGCGAGCAACAGACAAGAGCCTGTGACCTGTCCCTAGCCTGCACGGAGGCCACAGACCTCAACGTGCCAAGGGGGCTTCCCAGCTAAAGCCAAAGGTCAGATGCCATGACGCACACCCCGAGTACGGGGCCGTCGCATCGACAGGCCACCACCAGGCAACGATGCCGAGGGGCCGGAGGAGGAAGAGGGGCGGGGAAACAGCACTACCCTGCTTACAGGGTGGCCTCGGGGTCCGGCGAGCTCCATTTCCCACTCAGGTGCGGAGAGGTGGCTCTCGCCCTCCGTTACAGGGGGCCACGCTCCCCAGGCAGCCAAAGGAGCAGCAAGGCAAAAGGCCAACTACAGCAAAAGCAAAGACCCGAGCCCTGCTTACAGGGAGGTCGCCCAGCACAAAGCCGGCCTGGTCACCCAAGGCACCGGCAACGCTCAAACTCTAACGGGACTGGGGCTTTGCCCAGGGTGCCTCTCTCCTTCCCCCCCGCATCTGCACGCTTCGGCATCCTCTTCCAGCTCGCTCCTGCCTCCCGCGTTCCCACGCCGCTTCTTCTTCTTTCTTCTGCAGCAGCTCCTGAAACATCAGCGGGGACACCATTAGACCTGCGGAGCGGCAAGCCCCCCACCTGAACAAAAAGGGAAACCCAACATCACAAAGGAACTCGGCACACCACCACCCAGCCAAGGAAGGCCTTGCATCCCCCCTCCCCAGTTCAGCCCAGAAAAATAAACAAACTTAGAGCAGCTTGTCTCACCTCACTGACGCACGACGTGCGTCCAGCCGGTGCTGCGGGGGATCACAGAGGCGGGCAGACTGGGCAAATGGAGCTGGGCACGCACACAGCAGCAGCCAAAGAGTCAGCTTCCCTGATTACAGGGGACCCCCAGCCACTGCGTCCATTGCAAAGGGCCGGGGACTCCGGGGCACTCTTGCTCCCTGGCTTACAGGGCTGCCCCCATCCCTAGCGGCCGAGGGAGGCTCCTTCTCTCCCAGTCAGGGGCACCTTGACCCGCACCCCGCTAACGGGGCGGTCACCCCACACAGGCTGCCAACTGAGCACAAACGCTCGCGCACCCAGACCCTGATTACAGGCGGGTGGACAACACCCCTGGAGCCACAGAGCTCGGTTTCCCCCCCAGCGGCGGGAGCGACTCGCAGCCGCCAGGCAGCGGGGCGACACGGCCAAATGCCGCGGTCGGGATCCCAGCCCCGATTCCAGGGAGGGCGCAAGCCCAACCCCGCATCTCGCGGCCCCGTGCCTCTGAAAGGCCAGGGCCACATTCCCGCCTGAGTACAGGGGGTCTCTCAGAACCCAGCTCACTAAGCACACACGGGGGGCACGCACAGCCCTGCCTACAGGACGGTACCCCCACACCCCACCCTCACCAAGAAGCCCCGCGGAGCACGAGGCTCCCGCCAACGCCTGAGCTACAGGCTGGCCCGCCCGGCAGCAGCAGAACATCACCAAACTCTCGTCTTTGGGAACCCAGGGAGCAACCTCGACCCACCGAGCGGGGAGGTCACCCCACACACAAAACGAGCACCTCAACCTGCACCCTCTGACGGGACAGGGAGGGGTCATTCCCACCAGCTGGATGACTAAAGCAGCCGGCTGCAATGCTGCAGCCTCCCCACACCTGATTACAGGGCGGGCGGGCCGCTCGGGGGACAGAGGGCTCCGCAGCTTGGGACACACGCCCCGAGTACGGGGCTGTCACGCCGCCAGCGGAACAGGCGCCCACGTAAGGACAGGCCCAAGCGCTGGCTACAGGGCGGCCCTCAGCCACAGAACTACCACGTGGCTCTGATCAACACTAAATAATATTTAGGAAGACAGGACACTCGCTGCGCTCGCGGGACTAAGAGGGAACACCCCTTTTGCGGCGTGCACCAAAGTCCTCCGTTCCCCCCAGGGAAGTCGAAGCTAAGCTGCAGCCATCTTTGTGGGGGCCTAAAGGGAACGCTCAGTCGCTCCGTCACTCCACAAACACAAACAAGGAAAGGAAGGGGAACGCGCACACACAGGCGCGACTTTCCAGAAGGGAAGGACAACGCAGCGCAGCCAAACCCTGGGAATAAACCCACCACCGCGAGCAACAGACAAGAGCCTGTGACCTGTCCCTAGCCTGCACGGAGGCCACAGACCTCAACGTGCCAAGGGGGCTTCCCAGCTAAAGCCAAAGGTCAGATGCCATGACGCACACCCCGAGTACGGGGCCGTCGCATCGACAGGCCACCACCAGGCAACGATGCCGAGGGGCCGGAGGAGGAAGAGGGGCGGGGAAACAGCACTACCCTGCTTACAGGGTGGCCTCGGGGTCCGGCGAGCTCCATTTCCCACTCAGGTGCGGAGAGGTGGCTCTCGCCCTCCGTTACAGGGGGCCACGCTCCCCAGGCAGCCAAAGGAGCAGCAAGGCAAAAGGCCAACTACAGCAAAAGCAAAGACCCGAGCCCTGCTTACAGGGAGGTCGCCCAGCACAAAGCCGGCCTGGTCACCCAAGGCACCGGCAACGCTCAAACTCTAACGGGACTGGGGCTTTGCCCAGGGTGCCTCTCTCCTTCCCCCCCGCATCTGCACGCTTCGGCATCCTCTTCCAGCTCGCTCCTGCCTCCCGCGTTCCCACGCCGCTTCTTCTTCTTTCTTCTGCAGCAGCTCCTGAAACATCAGCGGGGACACCATTAGACCTGCGGAGCGGCAAGCCCCCCACCTGAACAAAAAGGGAAACCCAACATCACAAAGGAACTCGGCACACCACCACCCAGCCAAGGAAGGCCTTGCATCCCCCCTCCCCAGTTCAGCCCAGAAAAATAAACAAACTTAGAGCAGCTTGTCTCACCTCACTGACGCACGACGTGCGTCCAGCCGGTGCTGCGGGGGATCACAGAGGCGGGCAGACTGGGCAAATGGAGCTGGGCACGCACACAGCAGCAGCCAAAGAGTCAGCTTCCCTGATTACAGGGGACCCCCAGCCACTGCGTCCATTGCAAAGGGCCGGGGACTCCGGGGCACTCTTGCTCCCTGGCTTACAGGGCTGCCCCCATCCCTAGCGGCCGAGGGAGGCTCCTTCTCTCCCAGTCAGGGGCACCTTGACCCGCACCCCGCTAACGGGGCGGTCACCCCACACAGGCTGCCAACTGAGCACAAACGCTCGCGCACCCAGACCCTGATTACAGGCGGGTGGACAACACCCCTGGAGCCACAGAGCTCGGTTTCCCCCCCAGCGGCGGGAGCGACTCGCAGCCGCCAGGCAGCGGGGCGACACGGCCAAATGCCGCGGTCGGGATCCCAGCCCCGATTCCAGGGAGGGCGCAAGCCCAACCCCGCATCTCGCGGCCCCGTGCCTCTGAAAGGCCAGGGCCACATTCCCGCCTGAGTACAGGGGGTCTCTCAGAACCCAGCTCACTAAGCACACACGGGGGGCACGCACAGCCCTGCCTACAGGACGGTACCCCCACACCCCACCCTCACCAAGAAGCCCCGCGGAGCACGAGGCTCCCGCCAACGCCTGAGCTACAGGCTGGCCCGCCCGGCAGCAGCAGAACATCACCAAACTCTCGTCTTTGGGAACCCAGGGAGCAACCTCGACCCACCGAGCGGGGAGGTCACCCCACACACAAAACGAGCACCTCAACCTGCACCCTCTGACGGGACAGGGAGGGGTCATTCCCACCAGCTGGATGACTAAAGCAGCCGGCTGCAATGCTGCAGCCTCCCCACACCTGATTACAGGGCGGGCGGGCCGCTCGGGGGACAGAGGGCTCCGCAGCTTGGGACACACGCCCCGAGTACGGGGCTGTCACGCCGCCAGCGGAACAGGCGCCCACGTAAGGACAGGCCCAAGCGCTGGCTACAGGGCGGCCCTCAGCCACAGAACTACCACGTGGCTCTGATCAACACTAAATAATATTTAGGAAGACAGGACACTCGCTGCGCTCGCGGGACTAAGAGGGAACACCCCTTTTGCGGCGTGCACCAAAGTCCTCCGTTCCCCCCAGGGAAGTCGAAGCTAAGCTGCAGCCATCTTTGTGGGGGCCTAAAGGGAACGCTCAGTCGCTCCGTCACTCCACAAACACAAACAAGGAAAGGAAGGGGAACGCGCACACACAGGCGCGACTTTCCAGAAGGGAAGGACAACGCAGCGCAGCCAAACCCTGGGAATAAACCCACCACCGCGAGCAACAGACAAGAGCCTGTGACCTGTCCCTAGCCTGCACGGAGGCCACAGACCTCAACGTGCCAAGGGGGCTTCCCAGCTAAAGCCAAAGGTCAGATGCCATGACGCACACCCCGAGTACGGGGCCGTCGCATCGACAGGCCACCACCAGGCAACGATGCCGAGGGGCCGGAGGAGGAAGAGGGGCGGGGAAACAGCACTACCCTGCTTACAGGGTGGCCTCGGGGTCCGGCGAGCTCCATTTCCCACTCAGGTGCGGAGAGGTGGCTCTCGCCCTCCGTTACAGGGGGCCACGCTCCCCAGGCAGCCAAAGGAGCAGCAAGGCAAAAGGCCAACTACAGCAAAAGCAAAGACCCGAGCCCTGCTTACAGGGAGGTCGCCCAGCACAAAGCCGGCCTGGTCACCCAAGGCACCGGCAACGCTCAAACTCTAACGGGACTGGGGCTTTGCCCAGGGTGCCTCTCTCCTTCCCCCCCGCATCTGCACGCTTCGGCATCCTCTTCCAGCTCGCTCCTGCCTCCCGCGTTCCCACGCCGCTTCTTCTTCTTTCTTCTGCAGCAGCTCCTGAAACATCAGCGGGGACACCATTAGACCTGCGGAGCGGCAAGCCCCCCACCTGAACAAAAAGGGAAACCCAACATCACAAAGGAACTCGGCACACCACCACCCAGCCAAGGAAGGCCTTGCATCCCCCCTCCCCAGTTCAGCCCAGAAAAATAAACAAACTTAGAGCAGCTTGTCTCACCTCACTGACGCACGACGTGCGTCCAGCCGGTGCTGCGGGGGATCACAGAGGCGGGCAGACTGGGCAAATGGAGCTGGGCACGCACACAGCAGCAGCCAAAGAGTCAGCTTCCCTGATTACAGGGGACCCCCAGCCACTGCGTCCATTGCAAAGGGCCGGGGACTCCGGGGCACTCTTGCTCCCTGGCTTACAGGGCTGCCCCCATCCCTAGCGGCCGAGGGAGGCTCCTTCTCTCCCAGTCAGGGGCACCTTGACCCGCACCCCGCTAACGGGGCGGTCACCCCACACAGGCTGCCAACTGAGCACAAACGCTCGCGCACCCAGACCCTGATTACAGGCGGGTGGACAACACCCCTGGAGCCACAGAGCTCGGTTTCCCCCCCAGCGGCGGGAGCGACTCGCAGCCGCCAGGCAGCGGGGCGACACGGCCAAATGCCGCGGTCGGGATCCCAGCCCCGATTCCAGGGAGGGCGCAAGCCCAACCCCGCATCTCGCGGCCCCGTGCCTCTGAAAGGCCAGGGCCACATTCCCGCCTGAGTACAGGGGGTCTCTCAGAACCCAGCTCACTAAGCACACACGGGGGGCACGCACAGCCCTGCCTACAGGACGGTACCCCCACACCCCACCCTCACCAAGAAGCCCCGCGGAGCACGAGGCTCCCGCCAACGCCTGAGCTACAGGCTGGCCCGCCCGGCAGCAGCAGAACATCACCAAACTCTCGTCTTTGGGAACCCAGGGAGCAACCTCGACCCACCGAGCGGGGAGGTCACCCCACACACAAAACGAGCACCTCAACCTGCACCCTCTGACGGGACAGGGAGGGGTCATTCCCACCAGCTGGATGACTAAAGCAGCCGGCTGCAATGCTGCAGCCTCCCCACACCTGATTACAGGGCGGGCGGGCCGCTCGGGGGACAGAGGGCTCCGCAGCTTGGGACACACGCCCCGAGTACGGGGCTGTCACGCCGCCAGCGGAACAGGCGCCCACGTAAGGACAGGCCCAAGCCCTGGCTACAGGGCGGCCCTCAGCCACAGAACTACCACGTGGCTCTGATCAACACTAAATAATATTTAGGAAGACAGGACACTCGCTGCGCTCGCGGGACTAAGAGGGAACACCCCTTTTGCGGCGTGCACCAAAGTCCTCCGTTCCCCCCAGGGAAGTCGAAGCTAAGCTGCAGCCATCTTTGTGGGGGCCTAAAGGGAACGCTCAGTCGCTCCGTCACTCCACAAACACAAACAAGGAAAGGAAGGGGAACGCGCACACACAGGCGCGACTTTCCAGAAGGGAAGGACAACGCAGCGCAGCCAAACCCTGGGAATAAACCCACCACCGCGAGCAACAGACAAGAGCCTGTGACCTGTCCCTAGCCTGCACGGAGGCCACAGACCTCAACGTGCCAAGGGGGCTTCCCAGCTAAAGCCAAAGGTCAGATGCCATGACGCACACCCCGAGTACGGGGCCGTCGCATCGACAGGCCACCACCAGGCAACGATGCCGAGGGGCCGGAGGAGGAAGAGGGGCGGGGAAACAGCACTACCCTGCTTACAGGGTGGCCTCGGGGTCCGGCGAGCTCCATTTCCCACTCAGGTGCGGAGAGGTGGCTCTCGCCCTCCGTTACAGGGGGCCACGCTCCCCAGGCAGCCAAAGGAGCAGCAAGGCAAAAGGCCAACTACAGCAAAAGCAAAGACCCGAGCCCTGCTTACAGGGAGGTCGCCCAGCACAAAGCCGGCCTGGTCACCCAAGGCACCGGCAACGCTCAAACTCTAACGGGACTGGGGCTTTGCCCAGGGTGCCTCTCTCCTTCCCCCCCGCATCTGCACGCTTCGGCATCCTCTTCCAGCTCGCTCCTGCCTCCCGCGTTCCCACGCCGCTTCTTCTTCTTTCTTCTGCAGCAGCTCCTGAAACATCAGCGGGGACACCATTAGACCTGCGGAGCGGCAAGCCCCCCACCTGAACAAAAAGGGAAACCCAACATCACAAAGGAACTCGGCACACCACCACCCAGCCAAGGAAGGCCTTGCATCCCCCCTCCCCAGTTCAGCCCAGAAAAATAAACAAACTTAGAGCAGCTTGTCTCACCTCACTGACGCACGACGTGCGTCCAGCCGGTGCTGCGGGGGATCACAGAGGCGGGCAGACTGGGCAAATGGAGCTGGGCACGCACACAGCAGCAGCCAAAGAGTCAGCTTCCCTGATTACAGGGGACCCCCAGCCACTGCGTCCATTGCAAAGGGCCGGGGACTCCGGGGCACTCTTGCTCCCTGGCTTACAGGGCTGCCCCCATCCCTAGCGGCCGAGGGAGGCTCCTTCTCTCCCAGTCAGGGGCACCTTGACCCGCACCCCGCTAACGGGGCGGTCACCCCAAACAAGCTGCCAACTGAGCACAAACGCTCGCGCACCCAGACCCTGATTACAGGCGGGTGGACAACACCCCTGGAGCCACAGAGCTCGGTTTCCCCCCCAGCGGCGGGAGCGACTCGCAGCCGCCAGGCAGCGGGGCGACACGGCCAAATGCCGCGGTCGGGATCCCAGCCCCGATTCCAGGGAGGGCGCAAGCCCAACCCCGCATCTCGCGGCCCCGTGCCTCTGAAAGGCCAGGGCCACATTCCCGCCTGAGTACAGGGGGTCTCTCAGAACCCAGCTCACCAAGCACACACGGGGGGGCACGCACAGCCCTGCCTACAGGACGGTACCCCCACACCCCACCCTCACCAAGAAGCCCCGCGGAGCACGAGGCTCCCGCCAACGCCTGAGCTACAGGCTGGCCCGCCCGGCAGCAGCAGAACATCACCAAACTCTCGTCTTTGGGAACCCAGGGAGCAACCTCGACCCACCGAGCGGGGAGGTCACCCCACACACAAAACGAGCACCTCAACCTGCACCCTCTGACGGGACAGGGAGGGGTCATTCCCACCAGCTGGATGACTAAAGCAGCCGGCTGCAATGCTGCAGCCTCCCCACACCTGATTACAGGGCGGGCGGGCCGCTCGGGGGACAGAGGGCTCCGCAGCTTGGGACACACGCCCCGAGTACGGGGCTGTCACGCCGCCAGCGGAACAGGCGCCCACGCAAGGACAGGCCCAAGCCCTGGCTACAGGGCGGCCCTCAGCCACAGAACTACCACGTGGCTCTGATCAACACTAAATAATATTTAGGAAGACAGGACACTCGCTGCGCTCGCGGGACTAAGAGGGAACACCCCTTTTGCGGCGTGCACCAAAGTCCTCCGTTCCCCCCAGGGAAGTCGAAGCTAAGCTGCAGCCATCTTTGTGGGGGCCTAAAGGGAACGCTCAGTCGCTCCGTCACTCCACAAACACAAACAAGGAAAGGAAGGGGAACGCGCACACACAGGCGCGACTTTCCAGAAGGGAAGGACAACGCAGCGCAGCCAAACCCTGGGAATAAACCCACCACCGCGAGCAACAGACAAGAGCCTGTGACCTGTCCCTAGCCTGCACGGAGGCCACAAACCTCAACGTGCCAAGGGGGCTTCCCAGCTAAAGCCAAAGGTCAGATGCCATGACGCACACCCCGAGTACGGGGCCGTCGCATCGACAGGCCACCACCAGGCAACGATGCCGAGGGGCCGGAGGAGGAAGAGGGGCGGGGAAACAGCACTACCCTGCTTACAGGGTGGCCTCGGGGTCCGGCGAGCTCCATTTCCCACTCAGGTGCGGAGAGGTGGCTCTCGCCCTCCGTTACAGGGGGCCACGCTCCCCAGGCAGCCAAAGGAGCAGCAAGGCAAAAGGCCAACTACAGCAAAAGCAAAGACCCGAGCCCTGCTTACAGGGAGGTCGCCCAGCACAAAGCCGGCCTGGTCACCCAAGGCACCGGCAACGCTCAAACTCTAACGGGACTGGGGCTTTGCCCAGGGTGCCTCTCTCCTTCCCCCCCGCATCTGCACGCTTCGGCATCCTCTTCCAGCTCGCTCCTGCCTCCCGCGTTCCCACGCCGCTTCTTCTTCTTTCTTCTGCAGCAGCTCCTGAAACATCAGCGGGGACACCATTAGACCTGCGGAGCGGCAAGCCCCCCACCTGAACAAAAAGGGAAACCCAACATCACAAAGGAACTCGGCACACCACCACCCAGCCAAGGAAGGCCTTGCATCCCCCCTCCCCAGTTCAGCCCAGAAAAATAAACAAACTTAGAGCAGCTTGTCTCACCTCACTGACGCACGACGTGCGTCCAGCCGGTGCTGCGGGGGATCACAGAGGCGGGCAGACTGGGCAAATGGAGCTGGGCACGCACACAGCAGCGGCCAAAGAGTCAGCTTCCCTGATTACAGGGGACCCCCAGCCACTGCGTCCATTGCAAAGGGCCGGGGACTCCGGGGCACTCTTGCTCCCTGGCTTACAGGGCTGCCCCCATCCCTAGCGGCCGAGGGAGGCTCCTTCTCTCCCAGTCAGGGGCACCTTGACCCGCACCCCGCTAACGGGGCAGTCACCCCACACAGGCTGCCAACTGAGCACAAACGCTCGCGCACCCAGACCCTGATTACAGGCGGGTGGACAACACCCCTGGAGCCACAGAGCTCGGTTTCCCCCCCAGCGGCGGGAGCGACTCGCAGCCGCCAGGCAGCGGGGCGACACGGCCAAATGCCGCGGTCGGGATCCCAGCCCCGATTCCAGGGAGGGCGCAAGCCCAACCCCGCATCTCGCGGCCCCGTGCCTCTGAAAGGCCAGGGCCACATTCCCGCCTGAGTACAGGGGGTCTCTCAGAACCCAGCTCACTAAGCACACACGGGGGGCACGCACAGCCCTGCCTACAGGACGGTACCCCCACACCCCACCCTCACCAAGAAGCCCCGCGGAGCACGAGGCTCCCGCCAACGCCTGAGCTACAGGCTGGCCCGCCCGGCAGCAGCAGAACATCACCAAACTCTCGTCTTTGGGAACCCAGGGAGCAACCTCGACCCACCGAGCGGGGAGGTCACCCCACACACAAAACGAGCACCTCAACCTGCACCCTCTGACGGGACAGGGAGGGGTCATTCCCACCAGCTGGATGACTAAAGCAGCCGGCTGCAATGCTGCAGCCTCCCCACACCTGATTACAGGGCGGGCGGGCCGCTCGGGGGACAGAGGGCTCCGCAGCTTGGGACACACGCCCCGAGTACGGGGCTGTCACGCCGCCAGCGGAACAGGCGCCCACGTAAGGACAGGCCCAAGCCCTGGCTACAGGGCGGCCCTCAGCCACAGAACTACCACGTGGCTCTGATCAACACTAAATAATATTTAGGAAGACAGGACACTCGCTGCGCTCGCGGGACTAAGAGGGAACACCCCTTTTGCGGCGTGCACCAAAGTCCTCCGTTCCCCCCAGGGAAGTCGAAGCTAAGCTGCAGCCATCTTTGTGGGGGCCTAAAGGGAACGCTCAGTCGCTCCGTCACTCCACAAACACAAACAAGGAAAGGAAGGGGAACGCGCACACACAGGCGCGACTTTCCAGAAGGGAAGGACAACGCAGCGCAGCCAAACCCTGGGAATAAACCCACCACCGCGAGCAACAGACAAGAGCCTGTGACCTGTCCCTAGCCTGCACGGAGGCCACAAACCTCAACGTGCCAAGGGGGCTTCCCAGCTAAAGCCAAAGGTCAGATGCCATGACGCACACCCCGAGTACGGGGCCGTCGCATCGACAGGCCACCACCAGGCAACGATGCCGAGGGGCCGGAGGAGGAAGAGGGGCGGGGAAACAGCACTACCCTGCTTACAGGGTGGCCTCGGGGTCCGGCGAGCTCCATTTCCCACTCAGGTGCGGAGAGGTGGCTCTCGCCCTCCGTTACAGGGGGCCACGCTCCCCAGGCAGCCAAAGGAGCAGCAAGGCAAAAGGCCAACTACAGCAAAAGCAAAGACCCGAGCCCTGCTTACAGGGAGGTCGCCCAGCACAAAGCCGGCCTGGTCACCCAAGGCACCGGCAACGCTCAAACTCTAACGGGACTGGGGCTTTGCCCAGGGTGCCTCTCTCCTTCCCCCCCGCATCTGCACGCTTCGGCATCCTCTTCCAGCTCGCTCCTCTTCTCGTTGATTTAAGATTCTGGTTCATATGAATTCATTTCATTGGTCATTCACCAGTTCATAGCAATAACACAGTGTGAAGTTACAAGACAAATTTCCAACTTGTACCATCTACTCCCATGGATTATCTTAAAGTAGAATACAAAATTTGGCATTGAAGCATAGTTTTTTCTCTTAGCTTCCCCCCTTTCCCTCCTATAGAGCTTCTTTAGCAGTCTTATAGTATTAAACACTACAGCATTGCTTTACTACTTCCCCCTTTTCAGTGCAGTACAACTCTCGTGTCCTCGCCCATTCCGCACACCCTCTTGGTGAGAAGAGAAAAAAAGCCGCACGTTTCAACACTGCGATAGCCGTTTCTATTGCTTTATTATTGCCGCTCGCTGTTGCCTCGGAGCGTCTTCTTCCACACGTCAACTGCGCTTGTCGCGCCTCCGCCCTCCTCTGGGAGCCCGCTCGGAGACCCCGGCTCCGTCCGCCCGCCGTCGGAGCATAAGAGGCGGTTCCAGGCCCGGCTCCCTCCTCCCGCCATCGGAGCGCAACGAGCGGCTCCAGCCCCGGTTCGGTCAGCCCGCTCGGAGACCCCGGCTCCGTCCGCCCGCCATCGGAGCATAAGAGGCGGTTCCAGGCCCGGCTCCCTCCTCCCGCCATCGGAGCGCAACGAGCGGCTCCAGCCCCGGTTCGGTCCGCCCGCTACCGGTGCCCGCGCGGCAGCCCCGGCTTCGGCTATCATCTGTTGGAGCCCGCGCGGCAGCGGCGGCGTCCCGCGCCGCGCCGCGCCGCTCCGCACCCCACCCCGCCCCGGCCCCAGCCCCGCCACGCCTTGCCTCGGATCCGTCGCACCCCGGCCCCGCCGCACCTCGGCCCCAGCCCCGCCACGCCTTGCCTCGGATCCGTCGCACCGCGGCCCCGCCGCACCTCGGCCCCAGCCCCGCCACGCCTTGCCTCGGATCCGTCGCACCGCGGCCCCGCCGCACCTCGGCTCTGGAGACCGCTTGCCGTCGCCATCGTTGTCGCCGCCTTTCCCTCACAGCACCCCGCTTCTCCTCACACGCTGTGGAGAACGTCTCACTCACCTGCCCGTGCGCGCACCTTTTATAGCTGTCCCCGCAGCCCTCCAGCCAATAGGAGCCCTGAACGCCGCTGTGGCTTCCCGCGCTTTTCTTCCTGCCGCTCTCTCTCCAGTCCCCTCAACGTTCCCGCCCTTTCTTCCTAAGGACGGCCGGGCCGGGGTCATCTAAAGGTCACGGCCGGGGTCACCTGTCGGTCACGGCCCGCTCACAGGTGTTGCCGCCCGCCCCCTCAGGGCAGAGCCCCCCCACAGGTGATCTCAGCTCGCAGCCCCAGAGCCCGGCAGAGCGGGCTGTGCAGAACTCCTTCCTTTCATTTCAGTCTTTCTTTTAACAGTCTAATGCATATTAGCTGTTCCTTCCTGAGTTACTGATGTCCACAAACGTAATTAAAAGTATATATTTATGTCTTTTTAAGGAATTCTTCCCAGTGACACCTCCATCTCTGCCCTTACAGCAAAAATCCCTCAGAAATACCATTTCTAAGGGAAAAGGGTGAAACAAGCTGGCAGCTGCTGCATGAAGGATATCATTTATTTGTCAATTCAGGCCACTCTTGTTTTGTAGAGCTGCTTGTATTTGATAACTCATTGACACACCGTGGTGGCAAATGCTCACCTCATCACTACGCACTGCAGTTTGCTCAGTTCCTTTCCTTCTGTCCTCAGCTACATTCTTTCTCATTGCAGCAATGTTACAAACTAGGACTGTGGGAGAGACAAAACGGAGAGTACAGAATATACCTTGCTTCCACCAAAGCCAAAACACAATGTAGCAGCAGCAGCCATGACTCAGCTGTGAGTAAGAGGTTCCCTCCAGGGACTCTTTTCCTGGCATGTAACCCAGGCAAACCGAACACCCTGAAGGAGAAAGACACCCAGGACCTGAGGGACCTTGTGTATAGCACCACCGTCCAGCCTGTTGGTTTGCCTAGGTCACACTGAGTGAAGGCAAATTGTCCCGGGCCACCTATATTTGCTGTAAAAGTAATGCCTCCTATTCATTTTCATGGAAACTGCAACAGGTAAAATGAGCACAGTAACTCTGTTTGATAGGGCAAATCCTCAGCTGCATAGCGCCGTTCTCCAACATAGCCACCACCGTCAGCTATGCCTTTTTGCATAGTTGGCAATGAATATGAGACTGCATGTTGTGCTCACCAAAATCTGTGCCAGCACAGGTGACCCACAGGCACTGACATCACTGCTGACATGCACTGCACACTGCCCCTCTGTGATCACACCCACCTAGCATTGCATTGCTTGCATTCAGCAAGCACCTAGTGGGTGCCATTTTCTCCACACAGAGGAATTCAGTGACACACCTTTGCTTCATACAGACTTCCTGGATGCCAGGTGCCATTTCGTCAGAGTGCTTTTCTGCTGCCATCTGTCACATGGCAACAACACGTAATATATACAGTACTCAGACAGACTCTTACTGGCACTATTAAATCAATTCGATCAATGTGAATACGGTGTGTTTTTCCTCATCTACTTAATTTCATATCCAATTGAAAACATTCACAGAAATTCTGCACAGCTTGAGACAAGAGTGTATATACATAACAGCTAAACATTATTTTGTGTTTGTGAAATAAGTTGTAAAGGAAGGCTTGCAACAGACAGCATTTTACTAGAGCAACACCACCGTGTATAAAGAAATATGGAAGAGGTTTACTTTTTCTCTTCCCCGTTTACTCCCGTTGAGATCATTTCTAGAGGTCTGCCTTGCAAAGTAAAAAGCTGAGTGAAGAAAGCATTCAGTACTCAGCCATTTCTCTGTCCTGCGTTACAAGGGCCCCACATCAATTAGTAACAGAGCCACATTTCACTTGGTCTTCCTTTTGGGTCCCTTTTTGGTCTTCCCCGACAGGGACACCTGCTCAACAACAAGCATGAGCCGCAGCTGAACCTGCTGCATCTGTCTGGGAGCTGCACTGCACACTGTGTTTATGTACAGGCCTCTCTAGCACCAAATGAAAGGCTGTTCAAGCCTCCTGAATAAGGGCCAAGCTGCACTGATAGCAGCAAGCACCTTGGGGTCAATAGCAGCTAACCAAACTGTTAGAAGCTCCTAGAGATCTCTTTGGCCCAAACCCTTTTTGGTTCCCACTTACCTTGACCTTATCTAGCATTAAGGCCAAAAATTATAGAAACTTCCTTGACAATTTATTCTATAGCTTACCTGTTTACAGAAGAAAAGCCATATGATTTGTAAGTGCCATTTAAAAGTACAAGCTGTATATAAGATTCCTTGCCCTATGCAAAATGTTTTTCTTCCTTTAAGCAGTGCACCTTCATAGCACAGAGCATGATTTCAGAAGCTATAATTACTACAAAAGCCAAAACCCCTGGAATCTGTGGTGCAAAAGCAATTTATATATCTGTATAAACAGATCAAAATTGGAAAACTGTAGGTGTTTCTTAAAGGTAGCACAAGTATCTCCCCTAAGAGAGAGAAAAACATGCAGAAACATCTCCAGATATGACACTTACAAAACTGTACACAGATTTTGTTAAATGATGTTATTCAGCTTAAGATAAAGGATGTGGTGCATTCCTAAAGCTTAGCATATGGCAATTCTTATATTATTTTCAAATAATTAGCATCACCCTCCTGTCATTTTACCTGCAAACTGCAACATTGAACAGGTTTTCTCTGACAATATCAATTCTCCCAAGGGGATATAAAAATCACAAAATCATCAACTGTCAATGCCACTACTATGTGAAATCCACATAAATGCTTTTTTTTTTTTTTAATAAAGAAGAACAAGACTTGTTAGAACAAATAGACTGGATCTTCACTGCTCAGGGCAATTACACACCAAAGGAAAACAATGGGCCAGCAAAATCATGGTACTCTACAGTCTTAACTTAATTAAAAAATAGCAGAATCCACTGGAGTAGCGTGACATTCAAAAGCCTTTTGTCAGACTGGAACATTGTACGCTGGCTGGCACCTGACTGGAAAGGTACTAAAACCTAACTCCTGTAGTCCACAGAATTTGCTGTTAAACACTTTCAAGATACAAAGTGACAGCCAGCGAGATGAATAGGAAAGTTTGTAAACACTCAGAAGTAACAGATAGCTGGGCTTGGATTAGGCACTGAGAGAAAGTTCAGACAGTGTTTATACATGCTTTTAATATTCAAATTAATTTCCATGGGGACATGACTTAGTTAAGGTGAGCTGTAGAAAAGTCATCTCATTTCCTCAAGACTGTTCAAGTCTTTAACTGTCACATATTTCATGCCACATTTAATACCTGTTAATTAAAGCTGTTCCAGGAGAGACACTGCACTGTGCTTCACTATTTTAATCACTGTCCTGCCCTACTGTAGTTTAACAATACATGCAAGTGCACTAATCTTGTTAGAGGCAAGGTCCAGAGAAGAACACCATTTCTATTTCAGCTGCTGAAGCATCCAGTAACTTTGGATGTCACCTAAATATTCAGACACAATACTTCCAGGCATGCTTATAGGGGTCAGTAAGTAGTTGTATGCTGTAACTGCCATTGCTAGTTTGGGGCAAGCACTTCGAAGTGCATATACAAAGGAACGTATTCAATACAGTATGCATGAAAAGTTTATTTTAATATTTTAGTACAGTGATTTACATTTAGAAGAAACATAGATCGTTATGTTCTTAAAATGAATCTTGTTGGTACCAGCAGGTTATTCAACAAGGTCTGCTTTCACTCTGCATGAATATACAATACTCAAGACTGTTCAAGTCTTTAACTATCACATAGATTAGCTCAACTTCTGCTCAGAAAACTTTTAGAATATGTTGCTGCTTTAACCAGTAACCTAGCTCTTAAAGGTATGTTTGGACACAGTCTTGTAGCACTCATTGCCTACTTACCAGAGATGCCTTTTGTGAAGGGCAAGCCCCAGCCTTATTTCCACTTCAAAGCAGAGAAATCATTCTCAGAGTTGTAGTATCATTAATTCACTCAAATGACCCTTACCTGAGCTCAGGTAAAAGAGTTTTATGGAAAAGTCACAAGAAAAGACCGTACTAACCCCTTTTCATCCACAGTTTGATACTGAAGAACAGTCCCCTTATTTCTCATTACCCCACTTTAGATACTTGAAAGGCTGCTATCAGGTCCACCTTGGAGCTTTCCCTTCTCCAGAATTAACAGCCCCAGCTCTCTCAGCCGGTCCTTGTAGTAGAGGTGTTCCATCCCTTGGATTGTTTCTGTGGCCCTTCTCTGGATGTGCTTCAACTGGTTCATTTCTCTCCTGTACTGAGGATTCCTCATCTGGATGCAGAACTCCTAGAGAGGTCTCACCAGTACAGAGCAGAGGGGCAGGACCACCTCCCTTGCTCTGCTGGTCACGCTTCTTTGGATGAAGCCCAGGATACAGTTGGCCTTCCAGGCTGTGAGGGCACATTGCGGGCTCACGTTCAGCTTGCTGTGCAGCAGTACCCCCAAATCCTTTTCCACAGGGCTGTGCACAATCCTTTAGTTCCCTAGCATTTAGGGATAGCAAGAGTCGGCATGATCATGGTCCAAAACCTTGCACTTGACTTGGTTGAACCTCATGAGATTCACCCGGTCCTGCTGCTCAAACCTGTTTATGCTCTGAAAATAGAGTAGTTGGGTTACTCACCTTTAAAGAGGTTTTCAGTAAACACAAAATGTCACAAGACATTTGTGGTCCTCCTAAGACTGCTTAAATTATGGGCAAGAAGAACAAGGCATTTCAAAACCACAGTGCTATTATCTGCTGTGCAATACAAGTACATCTTCAGATGAATCTTCAGGGAATGATAAATTCGGTTGCTAAAGATAGGATATTTTGCCTTAAGCATAACTAAGAGCGATTTAGAAAAATGATAAAATCCTTTTACATCTCTTCTTTGTCCCTTTCCTGTGAACTGTCTGGCTTGCAAGACTCAAGTAACGAGGGCGATGTAATCAGGCTTCTTATAGTAGCAGTGAGATTTCCCATTGGAATCAATAGAGTTTAAAGAGTCTGTCTTAAGACAATTCATAGCTTCTGGCAGCAAAGACTCTAGATGTTTGGTAGGAACAATTTGCTGGTTTTTCTAACATCCAGAGTCAAAAGTCACATCAGAGTTGCAGGGTTTTTTTGTTCTTACAGCTAAATGAATAATAGAAAGTAAGTGACAAAATGAAGCGCTTAGTTATTATTCCTGATGATTACAGATTGAGGCAGAAGGTCACTTTCACCTGATTGTTCCCAAGACCTGGTAGACAGTTATATCCTTGATATTTGTAAGAAAGATTAACATCCTAATGATTATTGCACTAATGATTAGTTTCAGAGCTCCAGCAATGTCTTTTGGACAATGTCTATTTTCAATTGTACAGGTGTCTCGATGTTGCTGCTGTTTGATTTTGTTTGTTTTTCAGTTCTGTATGCATTACAGTCAGAAACAAAAATGCAACATTTATTACTATTATTTTACTCCAAAGTTCACTCATTCACGCTCTGACGAGACCCCGAGAGTTTGTCTCCTAGTTTAACTTCATCCTAAATGAATCCAATTCCAGACATACTGACCAAAGCACAATAAGTACCATAAATTAAGTAGTACTCTGTCTGCTTTTTTTTTTTCAAGAAATAAAGTTATTTTAAGGTTTAACTATGCAAGGCAACTTTGAGCAATTTCTACCCATGTTAATTCTGTCGCGTATGACTGTTAATGCTCATGCAACTTATAATATATATTATAATAATATATATATAATAAGATAATATTTCAGCATCTGCAACCAACATAATAAAAAATCTCACTGATTGGTATTTTTTATCAGACAAGTCTAAAGGACTTCGTAAAGTAATCACAGTGACTGAATAAAGTATGTATATGCATCACCAAAGCAGTAACTCATCGGTGGCATTTCAAGAGCATAGCAGGGCACCGAGCTACATTTCAAAAATTAAAACTTCCTGAGAATTCTTTGGCAGATCACTAAATTGTAAACAACCTGTACAAAACCAATATACTCTCTCAACACCACTGCTTTAAGGGCATTCCTCTCTGAGAGGATCCGAATGATTCTTAGGATAAAAGGTGCTGTAAGGATATATTCAGCATACTGCACGTACTCAGAATATAAACACTGTGTCTGTAATGTCACTTGTGCACTGATCTGAGAGCATACTGAGATAAATTATTTCATTTCAAGACTAATTCAGGAAAAAAAAAGCTGCACAACGCATAGAATGAGCAAATTATCTATAATGAAAATTAGGTCCAAGTTTTCAAATAAAAATCCCATTTGTTCAACAATCTAGTAGGTCCATAACTACCACTGCACACATGAAGGCAATATGGAGGAAGCACCAAGAAGTCCAGCAGGTCCCAGCCAGCATACAGTCCTATCAAAACACAGAAAGAGAAGACCATCACCATACTGAGATTGTTTGTACTACTATGCAGTCCTCTGCTTAGCATTCAAAGTCATATCTGTCAAGACAAATGCTACATGGTCCAGCACATCTCAATCTTACACATTTAAGTAGAGGCAATTTCTGCACTACCTCAGCAAGTGGTGATGTGTGCCACTGATGGGTATCCACAACACACCAGTTCTCAACCAATTTACTAATTTGTAATTACATAAATTGATTGAAAAGGACTGCAACGCAGAAAAGTCTTCTAAGCTTCAGCAATAATACTTCAACAGCAGTAAGTAGATACTGTGAAACAGCCCTTTGTCAGAATTAGCATAGACAGATTTTCTTCAAGCTGACATTGACTGATTACGAGTATAGGAGTCTGCTGAAGATTATTCAAACTCATCAAGACATTATTAACAGATGCATACAGAAACTCGATGCAAAATACTGGATACATAGGTTCTATTGCAAAATCCAAAATAATCTCAAATTGGTCTCAGAAACTTCAAACATACCTGGGGAAGAAGCCTCACACCTTCTGCAATTCACACATCACTGTCTCACCTGATGTCTTCAATCACAGAACTGTAGGGGTTGGAAGGGACCTCTAGAGATTGTGTCCAAACCCCCTGCCAAAGCAGGCTTCCTACAGCAGACTGCACAAATACACCTCCAGAGGAGACTCCACAACCTCTCTGCTTAGCCCATTCCAGTGCTCCATCACCCTCCACCTTTCACATATTGACACAGAACTTCCTACGCTCCTGTTAATGCCATTTCCCCTTCTTCTGTTCCCACAGACCACTGAAAAGAGGTTGGCTATGTCCGTTTGTCTCTCACACTTCAGATATTTATAAACATTAATCAGATCCCCTCTCAGTCTTCTTTTCTCAAGGCTGAACAGACCCAGGTCACCCATCCTTTCCTCATAAGGAAAAAAAAAAGTGCACCAGGCACTTTTATCATCTTTGTGGCCCTCTGCTGGACTCTTTCCAGGAGACTCTTTTTCTGTCTTTCTTGTACTGGGGAGCCTGGAACTGGATGCAAGACTCCGGGTGAGGCCTCACCAGGGCAGAGTAGCCTCTCTTGACCTGCTGACCATGCTCCTTTTAATGCATTCCAGGATTCCACTGGCACTCTTGGCCACAAGGGCATACACAAGGGCTCATGGCCAAACTTTTGTCCACCAGGACCCCCAGGTCCTTCTCCACAGAGCTCCTCTCCAGCAGGTCATGCAACAACCTGTACTGATACTTGCAGTTATTTCTTCCCAGGTGCAGGACTCTACACCTGCTTTTGTCAGACCTCCTCTGGTTTCTTACTGCCCAGCTCTCCAGCCTGTCCAGGTCTTGCTGAATGGCAGCACAGCCATCAGGTGTCAGCCACTCCTCCCAGCTTTGTATCATCGGCATACTTGCTGAGAGTGGACGCTATCTCCTCATCAAGGTCGTCCATGAATATATTGAACAAGACCAGATCCATCATTGACTCCCAGGGGAGCACTGCTAGTCACAGGTCTGCAACTGGACTCTGAGTCACTGATCACCACCCTTTCAGCTCAGCCAGTCAGCCAGTTCCCAACCCACCTCACTGTCCACTCAACTATCCCACATTTTCTCAGCTTTGTTATCAGAATGACATGGGAGAGAGTTGCAAAAGCCTTGCTGAAGTCAACGTAGACAACATCCACAGCTCTCCCCTCATCTACCCAGCCAGAGATGCCATCATAAAAGGATACGAGGTTGGTTGAGCATGATTTCCCCTCGGTGAATCCATGCTGACTACACCTGATAACTTTTTCTTCCAATTGCTTGGAGGTGCATCCAGAACAAGCTGTTCTGTCACTTTCCCAGGGACAGAGGTGAGACTGACTGGCCTGTAGTTTCCCAGATCCTCCTTCTTGCCCTTTCCATAGTGACACTTCCTATCTTCCAGTCTTCAGATACCTCTTCTGTTCTCCAAGACCTGTCAGAGATGACAGAGAGCAGTTCAGCAATCACCTGTCAGCTCCCTCAGCATACATGCACATACCTGTACCCACGACAGCCCTCTCCTCTCTCAGGACTCAAGGGGAACTCCAGATACCGGAGCTCCCCCCAGTCAGCAGTCTGGAGTGTCCTTCCTCCCTTAGGATGTCCGCCCAGGTGCTCACTACTCACAGATCAGAGAGGCTGTGTCCCCTTGGTCTGGGTTGCTGCCTCAGCCCGGCTGCTGTGACCAGTGCCCACCATGGTAATTGTAAGAGGCAGCAGCACCTTAAAGTTCTCAAAGGAGTAGAGAGGAGGGGAGAAGAAGAGGCAAAGAGAGGAGAGTACTCTCTCTACTCGCCCTCCCTGCCCCATGAGAACTGCCTGTGCTAACTGCCAAGAACACCCTGTTTGCACAGCCTGCTTGTAATGCTCCTGTGTTGCTGTGCTCCATAAGGGGAGCTGCTTTTATACAGGCAGGGCACTGGCTGCCATCACTCCCAGCTCCGCTCACACCACAGCAGCACAAGCACAGCTCCTGCATAACCAGGATGGGGTGGGAGGGGATCCAGGGGCTGTCATGCTGACCCATCACCGCAGTTTTGGGGGTTGGTTCTGTTTACCTTTCTCCAGGATCCCTTGTTGCAGTTGATCCATGTGAGGTCCTCACTAAAACAGCCATTACTTTTGGGGTAGCCCTTGTGTTTTCACTGTTTCTGTATAGATTAGCAGGAATGTAATTTTGCAACTGAAAAAATTGAAAGCGTTATCTTCAATTTGCAGATTTAATTATCTACGCATAAGATTTAAGAACACGTCATCAATCCCATTTACAGTATTTCCAGTAATGTCATAGGAAGTTTGTCCTGTTTGACAAGCATTTGCTGTATGTTGTTAGGCATAGGACACTGGGCTAGCTGAACTTTGGAACTTCATACAGACAGTTGTCCAATTTTCACTGTTGGCTCAAGGATCTCTCCCAGTACACCATACATTGTGCCTTTGTTTTTGTATGAATTGATGTGTCCAGACACAGTATTACATTCCTCTAAAACTGCATACTCAGTACTTTATGCAGACAATCCAACTTTAGCTTTTCTCTCACTGCATACCTAGTATTACCTAACAAGCAGAAAACCATCTAGAAGCACCTCCTGCATTTGCTTGGCTTCTCCCTTCACAAAGTGGTGATCAGATGTCCAAAACAAGTAGTTTGCAGTTGTGTTTATTGATTTTTGGGGACAACTTACACACATCCCTTTCCCTCAGCAGCTCCTCCACTGAAAGCCAAAACAAACTGCAGAGAATCATTCGCTCTCAGGATGGTTCAGCTTTCAACCCTCTGCTTTTTCAAGCAGCACACCAAGGTAGAAATCCCCCATTAGCTATCTGAAAACACCACACAGGCAAAGAATACTTACATTTGCCACTGTATTTGTAGTATTTGCACACTGTCCCAGCAACTGGCGAGTAAAAAGGAGAAAGTTTTTTAGTCTGCCTTTCAAGCCTTGTAGCAGCGAATGGAAGGCTTCTTTCTGAAAGCGACTGATTTTCTATATGCTGTACTCTGCTTGCTTCCCGTGTGCACACAACACAGCTGCCAGATTTAATAACCACATCAGCCTGCTTTCCCTGTAGAGCAGCAGAGAGGTGGCAGGATGCAGATGCTCCCAGTGTGTTAATCCGTAGCTATGGTCACATTAAGCTCCGAACAAACATCATTTTACTGCTCTTTAAGGAAAAAAATGAAATCAGTCAACATCATTTGCAAAGAAATGTGCAAAAGGATTTCAGAAATGTGAATCCATAATTTCCTTCAGTGACATTAAAGTACATTAAAGAAATGACTCTTTCTATCGTCAGCTAACAAATCCTAGGGTTTGAGTTCATTCTTCCTCAAAACATCCTGACCTTTAATTACATATTTTGCCAAGCAACATGTGCTTGTACCCCAATAGAACAGAATCATTAGCTGACAAATCAGTTGAGAACACTCCAGAAGAATTATTTCCATACCTGTCTCTGCTGACTTCTTTCAGAAAAGCAGAGTTTATGAAAGGGGGAAATTCTCACTTACCATTTAAATCCTCCCATATACAGCAGTTCCTAGAGCTCCAAGATTCCTTATCAGATGTGGTCGCTTCACCGCTAACGCAGAGCATTTCCATACCCCCATCTGCACATCCAGCTCTGTGGAAGGGAGGGGCATACAGAACTAACATGCCAAGAGAAGGGGCCAGTCATACTGTCCAAATCCACAAGCTTAACATAAGCCCAGAAACGTATGGCTGAATTCGCAACAGTGCAGGGATGCTGCAGAGATCATATGACAACATGCACACCTCTCTCTCTCTCTCTCTCATTTCTATTCTCTTCACTTCCCCTGAGGCACCTGTCTCAGCTGGGAGTGGTTTCTGCAGTAACTACAGTAGGTTTTCCCCTCAGATAAAGTGTTACTGTGTAGGAAGTGAGGAGGAAGGAAGGCATTCAGCTGACATTATGGCACAGTGCAGCAAGCAATAGTGCATACTGAAGTGCAGAGGATTTTTCAGACTCGTTATTCTTCCAGCAACAGGGATCTCACTACATCTTCTCTGTTCAAAACTGAACTATCAGTCTGAGTTCCATACATATTATGGAAATGGTGTCACATTAAAACTTGAGGAAGTGCCTGAAAGGAGCTGTACAAGTCAGTGCGGCATGGTGTGCAGTGAAGCAAAACCTTGAAAGGCAAATTGCTGCCTATATGGCTTTCCTCTCAGGTCAGAGAAGACAAACCTATCTACAACCACTGCAGGGAGAGCAGATCTATCAGATCCTATCTTTTACAAGGGTGGATAGTGATAGGACAAGGGGAAATGGTTTTAAACTAAGACAGGGGAGGTCTAGGTTAGATATTATGAGGAAGTTGTTCACTCAGAGGGTGGTGAAGCACTGAAACAGGTTGCCCAAGGAGGCTGTGGATGCCCCATCCCTGAATACATTCAAGGCCAGGCTGGATGTGGCTCTGGGCAGCCTGGTCTGGTAGTTGGCAACCCTGCATGTAGCAGGGGGGTGGAAATGGAAACTAGATGATCTTTATGGTCCTTTTCAATCCAGGCCATTCTATGATTCTATCTGGGAGATGGGAAGATGAGGTCCCTGGTACTGGGGCTGTGCAGGCTGAGAAGGGCTCAGCCTTCTGAGCCAGCAGCTGAAGACATGCATGGCTGGGAATGACATGAAGTGGTGGTCATGTAACAGAATTAGTGAGCCCTGTGAAACAGGAAGGGACTATGTCTCCCTGCCAGCCACACCTACAGATAGCCTCTTTACTGGCAAAAGAAATCACAAGTCAAATGGTTAAGAAATCAGAGCTACCTGTTTACGCAAAAAATCAGTGATTTCAGTTTGAAAAATATTGCTGGGTAAGTGCTGTGGTTTAACCCAGCAGGTGGCTAAGCACCACACAGTTTCACTCCCCTCGCCTCCCAACGGGAGGAGTGAGAGAATCAGGAAAAAATAAAGTAGAACTCCCAGGTTGAGACAAACCTATTTACTTAGAGAATAGTAAAAGGATAACAATTAAGAATTTATGGATATATATATGAATGAATATAACAAGTGACGCACAAAGCAATTGCTCACCACCCCCAGTCTATACCCAGCCAGCTCCTCAAGCAGCAGAAGAGAGCCCAATGAACTCCCTACTTCAAAAGTCCTTCCACATGTCATATGATATGGAATATCCCTCTGGCCAGTTTCAGTTGGCTCTCCTAACTCTATTCCCTCCCAGCTGCTTGAGCCCTTTGATGAGAATGGCCTTGGCTCCATACAATGCTGCTTTGCAGCAACTATAAATATCAGTGTGTTATCAACATTGTTTTTCTTCTAGAGCCACAACATACCAATACACCAGATACTCTGAAGAATACAATTCCATCCCAGCTGATACAAAGACAGGAAAACGAGTACAGCTCTACCTTTGAGGTATCTGTGTTCTGACTCAGTGGGTCACTCTCTTCAGACCTGCTGATCTCACAACTTATATTAGCACAATATGCATTAATACACGTGGGCACTAATTTTTCTCTTCTATACGTACTCAAAAGACGAACAAGAGAGAACAGCCTGCCTACAGAATATTTTCCAAAAGCTTAACTAAGATTCTCCTGTACTGAACTGTGCAAAGGGACGCTCACTGTAGATGGGCAACGGAGGCAGGAAGCATTGCTTCAAACCACACAACCTTTACATTCTTGTCCTGTGTACAAGGACAACTCATGCTGCCTGAAAGCAGATATTGATTGGGATGTTGCTTCTCCAAGCAGCTCTTCAGGAACCAAGTCCAGGGGGTCACAAAAAAAAAGCAGTAGCTGACTCAAGTGGCTGAAATATGCTCTAAGCCAAGCCCCCCACAACAGGAATTCTCTAACTGGGAACTCTCATGTTCTACGCAGAGGACATCCACACCATAGTATATTACAAACTATCCTTTGCTTTCTAAAATAAAAAAGCAATTAGAAATAACTTTCTTCCCCCTCTGAATTAATCCTACGTACAAATTACATAGTAATTAGACAGCATCTACTGAAACACTTAGTGTCCTAGGAAAGACAACATACTCAAAAAAAAAAAAGCAATAAAATGAAAAGATTCTGTGATCAGGTTAGAAAGAGCTAAGCTGATCCCTAAATTCATGTACTTCTGACATTTTGCTGTGTAAAATCTTGAACTTCAGAGTATATTCTACAAAGACAGCAAAATGGATAAATTAAGAAATGAATATTATAACAAAAGATGGGAAAGAAGTGAAGCTAATAACTTTTTTTTTTTTAAGGCAAACATTTGACATAACTATGAGAATGATGTGAGCTTTCTCATCTTGTATCAGTTCTCCCAGCATGGATTATCAGCTTAAGCACAGCAATAGACCAAGTTAAGTTCCAGCTCAGCATGGAAGCAGCATGAATTTGGATGGTATAGGGATGATACCTAAGGGTATAAGGGATGATGTAGGAAGAAAAAAAAAAAGACACCTGCATAAGTTTTAAGCAAGAACTCAATTTCTGAGCTCTGAACTTAAGATATTTTGCTTTTTTCCCCAGTGCAAAGTCCATCATTCTCATGATTTGAGATTTTTTTTCCCCCAATAAATATTTGAAGTCAGTCTCCTCTCCTTTCCTGGATCAAGTAGTACTATATCAGAATGTCAATAATTAGGTTTCCCTGATTTCTTTGTTCTTGGTGCAAGATTGTCTTGCCTTGGACCTAAAACTGCCTCTTAGTTGTACTGCCTACTTGCAACCTGATGGTTTTCCTTGTTCCACAGGTGATGGATACAGAGTTTCTAATCAAAGGCTGCAGGATAGTATTCCCATTTTCAATCCAAAATACTTTAAAGGCTGCCCAATTTTCTCTTCTATCACTGGACCAGATAAAAGTTCCCAATCCCAAATATTGCCACTTTACACTGTTTTATTTGATTCTTTCTGTACTCATTCTAGCCAAATCAAATGCATATGGAACCAAATGTTTTACAGCAAGTTGTTTTTTTTTTTTTTAAAGCCACACAACATCATCATTAGTATGTTAGCTAATGATCTTGATCTGATTTGTAGATACAGAGTGGATACAGTAGAAAGAGGCTGCACTGAGTTCATACAGCTCAAGTAAAGGAGGCTACATTAAGGTGACAACAAACAGAAGAGTAGATTTTGACATTTACCATCTGAAATTCTAGATTCATCCATGCTTCACTATTTTATCTAGAGAGGCAGGAAGAACAGATACATAACCATTAACATTATAATTGAAGAGGGGAAAACAGTTATGCAAGATTCCATAGAAGGGAGGATTCCTAAAGCAGTCAGAAAACTGTCCAAGTTCCCTTCTTTCTCTGCTAAGATCTGGATTGTACTGATTAGCAAAAGTTCAGAAGACAAAAAGGAACTGTTGATGCTGTCTCATACCCAGAGAGCACCACAACTAAAAGGCAGAACAGAACTTGTTCCACAGCTTTAGCCTCATCTAAGACTTCCACTGTTGCAGGTTCTGCCTTTGACATTCTCAAACACATCTGAAAATGTTTTTAACAAGATTACCTCCAGCAAGGAAATCTTGAACACAGTACGTGCAGCATCCCATTGCCAGGAGTCTACTCAGCCTTTATTATTAAATAGTGCTTGGTTTGCTTACCATTACTAAAGGACAGCAAGTAGAACTGAGTTATTAGTGTACACACACACTGGTGAAACAAGTTGTCCACTCAGGGAGAAAGTCTAGCTCGCCTCCGTCTCTACTGACAAGAGGCCCATATGGCAGAAGGTTAAACCAAGCGGAAAAAATAAACCTAACATTCTAACTTCTCATAACACACATATAGCCTCCAAATCCCATTATGATCACACACTGTTTTCTTTAGTATGTTATGTGTCAAAAATTATCATGATTTAGCAGGTATGATTCTTACCTTGTGGAAACTCACTACAATTATATTTAATTGTACGCAGCACACAGAAATCATAGAATCACAAGGTTGGAAACGACCTATCAGATCATCTAGTCCCATCGTCCTCCCATTACCACTGCTACCACAAGCACAACCCATATCTCGCAGCTCCTCACCCAGATGCCTCTTGAACACTGCCAGGGATGGCAACTCTACCACCTCCCTGGGCAGCCATTCCAGTGCCTGACCACGCTCTAAGAGAAAAAGTTCTTCCTTAAGTCTAACCTAAACCTCTTCTGGTACAACTTGCAGTCATTTCCTCGGGTCCTGTTCGCTGCCTGGGAGAAGAGGCCAAACCCCTCCTCACCACAACCTCCCTTCAGGAAGTTGTAGAGTGCAATGAGATCTCCCCTGAGCCTCCTCTTCTCTAGACTAAACAATCCCAGCTCCCTCAGCCGCTCCTCATAAGACTTGTGCTCCAGACCCCTCACCAGTCTCACTGCCCTTCTCTGGACACGCTCCAGGGCCTCAATGTCTTTCCTGTAGTGAGGGGCCCAAAACTGAACACAGTACTCGAGGTGCGGCCTCACCAGTGCTGAGTACAGGGGGATGATCACCTCCCTGCTCCTGCTGTCCACACTGTTTCTAATGTAGGCCAGGATGCCGTCGGCCCTCTTGGCCACCTGGGCACACTGTCAGCTCATGTTCAGCCGAGCATCAACCAACACCCCCAGGTCCCTTTCCTCTTTACAGTCATCCAGTCACTCGTCCCCCAGCCTGTAACGCTGCATGGGGTTATTGTGGCCAAAGTGCAGGACCCGGCACTTGGCCTTGGTAATCTCATCCCATTCACCCAACGATCCAGCTTATCTAAATCCATCTGAAGGGCCTCCCTACCCTCAGGCAGATCCACACCACCTCCCAGCTTGGTGTCATCTGCAAAATTACTGAGGGTACACTCAATCCCCTCATCTAGGTCGTCAATAAAGATATTAAACAAGATAGGCCCCAGTACTGACCCCTTGGGGACACCACTTGAAACAGGTCACCAGCTGGACTTAACTCCATTAAATACCCCATTAAGGCTTTTCTGAGTAGCTAGATGTATGTCACATTATGGGAACAAACCATAAATGTTTTCAAAGAGCAAACTTTAGTCTGCTTATCACCTCAATTCTGTCCATATAAGTGAGACATTGTTACTACAGACACTGTAAAACAATTGAACTAGAGGCTAAGATTCACACAAGTCACCTGTCAGCCCTGTCAAGCAAGACTCCTGTCTGCAGCAGGTAGCTTCACACCATCCTGACTTGAAATAGGGCTTTGATGCATAATACAAAGAAATAAGTAAGTCCGTGTAGAAAGGCCCACCTGTAAGTCAGGGAGAAAAGATAAACAGCAAGAAAAGAATCCCCAGCCTACAGATGGTTCTTACATCTTCATTTACAAAACATTACTGCCTTGTCCACAACCCAAGCCCTTTTAATCCTCCTCCATCCATGATGAGTTGTTATCCTTTATCTTAGAGCTAGAGCTGTGAATATGGGAAGATTAAATCTCTGTAAAGTGCTTCACCCATGTGTGACAGCTTCCCATGACTGCATTCTTTTGTGGAAGCAGGATTATTTTCCCCAGGCAGCAGGCATTTGTCCTCTAGCACTCACCATTATAGACCACTTGGGGATCTCTAGTTAAAAACATATGTGAAATATTATAGTACTTGCTTTTAAAAAAAAAAACACCTCAGCTCTCATTTCGTTGAAACTGATACATGCTTGTCAATTCCCAGGATCTTCAAGGATAACTCAAAATCTCTGATTACAATGCTTTAAAAACAAGGTTAAAGATCCAACAGCATTTCAGTACAGCACAATAGCAAGTACAGCAACAACAGCAGAGTAGCAAGGCACCAGGCTACAACATGCAAGGATTTACCCAAACACGACAACCACAGAAACAAAGAAAAGAACCTACTCGCTCATCCTCAGAAGACCTCAGCTACACAAGGAACTCCAGAGAGAAATCCTGACCTCCACTGCCAACCCTTAAACGAAGTCTGGAAAGGGGTGGATCCTAGCTCCAGCCCTTTTGATCACTCCACTGCATTGCATGCAACTGAGCTCCTCTTGGTTGAGCAGGTGCTCAATCACTGCTTCAAGCAGTGACTCAGCATTTCTGCTACACCCAGAAAGTAAAAACACACACAAATAAAAACATCTGCCAAAGAAACCTCCTATAAAATTCCATTACAAAAATTAACCATTTATTTAGGACCAGTGGGGGCCAAATGCTTTTTAATGAGACAAACTGAACACTCTAAATCAATGAGTTAGTCCCACAGCATCCTTTTCTCTGCAACAAGCCACCCAAAGGTTGTGCTTACAAAGATGTGTTCCTTTAACCTATGACATGGGTGTGCAAATGAGACCAACGTGAGAGATGGAAGAACGTAGACAAGAGAAGAATATTTTGTGAGAATCTAGGCAAAATCCAGCTAAGATAATTAACAGCAGGAAGAGTTCTCTTAAGAAGAACCCCAACTATCCTCATTTCAAATGAGGATAGTAAAACTGAATAATATTGTGAGGTTGAAATGCAAACGAAAAGACATGCAATGGAAACAGGCAATTCTATCTTGCTACATATGCATTACTCGAGGAAGGAAAAAAACTGAGCTCAAATCTATGCTCTGCTGCTCACAGCGTTTGCTAGCTGGCAAATAGATATTAACTGAGTTAAATGTTTAGGGATTTGACATTTGCTGGCAGGGAGAAAGTTCATCATCTGCATTCCTTGCAGCTGCTGATCCTCAGCCAACACACACATACTCTGATGTCAGTGGTCAGAATGAGGGCCCCATTAACACTTGCAAAGGTGCCCCCAGGTCCTGACATTCCCATCCATAGGCAGTGTGCCCGTGCCACGGATGTCTCTGATGTAGGACTACCACATACCCAATGCTGGTAGGAGTCTTGGTGCTGAATCCTGCAACCTGAACAAGGATGGCAGGGATGAGAGCTGTCGCTCTGGGTGGGAAGCTTCCCAAGGCACCACAGGCAGGAAATGCCCTTGTTTTTTCACAGGGCAGTGACCACAACTGTGACTGCGCAAAGCCCTTCCTGTTCAGAGCTCACTCATTAACTGAACAGCCTACAGGGAGCAAAGAACAGGGGAGGTCACGCATTCCATGCATTCCCATGTATGGGGAACCTCCACTGCCACTGCCCCACCTTCCCTGGCACCAGCCCCAAGGTCATTCCTGTCTCCCACCACCAGAGAGCCTGGTTCTTCCCAACCCCTACAGGACATGGCTTAATGCTCCTGGGCTCATTGCTGGCACCTAGAACCTGCCTTACACCCTGAATCAGAGAGCAATCTCTGCCTGGTGTAACTGCAAACACACATCAATACAGCTGCACGTGGGTATGCTTGCTGTCAACGTGGAGTGGCTCAGCAGACAAAAGCAGGTGCACAGCAAGAACTACTTTTATTGGAAGAGTTGCATCTACAAAAGAGTGAAAAAACAGGTGTAAAATCCACAGTAAAAAGAAGGGGCACAATGAGTAAAGCTGGTCAGCAAGACAAGGTGCCATCCCCCCACCCCATGGAGCAGTCAGGCACCGCTCCTCACAACTGCAGGCAGTGGGATTCAAGCTGGGGTTCAAGAATAGCCTACTTCCCAGGTGCCCGAGTCGGGCAGGATAAGGAAGCTAAACACTCACCACTTCGCCTACAAATCCAGTAGAGTACATCCTTTCCCTGGAACATAGCCACATAGGGGTCCCCCCTTGGTGGGACTGTAGTACTTCCTGAGAAGTGGTCTGGTATTGCACTGGGAATAGCTGCTAAGGCCAGCCAGGTCAGGCTGCTCATTCCCCACATCTTCTACCTCCTCTCCCAGGCACCCTATCTCCTACAAAAGCACTCTGCACTCTCACTGGGGTCACTGCCCCAACCCCAGCAAACACTCCCCCAGCATACTACATGCCACATACCACCTCTGCCCATCATCACCAAAGGCCACTCATCTGCTGCTGGAAGTGGTACAACACTCCCCTTTAGCCTAGTATCCCAACCAAACAACATCCCACTTCTACTCTCCAGCTAGCCAAACTTGCCCTATCCTGTCCCTGCAGCCCCAATGCTTTACAGCACCCAAAGTGAAGAACACCCCTGCCCCGAGTGCGTGGAGGACACAAATGCTGGTTTGGAAGTAATGCAAGGTCATAAGCCCTGCACTGCCCCAGGGATCAGAGGTCCCAGAAGTGCAAGGAAGTGAGTTGTGCCACACTAGGAGGGAAGGGGAAAGGCGCTGTCCTCTGCTCCTAGCTGGGAAAAATAAAGTTCTTGATTCTGCCAAGATCCAGGGCTGTGTGCAAGAAGCACTGTCTCAGCCCCAGGGGGTCTAGCCAGTCCTTGTGGTTGGGGGTGGCATCCCACACAGACCTGGGAGCAGCTGAGCAGGCATGGCAGTGGAGCGTCGGAGGGGCCAGGAACACAGCAAGTCCAAAGGGGCCAGGCTGGTTGGGGGCTGCGACAGAAACAGTCCGGTTCGATCTCTCACAGGCGGTGGGTACTTTCCGAAGGGGAACTTGAGGAGGGCTCTTGTGCAGGATTATGTCAGGTGCCTTTACATAGGACAAAGCTGTCATCACACTGCCCCACAGGTAGAGTGCAGTTGCTGTGACACCTCCACGACGTAGCTCCTCAGCCGTCTCGTTCTCCCCTAAGCAATGAGCGCTGCTGGGTGAGGAGACATCAGGCAGTTTGGGCTGGGGCTGCTCAGGAACCAGGGCTGGCTGAGCACCCAGCTGGCAGCCACTCTCCACAGGGATTAGTGCAGGACAAATAGCTGTACTGCTGGTGCTCCTCATGCACACAGCCCGGTGTACAACGGCGATGGAGGTGAAGACAGCTGCAAAGCCAGTCAGGTACACCACACCCAGGAGGCAGGCCAGCTGCAGAGAAGCTGACAGTTAGCTCAGACCACTGGCACACTCCCTGTGGCTGACCACATCCCACACTCTCCCCAGCACATCAACCCAAGAGCCATGATGGCAAAGGGCTCCAGCAGCACAGAGCTGGAGGCCAGGGAGCAGGCAGCCACACTCCTAACATCAAGTAGCAAACAGTCCATGCAAAGCAGGGACTGAACGCCTTGGCTAAAACCTAACAGTTCCTGTTTAAATGCCCAGCCAGCACCCACCTCCCTCCATGCCACCAGCATGCCCTTGTGCCCATGCACCTATGGAACAGTGGTTCAACACAGCACACAGATTAGCTCAACGCTAGGCTGCAGTGTCTCAAGCAGGACAGCTGCAAATCTGCACAGTTCTGAGAGTTTCCCTTTCCAGCAGAGAATAAGTCTAGCAGAAGTTCACAGTGGAAAAGAAAGCCCTACTCTAAACTCATGGCACCTGCAAGCAGCTGCTCTCCCGTGCCCATACCTTCACTACTTGCTGGTAGAACTGGCCCAGTGCTTGCTGCCACATGGACTGCTCCATGAGGACGCACAGATCCGTGTAGGTGAACCAGCCACGCCACGTGCCCTGCTTCTCTGCCACACTGCAGGAAAAACAAGAAGGGTGGCTGTGGCATGGACCTTCCTCACTTCTACAGAAGACCCCACTCAAGGCACCATGGCTGTGGAAGGGAGCTGCAGAGCCTAAGAAGGGCCCATGGCACCCAAGCTCTTATTTCAATGCAGCAGAGATAGCTCCAAGCAGTGGGAGAGACAAGGCTTAGGAGGAATGAAAAGCACCCCCCCACCCCATACACACTTACCGTCCTTCCAGCCAGCTCAGCACTTCAAACAGCTCCCGGGGGTCTGTGTAGAGGCTCCAGTCCTGTAGGGACAGCAGTGACAAGTCAATGCAGTCTAGAATAAACCAGCACCTGTACACATCCTTCTCTATTCCCTCATGGGGGTACATGAAGGAGAAAGCAGAAATCCAGGCTTCACTTACAATGGCACTCAGGAAGTTCATCTCTAGCGTGTTCATGGTCTGGACATCCACTTTCCCTGCTGCTCCCCACTCGTCATTGAATACCTCTTCCTCCTCACCCTCGTCATACAGGTACTTGCTTGCAACCATCTAAAAATAGCATAAAGGACAGAATTTCAGCTCCCTCCAGACAAACCTCCAACTCAGTAACCCTCTAGCACACAATGCTCACCATGGAGATCAAGAAGAGGTCTGAAGATGAGATTTGCTGGAGGTATTCAGGGTTCCTGTGCCGGAGTCTCTCAATATAAACTAGCGCCAGCATCATGGAGCAGGGTGAGATACAAGCTTCCCTGTGAGAATGACACAAGAGCCATCCCAAAAGTTATGTGCATGTCATCATAGCACAACTTACTGCTCTCTCCCCTTGTAGTTAAGTGCAGGAGGCTCAGCAAACAGTTAAGCACTTGGTTGCAACACAATCCAGCCTTGCCTGCTCTTTCTCTGGGCACAGCCGGTTCTCCAAAGAGCACCTCTGCCTGTAGTCAGGCATGCAACAAAGGCTTCAGCCAGGGTTCAGACCTGGCTCACAATGAACATTGCTCAGCTGTTGATCCAAGCCAGTAGAGTCCCATTAACAAGAGTATCTCTGCATCCACAGAGCAGGACCAACCTGACATCATGCCTGCTTGGCCTTGCCGCTTGTCCCCAGTTCCTTTTTGACACTAACCAGTGACTAATCACAATGTCAGTGCCAGCCCGGGTGACAGAAGAGAGTCACAGGTGAGACCAGAGCTCTCAGTTTTGATGTGGGACATGAAGGACAGGTTTTGTTTCTTACCGAGACACATGAGACACGTATTTCTTCTGGAGTCTGCGGATAGGGCTGGGAGCCACTTTCTGCAGCAGCTCCACAGCAATATCTAAGACAGAAAAATAACAAAAAGGGTGAGTCCTATGTGGCACAGTTCATCCCCACCTTTCCACCTACAAGATCACTGAGCCTCAGCGTTTGCTCACAGCCCCTCATTTCATTCAAACTAGGACAGGCTTTTCAGACATCAGGGCTGAGGCATACAAACAAGCACGCAGAAGAGCACCAGACCAAAGCAGGAAGAGCATGCATGTATCCAACGCACAGCAGCAGTGCCAGATCCAGATTAGCACGCTGCATCATGGGGAGTTACATGAAGCCAGCTGCACAGAGGCTAACACCCTGCCTCACCCCACAGGACCCCAGACAGCCCATTCTGATTGTGCTTTATGAGGTTTTGGGGGCCTGATGTTGACACCAGGCATATCCCGTTCTGTGCTCCCTTCCAAACAATGCCCTGCTCCTCGAGAGCGGATCAGTACTGACCCAGCTTCCTCCCCACGTCAGCTCCAGTACACCCAGGATGATGATGGACAGCATGTTCATTTGAGTGTACAGGGATGAGCAGAGCATGGAAGTAACACTATGGTGTAACCACACACACACCCAGCTGCCGCTGGTCACCAAGTCCTAACTGCGTCAGAGCTCACTTCAGTCAGGAGAGCATAGTTTAGGTACATCTCATTTCCTGCCTGGCTTCGTAGGTACCAACTATCAAAACTGAAGCCCATAACAGCCAACAGGCTCCAACGGGAGCTCACTGCCAGCTCCCCATGAACAGCCAGGACAGACAGCTTCCTACAAAGATCACAGAGGATAGGTGAGCAGCCATTAATTTCACATAGCCTCTGCAGGACTTCAGACTGCTTCCCTCAAGACCATCAAAGCATAGAACACAGGCACACCTCCCCACCCACTCCATGCCTCCTGCAAATGACATGAGCATACAGCTAATAGAAACAACAACACAGCTGTGCTATGAAGGCACACTAACCAACCACTACTAGCCCTTGACAGCTCCCCTTCCTTCTATCTGCTCCCACAAGCAGTGCTGAACCAATAGGAAAAAACACACAAAAAGAAAGCATTTATCTCCTCGATGTTCACAAGTAAGTTAAGTGAGCACGAGAACTTGTCCAAGACACCTTCTGTAAGGGGAAAGGACACAGCTCCCACTGCAATTTGCAAACGACCCAAAGGACTCCGCGCAGCAGTGAGGCGCCAAAAACAAAACAGCAGGCCAGACGGAGCAATAAAACACAGAGCAGAGATGCGAGGCCCTGGCAGCCCGCCCGCGGCACAGCACACAGACAGGAGGCCACGCAGGGAGGGATTTGGCGCCGGGGGAAGCAGCTGCCGTGCTGCTACCGGCCCTTGGGCTGCTTCCAGCCGCCCTGACTCAGCAGCGCCGGCTGGGCACGCCGGTCACTCACCCGCCACGGGGCTGGAGAGGTTATCCAGGGTGCACTCCTTGTCCCAGCCATAGTAGAGCCGCTTCCGCACCCGCTCGCTCAGCTGCTGGTGCCGGGGTAGGAACTGCGAGCAAGGGGAAGGAGTTTAGAAAAGCGCCGACGGTGACAATGCCGGGCCCGCAGGCGGCGGGGTGCGCCCCGGCCGGCTCACGGGCGCCAGGAGAGCGGCCGAGGGCGCTCCGAGGGCCGGGAGGGAATGGGAAACGCCCCGGGAGCGGCGGGGATCGGAGCCGGGGCGCCGCGGCGGGGCCTCACCGTGAACTCCTGGAAGCCGCCGAGGGAGAAGGCGCCCTCCTCGTCCAGCAGGAACCCGCGCAGGTCCATGCCGAGCGGCTGCCCCGAGAGCGCGGACGAGGGGCCGGCGAAGCGAGGGCCGGGAGGCCTCGGAGCACCGCGAGGCCGGGGCTCGGCAGGGGCCGCGAGAGGAAGAGCCGCGCCCCACTCCGCCCGCCGCCTTCTTCCGCTTCCGGCACGGCGGCCGCGCCTGCGCACGGCGGGTCGCCGCCTCCGGGCTCACCGCGCACGCGCGGCCTCGCCGTCTCCGCCGAGGGCCGGGCCGCGCACGCGCACGGCGCCAGCGGCCGCCGGTCCCCGTCAGGCGGTGCCGCCCGGCCGGGCCCGCTGCAGCGCCGCTAACGCTACCGGCGCCGGCGGCGGCGACAGCGCCCCCTCCCGCCCCGCCCGCGCGCAGCCATGGCCGCGACCGCCCGCGCCGAGGAGGCGGCGGCGGCGGCGGCCGAGGAGGAGGAGGAGGAAGCGGCGGCCGCGGCGGCAGAGCGGTTGGCGTCGGCGCTGCGGCAGCGGCTGCGGGGCTGGGAGGCGGCGCTGGCGGCGGCGCAGCGGCTGCTGGTGTGGGAGAGGCCGCTGCACAGCCTGGTGACCGCCGCCGCGCTCGGCGGGGCGCTCTGGTGAGCGAGGGGGGCTTCGGCGGAGGGGGGGGGGGCGGGGAGCGACGTTCGGAGCTGCCGTCCCGTGACGGGGGACGAAGGCCGGGCCGGTCGCGGGCCCGCCGCTGAGGCGCGGCCCCCGGGAGCCGGTCGGCGCGCGGCACGGCGGGGCGCGGCCCTCCGTAGCGGAGGGGCAGCGGGGAGCGCGTTTCCCCGGCGCCGTTTCACGGCCTGGCCGCTCTGAGCCGCGGGGAAGCGCGGCCGGCGTTTCAGTTCTCCACCTGCGGGATGTCGGGGACTCGCGCTGGCGCACGGATCGCCGGCCCCGCTTTACAACCGGAGGAGGAGCTCGGGGCGGTGGCGGGCAGCTGTCCGCCCGCGGGCGCCGGCGCCATTTGACAGCGTGCCCGGGGCGGGCGCCCGCAGCGCGCCGCGTTGTCCAGTAGCGGTCGGATGCGTCCGCGCCGCCCTGTGCTCGGCCACCTCTGCTCACCGGAGCGGTAGCTCAGCGCCTCGGCCCCCAGCTAACGATTTCTCGTCTGCTTTGTAGGTTGTTTTCCTCCACTTCCCTGAGACCCCTCTTTCTCCTCAGCATGTCTCTCCTTGGCATCCTCTTGCTGGAGAGATGGAAGCCCAGGTTCTTGTTCGACTTCCCAGGTAAGTGGTGATGGGTGGTGCTGGACCTACTGGCACAGTTCCAGCGGCCACAGCTCTGGCTTTGCCGGAGGTTGTGTCAGCCCTGTTCCAACTGTAACTGCAGGCTTTGGCACTGCTGCCTTCTGCCTGCTTGTGTCCGGGTACCAGGAGGTACCCCGAGCAAGCCTTTGCAGCAAGCAGCATCCTGGAGGGCTAACACAGTTGCTCCTGGTGCTGAGGGATGCTGTGAGGAGTTCATGGGGAGAGTGACTAAGGGTGTCCAAGCCAGCTCAGCAGGGAAGCTTGGGAGAGGGATGATGCAGTGTTTATGCTGCATCATTTCTTTCTTTCAGGTCTTACCATGAAGAATCATTTCAGATCTGAGATGGCAGGAAGAAATGGGAGTTTGAATTGAATTGGTTTCAGTTATACCTAACATAGGCTTACACCCTAGAAGAGGCAGAGCAGATGAAATCCACCTCCCTGTGCAGCAAGTAGAGGGTGGGAAACTGTGGCTTCAGGGACAGTTCACAGAGTATGTCCAGAGCAGCAGCTGGGCTGCAGCTAATCAGCAAACTCCATCACTTGGCTGAGCTACCCATTTATTGAGGGGTCTTTGCCAACATCAGCCAGAAAAGCAACAAGGAGAACAGTCTCATAACCATGACAGGATGGAAGGCTGCTGTCTGCTTTGAGCAGCTCCTTCACCAGAATTTATTTTTAGATGACTGCACACAGACCTGCCTTCTGCATTCACTGCTGCACTTCAAAGGGAGCTTGGGGCCTTCCTGCTCTAAGGAGGGTTTCTGAATGAAAGCCTTTCTATATTATGTGTTTGTAGGGTGCCCTTTATTTGACCTGTAAGGGTACTGGCTTAAAGGGTGTTTTCATGGAAGTCCTGATAAGATTAGATATGTTTCAGCTGTAGTCTCAAAACAGTTTGCTTTGGGTGGTTCAGGTAGCTAGGCAGCCAAACTGGACTGGCCAATTTAATTTCCTGCTTATTTGCATTGGGTTTTTTTTTAGGGAATAGCTTAAAACCAACCCAAAACATCTCACTTGAAACATGTGCAGAAACACCAAGGCTTGGTGTCCAATGCAGAATGGTGTTATTGAGGCAGGTGGGGTGGGGGGGACAGGGAACGTGGAATCTCTTTAGAAAGTACCAGGCTTGTAAAAGTTGTGCTGTTGCAGAGGAAATGGGAAATCCAAACTGAAATCAATTTGAGTAATACAGAAGAGCAAGGCATGGGAAAAAAAACAAAACACTCACAGCCCAGGAGTTTAGATAACCCTGTGTCATTCATTCTGTACAAAGTCAGATCTCATCCCACTGAGCTCTTCCTCAGTGCTGTTCCTCCCTGCATTCCACTCCTCTAATGCTTCCCAGCTGCTGAAAACCAGAAACAGTGCCACCTCTCTGGTATTCCTGGTTAGGTCACAGCTCTGATTTTGACATAGTCCACTGAACCACATTTCCTCAGCCTCTACAAGGAAGAAGCAGTGCTCTGTGTTCTTTAGGGGCCTCCTGTTGACTTCACACTGCTAAATACTTAGGGATTCTTGCGTGGCTCTCGCTTCCTGCTGGAGCAGAGCTGTAGCTTTGTGGCTTTCCTCCTCAGTGCTGTAAGCCTTTCCTTTCTAGGAGCTTTTGGAAGTAGGTCACTACCACACCTTTACGAATCAGCAAGTATATACACAAACCTCAGCTTGTGGCAGTTCTCCCTGTCTGAGGTGACTGCTTATAGCATCATTTCCGAAGGAATGCTAAAGCCTCAGCATGTATTTTGCAGTTACTCACACACTGTGATCAGGGACGCGCTAATAGCACAGAGACGCACAACCTTTTTAGGTCTTGTAATGCTATAATGTGATGGAAAGAACATAAATAATAGCAGAGTAGCACAATCCGAGGCTGCCGCAAATGAGAACAAGCCCCAGCACAGCAGCAGCCATGGACACAGAGAAAGAAAAACTGCTTACCTCTACACATCCTCCAGTAGGCAGGGATCTCTAATGAGACCCCCTCACCTCCCCCTGCCAACCCTTAAATGAAGTCTGGGAAGGGGTGGATCCTGGCTCCACCCCTTCTGGTCACTCAGTGCATTGCATGCACCTGGGCTCCCTTGGTTGGCCCTGCCTTCCCACCAGGTGCTCAATCACTGGTTCAGGCCCTGTCAGAATGTACAGCATATTTTTATCATGAGTGCAGGTATTTTCTTTGTATGTAACTGCCACTGTGTGGATTCCATTTAAATGTTGTGTAAGGACTTGGGAAGCACCTCATTTTTTTCCTTAAATAGCTGTTGAGTAGCAATGTCTTTTAGTGGCATTGTTGTTTAGCAGTGTGTTTTGATCACAGTTTAGTGTAGAACTCCTCTAGCAACAGCTGCATTAGAGTCATAGAATTACGGAGTTGCTCAGGTTGGAAAAGACCTTCAAGATCATCAAGTCCAACCACAGCCTAACCATACTACCCTAACTCTAACAACCCACTGCTACATCATGTCCCTGAGCACCACATCCAAACGGATTTTAAACACATTCTGGGATGGTTACAGTTGAATGCTGGTATTCCTTAAAAAGGGCCCCTGCTTTCCAGCTGAAGTTTATACACAGATGAAGAATGCCTCTTGGGGAAGTGTTGAAAACCTGTAAGAGCCAAGGAATCCATCAGTGATAATTTGTCAGTACCAGCATGTAACCTAAACTCTTGTGTGGCTGCCTGCTCTCTCAGAAGAGTCTGCTGTATGTCAAGCATTTTGTATTAATCCGTTGTCGGGTGTGTAATGCTGGCAGCAAGATTTTAGCTGATTCTTGATGATGTGAGGCCAGCTGGGCATTCTTGCTGGCTTAATTGTACTCGGGTTAGGCAGTATTGCAGCACAGGTTAGAGTTAAGCCTTACCTAAGCCAGCATGTCCTGTCAGCAATGCTCTCTGGATTTAGTGTGGTTGCAGTGTTCCTCCAGCTGGTGTAAGGCTCCAGTGCATTGGGATGGACAGCAGGCAGACTGCACTACCACAGGAAGCAAGCTGCTGTTGGTTTAAAGACAGCCCTTGTTTTGCCAGAGAGCTTAAGTCACGTGGACACACTGCAGCCTGCTGAAGTGTTCTGCAGCTCCCAAAAGTCTCTGAAGCCTTCAGAAGCAGCTGAGGAGAGCTGTTTCACTCCCTCTGCTGGCGTGTTCTTGATGGATCGGACATAGATAGCTGATCTGAGAGGACAGGAGCTCCCGTGCCACCCTGCTCACTGTGTTGCTGATGCATCTGTCCAAAGAACGTGGCAATTGTCCCAGTGCCTCGTTTGGTAGCTGGTACAGCCAGCAATCACAGAGGGGCTGATGCCAAGTACATTTTTTTTGGTGCTTCATTGCAGATAAAAGATGATGCTTTGAGACACAGCTGGATTTCTGCAATCTGTGATTAAGCAGCTTTAGATGTCTGCACACAATAACAAAATACAACAGCAGCAGTTGTGAAAGAGAAGCAGCTGTCTCCCAGGGGTACAGCTGCGTCCATAACACTCCTTTCTCACACTGAGGCAGTCGGCCCGAGTTCCTGCTGCCCCAGCAGCCACACCAATCGGTTGTGGGCAGCCCAGGCTGAGAGCAGTTGACTCCTCTTGTCAGGCCCGATTACTGGAAATCTGGGTCATGCTCTCAAAGAACTGCCTCCTCCCCTCTGCAGATGGCCTCCCGCTCCACTGCACTGCTGTGGTGCCTGCGGTGGTAGGAGGAGTCTGACATACTTGGCCCAGCATTCCCTGCCTTGGGAGAACGGTGACGAGGCTGCTTTCCATGGGGAAGTCACTGCCACTCTTAGGCCTTGCACCTGGCTGATAACTCCGGAGAGGCTTCAAAACCCTTTTTGTTCATTTAAGTGCATTTCTAGCAAGTGACTTGACTCTGAACATAAACTCTGTTCTGTTATTTCAGTTCTGCTTTTGGCGATTAGTGTGCGAGACAGTGTCTCACCAATCTTCAGTATCTCACCTCTTGGACAGCCTGAACAAAGTTTGTTGTTGGCTAGAGCATTGACCTATGTGACCTCTGCCACTGAAGCACAGCTCCTGCCTTCAACACAGTGTTGGAGTTCCTGTTTGATTGTCATTGGGTTGGGTGCAGAGAGGAATGGCAGAAGCTGTACCTTGTTTTTATCCAGGCTTAGCAGTGTAGTTATATATGTGCCTTGCTGACACAAAGGGCTGACAGGAGGCATGAAGGAGTCCTAAAATTAGATAATTATGCATGAGACTGCTATTTAGTACTTAATTCCATGGGAAAGGGCAGAGACAACAGCGAGATCTCTGGCATTTGTACACAGCATCCTGCCAGGAGCTGTGGTCTGGTCTCAGGGAGGTGCAGCTTAAACCTGCTAGTGATATGTTGAGTTCCAAGGGAGCAGCTGAAGCTTTGCCCAGCTCAGGGACTGTGCTGGCAGTGACAAGGATGTCACTGGATGAGTGACAAGGGCTGGGCAGCTGTGATTGTCTTTGAGCTGCTTCCACAACCCGTGAGGATGGTACTGCCCAGGCACATGGGACTTCAGCCTTCACTGGAGCTTGCACAAACTCCAAGCCAGTGATTCCTGCTTGCTTGAGAGCACAGATAAGTCCCCAGGGTGCATCCTGAGCTGAAGATGATACGTTTCCAGATGTGCTCTATTTGAGTGGCAAAAATGTCAAGTTTTATTTTTCACTTGGCTGACTGTTCTCTGTTCTCTGTTCTACAGCTCAGCCATCGGAAGAGCCAGGAGGGGACAGGTAAGCTCAGTAACGTGCTCCTTGGTGCAAGAGGAGAGTGGGGATGCCTTCATTTAGTGTGCTGATTTCACCTGCCCTCTTTGTTGTTGTCAGTAGACTGCATGGCTCCTTCTGTGAAACCTTGGTAGCAGTTTCTTGTGCACTGACAGCTGTTTATCAGCTTGGGAGCCACAGTTTGAGACTGGGGAAAGTTAATGTTCTTGGAGCAGCAATAAAGCTCAGGTGCTTCTGATGTTAGGAACTCTCAGGTTTCTTCCCTGGACACGTCCTGAACTGTTTTAAGAATAAGAGACCAAGAAATCACTGAGACTGACTTTTGCAGGCCATATTTGCTGCCTGTGGCAGCGTGGCTGGCATTCCATGCTCAGCTGTGGTTATAGGTCTGAGCACTGCGCTCTGCTGACCTGGGACTTGTTGCCAGAGAGGGCCACCTAACTGGTTCCACCTCCAGCACTTCTGTCTGCGTGGCTTTGGGCAAACTGCTCTGCGTCTTGGGCCTGTGGCATGGGAATGCTGTGACATGTGTTTGCTGCTGCTGCTTGGCTCAGCTGTCTCTTGGCTCTCTTCGTGCTTATAAGAAAAAAATGTCTACAAATCAAGTGTCTTCCGGAGCTCGGTTGCAGATGCAGTCAGAATTGTCAAGCCTTTGGTAGGGACCTACACGTCCCCGTGCAGCTGTACCCCGAAACCAAGCAGACTGTGTTCAAAGGTTGTCTTCTCACTCTTGTCTGTCTCTAGTGAGGGGGTGACTTCAGGGGCACAGCCTCACCTGCTCAGTGTCCCTGAGCTGTGCCACTGTCTGGCAGAGAGCTGGGTCACCTTCAGGCTGTACCTGCAGGAACTGCTACAGTACAAGAGGCAAAATCCTGCCAAGGTAAGCTGGAGATACCTACTCTTCCCTGCAGGGGCTTTTCTTTCCATTGCTAATGGCCCTAGGAGATGGAGGAATGTCAAATCAATGTTTTTACAATTGCTGTTCCTGCTTAACACTTGCTGTTCCTTCCTTTCAGACTCTGCCCCCGGAAGCTTAATTCATGAGTGATTGGCTTCTAGAGTTTGTAAACAGGACCTGAACTTACTGTCCTCTGTGAATAGCTAGCTGTACTTAGTTTTATTGCTTAGCGTGCAAAGGAAGCTCTTAGATTGGTAGTGGGAGTGAAAAAGGGAGCCTACAGGCTCTGCCCCATTCATAGGCTCTGTTCAACCCTTTAAGGTGATTCTATCTGTCTTGCAGTTTGTAGCTAGCTAAGTCTAAACACAGCAGTGTTCCTGAGTGTATGTCAAAAGCTACGTTCTAATGGCTGTGACATTGTTTAGGAAAGGTTTGTAGGCAGGAGTTACCTCAGCACCACAAAGATAGGGCAGACTGGCTGCTAGGGTCACATCAGGCTTGCTGGGTCCAGCATGCCAAAAGGAGTGGGTTTTTGTCACTGCTGATTACTCTTCTGTTAAAACATTGTCCCAGCAGTAGGCTGTAGGGGACTAGAACCACTGGAAACAAAACCCTTAGAAGACTCTAGCTTTTGTAGGGCCCCTGTGTTACAAACAAAGCTCTTCATTGCTGGATGTAGTCAGTTTCTTAACCCACACCCTGGTTTGCAGGGTGCTTGTTCTCACCTTCCCTCATCCCCAGGAGAATTCAGGACAAACCATCAGGGCTACACCGTTGTCCTTTCCCTTTCTCCAGAGGAGGAATCTCCTGGCCTAGTGGGAGTGTGGGTTCTACTGCTGTTGCTAGTCGGTTTATTGCAGAGCAGTGGCACATCATCTAGTGACTCAAACAGCTTTCAGTCTCTGTCAGGACAGTACTAGCTTTTCTTAAAATGCTGAACTTTTCAGAGAAGATGTACTCAAAAATGGCAGTGTGCAGTATCCCATCCTTAAGGAACATCATTTTGTTCAAAAAAACCATCCACTGAAGTTTTGATTCATTTTTGTGAACGGGGGTCTTCAGTTACCTTGGTCTTCCTGTGCTTGAACCTCTAATGCTTACAGCTCAGCCCAGCCAACCTGTCTGAGTTGTGACCATCAGCATCCCAATGTCCTCAGTGCAAAGCAAGAAAATAAACACTTATACTGCTTTTGGAGAAGGCAGGAGGGGAGGGCTTGTGTACTGAACTTTGTAGGAATATCCCTCTTTGTTCTAACTGGGTTGCCTGCACTGGTTGCATTAATGTATCTCTGCCTCTTGTCACTTCTGTTTGTTCCTCTCTTCCTTCAGTTCTGCATGAGTGTCTGTTCAGGCTGCCTGATTCTGGCTATAGTTGGACACTATGTTCCAGGCATAATGATCTCCTACATCATTTGTGAGTATAAGCAGCTCTCGTGACATACGCTGAAACACAACCTAGCTGTGCTGTTGATAGACTGGTAGAAGCATGTGTGGTTTTGGTGATTTTTCTTGTGTGTGTGTGGTGGTTTTTTGGTTTTTTTTTTTTATTATTATTATTTTTTTTATTATTTTTTTTTTTTTCAGGGTTATCTGCTAGATAATAAATCAATACAAGCAGCATGCTCTGGGAATTCTTGCTTTAAGTGTGTGTATGCAGTGCAACTGCAAAGTCAGGAGAGGGAGCCATCACTAAAACATTGCTTTCCTCTTTTATCCTTGCGGCTGTGCTGGTGAAGTCTCAGAGAAGCAGAGAGCTGCAGTTTCTCAGTTCCTACAATCTATTTGAGAGAGTTATTAAAGAAAGCACATGTTTAGCAAATAAGGCTTTCTAACTACATCCTGAGTCTCTGCTGGCTCCAGAGGTAGTTCAGGTGCTTTGCTGCTGGCGTGTCTCTGTGCTGTTACCTTTCTAGAAGCTTCAGTTATTTTTGGTTTATATTCTATTATCTGAATGCCTCATTTTAGGGCCTTTGTTGCATGCTGGGGCTGGGACACAGTAGCTGAAACAGGGGGCTTCTGTTTCATTTTAACATAAACCTGTATCGAAACATGAATATGGACAGACATTGGTTAGGAAAACCTGACTAATTTTAGCAGCTTTGGAATGAGTCAGAATAACCAAGGGTTAGGACTTTAAGCTGTCAAATGGAAAGCACATTCAGTTCAGCTGCATTTCCCTTGACACAGAGTGATGGTGCCTGTTCTTCCTCTTACACTCCTTTCACCCTGTGTTCATTGCAGTGCTCAGCATTCTTCTCTGGCCACTGGTGGTCTACCATGAGCTGATCCAGAGGATGTACACACGATTGGAGCCTGTTCTGATGAAACTGGACTACAGTATGAAGGCAGAGACATTGCACCACAAGCATGAGAAGAAGAGTAAGCATTTATCTTCTTCCTGACTCCAGGGTGAAGCACAAGGGAAGAGTATGCAAAAACAGTATGTTGCTGTGACAGAGCAGGGAGAAAGACTGAAACTTGAGGGTTTGGGAGAGAGAAACTGGGCTTCTCCTTGATATAGCAAACAAAAGCAACAGGTTGTAGTTGTCTCTGAAAACTTGTACATTCTGGTAAACCTGTGTGGTTTTACAAGGTAGAAGTGTTGGATGAGTATTGCATAAAAGAATAAAGTTCATTCAGTCTCAAGTAAACCTTTTTTTTTTTTTTTTTTTTACTCATAGAGCGACAAGTGAAGAGTGAGCCTGCAGCAGGTGATGAGCCAACAGCAGAGACAGAGAGTGAGAGTGAAGCAGAGCTGTCAGGCTTCTCCCCAGTGGTAAGAGCACAGCAAACCTATACAGGAGCCAGTCCTTCCTCTCTCTGGCATCTTGAGAACCACAGGTGGTATGAGTACAGCCACAGTGGTAAACAGTACACCAGCAAGTCACTGCAGAATCCCAGGGAGGAAGTGTACCTGTTTGATGAATATCTGCTTAAGAGTGCTTAATAACCAGTCTGGTTATTAAGAATTCAGAGTTGGTGAGGCAGGATGGGAAGAGTCAAGCCCCAATCACCAGCTGACCTGCAGAATTGCTTTGATGCTTATGCTATGTGCTCAGAGGACACAAAAGTCTCCTTAGCTTTGCTGGTACAACGTGCAGCAGGATCCCATTCTGCTCACAGCTAGGAAAGAAAGATGAGTAGTACTAGTGTTTCTTACCTTGACCTCCTGCCCTCAGTCAGACAGAGTGAGACTCTTCTGTGTATGCACCACAGCGATGGTGCAAGTGTTTGACTTTAAAGGAGCCCTGAGCATGGAGCTAGGCTCATGGGGTGAAGTGGGAAGCTTTACCTTCCAAAGCAATGCAGATACTTCCTATCAGTTACACGTAGAAGGCTTCTTAGTGCCTTGCGTGATAGCAAGAGGAAAGGGATGAATTGCTCCTTGATGTTCCCAAAAGAAGGATTAAAATCCTGTGAGACTCCTGCAGACTGATCTCACCTTGTACTGGCTCTTTCAGGTTCTTCACTGAGAGGAGGCAAAGTTGCAGCAGTCAGGAAAGCCAGTGAGTTGTGACTGTCCTTCACTGGCAGTGCAGTAAGCACTTTGACACATCCCTTCTGCTTTCATAATGTCCCTGCACACTCTCTCCAGAGAAGGACTTTTGCCTGGACACTGGTTTGTGTGGAGATGCTTCACTGGTAGTCAGACATACGGAAACTTGTTGCTCTGCTTTCATCCTATGCAGGTGGATGTGAAGAAAACTGCCCTGGCACTGTCAATCACAGATTCTGAGCTCTCTGATGAAGAGGCTTCCATCCTGGAGAGCGGGGGCTTTTCTGTCTCAAGGGCTACCACCCCACAGCTGACAGATGTTTCTGAAGGTACATAACGCGACACTTTGCTGCCTCCCTTACCTGGAGTGTAACTGCTCTACTAAATTACTGCTCTTCTAAATTACTGCCCAGAGTAACTGCTCTTCTTAAGTGGGACAACACAGAGAGAACTCAACTACTTGCAGGGAGAAGAATGTTAAAAGAAGGAAACAGTAGTGGCAACACAGTATGCTTTGGCTTTATGGGTGGTACAGAGTTGGTCAGGACTGGAGGTAGGCTTCTGATAACTGTCCCATAAGCCAGTGCTTCCTCATCATTCCAGAAAGGAAGGCCATACACAGAATCCCTGCAAAATGGCAGAGGATACAAGAGTAGAGAAGACCCATAAAAATAATGGCATAGTATGGTCATACACCACTGTATGATGCTGGTTGGAACAGGTCAGACAGCTCACCCTGCCAGACTCATGTAAAGCAATAATGTGATGGGAAGTACAGCAGTAACACTGGGGTGGTACAATCCTAGGCTTTAAGAAATGAGAGCAAGCCCCAGTGCACCATCCACAGACACACAGATAAAGAAAGCCTGCTTACCTCTAAAAGGCCTTAGGTAGGCAGAGATCTCCAGTTCTCACTTTCACTGCCCACCCTTAAATGAGGTCTGGGAAGTGGTGGATCCTGGCTCCACCCTTTCCAGTCACTCAATGCATTGCATGCACCTGAGCTGCCCTGGGTTGGCCCTGCCTTCCCACCAGGGGAATCACTGTTCCAAGCCGTGACTTAGCATTTCCACTACAACTGACAAGCTCGGTGTAAAGATAATTGCTCTGATGTGGTCGCTTGAGTGTCTGGGGAAGAACAGGCAGAGAGGGAGTGCTATGAGCAGTGAGAACAAAGGAAGGTCGGTTTTCTCAGAGCACAGAGTGCATAGAGCAGAATAGGAAAGGCAACGCTAGGTAAGTAGTGCCACTGTGAGAAGGGAGTAACTGCAAATGCCTGTGCTTCCAAAACTGGGAGAAGACCTAGAAGGGAGTAATGTTGTGTCAGCTGGGAGAAAGTGGATGGGAGATGTCAGCACTCTGGGCCGAGGTGAGGTAACCCGTGCCTTAATGTTGATGTTAATGCTGGTGCCTTCCAGACCTGGATCAGCAGAGCCTGCACAGTGAGCCAGAGGAGTCATTTTCCAAAGACCTGGCAGAGTTTCCCTCCGTGGAAGAATATCATTCCAGAGATCTGGGACCACAGAGTGATGAAGACGCATTTGGTGTGCCTCTGGGTCCTGAGCTTGCCCATGCTGCCCGTGAGCTGGACTCAGCAGAGAAGGAGGCTGCGGACTCTGACCTCTCCATCCTTCGTTTAGCGTCTCCTCTCCATTTTGTAAATACGCACTTCAATGGAAGTGGGCAGGTGGCAGGAGGCAGCATGGAGCCAGAGACTGTCCCTGCACCGGGCATGGGCATCTGTATCGACACGCTGAGCGAGGAGATTGTCACCACTGCCATTACCACAGCGGTGCAGAACACCCTCTCCGCCCTGCTGCGGTCCTCAGAGGCCAGCGAGGGACCCTCCCTCTCTGAGTTCCTCCCCACCGAGCCCGAAGAGAAACTGAGCTTCCAAGCACAGCTGTCAGGGACCGAAGTGGTGGAGGCAGAGGCAGCAGTTTCACCAGAAGACGAGGAGGAAGCCGATGACTTTGAGCTACTGGATCAGAGGGAGCTGGAGCAAATGGATGTAGAGCTGGGCCTTGGGGAGGAGCAGGAAGGGCAAGAGTTTCCTGCCACTCCGGCTCCAGCTTCCCCCTCTCCCGCACTTGCCGAGCTGCCAAAGCAAGGAGATGAGGAGGAGGCAGCGATGACAGCAGCATCTATGTCTTAGGTCTTCTTCGTGCACCCCTTCAATCTCCGTCGTCACTGGAAAGAAGGAAGAACTCACGTGGCGAACGCGCAGCGGGTTTTAAATGTCTGTGTTGACTGGGATGGAAACGCGTCAGTGTTAATGTGCTGTGTTTGGAATAACAAATCCTTTCCATCCTTCTAGAGCCCGGCCTCTGCTGGCTGAGCGGGAGACGGCCCTGCCCCGCCGCTGGGGAGGAGCCGGCTCCTGGAAGCCTTACGCCACAACGGAGCACCAACCCCTGCAAATGCTTCCTAGTAATGGTGCGGTATTTTGGTCTGTCTTCTGTTTGTCTTTCGTTTTGCACGCCGAGTACTGAGCTAGCTGTAGCTGCTGCTAATACCCAAATCCCCAGTAGGACATATGCAATCTTATTTTATTGGGTTTTTAAATTGCTAAAAGTGTAAATAATTTTAACTTTCATCGGTTTCGTCTGGGACGGGGTGGGGAGGGGAGCGCAGTCAGACACAGTTCGGGGGCAGGGGATAGGCTGGGGCTTGTGGGTGGGAGGAAGGAGGGAGTAAGGGGACACGAGCAGATGGGTCCTGAGCAACAAACAAAGAACCCCTTTATGCAACCCTTCAGCGTCTTTCACGTGGCTGCTGGAACACGGTGTCGGGCGATACCTGTTTTTCCTTGTCTGATTGGAGTTGTGCTACTGAGTGGCTGTGGAGTTTTTGCAATCAATGAAGTTCACTCCTGGCCCTGTTCTGCGTGTCTTCCTGCCGCGGCCGTGCCGCACGTCCCTCGAATTGCAGGCTGCCAAGGGGCCGAGCAGCGCTCGGCTCTGCCCGTATTCCTTGGGAATGGCGGCGGGGCACCGGAAAACTTCGAAGCACCTCGAAGAGGGCTGGGAGCTCTGTTACACGGCGGCGGGCCAGCACTTCGGGTCCGCTCGACGGCTGGGGAGGGAGGCGGCGGTCCGTCCCTCACTGCTGGGACAGGGGAAGGAAGGTGACGGTGTGGGGGGATACATCTCTTACCACGTGGCCGCGGGACCAGCACGCAGCACGGCGCGGGCAGGACATCGCGTCCCCCCCGCCCGGCTCTCCGGGTTCGCAGCCGTGAACACTGGGGGGCTGCCTCTAAGTTTGGGCCGCGCGGAGCTCCGCCAGCTCGCCTTCAGCGGGCGGAGCGGTACGGATGGAGGATCCGGAGCGGGAGGAATGCGGGGGGCCCGGCGCGCTGCCGACGGGGAGGCGGAGGACGGGAGGTGGAGAAAGGGAGGTGGAGAAAGGAAGGCGGAGAAGAGGCGTCGTCGCTCCGGGCGCCGTCGGCTCCGCGGGGCCGCCCCGTGACCGCCGCGGGGGTGGTGCCGGCCGCGTCCCCGCCCCGCGTGACGCCGGGACGGAAACGGGCGCGGCGCGGGCGGCCGGGAGAGGGGCCGCCATGGAGTTCCCGGACCTGGGGGCTCACTGCTCGTGGGCCGCCTGCCAGCGCCTGGGTGAGGGCCGGGGGCCGCGGGGCTCGGCTGTAGCGCGGGGCGGAGCCCCGGCCGCGAGCGCCGGCCGGGGCGCGGCGGGGTGAGGGCCGTGCGGGAGGTGCGGGGCTGAGCGCCGACCCCGCGTCCCGCAGATTTCCTGCCCCTCAAGTGCGACGCCTGCGAGCGGATCTTCTGCACCGACCACATCGCGTACGCCCAGCACGAGTGCACCTCCGCCTACAAGAAGGTGAGCTGCCCCCCGAAGCCCCGCATCCCGAAGCCCCGCATCCCGAAGCCCGGCGCTCCCGCTGCTCTCCTGTCCCCGCAGGACGTGCAGGTGCCCGTGTGCCCGCTGTGCAACACGCCGGTGCCCGTGCGGCGGGGCGAGATGCCCGACGTGGTGGTGGGAGAGCACATCGACCGCGACTGCAGGTCCGACCCCGCGCAGCGCCAGCGCAAGGTGGGGACCTCGGGACCCGCGGCCGGGAGATCCGAGCTGTGGGGAGGGAGCTGGGGAAGGCTCTGCCGGGGGATGGCGCCGGGTGGTGCCCCGCGGGTCTGCGCTCAGTGCCACCGCCGCTCGTAGATCTTCACCAACAAGTGCTTGAAGCCCGGCTGCAAGCAGAAGGAGATGATGAAGGTGATCTGCGAGCAGTGCCACAAGAACTACTGCCTGAAGCATCGGCACCCGCTGGACCACGACTGCACTGGGGCTGGGAGGCCGCTCTCTAAAGCAGGGTGAGCATCGGAATGGACCTCCCACTGCCCCTGTCCCCATGCATGGAGTGCCACCCGCTCACCCCCAGCACACGCTCTCTTCCCCAGGCACGCTGCACTTGCCAGGGCCCAGGCGTCCCCCCCACAAACCTGCAACACATCGAGCAGCGCCGCCCAGCACGCAGGCAGTCCCCCCTGCCCTCCCCCTGCCAGGTAGGTGCCAGCCCTGCTGCTCATACCTGATGGGCAACAGCTCTGGCATCACGCAGCTTCTCTCCTATTGTCTGCAGAGGTGTGGGAGCAGCCGTGCCCCCAGTCCGCAGCACCTCCCCGCCAGCTGCCATGCTGCAGAACGGGCTGGTGAGTGTGGGGGGGCAGGGGACCCTGTGCCCTGGGGGCTGTCAGCACCAGAGGGGCTGAGCTGAGGATGGAGGAGGAGGACGAGGAAGAGGGCTGCCTCTTGCTGCCTTAGCTCCCAGCCTGAGCAGGGGCAGCCATGGCTGCTGACGAAGGGCTTTGTTGCAGAGTGAGGAGGAAGCGCTGCAGCGGGCACTGGAGATGTCTCTGGCAGAGTCGGCACGTGGCTCAGCACAGCCACCCAGGTACAGCTGGGGCACATGGCACCACCCCCATGCACACCTGGCTTGCACAGCCTGGGGTGATGCTGCCCACAGCATGGGGCTGCACATGGTGGCCCTGCTCTGCAAGGTGCTGGGAAAAAGGGAAGAGCTCAGAGCCTTGGCTGAGCCCATTGCTGGGTGGGGACAGTGCCAGGCAGCGCAGGGAGGACATGTTGCTTCCTGATTGCTTGGCACTGATGGGCACAGCCAGAGCTGCAGGTGGCAGCCAGCAGCTCATGGGCATGCTGCTCGGTGCAGCTAAATGGAGTGCAGGCATGCAGGCAGGCCTCTGCTCTCTGCTGCCTTGGGGAGGTAGGGGGGTGGGCACATGGGGTGCCACAGGCACACAGTGCGTTGCTGTTCCTGCAGCACGCAGGAGGAGGAGGACCTGGCACTGGCGCAGGCGCTGTCAGCAAGCGAGGCTGAGTACCAGCAGCTGCAGCGGCAGGTGAGCAGGCTGAGCCTGGCTGGGCCCGCCCCCATTTCTGCTTCCTAGGGACCATGCAGGGCCAAGGAAGATGTCACCTTACCTTGCTTACTGCATGCTCTCTGCCCTGCCAGGGACACAGCTCAAAGCCATCCAACTGCAGCATGTCTTAGGCACGTGGGGGCTGTGCCAGTAGACATGGCATCCTGCTCGTGGCACAAGGAGCAGCCGTGGCACCGCATGTGGACACTGGGGTCCTGGCCTGAGTGCCACCAAGAGCCACCTGATCTCCCCAGGGCTTCAAGCAAGCCACAGAGCGCACGCCAACATCTCATCCTGCATGCAGGTGGTGCAGCATACTCCTGGAAAGGTGGGAGCTGCAGGGTGGCCCGAGCACACGCTGAGCACAGCAGCTGCACGTTGGGTCATCTCCTCAGGAGGAGCCCAAAGGGGCATCTGCAGGCGGTGCCCACCAGGGGATGGTGGTGCGCTCGGGTTGGGGTGAGGGAGTGCTGATGTGTCAAAGTGCTGCTTGGGAGAAAATAAAGGCATGGCCAAGGTACGTGGTGGCTTTGAGGAATGGTGAATCAGAGCTGTGCCCCTCTGCTGGTGTCCCAGAGGCCCACATCTCCCTCCCCAGGACCATCCCACAGGCGCACCCCCTGCCAAGAGCACACAGCACAGAGCTGGGAAGGACCTGGTTTAAGAAACTACACCACAGCAGGACAAGCAGGTACAAACGGAGTGTCCAGGCCGGGCCCTGCAGCTCCCAGCACACACAGGTAGCTGCAGCCAGAAGCGGGGTCTGAGCATCATGGGTGCCCACCCCTTGGTCAGTGCCATATCGGAGTCCCCGGCTGCACTCATGGCCCCTTCTTGCTGCTGGGGGGCTTCTCAGTGTGATGCTCCTTGCTCTCGCCCTCGTCCCCCACCTGCTGTTGCAGCCACATGCTGGCATACACACCGCCCTTCTGCAGCAGTTCCTCGTGCCTGTGGGGGCAGAGGGGGCTGTGGGCTGCCCTGGAGGACCCCATGGACGGGCAGCACCAAGCCTCTGTACTCACCTCCCACGTTCAGCAATGCGCCCATCCTTGAGCACCAGGATCTGGTCTGCACCCACAATGGTGGAGAGTCTGCATGCAAAAAGGTGTTTGCACAGCGTGAGGAGTGTGCTGGGTGCAAGGAGAATCCCTGCAGATAGCAACCAGCTCTTGACACTGCCCCAAGGACACTGCATCAGAGGATGCTGCAGAATGGCTGTAGGGCTTGCCCCTCCCTTGCCAACCCTTGCAGGAGGGTTGTGGGAGCTGGACCAGCCCTATCCATCCCTACCTGTGTGCCACAACGATGCTGGTGCGCTGGGCGCAGACCTTGGCAAGGGAGGCCTGGATGTTCCTCTCAGTCTCTGTGTCCAGCGCAGAGGTGGCCTGCGAGAGAAGGACATGGGTAGGGGGCAGCTGTGGGAGGGGGATGCTGCTGGGGGGGGGGTTAATGCCATTACCTCGTCCAGAAGGATGATGCGGGGGCCCTTCAGGATGGTGCGGGCAATGGCCACACGCTGCTTCTCCCCCCCACTCAGCTTCAGCCCCCGCTCCCCTACCTGGGTGCTGTACCCTGCGGGCACAAGGACAGGCACACGCTGTGCCAGTCTCATCCAGGACAAGGATGGGAACCGGGGCTGCGCTGCATGGGGCTGCCCCTGCCCAGGGGCTCATTCTACCCTGAAGATGGCAAGGGCAATGGGGTTGCACAGGTGTCCCCAGGCGGGATGTCACCTCGTGGCCCCCAGTGGGCTGCCATGGAGCCAGGAAGGAGCTGCAGGGTCTCACCATCAGGGAAGGAAAGAATGCGGTCGTGGATGTCGGCAGCCCGCGCCGCCTCCTGCACCTCCTCGTCGGTGGCCTGCACCCGCCCATAGCGAATGTTGTTGGCGATGGTGTCGTTGAAGAGCACGGTGTCCTGGGGCACCACCCCGATGTGGGCACGCAGTGACGCCTGCTTCACCTGGGGAGGAGTCCAGGGGGGTGAGAGTCAGCCATCCCCCAGCCCTCCTGACCCTCCCAGCCCCACAGTGCCCATACCTGGGAGATGTCCTGCCTGTCGATGCGGATGCAGCCACCCCGCACGTCGTAGAAGCGGAAGAGCAGGCGGATAATGGTGCTCTTCCCCGAGCCTGAAGGCCCAACCTGCACCAGAGGTAAAAGGATTTGTTTGGAGACACCAGAGCGCCCCTGGCTGCTGGGCAAGGAGAAACTGCACTGGACGAAGATTGTCACAGCCCATCTTTGCCAGCCCCTCTGCCCTCATTCTATCCCACAGCTCTCACCAGGGCCAGCGTCTGCCCAGGCATCACAGAGAAGGAGATGTCCTGCAGGATTTCCTTCCTAGGGAGTGAGATGGAGATGGAGATGATGGAGATGGAGAAGGGTTTGGGGCCACTTCCCCTGCCCCACATCCTGGTATCAAGCCCTAAAGCCAGGCCCTTCCCTTCCTGCCATCCCATACCCATCGATGTAGCTGAAGTGCACATTCTCAAACTCGATGCGCCCAGCCTCCAGGTGCAATTCCCTGGCATTCACTGCATCCTTCACCTTATGGATGGAGATGTGGCCTCAGTGCCAGGGCAGAGGCATAGGGCTATGCCAGGCAGTGGGCTCAGGAGGGGGGTACCACCTCTTGCTCCTCGTGGAAGAGCTCAAACATGTTCTCCATGTCCACAAAGGAGTTCTGGATCATCCTGGAGGGGGACAAAGACCAGAGGGAAGGGTTTGGGGAGCACACCGTGCCCCACATGCACAGGGCACCCCACAGCCCCATGTTACCTGTAATAAGTGCCAAACCAGTTGAGCGGTGTGTAGAGCTGGATGATGTAGGTGCCAAAAAGGACAAAATCTCCCACCTAGAAGGGCCAGGGGAACATGTGCCCGTCACATGCAGCACCGAGGCTGTCCCCAGGCAGGGGCTGCCCAGCTGGCACGGCCTTACCTGCAGCTTCCCCTCAGTGACAAAGAAGGCACAGAGCAGGGACCCCGCCAGAAGCCCCAGCCCGATGACCAGGTTCTGGGTCTGGTTGAGGAGACCCAGCGAGGCACTGACCTTCCACTCTGAAAGCTGGGAGGGGAGAGGTCCTCTGTGACACCTCCATCCCCATCCACTCCATAGGTGCCTACCAGGCTCCTTCCCCCAGGATGGGTGCTGAGTCCCCATACCTGGTACTTGACAATGGCGTCATTGAAGCGGTTCACCTCGTAGCTCTCCGCGTTGTAGTACTTCACCTATGGGACACGGAGCCAGGTTCAGCATCCACCTTGCTCCCACAGCACCCAGCCCTCCCCCTCCATCATTACTGTCTCGAAGTTGAGCAGCGAGTCCACAGCGCGGGACTTGGCCTCGTTGTCCCGCGTGTTCATGTCCCGCCGGTACTTGGTCCTCCACTCGGTGATGAAGATGGTGAGAGCTGAGAAGGAGCAGTGTGTCAGTGGATGCCGGCAGCCCTGCAGGGCCCGGCACCCCAAGGACCCCACTCACTCAGGTAGAGGCTCATGCACACAAAGATGATGAGTCCAAACCACGCGCTGAACACGGAGGTGAAGTACACGATGCCGATGATGATGTCCGCGATGGTGGGGACGATGCTGAAGACGATGTAGCTGGAAGGAAGGACGGGGATGTGGCATTAGGTCAACCCACCGGGGTGAGCACGGTGACCCTCTGCAGACGTGCCCTGACCTGAGCAGGCTGTTGATGCTGCTGGTGCCCCGATCCACGCTGCGCAGCACCTCACCGGTGCGGCGGCCCAGGTGCCAGCGCAGGGACAGGCCGTGCAGGTGGGCGAAGAGCTGCACCTGTACCTGCCGGTTGGTGAACTGCTGCACCCACACCCACAGGAAGGTGCGCAGGTTGCTGATGAAGCCTGTGGAGCCTGCAGGGTGCCACAGGATGGTCAGCAGGGATCGGGTCCTCCCTTAATATTCCCAGCCGAGGGATGCTGCAGACATGCTCTATATGCCCTATGGTCCTTACCAGCACCTCCACCCTGCAGGAGCTTCAGACCCACATAGATGCAAACGGTCCAGGCCAGGGTGTGCCAGGGAGCACCCTCGGTCAGCTCATTCACTGAGGAGAGAATGGCATGGTTTGGGGCAGAGAGCACCACTGGGTGCTGTATAGGGACCAGCCCCTGTACCCAGCACTGCCCCAGCACCCTGCTGCAGCCAGGTCCTTGTGCCCTCCCACATCACTGGGGTCATTTCCTGACACATGGTGAAGCAGTGGCCTGTGGTCCTGCAGCATAGCATCCCTTGGCCAGCCCCAGGCCGCTCACCAATGTTCTTGTAGTAGATGGGGACAAAGACGTTGATGGCTCGCTCCAGCCCCATAAGCGCCATGCAGAACAGCACCAGCCCCTGCAGCAGGCGGTTGCCCTTCGGCCACATGTATGGCACCAGCAGGCGCAACTTCCTCCGGAAATCCTTCCAGGTAGAACTGGTCCTGCCTGCATCCTGCAGCAGTGGCTGGGGGAGCGCAGGGCAAGCAGTCACCCCCGGGAACCCACCTCCTGGAGAAACTCATCCCAGCCCCCGGGCACACCCCTCCCCAGACAGCCCCGGGACTCACCTGGCTGTTCTCCACGTCCCGCTCCTCCTCGTTGATCAGCAGCATGTAGGGTTTGTGGGGCAGCCCAGGTGCCTTTATGCCCAGGATGAAGAGTGTGAAGGTGCAGACATAGCGCAGGAGCCAGAGGCTGAACTGCACCTGGACAGGGAGAGGGGGTCAGCACCACCACCCATTCTAGCACAGCTCAGCTGTGATGGGCACGTGGTGCAACCTGCACGTGCTGGGCACCAGCAGCCACATGCCAGGAGGAGGTCAGCACCAAAATTCACCACCCCCGCAGCTCACTAACCTTCTGGTTGGTGTCCTGCAGCGCCCACCACCACAGTGGGCTCCTCCAGCACACCAGCGTCAGGTTCTCAGCTGCAAAGGCCAGCGCCCAGAAGAGGAGGAGGACAGTGCCGTGGCCCCGCGTGCGGTCATGCGCCAGCACCCGTGTGTGCTCCAGCTGCAGGAGGGCAACGGCGCAGCCCCAGGCAGCAGCCCAGAGGCAGGCATACAGCACCATGTACCCATAGAGCCTCCCTGGGCCCCCCAGCTGCCAGAGAAGCCCACCGAGGGGCAGAAGGGCCAGCAGGAGGGACAGCAGGACCTGGGTGCGGTAAAGACGTGAGCGAGGGATGTACTTGGGCTCCATGGCACGGCCAAAGCGGACGTAGCAGGCGTACTGCACGGCGCCCAGCAGCAGGCAGACACTCAGCAACACGGCTGGCACCAGCGTGAAGAAGAAACAGGGCTGGAAGCCCTGCTGCACCCAGGCCTGTGCCATGGAGCTGTTGGCCTCACAGTATCCCGCCAGCAATGCCATCTTGGCTGGTCTGTAGCTGTGGAGAGAAGAGGATGGGGTCTCAGGGGGCTTCAAGGAGGGATGTGGGGCAGGATGGCACGGCTAGGCAGGGGGCAGTGGTGGGGATGAACACTGCAGGACGTGGCCGTGTGGGACACACTCAGACCCCTGTGTGCAGTACGGCATGAGCAGCAGCTGTGGTCAGCTCTGTGATCTGGGATTGCTCTTGGGGATGTGGGGGAGCGCGGAGGATGCAGCGGGCCACCCCGTGTACTTGAACGTGGGGGTCAGTGAGTGCTCAGTGCTGCCACCGCTGCAGGGATACAGAGACACCGTTCTGGGCAAGGGGATGCTCCCGGGGGTGTGAGGGAGGGCGACGGGGAACGTAGGGGTGACACGTGGGGAGTGGCAGAACACTGCGTGGGGAAAAACAAGGGGCAATACAGAGGGCAATGCAGGGCAACGCGTGGGGAAAAAGCAGAATAAAGCATGGAGCAACGCACGAGGAAATACACCGGGTAACGCCGGCAATTCACGGGGAAACGCAAGGCTCAGCGCAGGGCAGCGCACAGACACGCCGGGCCGGCACCGGCGCCGCGGAGCGACGCGCGGAGGCCGCTCCCTGAGCACATCGCGGCTCCGACCGCGCCGGCGTTCGCGTTCCCGTTCCCGTGACCGCCGCCCCTCCGCTCCCCGAGCCCCGAGCCCGCTCACCTGCCCCGCACCGCTCCGCGCGCCGCTCCCCGGGCCGCCCGCAGGCCCTGGCACCGCCCCGTGGCGCTCCCCGCCCCGCTCCCCGCCCCGCGGCCCGGCCCTCCGTCCGCCTGCGGCGCGGCTCCCCGCGGATCCCATCCCATCCCGCCCCGCCCCGCCCCGCATCTCCCGGCCCAGAAGTGCCCCCAGGTGGGGCGATGCCGAAGGGGAGCGGACCCAGCGCAGCTTATCACGGCGAGCAGCCTGGCGGCTGCGGCACGGCGATAGCCCGGCCGCCCCGTAGAGGTCGGGCAGGACGGAGCGCCGTCGGTATTTATAGCTCTCTTTGGCCCCCGGCCCGACGGGCGCTCAGCTGCTCCTACTTCAGCCGCGCGGATCCGAGTAACTTCGAGGCTGCCTCGCCGCTGCGGCACAGTGGCTCTGCCTCGCCCCGGGTGGCATCGGGAGCACCCGGCGACAGAATCGAGCCATAAACGCGGCCGGCTTGGCGCCTCGCCGCCTCCCACACTCATGTCGCAGGCACCGGTGGGCCTGGCACCCTCGCTGCCCCCCGTGCTGCGGTGACACTCAGACGGCGGGCGGGTGACACATCCCATCTTTATTGGATGGCAAGACAGCTGTACAGTGAGGGCACAGGGCTGCGGCACGACCCTCCCTGGGCACCCCGTGCCCACACGCCCAGGAAGGAGATGAAGAATTGCGGCTCGCCATGCACAGGGGACACCGACGACACAAGCACAACATGCGGCGAGGACTCCTGCCCGGCCCTTCCCTCTCACTAGCCCAGCAAAAGGGCTCTCCTTTCCTCCAAAGTGTAGCCTCTAAGCACTGCCCACGGACAGGGAACTTGCACTCTATGCCTGGAGGGAGCCCAGGTGGCACAAGGTTGGGTCCATGGGGCTGCCCCTATTTGCTCCCCAGCTTGGGGAAGGACATCAACATCGCTCGGAGTTCCCATGGAGGCAGGGAAACAAAGGCTGCTAGAAGGGCTGCAGTTACAACCAGCTGGGCGGCCCACGGGTGTGAGGTGCAGAGCCAGCCCTGCTTGCCACCTCCTCACTCCTGTCTCTGCTGCTGCAGTGCAGTGTAGCAGCAGCTGGCTCAGCGAGCCTAGCCCAGGCTCAAAGGGCATGGGGCAATAGCCTGGCAGGGAGAAAAAGGTCACCTGCACTCTAGGAAGGGGAGGGCAGGACACAGAAAAAGCAAGGAGTCCCTCCTCCAGGCAACGTGAGCGAGGGGGGTGGAACAAAGCTGGGCAAGGGTAGCTGAGATGCAGGTCCTCTCAAGCTGCCACTGGAAGAGAGGTGAGGGAAAACAGCACAATCCTAGGAAGGGCTGGCCAAGGCCATGCTGTAAAGCCAGGATCCTGATTCCCTCTTCCATCATGCCAGGGTTGGATTGGTGTTTGCCTCTCACTTCTGGGTTCAAGATACCCCTTCTTTCCCTCCCAGCCCCCCTTCCTTCCCCCCATGACATGAGGCAGCTGCTCAGCTTATGGTCTCCACAGCAATTCTTGCAAAAAGATTGCTTCAGGAAGGAAGGAAAGGAGCCAGGAGCCCTTGGGTGAGATGTAACACACTGAAGCCATTGTTAGGGCAGGAGGAAAGGGCTGATATGAAAGAACAGGCCTGATGCATCACAGACTGGGCATAGGAAAAAGGCCTTTATGATGCCTGGGGGAAGGGAATCAGTGCGCAGAGCACAAGACCTTCACTGTGGGCTCCAAGCGGGCTGCGTGCACTCCCAGGGAACATCAGGCTGCACCAGCTCTTTGGCACTGCAAGAGGGCCTGGGAGGAGCTCATAACCCCTGAGCACCGTGCAGGGCAGGAAGTGCTGCTCTAGCCCAAGCCAGAGGGCTAGCATGGAGGCTACCAGGGGGGAGGGACAGAGACCCAGGACTGCCACTCCATGGACTCTTTCTCACATGCCTGGGACAGGGCAGGTGTCACGGGAGCTGGGGAGGAGCTGCAGCAGAGCTTCCCGACTCTATGCACATAGTAGTGGCTGAGGACCATCCTGCTGCAGGGTGCTGGGGTAGCACACGCATGTGCACAGAGAGAGCTGGCTGACTGCCCCACTGCTGTCCCGTTCCAGACTGAGGTGTGCAACACTGGTCCTCTCTGTGAGGTGGAATGCGGCACACGGCACTTCCCCAGGGCTGCACGGTGTGGTTCCAGCACTGCTACAGGCTGAGCAAGGCAGCTCCGACAGCTCCCGCTGCTGTCAGCCATCCCCGGAGGACACCAGCTCCCTGCTTTCATGTTGGAGGCAGGTCCCAGCTCTGGGCGGACATCTGGAGCTCGTGTCTTGTCACATCCCTTCCAACAGCAGCTGTCGCTGCCACCTCCGAGCCCATCCACAGCTCCCCGCTGCCAGTCCCGTCAGCTGTCACCAGCTCTGCAGCGATCCTCTGACACGGACGACACAGATGTGAACACAGACACATGTATGTACTCACACACGCATTCACCCCACAACAGTCAGAGTGGCGTTGGCTTGACACACGGCTGGACAGCTGCTGGCCAGGCAGTTTTGTCTCATCAGCAATTGATGGCAACAAAATGGAGCCCATGACCACCCTATCCCCTTGGGATAGGAGAGGAATCAGGCTGACATCACATCCTGCTGCCCAGGCGGCTCCCATTCTGCAACCCCCACGAGATCCCCAGTCTGCAAGGCTATACCTGCAAGACAGAGAGGGAACGTGGTACCTAAGGGGTGCTGGCAGCTGGCCCGCAGCCTGGCATCCAGAGCACGCGTTGCCCCTGTCAGCCACAGCCTCCTCCCCTACCTTGTGGATCTGCGGTGGAAGCTCATCCTCTGAGCTCTCCTCTGGCACAGGCTCTGGGTGTCTTGCTGACTGCCCATCCTCAGCCCAGCCTCCCAGTGGGAGGCGGGAGAAGTGTGATGGGGCTCTGTGCACTGTGCCCGGGTCTGCAGGAGAGGCGAGGAGGATTAGCTATCTGGGGGGGCTGTCAGTCCTCAGAAATAAGCACATTGTGCTGTTATTATGGGACATGGATTACAGCACTGTGACCAGAAGGCTCAGACCTCTGCCCTGGCTCCCATACCTGTGATGCCACCATACCGTCGCTGGAAGCCCGTCTGCAGCGTGGCTGTCTCCTCAGCAGGCTGCCGTGACGAGAAGGGGTAGCTGGCAGAGCGAGGGAGGGGGACAGGGGCACCTCGCTGAGCATCCAGCTCTTCATGGGTGCTCTCACCACTCTCATCACTCTCTCGTCGGTGCCAGGTGTGCCGCTCGGGCTCCAGCTGGGCATGCTGCTTGTGCAACTGCAGAGCCAAGACACAGGAAGGTCAGCTACAGATGCCCCAATGCACCCCCAGAGCACCCTCTCCCCAGCAAGGCAATTCCAGTCAATCCAATCCACCAAAGCAGGGCACCGCAGTCCTGTCTGCCCTGGCCCATATCCCCTCTGGTTAGTTCAACTCACCTCATGCATGTAGAGTGCGTGGAGACTCATCTCAGTGGAGGCATACTCTGACAGGATCATGCTCTGCAGCTGACCCTCCCAGGCGCTGCTCCCTGAGCTCACGGTCCTCGCATCAGCACTGCCATAGGAAACAAGAGTGATGTTTATGTGGCCACAAATACCACCAAGCCTCTTTCTGCTCTAGGGTCAGGCAGTGAAGGCTGCCGCATGCCCTTACCCAGAGGCTGTCATGGCACTGGAACCACGAGGCTGGGTTCCCTCTCCATCTCTTCCTGCTGTCTGAAAGCCACCAGAGGGCTGCTGGGCAGACTGGAGTGGGGAGAAGGAACGCAGGGCAGAAGCCACTTCAGAGAGATGACGAGAGGCCTGTCCATCACGGCCCACATGGAATCCCAGCACTGAGGAGCCCGCTATCACATTGGCAATCAAGCTGTGAGGCTGCAGAGATGGAAGGGAGAGAGAATCACTGTCCTGCATAGACTTGGAGGCCTAATCCTCACCGAGACTGAGGGAAACTGAGGGACTCAGCTCTCTTTAGTCCCTTTCCCACCTCAGAGGGCACAGAAAACCCTTGCTGCCCTTCCCTAAAAAGACAGAATTAGTCCCAGTGAGTGCTGATCCATCAAATTTGCACCCCGGGACACAGCCCAGGTAAGGGCAAAGTCTGTCCTGAAGGCCTGATTATCACACTTTGCCAGCACCCAGCAAACACTCCAGAACCATCCCACATTCCCCCCCATCCTGCGCACCTCTGACTCTGACTGCAGGGACTGGATGGAGCTGAAGAGGGCATTTTCAGGGAGCACAGCCTGCTGGGCCAGTGCCATGCTGCTGTCCCGGTGCACGCGTTCCTTCAGGAAGCCGATGAAGGCCGTGCTCTCACGGGGTGGCTGCCACTTGGGGTTGGTGATGGCAAAGTGCATGAGGGACAGCTCCGTCTTGCCATCCTCAGCCTGCTGGTAAATGGAGGCCTCCGTCTTCCCTGCTGACATCCACTGTAAAGCACAGAGAAAGACTGAAGACCAGGATCTGCTTTACACCCGTGCCAAGGCTAGGAATCCTGCACACCAGATAGACCGGACAAAGTACACAACAACCTGCATGATGGACCATATCTCCAAGCAATTGGCACGCACTATACCAAAAGCCCCATAACTAGTTCAGCCTTTGTAGCCTACCTTCCTTCTCCATCCCTAAATACGCATTGCTGGAAGGGAACTAGAGAGGTGAAGGCCAGTCACAGAGCTGAAAGCTTTGTTTTGTACTGTCCAACCTAAAGCAATAGCAACAAGCAGCTATAGCCAACAAATGGCTGTTTTTGTAAATTGCCTGTCACAGTGAGTCCATCTCTTACTAGTTCATGGCCTAGTTCACTAGAAATTCTTCCCTGACAAGTAACATAAATTTCCAGGCACAGGAAACAGACTAATTTTCTTTCTCTCCAGAGCAGACTTTGTAAAAGGGAATATATATCCCATCCCCCCTTGGTTGCCTCTCTCCTGGTCTAAAGCCCAGCTTTTAAATCAGTTATCATCAGTCAGATTTCCTAGATTTCCAAATATCCCAATTCTTCTCTCCTGGGAGAGTCCTGGTATGAAAACAGGCCCCATGGGACCTACCGCTGGGTGGCCATGCTGGCGCACGTCCATCTGGGCAAAGGAGCAGGTGTCACCCACCCCCACCACCTCCACGGTGAAGTTGCGGAAAAAGTCAACGATGTCCAAGGATTTGGGACGCAGGCAGATGATGAGGATCAGGGGGGTAATGATGGGACTCAGAAGCTCCTCCAGGATGAAGACCTGAGGACAAAGACGATAAGCTCAGCACAAAAGTGAGGATGTCAAGAAACTTGCCAGCCCCAAAGCCAACCCATAGCTCTAGGCCACCTTCTGTGGCAGGGTGCTTCTGAGAAAACCACCTTGTTCCTGTACCAGACCAGGGATGGGAGAGGGTTTCCATCCCAGCCCCTTGCAAGCCAAGCTCACCGCTTTGTACTGGAAGAGCTGTGCAAACTCATCCCTCGTCTCATAGCGGTGGGCATTGCCCTGCCAGTGGTCAGGCATGTAGTGGATGTGTGCCAGGATGACTCGCAGCAGCTGCTCAGGGCAAAACACCAGGTGCTGGTCAGGGATGAAAGACCTGCAGGGCAAGACAGGGAAACGTCATAGTATTCCTGGAAGATTTCATGCAGGGTTGGTGGGAGACTGACACATATTACAGCTTCACCTGTGGCCTTCACTCCAACCCAAACCCTCCTGCCAGCCCAGCCCAGGGGTGTTGTTGTATGGCTCCAACAACTTCCCTTATATCAACACTGAAGCCATCACCATAGCCACTGTGTTCAAGTTCACCACCAGCCCCCTCTCCTGCCTGCCCTGCCCTGACTTGCCCCAGCCATGCCCTTCACTCACACAGATTCATTTCCACTTTTAACCTAAGAATGCACTCAAATGAAGGGTATCAATCTCACTGCTCCTCAGCCATACTGCCAGCAGCATCCAGCCCTGTCCAGCATGGATCTCCTCACCTGCACACTGTGATGCCCACCCCGAGAAGGGTGACTGTGGTCAGGACGTGTTCAACCGCCAGCACATCTTCATCATAGATGGTGAGAGCAATGAGCACTGCCAGGATGGAGCCAGCAAAGAAGGCCACGTTTTTGGCCACAATAGTGAGGAGAGGGGAGATGAAGCAGTTCATATACTTGGAAGCTGGCTTGTAACCTTTGCTGAGACGTGACTGCAGTTCATGGTCTAGCTCGTTGAAGTGACGGAGGTAACAGCGGCCATACAGAGACCAGCAGCGGGCACCCAGGCTGCCCGGTTCCCGCTTGAGGATCTCCGTGTAGCTGAAGAAGGCGTAGAGGATCTGCCAGATGAGGATGAGAGGGCAGAGGAGGAAGTTGGCGATGCCAATCCAAAGGATGCGAGTGCTGAGCTTCTCAGCCAGCTCCAAGCGGTTCCCAGCCCGCTTATATTCAGCCTTCAGACTCCACTCATTCTCGAAGAGTGAGCCAGGCCCCCAGAAGAAGATGAGCTCAAAGTTATACTTGAGCCCACGCGTGTAGAAGACGGTGTCTCCCAGCAAGGGCAGGCGGAAGCGGATGGGCAGCAGTGACTTGTTCACCATGGCCACCATGTAGTTCTTGAAGCGGAGGATGCGGTGGTAGATGTCCAGCTCTGTCAGTTCCTTCTTGTGGATACAGATCTGGTGCTCTTTCTGGATCTGCACAATGCGGGCCTGTACCTCCTGCCAGGTGTAGTAGGGCAGGTTGGACTGGAAGGGAAAGCAATGAGGTTAGGGGCAGGCTCCAAGGATGGAGGCTGGGCTGAGCTTGTTCCAACAGCAGAACCCAGCACACACCTCAGGGTGTGTACGAGCCACGAGCAACACCACGGCACCAGGCACCTCTTCCTGCACTGCTTCAGCCTGAGTCATCCCAGCAAGCCCCAAATCATGTGCCAGTGCCCTTTGCCCCTCAAATAGCATAGGTGGCTGTTTCCCACCCACTCACCCACTCACATACCAGTTGCACTAGAGGCACAAATACAGGTGCTGTCTCGCATGGGTCCTCCCTCCCAGAGCTCACAGTCCTGCTGTTTGGATCAGCAGGGAGGCAGGAGTAGGGGATGGGAACATAATCAAAGTCCCAGAGGCAGCCTATGGAAAAGCTGGGGATAAAGCAAACCCTTTGGCTCATCCCATCTTTCTCAAGATACAGCCTCTACTCAAAATACACACAAACACCCTTTGGTGCTGTCCATCAGAGCAAGGTCTCTGGACTAGGATGCATGCACAAGCCTCAGAGTCCAGTTTTGCCACACTCATCACCAACGTGATCTTCAACAACTAAGCAGCTCTACCCCTCATTTTTCCAGTCTGTAAACAAGGAAGTTGATACTGTCTGCTTCCCAGGGAAGTCCAAGAATACCTTCACTTATGCCTTCTCTGTTGAAAAGCATCACAGAAAAGGGCACCACAGAAGACTAAACATATGGAGCGGCAGATGGCAGATGCATGTGCCAGCACAGAGAGAGGCAGGCTGGGCAAAGTGGGTAACAAGCAGCAAGTTGGCTGCTGGAGAAGAAGCTGGAAAGAAAACCATGCAGTCACATAGCCTGGGAGAAGCTGAAGCAGAGGACTGAGCATTCAGTGCAAGTCTCTCAGAGAAGCTGGCTCCAGAGAGGAGTGAAGATGAGCTACTTCTCACTGCACAACAAACGCCTCCCACCTCCTGTACCACATGTAGTCCTTGTCCCATCTACTTACCATGGGGATTCGGAGGGCATTGATGTAGAAGGAGTGAATCTCCCAATAGCAGCAAATGTTGTAGATAAATTTGACAAGTCTGTGAATCCAGAAAACCCCAGCTATCACCAGGATGCAGATGAGGAAGCTGTTTGCCTGGATTCTGCAAAAAAGAAGGTGGCAGTAGCAGTGGGAGATGAGTCCTGGGCAAGAGCTACCAGCACCTGAGAAAGCACGGGCAGTGCCTTGGCTGCCCCTACCTTGCACTGCAGACATTTGGAGGCAGGAAAGCATCTGGTAGAGTCACTTTAATGGGCTCACTGGGATGCTGGCTGTGATTTACCGCTTTGTTGGCAAAAAGGATATCATAATCAACGCAGCTAATAAGAAAAGTGGTAAATGCCACCACAAAGATGAACTGCCTGTGAAGAAAGAGAGAAATAATGAGGGAAGCCTTCTGCCTCCTTCAAATGTGAAGCAGGTGGGAGCACAGGGTCACACATTCCCACAGCCAGGCAGCGGGAAAGCTCAAGGGCACCAGTTCCACAGAAAAAAACGAAGGTCTGGAGTACAGAAAACTCTAATCAAGAGTTGACAAGAGGATTGTAACAGGAAACCTCCAGCCCACTCAACTGCAGGAGCTTGGTAGCCTCCCATAGCTGTTCCCCAGGCGCTGCTGCAGCCCCAACACAGGGGCACTGTGCACTTACATGAGCTCAAAGATCTCTCCGATGAGCATGCAGGTGAAGCCATTCTTCTGATGCAAATTATAGACGTGAAGGCTACAGTTAAGGAGAACAGCCGGGACACTCCTTCCCTCTGACACAGGACAGCGAGGCTGCCGTCCCACTGACACCCTCAGGCCCCCAGCCAAACCTCTCCACCACCTACACAGCTCCCCCCGGCCCCGCATAGGCTGTGAAAGGATATCCGAGAGAAGAAGAGGTCTAGGTTCTCTATGTGGTGCCAGGGAGCTGCAGGGAGGAGAGGCAGCGTGAGAACCAGGCATAACCCGAGCACGGGGCCCTCCCGGCTCCACACAGCCCGCCGCCCGCAGCCCCCAGCCCGCTCCGCCGCTGCCTGAGGGCCGCACTCCAGCCTGCCGCCCTCTCCCGGCCCGCCGCCGCCCAGGCCCCGGGCTCACACTTAGCGCCCTCCGGGACGTGCACAAGGAGATCGCCGCCGCCGGGCGGGGACTCGGTGGAGGAGCTCTCCAGCCGCTGGTACTGCGTCTCCAGGTGGGCCATGGCCGGGCCCCGCCGCCGCCGGCCCCAGCCCAGGGCCCGGCCCCGCCCCACCGCGCGACTGGCGGCCGCACCGCCCAATGGCGATAGCGGGGCGGGTCCGCGCCGGGCCGATCGGAGGGCGGGAGGGCGGGCGGCAGGATGAGCCTCGCGGCGACCCGTAGGAGGAGCGCCGGAAGCGGCCTTGGCTGCGAGTGCCCCGCTGCGACCTGCGCTTCCGGTGCTGCCTGGGGGCCCCGGGGGATCTGCCAAGGGGCTGCGGCCCGGGCTGGAGGGGGGGGGGGGTGAGCTGGGCCGATGCCGGCCCCCGAGAGCAGATCGGTTTTCCAGGCTGCCCTGGACCCCGTTCTCCTGCACGGGCTGTCCCTCGTCAGCGGGTTCGCTGCGATTCCCTCTGCTGCCGAGCCAGCGCCTTCAGGGCACGGTGCGTTGTTCTTTGCATTGCGGGGGGGCTGCGTGCCGGGCTGGGATCGGGGAGTACTGAGCAGCAGAGCTGCTCTGCAGCGTCTGAGTGGGCACCCCTCGGCCTACGGCCATCAACACAGGATCCCCGAGGCTCCGTCTCCTGCCTTGTGCGGTCAGGCTGCGTGGGGCTGAGAGGAGACCCAGGGGGTCCCGCTCTTTGTGGTGCTGCACAGTCCTGTCTTCTTCTTTCAGAGAAACCTGCAGCCACCCACGGAGGGGAGAAGGCTGGCTCAGTCCCCGAGGTGCCGGAGCGGATGTGCTGCTTAACCTGCGGCCAAGAGTTCCACAGCCGGGAGGAGCAGGTGAGCAGGTTGTTGTGGCTTGCTGGGTGCTGCTGGGGAGTTCAGCCCCACACCAGGCTGCTCAGTGACAGCGGCTGCTGGCAGCTTTGCTAGGGCCTTGGAGTCCTGCATGTCTGATCCAGGCAGATCAGACAGGACTGTGCCATTTGAGGGTAGCCCAGCCTGTTTGGTAATGCTTTGTTGGCACCAGGAGGTGCTGTTTGTGCATGATTGTGGTAAAGTCATTTAGACTCTGTACAGTATCACTTGGTATATCTTTTACTTGAGGCAACACTACAAGAAAAAGAGGATAGTGCAGATGTTCTTACATTTCTTTAAATGCTGGTAGTCCTGAGAGTCACATGGTGTGATGGGTCTCCAGTCAGGGTGCAGCAGGCTGCACGGATCCAGTCCTTGCAAAGGTTTTCCCATTGTAGTTCTTCAAGTTGTTACAGTTTTTTCTTTAAAGAGAGCAACTCTATCCATTTATCTTATTGTAAAATTGTAAGGATGTTCATATGAGAACTTCTTGATGCAGATCTGGACAAAGGCAAGGCCATGCAGGAGATGTAATTGCTGCTACTGAGTGAAAGCTGTCTGTGGGCTGCTCTGTTCCAGTGACTTGGCTGAGTTTATCCTGCAGCCATGAGATTTGTGTGGCACAACAAAGGCCTGAAGGCCAAGCTGCACATGCAGCCCAGCACAGTGCAGGCCCAGGTCTGTTTAGGTTAATGGTTAACTGGCTCTCCCTGATGTACTGTGATTTCCTTCTCAGGATCACTGCAGCACCAGAATTGGTATGGCTGCTGGAGTCTGTCACCGTGGAGTCTTTGATAGGCGTGGCTTCTGTGGAGCACCAGGATCCTACTGGCTTACTTTTCTTCCCTTCACAGACTGAGCACTACCGACTTGACTGGCACCGCTTTAACCTGAAGCAGCGACTCCAAGGCCGCCGGGTACTGATGGTGGAAGAATTTGAGGAGAAGAGCAGAGCAGGTGAGGAATGGGGCTGCCTCAGCAGGGCCCAGAGACTTCTAGTGACTTTGCTATTCTGCCTGGGAGTGAAGCCTCCAGGTGCCTGCAATGTTCACAGTCTTTCTCATCTGTCTGATACATCAGGGCTGTGGGCTGATCCCTGGAGCCCCCTGCAAAGTTTCGGGTAGGTTGTTTGTTGATCTTTGTCTTGCTTCATTGCCCCATTTTCTCTTCCCTGCAGGTGATATTTCCAGCATCTCAGGGTCTGATTCAGAGAGCTCTGATGCAAGCAGTGAGTCAGAATCGCCTTCTCCTGCCAGCAACAGCCCTTCCACCCCCCAGCATCCCCGCTCACACAAGGTGCTGTTCCGCAATGCAAGGGGACAGTTCATTTCTGCCTATCGCTGCATACTGAGCACTGGGAAGGCAAGTCACAGTCCACTTTGTTGGAAATGGGGCCCCAGAGAAGAGGGGTGGCACCGGGGTGCAGACATCTGTCTGAAAGTCCCTGGGGCCCCTTGAGGGGAATGAAGAAGCTGTAGCTGAGATGCCCCCAGCAGTGTGACTAAGACTGTACATATGCCAGCAGGGGGAGTGGCCTTTGTCTTCTGGACAGCAAGGAGTAGTGGGATGATCCCATAGATGCTAACAGGAGCGTTTGTGTCTCAGGGTGGCTGCAAGGAGTCCATAGAGCTGATAGCCTCACTGCAGAGCCTCAGTGCAAGCACATGCTGGGTTATACTGATGATGGGCGGTGGGCACTTTGCAGGAGCTGTGTTCCGTGGGTGAGTACAAGGGCACAAGGCTGAGGTTGTCTCTGTGGGTAGGGACAAGCATGGCCAGCTGTTGGATGGGCCCTTCCCTTCTCTGTAGCTCCCAGGTGCAGGAACACAAGACCTTCCACCGCTACACTGTACGAGCCCGGCGGGGCACAGCCCAGAGCCTACGGGATGCCCAGACTCCAGGATCAGCACCCAGATCAGCAGGAGCCTCCCTGCGGCGTTACAATGAAGCTGCACTGCTCAAGGTGAGAATGGACCATAGGCTTGGGTTTTCAGTAGGGAAATGTGGTCACAACCAGCTCTGTGTGATGATGCCATGCCACTGTTGGAGTGTGAGCTCCAGAACAGGGTCAGGACCCAATTGAGGCTGCCGTGTCTTGAATCTGCCTGTTCCAGGGCTGCTGGTGCCCACACTGTGTGTTCAGGAGTCCATGGAGCCTTCTGTTCTTCCCCAGGATATTCAGGACCTGTTGGCAGCTTGGGCACAGCACCTGAAGGAAGCTCAGCGCATCTTTCTCCGAGCCCCTCGTCACAATCGGGCGCTGCTCTTTGATAGCAGAAACCCCCACCTCAGCCGGGAAGACCCCCGTGTCTGCCACATCCCCCTCAGCACACGCAGGGCCACCCTGAGGGAGGTGCTGCGAGTCCATGCTGTGCTGTCCAGCCTGCAGGTCTTTGGTGAGTTGGCCTGGCCCTGGTGCCCCAACACCTGTGGTCAGTGCAGATGAGGTGGCATGGTCCCTCATGTAACCCTGGAGTGCTGGGCACATCTAGCGGTTCTCCTGCTCTCCATCCCTTGGCAATGGCACCCTTGATGTCTAGGGAAGGACACCCCACTGGAGGACATCACTGGATCCCCACGGAAAGTCTGGCAGAAGAAGCAGCGGGCAGCTGAGACAGATTCCTTGCAGATAGATACAGGTGGTAAAATCAAACATGGAGGGTGACATGGTTCAAAGCAATGTGGGGAGGTGGTCAAGTGTTACCTGGGGCTAAGACTTACAGCCCTGTAACAGGGCAGGGTGCTGCAGCGAGGACTCTGCGGAGAGTGGCTTCCTGTGGGGCAGAAGGGAAAGGTGTGCTTACCTGAAAGCCCCAAATAATTCATGCTGTGCATCAGGTCTCAGCCCCTGTCCTTTCACCCTCATCAGCTCCGGAGGAGGAGGAGGAAGAGAGTCCAGCAGGAGAACTGGAAACTGTGGAAGTGACAGTGGGGACCTTGGACCTCCGGGAGTTTGAAGTGATGCCCAAGCGAAACCGCAAAAGGCGGAAGAAAAAGAATAAAAAGATAGAGAATGGTGAGGGAGAAGGTACTGGGGAAGGGACTGCCATGCCTGAGGTGCTGGCTAGGCTTCCTCACCACTCGCTCCCACTGCAGGGCTCTGTGCTGAAGAGACAGGATGCTGTGGGACCCAGGGTGAGCAGCCCAGCCTGGAGCTGGTTACAGAGCTGCAGTGGAAGTCTGGGGCTGAGCCCGTTTCCTGGGAGACTGCAGGTGAGCAGAGTTAGGAGCCTGGCCAGGTGAGCACCTGCCCTTTGTGCTGGGTACTTTGCAGTGGAGTGAAGAGCAGGTTGTTGTGCGGGTACTTAGAGCAGTTAAGTACCAGGGTGGCTGTAATGTAGCCACATGCCTTCAGGCACCCAGTATGTGCAGAACAGTAACTGAACCATAGTGTTTCCACCTGGATAGATGAGATTAGAGAGCAGCAGAGATCTCTGCTGTGACAGCAGATGCTGCAGGCCAGCAACTGGCCTGCTCATGGGAGAGGGGAAGGTATCCAGGGACACCAGTTCCATTACCCTAGATCCCGTTCTGTAAGGCAGACAGTACCTGGCTAAGCCAGGCTGGTGCATGAGGTTGGGATAGGTTTCATCTCAATAGATGCTGTCAACAACACTATAGTACACTGTCACAGATGCTGAAGGTGCTGGTACCCATATAATGCTATAATTGGATGGAAAGTACTGCAATAATAGTGGGGTGGCAAAGTCTTTGGCTGCAGCAAATGAGAATAAGCCCAAATGCAGTAGCCATGGATGCAGAAATGAAGGAAAAGAGCTGCTTACCTTTGGAAGACCTCGGGTATGTAGAGATCTCCAGCAAGAGATACCTTCACCTTCACTGCCAACCCTTAAATGAGGTCTGGGAAGGGATGGATCCTGGCTCCACCCCTTCCAGTCACTCAATGCATTGCATGAAGCTGAGCTTCCCTGGGTTGGCCCTGCCTTCCCACCAAGTGCTCCATCATTGGTTCAAGGCCATGACTTAGCATTTCTGCTACATACCCACATCCAACTAGCAGGACAATGCTTTAACAGCAATATGTTGGTTTCCCAGTCAGCCAGATGGCCCTGTAGCATCAGACTTCCCCTCTTGTTCTTCTCTCACAGGAGACCCTCAGACCCGGCTCCGTGATGCCCTGTTCACAGCCTGCAAGACAGGGGATGTGGGGACACTGCGGCACCTCCTGTGTGATCCAGAGAGCAGGGGCCCACTGGGGGACAGCAAGGATGGGGATGATGAACAAACTCTGGATCTGGCCCACTCCCTGCTCAACCAGCCTGTGGATGAGCATGGCCTCACCCTGCTTCATGTGGCTGCACGTGCAGGGAGGGCTGAGGCTGTGTGTCTGCTACTGGAAGCAGGCGCTGACCCTGCACTCAGGTATAGTCACAGGGCATCCAGCAGTTGACAGCCACTGCTATGGGAGTCCAGCAGCTCTCTGTTGCAGTTATGTGAGGCTGATACCAGTCTTGTCCTGGGGCAGCTGGGGTTGGTCAGGACCGCTGGGTTTATTTCTAGGTAATTCAGAGGTTTGGGGTGAGATTACCCTTTGAAATGCAAGGATAGGGTTTGGGGGACTGTGGTGTGGGAGTACGCAACCTTCCCCTCCTTGGCTCCAATACCCTGTCTGATATACATCCATTGGACACATCTTCAAAGAGTCACTGGGCTCACAGCCCAGTGAGAAGCAGTGATACCATTAGGTTGAGCTGCTCTTTTCACCTTGCAGAGACAGGCAGGAGAGGACCCCTTACTGCATCTCTGCTGACAAACCAACACGCAATGCCTTCCGCAAATTCATGGTAGACCACCCAGACAAGTACGACTACAGCCGTGCCAAGGTGGGTGCCTGCCCTCTGCCCTTGCCTTCTGGGGACCCTGAGCAAAGTGGCCCTCAGCCACACCCCAGCATCCTGCTCTCACCTTCTCATGCCTTTGCCCCTTACTCTGAGGGAGATGCTGACTGCCCCCTGCCCCTACTACCCCAGGTACCTGGCCCCCTAACTCTAGAGATGGAAGCCAAAAAGCTGGAGAAAAAGCGGGCACAGAAAGCCCAGCGGAAGCAGCGGGAGCAGGCACAGCGGGAGGAACGGCAGCGCTTGGAGCAGGAGGAAGAGGAGAAGCAGCAGTTTGCAGCCCTGTCTGATAGAGAGAAGGTAAGGCTTCACCAGCCTGGCTGGGCCAGTGTTGATGCAGTGGGCTCCGGCTCAGCAAGCCTTGGGGGCTGATCTAACTCTCTGCTCCCTAGAGGGCCCTAGCTGCTGAGCGGAGACTGGCTGAACAGATGAAAAATGGCAGCACAGCTCTTTCCAACATCAGGTAACAGTCCACATAACACGGTTGTTGTGAGGTGATAGAGGGAGGGAGAATGCTGCCAATGCTGGCCATAAGTGTTTCCTTCAACCAGAGACCGTCCCTCACTATTAGCATAATACAGCACTCATCATTGCAGATAAATTCCTTGCATCAGCACAGCTGTTCCCTTCCCTTCTTGTTCGTCCTCATTTCCTATCTAAAGCTATTCCTGTCTTTTCTACTCCCAGCAGTTTATCCATCCCCTTGAAACATTTTGTTGAGACAGCTTTGTCCACTTGCAGCCAGATCTGCGGCAAACCAAGCCTCCAGCCTCTTCTGTGACTTTCTGACCCCAACTGCAGTCCCTTCCCCATGCCACCCCACAAGCTTGTGGGCAGCCAGATCTACACATGGTAGTCTGGGAGATGCTAAACAACCACAGATGGGGCCAAAGTCCCATGCTCAGCCTGCTTTGAGGTACCTTATGGTACTCCCATGCTGCATCAGCTCCAGGGGGTGTGCCCTGGTGAGGCTGCTAGGTTAGCCCTGTGCTAGTGTGAGCACCTGCTCCCTCATGTCACAGCCACTACTCGGCCACTATGGGTACCTGTTCTCTCTTCTCCAACGCTCTTGAAAGTATCCCCTTCACTCAAGGCCACTTCTGCTCTTTCCCTGCAGCCGTTGCTGGTACTGTGGAGAGTCCCTGCTGGGCCGGATCCCATTCCATTACCTTGATTTCTCCTTCTGCTCCACGGCCTGCCTGCAAACCCACCGCCGGGCCCAGGCCAGCCACACATAAGGCTGGGGGTTACCATCATCAGCCAGGGACCCACGTGGTGGAGACATGGCTGAGCACTAGCTATGCAGCTATGGAGAGTCTGTAGAACAGTGCTGGTAATAGGGACTGAGCTGGTCATATCACTCTCTGCAGCAGTTTTCACAAAACTGGGCAGCTGCAGCATAAGTGTGACTCAAAGTAGTAACAAGCGAGGTCTGCACATGTTAGTGCAAAAGACCAAGTCTGCTCTGTAGTCTGGTTCCAGCTAGGAAGTCCTGCTGCCTGCTTTTCTGATGGGTATCTTATAGGCTGCTGCTTGGGGTGGTAGTACAGATTCTGATCTGAACAAACCCTGCAGCCTTGAGCCCCCATGCCTGGAAGTACCTTCTCACCTGTATCTTGCCCTTTCCTCTCCTGGAAGCCACTGAGTCTCAGCCATATCATGTTAACAACTACCTCTTCTGCCTGCATTGTCAATAAAGAGGTGCCTTCAACCCCCTTCAGGTGTATAAGCATGAATCTATTCAGGATGAGTTCAAGTATTAATGGAAAACAAGCTGATTCTGGGCTCCTTTCCTAGTACAGACCCTGCCTGGCTCCAAAGCAGCCAACTTTGGCCGTCTCTGCTGGGCTGTACCTTTTTCCTAAGCACCAACCAGACCTACAGTTCTTCACCAGCCCCCTGCAATCCCTGCAGGCACAGTGAGAAGCAGTGACAGTGCCTGGCAGACCTGTGTTTATTCTTTGTCCATGGGGCTATGGTTGAAGGTCCTGTTGAAAAGGGGTTGGTCAAGGAAGAGCAGGAAGGGGTTGGGGGGTGCCCCCTCTAGCTCCAGCACCGTGATGTTGTTGGGGCAGCCAACACGCAGTATCGAGCCAGGCACAAAGAGGGTTTGCTGGGGTCCTTGATGGGGCCAGTACCGGCCCAGGTTGAAGCCATTTATCCACAGCTGGCCCTGGGAAATGGAGATGAGACTGAGCCATGCTCTCCATCCTCATCCTGTCTCCTAACTCTGTGCAGGCTTACCTTGCTCCAACCTGGGAATTTCACAAAGGTGTCCCAGGCAATGCCGGGGGTCTCAAAGGTCCCTGTGTAGAAGGCTGGCCCTGCTCTGCCCCTGCAGCTTGATTTAGGCAAGGCAGCATGGGGCCAGCCCTGCTGGATGGCAGCATCTATGGCCAAGGGGTAGATGAGCCACTTTCTGAGTGGTCTGGAGTCCAAAGAGAGGTTCCCCAGCAAGCCCTGAAATGGAGCAAAAGGAAAAATGGGGAAGCAGGGTCTGCTCTAGGCAGAAAGATGCAGCATACAGCCCAAGCACACATCTCCCCCTTAACAGTGGATGTGGGATGGGATCCCCTCAGACAGGCTGCGTAGCCTTGGCTGCCACAGCAGCAGGAAAGGGGGATGCCAATCTCACTGCTTTATCCCAAAGGGTTTGCCACCTGCCCAGGGCTAAACCAGTGGGTGTGTGGGTAAGAAGGGGGGATTAACCAGGTAGCAGGGTTTGAGGTGTTGTCACCATGGCTGAGGGCAAGAGGGGGTGTTTGGCCACACGTGCCCACGCCATTTGCATGGAGCAGCCCTGAGGCCCTCTCTCCTCACCTTGAAGTCACTGAAGTTCGCCCCAAAGCTGATCCTGCCCATGTTCTCCAGAAGCACATCCAATGTGTCCCCTGCCTTGCCTTTCACACGCAGCTCTGTCTGACCGTCCCGCTCCAGCGTTCCCTGGTATTCCTGCAGCCATAGGGTCACTGCTGCCCTACTGCATCCCAGTCCCACGCTCTGGTCTCACCACAAGCACTGCTAGCAGCCTGCTAGTTTAGCATCCCACTGCCTTCTCCACACCAGAGGGGACACAAATGGGCCAGCAGAGTGCCCTCAGGACTTCAATGAGGCTCTCAGTCAGTGTGCTGCCCCAATCCCCATCTCTCCCAAGCACATCTCTCCCAAGAAGCACCCTTGCTCTCTCACCTTCTGCAGCATCACATAGCCACGATCACAGATGCTATGGGGAGGAGCGCTCAGTGTGGCTGGGGCCAGGATGTCACGGGGCAGCTGTGTGCGGTACAGCATGAAGCCGTGGGCCTGTCAGGCAGCACAGAAAGGGAAGTAAGGCTAGTGATGAGCCCCATTCTTCTACTCTAGAATGTCTCCTCCCGTAACCTTCCTGCTCCAGGGCACCCACCTGCTTTACTGTCTCAAAGATGAGTGGGAACTGGCTCTGGATGGGCCCAGAGGGGGACAGTACATCCAAGACGTCCAGGAGATCAGCATACTGCAAAGACAGGGATGGGAGCTGGGCAGCCAGGCAAGGCCAGGCAGGACAGCTAACAGACCTCGAGGTGGACATTCACCTTGTGTAGAGTCACCCAACCGTAGGCATACTTGGGGGTGGGGGGTGGCATCGGGCCCACTGGCAGGGGCTGGAACTGAACAGCAGACTGTCAGGTGCCCCACAGGGTTAAGGCTTCCCCTAGAATGAGTGCAGAGGTGATGCTGCCTAGCCCCTCTCTGCTCCCTCTTCTCAGGGCAAGCAGCAGAACCCAGCACTGCCCCTCCTCCTGTCAGGCTCAGCACCTTGCTGATGACTGTGCGGATGGCAAACAGCTTCTCCGTGGGGTCTCCAGCCTCTGAGAGTGGTGCATCATAGTCGTAACTGGTGGTCACTGGTTTGTACTGGCCCTTGAAGTCAGCTCCTGGCCAAGTGAAGTGATGGGAGCTGCAGGGAGAGCCTAGCACCTGGATACCAGCTCTACACTGAAGGCAATGCAATTGTAGGGAACATGACCCAGGGCTATTCAGGGATTAAAGGAGTCCTCTGGAGTACAAGCTGGGGTGCAGCATCCAACCTCCCCCCTGGGACAGAGAAGCAGCCTGGAAAAGGCTCCCTGATGCCAAGAGTCCTGTATGTCCTCCTCCAGTCTCCACTCACCACTCCAGTAGGCAAAGTTGGTGCCCCCATGGAACATGTACCTGTGTAGCAACCCAGAGAGCATTCAGCACCCACATGGACCTGGACCACCCTGCTGCCCCCCACTCATCTCTAAAACCAATAGAGGAGGGGTCTGGTGGCCAGGTCGTGCCCTAAGTTGGCTACTTGCATGTTGACATTGGCTCCCAGCTGCAGCATATCAGCGAGTCCTTGAGCCACCAGTGTGGCACTGGTGCTGGCATGTGGGCCCCCCCAGTAGTCCAACCAGCCCGTGTAGTATTCAGAGTTCACCTGGGGGAAGTCAGGGGCTGTCACCTGCCTGGAGCTGGGTGACACACCCCACACCACCCTCTCACATGATGCCTCACCAGTGGTCCCCTCGGCTCAATGTGGCGCTGGGCACCAAATGCTTCTGTCACATTGGAGTCTACAAGGGGAAAAGAAGTGAGGCCGGAGCAGAAGGGGGGCAGGACCTCTGCCTCCATCTCATCTGCTCCTCCCTCTTAGTGGCACCTGGCCCAAAGTCGACAGTGGCATAGAGCCCTTGCAGGGTGCCACAGCGCAGCTCCTCCACCTGCGCACCATCAGTGGTGAAGAGCAGCACTTCAGGGCCCAGCAGTGCCCGGAAGGTGCCCAGCAGATGCTGCAGGTAGCTGGGGTCACAGGCATAGTAGCTCCCATATTCATTCTCCACCTGCAAATCAGGCACCAGGTGGAATATAGCCAGGTCCTGACAGGCACCCGATGACGGGTCCCACAGCACTCACCTGCACACTGATGATGTTCCCCCCATGCTGGTAGAGCCGTGGCTTAACCTTGGGCAGGAGGACATGGAGCCAGGCATCCACAGCTGCCAGGTAGGCTGGGGGCAGGGGCAACTCAGCCCCAACCCGCAGCCACTGGCCCTGAGATGAGGGGGACTGGGGGTGCAGAGGAGGAACTACAGGCTCCCAGAAGAGGGAGAAGCAAAAGGAAAAAGCTATGCTTGGGGCCGGGCTGAGCAGCACGTGTGGACTGGCAACAGCCTGAAGGGACACCATGGCCGTAGCCACATGCTGAGCTCACCAGGGTCAGTGGAGCGCAGGACGATGTCTGCTTTCCACAGCAGCCAGGCAGGCAGCCCGCCCTGCAGGAACGTGGAGAGCATCATCAGCGAGCGCGGGGCCAGCCGGGCCACCTGGCAGCCCCGGTGCGGGGCCGGGGCTCACCATCTCCCACTCGGCACAGATGTAGGGCCCCGGGCGCAGGATCACCAGCAGCCCCAGCTCCGCCGCCAGGTCCAGGAAGGCTTCCACGTCCCGATCCCCGGTGAAGTCGTACACTCCCGGCTGCGGCTCGTGGTAGTTCCAGGGGACGTAGCTGGGGGGAGAAGGGGGATGGCAACCAAAGGCAGTCGAGGCTGCGGGACGTCTGAGCTCCGCACACAGCGCCGGGCTCACTTACACCTGCACGGCGTTCAGCCCGGCCATGTAGAGCCGCAGCAGGCGGTCTCGCCAGGCGGGCCGCGGGACGCGGGCGTAGTGCACGCTGCCCGACACGTAGCGGAACGGGGCCCCGTCCTTGCGGAAGCAGTCCCGCTCGAAATCGATCTGGAAGGAGCGCGCCGGGAGAGCGGCCTGCGGGACGGGGGCAGAGCTGAGGGCGGCAGACCCTCCCCGGCCCCAGCGCGGGCCCACGGGGGGCGAGGAGGACGGGACGGGACCCCGGCCCGCCGCCCTCCCGCACCCACCTCCGTACGCAGCAGCGCGGCCGCCAACAGCAGCCCGAGGGCCGGCAGCCCCATGACCGCGGCTCAGGGGCCGAGGGGACAGCGCAGAACGAGCGAAGAAACCCGCATCCCGCCGGAAGCTCCGCGGCCTCATAATGAGGGCACGGTCCGAACGGCACCGCCCCGCGGCGCCGCATTCCGCCCCTCGCGGCACGCCGCGCCCACTCCCACCAGACCACGCCCGCTACGTGCAGACCACGCCCACTTCGGCGACGCCCCGCCCCCTTGGTGCCGGCGGGTGACGCGGCGGTGACGCGCGGCGGCGGGCGATGACGCGCGCGGACGATGGGGCAGGCGCTGTGCGTCTGTTCCCGCGGCACCGTCAGCCTGGGGGGTGCGCGGTACCTCCTGCTGCAGCGCCTGGCCGAGGGGTGCGGCGGGACGGGAGGCTGGGGATAACGGGGCGCGGGGTGGGATGCCTGGGGCGCGGAGAAGGTGGGGCGTAAGGGGTGGTCGGGGCACGGAGGGGATGGATAGTCAGGAATTTGGGAGAGGTGCTCGTGTATGGAGGGGATGTTTGGGCACGGCTGCCATCCCCACACGGCGCTCTGCTCCCCCGCAGGGGCTTCAGCTACGTGGACCTGGTGGAGGGGCTGCGGGACGGGCGCTTCTACGCGCTGAAGCGCATCCTGTGCCACGACAAGGAGGACCGGCAGGCCGCCCTGCGCGAAGTGGAGATGCACAACCTCTTCCAACACCCCAACATTCTGCGCCTGGAGGCCCACTGCCTGGTGGAGAAGGGTGCCAAGCACGAGGCCTGGCTGCTCCTGCCCTACGTGAAGGTGAGGGGGTGGCCCTCGGCCCCATGCCACGCAGGGTCGCGGTGACCGCCAGCTGTGTGTCTTTGCCAGGGGGGGACCCTGTGGAGCGAGGTGGAAGCGCTGCGGGAGAAAGGAAGCTTCATGCCAGAGCAGCGCATCCTTCTTATCCTCCACGGCATCTGCAGCGGGCTGCAGGCCATTCACAGCAAGGGCTACGCACACAGGTGGGGTCCTTGGCCAGAGGTGAGGGCAGCAGACTTCTAGAGGGCGCTTGGTGATGTCCCCCTCCCACTGCAGGGACCTCAAGCCCACCAATGTGCTGCTGGATGAGGATGACCAGCCTATTCTGATGGACCTGGGCTCCATGAACCGGGCCCGCATGGAAGTCACCAACTCTCGGGAGGCCATGGCTGTGCAGGTGGGTGCCCATCCTGGGGGGAGGGGATTGTCCCGCTGCCACCAGCCCTGCGTCCGCTCTGCCTCTCTGCAGGACTGGGCTGCCCAGCGCTGCACTATCTCCTACCGTGCCCCTGAGCTCTTCACAGTGCCCAGCCAGTGCGTCATTGATGAGCGCACGGATATTTGGGTGAGGACACAGCCACCCCCCACACCCCAAACTGTGGGGTAAGGGGCCACTCTAATGGCTACACTGCAGTCTCTAGGCTGTGTGCTATACTGCATGATGTTCGGGGAGGGCCCCTACGATGCCATCTTTCAGAAGGGTGACAGCGTGGCCCTGGCGGTGCAGAACCCCATCACCATCCCCACAACTTCCAGGTGAGGCTCTGGAGATGGGTGGGCCCTGCTCCCCATGACAGGGCCGTGCTGACCCCTCGCTCCCCACAGGTACTCGGCTGCCTTGCACCGCTTGCTCTCCTCCATGATGACAGTGAACCCCCAGGAGCGGCCCAACATCGAGGACATCCTACAGCAGCTGGAGGGGCTGCAGGCTATGCCAGCCGGCCAGGTCACCACGAGTATCTGAGTGTGGCCCATTGCTGGCCTAGGCTGTATCGGGCTGCCCTGGGCCTGCTTCCCCCTAGGGCTGCTCCTGAGGGGATTTCTGCACCCCGGGGAGAGCTGCTCCGTGCTGGAGGTGTTTTGGAGTCAGACTTCGCCATTTGGAGGTGTGCGGTGCAGTGGTTTGTACCCTGAATGCTGCCACTGAGGCCTGCACGGCTGTTGGTGTCTGTGTGGCTGCTGTGGCCAGCACGGCCCAGCACTAGGCTGCAGGACTGGCACGTGTGCCCTGCTGCTGAGGGCAAGGCCTCGCTGCCCGCTCTGAGCCTGCAGGGCGGCAGGTATCTCCTGCCCCAGGGTATGGCTGCAGCTGGGCCCGGGCTTGTGCTGCTGGAGCAAGGCAGGGGCAGGCGGGGCTCAGCGCCCACTGCCCTGGTACCCACATTGCCTCGTGTTTTGAATAAAGGTGTTCTTGCAGAGGTGTGCACGGTGTTCTCTGTCCTCCTGGACATGGGGTGAGCGGGGCACACAGCCGGGGCCAAGCAGCCAGGCACAGCCAGGCGTTGCTGAAGGGGAATAGTGGGGGAGGACAGCTCCATGGCTGCATGCAGCTGCAGCATTAGCGTTAAGCAGAGAAAGTTAATCTCTGGCCCCAGTGTGACAAATCCGTCTGTGGTTACAGCTAAGCCCTGCTGCAGAGCACTGCTGTGCAGGCTCTCGGGAGCAGTGCAGTGCAGGAAAGGGGCTCACGCAGCATGCACTGCGCAAGGCACAGGCAGAGCCCAGCACCTGGATGTAAAAGGGGCAGCAGCTCTGCTGCAGGGGGACAAAGACAGCCTTGGGATGGCACTATGAGCATCAGCAGCTGGAGGGGTGCAGCAGACACACAGCTGTTGGGCTGCCCGCAGCAGGGAAAGAAAGAGAGGCAGCCAAGTGGTTTCATAGGGAGCATTCCCCTCCTTTAATCCTCTCACCACAACACAGTAGTAAAACAGTCACAGGGATTCATGCCACGCCAGATGCCCTCAGTGTGCACCCACTGCACTGCAGAGCTCGGACATGCCCTGGGCTTTTCCCAACACTCCAACCACTCATCTTTCTGACAAGCCCACCTACTCCACTGGCTGCACACATGGAGATGTTTCAGCAGCCACAGTTTTCCCTGCTCAGGCTGAATCTGCTCCTCAGGACTCCAAGCAGGATGCAGGGTTATTCACAGGAGGCGGCGGTACCCACCCTGCCTGGATGGCAAGCAGTGTGGGATGAGCACTGCAGTCCCAGGGTCTCTTACCTGTGTGGGAAGCAAGCTGGAGCAGGAGCAGAGCACGCAGGGAGGAAGCATAGCAGCAGCAGCAGTAGCACTGAAGCACGCACCACACACCTGACCTGGCAAGAAACCAGCACAGCCGGGGGGTCACTGGGAGACACGGAAGTTCTCAAATGATTTATTGCAATGGGTTTCTGCAGGTGACACAGGAAAAGCAGCACGGTCCTCCACCAGGCGGCCGCTCTACTCCTCGCCCTCCTCTTCATCCTCATAGGAGTCCAGGCCCACCTCCTCGTAATCCTTCTCCAGGGCGGCCATGTCCTCCCGCGCCTCGGAGAACTCCCCCTCCTCCATGCCCTCGCCCACGTACCAGTGCACGAAGGCGCGCTTGGCGTACATCAGGTCGAACTTGTGGTCCAGGCGCGCCCAGGCCTCGGCGATGGCCGTGGTGTTGCTCAGCATGCAGACGGCGCGCTGCACCTTGGCCAGGTCTCCCCCCGGCACCACCGTGGGCGGCTGGTAGTTGATGCCCACCTTGAAACCAGTTGGGCACCAGTCCACAAACTGGATGCTGCGCTTGGTCTTGATGGTGGCGATGGCGGCGTTGACGTCCTTGGGCACCACGTCCCCGCGGTACAGCAGGCAGCACGCCATGTACTTGCCGTGCCGAGGGTCGCACTTCACCATCTGGTTGGCCGGCTCAAAGCACGAGTTGGTGATCTCGGCCACCGACAGCTGCTCATGGTAGGCTTTTTCTGCAGAGATGACAGGGGCGTAGGTAGCCAGGGGGAAGTGGATGCGAGGGTAGGGCACCAGGTTGGTCTGGAACTCAGTGAGGTCAACATTGAGTGCCCCATCGAACCTCAGAGAGGCAGTAATGGAGGAGACAATCTGGCTGATGAGGCGGTTGAGGTTGGTGTAGGTTGGGCGCTCGATGTCCAGGTTCCTGCGGCAGATGTCGTAGATGGCCTCGTTGTCCACCATGAAGGCACAGTCCGAGTGCTCCAGGGTCGTGTGGGTGGTGAGGATGGAGTTGTAGGGCTCCACCACGGCGGTGGAGACCTGTGGGGCTGGGTAGATGGAGAACTCAAGCTTGGACTTCTTGCCATAGTCAACGGAGAGTCGTTCCATCAGCAGGGAGGTGAATCCTGAGCCAGTGCCACCTCCAAAACTGTGGAAAACGAGGAAGCCTTGGAGACCCGTGCACTGGTCAGCCTGCAGAGAGAGAAAAACATATGAGATTTCTCTGCAACAGATATTCTTGTCAACATCTGACTCTCGAAGTCCTTCAGGATTTGTTCCATCCCTGCCATGGACAGCTGCAAATCCCTCTTTTGGCACAGTCAGGCTCTGAGCCCAGCACTACGACCAAGCCCAGCCAGAGATATACGATCCCATTTTGCGGTTACCCACCAGCTTCCGGATCCTGTCCAGCACTTGGTCAATGATCTCCTTGCCAATGGTGTAGTGCCCACGGGCATAGTTGTTGGCAGCATCTTCCTTGCCAGTGATGAGTTGCTCAGGGTGGAAGAGTTGCCGGTAGATCCCAGCCCGCACCTCATCTAGGAGAGAGCAAAGGAGGTTGAGGGCGGTGAAGTCTTTGAGCTGGCTGCCAAGCAGCCAAGTGCCCATCCCTCGTTCTACTCCCATTCCACCTGCCAGGACCGTACGTCAGTGGGGCCGTGCAGGTGCCAGGTTTCTCTGCCAGCGGAGTCTGCTGCCACCTCCCTGCACGGGAGCTCAGCTTCTCCCACTCACTGGGAGCTGCCTGGCCACTGTGACACAGCCAGAGCCGCAGTGCCGGTCGGGCTGGTTTCTCTCCATGCACATACAGAGACTACCAGCACCGCTGCCTCTAGGACATTCCAGTAACAACAGCTGGTGTGGAGGCTTGTGGTTTCTCTCGGGGTTACACCTGGTGCAGGAAGCAGGAATGCATGCACCGGTTGCTTGCTGCCTGCCCCGGGGCTGCACCCCGTACTGCACACCCCAAGCTCAGCACTCACCGATCACAGTGGGCTCCAGGTCCACAAAGATGGCCCGCGGGACGTGCTTCCCGGCGCCGGTCTCACAGAAGAAGGTGGTGAAAGAGTCATCCCCTCCACCGATGGTCTTGTCGCTGGGCATCTGCCCGTCAGGCTGGATGCCATGCTCCAGGCAGTACAGCTCCCAGCAGGTGTTGCCCATCTGGACGCCGGCCTGGCCGACGTGGACGGAGATGCACTCACGCTGCGGAGGGGGAGGCAGGATCAGAGATCGGGCATCGCTGAGGGCTAGGGGCCAGCCCTGCGCTGCAAAACCTGCCTGGGACGGTGCCCCCGCGCAGCATCGCTGCGGGCAGGGCTGGGGGTGCGCCAGGATTGCAGCTGCCGGGAGGGACAGCGACAGGCTCATCCCGGCGACACGAAGGGCACCGTGCCGCTAAATATAGCCCCGGGCCCGACGGCTGAGCCCATCACCCGCTTTGGTCATCGGCCCCGGCCCGCACCGCCGCTGCCCGCACCCTGCGAGAGCGGCCGGAATCCGTCGGACCGGAGCGAACCCGCCGCCCTACTCTGGCAACCCCGGCGGGGCGGCCCGTTGCAGCGGGGGGGAGCTCCGCCGCGCACCCTGCCCGCGCCCCCGGTGCCCGGCCCGTGCTTTCCCTCTCCCCGGCAGCTGTCCCCGTCCGTCCGCGGCCGTCGGGCACCGGACGCCACCGAAGGGGTCACCCCCGCTACGCAACCCACTGCGGCGGCTGGGGGACACCGGGGCCCCCCGGGTTGTCAGGTGGGAGGGGCCGGCAGGGGCACGTAGCCCCCGTGCAGGGGCCGGTGGGGCTGCCCAAGGTCACGGTGGGTAAGCAAGGGCTGCGTCGCAGCGGCTCTGCCATGCCTCCCCCCTCCGCTACCGGGACGGCTGTCCGGGCTCCCTCCCTCCGCCGTGCCCAGTGCGCGGTGCACGGCCTGCACTCACCATGCTGCGGCTGCGGGCCCGGGCTGTCCCGGTTGCTCGGTGCGGCGGAGCTCGGTGTGAAGCTGCGGCTGCGGCAATCCCCGCCGCAGCGAACCTCATATAGGGGGGAGGGGCCTGCTGGCGCCACGCCCCTTTATTTGGGGAGGGAGGGCCTCCTAGGAAGGTAGCTGGAGTGTGTTTGAGTCTCTGCGCAGTTGGCAGAGGGGATGAGAAACACTAAAGTGCCGGGGCTAGGGTAGCTCTCCCTCTGCCTCCAGTAGGGAAACCGTGGTATCAGGAGCGCGATGCAGGCCTGTGAGGATCAGCCACAGAATGGAGCACACATGTCTTCAACTGTCCCCCCACCAGCCTCCCCTCACTGCAGGTTCTGTTGGGATCTACAGCTCCCCGCAAGCTATGGGTTCTGCTGTGCATGGTAAGGGGCACTGCTGGGTCCTCCCTACAGGGATGTGTAGTTCAGAAGTGCAGGATAACCTTCAGAAAAAAAAGTAACAGGACACACAAATGCAACCACTGTGTGCTTCTGGCAGCAGTCAGGTCACTTTGAGGGCACAGGGAGATGGTATCAAAGCAGTAGAATTACTCTTGGGGGAGAAGGGTCCTTCCTTGCCCAGTGCTCAGATCTCAGGAGCTGTTGGAAGCAGTGCCCAGCATGACGGACAGCTGTTTCACCCCAAGCAGCTGGTATGGCTCAGTCCTGTGCTGAGGACTCTGGTCACAGACACGAGGAGCAGTGCCAGGAGCTGCTCTGCGCAGTGAGGCTGTGCCTGGCCCTGCTCCAGCACTCGGTGCAGCCCACTGCTGGCTCAAACTTTCCCCTCCAGCGGACACACGGGTGCATGCTGGGAAGAGGAGGGCAGCAGAGGACAGTCCCTGCGGGTCAGTGTAGCTAGAGCATTAGTGTTAAGCAGGGAAAATTAATCTCTGGTCCCAGCATGCTGGATAATGGGTAACACAAATCTCATGTTTGCAGCTGGAGGAAGGAGCTGATGCTCAGACCCGTGAGTGCTGGGCAGCATGGAGCCAGTCCAGGGCAGGCTGTGCTTGCTATGTGCCCCCCAGGCTTGGAGTGAGCAGGGATGCTCTGCGATGGAGCCCCAGTGCTGGCATGAGCACTTCCCTACCTAAAAAACAGCATCAGGCCCTGAGGCCAGGAATAAACCCTCCCCTCCCCAGCAGGGAAGAAGGGAGCCTCCATTGGGATGTGTCCATGGCATCCCTAGAAGCTACCATGGGAAAGGGACAAAATGGTAGCAAAGCCACTGGGGATCATTTGAAGTCCTCTGGCATCAGCTCCAGCATGAGAAAAAACAATGGACAGGCTGTTCATACTTCAATCATTTTTTTCCTTTTGAGTTCAGCCTCTTGGGGTCCCTTCCCAAAATCCCTACTGACACAAAACAAAATCTCACTGAAAAGACTGAAAACTACTGCAGGCTTCCCCAAGGGAAACCATTCCCCTCTTCTGCCAGACCCTTTGGTTTCAGGTCCTGAACCTGGTGCTTCTCCCATCACATCATAAGAATTCCTCCAAATCCCTTTGGCTGGGGATGTAACCAGAGCAAGGTGTGCAACCTGTCCTCAGCCACAAGTGCAGGGCTCTTAGCTGCACGGGCAGCTGGAGCAGGAGCAGAGCACGCAGGGAGGAAGCATAGCAGCAGCAGCACTGAAGCACGCACCACACACCTGACCTGGCAAGAAACCAGTACAGCCGGGGGGTCACTGGGAGGTTCTCAAATGATTTATTGCAAAGGGTTTCTGCAGGTGACACAGAAAAAGCAGCACGGTCCTCCGCCAGGAGGCCGCTCTACTCCTCGCCCTCCTCTTCATCCTCGTAGGAGTCCAGGCCCACCTCCTCGTAATCCTTCTCCAGGGCGGCCATGTCCTCCCGCGCCTCGGAGAACTCCCCCTCCTCCATGCCCTCGCCCACGTACCAGTGCACGAAGGCGCGCTTGGCGTACATCAGGTCGAACTTGTGGTCCAGGCGCGCCCAGGCCTCGGCGATGGCCGTGGTGTTGCTCAGCATGCAGACGGCGCGCTGCACCTTGGCCAGGTCTCCCCCCGGCACCACCGTGGGCGGCTGGTAGTTGATGCCCACCTTGAAACCAGTTGGGCACCAGTCCACAAACTGGATGCTGCGCTTGGTCTTGATGGTGGCGATGGCGGCGTTGACGTCCTTGGGCACCACGTCCCCGCGGTACAGCAGGCAGCACGCCATGTACTTGCCGTGCCGAGGGTCGCACTTCACCATCTGGTTGGCCGGCTCAAAGCACGAGTTGGTGATCTCGGCCACCGACAGCTGCTCATGATAAGCCCTCTCGGCTGAAACAACCGGGGCGTAGGTAGCCAGGGGGAAGTGGATGCGAGGGTAGGGCACCAGGTTGGTCTGGAACTCAGTGAGGTCAACATTGAGTGCCCCATCGAACCTCAGAGAGGCAGTGATGGAGGAGACAACCTGACTGATGAGGCGGTTGAGGTTGGTGTAGGTTGGGCGCTCGATGTCCAGGTTCCTGCGGCAGATGTCGTAGATGGCCTCGTTGTCCACCATGAAGGCACAGTCCGAGTGCTCCAAGGTGCTATGTGTGGTGAGGATGGAGTTGTAGGGCTCCACCACGGCAGTGGAGACCTGTGGGGCTGGGTAGATGGAGAACTCAAGCTTGGACTTCTTGCCATAGTCAACGGAGAGTCGTTCCATCAGCAGGGAGGTAAATCCTGAGCCAGTGCCACCTCCAAAACTGCGGAACACAAGGAAGCCTTGGAGACCCGTGCACTGGTCAGCCTGCAGAGAGAGAGAGATAGGTACTTGAGAGTCCTCTGCACTCTGACAATTGCTGGAGGAAAGTTTTAGAGCTTTTCTGGAGCAGCTGCAAACCGCTCCCTGTGCACAGCAGGCTCGTTTCTTGTTCCCACCTCATGCACCATGCTGCAACTCAGTGCATGGGCACACATCCCCCATTGTGGTTACCCACCAGCTTCCGGATCCTGTCCAGCACTTGGTCGATGATCTCCTTGCCAATAGTGTAGTGCCCACGGGCATAGTTGTTGGCAGCATCTTCCTTGCCAGTGATCATCTGCTCAGGGTGGAAGAGTTGCCTGTAGACCCCTCCTCGAATCTCATCTAGGAGAGGTGAGCACAACATCAGCCATGACTGGCCATGGGGAGAGGTTTTAGAAGGCCCTGGGTTACTCTGTAGTTAGAGTGAGTGTGCAGAATGTGCCTGCAAGCAGCACCCCATGCTGTACCCCGTGCCATGCACCCCGAGCTCAGCACTCACCGATCACAGTGGGCTCCAGGTCCACAAAGATGGCCCGCGGGACGTGCTTCCCGGCACCGGTCTCACAGAAGAAGGTGGTGAAAGAGTCATCCCCTCCACCGATGGTCTTGTCGCTGGGCATCTGCCCGTCAGGCTGGATGCCATGCTCCAGGCAGTACAGCTCCCAGCAGGTGTTGCCCATCTGGACGCCGGCCTGGCCGACGTGGACGGAGATGCACTCACGCTGCGGAGGGGGAGGCAGGATCAGAGCTCAGTGGGGACCACAGGTGTAGCACATTCCCTGCTTTGCCACAGCCAACAACCCTGGGAGCATCTCCTTCATTTCACGAACGCACACAGTTGGAAGGCTGAGCCCCACAGCAGCTGGCATGGCCCCTGTCCATCTGCTACTTTCAGAGCAGGGCTGTGATGGCAGAGCAGTGCCCATGCCCTGGAAACTGTGGATGTGACGGCATTGAGAACAAGAGCCTGCCTAGGGACTAGTTTGCAGCACTGAATGGTTACCATGCTCGGAGGCTCCACTTCCCTAAATTAGCTCTGGAGTGGGAGGCATTCGCTGCACGCTGCAGCTGAACCAAAGGCTGATGATGCAAGAGAGTCCCCCAGCAACGGGCTGAGATCCTTCCTGCAGCCTCCCTCCCTCCAGGTGAGACACCCCACAGGCTGCAGCCCTTCTGACAAGCACCAAAATAACTCTGCCTTGGTCCTGCTGTTGCCAAGACGGGGATGTGTCATCGGGCAGAACATCCAAACCCAACCGGATTTCCAGCGCTCCGTGCCCCGCTGTGAGTCAGCGGGCAGGAAGGCGGTGGGGCCATTTTGTGCACTGGGTGCAGCACCGATAGCCACAAGAGCGGAGAACCCAGAGTGCTCTCAGCGCCACTCACAGGCAGAGGGGACAGGGATAGAGAAACAAGCCCTTGGCAGCTTTAGAGAGATGGACTTCTGGCTCTCACCATCTTTCCCAAAGCTGAGGAGCAAGGAGCAAAGTGACACTCTCTCATCCTCCCCCCCCCGCCCCCAGCAGCTCCATCAGCTTTCGTAACACGAAAGCCAGCGGTGAGCCCTAGGAAACTCCGCAGCAGAAGCACGCAGCCACCACCTCTGCTGCTATCAGAGCCTCGGGACGGCCACGGGAAGTACGGTGCTTCTGCGGGCGTTCTGTGGCCGTTAAAGGGTGCAGAAGGAGGAGCAGGGACGGGTTCAGCCTTAACGCAGTTTTCCCTGCGTCGATGCCCCCCTGCTTAGGGCACAGCAAACACAGCAGCCTGGTAAAGGCTGCAGCCCGGCACGGACAGGGAGCACACCGCGTGCGGGACCCCGGCTGCACGGACACCGCCCCGGTAGTCGCACCCGCCCCGGGGGGCCCCTCCCGTGTTGTCCGGGGGCCCGGAGGGGGGGGTCCGGCCGGGCACTCACCATGCTGCCGCTGTCGCACACCTCCTCTGCCCGAACCTCCGCAGCTCCGCTCGGCCGGCTCGGCCCCGCTGCTGCCTTATACCGGGGGAGGCACCCCCGCTCCGAGGCGGGCGGCCCCGCCCATTCAATTTGCATAAATTTGCATAGATCCGCATATATTTTGCGTGCGTTTGTTCAGATGAAGTTTTGCCTCGAAGGGGGCTCATTGGCTCTTTGCTGTGACTTCACCGATGCTTGGTCCATCCTAAAACACCCTGCGGCACCCACTGTGATGCGGAGCCAGCCCTGCCTCTGCCCCAGCCTCTGACCTAATGAGTTTTCATTGAAAGGTGCTGTCATCCCTCAGCTTGCTCTGAAAGCTGAACATAAATGACCTTCTCACAATGGCCCTTCTTTGTCCCTGAGTCACCTGGCCAGTGTCACCTTCACTAAAGGCAGTGGTACTGCTATGAAGGCTGTGCCAGAGCCTATCAGCATACCCAGAGCCCTCTGAGTTGCCTGGGCTAAATGAGCAAGGTGGGGCTCACTGAGCCAGTGGGAAAAGCTGCTGCTTCTACAGTGCAGCACATCCCCAGGTTGGGTGTGCTGCTGGACCACAGGGTGCCGTGATGGCTGTGTGACTCCAGAAATGCCTACATGACCCATGCTATAAATGTCCTTTGAGTGACCTCAGAGATCTGCAGATAGCACAGCCCATGCTGATGCACGCAGTTTGTGAGTGGGAGGCAGGCTGGGAGCACTGAGGCATCAAAAATTGAGCCTTGTAAGCTAATTTGTGTGAAACAGAGTGGTGGGATCCACTTTCCCCATGAAAATCTTTGCAGAGGTGCTGGCTGAAATACCTCCCAGATGCCAAGGGGTTGGTGCTGGGTGTCTCCTGTCTCCGTGCTGCCTTGTGCCAATCAATTCTGGGGCGTTTATAGCATGAGCAGTCTGCAGTGCAGGTTGGAGCATGAGCAGCAGAGCCAGGCAGCGAGCAGTGCCCCCGACTTTGCAGGATTTGTACGACAAGTTGCTGGCACCTCAAGGTGTGAAAGGATGTACAGCTTCTCCAGGAGGCGCCTGTGTCTGTTTGTACACCATTCTGCTAGAGACCTGTGGTGAAAAACTGAACTGTTGATGGAAGAAAGAGTACAACAGGTTGGAGACAGCACAGATGACAGAGCCCTGTGTACCGTGGGGATGCAGGGAGCAAAATGCTGCTCTGCCTGCTCCCCGCCCTCCTCCTGTAGTAGTGTCCTGGTGCTGGCTGTGCCCCTGCTCTGTGAGTTCTCTGCGCTGGAGCCGAGCTGAAGCCGTGTAATTGCTGGTTCAGATGAAATGAAGAGAATTGTGAAATGCCTGCTGCGTGCGGAACAATGAGGGTAATTCCAGACCTCGCTCCAGCCCTAAGCCCTGACTCACCGGGCAGGGAGGCGCTCCCAGGGATGAAGCTGTGCTCATCTCCAACGTGCCGGGCTACCAGGGGCGAGTCGGGACCGGCCCTCGGTGAGCAGCCGCCCTGGCTCAGGGGCCGGCAGGTGTCACCTCCCTTCTTCATTCACACCCTGAGAAAAGTGGCTGCACACCCACGGCGGTGAACAGACCGCGTCTGGCTGATGGTGATGACTTCATGTCGGGGCTCTGGGGTGAGGCAGCTGCCCCCAGGCAGCCGGCAGATGAACTGTGCCCACACTCCTGGTACTGGTGCCACTGAATTCTGATGGGCAGGTGATGATAGAGCTCATGGGAGGCTCTGGGGACAGGCTTTGGACCCGCAGCTGAATGCCCATTCCCAGGCCTGCAGGCCTTCCTGTGCCACAAGTGGTCGGGGGTTGCAACAGCGCTGCGGCCAGTTCTGATGCAATACTGAGGAGTGTGCCGGCGTGGGACAGCAGCGATGGGGCAAGAGTCAGAGCCGACTTCCCCATCCCCAGCAGCACAGCCCTGCACGTTCATCTGCTCCCCCGGTTTTGGGGAGAACCAGAGCCCTCGATGACTTGGCAGGTGTGTGTGAGGGCGATGTGCACGTGCAAGGGGGTTTGGAGAGACGTCAGGGGGCTGTGCGTAGTGCCAGCGGCTCGTCGGACAGAGGAACCAGCCTGGAGTCACGGGGCATTGCTGCAGCATTGTTAAAAGCGGAAAGGCGGTGCTGGTGGCTGGCCAAGTGCCGGTGGATTTCAGAGGGAAACAGTTACCGGGGAGGGAGATGCGGAGATGCCCGTCACCCGCCGGGGTGCCGGGGGCCCCGGACTCCTAAGGCACCTGGGCTCAGCGCTTTACGGGGCTGCCCCTTCCTCCACATTCCCAAATAAACTTGTAGCAATTTGTTGCTACAAAGCGCCCTTTGCGTCGGGCGGATCTAAAACATCCCCGCTCGTTAACAGTCCCGTCCAGCCTCCGCTGCTGGGTCCGAAGCAGAGCAGGGACCGGCCCCGCGTCGGGCACCGCTCTGCAGCGGCCGCGGTGCGCCGCAGCACCGGTTGCCGCGGACCTCCCGATGCGCGGGGCGGCCGGGTTGAAAACGCCCGTCGCCGTGCGGAGGGCTTCCCCGGCCCGGGGCTCCCCCTGGTGCCCGCGGCGGCGCGGTGCACGGGCCGTCCCCCGGCCGCAGGAAGAGCGACACCCGGCGCCCGCGTCCCGTCCCCCCCTCCCCCCCGCGGGAGCAGCAAAGCGCTGAGTCACCCCAGCTGTCCCCGCTGCCGTCGCCGCTCCGCATCGCGGCCTTTCCAGCAGGGCCGGGCAGCGCAGCTGACCGGGCGCGGAGCCACGGGCCGGCCCTCCGCGCGCCGCGCGCCGCAGCCCGGCCCCGGCCCCGCCGCGCTCTCCGCCACCCGGCCCCGAAACGGCCCGGCTCGTGACGTCACAGCGTAGCGGCGCCGCGATTGGCCGCGGCCGACGCCCGTCACCCCGCGGATCCCGCCTCCAGGCCCCGCGGCGGCCCGGGCTGGGGGACGCGGCTCGCCGGCCCGGTGCGGGCGGGGTGGGCTCGGCTGCGGCTGCGGCTGCCAGGTGGGCGCGGGGCGCGCGGGGCGGACCGGGGCGCGCGGGGCGATCGCGGGGCCGGGCCCCTTCCGCGAAGCGGCGTCCCGCCGCGTCCCCCTCCCGGCGGCCCGGTCCCGGCGGCGGGGGGGAGCTGCGGAAACTTCCAGCAGCCGCGCGGGCGCCGGAGCGCCGTATCGACGTCCCGGCGCGGGTCAGGGCGAGCCGCGGCCTCCGGTGCCGTCATCGGATGCGGCCCGGGCCGCGGGTCGGGGCCGCGGTGCGTGACGGCAGCGCCGGCCCCGAGCCGCTAATCCGCTAAGGCCGAGCGGGCGCTAAGCGCCTTATCGCGGGGCCGCGGCACTCGCGGGGCGGCTGCGGCTCGGGAGGGCTGCGCTGCGGGACCGGCGGCACCCGGCGGGGCACGGCCGAGCGCAGAGGTAACGCGGAGCGCCCGCGGAGCCGGCAGCGGGATGCTGCCCGCCGGTCTGGGTGCCGGGCAGGTCTGAGCGGCCGCGGGGGGAGCGATGGGCTCAGCGCGGCGCTGCTTCGCATCCCGTGCCGCCTGACACCGCCGTTCCTCCTCCAGCGACCCCGCGGGACGGCCGCGCGTCATGGTGGACTACTACGAAGCGCTGGGTGTGAGCCGCAACGCCACCGCAGACGACATCAAAAAGGCGTAAGTCGGTGCCCGCCGGCCGAGCCTCGGAGGGCGCGGGGGTGGCCGAGGATGGCGGGCGGGACCGGCTTCGGGAGCCGCGCCGCGACCCGGAGCGCCGACCCGGGTCGAGCAGGGAGCGGGAGGGAAGCGGTTGTGCGGCCGTGTGGCTGCGCGCCGGGCGGTGGCACGGCTCGCAGAGCCCGGGCGTGACCCCGACACTGCCGTGGCTGGGTGCCAGGTGTCCTGCGGCCAGCACAGCCCGGCACGGCCCCGGGATCTGTTAGTCCCTGGTGGCGGGAGCGCTGCCCAGGCCAGTGTGTGCCACGGATCTACTTGTCCTGCCTCGAGGGGGGAGCAGGGCTGGGGTGCATCTAAGGGAGGATCTGTAAGCAGGAGGACAGGAGTAGAAATGAGCTGCAGAGGCAGGGAAAGGAGTTCTTTTGCCCATTTGGTGGCCAGAGCTGCCAGACTGCATGCGAGGCGCTGCTGTGCGTGTGGGCATTGGTGTGCTGGTGGCAGTGCTGGCTGGCTTGTATTTCGGGGCTGGGAGCTCAGAGCTGCTGCCACCATGGCCAGAGCTGTGAGTGCTCAGTGAGGCTTGGCTGGCTGCGGTGCACCCATCATTGAATGTCCCTCTGTGCAGGTACAGGAAGGCAGCACTGAAATGGCACCCGGACAAAAACCCAGACAACAAGGAATACGCCGAGCAGAAGTTCAAGGAAATCGCTGAGGCCTATGAAGTGCTGTCAGACAGTAAGAGGCCACGGTGCTGTGTCACGGGAACCCCCCACCCTTGGGGCCGCTGACCCTGACACCCTCTCTTCTTCTTCCAGAGCAGAAGCGCGATGTCTATGACCGCTATGGCAAAGAGGGCCTCATGGGGGCAGGTGAGTGGGCGAACTGGGGCTATGGGATGGGGGGTCAGTGTGGCTCTGGGTACAACCTTGTGTGGAGACCCAGCTGTGGGGCTGCACACACTGGAACTCCTGCCCCCTCTCAACCCTGTGTCTCTTTCCTCCAGCAGGGCCGGGGGGCTCCAGAGCCGATGCTGGGGCTCCTGAATTCACCTTCACCTTCCGCAGCGCTCACGATGTTTTCCGGGAGTTCTTTGGTGGGCGAGATCCCTTTGCTGACTTCTTTGGTGCGTGTGGGGTGGGAGGGGGCCAGAGGCCAGTTATGGGGCACCGTTAGCCTGCTCAGGGGTTGATGCTGATGGGGGCTGCCTGCTTTTCCAGATGAGATGCTGCCCTTCTCTGAGTTGCGGGGAGCTGGCCCCCGGCACCACGGAGGGGGACACTTCTTCTCCAGCTTCCCCGGATCCTCAGGTAGGGAATATGGAGTACCTGGGCTTAGCATCCACGGCCCAGCATGGCACAGAGCCCTGGGCTCATCCCTGCCACCCTCCCATCCCACATGCCCGTGCCTCCCAGGTGCTTCTTTATTGTTCCCTCCTCCAGATTTCTTCGCCTCGTCCTTCAGCTCAGGGGCCGACGCAGGGCTGGGATTCCGCTCCGTCTCCACCTCCACCACCTTTGTTAATGGTCGACGTATCACCACAAAGCGGTGAGGACCTCTGCATCGGCTTGGGCTGCTTCTACCACAGTGCCTGGCTGTAGGCTAACATCTGCCTGTCTTTCTGCCCACCCGTTTGCCTACAGGATTATTGAGAACGGGCGGGAGCGGGTGGAAGTGGAGGAGGATGGGGAGCTGAAGTCGATCCACATCGATGGTGAGAAGCGGTGCCACCAAGCCATGCCATCTCCAGCATCCTCCCCTTTGGGGACCTCCTTGGTGGGAGCCGTGGGGGCTACCTCAGGCTTGGTTTTGGGGTTGGACACATGGAACCCTGTGCAACCTTTGTAGAACAGACACATAGACCCAGCTGGGCACCCAGCTCTGCATTATGCTGCACTGAGCAGGAGGGGGCACCAAGGCTGGGGGGGCTAGGATTCCTTGCCATTGACTCTGCTCTCTCTGCAGGTGTCCCCGACGACATGGCACTGGGGCTGGAGCTGAGCCGGCGGGAGCAGCAAGCCTTCCCCAGCCCACGCCCCCCTTCATCCCCACCACCTGCCCCACAGCGGCCTCCGAGCTCCTCGCCCATCTGCCTCTACACGGACAGCGAGGATGAGGACGAGGACTTGCAGCTGGCCATGGCCTACAGCCTCTCTGAGATGGAGGCCGCGGGGCACCACCAAGCAGGTGGGCACGGCCCCAGCGCCCCCCCGGCTCCAGGGGGCAGCCCTGGCCTCCGTGCCACCAGCGCAGCCCACGGGCCTCGGGAGGGGCCAGAGCGGGAGTCCCCCAGGGCTGGCAGCCCCACAACACCAGGGCGTAAACCTGCCTCTAAGGCGAAGCAGTGGCACTGCCGCCTGCTGTGAACATGGGGTTAAGGGGCTGTGCCCCCCAGGGGAAGGGCCCTCTGTAGGGCATTGCGAAGAGAATGATGTGCCAGAGCTGCAGCAAGGACCCATGATGTGGTGGCTGCCTGTGGCTTAGCTGTTTCCCACAGCAATGGAAGGGGGGTCAGTCCTGCCCTGCTTCCCTGCTCCTCCAAAGGTGGAGGGTGGCTGGGGGGAGCCCTGGTGCTGGGGGGGAGGGGGAGGAGGGGCAGCCAAGATTAGCCTGGTTGCTAAAAGAAAGGCCCTTGGTGGGGCTCTATAGGATGGGCAGCTCTGTGCCCAGAATTTGTGGAACGAGGGCAGGGGAGTTCCCCTCTCTCTGTCTTCTCCACATCCATGCAGAGGTTTTGGCCTCTCAGACTTGGAGGGTGTGGGGTGCTCCTCCTTGCAAGGAGAGGCGCGCGGACATTGCTTGGTGCCTTGTGTCTAGTGTCTAGCCTTTGCTCCTGCCTTTACCTCCTCCATCCCTCATGCTGCAGAACCCTGCCTGCTCTCTCCCACTCCTTGCACACCCCACAGGGGCACTTGCCTTGGCTGGGGGCATGATCCCCCTTGTTTCCCTTGGCTGTCACCCCCTTCCCGTGCAGAAGATGGGTGCAGCTCTGCTGTACAGTGCCTTGGCTTTCCTCCCAGGACCTTCCTCTTTCCTACATCCCAGCTGGCTGCCACGCTCTCCCAGCACCAGGTTTCACCAGTCATGTTGTGTCCCCCCCTCCGCTTGTCTCCCCAGGTGTGTTCTGAGGCTGCTGCGCCCAGGGACCGTGCACACCCGCTCGCCCACGGAGGCACAGAGGACTCCGCTTTGTCCCTGCACGGCCACCCCCTGCCACCTCCTTCCCCTAGCACCCTCCAGCTCCATGGGATATAGTGGGGGTGGGGGGAAGGGTGGGGGGGATGGATAGCGCGTGTGGCCAAGCAAGACCCATAGGATTAGAAAGGTGGACCCTGAGCATGCCCCATGCACCACATGCTGGGTGCTGGGGAGGGGGTGATGAGAGGGGGCTGGAGCAGGGATTGCTGTAGCTTAGCCTGAGCTGGCTGCTGGGGGGGGTGCAGGTCTTGCTCCCCTGAGGTGAGGTTCAGGGGCACAGGGGGCTGTGGCAGGCAGTGAGGAGCAGCCAGCCAGGACAAAGGTAATGGTGCCAGCCTCTGCCTCCATCCCCTCACCCACAGCCCCCCCCAAACCCCATCTGCCTACAGCAGTCAATAAACCTGTTTGCAGGAGCTGCCGCATGTAGGGTGTCTTTGGGATGGGGGCAGCCCCAAAAAGAGATGTGGGATCCCCCTGCCTGGGCTCTGCTGTGCTCCTTCTGCTTCCCCCAAGGCTCCACGGGATGCTGCCACCACCACGTCCCCCTTCCCGTGGACACAGAGAGAGGCCAGGCCCAGCTGCAGCTGCACAAACATGACACGAGAACTTTATTCACATCAAGATACAAAATTATATTTCTCTAGAAATTTCTCTTCTGCTTGAGTGACAAGGTGGGGGGGTGACACAGAGGAGACAGGGCAGGGCCAGGACCCCGCCCACTCCTGTCCCCGCTTGGGCACAGGGACAGGGGTGGGAGAGCGGCCGGGGGATCCCCACGGCCACTCTCCCAGCATCACTGCCCTCCCCCTCCGCCGCAGGGGACAAGAGCCCGCGCTCCACTGCAGTAGCGGGAGCAAAGGGGCTGCACGCCACGGGGCACGCAAAGGGCTGAGCCCTGCAGCCCAAGGAGAAGGGTGGGAAAAAAACAGAGCCAGCAGCACAGACAGCATTTACAGGGCCAGGAGCGCGCTCGAAGCCAGAGGGCGGGGGGACGGCAGGGAAACGAGAGGGAAGGGCGGGGGATCCTCGCCATCACTGCGGCAGAGCCTTCAGGATGGCGTTCACCTCCTCAGCCACGGCGGTCAGAGCGAACTCAAACTGGTCCTGGGGGAGCGAAACGGGGTGAGGCTGGAGCAGCTCCTGCTCGGGGAGGGGGCAGCAGGGCCAGCCAGCTGGGGGTACCTTGGTCTGCACCATGCCGGGCCGCTGGTCTCGGATGTGCTCCAGCGTCGCAGCGATGTCGATCTCCTTCACACCTAGGGCGGGGACACGAGGAAGGTGAGGGCCGAGCCCACCGCCGCATTCCCTGCGCGCGTGGTGCACGCCGTACCTTTGGCCATGCGGTTCAGGACCATGTCGACGAGGATGTAGGTCCCGGTCCTGCCTGCGCCGTCACTGGAAGACGCAGAGAAGCGTGACGGGGGTGCCGGCCCGGCCCTCGCCTCACAGCCCCCACCCGCGACCCCCCCGCTGCGGTACCTGCAGTGCACAATGATAGGGCAGGAGCGGCCCCGGTAGCACTTGTTCACCTTCCTGCAAGGACAAGAGGCACCGGGTCAGCGCCTGCTTGGGTCTGGCTGCGCTGGGAGGGGGCACCGGGGTCCGGTGCGGGGCTCCTGCCGCCTGCCAGCGTGGGCCGGGAGCGGGAGCCCCCGGGGGAGCGGCGCTGGCGGGGATGGCTGCGGTCCGGCCCCGGCTGGGCTCCCGGCACGCTCCGTGCGGCAGGCACGGCTGCCAACGATCACTTTTGTGACTATGCAACTGGAGCCAGATTACTAGCTGCAAATCACAAAAATGACGCCGGCAGCTGCGAGACGGGGACAGAGACAGAGCGCAGGAGCGGGGCGGATAGGAGGCCCGCCACCAGGGCCACCGCCGGCTCCCACCCCCCAAGTCGAGCCGTGCCCGGCCCGCTCAGAGCCCGCTGTGCCCCCTCCCGGGCTGGCACCCACCTGCGGAAGTCGAGGAGGGGCCGGGTGGTGGCGGGGATGCCCTCGGCCGGCCAGCTGAGGAAGTGGAACTGCGTCAGGGTGCGGGTCTCCTGAGACTGCACGTTCTTCAGGTAGAAGCTGCGCACCAGGAAGTCCTCGCACCAGATGTGCTCCGACACCAGGTTCACCTGCCCGGAGAAGGGTCGGCCCGCGGTGTCAGCACCGAGCAGCGGACCCTGCGCGGCCCCGCTGGAGCGGGGCGATGCTCGCGGTGCCACCGGCACAGGGGCTGCGGGGTGCTCCCTGTTGCCAGCCCACACTCGCCTCGTAGATGTGGTACAGCGAGGAGCCTTCGTCCGGCCAGTAGCGGTCGCACTGCTTGACGCTGTCCTCAGCCAGCGGGCTCAACATGACGATGACGGTGCAGCCGTGCTCCCACACCATCTGCACGCCAAACACCACCGCTGTCACTGCTGGGTGACAACCCAGGTGCGGTGGCCGAGCTGCCGTGACCCCTCTGGACCACAGCGAGCGTCACCGGGATGCAGGAGCTCCAGAGCTGCACGGGGCACGCCCCCGTCCCCAGATGCTGGCACAGCTGGGTGACGCTCACCTGCCAGAAGTCAGCAATGGTGTGGGACAATGGCCCCTGCGTGGCGATGTAAGCCGGCATCCGCGGGTCGTGCTCGATCTGGAGGGGGGAAGGGAGCGTCACGCTGCGTGTCATTGGGTCAGGGAGTGTGTGACAGCAGAAGGAACAGGGGATGGTCTGGGGGCAGTGGAGCTGAAAGGGAGCTCCTGCTGTCCCTGGAGCCAGGGGGGACCCCAGCGATCACTCACAATCGGGCTTGCATTGATGAAGTCGCTGCGGGACGGGTTGCTCTCAGCTTTCAGCTTGATCCTCACATGGTCATCTGGAGAAGAGGAGCGCAGGGGAGGCAGTGAACACCATACCACACCTCCAACATCCCCGTGCCCTGCACCACAGCCCTGGGATGCTCACAGGGCACGTAGTCTGGGTTGCGATTCTTCTTCAGATTGGCTTCGCTTTGGGCAACAGAGCAGATGCTGGGCTCAGCCTGGTAGGCACAGAGCGCCTGCCACTCCTTGGCCAGCCGATCCCTGTTGCGGAGGTGGTCCTCCATGTACGCCTGGGATGCAGAGAGGGGGGTCAGCCCGGCACTAGGGGGAACCTTGGGGGCCACAGCCTGCTAGGGGGGCTCACCAAGATCATGTGCCCAGTGGAGATGTCCATGTTGGACTGGACAGGCTCCTCGCACCAGGACGGCGTGCTGCTGTGTGAGCTGGGACTGGGCTGTGGGGCATCGCTGAACTGTGACGAGACGCTGCTCACTCGCGACGTATCTGCTGGTGCTGCAGGGGCCTCGGCACGGCCAAAGAGCGACTTGGTGGCCATGTGCTGGCGGCACAGCTCCTGGGGACAGTGACCAGAGCCCCAGTCCTCAGCCACAGGGCCCCCCCTGTACCCACAGCCGTGCGGATGCAGCATCCCGCATCCCTACCTGGTACTCCAAGGTGGTGTCGGCGGCCCCCTCGGGCCCCAGGGCGGCCAGGCGCTCCTTCTCCCTCTGCTTGGCGTGCTGCCGGAGGCAGAAGGCTGCAGCGGCTGCAATGGAGACACCAGCCACGCAGGCCAGAGCGATGAAGGTGAGCAGCACCGAGTGGAAGCCGTCCCCAAAGTGAGAGGGGCGTGGGTACACAGCCGCCTCGTTCCGCTGCAGGCAGAGCCAAGCAAGGGTTAGAGTGGGGCATCTGACGAGGAGGGGTGCAGGGACAGAACCCATCCCACACTGCGTTTGAGGATGTGGGGGCTAAAGCAGACGGAGGATGCTTGGAGCTGTGTCGCTCCTCAGTTCAGTGGGGGCAGAGCTGGTGTCCCTGCAAGGGGCACTTGTGCCTGCACTTAGCACAGCTCACAGCCCTGACCCCCAGGGGTGCGGGAGGTGCACAGCTTGGACAAGCCCAAGCAGCAGCCACCTGCTGCTCCCAGCACCAGGGACTGCCTCCCAGCCCTGCCAGGCTGCAGGGCAGGTGGGGGCCCTCAGAGCCTGGGCTCAGTGAGCTCCTGTCTGACCCAACCCAAGACCTTGAATCCCAGACCTTCCTCAGCCTTTCAGCCCCCATGCTGGGACAGGAGGGTGCTGAGTCCTCGCTGGATGAGACCGAGACCCCCAAGGCCGATCCCTCCAGGGTCCTTTCGCAGAGCCAGGGGTGGGCAGTATGCTAGGGCAGCCCCACCACCAAATACTCTGCATCCAATGAGATGCTAAAGCCCTACATTACCTCACTGCCTCGGCTTCCCATTGGCCATGGGCCTGATGAGGTTACCGAGGGAACGCTGCGTCATCGTTATCATCATCATCATCATCATTGCCTACGCTGCCTGGGGATGTCCCTGCTGTCTGCCCCCATTGCTGGGGCAGTGCCAGGCCCAGCGCTTGCTGTCCCCTGCCCTTGGGGGTGTTCAGCACAAGGAGCTCACCCCTCAGTGCAAACAACTCCCTTTCGGGGGTCCTGCTCATTAGAGAAGCACTCATTAGGGCTGCAGATTCCCTCCCTCCTGGCTCCTGCCACTTGTCACATCAAAAGGCACTGCCATCGTGACACTGTGCATGGGTCTGATGGAGATCAGTTGCCTTGGTGGCCTTCCCCCTTCCGGTGTCCCCAGGGCAGGAGCAGTAGAATATGGACCATAGCCCAGAGGTTTGCTGTGCCCTTCCCCAGCTGCTAACATAGGCTCCATTTCTATCTCTGTCCCCCATGGGATGGCTCCTGTGGCCCACAGGAGCAGGGGAGGGAGGCTATCTCCCAGCAGATGGCTGCTGCTCCATCCTGCCTCCAGCTGCCACGCTGCTCCCTGCAGGGATGATGGCATTTTCCCTGCCTAGTCCCCAGGGTGCTTAGCACAGGGCTGGCGTGCCCAGGCCACGAATAGAGACTGGAGGGAAGTGAGGCTGGGGATGAGCCAAGTCCTGGATGGAGGGGGCATCCTCCCAGAATGCCTTCAGACCCCGTGGGTTTGTGTTTTACTAAGAGATAAGTGCCCCAAACCCACAGGCAGCATCCTGCTGCGGGGTGTGACCAGAATGCTCCAAACGTAAAGCCCCCATCAGAGCCTTATGTGGGGCCATCAGTGGCCCCAGAACCACCTGCAGACCCCGCAGCTCCCAGTTCCCTGCAGCCCCATCCCAGCCTTAAGTCCCCATGCTATGGTCTTACCTCTCCCACTCCCGTCTGCACAATCTTCAGGCCCAGCTCAGCCTCCAGCTCTGCCTTCATTTGCTCTGCAGACAGGGACAGACAGTCAGGGGGTGCTTTCCCTTGGCCAAGAAAACTCCAGGAGTCCAATAACACCCCACCATGCCCCAGGTCCCCAGCTCAGCCAGCAGCACTGGGATGCATGGTGGGAGCCCTCTCCCCTCCTGACGCCCACACCCCCTCTCAGCCCCTGGAGAAGAGGGGAAAACAGATGTGTGTAGAAGGAGGGGTCCCCAGCCTGAGCACTCACCAGCCCGGCTGGCCACATCTGCCAGCGAGAGGTTCTGGGCGTTGTGCCGCACACGGAAGGTGAGCGCGGGCCCCACGACACTGGGGGGGACACAGGGTGAGAGCAGGGCACAGAGCCCATCCTATCCCATCCCCAGGCAGCACCGTGTTGCCCTCACCTGATGTTGATGAAGCTGGTGGTGGAGAGGTGCACACGCTTGGCCAGGAGCTCCAGCAGCCGCACGCCAGCAGCCAGCCCCAGCGGCCTGCGGGAACAAGGTGGGGTGAGGGGGGCACGCGGCTCCAGTGCTGGGGATGGGGTCTGTGCAGTGCCCTGGCCCACTCTCACTTCTGGTCCGTGATGATGTAGCCATACTCATCGGGTGGCCGTGTGCCCCGCTGCGTCCCACCACCGTCCTTCACCTCTGTGTAGCTCTTCTTCTCCACCGCCATCGTCTTGTCCCCTCCATGCCCCATCTGTGGCTGGGCTTGGGGGGCTGGTGAGGTGGCTGCCCGGCCCCCCAGCCCCTGTGCTGGGGCACTGCTGGCTGTGACCCTGGGAGATGGCACCGTGGAGGAGGGTGGCACTGGCTCCTCTCCATGCTGCATGTCCCCCTCTGACACCTATAGATGGGAGACAGGAAGGTGCTGGGACCCCCGAGGAGTCCCCTAGGGAGGCTATACCCTCCTCCCACACACACACACACACACAACCCACCTGTGGCCCAGCAGCTCCCTGCTGAGCACTGAGCTGCTTTGCTGTGGGTGCTTCAGGGCTGGCAGCACCTGGGAAAGAGAAGGATGGGGATCCCAAAGGAAGGCAAGCACCCCACACCCAGCACTGTTGGACCCTGTATTCCACTCACTGGAGCTCTGCAGCAGCTGCAGAAGGGCAGAGAGACTGCTGAGCTGCTGGGGACTGAGCTCAGGCAGCCCCAGCCCGTAGCTAGCCAGCAGGGAGGCCAGTCTCTTCAGGGAGGCATCTGCAAGGGAATGTGGCATTTGGTGAGAGCTCTGCACCCACGTAGGGCTGTGGGATTTCAGGGATGGAGGGCAAATGGGACGGAGAGCCCCAAGCTCAAGGGATGCATACCTGTCTGTGCAGGGGATGGCCGGGCAGCCACAGCTGATGCCTGATCCTGCTGCCCCACATCCCTGTAGTCACCTGGGAGCCGCACACTATGCAGGGGTCTGGTGGCCAGGTCCATGCGAGCAGCTTTCTCCCTGGGCAGTGCAAGCAGGCCCAGATCCTGGAAGAGGTGCCCACCTTCTGCCCCCGGCTGCCCGCTGTAAGAGGGCATGGGGCCAGCCCCATACAGGCCGCGGACCAGCAGTGAGGCAGCATCAGGGCCCTGCCTGGCCGAGCCACCTGGGAGCTGGTGTGTGGTATCCTGGTAGCCAAACTGCAACCAAACCACAGCCTCGGGTCAGCACCCACTGTACATCCCAACACAGGGAGAAGGGGTTGTGACAGGATCCTCGCCCTGCCACATACCTTGTGGTAGGAGTAGGGATGCAGCAGAGCCTCCTCGTAGCCCAGTTGGGGTGGTGGGGGCAGCAGCAGGTGTTCCAGGTAGCGCTGAGCCAGGCCTGAGGGCAGCAGCTGTGGGGGCTGCCCCAAATGCTGGGTTGCAGGCAGGCTGGGGGCCATGGGCAGTGAGGTGCGCCGGGGGGAGCTGCGCACAGGCAGGGACCTTGGGACAAACAGCGAGGGATGGCAGTTGGGTACAGCTCTCCAGCCCTGCTTTGTCCCCCATTCCACCCTGCCCTACCTGTCCCTGGGTGAGGGCTCCAGTGAGGATGGTGGGCGGAGGCGGGGGATGCGCTCCATCTCCTGTGAGATTACGTACTGTGTGATGCCATCCTGCCACGAGAGCCCTGCGGTGGAGGGAGGCCATGAGATGTTGGGGGGGGGGCTACCCTGTGCTCGAGGTCACCCCTGTTCCTCCCAGAGCCAGATGAATCCCTCCTCGCCTCAGTGCAGTTCCCAACCAGTGGGACCTCAAACGTCCCTGCTCCCCATGGTGCCTCTGTGTGATGCTGCCCAACCCATGGTTATGCCTCCCCAGCCCTTACCTTGTGCCATGAGGTGCCGCAGGACATCCTGTAGGCGCTGCAGCACAGGGGAGGTGACCTGAAAGTGGGGCCTGTCCTGCACCGAGCCCACCTGACACTGCCCGAACAGCCCATCTGCAAGAGAGCAGGGTGGTGGGGAGGAGGGATGAACACAGCTGAGGTGGAACAGCCCCACCTGCATTCTTCCCTGCTGCCCCCCACAAAGCACCACCTCAGATAGAGCAGGACCAGGGCTCTTCTGTAGGCACTCACCCTGCACACACACCTCCTGCGGGGAGCACAACCTCCGGTCAAACAGACAGCCTGGGGCAGACAGACAGACAGACAGAGCACAGTCAGCAAGGGAGGCTCAGAGGGGTTTGCTCATCACTAGCAGGGCAGCCACCTGCTTGGGGACCCTACTCTGCAGCGAAGTGCCAGGGGGGTGCAGCGTGGTGGCAGTGCGGAACCCCACAGCAGGGCCTCAGTGCAGCCTTCCTCATCCCCAGACCTGAGCAGCAGGCCCTGAGCACAGCCCGTTCCTGGTTCTGGGAAGGGGGGAGCCTGGAGCTTTGTGGGGTGCTGGCAGTGGGGTAGGGAGAGCTAGGGGAGCAGCGAGCAGCGGGATCGTCTCTCACCCTCCTACATGTGGCACTACCAGACGAGGGCACGGCCCTGCACCTTGCAGCATGGGGGGACCCGCTCTCCCAGCACGGGGGGCCCCAAGGCACACACGCAGCGGTGTGATGAGGTCCCCACTCCTTTTTGGGGGGCAGCATCCCCCTTCCTCCCCCCGCATCTCGGTCCAAGACCGTCAGCAGCGAGACGGCAGCAAGCGATGACTCAGCCCCGGATGGCGAGGAAGGAACGAGAAAACAACCGGGGGGAGGGGAGGGAGGGGCCCGCTGAGCCCGCGCCGGGGCAAGTGGGGAGGGGGTCCCCAAAACGCGGGTACCCGCAGGCTGCTCCCTGCCAGCTCCCCAGGGTGGGAGCGGAAGGAGGCGCGGAGCGCAGGGAAGCGCGGGTGGCGCTGGGGGGCCTCCGGGCCGCGGGCTCCGGGACCGGGCGGCGGGCCGGGCGCTGTCCGTGGTGCTGAACAGACGGAGCCGCGTCCCGCCAGGCAGTCCCGCTCCTCGCCGGGGGAGGAAACCTGGGCCGGGCAGGGCTCGGCCGCAGCCGCTCCCGGGGATGGCAGGACTGCGAGGGGAGCGGGTGACGGTCTTCCCCTCCTCAGCAGGGTGACTGCAGGGGTCCGCTGCCCGGGAACGAATGGACGGAGAGGCACATGCCCACCGGCAGTGAGTCAGCGGCCGCGGGGCCCGTGCGGGGGGCCGCAGCCCTGCTGCCGGTAAGGGCCCCCAGTACCCCCAGGGCTCCGGGAAGGGAGATGTGGGCAGAGCTGGAGCGTTCAGAGAGCATACCGGCTCGCTCCGGGTCCCGGGCCGCACCTGCCGGCGGAGGGCGGCTAAAGGGCAGCGGGGTCCCGCAAGAAGCCACCGCGCGGTGACGCTGCCCCAGTCCCCATTCTCGCGGCTGTACCCCAGAGCCGGGCCCCGCAGCGCCCGCCAGGCTAGGTGTCCGGAAGAGCATTGCCCCGCTCCCGTTCCGTCCTGCCGGGCGCTGCAACTCCGCAGTTAGCGGAACGCCCGGGGGCATCCCCTTCACGAGCTCAGCAGCCCGGGCAGAGGCGCCCCCGGTGCGGGTGACGCACGACGCCGTTCTCCCGTTACCGGTGCCGGGCCCGCCGCGTCGTGACGGCACCACAGCACCCATCCCCCCGCCCTACGGCATCCCGCCGCCCCACCCGATAGCCTCGGGAACGCCGGCCGGGCGGTGCCACCGCCCCTCCCGCAGCCCCACTCTCACCGTGCGCGGCGGTGGCGCCTCCGACCCGCAGCAGCCCGCGGCCGGCCACGAGGAGGAGGCAGAGGAGCGCCCGGAGCAGCCGCCGCCCCATGCTCCGCTCACGGCCGCACCATGGCGCACCCACCGGCCGCGCCCCCGCTGCCGCCAACCCGCGCCCCGCCGCGCCGCGCCGCGCGCCCCGCCCACCGCCGCCGCCCCTCCAATAGCGCCCGCCCCGCCGCCGCCGCGCCACGCCCACTTCGCACAGCAGCCAATTGGAGGCCGCAACTTATTTCCCCCCGTTTTATGCTGACGCCCCCCTCCGGTAGAACGAGGCCAATGACGTCGCGTTCCGGGGAGAGACGGCCGAGCAACGCGCCAATCACGGCCTCCCCCGAGACAAACTCCGCCCTTAGGGGGGTGTGTCGTCGCGCAGGCACGCAGCCGCCAATCAACGGCCGTCCCTTGCCCGCCCTGCGGCCCGACTGGCTCCTGCCTGGGCCTCGCCCCTGCACCCTAGTCAATGTGCAGCGAGCACCAGACACACCCTCACACCCTGCCCCGCCAAAGCCGGCCGTCGGGAAGCTAGGAGAGGCATCCCCAGCTCTGGGTCCAGCACTCCAAAGTGATTCCTCAGGGCCCTTCCTGGGGTAGGGGCACAGAGGGGCTGAGGGTAGCAAAGGTGCAAGGCAGGAACTCAGGGCTGGCCCCAGCCCACCTACAGCCCTGTCGGGGCCTTGGGGACAGCAACAGTTCTGAGGGCCATCCTTCACTCCAACTCCTCTGCTGGACAACATTCTCAGCAGTTTCAGGATCCACAGCTGTCCCTTCCCCTCCCCAGCCAGACACACAGACCACTCCCCGTTGAGACAGAGATGCTTTAATCAGGGATGAATCCCACAGCTGTTCTCCCACCGCACTCAGTCGACCACCAGGCTGCTGCTGACCACTGGCAGGAGCTCAAAGAACGCCTGAAAGGAGAAGGGCCATCAGGACACAGGTCAGGGGCACAGGCAGCAGCTCCCTGCTGGGTTATGTGCAGCCTCAGCGCAGCCAGCTGCTGCACAGAGCAGGACCGCGTCACCATAGTAACCCATCACTGACTCAAGGCTAGCGCTGGTTGCCATAGGAACCATTTGGGGATGGCAGTCACCAGGGAAGGCTGGGACGGATGGCGGAGAGGCAAGGAGCACCTCTGGAAGTTCTTGATATTGCTGCGTTGCCCCCATGCAGTGGGGAGCCCACCCAAAAGGTGGGGCTGAAGGGGATGCGGAGCACAGAGCAGTGGGGATTTGGGCCAGTAGGCAGAGACCCGGCTCACCTTGAAGAGAGTGATGCTCTGCAGCACCCCCGAGGTGCAGCACATCTCTCGGATGGAGTGCATGGCCAGCTGCGGGCAGCCGATGTCCAGCACGCGCAGCCCCAGGCGGGAGGCCAGAATGGGGCCGATGGTGGTGCCACATGGCGTGTCATTGCGTACCATGAACTCCTGCACGGACACATGAGGTTGGCAGCTGCTCCCAGTGCCCCACAGCCTCCCTCATGGCTTCCACCAGGCTTAGTCCTAATGGAAGACGTGCTGGGACAGGGAAGCTGCACAGTCTGTAAGCCAAGATGCCAAAGCCCCCAGAGAGCTTCAGGGAGGTCAGGCTAGACCTGCACTCCCTTCTAGCCCCTGAGCTTGCTTGCCAGGACACCCAGCACAGCAGGGCAGCACAGACACCAGCAGGCATAGGTACAGTAGTGGAGAGGTAAGTTCCTGATACTGGTCCTGCCCTCCAGCACATGGCCTCAGCAAGAACTGGTAATATTCACCAGGGAGCTGTGCTCACCCAGCTGTGCTCACCTGCAGAGGAACACCCACACGGGCCGCAATGTCCCGGATGACTGCCTCAGTGACAGCTGTGGAGGCGTAGCGCTGATTGCTGTTCACTTTGATGACAGGGCCCTATGAAAGAGAAGATGTGGGGTTTGGCACAGGGATATACTGTATTACTTACAGGATTCAAAGTGCCCAGTGCCCAAGACAGACCCACAGTCAGAAATGCTGTCCCACCCCCTGGATCCTAGGAGTGACATGCTTGCCCTGGGAACAGCCCCAGCTCTAAGCCAGGGAAGATCTTCACAGATAGGACTGTGGTTCCATGTAATTAACTCCAGCAATGTAGCACAACTGCACTGTGTGGTAGGACAAAGGTCTCCTGTAAAACTGCTGCCGAGTTGCACTCTGGACAGTGGCTGTGTGTTTCACGCTGCTGCTGAGCAGACAGATGGCACCAGGTCTGGCACAAAGCAGAAGGCTGTGCTCACCTTGTGGAAGGCTGGCCGATGATTCTCCTCATGCTTGTCCCTGCAAAAGAGAAGCAGAAGTTTCATGCTGCAATCCCGCCTCTCCCTTACAAGAACTGTCCTGCCACTACGCCAACAGGAGTGCAAAAGATGTGTCTCCAGATGCAACGTGGTAGGGTTCAGAATACTCACACATAGTTAGGGTGCACTGCATGGGCCATGTCAGCACTGATCATGTAGGACTTGGCCACTGCCTCCTCAAAGGCTGTCAAGTTTTGTGGTGATGCTGAGATTCGACGCAGCACCAGCTCTGTCAGAAGGGACTCAGCACCCTGCGCACTCTCTGACCCTACCTGCAAGGAGGACCCATCAGCACAACCCAGCCAGCACCACCCCAGCCACCTCCAGCACTCCAGGCCAGCTGAGTGACAGCAAGCTCCCCACACCCAGCAGAGAGGCTTCCAACTATATCAGAAGTTCCCACTCCCTGCCAGGCCCAGGCTATGTTTTGTGGTGGGGTGAGCAAACCCTATGGTGCTCCATGGGGGGCTGGGATGTAACTCCTTCTAGTCATTGGTGGAAGGAGCACAGAACACAGAGCCCCTCTGTGTGCCAGCCACCCCACGGCTATGCTCCTCACCTCCTCGTTGTCATAGAGTGCAATGAGGCGCACATTAGGCTCCTGGGAGAGGGAAGGAACTGTGCATGAGTCTATCAACGCCTGGAGAGAAAAAGGAGGAGAAAGGGCACCAGTCTGAGTGCCACCCTATCCAAGGAAGCTCAGCATTGAGCTGGCAGGAACGTCCCCAGGAAAGTCCAAGGCACCAAGGAAAGGAGCTGTGGGTACATTGCCCAATGAGAGCAGAATTCATCACCCTCAGGAGATGCTGGGAATACCACACACTCAGCACAAGGGGGCAGCAACTATCCAACCCCAGGCCCAAGAACCCCTGCCATAGGAACCAGCTAACAGACCAGCAAAGCTAAGTCGAGGCACAAGAGGGCCCTGACAAAGCCCCAAAGCTCCTTCCCTTCTCCTCTCACCTGCAGAGCACAGTAGCAGCTGTGCAAGTTGTCCAGGCGTGGGGAGAAGATGAACTCATCAAAGGCACCACCAAGAGTCTGCAGTCAGAGAACAAGGAGTAAGGCACAGAGTTTGAGACACCAAAGAGCAGGTGAGATGTGTTCCCAGCCCAGTCCACACCTTTGCCCCCTAGGAGCCATTTCCTCTCAGTCTGCACTCAGCTTTGTGTCCCCCAGGCAGAGGAATTGTCCTGCACATGGGACTGGGCAGTGCCAGCCTGCAGGCATGTTGCATACAGGTAAAAGGAGGCTCTGTTGTACTCACCGCTGGCTGCGTATCTGCCAGGCATAGTTCCAGCTCGACAATCTGCTCTGGTTTCACTCCCAGCTGTGAGCAGAGCAGGGAAAGCAGGACAGGGCTGTGCCGCTCTGTCTGGGAAAAAAGCAGAGCTGTGGGTAGTGCAAATGATGGATAGCAGAGAAACTTTCTCATTCCCTTCTCACAATGCAGTCCTAGGCTTCCTGCCTACTCACACACTCTGCATCAGAGCCCTCACTGAGCTGTGCTCACAGGGCATACTGAGGAGCTCCCTGCCCATTGCACAACCTCTCCTCCCTCCTCTGAGAGAAAAGGGAGCCTATATGTGACAGTTTGATGGGGGATTTTCCCTTTCCTTTAGGATGGCTGCAGGCTGAGGTGGGAATAGAGAACAGTGGAGCACATGTGCTGAATAAGTGGTTCTGGATTGGAACTGAGAGTGAGTAGCTGAGAATGGGAAGAAGGAGAACTTGCTGGCAGGGAGCCCTGAGGACTAGAGATCAAAAGATGGCACATGGGAGACTGTAGTGAGCCCCCCACTTGTCCTTGGCAACCTACTCACCTGGGCTGCAGCAACACCAGCTGTGTGCTCTGTGGCTGGCTCTTTTTCCAGCTCCTCCTGCACAGCAGTAGCCAGAATGGGAACCCTGTGGGGAGACAGTGTCAGCAGCTGCCAGGGCATTGCTCACCCTCCGGAGACTAACTGCCATGCTGAATGGAGCAAGGACACACTAAACTTTAAGCACAGACCTATTGTGCCACCTTAGGACACCCCAGTGCTCTTTCCCAAGCCCTTCACTATGAGTGAAGCCATTGTAACCCACCCCACTGCAATCAGCAGCTGCCACAGGGAGAGAACTGGGGCTGGGCACTGCTCCAGTTGGGAGGGCTGAGCCGGGCCTTACAGGTGGTGTTCAGTGTTGGGTCCGAAGTTCTCATTGATGCTGCGCTGCAGATGGATGGCCAGATGGGGGATGCGGAGAATGGGCCGTTCCACGCACACCAGTCGCTGCTCCAGGTGCCCCGTGTTCGGCTCCTGAAACAACAGCAGGACTGCTAAGCTGCCTCGCTGGGCCACGTCTGCAGGACTGGGAGGTCGCAGGAGTAGCAGCATGTCCTACTCCACAGCCAAGCCACTGTCCCTGCCCCGGGCTCACCTTTATGATCACCCTTCCTGCCACGGTGAGGTCACGGTCAAACCAGGTATTCCAGATGCCCCCTCCATAGGTCTCCACACCGACCTGCACCGTGCCCACTTGCCCCCGCTTCGAGCGTCGTTTCACCTGGATGACAGAGATGACACCAGGGTCCGGGACACCGGTGGGGACCGGGTAAAGCATGCCCAGAGCCCACCAGCGTGCCATGATGCGCTCTGTGGGGAGGGGAATGCAAAAGCGGGGCAGTGCGGGGACTCGGCACCCTGCGGGGGGCGGCAGGGAGATATCAGAGGGCACAAGGGCTCAGAGCAATTAGCCGTCGGGAAGCTCTCACCCTGAGGCAGGGGCTGTCGGTGTGTGCCCCGAGCAGGCTGAACCCATTCCCCGGCTGGAAGCGGCCCCCGACGGCGAAGGCGATGAGCGTGGAGTAGTTCCTGGTGACAAAGTACTGCGGGGAGGGGAGGTGCGGGGCAGGCCGTGAGGGCCGCGCTCCCCCCTCGGCCCCCAGCCCTCGGCCCCGGACCCACCTTGCAGGAGGGGCGGACGTCCCAGTGCTCCGTCTCCTTCAGCTCCTGGAAGCCGGCCTGCAGCAGGCGGCTTCGGCACTCGGCCACCACTGCGGGGAAGGCTCGGTCAGCCGGCGGTTGGTGCCGGCGGGGCGGCGGGGCGGCGGGGCGGCTCTTACCATGGTAGGGCGAGGGGCCGCGGTTGACGAACCTCACCAGCTCCTGCGCCGCCGCCTGCACGGCCTGCTTCGGGCCCACCGCCTGCGGGCACCGCCACCGCGGTCACGTCGGGAACCGCCCCGCTCCCCGAACCCCCGGGACCGGGCCGTGGAGTTCCCCCGCCCCTCCCGGTCCCGGGGGCGGCGCACGGCGGCACCGAACCCCCCCCGGCTCCGCCGCCGCCGCTTCCCGCCCGGTACCTGCATGGCCGCCGCCGCCGCCCCTCCTCGCGCCGCCCCGCGCCGCGCCGCGCGCCCCCTGCTGGCGGGGAGGACCGACAGCTCCGCGCCGAGGAAGGTCGTGGCGTAACGCAGCGCGGCGCTCCGTGTCCCCGTCCCCCAGCACCCCCCCGCCCCCCTCCCGCCAACGCTGGCGTGACCCCGGTAGCCCCGGATCTGTGCTCCCAACCCAGCACCTGCCTTACATCCCCCCCCCCAAAAAAAAAAATTGGAACGGGGCCCCCCTGCCTGGCACCCCGCCAGCGGACAGCTGGGGGGTTTCCATGCCAACCGCGGCCGCCGCAGCCAAACACGGGCCGTGCCGGATCCACCGCGCGCAGCCTCCTGCCGGGGGCGCGGGTGCGTGGGTCAGCTGCGGGCCCCCAGGTCAGGGGGTGCTCGCTGCACCGGCGGATGGATATGGGATCGGGGTGCCGGGGGTGCGGGTGAGTGGCGGGGCCGGGTGTGGCACCGCTGCAGTGGGCAAAGGGCAGCGCCTTGGCACGCTGCTGCTGATTCCCAGAGCTGCAGGGTCTTCCCGGAAAAGCTGCCAGTGGCTATTCCTGGGTGCTCCCTGACTCACCCTGCACCTGCTGCCCCGCGCCCCGTCGCTTCCCCACCCCGCAGCGCTCAGTGCGGCTGGGAGCCTCGCTGCAGGGCTCGTGGCCCGCCGCAGGGTTCCTGCGTGCGCCCATGGGTGTGCGGTGCCGAGGGGACCGGGGATTGCGGTGCCGTGCCCTTTCCCGTGGTTATAGGGCCGTGCGGCCGGAGCTGAGCCCCACTGGAAGGGGTTAAGGGCCAGGCAGCCAGGATGGATGTGCAAAGCTCCTGGAAGGGCCGCCCCCTTCTCTTGCAGCCTGCCTGCCCCCCCGGCACCCGCCCTGCCAGGATGAGCACGGGGATGGCAACCGTGCTGCTGCCGAGCCCCCAGCCCAGGCCACGTGTCCCTGCATGGGAAAGTGAAGTCAGCGCCCGGGCATTGCTGGAGGCTGAGCGCACAGCCGCCCTTACGCCAGCCGCCAGCCATGCGGTGGGATGGGGCGAGTGCTGCCTCATCTCACTGGTATGGGTGATGCCATGAAGGCCACAGAGATGGATGACCCAGCGTTCTCCTGGGCTGTGAGGGTGGCAAGTTATCCCACATCTATGTGGGCTGCCAGGTCAGCCGTGGGCATCCCCATGGCTTGTGGGACAGGTGAACATCACCAGCATCCCCATGGGTCACAACTAGATGTGGCTGATCAGTGCAGGCAGCACTGGATGTGGAGATGGAGGTGGTTGTCCCACAGCATCCACACTAGGCCCTAACAAGTGCCCCATAATGTCTCCCTGGACAAAGGTGAAAACATGTCCCACACACTCACATGGATCGAGGGGACCATGCCCTGTCTTCATACGGATTATGGGGTCAGCCAGCCACCCCAAGCATCTCCATGGCAATTGTGCCACACCCAGCATCCCCATGGCAATCAGGGACAAGCAGCCACCCCCAGCATCGCTAAACCTGGGGAGGGAGGAATGTGGACTGGGGCTGCTGTGTGTCCATGCTGGCAGCCTGGAGGGAGCAGCAAACAGTGGTCTGTGGCTTTTGGGGGCACCCAGGGCTCCATGGGACCCCAGCACACTGGCTGGGCTGCACTCCAGGCACAGAGGAAGAGTGATCTCCTATTTAGACAATAACACGCGCCGAAGAGAACAGGCGTCCGCTCCTTCCCTGTTAGGGTAAAGGCGCCTCAGAGGCTCGTGTCTGTAAAAGGAGCGGGACGGAGGGAGACGGCCGGGGGCCAGCGAAGTGGGGGGGACACCCTGGCTGCTCCTTTCTCATCCTCATCAGGAGGAGGCCAGGCAGGGCCCGAACCTGCCCGGCAGCACCGTGGTATGAGACTGAGTGGCAGCTGGTGCCCCATCCCTGCATCCCGCCTGGCTGCAGCCCCCAGTGCCCGCAGCCCCAGGGAGGCTGTGCCTGGATCCCCGCGTGCCTTAAATCCCGGGGGAGCAGCGGGGAGGGAGGGCCAGAGAGGAGGGCCGGCTGCGGGATGCAGCTGGCTTGGCTCACGGTGTTGTTTGACATTCTGGCTCCCGATGCCTTCATCCCGGGGCCCTGCGGGAGCTGGGGCCAAGCCAGCGCTGGGGATTGGGGCCCCGTTCCCAGGCTCCATCTGGGTCAGCATGGCCTGGGCTGGAGCCGAATGATGCTGAGCGTGGTGGGGGGTATTGTCTGGGGCATTGCCTCTGCTCTGGTCCACAACTGGAGGGACCATGCTAAGTTTGTCTCCAGTGCTGTGGAGTGGGACAAACCCAGCACGTGGCTGAGGACCCATCTGCCCACATCTCCACTTCTCGCTCCTCCCGCCTCCTTCCTGCACCATGGGGAAGGGAATTTCCTAAGAGGCGTCTGTCCCTCTGTCGGCCCCATGCCAAATGCAGGGCCTCTGCCCTGTGACGGTGTCCCGGAAGGCTGTAGGGCGGCCAAGGAAAGGCCACTTCAGAAAGTGCATTCCAGAGTGGGGTCAGCACCATACTGGGAGCCACTCCCCATGCACAGTGTCTTGACCCCAACCCTGACCCAGAGCAGTGGGATGGAGTCACAGGAAGGGACGACTGAGCAGTGGGGCTGTGCTGGTGTGGGGACCCATGTGTCCCTTCACATCTCAGCCACGGGCTGATGCATGGGGTCAGAGATGAGCTGGGCATGGTCAGAGCAGGGAAGGGGGGCAGAGGGAGGAAGGATGCTGTATGTTTTTCCATCTTCTCCTTCTCGTCCCTCAAGCCCTCCCTTACACAATGTCCCCCCCGCTGGGATGAAACAGCCCCATCTGGAAATACCTTCCCTTTTAAAGTCAGGCTCCGCCGGGCAGTGAGCACCGTCCAGGAAGCCACGGTGTTATTCTGCGTCTGGGCAGCCTGGAGGGACTCCAAACAGAGGGAGGGTCTGGGGGGCACAGTCCAGATGCGGGACCCTGACCACCTGCCCGCATTCACTGCTCCCAGCCCCTCACTGCCTCCAGGCTGTAGTGCTGAGCCCAGGCACCTCTTGTTGCATGCATGGGGCTGGGAGGTGCAGGGCTGAGCGTTGCTCCTGCTGCTGAGTCACCCTGTGCCCAGTGGCACAACAGTCCCCTGTGCAACAGTGTCCTGGGGACAGTGGTGCAAGGACCATGCCAGCTCCTGAAGCAGCCTGGTTTGGGTATGGCAGGGGGCATTGTGTGGGCAGTGGGGCCTGGGGAGCAGGGGGCCTCCCAGCGTGGCCACCCCAGAAGTGCAAGCAGCAGCAGCTGTCTTTTCCCAGGGCTCAGGCATGCTAACACCTGCATGGGGGGTGACAGTGACAAGGAGGAGGGCAGGGTCCCCATCCATGTACCTGGCACAGAAAGGGTTAAGAGGGTGCCTCCCCAGCTATAAATACCACTGATGTCCCACGCGGATGAGTATGAGGCTATTTTGGTTGGGTGCCTGCTGCTTCGGGAATGTGCCAGAGCCAGAACCCGGGAGTGACGTCACCATCACTGGGCTGCTCTGCACCCCAGCACCTGCTCTGGGTCACTCAGTACCCCCTCGAGGGTGCCCAGCCCCATCTTGGACCCCTGTGTGGGCTCAGGGTGGTGGTAATTCCAAGCACGCTCAAGTCAGGGGCCCCCACACTGCTCCCTTCCTGTGTCCCTTCCCTCTGAGGGCATGTCCCATGGTGGGGATGGCATCTGGCCCCACAGAGATCTGAGCCTGGTACTCTCGCCATGGGGCAAGTTGGGATGCTGCTGGGGTGCATAAGGCCAGTTTAGGGAATGTGCCCCACTAGGCTATGGGGTTTGGGCTCCAGAAGTGGAAATGTACTGAGTCCACTTCTTACTCTCTGGCATCAGCCCAGCTGTCCGTCTGACACTCCAATGGGGGCACTGTGCCCCAGCTGGGGTCAGGGCAGTGCTGGGGGGGATCCCCATCCACCTGCCCCCCATCCCTTCCCTTGATATCCACAGCAATATCGCCCAGGAAGGGGGAATGTGCTGAGAGGACTGTGGCACCCAGGGGGACCCTAGGGGGGCTGTGAGCCATCAGGGGACTATTGGGAGGCCACGGCCCAGCGGTGCCCACAGGTGAGTGCCGAGGGCGGGGGTTGGCAGCCGTCCCCTCCAGCAGCATCCCCCAGCTGTCCCGCAGCAGGAGGGGCCGGTGATGTCAGCAGGATACAAATAGCAGCGGCGCAGATCGACTCCCGACGCCTCGCCGAGCTCCGGCCGCTCGCCAGCCCTGCTGCCTGCTCCCTGCTCCCTGCCGCCGCCTCACCGCCACCATGAGCCAGTCGTACTCCTCCAGCCAGCGGGTCTCTTCCTACCGCCGCACCTTTGGTGGCGGCACCTCGCCGGTCTTCCCCCGTGCCTCGTTTGGGAGCAGGGGCAGCGGCAGCTCTGTCACCTCCCGTGTCTACCAGGTGTCGCGCACCTCGGCCGTGCCCACCCTGTCCACCTTCCGCACCACTCGTGTGACACCGCTGCGCACCTACCAGAGCGCCTACCAGGGGGCCGGCGAGCTGCTGGACTTCAGCCTGGCCGATGCCATGAACCAGGAGTTCCTCCAGACCCGCACCAATGAGAAAGTGGAGCTGCAGGAGCTCAACGACCGCTTCGCCAACTACATTGAGAAGGTGCGCTTCCTGGAGCAGCAGAATGCGCTGATGGTGGCCGAGGTGAACCGCCTGCGGGGCAAGGAGCCCACGCGCGTGGCCGAGATGTATGAAGAGGAGCTGCGGGAGCTGCGGCGCCAGGTGGACGCGCTCACCGGGCAGCGGGCGCGCGTGGAGGTGGAGCGTGACAACCTGCTAGATGACCTGCAGAAGCTCAAGCAGAGGTGAGGGGGCCCTTCCCTCTCCGATCCATCCTGGATGGCTCCAGCCCTGGGTAGACCCTTCTGGCATCCCCCTGGGTGCTCACCACCGTGGCCCTGCCGCTCCATCCCCTCACCCCTTCACTTCTCCCAGGGTGTCTCCAGCTGGGCACCCATCCGCAGGGCACACGGCAGGGCCAAAGCCTTGGCACTATGTCTGCAGGTCTCGGGAGGGCGTGGGGTTACTAAGCCATGACACAGAGAAGCCGCACACCAGCCCTTTGGAGGTGGTCAGGGAGCACCTAGTGGGAGGATGTCCCCAGCAGCAGGAGGTGTCCCTTGCACTCTTGTGCAGTGATGGCACAGGATCTCTGGAGCCGGGGATCAGGGGGCCCTGTTCTTCACAGCAAGAAGAGCTCATGGCTGATCTTAGCCCTGATGGACAGATAGACAGATGTACAGAAGCAGGGAGGGCTGTGGGGTGTGTGTGGGGATTCTGCTGGCTCCGGATGCGAGGGAGGGAGGGGAGGAAACGGCTGCACTTCCACAGGCCAGCAGTGCTCCCGGCCTGCTGTGGGTGCTATGGTGCAGCAGGAGCTGAAGAGGCTTCCAGGCTCTGTAGGGATGCCGTAGGATGGGGATGAGGCTGGGTCCAGGGGGAATGGCCACTGGAATGAGGGACACTGTGGTGCAACCAGCACGGGGCTATCAGGCAGCACCTCTGGTCCTGAGGTCCGGGTGTTGGCTGCTGTGACATCATGGGGATGTGTGCAGGGGAGGTTGGGGTCCTCATCACCAAGGGATGACCCAGCAAGAGCAGCAGCTTGGGCTGGAGCTACTGATGCTGTGAGGCTGATGGCGGTTGGCTGTCCTGCCACCCAGCTGCGCTGCTTCTGTAGGACGACCCTGAATGTCAGGGGAGGAGCAGGGCACAGGACAAACGGGTGTCAGGTTCCTGCACTGCTGTGCCAACACAGACAAGCACCTCTGTCCCCTTGAGGCTGTGAGCTGCAGCCTAGGGCATGCAGCCCCCTCCCTTGTCACAGTTCCTGGGCTGACCTCCATACCCACAGCATTGTGGAGACCCCAAAACCCACTGTCTCACTCTGGCTCCCCACATTCTGAGCCAGGTGCTCAGCCCGTCCTGCTGTCCCCATGAGTGACTCAGCCAGTGGCAGCCTCTCAGGACCCTGTCCCCCAGCTGCTGGCCACTCGTCCCTATAAGGGCTGGGGCAGTGAGCATGACACCGAGCTGACCTCATGCCTTTGTGCTCCCGTTGCCGTTGACTATAATAGGGAATGGGAGGAAGAACCCCTGGCCCCCAGCCAGCCCTCTCTCCGCCCGCTGGGAGTGCAGGACAATCTGCTGTGTTCCCACCAGCCACGCTGTGCTTGGGGACAGCAAGAAGAAACACCAATACTGGGGGACAGGGGTCTGTTCGGGTGTCCCCAAATGCCTCCTTCTCTGCTTCCAGGCTGCAAGAGGAGATCCAGCTGAAGGAGGAGGCTGAGAACAACCTGGCTGCTTTCAGAGCTGTGAGTAGACACATCCCCACGCTGCCTGGCCACCTCTCTCCTCCTTGCCCCCTCCTCAAGCAACCAGTGCCCATCACTAGAGCATGGCTGTGGGCACAGCTTTGCCATTTCCAGCCTTGGCTGGTAGTCCCTGTGCAACCCGAGGGTGCCTATCACCACCCCTAACCCCACTCTCTGTGTTCCAGGATGTGGACGCAGCTACGCTGGCACGCATTGACCTGGAGAGACGCATCGAGTCCCTGCAGGAGGAGATTGCCTTCCTCAAGAAGGTGCACGAAGAGGTAGGTATGGGGCGGTCCCATGGGCATGGCTGGGGCTGGGGAATGGAGCAGGGAATGGGGTCCTGACACGCCCCTTTGTGTCCCCAGGAAATCCGCGAGCTGCAGGCTCAGCTACAGGAGCAGCATATCCAGGTGGAGATGGACATCTCCAAGCCCGACCTGACAGCCGCGCTGCGGGACATCCGCGCACAGTACGAGAGCATCGCCGCCAAGAACATTGCCGAGGCTGAGGAGTGGTACAAATCCAAGGTGTGGGGCTGGGGACGGGCTGGGGATCGGTGGGTCCGTCCCCATGACAACATCTGCTCACCACATCCTCTCCACAGGTGTCTGACCTGACGCAGGCAGCCAACAAGAACAACGATGCCCTGCGGCAGGCCAAGCAGGAGATGCTGGAGTACCGCCACCAGATCCAGTCCTACACCTGTGAGATCGATGCCCTCAAGGGCACGGTGAGCCATAGCAGCACAGAACAAACCCCGGGCTCCCCAGGAAGGACTTTAGGGTGCCCCAGAAGCGCTCCATGTGCCACCCCTCTGCTGACGCACACCACTGTCCCCCCAGAATGACTCGCTGATGCGCCAGATGCGGGAAATGGAGGAGCGCTTTGCGGGGGAGGCCGGCGGGTACCAGGACACTATTGCGCGGCTGGAGGAGGAGATCCGGCACCTGAAGGATGAGATGGCCCGGCACCTGCGCGAATACCAGGACCTGCTCAATGTCAAGATGGCCCTGGATGTGGAGATCGCCACCTACCGCAAGCTGCTGGAGGGCGAGGAGAACCGGTGAGCGGCAGGGGAAGCAGGACAAGGTGGGGACGTGGTTTTGGGGTGATTGGCGCTGAGCTCTCCCCTCTGTGTCCGTTCAGGATCAGCATCCCCATGCACCAGACCTTTGCCTCTGCTCTCAATTTCCGAGGTGAGTTGGGCTGAACCCTCGGGGGTCCCGTTGCTAGGCTGGGGGAGGACGGGGGAGGGGCACACGAGGTGTTTGGGTGAGGTGGGGCCGGGGCTTCTGGAAACCCTCGGCCCCAGCCCCAGTGCCATCTTCCCATGCCACCTGTCTGTGTGGTCGCTGTCATCCTTGTGTCCCCCACCCTACAGAGACCAGCCCAGACCAGCGTGGCTCCGAGGTACACACCAAGAAGACAGTGATGATCAAAACCATCGAAACTCGTGATGGAGAGGTGAGCACCGCAGGGAGACAGATGGGCGGTGGGGATCGGGGACATGGCATCATCTCACGTTCCTTTCCCTCAGGTGGTGAGCGAGGCGACCCAGCAGCAGCACGAGGTGCTGTAGAAGACTCTGACCCGGTGCCCAGCCGCCCTTTTGCCCCCCCCCAAGACCTTACTCCCCCCCGACACGGCCGCCTCCGGGCACGGCCCGGGCTTCCCCCGCACCCCCGGGCTCTCTCCTTCGGCTTCGCAAGGCTTCGCAGCTAGCGCCAGGATCAGGGCCGGGCCGGGGGGCGGCAGAGAGGGACGGAGGGGACAGGCAGGAAGGGGTGGGGGGAGCAGGTGGTGGCCTCGGGTCCCAGCAGCGGGTTCTGCATCCCCCCCGCGCCCCGCAGCCCCCCCCCCCCTTCCGCTCGGGGGCGGTCCCGCAGGAGCAGGAGCCGTCTCCCCGCACGGCACCGCAGCCCGCCTCGGAGCTGGCGTTTCTCCTGGGTGGGGCTGCAGCGATGCCGGGGACGGGGAGAGGCTGGGGTGCTCCGGGGGCCGGGGCTGTCCGCTCCCCCCCACCGCTGCCCTAGAGGCAGCCCCGTCCGGGGGCGGGTGGGGGGAGAGGCTGCGCGGGGACGGGGCTGGCTGAGCCGAGAGGAAACCCGTAGGTGGACACAGGAAAGAGCAGGAGTGAGTGAGTGGGAGAGAGGGGGCAAAGAGAGAGAGGAGCCGGAGAGAGGCCCGGGGGCCAGGGCCGGCGACCCCACCCCTCGCCCCACCGCACCCCCACCCCACCGCGTGTACGTGACTGCCGGCGGCTGAAATAAACAGAGGAGCATCGCCCTGCCTCCAGTGCATCTATGGGGGGGGGGACGCGTGGGAGGGGAGGGGGACGCGTGGGAGGGGCAGGGGGTGGTGCACAGAGGGACATAGAGGGATATTCAGGTACCAGGACTGCAGCAGAGCCCGTCCCCGAGGTGAGCTGAGCCTTGAGCAGGCTCAGAGTGGCTCTGGGATCCCCATATTCTGCTGGGGCCCTCTGCCTGCAGAGAGGTGTCCACCATGCCAAAACCAGCCCCACTGGGCTGGCCCCCAGCACACGGAGGGACGCTCCGTGTTCCCCCATCAGGGTCACAACGTGTTGAGGTGGCTCTCAGCCGGTGCTGCCCCTCTCTGCCCTCACCGAGCCCAGTGGGATGTTTCAGCGACAACAACCAGGTGTTCTCAAGCTGCTGACACCGGCGGGGACAGGGCTGCCTCCAGAGAGGCAGCACAGCTTCCTGTCTTTGTGAGGACTCCCCTCTTTTGGCTGCAGGACCAAAGAGAGGACTGTAGGGCATTCAGACCTCAAGATCTGTGTCCAGCAGGTGGCCCTGTGACATCGAGGACTGCCCTGGGGACAGACGGCGCCACCAGCCACTTCCCTCCCTGCCTAGCTGGTGGAGCCAGGGCTCTGCCTTCTGCTCTGCCCCCACCTTACTCATCGCTGCCACCCTCTTGAAGCCCCCTGCACCGCAGCTGCCCCAACGGCTGCCCTGTAATAGTTGTTCCCTCTGCCACCCCTGAGGCTGGGGACAAAGTGGGGAAGGAGCAGCTCTAGGCACTGAGATGCAGCAGAAGAGGCCCCAGGGCTCTCATGGGCTTTTTTTTCTCTGGTTCTGCTGGGGTCTGCCCAGGTACTTTGCAGCCCCAGGTGTGGGTAGCGGGGTCCCCAACCCTAGCATGTCCCAGGGCATCGCAGCTGCTCCCCTACATGCAGAACGTCGGTGCTGGTGCTGTGCCACTAATGAGCTGCCTTTGTGCTGGTGGCCACTGGCTCTGCCAAAGCCAGCCAGGCTCATTCACAGCAGGCGAGCAGCGTGCCATATCGTTAACGTCCCGCTCACCCAGATTTACAGCCCCTGGAGAGGGCGGCTGGGGCCAGGTGATGAGATGTGTGCCATAAATCCAGAGCCAGGGAAGCCCTGCCTTGCCTGGGGGTGGCGAGGCGCTGTGTGGCACTGGTAGCCCTGTCTGCTGGCTCCGGAGATGCACCCCAAAGCCCATAGCCCTCATTGGGGATGGAGTGCAGAGCCCAGATCCTGTCCCAGTTCACCACAGGGTCTTGTGTTGCAGGAAGCATGACGGTGTCCTTTCCCTCTGCATGCCACCAGGGTCTCTGTGTCCCGATCCGGTGACATGCCTGGGAATGGGGAAGGTGGGGGGGAAGGCTGGTTCCCCTCTGGCCTCACTGCTAATATGGAAAGGTGCTGGCCCCTTTCTATCTTTGCAAGCGGAGCTGGGCTGCAGAGCTGCGTGGCGGGCGCGGAGAGGGGGAGCCTGGCCAAGGAATGTGACATATCAGAGGCAGCTGCCACTTCAGGAGAGGGGGCAGAGGGAACGCAGCTCTGTGGGGGCCGTGCGGGACGGGTGAGGGGGGGGACGTCAGGGCCCAGCGGCAGGGCAGCACCGGCACCGTGGGACCCGCACGGGGCAGCGGCGGAGCAGGTGCCAAGGTGTAGGGTGGGCAGGGGTTGTGGTGGAGCATGGTGCATGGGTGCTGCGCTGGGTGAGAAGCGATGCGGTGAGCGGCAATCTGAGCCCCCAGCCTAAAAATAGTACCCAGCTTGCCCACGGCACCACGACCTTCGGGGCTGTGGCCGGCCTGGGGGAGGCTGTGAACCAGACGGCACCTGGAGCAGGGGACCGCCTCGCTGCCGGCACCCCCTGGTGTGCACCAGGAAGGAAACCGGGGCGTGGGACTGTGGCACTGGGGAGGTGAGGAAAGGAAAGCAAGCAGCATGCACCGGGCACAGACACGTGGCGGCACCAGCGGGGCCAGTGGGGAGCCTGGGCGGGTGATGGGGAGAGCCCCTCCGAGCCCCGGCATCCCCCCAAAGCGCGCCAAGGTCACAGCGGAGCAGGGGACGGCTGAGGAGGGCCCCACTCGCCTGGCAGCACCGGCCTTCGTGCGGAAGCTGAAGAACGCAGCCATCGGCACTGGCTGTGACATCCGACTGCGGGTGGTGGTGGTGGGGAACCCCCGGCCCAACCTGCGCTGGTACCACAATGAGGAGCAGCTGGCCCCACGCGGGGAGGAGTACGGCACGCTGTGGATACGGGACAGCACGAAGGAGGATGCCGGTGTATATACGTGTGTTGCTGAGAATGAGCGAGGAGAGGCCATGACCAGTGCCGTGCTGGCCATCATCGACATGGAAGGTAAGGGCCACAAGGCCATCGGCACCGCTGCTCCACCACCACGGTTCCAGCATCCCCACCAGAACTGCTTCCCCATGATGAAGGCAGTGGCAGTGCTTCACAGGCTTTCCCCACACGGCGTGCCCAGGGCCTGGCTGAGCTTGAGCTGTGCCATGTCTGACTGCCATGGGCTGGGATCACCGGTACTGGCAGCACCAGGGCAGCTCTGCAGCTGGGGAGCGAGCATGTGGCTGCAGAAGCCTCTGCCAGGCAGGGTAGGATGCCAGGGCGTGGAGGTGTTGGAGCATGTGATGGTGAGCTTGCATGGGGCAGCAGGAGAGAGAGATTGGTCATGTTGTTTGGGTGTACGGCACCCCTGGTTTCCCTGCATCAGCCACCCCCGTGCACCAGTCCCCATGAGCACAAGTGGCTGTGATGCCACCGCTGCAGCTGTAGCAGTGGGGCTGCACTGGGGGCACCAGTGCTGCACGGAGGGAACTGAGACCCCCAAGTGTGGGGAAGCAGGGGGAGGAGCCTGAGGGATGAAGGAGGAACTTACGCATGTAAGTAGGCAGGGCCTGGTGGTTAATTAGCAAGAGAGAAGGGCCAGCATCAGCTTGATCTTCAAAGCACCATGGCTGCCTTATGCTCAGCATTATGTGGGGTGTGCATGGGGCATCTGGCTGCAGTGGGGGCCATATCCTGAACAGAAGGGGGTTTGTCACCTCAGGGCAGTGCCACCTCCCTGGAACACTGAGGTGCTACCAGGACTGCCTGGCTGGAGGTGTTGGGCAGCAGTGTCAACGTGTGAGGGTGGCTATGCCAAACACTGGGGTTGTGGGTGAGGAAAGCATCAGGGTTGTGCTGCACGGGGCAGCTGTGAAGAAGAAGCATTGCTCTGTGTGGGGCTGGGTTGCTGGGGAAGCACCACTTCCCCAGCATTCCTATTGGTGGTGAGCCTGGAGGTAGAGCACAAAAGTGTGCAGGAGCTGTCCTGCCCTGCAGTGGGGATGTGTGGTCACTATGCATCACACCTTTGGGGTCAGTGGCGCTGTGGATTGTGATGGGGGCACAGAGTGGTGCTTCATCTCTCTGTCACTCTGACCTGCAGTGTGTCTCTGCTCAGAGCTGCCTGATTTCCCCAGGTGCTCGTTCTCATTGTGCTGACACATGCCTCCCTGCTCCCGATTCCCAGCCCTCGCAGCCACGTTTCTGGAGCAGCCTCAGGAGGCACAGAGCAGCCAGGGCTGTGGGGTGAATGTCACCCTGCCCCAGGTGCTCTCATGTGCTGTGTTCAGCAAACAGCCACCCAAAGCCAGCCCTGGGGCAGGGTTGTGGCTCTGCCCTGCTTCGGGGCACAGCAATCTCTGCATGGTGCCATGTCCCTATCCTCTGCCTTTTCTCCGTAATGTGTGAACTGAGCTGCAGCTCTCCGTGGGGCTGACAGCTCTCTCAAGGTGGCTCAGGTCACTGCTGGGGGGGCTCCGTACTGCCCAGCTCTGTGCTCAGGTCCTCCTGCACTGGCTCTGCATTCCCCCCTGCTCGCATGAGCCCGATTTAGCTCCTCTAATCCCTTGCCCTGAATCTGTCGCTCCACCCCACTAATGATTTTCTGCTGCTCTTCTCCCAGGTCCCTTGAGTGCGTCGGTGCCTGGCACGGGGAGCAGGGAGTGTGCATGAGGCCAGGAAGGGCTCCAGGGGTCCCCACCATCGGCTCCTTGCCCACTAATGCCATATCACTTCCCAGTTGTACCTCCTGCCTTTTTCGCCATGAGCCAGCTTAAATCACCTCTTCCAAACCCCACTGATCTCCTGCTAGAGAGCCCAGCCTCCCTAGCTGTGCCAGCAATGAGCGATGCCGAGACTGCGTCTTATTTCAGGGTTGGATTTGTGCGTCTTCAGTGCCCAGCACAGGGTCCTGCTCCTCACTTCCACCTGCACTCAGCAATCAAAGCGCTGTGTAACCTTGCCTCTGTAGGACGGTCTGGGTGCAGGAACAGGGAGGTGGATGAAGCAGTCCATACGTAATGCTCTCTGCATGGTGCTCCCTGCGTGATAATCCTGCATGGTGATACCTGCCCTGTGCAGCCCCTTCTCCTTGGTGCAGTGGGATGAAGCCTGCTTGCAGCAGAGTGCAAGGCATGGGATGTGTCCTGGGGACTCAGCACATTTTGGCACCGCTGTGCAGCTCCATGGCAGTGGTCCCAACACCTCCGTGCCCTCCCTGATTCCCAGTTTCCCCACAGCTATGGTGTACGAGGCTATGGCTGGTGGTGCTGATGGCACTCTACTTGGGACAGCCATGCTGACAGTGTCTCTGGTGGCCCAGCACCTCACACCGTTTATCTCGGTGCCTAATTTTAGGCCCTTACTCTGCAGAGCTGTGCCTGTGCCCAGTGCCAGCTGCCCCTTTCTCCAGAGCCCCTGCCAGCCCTCCTGAGTGCTCTGCTCGCTCAAAGCCAGACACAGCCTGCAGCCTCCCCTTGCTGTCACCTTCTCTGGGCACTCTCTGGGGCTGCCTCAGTTTCCCCATGCTTTTGTGCCCACTCCAGCCCCTGGCATGCCATGGTGTGGGCAGTGTGCCTGGCTATGTCTCACCAGAGCCTGGCACAGCTGCAGTGTGTCCCCAGGTAGGGCTGTGCATGGGGACAAAGCCCTTTGGGATCTCCTGGCTCTGTCTCATGCCACCAGGGTGCAGGGTTTACTCTGAAGCTGTGCTGCTGGTCCCCTTTGGGGCTCTGGGAACAGGCAGGGGAGCAGCATGCAGCTGTCCAGTCAGTCACCTCCACCCCTGCCATCTCTCCTGCTGTCGGGGGGTTATTTTTGCTGAGGAATGTGCCATCCCCTCGGATTCTCGCAGGCTGTAGGGTTTGTGTTACACATGAGAAGCCGAGACCCGGGCCCGAGTGTGGGTAAATATAGCACAGCTTCTGGGGGCTGTGTGCAGGGCCGCGGCCCCTTCCTCCTCCTGGTGCGGCCCCCCAGTTCCCACTACTGCCTGCTCCCCTCCTGCTGGTGTGTGCCATGCCCTGGTGGCACTGGGAGGGCTTTGCCCCTCTCCCCACACCCTCTGTGCCCAGTGCCTCAGCAGCAGGGCTGGCACAGTGGGTAGGAAATGTCCCCTCCTGTCTCACTCTGTGCTCAAGCAACCCAGCCAAGGTCACACTGTGTCCCTGTGTCCTCAGCCTGCAGTGGGCACCGTGTGCTCAAGCATCTTTCTATCAGCAGCAAGGGGATGCTGGGGAACAAGGGTGGCTGTTCCCGCACACAGGCTGTGCCATGAGCAAGTGTCAGTGTTGCATGTGGCACGTGGCAGGGACAGGATCTGTGCCAGGGTGCATGGAGGACACCCAGCGAAGCACTTTTCTTTAGGGGTGGCACCAGGCTGAAAGGGACATTGGTGTCCCCAGGCTCCAGCAGGAGATCCCTTCTGTGCCAGCTCTGCCACTTGTGTGCTTCGCCTGACGCACGGGGTCTCCACGGAAACCCCACAGCATCCCTTGGATGGTGGGGTTGTCAGCAACGTCGTACGAGCAGCTCCCTTTGTACCCGCTAATTTGCAAGTTATTATGAAGCCATGACAAGCTCCACGCTGGGAGTCGTGGGCTGGGAGGGGGAGTGCAGAAAAGCAGCCGGTGCTGCCAGGCATCGTGGTGTGCATGCGGCAGTGCCACGCAGCGCCGGTGCTAAGCGTTGTGCTGTTGTCATCTGTGTTGGGGTGCGCCGAGGACCCCCGGCACTGAGCGGTGCTGAGCGCAGGAGTGGCGAGCAGCTCCGTGACTCTGGGCAGGGGGCTCGGAGCCCCGCATCCCGCATAGCCAAAGCCTTCAGGAGGGCAGAGGGGTGCGGGTTGTGTGCGTTCCCCATCCCGAGGTGCCTCCGCCACCTGTGCCCTGACCGTCCCCCGCCGCTGTCACTGCGTGCCAGGGCTGGCAGGAGGCGGAGGCGGAGGCAGGCGGGGGAAGGATGGAGGGAGGAGCACTCCAGTGATGCTTCATGCTCACAGCCCCAGCCCTCCCGAGAGCCCAACCTGGCGAGCCCCAGCCTCTCCCTCCGCCCTCCCCGGGAGGATGCTGGGGGCTCCACCGGGGCGCTGACAGCGGGGACACCCCCAGTTGCGGGCTGCCGCGCTGCCGGGCCTGAGCGGCAGTGGCCGCGCCGCCGGGGCTCTGCAGAAGCATGAAGAAGATCTGGGTGAAGAAGCGCTTCCAGGTAAGGGCTGCGCGCTGGTGAGCGCACGGAGGAACGGGGGTGAGGTGAGGGGCGGGGGAAATAGCGGGAAGCGGGTGCGCGTCCATCCTGGGTGGGGAGGGGACGAGTCCGGCCCTGCGCTTCTCCCCCCCCGGGCTTATCCCACCGCCAGCCCCGCCCGCAGAGCCGCCGGTTCCACGCAGCAGTGCCGGGCAGGTGTTCAGCATCGCCTTTGCCAGCACTGCTGCGAGCCCATGGTGGGGGTCCTGTCCCCTCCCTGTCCTCCGGAGCCAGTGGATGCGGCTGCATGGCTCCCCCCGGCCCCGCCGCCGGTGGTCACGGAGCTGGAGATGAGGCTTTGCATGCGTCATCCCCTCCGCGTCAGGAGCATGCCTGGCACAGCAGAGATCCTCCGCGGGCCTCTCCGCACGCTCCGCCGAGCGAGGAGCAAGGACGTCACCAGGCCTCGGTGGTGGGGGGAGGATGGGGGCATCCTGAAAAGAACCCCCTTGTAGGGCTCACAGCAGCACCCCACTGCTACACCCCACATGGGTGCATGGCCACCCTGCTGTCACCTTGCTGGGTGTCCCCACAGTCCCCACCCGGGGGTGCAGGATGGGGACATGGATCCCCCAGAATACTGTGGGGAGGTGACAGCTCTCCTCAGGTGTGGGGCATCATCTTCCCTGGGGACAGCACCTGGCTGCCCCATCTGCCCTTGGGAACAGCTTGTGTGCCAGGGCATGGTCCTGCTATGCTGGCTGAGTTCTGGGCACACCACACGGGCCGCCCACTGCCTCCCTGCTTCCCCTTGGCCCTACTCCCCGTTGGCTTCACAATCGGCAACACCAGTGCCATGTTGCTTGGCTCCATGTGCCAGGAGAGGGCTGTGCTCTATGGCCCCAGGAGCCCCACTTGCCCCATGGCCACAGCTATAGGGGTGGACAGCCTCCTGGCAGGACCCTGCATGAGGAGGGTGGGTCTATGTAGGCACTGGGGCAGTGAGGCAGGGCCAGGTCCTACCGCACCTCACTGTGTGGCAGGGCTGAGGCTGGATGCTCATCTCCACGGGCTTTTCTCCCCTTCTCTGTGGGGGCAGGGTGGGCTCCAGGGGCTCCCCTATACTGTTTCCTAGGCTGAAAATGAACCCCCAAGTAGGGTGCATCACTGCTGGTGGAATTGCCCAGATCTCAGCCCAGTGGGGTTTGTCCCAGGCTGCTCCTGTAACCTCCTGCCCCCTTTCTGTCCCCCTCTTTGAAAGCAGAGTCTGCTGCTTGGAGGTGACCCTGCATCACAGTGTCTGGGGGATGCTGCTTTCTGAGCCGTGGGTGGGTGCCATGCCCCAAGGGGTCCTGTTGTAGAGCAGAGGGCTGGGGCTCACCCCCCTCTGTAGCTGTGGGCCCTACCCTGCTGGGTGCAGTCACCAGATCTGGTGGGAGCTGATGGCGCCAGTCCCCGGGGAAGCCGTGAGCACACCCGATAATGGCACTCAATTGCATTTTCATTTTTTAATGGGGGAATTATCCGCCGATGGTGCAGTTAATCACTCATCTATCTTTCCCTGGCCTGGAAGGCGGGCTGCAAGCCAGAACCAGCACAGGCAGTCGGGGAAAAAAGGTGAAGCCTGGCTCAGCCTGGCTCAGCCTGAATACAAATGTGTCTCGTGCAGCCACTGCCCTCCGGCCAGCACCATATGCTGGGAGGAGGCAGTGGGAGCCCCCTTTGTGCTGCCCACTGGCACCATGGGGGCTGCAAAATGAGCATGTTGCTGTTGTAAAGACATCTGACTGCTGGCTGTGCTTGGCTGTCTGTCTGCCCCTGGGGCTGTCTGTCCCTGGGGACTGTCTGTCGTCCATCCCTGAGGGCTGTCTGTTCATGAGCTTGTCTAGAAGCTGCAGGATGGCTGAGAGGCTCTGGGAGAGTCCCACTAAGGCTCCACAATGGGCAGCAAGGGCACAGGCTGCTGTTGTCCCAGGAAGACTCTGCTACCCAGCTGGGCTGGGAGCAACATGGGGTGCTGGCAGCCCAGCCCTGCTGCCTGCCCACCACATCTCCTGTCCTACCTGCCTGCATCAGCATGGCAGCCAGGTGGCCCTTGGCAAGCAGATGCCCAACCCCGAGCTACAGTGCATAGGGGGACAAGGAGCTGGCAGGGTGCTGCTGGCACCTCTGCCCCACACTGCCATCCTGCCTGCCCAGACGGCGAGGCTCCCACGCCTCCCGCCCTGCAGGCTGGTCATCTCATGGCACTTATGCCAAGAAGCCTCTCTCACAGCTGGCACAGCCACCACCACGCTGGGGGTTGCTGTCCCCGCGCTGGGCCCATGCCCATGGCTGAGTCTGGGCCAGTGCCTGGAAGACGCTTGGCTGGCTCATTCCCTTTGCTGGCGTGGGCAGCATCTTCGAAGGGGCTGTGGAACATTTGGGCACCCGCCCGGGCGAAGCTGCTGGCTGCAGGCAGCGGGACTGGCGTGCACCATGTCACCCCTGGTTGCAGGAGGGGAGCAGCACCAAGAGGTGTGCGTGTGTGTGCGCTGGTGGGCATGCACTGCACGTGTCCACCTACACCCGTGCACGGCTGTGTGCGTGGGGTGTGTGCCTGTAGATACCTTGGGGGCGTGCAGCTGGGGGTGTGCGTGAGGCTGTGCTGTGGATAATGCTTTCTTCTCTTTTTCTTTGCAGAAAACCGGCCACTCGCGGCGCTTTGGTCGCTTCACGCATGGTGCGTTGAGTTACCAGGATTTGCCCTCCCTGCTGGGATGGGGTCTGGCCCCCCCGCAGTATCAGGGAGGGGATAGTGAGCAGGGGCTGCACAGGGCTGGGCACAGGGGTTAAGAGGCTCCTGGTGTGTCCTGTGAGCGTGCCTTTGTCCTTACAGCTCCAGGGGCAGGGGTGCTGCTGGGGAGCTGGGTACATGGTGGCAGGCAGTCTGCTTCAATGGCAGTGATGAGACAGTTGGCAGTCTGCTGGGCTGCACCAGCCCAGCTGGGGAGGGAATAGCACTGTGGGCCCCGACTGGGCTGTGGTGTGTGATGACAGGGCTGGAGGGCAGGGGATGTTTCCTTTGTCAAAGGGTTCTGCAGTAACAGCTTGTGATGGCTTGCATAGTGGTGAGGAGGAAATGGTGACCCTTGGTATCTATGCGGGTTTGCTTTCCTGGGAAGGAACAGTGCAGTGGCTCTGCACTGACTTGGCCACAACTGTGCCTGGGCACACAGTTCCCCACAGATTCCCTGAGAACAGCACTGATGCTCTCCCAGCCAGAACCACATTGTGGGGCACAGCAGCACCTCTGAATACTTGCTGTAGGGGAGACTGGGGATGCAAAGTGCACATCAGGTCTGATGCAGCATGTGTGCCCCCAGGCACACACATCCAAGTGTATCAGCACCTTTAGGAGTGCCCACCTGACACAGGGGACAGCTGGAGCAGCAGCAGGTACAGGAGCTGGCTGCTGTGCAGGCAGAATGTGACCATGGTGTGGGGAGGGGGACGATGCCATGTGCTTTACAGGAGGGATTCAGGGAAGGGGAGGCTGAATGTGGTGCTGATGATGTAGTGACTGTGTGTGTTAGTGAATTTGTGTAGGGAAGGCTGGGGGGTGCCAGACCCTTGGCCCCTGCCATATGGAAGGGTAAGGCACCAGGCCCTGAACCAGGCAATTGGCCAGCCCTAGCCCCATCCTTGGCCTCTAAGGCCAGCACATGGTGCGAGGCTCTCTGAACTGGCATGGCCTGCCCAGCTGCTGCCCTGGCAGGTCAGTGCCTCATGGTAGTGCAGGGACAAGCTGGGGACAAAGTCCTCCCCAGTGCCCCACGCGTCTCCGCAGGCCGGGCCGATAACCGGGTGTTGATGTCTCTCTCTCTCTTGCTGCCCCTATGGAAGCGAAGTTTTCCGCTCCTGCAGGAAGCAAAGCTACGGTAGGAAGATGCCTGCCTCATGCCAGCCCTGCTCCCAGATGGGGCTGTGTGCCCCCAGCGTGCCTCCCTGTTGCAATGCCACCACTGTCCCCCTGTCTCTATCACCTAGTTACATCCTCCTTCCCCTGCATTTCCACCACCACCACCATCCCTTCTCCTGCCTCTATCCTACATAGCATCATGCCACTCCTGTCCCATGGTCTTTCCAGCCTTCATCCTGCCTTTCCTGCCAGCAGCCTGTCTCTTCTGTGTCCCCCATGTTACAGTTATCCCTCTCCTACCCTTGCTCTTCTGCTGTCCAGAACTGCCTGTGCACTGTTCATCTGCCACTGGAGCTGGTGGGTCTGTGAGGAGCAGTGCCAGCCTGGTCCTCGTGTCCCCTCACCCTTTGCTCTTCCCCCACAGACTCGGAGACCGGCGAGGATGAGCCCAGTGACCCCCAGGTGACGCAGCGCAGCGAGCTGCAGGATGAGACAGCCTTCAGCACCCCTACGGGTGAGCTGTGGGGACACAGAGCTTTAGGGGTCCTCTTGGGGTAGCCAACCCAGGGGATGAGCTGGGTGGGATACCACTCGGAGATGCCCACCACTCTCCTTCCAGGTGGCTCCGACACCCTGGTGGACACCTCCATGAACACGACGCCAACCTCAGTGCTGGCCCTGTCTCAGGCAGAGGAGCGCTCCAGCTGGTCAGGCAGCCAGCAGACTGTGGTGGAGAAGGAGCCAGATGCCAACCTCCCCGTGCGGGGACCCTACCTCCGCCCTAGTGCCTGGCAGCCGCAGGGAACTCCAAGGCAAGCAAACGCGCCGTCACCACGTGGCACTGAGGTCCGGCACCTGGGCGTGGAGCCGCTGGTGCGGGCATCACGGGCTAATCTGGTGGGCACAAGCTGGGGGTCGGAGGATAGCCTTTCTGTGGCCAGCGACCCCTACGGCAGCGCCTTCAGCCTGTACCGAGGACGGGCGCTCTCGCTCCATGTGTAAGTAGCAGGGGGAAGTGCACGGAGGGGACATCGCTGGGGCCATCTCCTCCCCACAGCCATCTTCTCTCCTCCTCCTGGGCTTTCTTTGCCTTCTCCATGCCCGGATGAGGAACGGAGGCTCTGAGCAGTAGGCACCAGGCACCGGTGAGGAGGGAACGGCCCTGGGGTGGGGGGCCTGGAGCGGGGTCTCTATCTGCTACGGCCAGTTAAAGTTTGGGGGTAACCCCATCCAAACTGAACCTCTTCCTGGCCAGCTGTGAGGGCTCTGCATGGCCAGGGACATGGGGCGCAGAGGTGTGGCACCCACGGACAAGCTGTCCCCATCACCCAGGGGTGGCAGTGGGGAAGAGGGACATTCTTCCTCCCCAGGGCCTGCTGACATGCTCAGAGCCCCTGTCCCTCCCCAGCCCCGCAGGCCTTCTCTTTCGACCTCCATCCTCCTTTTCTGTTTGAGGCTGCTTGTTCCACCAGAACCTCATCTCCACTTTTTGATTTCTGCACTGCACATGCCAAGCCCTGGGCTGTGGGACCAGGGGGGTGGGCAGGGATTTTGGGAGTGGCAGGGCAGGGGGACATGTTGGCAGCACATGCACTGCGTGATGACTTGTGGCCTTGCAGAAGAGCTCTCTGCACTGCTCTGGCATGCTGAAATACCTCGGGGAGATTGGGGCACCCCTCTGTTCCTGTGCTCTCATCTTGCCTGCATGGCCGCTCTGGGAAGGGCACTTGTTGAGTGTCCCAGCATCACCACATTGCTGTCCTACATCGGTGTCCCTGGGCGATGAGACACCAGCAATAAGGCACCGCTGGGTCCTAAGTGTGGCCTAAGTGTGGCTGGATCCCCTCGCTGTGGCCCATTGAGGGTTCAGGGGCTGTCCCCTGCTGTGCCCTATTGGGTGGTTGGGTTGGGACTCATGATGCGGCCATAGGTGAGTGTGGGCTCTGACTTGCTCTCCCTTGTTCTCCCCTTGCAGCAGCATCCCCCAGGGGGGGTACAGGCGAGATGATCCCCACAGTGGTCCCGTCTCCCCGAAGCCCGGTGCTGAGCCTCCGCACTCACCCGCTGCCCTGCCGCTGACCTCCAAGCCGCCCATCATCCGCTCGCCGTCCCCAAGAGCCGGCCTGTGCCCCCCCACACCCCCCGGAGCCACCCCGCAGCCCTCTGCCCGCCTCCCCTCCTCCTCCTGCACGCCCGTGACTCCTCGCAGGACATCTTCAGTGCCGGCTGACTATCAGGACACGGTCCCTGAGGAGTACGAGGAGAAGATCAAGAAGCCCAAGTCGCAGTCGCAGGGCAGCACGCAGGACTCCCGGCCCGCCACGCCCATGAGCGACGCATCGGGCCGCATCTCGGTGCGGGCATCGCCCAAGCTGGTGCGCGCCGGCTCCAGGATCTTCGAGCGGCTGCAGTACTTCGAGGAGCGCCGCGGGAGCCTGGAGCAGGCGGACAGTCCCTTCCCCGCACGGCCGTGGCTGCCCCTGCGCAAGACGCGCTCCTTCGACCAGCCAGGCTGGGAGCGGCGGGCAGGCACGCCGGGGGGCTGGCGGGACGGGGAGGGCGGTGCGGCCAGCCGCCGCCAGGCCTTCCGCCAGAAGGCCGCCTCCTTCGACGAGCGGGGCAAGTTCGCCGGGCGCGTGCAGGACATCGAGCACAAGTTCTCGGAGGAGCTGAGCCGCATCAAGAGGACCGTGTCCAAGCAGCAGCTGCGGCGCTCGCAGGAGCTGGGCAAGGCTGAGCCACAGCCGCCTGCCGAGCCTCCCGCCGCCCGCACTCCACGCGGCTCAGCCTTGCCACGCAAGGTGCCACCAGCCAAGGCCTCGGCTCCGGCCGAGGGCACGCACGTCATCCAGCACCTGGCTCTCTCCAGCGTGGCGCTGGTGGGGCCCAATGGGGAGCCGGAGCCGGGGGGACAGCGGGCACGGAGAGGCCTGGCGCGGGGCGGCGCGGCGGAGGAGGTGAGGAAAGCTATGCAACAAGATGGTGGCGGGGAAGTGAGGAAGAAGGAGCAGTGGTTGTTGGCGCAGGCCACCCCGCGGGGCCGTGCTGCTGAAGGGACCCCGTGCCCGGATGGAGGTCCCGTGGCTGCAACCAGGGCCCCTGGGGTGGCGAGTGAAGGGCTGGCTGCCAGGCTGGCCGTGCCCCATGGGCTGTATCGGAGGCCAGAGGTGTCTACTGAGGTGCGGTTCCTGCCCTGGGCAAAGCCAGGCATGGAGCAGGAGGCCCGGCTGGAGAGGAGCTGGGCAGGGCAGCACGGCACAGGGAAGGAGGTGGAGAGAAGGCAGGCAAAAGTGGTGGAGAAGAAAGAGAACGTCCGGACGGCTCAGGAAGGCAGAGGCACGCGGAGCAAGGGGAAGGGGCGCCGGGCCCGGCCCACCTCTCCAGAGCTAGGTAGGGCACGGCTCTTGTCCCACGCACAGGGGGTACTGTGGTGCTGCCACACCTCACTGGACCCCCTGCTCGCCCTGCTCACGGCCTTGGGGCCATCTCTCTCTGTGCAGAGTCCTCCGATGACTCCTACGTCTCAGCGGGCGAAGATCCCCTGGAAGCGCCCATCTTTGAGATCCCCATCCAGGACACAGCGGTGGCTGTGGGGACAGAGGTGCTGCTCAAGTGCATTGTCACAGCCAACCCACAGCCAGAAGGTGAGTGGTCGTGGGGCACAAGAGCGCGATGGGCTCTGGCACGATCCCCCTGCCTGTCCCAGGCCCTTGGAGCCATCTGAGCTGTGTGGCAGAGCTGTGGCTCTTTGCTCCTCAGGGAGCAAAGTGCCGGGGTGCAGTGCAAAGGGCAGGGTGCAGGCAGAACCTCTGTGATCCTCCTGCACTGAGATAGCAGGAGGAGGCACCAGGCACAGAGCAGCTGGCAGAGGCTGGCAACGAGCAAAGAAACTCTGGTTCCCTCCTCCATCCTCCACTGGAGGGCAGGAGGATGCCAGTAACTTTAGAGGGGCCTCTCTATCAGAGGCCTTGGGGACCTGGGGCTGCTCCCGATGGCAAAACGGTCCCCAAGCCGAGCAGAGACCTTCGCTGACAACCGGGGGAGTGAGGACCCTCCTACCCCGGCATGGTCCCGTAGTGACCCTGCTTCTGCCCGCAGTGTCCTGGAGGAAGGACGGGGTGCCGCTGAGGAGCAGCACGGCACGGCCCATCAAGGCAGAGGGCGAGCGGCACACCTTGCTGGTCAGGAGCGCCCGGGTGGCCGACGCCGGTCTCTACACGGTGACGGCGGCCAACGAGGTGGGAGCCACCTGCTGCAGCGCCATCCTCAGCGTGCGGCCCGGTGAGTGCCGGCGGCCGGGATGCAGGCAGCGGGGGGTGGCGAGAGGGCCGGCGAGGCGACGGGCTGCCTGCCAGCTCTGCTGTCACTGCTAGGAAAGCGGCTTCCTTACCCTACAAGGCACTGTCTGAACCGAAGCAGCTGACTCGCTGCCGGGTTCTGCCGTGGGGGGAGCAGGGTCAGGCTCCGAGCATCCCCAACGAATTGGCAAGTCCCGTGCCTCGCGGGGTACCCCGGCTGCCCACTGACACGTAGCCTGCGCTGATGCCCAGCATGTCCTCCGCCATCCGGGGATCCCCATCCCACCGCAGCCCCGAGAGGTTCCCATCCCAAGACATCCCCTGGGGAGCGCAGAGCTCCGGGGAGCTGCAGAATCCCCGATCCCCGCTGCCCCGCGGCGACCCGGGGCGCTGAGCGCACTGCCAGGCAGCTGCCGCCCCTCGGGGCTGCTCTCCCCCGCGGCTGGAAGGGAAGGGAAGGGGTCGGCAGCCCCCAGCCCGCCGCTGGGCCCTCCCCCGATTCAGGCCCAGCCCCGGGGGCCGGGCGGCGGCGCGGGGCCGGGGCGGCGCTCGGCCGGGGAGGGCTCAGCGCTCCGGGCTGGATGTGCGCCCAGCGCCGCCGCATCGGCCCCGGCCCCGGCAACGACAGCGGCGCTCTCGCGGTTCGGTCCTGCTCGGGGAGGGGGCCGCGGCCCCTCCGGTGAGTGCGGGGGGCACCGGAGGGCTGCGGGCGGAGGGGCTGCGGGGAGCCCTGGGGAGCCGGCGGGAGTCGGGGGTTCGGACCCCCGCAGCTCTCCGCTCTGCTGCTGCTGCTGCACGGGGGCAACGGTGGGGGGCCGAGCCGTCACCGGGCAGCCCGCCCGCCTCCCCGCTTCGGCAGCTCCGTAAGGGGATCCGCTGGTGGGGAGGGCGGGGGGGGGAACGGCGGCGGCCACGGCCGGGCTGGAGCGAGGCCAGCCCCCCCCACTTCGGGCAGCGCTCTGCCGGCAGCTCGCCCCCGGCCCCGCACAGATCTCACCCCCATCCCGGCCCCACGCTCCCCGCTATGCCGGCTCCTCTGCCTACGCGTGCTCCCCGCTATGCCGAGCTCGGACCCCGGGAGCGGCCGTCCGGGCTGCGAGGGAAGCGCAGCTGCCAATGTCACCTTCAGCCTTCTGCCGGCTCGGGGCAGGGGCAGCCATTCCCGGAATCCGGGCGGCTTAAGGATGGGAGCACGGCCTGCTGCGTAAGAGCCACTTGAGCCCCGCTGTCGCCTTGCGGGATATCGCGTCCACTTATCGGCCCCGGGGAGTGTTTCGCACCCACCCCCTGCGCAGCCCAGCACCCCTTCGCTGCCAGCTACCGTGCTGCTCCTGATGGGATGCAGCATGGGGTGGGCATCCCCGGGCACCTCCAGGCACCGAATGGTGGGGAAGGGTCCCCAAGCCCCCTGCCCGTCTCTGCCTGCTGCCAGCTCCTTACCTACCCTCTCCTGCTAGCCCCCGCCGTGGAGCGGCATGGGAACCAGGCCCCCCCCCTGGGCCAGGTCAGCCCCATCACCTCAGACGAAGAGTACCTGAGCCCACTAGAAGAGTTCCCTGAATCCGGGACCCCGCAGCACCGACCAGCCATGAAGCTGCAGCCCAGAGCGGAGCATGGGGCTGCCCACAGCTCTTCGGAGAGCAGCTTCAAGGCTGCACCCACCTTTGAGGTGAGCTGAGAGCCCCCCTGGGACCTGGCAGAGAAGGAGCTGTGCCCTGTGGTGCTCTAGGGCTGCCCCTATGATGGGGGACAGGTGGTCCCCGGGGTGGTGACAGGGACATGTGGCCCCAGAGTGGTGGGTGCTGGCTGCTTCCTGATCTCCTCTTCCTCAGGTGGCCCTGTCGGACCAGTCGGTGCTGGAGGGGCAGGATGTCAGCATGAATGTCCGCGTCCGCGGAGAGCCCAAGCCCATCATTTACTGGTGAGTCCTGATGCTCACTGGGTCACAGTAGGGCAGGGAAGGGGGCAGGCATGGGGATGTCCCCATTTAGGGCCTGCCAGCTCAGAGCAGCACCAAGGAGAGGAGCTCTGGTCTTGGTCTTTGTTGAGATTGAGGAGAACGGGGCTTTCTATGGGGCCAGCTGAGACAATGCCTCTCTGCCCATGTCCCTGAGCAGGCTGCGGAACCGGCAGCCTGTGAAGTACGGCCGCCGTCACCATGCAGAGGAGGCGGAGGGGGCCCGGGGTCTGTACACACTGCACATCCTGGCAGCTGAGCGCACTGACACCGGCTTCTACACCTGCAAGGCTGTCAACGAATATGGCACCAAGCAGAGCGAGGCCAAGCTGGAGGTCAGAGGTAAAGCTCCGCGAGGGCGTCCCCATTTCCCCATGGGGCTGGCCAGTTCCGGCACCCTGCATGAGCTGTGTGGGAAAGGGGCTGTTGCAGACCCCTTCTCGGTGGTGCTGCTTCTTGCCCTTCCCTGCTGCAGAGCAGGTGGGCATGAGCCCAGTGCGGGAAGGGCAGTGCGTGGTGGGGTGGCAGGAAGGGGGCACAGAGTGGTCATACTGCTGCAGAGGCTGGCTTCACAGGAGGCAGGCTGCCTCGCTTCCCAATCCAAATGTGTGGTCCCACAATAGTGGGTCCCGCTGCCCAGCTGTCTCAATGTCCCCAGCCTGACCCAGAGGCTGCTGCTCCACCAGTATAGCTTTACCTTGAGTCCCCTTGTCCCCATGCTGGGGTTGGGCACTGTGCAGAGAGGGCTCATGCCCTTGGTAGCTCTGCAGGGGACACATCCCTCCACCATGCACACAGCTCCTTCCTTCCCTGCCTGCAAGCTGTGCCCAGGGGACAGCTCAGAGAGAGCTCTCTCACCTGCTTGCTCCCAGCTCAGAGCAAGTCCCACAGCCTGGGTACCTGGGTGCCTGGGGCTGAGCTGCCCCTCCCCAGCTCTGCCGTGGGCTCCAGCATCCTCCTAGGGCCCCTTATATGTGCGCGCAACTGGGGAGTGGCGTGGACCAAGGGACTTGAAGGAAGGGGATGAGTGATGCTGCCTTTCTCTTGCCCTTGGCTTTGTGTGCCCTGCTCCCCCCCAGCCCTCCCTGCTGACGGCTGCCTGAGTCCCTGGGCTTCCCAGTCCCACCCCAGCCTTCGCTGCACTGCTTCTGTCCTGCCAGGCCCCCGCTCCCGGCAAAGCGTGGTGGCACAGGAGTGGCCATAGGAGCCAGGCACACACCCAGCGAATGGATGGGTGATGGCTGAGGCACCAGTCCCCCTGCCGTGCTCCATGTCTGTGGCACACAGCGTTGCGTGTTGGCATGTGTGTGTGTGCCGGCCCCGTCTCCGCTGCACTAACCCTTCTGCTTGCTGACTGCGGTTTTTGTCTGTACGCAGGGGGAGTACGATAAGGGGGTTCATCTCTCAGAGCCACGGGGGCTCTTAGTTGGACACCTCTTAGGCAGTGGACCTCACCTTGCATTATTACCTTCTGCTCCATTCGCCGCCTCGTCCTGGACGCACTGCGGGGACGCGCGGGCCCTCGACGGCGGGTGTGGGGCATGTGGGGTGGCTGGGCACTGTGTCACCGGGGCTGAGCAATGGGTGGGGAGCGGTCGATAGTGCCAGGCACCCCCTGAGCCGGGCTAGGGCGGCTGCCCAATGCTGTCTGGTGTCTTGCTCCATCCGTGTGTCTGTGTCTGTGTGTCCTGCTGCTCCTCTCCTCACCGCTCAGGGGAAGGGAGCAGGGAACTTGGCCCCATGGCTGCTCTGTGCCGCCGGGGCTGTAGGAAAGGGAACATGATGCAATGGCTCACACCTCAGAGTGTGGGGGACAAGGGACTCGGGGACCCCCGTGCTGGGGCTGTAACCCTAGGGTCTGCTCAGTTCCAGCCACAGAAGCAGCGCCGGCTCTGGGTCTCTTCTCCCCAGGGTGGGGGGGCTTGGCGGGATGTGGGCAGCGAGGCCGTGACCCTTTTTGTAGCTCTAATAAAATCTGTTTGGTAAAGCGCTGTGTGGTGTGTTCCTGGCACGGACACTTCCCCTCACCCTCCCCATCGCCTTCCCTCCGCCCCCCACCCCGGCTCAGCTCCGCTTTCCACATCTCGCCCTCACTTCCTCCCCGCTGCACCCCTTTGCCTGCACCCCGCTCCCTGCCCATTGCACCGGGCCCCTTTCCTGCATGCCCCCGCCCTGCACGGCCCCTTCCTTGCCACCCCCCATGGTTGCTTTTCAGTTGCTGAGATGCGTCTCTCTTTCTCTCTCTCTCTCCCCCCTTCCCGGGCAGCTCGGCCCGAGTGCCAGTCCCTGGCCGTGGTGGTTCCCCTGCAGGACGTGGTGGTCGGGGCGGGGGAGCTGGCACTCTTTGAGTGCCTGGTGGCTGGCCCGCCAGACATGGATGTGGACTGGCTGTCACGGGGCCGGCTGCTCCAGCCCGCCCTGCTCAAATGCAAGATGCATTTTGACGGGCGCAAGTGCAAACTGCTGCTCACCTCCGTGCACGAGGACGACAGTGGCATCTACACCTGCAAGCTCAGCACAGCCAAAGGTAAGCTGTGGGCATGCAGCCCCCGGGGGTATCGCTCGGGATCCGGCCTCGGTGTGGTGCTGGGGGGACCGGCACACCTCCATCCCAAAGCATAGCTGAGTGCTGCAGGGGGTGGGGGGATAGAGAGCAATTTGTGCCCCACAACTTCATGGGCTCTAGTGCCCCGTGGAAGGGTACCTGTCAGTGAGCCTGAGCCTGAGCCTGCAGCACACCCTACTCAGCCCCCCTCCAGCAGCCGTGCAGCACCCAGGCATTGGGAGATGCTTGTGTCATGACTGTACCATGCATCAAGAACTGCATGCCTTCCCCTGAGCTGCTTGCAGCACAGCTGCACGCATCCCCAGGCTCCAGAGCCTCTGGGCTCCTGTTACTGACATGCCCCTGCTAGCCCAGCACAGGGATGTGGGCATTTGGCAGAGGGCCTGCCCTCTTCTCCAAAGGTCAGGAACCACTGCACACTGCTAGCTGCCCTATCCTATGCCCTCTGCACTTCCCCCTACACAAAACCCGTCTCTCCTTCACCAGCCAGGGACAAGTGTCTCTATCCCATTCCCCTCCTGGAGTGGACAGAGACCCCATCAGTGAGTCCCTGCTACAACCATCCCCATTGCATTGCACTTGCACCCCCAACTGTGACCCCCTGCCCCAGAAGGACAAGGCACCCTCCCACTACACCCAGCAGATGGCATCTCTATTGTTTGAGGGGTGGGAAGAGGCACTCAGCCAGCAGAGCCCAAGCGCTGTGCCTGGATGCCTTGCACATGCACTCTGAGCCCCACAGCCCCCATGGGGTGACACACTGTGCCCTGCCCCATGTGTTCAAATCTGCCTCTGGCCATGGGGAGTTCACCACCCCATGCCCTCCTTGCAGATGAGTTGACCTGCAGTGCCCGGCTGACGGTGAAGCCCTCCGTGCAGCCACTCTTCACCCGCAAACTGGAGGATGTGGACGTGGTGGAAGGACGGACAGCACGCTTTGACTGCATGGTCAGCGGGACCCCTGCGCCAACGGTCACCTGGAGCCATTTTGGTAACCCCTGTTCCATGGCCTCTATCCTATAGCCCTCATCCCTGGGGTCTGCACTCCTAGAGGAAACCCAGCCTTGGTTTTGAAGCATCAAAGGCACAGGGCCAGAGACACCAAGGGCTGTTCTGGGGCTGCTGATGTCATATGCATGTCTCCACACAGGCCAGATGGTGCAGGAAGGGGAGAACGTGCGTATCCAGCGGGATGGGGGGCTGCACTCATTGATCATTGTGCATGTGAGCAGTGAGGATGAAGGGCACTACACGGTGACTGCCAGGAACATCCATGGCCACGTGGAGTGCTCCGCTGAGCTCTATGTGGAGGAGCCACGGCCGTCTGCTGCCTCCCAGATGTAAGATGGTGTCCCCCTGCATGGTGCCCATGGGATGTGCCCCAGCTTTGCCAGGCAGCTCTGTGCTGCTGCGGCCGGGCTGGGCGCACTGTGCTCATCACAGGTGCCCACAGTTCCAAGCTGGAGAAGATGCCATCCATCCCAGAGGAACCAGAGCAGGCGGAAACTGAGGCAGAGTGCTTCACCATGCCCGACTTCCTGAAGCCACTGCACAATCTGGAGGTGGTGGAGTCCAAGGAGGCGGTGCTGGAATGCCAGGTGGCTGGGATGCCCTACCCATCCATCACCTGGTTTCACAACGGCTCACGCATCGACAGCACTGATGATCGCAAGATGATGCAATGTAGGGTTACCCATTGCTCTCCCCTTGGCTAGAGCCACCTCCTCCCGGGCACAACACTGCCCAGGAAGGAAGCTCTGCACCACGCTGATGGGCTCTTGCATCCATCCCTGCAGATAAGGACGTGCATCGCTTGGTGTTCAGAGCCGTCAGCCACACGCATGCTGGCGTCTATAAAAGCGTCATTGCCAACAAAGTAGGGAAGGCCACATGCTATGCACACCTCTATGTCACAGGTAAGTAGGGTCACCACTGGGGGCCGCTACTCCTGTGCCCCGGATCTGGAACTCAGTGTCCCTGTAGCAAGGTGACAGCCGATGGGACCAAAGGGTAGTGCAGCTTGTGAGGGAGTTGGTGCCGTTTGGGGGCTCCTGGAAGCTCACCCCACTCCCCACCTCTCTTATCCAGATGTGGTGCCAACCCCCCCAGATGGACCTCCCACAGTGGCCTCGGTGACCGGCAGAGCCATCACACTGACATGGAACAAGCCCAAGTGGCTGGACACGGCCATAGGTGAGGGACAGGGGGGTGGGCATTGCTGTGACACAGTAATGGGGGCTCTGCACTGACCCTGTCCCCATACAGACCCCAGCTCAGTGACATATGTGGTGCAAATGCAAGTGCTGGGCATGACACAGTGGATGGTGCTGGTGACTGGCGTGCGGGACACTACCTACACGGTGCACGGGCTCACCAAGGGGGCCCAGTACCTCTTCCGTGTCATTACTGCCACCCCCAAGACCAACAGCAAGCCCTCCCCACTGGTGGGGCCCGTGAAGCTCCTAGATCGGGGTGAGTGCACAGCAGGGTGCTGGGGTGGAAGGGCAGGATGGGCGGCTGCAAGCCCAGGGCTAGGTGTGGGATCTAGAGGAGTGGTGACAAAATATGTGGCAGGTCCCTACCTGGACGAGGCTCCAGTCATCCTGGACAAGCCTGATGTAGTATACGTGGTGGAGGGCCAACCAGCCTCCGTCACCATCACCATCAACCATGTGGAGGCTACTGTCACCTGGAAGAGGTAGGACGCACCTTGGGTTCTTCAGGGGCACGCACCCAAGGGTGACATGCAGAGCTGATGGTGTGTGCCCACAGGGGCGGGCAGGTGCTGGGGGAGCAGGAGGGCACGTGCGAGATGACAATGCCGGATGATGACCAGCACTGCCTGCGGCTGCTGCACGTGGGTCGGGGGGCTGCAGGGCTGCTGGCCTGCGAGGTGAGCAACCGCCATGGCACTGCCCGCTGCACCCTCCGCCTCCACCTCGCAGGTAGGTACCCCTGTGCTGGGGGGCTGTGCCCCTCTGCTGTGGGGTTGGCATCCTCCCATAGGGTAGCACTGCCTTTGTGGTGCACCATGGCTGTGTGCCATAGGGGGCACTGCCCCATTGCATGGCATTGCTCATCCGTGATCCATACTCATTCTCTGTGGGGATACTGTGCTATTGGGTGGTAGTGCCCCATGGGGCTGAAAGCCCATGAGCTATGCATGCATGTCTGGTGTCTTATCTGATTTGAGTAGAAGCGTCCCACATGCCCCATGATCATGTGCACAGGGTGGCACTGTGCCATGGGTGACGCTACTCCCATGGGTGGCACTGTGCCATGACCCATGGTGCCCCTTGGCCATGTGCTATGAATAGCACTGCTGCATGGTGCCCCTTACCCGTGTATGACACGCACTGCTCCATAGCAAAGAGCCATGAGGAAAGCTCCACAATACCCCACATCAGTGTCATGGCTGGTGCTGCCCTATAGTACCTCACACCCATCTATAAGTGGGAGATGCAGCCCCATTCTGCCTCATGTCCACGTCCATTGAGTGGCCACTGCCCTATGGTGCCCCGTTCTCAGTGTGTTGGTGTGGCTCTGCCCTATGGTGTCCCATGCCCCATCTCTTGGCAGAGGCACCGCGCTTTGAGTCCATCATGGAGGACATCGATGCCCAGGAAGGGGAGACGCCCCGCTTTGCCGTGGTGGTAGAGGGCAAGCCGCTGCCGGACATCATGTGGTACAAGGTGGGATGGGACCTCAGAACCTTGTCCTGACCCACAGCCCACCAGACACACAGCTGCTGCTCCCCTCTCTGGTTTGGGCTCCTTGTTCTGGGGCTTTGGGTTTGTGCTCTCCCCAGATGACACAGTGTGCTGCAGGTGCTGGCAGTGGGAGCTGGTGGGGGGTGGCATAGGTCCGTCCCCTGACATCTGCTATACCCCCAGGATGGGGAGCTGCTGGAGGAGAGCAGCCACCTGAGCTTCGTTTACGAGGACAATGAGTGCTCCCTGGTGGTGCTGGGTGCTGCTGAGCCCGACAGTGGGGTATACACTTGCACGGCCAGGAACCTGGCGGGAGAGGTCTCCTGCAAGGCTGAGCTGGTGGTGCGCACAGGTACAGCCAGCCAGGTCCCCACGGCCCTGCATTGTGGGTCTGCCTTCAGCCCCTTGCTCAACGCTGACAGCACTTCTTCCTGCAGCCCAGCCTGCAGCCGATGCCACCATGGAGGAAGATGCGCTGCACAAGGCACGACGTCTGACGGACTACTATGATGTGCATGAGGAGATCGGGAGGTACGGGGCCAGGAGATCCTCTGAGGACAGTCATCATCCTCCAGCAATGGTCCTGGGGCATCTCCCTGCGGGTACAAGTGCCTACCCCAGCTTCTCAGCGATGGGGAGGTCTTCCCTCCCCACCTCCTCATCCCACTGGCATGTTGCAGGGGGGCTTTCTCCTACCTGCGGAGAGTGACAGAGAAGAGCAGCCGTCTGGACTTTGCCGCCAAGTTCGTCCCTGGCAGGACTAAGGCCAAGCAGTCAGCACGCCGAGAGCTGCACATCCTCTCACAGCTCGATCATGAGCGCATTGTCTTCTTTCATGATGCCTTTGAGAAGAAGAATGCAGTCATCATGGTGATGGAACTGTATCCTCCGGGAGCGTGGTGTGGGGGCCAGGGGAGGGCTGAGGGGCAGAGTGAGTGCATGGGAGCAAGGTGGGAGGAGGGCATGGGCACAACATTCTCTGTGCTCCTTGACCATTCCCAGCTGTGCTGAGGATGAGCTGCTGGACAGGATGGCAAGGAAGCCCTCAGTGTGTGAGTCTGAGGTGGGTGAAGTAGGCAGGGAGACAATTGGTGGCTGGGATACCAGTGTCCGCCCCCTCCCACAGATGCATGATGCTCATTGCATCGTGCCAAAAGGAGGTGGCATCTGCCAACCTCATCAGGCCCCATGCTGCCTGGTGCCACCCCACCTCTGCTCCCTCGCAGGTCCGCTCCTACATGCGGCAGATCCTGGAGGGGATCTGCTACCTTCACCAGCACCAAGTCCTGCACCTGGACATCAAAGTGAGTGCACCCTGGGTCCCTGCAGAGGGGGCAGCCCCTGTGCCCCGCTGTGCCTCTCCCCAGTGGGAGCCTCCTGCCAAGCTCCAGCCTGCCCTGCACTCTCCTGTAGCCAGAAAACCTCCTGATGGCAGATTCAAGCAGTGAGCAGGTCCGGATCTGCGACTTTGGCAACGCGCAGGAGCTGACACCTGATGAGCCGCAGTACTGCAAGTATGGCACGCCTGAGTTCGTGGGGCCCGAGATTGTCAACCAGAGCCCTGTCTCCATTGTCACCGATGTCTGGTAAGGGCAGCTGGGTAGACATGGCATCCCACTGTGCTGAGGGACTGGCTGGTAACCCTGCTCTCCTCTCCACAGGCCTGTGGGGGTCATCGCCTACCTGTGGTAAGTGCCTCACTGCATCCCCAAAGAAGGGACCCCCATTCTGTTCCCTTTCTGTGCTCCTCACCTCCTCTCTGGCTGCTCCTGCCCATGGCACTGGGGCAGCCCTCAGTCCGCAGGACATGTCAAATTGTTTCCTGCATCCCAGTGACAGTGTCCCCTCCTCACAGCCTCACTGGGATCTCCCCCTTCGTGGGTGAGAACGACAAGACGACGCTGATGAACATCCGCAACTACAACGTGGCTTTTGAGGAAAGGATGTTCCAGGGGCTCACTCGGGAGGCCAAGGGCTTTGTCATCAAAGTGCTGGTCAATGACAGGCTGTAAGTGCTGCGGAGTCTATCCCCTCCTGGGGCATGGCCACGTGCCCCATTGGGATGGAGGAGCTGGGTGAGGGGTTGGCAGGATGCAGGCCTCACCTGGCTCTGCTGCTTCACAGGAGACCCAATGCGGAGCAGACTCTGGAGCACCCCTGGTTCAAGGTGAGTCCCAGCACGGAGCAGTACCCAGGGGCAGCAGTGTTGCTCAGGGCTTGCTGTAGGGTCTAAATGACTTCACTGTCCCCTCTCCCTGCAGACGCTGGCCAAGGGGAAGGTCATCAGCACTGACCACTTGAAGCTCTTCCTCTCCCGTCGGAAATGGCAGGTGGGGTTAGGAGCTGAGGTGGGAGGAGGGCAATGTGTACCGGCCTGGCTGAATGCCACGCATGGTGCTGTGGTGCCTGCCTGGGCCTGACCCAGCCCTGTCTGTGGGCTGCAGCGCTCACAGATCAGCTACAAGTGCAACATGGTGCTGCGGCCGATCCCGGAGCTGCTGGAGGACACCTCCAACCACCTCTCCATCGCTGTACCTCGCCACCTCAAGGAGTCTCCAGCCCTCTCATCCTCCTCAGATTCGGATGACCTGGATGAGTTGCCCTTCATCCCCATGCCACACCAGGTGGAGTTCTCTGGCTCCCGCATGTCGCTCAATGAGATCCCCACGGATGACGAGATGCCGGGGCCAGCTGAGGGCCTGCGGCAGGAGGTGGCCATGCCAGGGGATGGCTCTGCCATGGAGTGGCAGAGTGAGGCCAAGGGAAAGGCCGTAGTGGCCCTGGGGAAGAGGCCGAGGGCCCCAGGGCCGCGGCGGCAGTGTGCAGAGGTGGAGGCACCCAGCTCCTCTGATGAGGAGGCCCCCGAGGCCCAGAAGCGGCTCGAGTATCCCCGCAAAGCCATGAGGAAGGGCTCCAGCCTGGAGTCCCCGGAGAGCGTCCGCCGGGGCGAGCTGAAGCGGGGCGGCTCGGCCGACAGTGCCCTGCTGAGCCGGCCCCCAGGCCTTGAGGAAGGGGCTGAGGTGGGCCGGGAGCCTCGACGTGCCCTGGCCAAGGCGGCCTCCATGGAGCTGCCGCGGCGGCGGGGGGCCGAGGACGAGCACGCCCAGCGCCTGGAGCTGATGCGGCAGCGGCTGCTGCGGGGCGGCACCGCCGACGGCAAGGTCAGCGGCCTGCGGGGTCCGCTCCTGGAAACTCTTGGGGTTGGCCCCAACAAGAAGGGACAGTGGCCGCCCCGCATGGAGCAGCTGGCACCCTCAGTGCCGCGGTTGGTGCGGGCAGCGTCCAGCGAGGCAGCCACGCCCCACCTGCTGCCCCCGGAGCGCGTCCTGCAGAAGAGCAGCTCCTTCAGCCACGGTGATGCCGAGCCTGTCGTCCGGCACCGCCGCTCCGGCGCACCACTGGAGATCCCGATGGCCCACACTGAGGTCCAGCGGCTCAAGGAGTCCCCGTCACTGTCGGCGCTCTCCGAGGCACGGCCCCAGGTGCCGGAGACCATTGTACCGCAGCCCCCTGCGGCCAAGGCTGCCCAGGAGAGGAGATCCAGCACCGAGGAGCGGGCCCAGCTCCAGGCCAGAGCTGCCACCACCACTGTGGGGAAGAAGCCAACGGAGGAAAAGGTGCCCACCAAGGCTGAAGCCACCAGAGCCACAGGCACCCCTGGGGTGGGGGCTGCCAGGCCCAGAGCAGCCACCCCGCAGCAGTCTTCAGCCCCCGGTGCTCGCACCCCTAAGATGTCCTCCTACGCGGAGGTGATGCAGGCGATGGGAGCCATGTGGGAGGGGGAGCTGGCCACCAAGGAAGCCCCCCAGCCCGCTGCCCCTGCCGAGCCCCCTGCACCGGCACCAGCATCAGAGGAGAAGAAGGAGGCGCAGCCCACCGGCTCCTCCAGCTCCCTGCTCATCCAGGACATTGACTCTGAGGAGGTCTTCGAGGCCAAATTCAAGCGGAGCCGCGAGTCATCCCTCAGCCGTGGGCTGAAGCTCCTCACCCGCTCCCGCTCCGAGGACCGGCACTTGGCCAGCCCCTCAGCCCGCGACGACGGCATTTACCGGCCCACACCAGCCGGCGTGCCCCTGGAGCTGCGCCGGAGCCAGCCCGCCGGCTTGGAGAAGTCCAAGTCGGTGCAGGACCTGCACGAGGTGGAGAAGGACAGCAGCTTCCTCCGCAGGATGTCTGTGCTCCTCAAGCGCACTCCACCCCCCGAGAGGAGGAAGAGCAAAGGGGAGGATGGTGGCGGTGACACTCCGATCCGCGGGCGCCGCTTCTCCTGGAGCCTGGGCTTGGGCAGCTCCAAGGAGCGCAGGGACTCGGAGAGCCTCAAGTCGGAGCCGGGGGCTGGCGGGGAATCGCCGGTGGTAGCAGTGCGGCGGAAGATCAGCGCCACTATGGAGCGGGTGTCCTCGCGGCTGCGCAGCCTGTCAGACGAGCGGCCCGAGGACGAGGGGCCGGGGGAGCTGGGTCAGCGGCGGCCCTCCCTGCTGCGCCGCTCCATCTCGGAGGGGGACAGCCTGCGACGGGTGGGCGTCGTGGCGCAGGACCAGGTGGGACCACCCCCGGCACCCGCACCATCCTCCGAGTCCCTGCGCTCGGAGGGCAGCACCCGCTCCACCGCCTCTGCCAAAGGTGAGCTGGGAGCACCCTGGGGCCGAGCTGCCTCAGCGCGGCCACGCAGGCATCCCGGTTAGTCTCCAGGATTCAGTCTTAGCCACCCTCTCCCCCCGTGTCCCCACAGGCGAGGGGCAGAAGCGGTCACGCTGGGAGCGCTGGGGGCTCTCCCGGACAAAGAAGAAGGTGGCCTCACAGCCCAGCATCCCCTCCAGCCTGCTGCGGGAGGATGGCTCTGCAGCTGGGCGGCAGCATGCACCCAGCGAGTCAGGTAGGTATGACCGGGATATGAAGCACATGGGTCATCCCCTGACACCCCGTCCTCACCATGTCCTCTGCTCTCCAGATTTCCCCCCCATTTTTCACATCAAACTGAAGGACCAGGTGCTCCTGGAGGGCGATGCCCTGACCCTTTGCTGCCTGCCTGCTGGCTGTCCGACCCCCAGAATTATCTGGATGAAAGGTGGGGGCTGCGGCTGCCATGGCTGCCTGAGTGAGTGGGTGCCCAGGGAGCAGCTGTAACACTGCTTTCCTCTGCTTCCCTTTGCAGATAAGCGGTCACTGCAGGCAGACAATGTGCTGAACATCATCTCCTGCAAGGACGGCCGCCAGATGCTCACCATCTCCAAGGTCTCCAGGAAGGATGCGGGGCTATATGAGTGTGCAGCCGCCAACACCCTGGGCACAGCCATCAGCTCCTGCACGCTGGCTGTAGCACGTAAGGACACGGGGGTGGGGGGATCTCAGGGGACAGAGTTGCTGCCCCACAGGGACAGAACACATGCCAGATGCTGGGGATTGTTTGCTCGGGCTGCTTGGGGCTGGCTCTGACAGGAGGGATGCATGCTTAGGCACTGCTGCTAACACGGTGAAACAGCCATGGGGCTGGGGGCTCTCTGGGGCAGAGCACTGAATCCTTGCTCTGCACATCCCTACTTGGGGCTTCTGAGGCTTTTCAGGCTGCTGCTGCTGCACAGGCATCTCCCTGTGTGTCCAAGCCCACACACCCTTCTGCCAGCCAAGCACCCAGCTGCCTACTCTGTGTCCCCTGGCAGGGCTTCCCGGGCGGCCAGGCACCCCGGAGATCGCCCAGAAGTACAAGAACACGGTGCTAGTGCTGTGGAAGCCCGCAGAGAGCAAAGCCCCCTGCACCTACACGCTGGAGCACAGGCTGGAGGGTACGTGGCCAGTGAAACATGGCCGCCCCCACTCTGCTTGGGGGCACCTTTGGCTGGGCTACAATGCTCACCCTTGCATGGATGGGTGCTGGAGGCCTGGCAAAGTGGGACAGGGTGCAGCCGGAACCTCATCATGCCTCCATGCCGGCAGGGGAGCACGAGTGGAAGTTGGTCAGCACTGGCATCACTGACTGCTACTTCAACGTGACAGAGCTGCCCCCTGGCAGCGCTGCCAAGTTCCGGGTGGCCTGCGTCAATAAGGCTGGGCAGGGGCCTTACAGCACCCCATCAGGCAAAGTGCACTTGGAGGCAACAGGTAAGTCAGCTGTTCCCTAGGGCAGTGCCCAGTGTGAGCCCCGTGGCATGGGGCTGCAGCAGCACGGTGCTTTGGGGGCTCTTCCTCCAGGGATTTAGACAGTGGGATGCTGCTTGCACCCTGCTCCTGGATACACACACTACAACTCTGCTCATGGCTCTCCTTCCTCCCTGCAGACTCCCATGCTGTTCCAGCAAAGAACACTGCCATCCCTGTGCCTGACAAGGCAGCTTCCAGCCGGTCGACCCAAACACCCCAGGCACAGTTGGAGCCCCCGGCCCCAGGGCTGCCCCCAACCACGCCACCTCGCAAGCACAAGGCAGTGCTGCAGAAGCCTGAGCAGACACTGCAGCCAGGTGTCCCTGAGGGGGCGCAGCCAGACCCCAAGCTCCCACCCAACATCACTGTCTGTGAGCCTCCAGAGCTGGTGTTCACTGCCCCCCAGACTGCTGCCATGCCCCACACAGGCACCACTGCTGCTCCCACGGACACATCTGCTCCCACCTTGCCCACTCAGGTGTCCCACCAACCCCAGGCACCGTCTCTATCCAAACCCTCCCCTGCTCCCTCGGCGTCCACCACTCCCAACACTGCACCCACCAGGAAGATGCCCCCCTACATGGTCACGTCCTTCGTCTCTATGCCCCCCGCCTCACCCACCACCCAGGAGGCGCCTGCCTCCACCCTGTCTTCCAAGGAACCCTCAGGTGACAGCAGAGCCCCGGATGGCACGGCACTGCGGCAGGGTGTCCCCCAGAAGCCATACACCTTCCTAGATGAGAAAGCAAGGTGAGGAAGCAAGGGGTGGGGTGCTGTGCCAGGGTTCCCCTGGAGCATCCTGCACAGGGGGCTGAACATGATGCTGTGCCTCAGGGGCCGCTTTGGGGTAATTCGGCTGTGCAAGGAGAACGCCACAGGAAAGCTCTTCATGGCCAAGATTGTGCCCTATGAGGCAGAAAGAAAGCAGAGCGTGCTGCAGGAGTACGAAATCCTGAAGGCACTGCACCACGAGCGGATCATGGCCCTACACGAGGCATACATCACCCCTCGCTACCTGGTGCTCATCTGTGAGAACTGTGCTGGCAAGGAGATCCTCTACAGCATCGTGGACAGGTCCAGGGGGTGGGGGTGGCAGGGTTTGGGGGTCCAGTTCGGGAACCCTGCTCATGTCCCCTATCCCCAGGTTTCGCTACTCAGAGGACGACGTGGTGAGCTATGTCCTGCAGCTGCTGCAGGGCCTTGAGTACCTGCATGGCCGCCGCATTGTGCACCTTGACATCAAGCCTGACAACGTTGTGGTCTCGGGCACAAACGCTCTCAAGATCATTGATTTTGGCAGCGCCCAGACCTACAACCCCCTGGTGTTGCGGCAGCTGGGGCGACGTGTGGGCACACTGGAGTACATGTGTGAGTGGGGCACGCTGTGCCCATGCACGGAGCCTGGGGAGCTGAGAGATGCCTGGGGAAGCTAAGTAGTGGTTGGGATGCTGGGGGTATCTAGAGGGGACTGTTAGAGCTGTTTGGCTCAATGGGAGCATTTGGGTGTCTGTGGTGCCGTTGGGGTACCTGATGCTGGGTTGTGTTGGGGTGCCAGCAAGGGGTGCTGGGAGGGAAAAAAGGTGGGCTGTTGGTGGTGCTGTGTTGACTGTGGGTGTTGGGGGTGCTGTACGTACTAGGGGTGCTGGGTTTGGCTGCTGTGCATATGACAGAGCTGCTCACTCTGTCTGCAGCACCAGAAGTGGTGAAAGGCGACCCGGTGGGCTCCGCTGCGGATGTTTGGGGTGTTGGCGTCCTCACCTACATCATGTAAGAGAAGAGGGTATGGGGGTGAGCATCTGAGATGTAGCATTCCCCACGAAGGGCCCCCAGACTAGGGGGGGATGCTGTAGCCCTACAGACTGTTATCAGCTGGATGTTTGTCCCACACGGGGATCGGGTGGGTGCTCAGTGCCCTCTCATCGCTGTGCCCAGCCCGTGCCACTTCTTCCCTCCCAGGCTGAGTGGGCGGTCGCCATTCTTTGAACTGGACCCCATCGAGACAGAGAACCGCATTCTGGCAGGGCGCTTCGATGCCTTCAAGCTGTACCCCAACGTCTCACAGAGCGCTGCCCTCTTCATCCGCAAGGTCCTCACCGTCCACCCCTGGTGAGTGCCTCTTGAGCCCTATCCCTGCTTGGGAAGAACCAGGGGGACATCCAGGGGGTCTTGGAGGGAGGTGCTGGTGTTTAGTTTGGGGATGGTGTGGAGGTGGTGGGCACCTTGTGGTCTCTGACACTGAGCTGCTGCAGGAGCCGCCCCACCGTGAAGGACTGCTTTGCCAACACCTGGCTCCAGGATGCCTACCTGATGAAGCTGCGCCGCCAGACTCTCACCTTCACCACCAATCGCCTCAAGGAGTTCCTGGTGGAGCACCAGCGGCGCCGTGGTGAGGCTGTCACCAAGCACAAGGTCTTACTCCGCTCCTACCAGGGCGGCCAGCCACCAGGGCCGCAGTAGCCGTGAGGGGGTGAGGAGCCAGAGGAACATTCCAGGGGCCGCGGGACAGGGCGGCCAAGGAGCCAGGATGAGCCCACGGACCCCACCTGCCAGGGATGCCGGCAGGGCAGGACAGGGACAGAGACGAATGGCGTCTTTCGGTGGAGTCGAAGAAGAGTTTCCGGAAAATGGTGCCCCAGCTGGGGTCAGATGGCAATGCTGGAACGGATGGAGAATGTGGCAGAGGGTTGGGGGAAGAATGTGATGGGGACAGGATGGAGATGGGGGTCTGGAAGATCTGCCAGCATGCCGGCCAGCCTAGGCCACGTGGTCAGTGGGGGACTGGCCCCAAAATGTGGCTGCCCCTGCAGCGTCCAGCCCAGCCACGTGCCTTACCCGCAGCCCGTGGCTCCCACTGTCATGACACGGGGGGACAAGGGGCGGCCCCATCCCCTAACACAGACCGGGGATGCCCACGGTCAGCGTGCTTTGCACGGGAGTGCCGAAGACAGAGGCTGCTCCGCTGGGCTGCGCAGAGTGGCCAGCCGGCAGCACGGGCCCGCTCCTGCTCCAGAGGGCTGCAGCCCGGGCCCCACACCGGTGCCTTCCCTGGGCTACACATGCTCTGCACCTGCTCAGGCCCACGCTGCTCTTGCTTCAGGGGGCGCTCCGAGCAGGAAGAGACGCTTGCAGCCGCCTGTACCCAAAACGCCCCACGCAGCCCCTCCCGCCCCACGTGCAACCCCACATGTGCCTTGCTGAACCACACGCCCCATGCACACGCACGCCCTCGCACACACACGCTGCCCTGCGGGGCGCCCCATGCTGCGCGGACCCCATCGCCTCCCCTGGGTGCCCCCAGCTGGGGCAGCACGGGGCAGCTGCACTGCAGCGACTGGACTTGATTTATGGTCAGCGGGGAGAAGTTCTGCCCCTGCTCTGTGCCCCCACCTCTCTGCCAGGCCCCGGAGTCGCTGCCGTCCCTGCGGGCTGAAGCGAGCACCGTGCCAGAGCAGCAATAAAGGCCCTGAGCAGCCCGAGTCTGTCTGCGTGCCTCTGTGGGAGGGGGAGCGTGGCTGCGGGATGGGGACAGCCTGACGGAGAGCCTGGGGGGTCCACAGCCCAGGAGTGAACCGAGGCTGGGAGCAGCAGCGGCTCAGGCCGGCCGCGCGCATACGCAGGCCGCTCCCGCACACCCGCAGCGCCGCGCCTCCCTCGCACCCCGCCCCGCAACGGCCCCGCGCACCAGCGCACAGCCACGCTCTAAACTCGCACGCGCGGTCGCTCTAGCAGCGCTACGGCGCCCCCTCGCGGGTGGCGGGCGCGGCGCTGGGGAGCGGGGCGGCGCCGGCGGTGACGCGGCGACGCCGGCGGAGCGCGCTGATGTGTCCCGGAAGTGCCGCGCCGGGCCGGGCCGGGACAGCCGTGCCGTCATGCCGCTGAAGGCCGTGATCCTCATCGGGGGCCCGCAGAAGGGTAAGTGGCCGGGCTCCGCGGGGCGGCCGGTCCGCGCCCGGCCCCGCCGACCCGCTGTGCCCCGCAGGCACCCGCTTCCGGCCGCTCTCCTTCGAGGTGCCCAAGCCGCTGTTCCCCGTGGCCGGCGTGCCCATGGTGCAGCACCACATCGAGGCGTGCGCCAAGGTACGCGGGGGCCGCGCTGAGCCGGGCCGGGCCGGGCGCCGTGCAGGAGCTGCCCTCCCACTGTGCCCCCGCAGGTGCCCGGCCTGAAGGAGATCCTGCTGATGGGCTTCTACCAGCCCCACGAGGCCCTCGGCCGCTTCCTGGCGGCGGCCCAGCAGGAATTCAGAATTCCCATCAGGTGGGTGCTCTGCCGGGTGCCCCCCTTCGCCCTGCCTCCCCCTTCTCACCCGCCCCTGAGTGCCTGCGGCTAAGCACGCCTGTCCCTGAGCCCTCCCTCCCTCGCAGGTACCTCCAGGAGTACGCGGCCCTGGGCACGGCTGGGGGCATCTACCACTTCCGTGACCAGATCCTGGCAGGTGGTGCTGAGGCATTCTTCGTCCTCAACGCGGACGTGTGCTCCGAGTTCCCCTTGCAGGAGATGCTGGACTTTCGGCAGCAGCACGGGGACACGGACAGCTTCGTCATCCTGGGCACCACGGTGCGTGGCAGGGATGGGGAGCGGTGCAGCTGTGGCACGGGCTTGGCTGGAAGCTGTTGGATGAGGCCCAGGCTGTGAGCTCTGCTCTCACCCACCTGCTGCTTCCGTGGCACTGACACACCCCGCTCTGCAGGCCAACAGGACCCAGGCTCTGAATTATGGCTGCATTGTGGCCAACGCGGACACGCAGGAGGTAGAGGAAGACAAAGAATGAACGGTAAATGTGGTGCTGAGGCTCTGCCCTGGCCCTCACATCTCTCCTTCACTCAGGTTCAGCACTACGTTGAGAAGCCCAGCACGTTTGTCAGTGAGATCATCAACTGTGGCATCTATCTGTTCACACCAGCCATCTTCCAGCACATTGGCGAGGTCTTCCAAAGGAACCAGCAGGAGCTAGCGCTGTGAGAGCCCCTTTCTGCCCTGTGTCTCTCCTACCCCACTGCTTCCCAGGCCTGCAGCAGCACACTCATCCTCCATTCTTTCTCTATCTTCTTTCCTCCTCTGCCATCACTCACTTGTTTCCTGGTCCTGCACCAGCTGTCCTTACCTTGGGTAAGTCAGTCCTTCTGTGTCTGTGGTGGCTGCTCTGTGCTGGATTGCGCCTAGTGGTAATGCATGCTTTTCTCCCTGCAACAGCACTACAAGGCTGTCCTGTGCATCTCTTCCTGATGCCCTTTCCCTTCCTCTCCTCCCATTCCATTCTCATACAGCTCTGGACAAGGGGCTGAGCAAGCTTTTCAATTGGGAGTGCTCTGCTTCCCCTTTCAGCTCTCTGCACCAGCAGCCTGTCACCTCTGCCACCACCCAGCATCAATCCAGCTATGCAGGGCTCTGGGCTAGGGGACAGGATCTGCCACACCTACCCCAACCTGGGTTGGGTGGAACTCTTGCACCATCCACTTCTGGCACAGAACTTATTCCAGCTGGCAGAGTAACCGTAGGCTTGGCAGGGATGGCCCTGTCTCTGGGGAGAAGTGCACATCTAAGAAGGAGCCCCCCAGATTTGGAGAGGGTCTGCCAGGGTCCCCTGCTGGGGCAGGGATCTAAGAGACCTCTTGCTTGCAGCGAGGAGAGCTCCAATGGCTGGCAGCGTGCTGAAGTGATCCGGCTGGAGCAGGATGTGTTCACGGCCCTGGCTGGAAGCGGTAAACTCTACGTCTACAAAACTGATGGGTTCTGGAGCCAGATCAAATCAGCTGGGTAAGGGCTTTGGCTGGTGGAGCAGGAGCTCTGACTAAGTTGTGCCAGATGTGGGAGAGGCAGATGCCCAGACAGAGCTTGGTGGATGGGTGGGATAGCAGGTATTGAATTCAGACTCTCCTCTGTCCAGAAGGCACCAGAGAGACAATAACAATCTTCTACTTTTCCTCCACAGCTCTGCTATCTATGCCAGTCGCCTCTATCTGAACCAGTACAGCCAAGGTCACCCAGAGAGGCTGGCCCAAAACAAACCTGGAGGCCCCATCATCCGAGGTACCTCACTGACATCTCCCCAGAGCCTGGGAGCTGCTGCCTCGCGTAACCAGGACTCTCAGACAGCTCTTCCTATGCTCTCAGAGCCAGGTGCTCATCTGGGCTGCTTCCCTTGACATAGCTGCCTTGTGTTGCAGGGAATGTGTACATCCACCCTACAGCTTCTGTTGACAGCACAGCAGTGGTGAGTGCAGGGAGATCGCAGGGCTGAGGATACCACTGTCCGTGACCTTATCACAATCCTCTGTCTTCACAGCTAGGCCCCAACGTCTCCATTGGGGAAGGAGTGACAGTGGGAGCTGGTGTGCGCATACGTGAGTCCATCATCCTGCATGGGGCCTCACTGCACGTAAGTAGGGTTTCCCTTGGGCAGGGGTAGTCTCCTCTTCAGCCCCCTGCTGCACCGCTCATCCACCACTGTACTTCAGGACCACACCTGTGTCCTCAATACCATTGTGGGCTGGGACAGCACCATTGGGCGCTGGGCCCGGGTTGAAGGGACACCCAGCGACCCCAACCCCAACGATCCCTATGCCAAAATTGACAGCGAGACACTCTTCCGTGACGGCCGCCTCACGCCTTCCATCACAATCCTGGGTAAGTACATCCCCAGCCCTACACCAGGTCCTACAGTGTGAGTCCTCTCCCTCTTTTTAAACCCCTCATACTCTCCCTATAGGCTGCAGCGTCACCATCCCTGCTGAGGTTGTTATTCTCAATTCCATCGTCCTTCCTCACAAGGAGCTGAGCCGCAGCTACAAGAACCAGATCATCCTGTGAGTCAGCTGCTTGCTGGGGTGGGGTGGCCTCTGCCAGCCCCCAGATAGGGCTTCACCTCCTGGGGACTCCCAGCACCCCAGAGAGCCAGGCGTGGGAGCCTTGCAAGTGCCTGAAGCCAGCTCCAGATAGACATTAAAAGCTGGTGAGCCATCAGCCTCGCGTGCTGCTTCTCTTGCAGCCCAGGGGTCTGGGTGAGGCTTTGGGCCTACACAGGGCCCTTGGCTCCAGGCCAGCTGCTGGCTGAGCAGAACATCTGCTCCCTGCAGCATCTTAGGTCCTGAACTCTGGGTACTGCCATACCAAAGGGCACTACCAGCATGGCCTTGCCCTGGAAAACTTGGTACTCCAGCCCCAGCTCTTCAGCAGCTGCTCTAACTTCTCATAAGGTGTTGGCTCACCCCAGAGGAGCTCTGAATGTGCCTGTTCTGCCCAGACACCCCTCCCAGCATGAGCCTGGTGGGAGGATTCAGCAGTGTGATTGCAACAGCCTGAGCTGGGCTTCTGCCTACCATGGGGCAACACCAGCAGCATTGGGCTGGTCTGGCAGCTCTGGATGTGACAGCAAGCTCTGTCACATCACTGCTGGCCCTGGAGGTAGCTGTGAAAGTACCCACTCCCATAGAAGCACCTTCATACAAAGGCTCGGTGTGAGGCAGAGCTGGCAGCCTGTGCTCTCATCAGGCTGTAACCTGTACAGATTGCAGCAAGGCAATGGCTCCCTGCCTTCCTGAGGGCCAACATGGGGCCTCATTGCATGCCTGCCCTTGCACCAGTGATGGCCATAGGGCACAGGAGCAATCATCTCAGTTGTGTGTAGGGGGCAGAGATCTACCACCTTGCACCGCCTTGCTGTGGCTTGTAAAACCTGTTCTTATTGAAGGCAGCTCACTGCTGATCCTGGCACACAGTAGAAACCAGTGCTGCCCTTTATCCACTTATCTCCCTGCCTTCCCTCCATGTCATGCAGCTCTGCGCTAAAGCCCTGCGTGCTGCCGAGGGCACATCACGCCTCACTTCCCACCAGGCACTGCATTAGGGATTCTCCATCCATCCCATACCACCCCAGCTGGATGGATTTGCAGCAAATCCTTGCTCCCAGCTTTGTGCATTCCTTTGCCAGTTCTGCTGTGGTCCTGGGTGGGGATTAGCTGTTCCCTGACTTTAAGCACATTAAACTCTTTCAGTTTTGCCTCTGCCTTGGATGTGCTAATTTTCTTGCCCTCTGGTGAACACCCCTGCATTGAGGGGAGCTGAGCCAAAGTATTTGTCTCTTCTGACTTTTTTTCCTGTGTCCCATATCTGCCCTCGGTTTTAGTATGGACAGAGGTTTCTCAGCTGCTGGACATGGCTCTGGCAGTTTTTCCCCCTGTTGTGCAAGGCCCCTTTTTCCTTAAGTAACCCCTTTACTGCCTGTTCCTTGTGCTACATTATAGGTGTCAGCTGGGGGGGAAAAACAAACACTGCCTGGGCCATTGCCCATCCACCCGCTCTGCTGCAAGCAGAGCCTTGCGCACCTCTGCTGCATGTTGCAGCTCTGCTGAAGGGAAGGAAGGAGTTAAAAGGGGCCCTGAGTTAAAAGGAAGGTGGGAAGTCTTGGGGCTGTACTGCCTTTAGCAGCAGCTCTGATTACTGGAGGCCATCAGCATCTGGGCTGACAAGGGGCCCCTCAGTAGAGGAGCTGCAGGGGGCCCTGCCTTTCCTTCCCTGCCCACCCAGCCCAGGAGTGATGGCAGCTGCCTTGCCCCTATAGAAACAGGATGCTGGGGACTGCTGTGCACAGTGCTTTCAGTGCAGCTCTTGCCCACTGAGCCCTCAAGCCCAGCCCAATCCTGTCCACACACCCTGGAGCTCTCCTGCTGCAGATGCCACTCACACCCAGGCCAGTTTTGCTGCAAACATTTAATACAAACCAACCACCAAGCCCAGTGTGTGGCATCATCCCCGTACCACCCAAAGCTACAGGGAAGCTGAGCACCACAGGCCCACGCTGCCCTCCTCTTTCTCTTCCTTCTCGGTACTCTGGCGCCAACTCCATCCCTAGGGAGCTACAGCTACACTGGAGAGGGGAAGAACCGCCCCACTTTCCCAGGGGCTGCCCTCTGCCTGCGGGGGAACACAGATGAGTCAGGATGCGAGGCGGGCACCCCCCAACCCCCCCTCCAGCAGCACTCACGGTGCCTGGGTGGCTGTGCCCACACAGCTCCGCAGGGCACCAGGCAGGCAGCACGTCCTGGTAGGGCTCAGCTGCCCCACGTGTGGCTCTGGGGCGGCGATGGGACAGAACAGCGGCTCTGCAGGACACAGGGTGGGTCAGGGGCAAGGGGTCATGCCCCAGCTCTGCTGTGGCTACGAGTGTCCTACACACTCACCGTGTTTGTTGCTTGGATCTGGCGTTGGCACCGGGTTCTCTTCTGTCCCCACAAAGCCCTTCCAGAAGTCAGATGGCAGTGCCAGGAGTCGAGCCACCACCTGCAAAGAGGGAGGAATGGAGGCTGGAAGAGGGGTCGGCAGCACCTGTGGCAGCACCTGTGGCAGCCTGTGCTCCACTCACCTTGCACTGCCGCGGTGTGTCCTCCATGATGGTGAGTGGTGTGGGGTTGGCAGAGCTGTGCCCCACCAGCGTGGGGCCGAACACACGGGACAGATTGAGGACATCCATCTTGCAGTCAGGGCTGCGTGACACCCTGCAAGGGGGCAAGGTGGGCACAGGGCTTTGCTGTAGGGTGCCCACCTCTACGTGTGGGGTGGGACCTGGAGTCCTGCAGCCCTCACCTGAGCAGGTGCAGCATGAGGAAGGCCAGTGTGTCCCTGTTGGCGGCAGGCAGCTTGCTCACCACGTGCCGCAGGGCCGTGCCGCAGGCAGTCTCGTCGGGGATGTCTGTGGAGGCACTGGGTGTTACCGGAGAGGAGCGGCCCCCGCCCCATCCGAATCCCCACGGCCCCGCTCACCGGCAGCCCGCAGGAAGGCCGGGTGCAGACCGAAAGTGACCAGCGGCTCCTTGAGGCTCCGCAGGAAGTCCTTGAGCACGCCGCACACCACGTGGATGTCGGCCACGCCGCTCGGGGTCTCCCCGCCGTGAAGCAGTCGCCGCTTCCACTCCCGCACCAGCGGCTCAGCGCCCGGCACCCGGTACAGCCCAGCCTGCGGGGGCCGAACGGCTCAGCCTGCGGGGGGCACGGCCTCACCCCACGCCGCCACGTCCCCTACCTCGGCCAAGCCTCGCGTCTCCACCTCGGTCACGCACTGCACCACCAGCGCGGGGACCAGCGGGGCGGTCGGGGGGGCAAAGTCGGCCAGCACACCCTGGAGATTGGGCAACGAGAAGGGAGGGCAGCGCCGAGCCCGCTCAGCACCCAGCCGCGGTGCCCGGGGACGCGGCCACCCGCTCACCTCGCGGGGCCGGGGCTGTGGGCGAGGCCGGGCGGTGCACGGCCCGGGGCAGCGCTCCCGGCACTTGGGATGCAGCAGCAGCTGGCACTGGCGGCACCTGAGCGCAGCCCTCCCGAAGCACAGGCGGGAACTACAGGCACCGCAGGGCTCCGGGCGGATGACCTGGTGTGTGGAGGTGGGGTGAGGGCCCAGCACTGCTCTGGCCGTGCTGGCTCCCCTCACCATAGGGTCCAGTGAAATGAGAGGCGCTTGGCACGCACCATTTTGGAGGAGAAGTGGTGCCGGGGGGATGGGAGGTCGGGTGGAGGGGAGCGAGAGGGGCCCGGCGCCGGCTGCCCCACAGAGCTACCCTCAGCCTGGCTCTCCTGTGCCGACGCACAGCCGCCCCGATCGTCGCTGGTGCCCCACACTGTGGTCAGCTCTGCAGAGAGAAGGAGCAGTGCAGGGATCCCCAAAGCTAAGAGAATCCATCCATTCCTGGGAATCCATCAGCCCTCCAGTGGGGATGGAGGCACACAGCACATCCAGAGAACCTCAGTGCCACACAACCATTCCCCAGCTGATCTCCCCTGCAATGGAAGCACCCTAGTTCCAGTCTCCCTTCCCCCACACAAGCATCCTGTTTGCACCCAAGCCCCCCTCCCTCACCATGACCTGCATGTGTGGAGATGCGGTGTCCCTGGCGTGAGCAGCGGCGTGGCACCAGCACAGGAGGCGGGGGGCTGCGGGCAGACTCCAGGACCTCAGCAGGACGGGGTGCAGGGGGGATGCTCTCCTGTGAAGCGGGGACAGTGAGGAGGTGCCTGGCTGCAGCCACACAGGCTGTGCTCAGCGCGCTGCCCAGCCCAGGGGATCTCCACTCACAGTGCTGGAGGGTGCCACAGAAGAACGGTGCCGCTTCGCCACAACCACAGGGCCAACCTGAGGGGCCAGGGACAGGCGCTGGGGACAGAACAGAAGGATTGATGAAGAGGAGAGGGAACCTCTCCCTGACTGCCCACCAAACACCCAGATACAATGGTTTCGGCCCCCCAGAATGTGGCTGCATCCAGACCCCACAGCAGCCACACAGGAACCCAGACCAGGGCAGCAGGAGCCCAGGCCAGGGCTGCAATGCAGAGCAGCACGCGGGATGCCCACATGTGGGGATGAATTATTAAGAAGCCCAGCTGGGCCACAGCACAGGGTAATGGAGTTTCTATTGATTGCAGAGGTTTGCTGAGAGACGGTGCTCCCAGCCCAGCAGCAATACATTAACCCCCTGCCAGGTTCCTCACAACCCTCTGTGCAGGGATGGGAGATATCATGCCCCAGCATCCCTCCTGCATACCTGTCTCTCCTGGGCCTTCCGCTTCAGAGCCCGCACCACCATCACATCAATATCCTGAAAGACAGCAGAGGTGCTGGCGTTTGCCAGGCCAACAGCACCCCAGCACCTGAGTCCTGCCCATCACCATGGGCAGTTCCTGAAGTTCCCCCAGGTCACTCCTCACCACATCATCCTCAGTGCGGTCATAGCTGATATCTGAGTGGGACAGGAGGGACTGGCACGACTCATCCACCGCAGATGACCTGTAGAAAGAGCTTGGTGTCAGCACGGCTGGGGCACCCCCAACCCTGCCCAGTGCCCCCAGCCCCGCTCACCTCCTGCCTGCTGCCAGGGCCGTCCCCAGACGCCATCCAGCCAGGGTACTGAGAACAGAGCACTGCTCCTCATTGCCCCACGGCTCCTGCATCAGCAACTCAAGGACCAGCTGCAGCCTGCGCTCCTGTAACCCAAACGGTGACATGAGGCAAGCACTCCCAGCACCCCTGATGCGTGCCAGCTGCCAGCCCAGCATACCTGTTTCTCCAGCTCAGCCTCTGCACGGTGCCGCTTCTTCATCTCCACCTCCACCTGGTTACGGGCGTGCTTCAGCTTCACTTCCAGCGCCACCCGCTCAGCCTCAGCACGGGCCAGCTGCTCATGGGCACGCTGCCTGTCCTTCTCCAGCCAGCAGCACCGCTGGCGTGTCGCCTCAAAGCTGCGCACAACGCAGATGAAGTCTGCAGGTAACAGCAGACGGTGGCAGACCAAGCTGGAGGCCGCTCCCAGAGCCCCCACGAGCTCCATACAGAGATGCCCCACACACCGACCTTCCTCCAGGCGGCCGTCCAGCTCCAGCAGCTGCCGTGCCCGCTCCAGTTGGGCCAGCAGCCGACCGCAGCGCCGCCGTAGCATCGTGCCCCGATGGGCGGATAGACGGGACGCACCGCACACCCCCTACTCTCCTCCGCCACTGCAATCGTGCTCCGCCCCACGGCCCCGGGACAGCGCAGGCTCCGGGGGGCAAGGGGCCCTCTCTGCCGGCCTATGTGGGCCGGGGGCCGGGGTGGAGCCCGGCCCGGCTCCGCCTCCCGCAGCCCCGACGGCTCCCGGAGCGGGACCCGCGGCTCCCACGGTTTCGGGGCTCCCGGCGGGGCTGTGTCCTGCAGATGGAGCCACCTCCCTGCCGCAAAGCCCTGCTGCTGCCCGGGCCCGCTGAGATGCTGTTCCCCACAGGACCCCCGCCCTGTGCACCTTCCCTGACGAAGTTCCCAGTCCCTCTGTCCCTGAGCTCCCGCAGGGGCTCTGAGCGGATTGGTGGGGCCCTTGCTGAATGGCAGCCACCCCTCCTTGATGCCTGTCCCGACCTGCTGCAGATGCCGGGAATAGCAGTGGGGCTGGCAGCAGGGCTGGGCGTGCAGAGGGGCCCCGTGCAAACACACACACACATACACATTGGCTGGGTTTCACCTGCCCTCACACATCCTCGGCTGCCTCTTTGCACCCCTAGCACCCCAGTGCCTCCAGGCACTGAAAAGGAAGGGAGGGGGGGGACAGGGCAGGTAGCACCCCACATTGCAGGATGACTTAGGGGCACCAGCATAGGCTCATTTTGTAAAGTTCAAATGTGCAGGGCTTAGAGCAGAGCCCCAGGAGCAGGTGGTGTGGGACAGAGCTCCCCCATGGGCACAGAGCTGTGCCAGGGCAGCTCCAGCACGGCGCAGTGGGTGCTGAGCTGGCAGGTGGGGAGCAGAGAGTGCTTCTCCAAGGATCTCCTTCCTCCCAAGGTTGAATATGAGTCAGGGTTTGCAGCGACTTTAATTACTGCCAGATCAATAGGCTCAGCGTGGCCGAGCAAAATCCAATTGCAGCCCCAGGAGCCTCTCTGCTCAGCCCTAGCAGGGGACAGAGGGGTGTTCATTCCCTTGGGGATGCTTTGCCTCAGCCAACACATCCCCTGGGGCTGGGTGGCAGCCTGGGAAGCCTCCAGTCTGACACACTGGGGAGCTGGGACCTCCACTGCTAAGCCCCTTCCTCACCCACGTGCCACGGCCCAATGCATGGAACAGCAGGAACAGCCCCGAGGACACCCAAGCCCAATTACAAGGGACACAGCAGGGAGACCTTCTGATGCTTATGGCTGGGCAGGGTGCACCCGCCACCCACCCCTGCTGGCTCTGCGGCTTGGCCAGGCGCTGCATAAATAGCTGTTTGTGCCTCCGCTCGGCCCCTGCGTGGAAAATAATATCGGCTGATGGAACATAATGCCCTGCTTCACATGTTCAATTTTATCATTTTCCGAGGCAGGCAATCTTCGTTTAAAGCTGAATGGGCTGGGGAATGTTAATGAAGTGCCGGCGCTGCTCTGCACCGCGCTTTATCTCTTGGAGAATAATTTGGGTGAGCTCGGAAATAGAGTTCCCAGTCCCAATTCAAGCAGCGGCAGCACCGCGTGCCGATAAAAGTGTAATTCCTGGCCAGCGTGTGGCCCTGAATACATGACAGCTTAACCCTTGGGGCCCCACAGGGATGGCACAGCCTGCCTGCAGCCTCCAGCACAGCCACCAGCCCTGGCGCAAGGTGAGTTTGCAGGAGGTATCTGCTGATGCGGGTGTACCTGGGAAGTGCAACACTGCTGGGGTCTCTCTGAAGATAATGAGATCCTTTGGCTTGGCAGCCACCAACACAAGGGGTGAAAGGGCCCCCTTGCTGGGGCAGCAATGGGGTGCGGTGGATGGAGTCTTCCCCCATGGCTGAGTGGGGTGGGCAGGTTTCCAGCACCGTTAATCAGGGCTGTGAGAGCCAGGATTAATGTGCACTCCAAGCCTCTCCAGTCCCAGCTGTGATCCAGCCCTCTGCTCTCAGCCAGAGCCGCCTCCACGTGCTGAATTATCAGCCTGAGTAATTAAGTGGAGAGCTTTGTTTTAACGCAGACATCTGATGCCTTCACACTGAGGAGCACAACAACTGGTGCGGGTGTTTATGCTCCATGCAACACATCTGGCTCATGGGGAGAAAACCCATCACTGCCTCCATGGCACAAAGTTAGATGGACGGGGTGGCAATGAGCAGTGAGCTTCACTCCATGGCGTTGCCACTGCCCCTGACCCCTCCAGTGCGACACTGTGGTCCAGGGCCGCCTGCAAAACAGGAGCTCGCCCCACTGTGCCCTGCGCACAGCACAGCGTGTTGTGAGATGGGCGATAATTGCTGGCTTGGAGATAAAATGGAAATGGGACACAATAAAACATGGGTTTATCGGAGGTAGGTGGTGCCTGGCTCACCCGATACCTGCTGCTGATAAGGGAGCTGGTGTTCAGAAGGGGAGGAATGCAGATCTCAGCTGTCTGGGCCTGTGAGAAGCAGACACCGTGCCATGCAGGAAATTGTTGCTTTGCACAGATTAGGGGATTAGCACCAGTGGGAGGAGGGGGAAGAGCCTGGCGCTGGGAGAAACCAGGCTGCGAGGAGAGAGGAGATAGCAGGATGGGCAGATGCTGCTCCTGGCACTGCTGTGGAAGTGCCTCATTGAACAGCTTCCTCCACTCCCCCAAAACTGAGGGCTGCTCCAGCACAGGGAGAGAAACCTGCCCAGAGCATCCCAGGTGACAGCAGGGGCTGTGGCACATTCAGAAGTCGGTGCCATCACGCTCTCTATGCACCCGCATGGCGGGGCTGCCCCGTCCCCTCCTGCTCCTGTGAAGGAGGGTTGGCTGTCCCCGCCAACTGGAACTGATTCCATGAGATGCTACATCAAACGCTTTAATAAAAACCAGATATATCACACCTCTTGTCTCCTCTCCATCGATTCATTTAGCAATTTTACCCAAAAAAGGCAATCAAGTCAGACCGGGCAGATTTATTCTATGTGAGCTCTGAGAACATCTTTATTGCTCCCCATTCCCCTGCCCTCGAGGTCCTCAGAAGCATTTTTCTCTCAATATTTGTTCTACTCTTTTACTAGGGATGAAGCTCTGTTGATGGGCAGTAATTGCCTTGACTGCCCTGCCTTCCCATGATAAAGATTGGTACCTCCCCGGCTGCCACCTCCCCCTACCCTGCTCTCCCATCCTTCCTCGACAACATTATTGACTTGGAAAGTTCATTAACAACCCCCCTTAATGACTGCAGCCCAGCCCACGAGGCAAACCTCTCCTGTGGTTTCCCTTGGCAGCTGGCTGCAGGATGTGGTGCAAGATGCTTTCTGCATCTCTGGAGCTACCCAGATGCACAGCCTCTTCTAGAACCATTGTTGATATGTGCTGTCCCCATGCGGGCTCTCATTTTTGGGGACTGTTCTGCCTGCAGCATTGACCTCTCTGGCCAGGCTGGCTGGTCCATGCAGATGGGCAGACTTTGGGTTTTGGCACAAAGGATGCCGGAGTATCCTTCAGGCTGCCCGCCCCGGCACAGCTCCCAGGCTGCCGCGTGCCCGTGTCACTGCCATCCCTGCGCCCTCATGAGCTGGGCTGGATCTGAGCCAGGCGTGATGCCGGGATTAGGCACTGCCTCCTCCAAATGAGCTGTTAATTATCATAATCTGGTAATTGAGAAAAATCTAATTATGCAAAGCTAATGGATTTAGAGCTATGCAGGGGAGCACGGGCCATGGGAGCGCAGCCGGGCAGGGCCGGCACCACGGAGCCGTGGCTGAGCCACCACCAAACCCACCACTCACAGGGCTGTTCTGCTGCTGGGTGCCAGGCCAGGGCTGAGCTGCTGCAGGAGAGAGCCCAGCCTTGTGCCTGGGCATCCTGACCCCCATGGCCTCTGCCAGACTGTGGCTGAGCCTGAAGGTGCAGAAGATATGACAAGGGTGTCACTGGGTGATGCAGCCTGATGTCTTGGAGCTCTGCTCTGGTGAGGCTGGGGCAGAGCTGGGGCTCCTGAGGGCCACCTCCGTAGGGGACAGTGCACTCCCATGCATCTCTGCCCATGCCAGAGCTGATGCAGACCTGCCCAGGCACCTCTGTGCCTCCCTGCAGAGCCTGTGCTAAGTACCCGGAGATGGAGGAAGGAAGCAGGGCTAATTGCTGGGCTCTCAGGGGACGGATGAGAGTGCCCATGGTTTCCAGGGCTGCTTTAGTCTCTGGCTCCATCATTAAGTACGTCTGTGGTCTCAGCACTTAGAGAGCTTCCTGCTCTCCCCACTTTGTCAGGGCGCAGCATTACGCTGCCCAGCGCTCCAACTCCTTCATTGCACTCACAGCTCAGCATGTGGCTGGAGGAGACTCAGGGACCTCCTCTGCGCCCCTGGGCACATCCCTGGCCCTCAGCATCCCTTCACCCGGAGGGCTGCCCTGCTGGGCTCCCAGTACATCGTGTCCAGCTGAAGGATGATGCTGTGGTCCCACAGCAGCGCCCGTGGAGCCTGGAGGAGTTTTCCCGGCGCTCCACACTGCATGGCATCCAGCATATCTTCCAGCACCGCCGCTACACCACCCGCAACCTGCTGTGGCTTCTGGCCTTCCTCGGCTCACTCGCCCTCCTCATTCACGTCTACACCAAGTGTGTGGGCTTGTACTTCCAGTACCCACACAGCACCCAGTTGGAGGAGGAGATGGAACGCAACAAGACCTTCCCTGCTGTCACACTCTGCAACCTCAACCCTGCACGCTTCTCGCAGCTCTCCAGCCACGACCTGTACTGGGCAGGGGAGATGTTGGGGTTGCTGGATGGGGCGGGCCGGCCCCTGATGCAGGAGGGCATGGAGCAGGATGTGCTGGCGGCTCTGCGGGGCAAGCTGGACCTGAGCGAGGAGGAGAAGAGCCGCCCCTTCAACTTAGTGGAGTTCGTGGAGCGCGTGAGCCACCGGCTGGAGCTGGGCGAGATGCTGGTGCGCTGCACATTTGGAGGCAGGGACTGCTCCAGCAGTGATTTCCAGACCGTGAGTGCCATCTTGGGGGGCAGACTGGCACAGGCATGGGGCACCTCTGGGAGATGAAAGACCCTTGGTGAGCCAGAGCCAGGGTGGGGAGAGGGGATGGACTGGGGAGCACGGCTTGGGGTCACCCTGTGTGGATCCAAGCCCAGCAGGGATGGGATGAGACTTGCAGCTGTCCTTTGGCCACAGTGGCCACCACAGCCACTACGGCACACTCTCTGCTGTTGGCACAGCAGATGCATCACTGTGTGGCGGGTGGGTCTCTAATTTGCCGTGACGGCTCCGCTCGTCGCACTAATGAGAACAAAGTGGTGCTGCTGTGCAGGGCCAACCACCAGGTGCCAGGCAGCTGGTGAGCACCAGGAAGACTCTGCATGGCCCTGTGCACTTGTGCTGCAGTGGCCCCATCCATTCACACCGCTCCATCTCCAGTGCCCCAGTGGGTGCTGCAGAGCCTGAGGTGAGGCGGAGTGCAGGCAGGGCAGTGGTGATACCATCTCCTCCCCTTCTCCTCCTTGCTCCTGAGTCAACAGAGTAAGGATTACGGGGCTGTAAACAAAAGGATCAATGGTGCTGATGGGAACATTTCCCATTAATAGCTCTAGCCTGTAAAACACAGCAGTGAGGTAGCAGGGGGAGGCTCTGCTTTCAGAGCCATTAACCCTTCCCACTTGTGGTCATGACCTGGCATTTTGGTGGTGAGGCCAGGTTGCTTGGTGGTGCAACACTGAGTGTGGCACTGAGCTTCCAGCATGGGTGGGGGATGCTTTGCCATGGGGGATGCCAGCACAGGGCATCATCTCGCCATGCACGCTACTGCATGCCACACACTGTCCTTCTGCAGGCCATGTCCTATGTCACCTGGTCACCTGACCTTCACTCCAACCTTCCTGCCTCAGCCAGTGGAAGATATTTTAATGTTCTATTAATAGTTTTACTCCCTTAAATTATTGATTCAAATTTACAGCCGGTGCTGCTTGCTTAATAACAGGATCCCTCAGCAATCAATTGTAGGTCCTGCATGGGAGGTGGGGGGAAGGATGCAGGTGATGGTGAGTGCTGGCCGGGCTGGGAGCATGGCACAGGGCTGGGCGTGGGCATCCCTGCACCAAGTCCCACCTCTGCTGGTGCCTCTCCTGCAACCAGAGGTGCCATCAGGCAGCGGGCAGCCCGGGCATGATGCAGGGTGCTGGCAGGAACGAACCACTATCTCTGCCACCCAGGCGCTGCCTGGCTCTGCGCACCCGGTGCCTGCGGCAGCAGCTGTGCCGGAGCTCATGATGGTGAATTATTTAAAGCGTCCCCGGGTGCCATGATAAAGCCAGACGCAGGGATGGATGGGGAACTGGGGCTGATCCCTCTGTCCCTGGTGCCAAGCCCTGCAGAGGAGACAGTGTGGGGCACCTGGAGATGAGGGGATGAGACCAGCACCACAGAGAAGCGTGTTGTCCTCCCATGGGCACTCATGGGTGTCCATCCCCGAGGGTGCTGCCAGGCAAGGAGCAGGCTGGCGGAGGCTGGACAAGGTGCTTGGAGCAGGGCTGATGTGGGCGGTGGGGAGGCAGAGAGGGGGTGCACGTGGGGGAGCCCCGGGCACTCTGGCACTGATTACGGATCCGCCTGGCAGGGGATGCGGAACCTGCCGAAATAGCAGATTTAATTATCTCCGTGGAGCAGCAGGAAACCAGCATGCAGGGAGGGGGTGAAGGGAAAGGGGGGGCAAGGGCTTTATCTAGCAAGGCTGTGACTCCAAAACCTCCACTCTGGGGGTCCTCACAGCAGAAACCAATGCTAAGAATCCCTCTCCCACCTCCCCTCCAGGAGGGGCTCAGACCCATGCTGCAGAGCAGTCCTTCCCCCTTCAGGGTCCTTGTGCAGTGCAGAGGGGACCCTTTCACCGTGCACCCCGCTGTGCCTCCCCCCTCCCCAGCCCCAGCTCCTGCTCAGTATGCTGCTCGCTCCCTCTGGGCACTGGGCAGGAACTCTTCATTTCACACATCATTTCCTGCCGCTGCTGCAGAGGCACCCGCAGTCCCCATCCCCTCCCCAGCCCACAGAGCTGCCCCCATCCCCAGCCCCATAGCACCGGCCTGTCCACTGGCCCAGGGACTCCTCCGTGCTATCCCTATGCCCTTGGCTGCCCAAGGCCATCACACTCCGTCCCCTGATTTCATCCCTTTTTTACCACCTGCCATCCCTGTGTGCTCAGCATTGCTCCCGGTGCTGCACCAAGGAACTGTGTCCCATCCCCTCTGATCTGTCTCCTTATCATTGCCCACCGTTCCCATCCCCTTGGCACCACAGGCCACTCCATGCCCACAGCCCTGCCCCTGTGCCTCACTCCTTGCCAAGCGATGTCCTCACCCCCAGCCCCACCAACCTGCCCCTGCCCAGAGCCCAGGGTGGCCCCAGCCCCCAGGACAGGAAGAGTTAATGGCAGAGCTGAGGCAGGAGGGGGTGCGAGGTGAGGGAGCAGCGGGAGCAACCAGGAGTGATCAATACCGTGTGCTTGAGCCGCGCACAAATCGCAGCTTGGAGCCATAAATCTCCCTCCCGTCACACACAATGAGGATGAGAGGGGAGCTTATCTCCTGACTGCCGCTCTGCCAGCGCTCCTCCTACGCGTGCCTGCTGTGCTGCCAGTGGGGCCGTGCCAAGCTGCTCCCTGCGATGGGCACCCCTTGGTGAGCACCCCACAATGGGCACCCCACGTTGGACACCCTGCAATGAGCACTTCATTATGGATACCCCACGATGAGCACTTTATGATGAACACCCCATGATGGGCACTCTGCAATGGACACTCCATTGAGGGTACCCCATGATGAGCATCCCATGATGGTGTCCATCTGCAGGGCAAGGTGGAAAGCTCCTGGAATATGGGTGCTGCCAGGGTGTAGGGAGCAGGTTTTGGAGAGTAGGACTCAGCACATGTGGCTGGGCTGGGTAAGTGGGTGTCTCCAAGCAAGATGCCTGACTCTCTGCTGCTCTGTTGGCTGCCTGGGATGAAGGCTGAAGGCAGACTCGGACAGCCTAGTGCTGGCTGCTGGCCTGGGTGGGTGTCAGCTCTCCGGTGCTGGGGAGCACTGGTGCGTGGAGTAGCAGCAGGCACGCATGCTGGATCAGCGACCCTGTGCCATGTCCCTGGCCAGCCTCCAGCTCCCCCTGGTAAAGCATGCCTGGTTGCTCTGCTGAGTTGAGGTGAGGCCAGTGCTGTGCTGGGAGCACCCAAGCCCTGCTTGCAAGCTGTTGCCCAGAGCACCCTGGGATGCTGTGGGACAGCACTAAAGCAGTCTAGCACTGACCATATGCAGGAGCAGGGTGCTGTTCCTCCCTCAAATCTCCCAAACAAGCAGCAGGAGCACGGAGCTGTGCAGTCAGCAGCTGGGCAGGTCGATGGATCAATCCCGCATCAATACGGGGCGGGAGCAGGGAGGAGCGCTGCTTTGATCAGGCTGGCATCGATGGGCAGACAGCAGAGGCGGTGCATGGGCAGCGCTGGGACTCCCTGGGATGCAGGGGAACCCCACTGCTGTGCTGCTGGGAGGCAGGGGATGCCCAGGGACAGAGACTAAGCTCCAGGCTGGGTGTCCAGGAGGGTCAGCGACACAGGGCACAACCCTGGGCAGAGGGCTCTGCTCCAGGCAGGGGAGTGGGAGAGGTGCTGGGAGCCAGGCAGGTGTTAGCACAGCTGCTAAGCAGGGGTGACAGGTGGGATAAACGAGCCCGGGATCTCCAGGGGCCAGTAAATTAGAATCAATAGGAAGCAGGAATAATTTATTTGTTTGATACTGCGTGTTAATTAACTGGTCTGATGGGTGTGACAGGAATGGCACTGAGGGGTGCTACCTACCCCCCTCAAAGCTGGTGCCCCCTGTGGAGCTGGGATGGATGCTGGGAGCATCATCCACGCTATGGCCCTGGCTGTGGGCCCACGCTCTGCCTGGAGCTCATTGCTCACACACGTTCTGCCCACTTCTTCTACGTGTGCCCTTGACACAGCTGGCTGCAGATGTGTGCCACTGCCGTGGAGATGGAAGGTACACTGCCACCCCGTAACAATGCTGGGCTGCAGCAGGATCCTACACCCTGGCTTTGCCACCCCAGCTCAGCCCCCTGGCCCCAGGCAGCACCATCACCTCCCTCTGTTTTTTTTTAAAGAATAACATTTCTGCTAAATACTTTAATCAGATTAGTAGCAGTGTGTCTGCAGTGCTGTTAAATCAATGCTCCCCAACACATCTCGGCGGCTAGAAATCAATTACTGTTTAAGCCGTGCCTTGGTCCCTGGCCTGCGATCAATATGGGAGATGTATTACTCTCCCAGAGTCTTTCCCACTAAAAACCTTTCATTTGTATAACAGGAGCTGAGGCAAAGTGCTGCTGCCCTCCCCTCCGGATGCTCTGCGGGGACCACGCGGCCCCAACTTGGACTCCGTGCCTGCCCCATCCCCACTGCCCTGCATCCCAGTCCTGCATCCCCTACCAGAGCTCCACATGCCCAGATACCCCTGGCCACCACCATTGCCCAGGCCTCCATGATGGTATCTCTGCTCCCCATGTGCCCCTACACCACAGCTGTATCCCTCTACATTCCCCACTGTAGCCCCACTACATTCCCCCCCCCCCAACCTCCTCCATCCGTGTCCCATAATTTGGAGTCAGAGCTCCATTATTCACGATAAGGATCTTTAATTAGCTGTGAATATTAATGACTTACTCTGTAATTAATCACGCTTTGCTTGCTGGGGAGGGGGTAGCTCCCACCGATACCGCAGCTGAGCACAATGGGTGGGGGAACTGCTGGGCTGGGGGGGCTCTCCATAACGCAGGTGGAATGTGGGGCTGAATCCAGCGTGGAGCTGAGCCCCTGCCTGTGGGGTACCATATGCATTGGGGTCAGCAGCCACATGTCAGGGTAGGAGGAAGATGAGGGCAGCAGGAAGGAGAGCCCCGAGCCCCCCAGCCACTGGCACATGGCATCAAGCGCTCCCGCGAGGGCACAGTTTGCTTAAACAGAGACAGATTTAACTATTTCCATTACAGCTAAATGATGAGGCCCATAAACTTTATGGCTCCGTGCGCACAGGAGCGGCTCTAATGGCCTTCGCCATCTGGAGGAGACGGCTCCGTGGGGGCCGTGCTTCCCGCCCTCCGCCAGGCCCCGCACTCCCCGCCTGGCAGCCTGGCACCGGGCACGCAGCCCATCACCCCGTGCTTTGGCCAAGCAAGGGGCACGGCACAGCGCCTTGTGGCACCGGGTGTCATCTCGTGTCCTGAGCTGAGCCGTGTGGCCGCCGGCAGCACTCCCAGCCCAGCAAGGGCTGCTGGCAGGGTGCTGTGCGGAGGATTAGGTTTGGTGCAGATGCTTTGAAGTCTCATGAATATGAAGCAGCGGCTCAGGGCGGCTCTAATCTCTCCCTTGTCACGGTGACAGGTGTGACAAACACTGGGACACCAGGGCAGGGGGCAGATGGGGGACAACAGAGCACCTCGGGCTGTGGGCACGTGGCTGTTCCCACCCCAGCACCCGCAGTGCGTTGGAGCCCAGCACAGCTCCCATTGATCTGGCTGGGTGCCATCTGCTCAGTGGCACCATGTCCCTGCCTGCCGTACCCTGGGCTCCATGGAGATGTCATGTTTGGGGCTGCTCCTCCTGTGACAGCCTGAAGTCCCCAGAGCTCTCCTAGGAGACAGTAACTAGAGCGGACGCTTGCTCCTCATAGGACGTGACTGGGGCTTGCGGAAGAGTCTCAGCGATCAATTCAGAGGTTGTTTTGATGCTCTCCTGGATGAAGGTTGGTGGTGGCAGCTGCTCACTCAGCCCAGGGGGCTGCACATGGGCGAACAGTGGCTGGCGATGCATGGAGAGGACTGGAGGAACTGCCTGAGGTGTGAGCCCCAGGGCGAGCCATGGGCTCTGCAGCACGGCAAGGTGGGGCGAAGCTGCTGAGCCCAGGGAGCAAAGCGCAGGATGGCCTGCAGCACCCGTGGCCCTGCGGCTGGTGAGCAGGGGACAGTGAAGGGTGCGATGCTGCACACCCGTAGCTGGGATGGAGCGAGGCAGGCAGACAAATGCAGAACAGATGTTTAATTATCAGCCCAGTGTTCTCATATCCCTGGAAATCTCTGCTTCCAAATGTAGATATTTTACTACAGCATACGCTTCTGATGAAAGCTAGAGCAGTGGCACGGCACCCACCATCCGGTGCCCCCGCCTTCCCAATGTGCCATTTGTCTCCGGAGCTGGCACCACTCCAGGTGGGGGCACATGGCACACTGCAGCCCCAAAGGCACGCCGGGGTGCCAGTGCCTTTCCATCCACCCCTGGTGGCCTAGCACTGCGGTCACCACGTCCCTGAAGGCTGTGCACACAGTGGATTCCCTGCTCTGCCACTTTGCAGATTCAGGGCATGTTGCTGTCTTAAAACCTATCAGGTTTGCTGTCACCTCGCGGGGCCCATGAATCTCAGTGCTGGCTGGCGGAGCTGTTACTGAAATGACCCTGCGGGGAATGGCTGTGCATACCCCGACCAGGGAGCACCTCTATCTCACAGGCTGTCAGTCTATGGATTTCTCACCACCCTGAAACCATGGGGAGCAGCTCCAGCACTATGTAGGGAGGAGCCTCCAGAGAGCCGTGTGCCACCTCCGGGTGGCATTGCATGGACATGGGGAGGTGCAGAGCAAGGGCAGACTGAGCGTCTATCACACAATCTTCCCAAGGAGCCAGGATACAGAAGATGGGGTGCTTTTCTTGCTGCGATCACTCCAACCAGCACTTGGACACAGGGGCTGCTTCCACCCCGTGGAGAGCGATCGGTGCTGGAGCCACAGTTGTTGGTCAGTGGTGAATACCAGCAGCAGCTGACTGCCCAAACTCCTCATCAATCTCCCTCGCACGGCCCACGGATCACCTAAGTACATCTGATTTGTCAAATATTACAATTAATTTAGGATTGAGCGGTAGCCCCGTGTGCGTGCCGCGCTCTCCCGCCTCCCCCTGCTGCCACCTCTGCCCTTGCCCCATGCATCATCCCCGGGCCCCCGCTCTCGCCCGGGATAAATCACCGCACTGCCGCGCTGGGAGCCATGCCGATTGCTTGCTGTGCGTTATGGGATCACAGGGGAAATCACGGCACAGGGGCGGGGGAGACGCCGCGCTCCGGCAGAGATTTATTTATTTGATTTCACCGGGCTCAGGGACTTTTTTATTTTTTTTAATATTTTTTTTTTCATCTCTCAAACGCCCGCTGGGGAATTGCAGCCCATGGAATATTAATGCTGCGCAGGACGCCAGCTCGTTAAAATGTCACCTGGCTGTAATTCCTCCTGTGCTTATTATTCCCCAGGGAGCGCTGGCTCCCATCCCTCTCCACCTATGGGGCAGCCCCACACCCCCATACCGCAGTGCCAGCGCATCGTCACCCTGATGCTCCTCCATCACCATCTTTCATCACCATCTTCCATCACCGCTGCGGTGCGGTGGGACGCTTGGGCTCCAACACAGCCCTGCAGCACTGTGGGACACAAGGTTGGCCATTGGGCAGGGCTGGGGGTAGGGTGGCACCAGGAACAGCTGCCTTAAGGAAACTTTGGCTCAGTTCCTGCAAATTAATGTTTTTTTCCCAAACAGTTTCCCAGCACTAAGCGCGACGCGGGGAGCAATTATCTTTAGTGTCGATGTTATTACCATAAAAATTGCATTGAGGACTTTTCTCCTCCGATTAGAAAGTTAACGATCATCACTGCCTTCATTGTTCCCTGCACCGTGCTCGCTCTAATAAAGAGTCTGTGCACTTTACTTTTCACTTAGCATGAAAATTACCCAGCTGCTGCTGCGAGCGGCTGTGCAGCCCCCGCGCTCGGCTCCCGTCACGGGCCCTTGGCATCCACTGGCAGGGCGCAGCCGCAGGCGCACGGGGCATCCCAGGGCTTCCCCATGACCTGGCACTGGGCTAAGTGTGGGCTGAGTGACAATGATGCTTTTCCAGGGATGTGCCACCAACAGTCCCTGCTCCCCAGCATCCCTGGCTCCCCCTGGCTCTAAATTTGCCAGCATGGCCTCCTGAATGTGCCAGTGGCTCTCAGCTCTCCCCGTGCCCGGTGTGAGCCAGCAGCATGGCTCCCCACCACGCCGCTTCCCCCCCCAGGCACACACTGGGGTTCATGCCCTGCTCTTCACCTGGACACCCAGGCTGCAACTCTCACTGCTGGTACCATCGTGTGCAATTATCACATGGAGTGTTTGTATCATTTTGCTCGATACCAGCATAGCTCTTTAAATTCTCAAAGTGCTGTAAAAATCTTAGCTCATCTTCAGAGAGCGTTTTCTTTTTTTTTCCAAAGCTCTTCATTACTCCCTAATTGTTCAAACTTCTCTTCTTTTCCTTCTGATTAAAAGCAGATTTTAAAAGTGCAGCTCAGTTTCTCAGCTATTTTCAAGTCAAATGGATTCCATCCCCCTCTCCGTGTATTAATAACCTGTTCTCGTGCATCCCCCAGTGAGCCAGTAAAAGCCCTTCTGAGCAGAGACAAGGTGACAGCAGCACTCCGGAGGGAGCGATTGGAAGGGGGTTACAGCTTGGAGGGAGAGCGATCCATCCATCCAGCTATCTATCATCCACCCCGCTATCATCCATCTACCGGAGAAATAACATTTGCAATTCCGCTTTAGCTCTTTGTAATAATCATTAATATATTTTTTTTTACCTTCCCCAACTGGCAGCAGGAGGAGATGCGGCTGTTTGGGGCGCAGGCAGTGCCGCAGGGTGTGTGCAGAGGGGGAACGGGGCTGCATTGGCATTGTGCCTTTGTGCACGATGGCCCTGCTGAAGGGTGGCTGGGCAACATGGGAACAAGGGGACACGTGTTCTGTGGGGAAAGCAGCAGATCCATTTCAGGGAGGGGAATCCCAGACAACCCGGGTGCCTCCTCCGCCTCCTGGATGTGTATTCTCTATTTGGCATGCATGGCACAGCCCCTTGCTGCCCACACCTTCAACATAGGCCATCGGATGCCCCATGGTGGCAGAGCCAGGGCTTACCTATACTGGGCTCCCATGCCAGAAGACCCTTTGGGGATGCCCATGAGCTCATGGCCCGGGTATGGGGGGAGCTGCGAGGCACCATGGAGCCGGTGTCCCACCTCAGCAGATGGCAGCAGGGATGCACCACAGCCTGGCAGCGTGGGGACCTGCCTGGCGCCCTGACCTTGGAATAATCTTCAGTAGGATTAAGAGCTTAAACGTATCCATGTAATTGCCAGGCCCCTGCTGAGCTGGAGAGCGCGTGAGTGCCAGCGCAGCGGGAGGCAGCGCCCAGGCATGCTCCCCCTACTGCCACCACAGGCACTGGGCTTGCTGGGTCCTCGGTGCAAATTTCCAGCAGCCATCGGCACTCAGAAGATGCTTTGGGTGCTCAGCGTGCCCAGGGGTCTCAGGCACCCCAAGGTGAGCCTGGGCGCTGGGTTCAGGGCACCCATCTGCCAGCCATGAAGCCATGAAGTGCCAGGTCCCCAGGTGCTGGTGGCTGTATCCCATCGGAACTGTCCTGCTGGCTGTGCAGGGCTGGGCACTGAGTGGGGAGCTGCCATCCCAGCCCCCTCCCTGTCTGCCTAATGGTCCCTGACATTTAAATGAGATTTAGTGCTCAGCCCGATACTGAATATTCATGAGCCCATGCGGCCCTGACAGCCCGGCTGGGGCTGCTCTCATGATTAATAATTTGTTTTTCCCGTTACTGTAAACCTCACCTGCACTCACTGCTTGATCCAGCTCTGCCAGCACCATGGGGGCACCCATGTCCTCACAGCAGGACCAGCAGCTCAATCCCACCCTGAACACCCCCTGGCAGGGGTCCAGAACAGCAACCTCCAGCTTGGGAACCCCCGCCACCGTACATGGGGGGTGAATGTATGACTAGGCATGAGGAGAAGAAGGATGGGTGGGGAGATGTGAATCATGGATGCTTGCTGCTCACTGGGCACACAGTGGTTTGTTACCAAATGGTGCCTTTGTCCCACCCTGTCAAGCACCAGAAAACCAGTTTATTGCTCCAAATAGGTGCTGGAGGCTCCTGGAATGATTCCATGCATCCCAAAATACCAGTGCCATGGACAGATGCCATCAGGTCCTCCTGCTCCTTGCAGGCTGGGCTCCATCACTGCACCAGGCACGATGGCTCTGCACAAATTACATAAATATTCATGGCAAACACACAGAAATGTGCCTGTCCCAGCTGATTACATGCGCCCATCCTGAAGGCTGTGGCTGCTCCCTGAGTCCTGCTGGCCAAGCGCTTGCTGTAGGGCAAAGCATGGCAGGAACAGCCGCAGCGCCCACCCCAGTGCATCACAGGGGGAATAAGGAGGCCCTTCCACAAGCACAAGGTTGAGGCTTCTCCAGGGGAGGCCCCCAGACACTCAGTGCCACCCTGGGGTGTACTCTGGGGACCAACTTTGGGGTCCATGATGCTGCTCCTGGTGCTTTAGTGGAGGTGTGCATCAAGTCCTCAGGATGCCCATCAGTGTTCCCATTCGGATCCCTGCACGCTGCAGAGATTAATCCCCCGCAGACCTGACCAAGGTGCTGGGCTAATAGCCTGATTTATTCCTTCCCGTCTCTCTGGAGCACGCGAGGTTCCCCACTGTGTCCTGAACGACCTCATGCATAATACCATGCACAATCCTATTAACACCGCCCCGCCACGCGCTCCCTGCTTAGCGCCGCCACTCGCCGATGCAATTTCCCCATGATATATGGGAAAAATAATTGAACTATATTTGAAAATATATTGAGAGTTATGGCTCGCACCCAGTGGGATTTATAGGGGCCATATTTCACAAAACCACAGCCCTGCTCACTGAGGGGTGATCCCGAGGAGGCGAGGAGAGCCCTGTGGCCAGAACAGCAGAGGAATGAGCACCACTTCTTGGTGGACTTGGGGATGAATGGCACAGGGGCGCTGCCCCCGGGCCTGTCCCAATCACATCCTTCTCCCTGTTCCACGTGCTCTGTAATGGCTTCCAGACAAATCACCATGCCAGGCACATCAGGTACCATGGGGCTGTAAATGATGCCATGGCACAGGAGAGCATCCATCTTTCATTGCGTGGCTGTGATTTGGTGCTGCACGGGGAGACCCGACCTCCACTGCACATCACCACCCCTCAAGGGGTACAGGAGATGATGCACCAGATGTGCTCCAGATGTGCTCCCGGGGCTGGGGATGCTCCTCTCCATGCCTCAGCCGGAGCAAAGCATCCATCTGGCTGCAACCCAGAGAGAAGCCCTGAATGGGAACACGTGGGCACAGGGCAGCTGCAAGCACTTCCCGGGCACCCGGGGCAGCACAGCAATGCCAGGGTTGTGTCTGTCTGCAGGAAACTCCCGGCGTGCCCCGGGGAAGGGAGCTATAAATAACTGGCAGGGACTGTTTGGGAGCTGCTTTGTGATCAGGACAAAGAGAGGCGGCTTTGCGCTCGCTCTTCATTAGCTGCCTTCCTCTGGCTGGCCGGGCCGGGATGCGCTCGCATCGAGCGACAGCAGGATGTAGCTGCCGGTGTCAAGGACGTGAACAATAAGGGCTTTAAATAGCAGCGCTGCCTTTGAAACCCGCTTGCCTGCTCCAGAGATGGAGCTGGGGAAAATTCCATGGTGCAAGAAGGCTGGGAATGGCGCACCCCAGAAAGCGTCCCTATGGATGGGACCGTGGTAACATGGGGCAAGCAGGCAGAGCTGTGGATGGGACGCACAGAGCCCACGGGGCCATCCCATTGCCAACCTGGTGTCCTGTGGTGCAGGGCATTGCCCCAGCAGAAGGGGCTATTGGTCAGGGCAGTGGGCACGGGGCTGGGTGCTGGGTGCTGCCCGTCATGCTGATGGAGACAGATCGGTGCTGGAGGGACACGTGCGCCCGCATGCATGTGTGCGGGGGGGCCCGGCTGCGTGTATTAGCAGGCCCTTAAATCAACACAGCACTTCAGACAGGAAGGAAATAGGCTTTGCCGACGGCAGGAGCGGCACTTGCTTTGTGCACATTACAGAACATCAGGAAAATGTCAAATTTACATAAAAATGATACAAACTCATTGGAAGAAACATGCATCCAATTATCGGCCCCGGCGCTGGCACGGCTCCGCAGCCAGAGGCTGGCCGGCCGGCCGCTGAGAGGTGCCCAGCCTCAGGGCACACATTTCATCTCTGAGTGTTTAACATCAAAGCAGCGCACAGCCAGGGCTCTGCGGGATGTGAGCTGGGCATGGCTGGCGCCGATTCTGCTGTTTTGGGGTGCACTGGGGCCATGGCATGTGGATGGGGCTGTCCTCAGCTGCTGCCTGCCAGCTGTGCCCGCTCCCTGCTGCCCAGGACTGATGGCCCATCCTGACTCCCAGGCACAATGGATGCTCCGTTCCCACCCAAGCCGCCTGCTGGGATTGATGTCTCACTGTGTGCAGGCAGCGGCCGTAACTCACGTCCAGGAGCTGGGCTCCCAGCTCGTTACTCACTGGGCACCGACATGCCGTGAGTTACGGTTCTGCCTCACAGGGGCAGCAGCAAGGTGCCAGGCGACATAGTATGGAGACAGGGACATTCCCGTCCTGTGACCCTGCTGTGTCCATGTACCAACCTCCTGGCACTGGGGTGAGCATGGGGGTGACGCTGCCGCCTGGTGACCATCTGGGTGTGACACCTGCTGGGATTCCCTCTATTGCACCCACCGGAGGGTGCCCGGGCTGTGCTGCGTTGTGCCGGGGAGACTGACGAGCTGTTAATTACAGGTGCTGCTTGGCTGCTGCAGCGCGTCTCTGCAGCTCGGCTGGCAGAGCCGTGCGGCGGGTGACACACTCCATGATAAATTGATATCCCGTTTAGCATCAATTTTCCCTTCTCTGGTGGCAGACAGCTGTGCTAATGGGATGGGACAAGTGAAAATGAAATAACAGGCCCTGAGCGCACCAGCACGCGCCGCACCGGCAGCCCTGCTGCATGGCTGTCACTCCCATGGGGACAGGCAGGGACACACACCCAGGGGGCCAGCACCCCAAGCTGGCACACTGGACGATGTTTGCAGCACTCGGTGCCCTGCCCTGGCTGCGTGCAGGTTACCAGGCTCCTCTGCATCAAATTGGTGCCTGCAGCTTGTTTGTGGTCACGGTGTGTGCGATGCACAATGCCCAGGGATGGCTGGTAATTGCAGAGTGCTCAGCACTTACTACCTGTGGCATGTTTATTATTTGCACAGTGCTAACCCTGTGTCTAAAGCGCTGGGTGGCAGCTGCTGAAATGCCTTCAGCGGCAGTGCCAGCTGTGGTTTTCCTGTTTGCCGAGCGCTCAGCCATCTCCGCAGGCAACGCTATGTTCCAGGTGTGCCCAGCTCCTGTTCCATTTGGCATTTCATCATGACCGATCCTCCTGCTGCTGCTGTCTGCAGCGTGCTGGTGCTTCTGTTTGTGCCTCGTGCTCAGGACGCAGTGTAGCATGGCACACAGTGCCTGCAGCACACCCATGCTCAGTGCCCAGATTGCAGCACAGGGGAGCACGTGGGTGCCCATTCCCACAATGAGAGCTGGAGAGGGCTGTGTGCTGTGGGGTGCTGAGCCCACAGCCATCCCTCTGGGCAAGAAGAGATAAGGACACATGACTCCTGATGGCCTGTAGGACATGAGGGTGCCCTCACTGCGTTGGTGGGACCGTGGCACGGAGGTTGAGGCTTTAATCACACAGATGTCAGGGAATCAGGAGCAATGGTTCCCATGGTAACGCTAACTCTGCCCCTTGCCCGTGGCGCGGTGGCTGTGCACGCGCGGGGCCATAATGGGCACCATGTGGCTGAGCTACGGCTGCTCGGGGACCCATAACTTTGAATTCCTGACTTGGGTGCATTTAAAACCTCAGCCGTAATGCCGCGTCAAGGCAGTTTATAGCTCTGTTGTTTTAGGACAGATGAGCAGGAGGCAGGAGCTGCTGGGAGGGCAGTGGGCAGCACTCCAATGCTCCTCCTGCCCTCTGTCCAGGGGCGCTGCCCACTATCTCGATGACAGTGTGACGGTCCTGGTGGCTGTAGGGCACAGGGCAGGGCCCGCCGGCGCAGCCAAGCGCAAAGGAGCAGCTGAGCAATGTCTCACGGAGCATGAAGAGCCGCTCATCACGCTCCGCTGGCTGGGCATGCTCCCCCAGCTCCCCACGGCCCCGAGGTGGGGGTGAGCAGGAGGAGTGTGTCCTGCGGGTACCAGCCCTGCTGGGAGGCATCGCTCCGCAGACATGCCCAGGGAGCAGAGCAATGGTCTCCGCGCGGCTCCAGCCCCGCTGTGCCCACCGTTCTCCTGCTCCACCAGTAGGGACGGTCGTGCTGAACAGGAACGCTCAGGGTGGCACTGGGCTCTCCTTGTGCACAGCTGTGCTGTGCCCCTCTGCTGTCATACGGCTCCGGGGACGGCCCGTGGCTACAAGGTACCTCACAGCTGTGCCAGCTGTGCCTACGCAGCTGTGACGGAGCGGCAGCCGTGCCCAGGGGCTGGAGGACGAGGACGTACGCCCGGCACCGGGGGCTGCCCAGCGGCTCGTCCCAGGACAGCATCCCGGCGCTGAGCGGCACTGCTGTTGCACCTCCCAGCCCCGCTGCTACCCTCCGTGCGCAACTGCCGCAGATCCCGTAATGTATTCATCCCAGGGTGCCCCGGTGCAGCTGCAATATCATTATTGGCGTTTATTACACCATTAGCTTTAAAGTTTTATAAACCACAAGGCAGGTGACAAGTGGCTGGGGGGGACAGAGGGGCTGTGTGGGAACGGCAATGGGGCGGTCCCAGTTCAGTGCTGGCCCCAGCATTCTCACCGCGACGGAGCTTTCTCCAGCAAGCCTGTGGCACCCTGCACCGGGCACGAGCATGGCTGCAGAGCCACTGGCAGACATTTTCCTCCCGGTCCACCCAAATCAGGCCCTCAGTCCCTACAGAAGTCCCTCGGTGCGTCCCCACAGCCAGGACCCAAAAGCTGCAGCATCCCAGTGCTGCTTTGCAGGAGGCAGCAGAAGGTGTCCAGGGCACCTTGCGAGAACTCGTGCGCTCAGCTTACAAAAGAGATGTTGTAATTGAGGTTTTGCGCTTAATGAAGGAATAAATTGAATGGGAGTGTTGTCCTTAATTGGGGTGTTGCATTAATTAAGGTATTGCACTTTGTTGGGGTAAAGCATTTAATAAGGTATTGTGTTTAATAGGGTTTTTTTAATGCGGACGGGGTCAGTGCATTGATGGGGTGGTGCCTTATGGATGCATGTGCTGTCCCTGGCAGATGCCACCCGTGGTGGGAACAGGGGACTGATACCCAACATGTGGGGGGGCTTTGACCATGCCCAGTCCCACTCCTATAATGGGACCAGACACCCTGTCATCCCACATCTCCCCAGAGCTGAGGCACTCACTGCCCACTCTGACCCGCCAAGCAGGCACAGAAGCACAGGAAGGATCCAACTGGCACTGCGACTTCCAATTAGATCAAAATTAATGATTATCCTACAGCCGCTCCCTGTGGGCGCAGGGCCACATCCAGCTCCAGCTCCGGTCCCACTGCCTTCCATGGACAGGACTGGTGCTGGCAGCTGGGGAGGGGACAGGGGGACCCTCACTGGTGCCTTTGCGTCACAGTCTGTCCGGATGGAGGGGGCACAGCCAATAATCAATCTGTCGGCTGGGCAGCAAGGCAGGAAAATCACAAACAAATCTCTCCCAGATTGGCCTGAGAATAGAAAAGGACAACGGCTGTGTCTCAGAGGGGATGAATCATCACCACGGTGCTGGAGGGCAGCGGGCAGGATCGGTCCCACGCACACACTGCTGTGGGTCGGGGCCAGCCGAGGGGCACCCTGCTTAGCTCCAACTGCCCGATACCCTGCAAAGCTCCTCCTGCTGCGCTCACAGCATTCATATGGTCTGAGGCTGCAGTCTCCCTGCCTCCACTCTCGCCCAGACCCCGCTGCCTGCAGCCTCTGTCATTGCTCTACTATTGCCATCCTCTGTGCTCTTTCCAATTAGCGGGGATTTTTCCTGACGACTGATCCCGGACCGGGCATGGGGCAGCTGTGGTCAGCAGAGAGCTTCAGCTGCCTTGCAAGCAGCGCTGCTCCCACTTTCCACATCCAAACCAATGAGGCTTCTCCTCCCCTTCCCTACCTCCTGGCTGCTTTTCCCAACAGCTGCTTGCCTGCTGGGCATTTGGAATCCTGGCTTCTATGTGCACAGCCCCCTGCATGCCCTGTGTAGATTCAGCTATCACACTGTGTGCCCGGCCAGAGCTGCCTGGGCAATGAGCGTGGTGACACTGCCCACTGCCCATCCATTCGCCCTGCCCTCTGGCTGCTCACTGGGCGCTTCTGCTCCCCAAGCCAGCCCAGCTCTTCTTGCTTGTCCTTTTGAATCGGATCGGATTGTTTTCAGGCCATTTCTCCGATTTGTCAACATCATTTCGAATTCCAGTCCTGGCTTCTCCAGCCCTCGCAGCCTCCCCCTGTCATCAGAGCGCAGCGCGTGGGCTCTGTGCCAGGACCCTGCTGCTCACCCAGCCCAGCACAGCATGAGGGTTCAGGGTGAGCCAGGAGGGCTCCAATTTCCTGACCCACCAGTGAGTCCCTGGCTGGCTCCCCTGTCCTGCCTGCTCCTCGCCTCCTCCCACCAGCCCTGTGTGCATGTGCCACACTCAGCAAGTCGCAGGTGAAAGGCTCCTGTGCAGAACAGTGAGAAACCAGACATGCTGCCAAGCCCCAGCCAGGGCTGATCCCAACTGGTGCCTCACTGTGTCCCAGGAGAAAGCAGCCTCCAAGCACTGATCTCCCTGAGCCCTCCCAGCTGCCGGTCCTTGGAGCAATAGCTGCCTCTGCTGCCCCAGGAGCTGAGTTCCCAGCTGGACCCATCCCGTCTGGGCAGTGGGCATCTTTGCCAGCCTCTGCACCTGCCTACCAGCTCCATCCACAGCACATCGCCCATGGCCCTGCTCGCTGCCTTGCCCTGACCTACCCCTGCCACAGCTAGCACGGGGCTTGTGTCCCAGCGCCACCTATTTGGGCACACCTTGACCCAGATCCCAGCCCAACCCTCGCAGCTAGAGAAGGAGCGGAGGGAGGAGAGGGTGCACCTCTTTGGCCATAGAAGGCCATGGGAAAGTTTGGCAGCCACACAGCATGGCTTGCCCGAAGGATACGGGCCACAACCCCCACCCTGCGAGCATTCAGGAGTCCGTGCTCCCTGCTGCAGGCCTGGACAGGCACGTGTGCCCTGCAAACCCCAAGCAGAGTGATGCGGGCAGCTGGGCTGTGCGTGCTGCCTGCCGGAGGCAGCCCATCATGCCGTATTGACCTGCACGGAGGCAGGAACATGTGTGCCATGCACGGATCGATGGGAAGATTGAAGATGCGTGTGTGCTCGCTGGACGACCGGTGAAAGCTTTGCTGTTGGCATCGGCAGCACAGTGAAGGTCACGTTGACCTGCGACGGGCGCCCCGGGGGGATGCGAGGTCTCGCCGCCTGTACCCCTGCCAGGCACGTGCCTCCCGCGTCTCCCGGGGGCTGTCCGGAGCCGGGCTTGTGCCGGTGTTCCCCCTGCGGTGCCACCCGAGGGTTGCGCAGCTCGTAGGTCTGAATGGAGCGAACCCTCCGCCTCCAGCTGGGGAAACTGAGGCGGGGAGCCGGGGCGCATCGCGGCGGAGCCGCGCACGGGGAGCGGCAGGATCCAGGCAGCAGCGGGGGCCGCGAGCAGAGCCCGGAGCAGGGCGCGAGATGGGGCTGGGGCTTCCGAGCTGCCACGGGAGCTGCGTCCCGCGAGGGGTGGGTGCGGAGCGAGCAGAGCCGGGGGCTCGGGAGGAGGCACTGCCCGCAGTGCTGCCCGTCCGCGGTGACGAGCTCCCGGGACCGCACCGGCGGGGGTTTCCCGGCCGGTCTCTGTGCCTCCCGAGTCGGGGCGCGTCGGGCCGCGGCAGGGAGGCGGTTAACGGCCAGGGAGCCGCCGAGGCAGGAGGAGTCCGCGGGCGGGCGAGCAGGAGGGAGCCGCCGGGCGAGCTGCCCGCAGGCTGCCCGCCCCCACGCGCCGCGCCGAGCCGAGCCGCGCCGTGCCGCGCTGCCCCGGGGCGCACGGGCCGGGCCACGGCGGGGCGAGGCGGGGAGAGCGGCGGCGGTGGCGGCGGGGGGCAGGCTGCGTGCCCCGCCCGCCTCGGCACGGCACGGCTCGGCACAGCTCGGCACGGCTCGGCTCGGCGCGGCGCGGCACGGCGTGGTGCGTGCGGCTCAGTTCAGCACGGCGCGGTTCCGCTCGGCTCGGCTCGGCGCGGCTCCGGCGGGTCCCGGCCATTCAAACAAGTGGCTCCGGCGGCACTTCGGAGCCGGGGCTGGAGAGTGGGCGCAGCGCGTTCCCTGCCCCGGAGGCGCAGGGCCCTTCACACTGCCTCTTTCTCCGGCGCTCGCTCTTTATTTGACGATGAAATAATGTTGACATGTCTTGAATTATTAAGTATTCCCTGGATTTTATTAGCACATGATGCCTAAATGCTGCCTGTATCTGCCGGGGTCTTAACCAGAGAGGAGCGAAGGAGAGAGGCAGAGACACCGAGCGAGGGAGAGGAGAGAGAGGGGTTTTTGACAGCTGTATTCGTGCTGATAAGCGAAGGCACAAGGAGACGATCGACGAGTGAGACAAGAGGGGAGCGGCGGCTCGGAGCTGCGGAGCGGGGCCGCGCTCCCTCCCGACACGGCTCGGCCCTCCCGGCGCCGTGCTGGGCCGTGGGGGGGACCCGAGCCCCCTCCCAGCGCCTGGCCGGGCTCTCGGCCGCTGCCCGTGCCGGGGGGCAGCTCGCTGGCGGGGCAGATGCCGATTGAGATCGTGTGTAAAATCAAATTTGCCGAAGAGGATGAGAAGCAGAAGGAGAAAGAAGAAGGGGACAAGGAGAGCCTGATCGAAGAGCCGGCTCGGCCGCGCTCCCGGGACCTGGCCGCGTTCGCCAGCGCCAGCACGCTGCACGGCCTGGGGCACATCTGCGGCACAGGGCGGCCGGGCGTGCGGCAGACCCTTTGGGCACTCGCCTTCCTGGCCTCGCTCGCCTTCTTCCTCTACCAGGCGGCCAAGTCGGCACTGCTCTACCTGGAGCACCCCCACGTCGTGGCCCTGGACGAGGAAGCCATCCGTGAGATGGTCTTCCCCGCCATCACCATCTGCAACATCAACCGCTACCGCCACTCCGCACTCACCGACGCCGACATCTTCCATTTGGCCAACATGACCGGGCTGCCCCCCAAGGACCGCGACGGCCACAAGGCCACCGACCTGCTCTACCCCGACCCCGACATGGCCGACATCGTCAACCGCACCGGCCACCAGCTCGACGACATGCTCAAGAGCTGCAACTTCAGTGGCGAGAACTGCTCCTCCCGGGATTTCACGGTGGTGAGTGCGCAGCTGGGGCCCCCCCTGGGGACCTATCGGTGGAAGGGGTCTGACCCTGTTGTGCCACATCGGAGCACGGCTCCCTGGCTCGCTCCGGCTGCTGAAGTTTGCATCTCTCCGTGTTTGAGTTTCCCTCCAAGTTTCACACGGAGAGAGAGAGAGAGGATGCTTGCTCCTTCTGTGGGAGCACTCTGTGCTGCAGCACGGCACTGCCGCCGGCCTCAGGGCTGTAGGGGGGGATCGGGGGTGGCTGGGGAGCGGTCCCCAAGTGGGTGAGCAGCAGGAAGGGGGAATATGACCATGCGGAGCCTGTCTCCAGCCTCAACTCGCCACAAGTTGAGCTGCTCCATTGCAGGGTGTTCTGCACAGTGAGAGCAGAACAGGGGGGCAGAGACCCCTTGGTACCTAGCAGAGCCCCCCTGCCTGTGGGGCATGCACAGCGATGCGTGCAGATCGGGTAGGTGCATGCACGTGTGTGAGTGCAAACACACGTGCCCAGTACCCTGAGCGGGTTCTGCACTGGGCATGTCCACGTCCATGAACCCCGGGATTGCCCTTTGTATCCACGGGTCCCCAGCCAGCCCAGCACCCTGCTGTCACCTGCGAACACACTGCCAGGCACTGTGAGCTCATGGCTCTGCTAATATTGAGCCTGGAATCGCAAATCCCTGCTGTGGTTTGGGAAAATAAATGTGCTGAACGGGCTGAATACCTGATGGGACCCTTTTCAGACCATAATGACTCTGGAAATGAGCCGGCTCTTTCTCACGGCTGCCAGAGGCTGCTCGGCTCGCTGCGCTCCTGGAGCAGTGCTGCCAGCCGGAGCCGCTCAGTGCCGGGGAGCTGGATGCGATGCCGGGGGCTGTGGGGGGAGAGGAGGCTCCGTGGGGTTGGAAATGGCTGATGCAGCACGTCCTGCTTCACCACAAAGCCTGCTCTGTGATGCTGTCTTAGGCAAAGCAGCATCTCAGGGGGGTGCTTTGTGGGGGGGGGAGGGCTGTGCAGGGTGGAATAGTGCGGGGGAAGGAGGGGGCAGCAAGGATACCCTACAAATGCTGGGGCTCTGCAGGGCTCCCTGCCTGGGTTTGGTTGCTGGAGAGGAGTGAGGTTCAGCGAGGCGAGCACACAGAGCCCTGGTGTGGGATGTTTGGCATTAGGGGTTTGGCTAGTGGGAAAGCAGTGAGGCCACACTGTATTGGGTGGCAGCATGGTGTAGCAGTGGGGTTTGGACTGAGTATAAGTTTGCCAGTGTGCAGAGTGACCATTAGGACAGTCACCAGGACTGCCCCGTGTGCCATCTCTGTGCACCAGAGTAGACTTCAGGCAGGAGGGTGGTGGGTGCTGGCTGAGCACCAGCGCAGGAACCCTGAGCTCAAGGCATCGGGGGCTGCCAGCAGAAAGGGGGCATCCCTATCACCTCTCACTGGCTGCTTTCCTGACACACCTGAAGCAAAGGGAAAATCTTGGGGCAGAAGATGCAGGGCATGGGCTTGGGAGGTCCCTCTGCTGCATGCCACATCCCAAAGCCTTGCCAGGGGGACCTGCCGAGGCAGCACGCCATTTGCAGTGGGAGCTGCTGCTCCAGCTCCCTGAGCCAAACCCATCCCTTGTGCTTCTTCCTGGGGGTGACCGAAGCACAGCACCAGCAGCATACCAGCACCAATGGGTCCTGGCTGCTGCGTGTGAGTTAGGAGCTGCTGTGCCCACCAGCTGTGCCCTGGAACAGAGCACTCTCAGCCCAGCCCTGGGTCATCACATCCCTTTCAGAAGTCACCGATCTCTCTGTCCCCACTGCAGGGCATCCAGTGCCCAAAGCAGCAGCTGCAGCCCCAAGGAATGCAAGGAAGGGAAGTTTTCCTTGCAGCCCCCAGAGCTGCGTTCACAGGGTGTTGGTGGCCACCCTCCCTTCTGCACACAATGGCCACACGCATGACAGCCGTGGTGGCACTGGGCAGCCTACCCGCTGCGGTTGGAGCGTGCCCCCCGGCGCTGCCGCTTGCACGATAAATAACTCGTGCGGATCCTTTAAGTAAGAGCCGTGAGTGGTAAATGATCTTCCCCTATTTAACGTCACAAATCCTCGTTCTTTATGGGATAGCAAATTAAGAAACTATGGGGAGAAAAATCCCCAGCGTAAGCATCTTCCGTGCAATAAAGCCGGGCTGGGCTGTAAATCTCCCCGGGGCGGCGGGGACAGCACTGAGCCGCAGCGAGCTCCCCTGCAGCCTGCTGCCAGCTGGGCCCCATGCACAGGCTGTCAGCAGCCCTGGGAGAAGCCTTTTCCTGCACATCCCTCGCTTGGATGTGCCCCATTCCCCGTGCTGCATAGCGGACAGAGCCAGAACCACACTCCTTAAACATCACATTTTCAGCCAGTTTTTGCACTGGTTTCAGTCCTCTGCCCGATGTGGTGCTGCTCAGCCACCGGGGCACTTGCCCATCCCATTTTGCCCCAGCAGGCCGTGCTGTGCTGTGCTGTGCTGGTGCGTCCCCATTCCCATGTCTCTGTGGCTCCCCGTGCTGCTGTCCAGAGCAGCCCTGCTGCTGTTACACATGAGCCACCCAGGCACAGCTCGAGGCGCTGCTTGTGCCAGAAACCGGGGGACTTGAATGCAATTCGTTGCCATTTAATTTTACACAATTCCTGCTGCTTAATCCACTGAGAAATGCTAATTTATACAATTCACGTCTAAAAATAAATGTCAGTCCGGCAGCTCCCAGCAGTGGGTAGCTGCTCCCCCAAACCCCTGCCATGGCATTGTGTGAGAGACCCTAGCCTAGGGAGAACTCCTGGCCCACACGTACCCAGGCACGAGGCAACCATGTGCCCAGATACCCATGTGCCCGTGTGTCCAGGTCTCAGAGTGCAGCAATGGGGCTGGCAGATGTGGGGTGGTGGGGATGTGGGGTACTGTGGCATGACAGCAAGGAGCTCACAGGACATGGGGGTGTCACTGCAGCCCTCATCACAGCAGCACTTCAGGAACCGTGGGATGTTGGGTGCCCCTGCAGGGAACACGAGCAAGGTGGCTCCAGGCCTGGTGGCAGCGTGGGGATGGGGTGCTGGGGCGGTGGGACGGCAGCGAGGGCGGTGGGTGCCCATGGGACGGGGGG